>NC_042617.1:70682965-71882965 GCF_901001135.1 Rhinatrema bivittatum | reverse complement strand
TTTACCAGTGCCTGAGGAAAGCAACGCTCAGACCAAAAGACTCCTGCATTCAAAATATGAGAAACTGACAGACTGGCGGCAGAGAAAGAATTTCCATTCTGACTATTTTAGCTGACTCAACATGTATAATGAAATCTAACTAGAAGGAAATGCAGAGTAACAAATACAGCAAGATAAGAGAAAGTCATGCCATTTAAATCCTTGCCTTTTAACAATCTCCCAGATTATATAAGAAGTTAAGAGGAGCCAAATGTATCATAAAGAATTTGAAGTTATTTACTACTTTTTGGTTGATCTTTCACATCCAGCTAATTATAGTAAACAAGTCAACATTATTGCCGTCTGAGGGTAGTCCATGAAATGGGTTTTTAATTTCAATTTAGAGTCAATTGTCCACATGTCCACATAATAAAAAATAGCAACTAGCATCCTTCTTGGAAAACTCAGCAGAGAGCTTAAGGATTCTATGGGGGTGAAAACGGAACTAGCCTTAAGATAATCTTTCCAAAAAAGAATTAAAGCGCAACAATGGGCTGTGGGGATATTTACATAGTTGCTGATGGTATAGCTGTTTTGTACGTAAAGGAAAGAAGAAATATAGTATGCTCCCAGTACCATCAACCTGGATCTTCCAAAAGCTCATAATAGGTCCTAACTAGTGTCCTTGAAAGTTTGGTAAATAACCCTTCTTCATAATGACATGAATGAGTCCTTCCCAGTTACGTTTTTCCCAATTTTATTTACTGAAGAGTTATTCCTGTTAAGAGTATTGTGGCACAACAGAGTTTGTTAAGATAAAAGAATGCCTTCTAAAGAAAAACAAAGCAGGGAGATTTCCTCTTTGCAAGAGCAGTAAAATGGCATTTTTTTTTTTATTGTAACTATAACTAGTTAGCAATTCAAATGACACAAACAGGAAGCAAATAAGCATGCCTAGAGAGCAGTATGAAAGCCCTACAAGCTCAAAAATGTTCAATACCAGCACACTCAATACAGTCCAGCACAGTGACATGAAACATTTCTACCACTCTTCCACTGGTGTGAAAATGTTACTTGCTATAGGTATCTTTAATGAGTCCAAATTCTCGCATACAGAATTGATTCTTATTTTTCTGAATTGGTTTGGTCAAGGTATCAATGATCATCTTTTTTTTTCTTGGGATGTAGTTCAGTTGACATTTTTCCTCTTTCAATTCATCTCTTATGAATAAAGTTTTAAGATCAAGGTGTTTGCTGGTGTACTCACCAGTTTCATCAGCTGTCAGGTTTTAAGTTAACTGTTTTGTTTTGTTTTGTTTTTTACATATAATTACACAATGTTGGGTTCCATATTAGGTGCTACAACCCAAGAAAGAGATCTAGGTGTCATAGTGGATAACACATTGAAATCGTCAGTTCAGTGTGCTGCGGCAGTCAAAAAAGCAAACAGAATGTTGGGAATTATTAGAAAGGGAATGGTGAATAAAACGGAAAATGTCATAATGCCTCTGTATCGCTCCATGGTGAGACCGCACCTTGAATACTGAGTACAATTCTGGTCGCCGCATCTCAAAAAAGATATAATTGCGATGGAGAAGGTACAGAGAAGGGCTACCAAAATGATAAGGGGAATGGAACAACTCCCCTATGAGGAAAGACTAAAGAGGTTAGGACTTTTCAGCTTGGAGAAGAGACGACTGAGGGGGGATATGATAGAGATGTTTAAAATCATGAGAGGTCTAGAACGGGTAGATGTGAATCGGTTATTTACTCTTTCGGATAGTAGAAAGACTAGGGGGCACTCCATGAAGTTAGCATGGGGCACATTTACAACTAATCTGAGAAAGTTCTTTTTTACTCAACACACAATTAAACTCTGGAATTTGTTGCCAGAGGATGTGGTTAGTGCAGTTACTATAGCTGTGTTTAAAAAAGGATTGGATAAGTTCTTGGAGGAGAAGTCCATTACCTGCTATTAAGTTCACTTAGAGAATAGCCACTGCCATTAGCAATGGTAACATGGAATAGACTTAGTTTTTGGGTACTTGCCAGGTTCTTATGGCCTGGATGGGCCACTGTTGGAAACAGGATGCTGGGCTTGATGGACCCTTGGTCTGACTCAGTATGGCATTTTCTTACAGTATTTGTTAAATCCAAGTCATTCCAGAATTTTAGTTAACCATTTTCCTTCTTTGATAATTTTATAGAGAGTAATGTATTCAGCTTCATAAGAAGATAAGCATACCATCTGTGTTTTAACAGCTTTCCCATTAATTGCTTCTTACAATAGCTTGTGTACATAACCTTCGGTAGATATTCCATTTGGAGTCCAAGGGTTCCAACTTGCATCTGAATAAGCAATTATTCTTTCTCCAGAAGCTTCATAACACAAATTATCTTTTGTTCCTTGACGATATCTGAGAATACATGTGGCCATCTTCTTGCATTCAGTCATATAGTAAACATGGAAATGGCTCAAATAATGAACTGCAGATGTAATATCTTTCCTTGCCTGTATAAGATACATCAAACTTCCAATAAGATTCTGGTATGGAATATCAGGATGATCTGTTCTCTGTGGATCTTCATTTTCTTTATGGTTTAACTCAGCAGGGGCTGATATTGGCTTACTTATGCCACATTTTTTCTTTATTTCTTCAATATAGTTCTTTTGACTCACTGACAATTTTTTTTGTCTGCCATTGTCAATGCCTAAGATTTGACTTGGCTCTCCTAAATATTTTAGTTCATTCTTGCTCTACAGAAAAGTCTTTACTCCTTGTAAAAACTTGTTGAATGAAACTGAAAATGATTTGTATATGATGCCCACATAATTACTGAGAATGTTAACTGAAATTCATGAAGAGAAAAAAAAAAGTAGAAATTATAACAATGCAAACACAATACAAAGGAAAATGTCTACGTGTGGTACGTTATCCTCTCACAAACCATTCACTTTTATGTCTTTGCCTGTTACCGCCATTCACCCTGCCTTACTGGTGCTGACTGTACTGAATGTAACAGTTCTATCTTCAGAGGAGGCTTCTGCGCTTGGTCTGCAAAGAAAAACCTACCCTGCCCGCAGGCCCCACAGAGCACTACTAGTTTAAAGGCAGTTTCAAGTTTTTGTTTTCCTCTTGAGTGATCCTTGGGCCACACAAGCCTTAGGCAAGGTTAGACAAATTTTCTTCATACAGGTGCCTGACTTTGGTGTGCTCTCTGCAGCACTGCTTTGCCTCCAACTTCTTTGGCAGGCCACACAACCAACTTCACAGTCCTCCCTTGGAGACTTGGTGTTTTTCTCTGTTTTTTCTGCCTCTATAGCATGCAAATTTTATCTCATTCATATTCATTGTGGACATCCTGAGAACCTAATTGGCTGTGGGTCCTGCAGGACAAGTTGGGGAACCTCTGCCATATACCATGCATAACCTAATTGTTTTAATCCATATATTGCCTTTTTGAGGTTGCAAATTATTGCCATCTTTTCCTCTTGGAGGCTGCTCTGTATACACGTCTTCATGTAATTCACCATGAAGACGTGCTGTTTTTTTTTATTTACCATAGATAAGAATAATATAAGAGTTTTCATTTTCATTACTAATGAATATGCTTGATAATCTATTTCACGTTGCTGATAATAACCAACTGCCGTTAACCATGCTTTATATCACTCTATATCAACTTTAAGACTTAACTTTAAATACCCATTTAGATTTAATAACTTTCATGCCCTTCTTTCTTACAGAAACAAAGAAACATAGAATTGATGGCAGAAAAAGACCAGAAGGTCCATTGAGTTTGCCTCGCAATCTTGTTTTGAATTCGAATCACAGACCTTTAGTCTGGGCCCTTTCATTGTCACTAGGGTTTAACTGAAACTGTTGACCCCCATGCCTCTTAACACTAGTTCCGAAGTTTTCATCCTGTTGTGAGCTGAAAGCTCTTCAGCAATAGCCTCTGTCTACTTATCATGTTTGGCTAGTCTGCATTACATCTTCAATGCAAATTGGTTCTTTCACTTTATGATGTAGACTATTGCAAAAAGAATTTGCCTTTGGCTTATGTACTCCTCTATCAAGGGGTTGGAACGTATGTGTCAAATGATGTAGTTCCTGCTTGTCTGGTTGTTTCTGTTCTTATTCTAATGAGATACAAAAATTCATTTCTGCCATAGTAGGAAGTTCATATTATGATTCTGTCTCGTTATCAATAGGCTTTTCATTATCGCTTCTCAGTATTTCATCAATACAATAATGTCTAATGTTTTCTTCATGTGGGAGATGTCTTAGCAGCCTTGCTGGCTGACCTTTTCGATGCTTCTTTAGAGTCTGGAGTAGTTCTGGAGGACTGCAAAAGGGTGGATGTGGTTCCTATTCATAAAAGTGGAAGAAAGGAGGAGGCTGGGGACTACAGGTCAGTTAGTTTGACCTCTGTGGTGAGCAAACTACTGGAATCATTGCTAAAACAGAGGAGAGTGCAATTTTTGGAATCCAATGGATTGCAAAGTCTGAGGCAGCATAGCTTTACCAGAAATAAATGATGTCAGACAAATCTGATCAATTTCTTTGATTGGGTGACTAGAGAGTTGGATGAAGGGAGGGTATGAGACATAGAGTACTTGGATTTCAGAAAAGCCTTTGACATGGTTCCGCACAGAAGACTTATAAATTGTGCGCACTTGGTATGTATCCTAGATTGACTGATTGGGTTAGAAACTGGCTGAGTTGGAGGCTGTTGCATCGGTGGACCCTTGAGCCGAGGTGAGGTTGACACTACCTGCAGGGAGGGGTCCTGCAGGTCTTCGCCATCGGTGGGCAGAGCTGGCTGGTGCAGAGGCCTAACCAGAGCTTCACCAATACCAGCCCACATTCCCCGCAGGTTGAGCTCTTGGGTACTGGGGCCGGCTGGATTTAGGCACAGGCCTCTGGATGTCGTGGTGTCCAAAGAGGAGGCAGACAAGAAGGGTGGTCAGTACAAGCTGAGGTCAGGGCAGACAGCAGGTGGCAGAGACGAGGACAAACTGTGGTTGATCAAGATGGGCAGCAGAACAAATGAAATCAAAGGAGGTCCGAAGCCAGCTAGGGGACAGTCCAGGAGGAAGGTGCAATCGATGAGCAAGCCGAGGTTGAGACCAAAGAGACAAGCCAGTAGGTGAGGGAAGCAGAGACAATGGAGCAGGAGTCAGGAACCAGGAACCAGACGTCAGGAATCAGGAGTCAAGAACCAGGAACCAGGCATTGGGAATCAGGAGACAGGAAGCAAGGCTGATGTTATGGTTAAGCGGTGTTTGGGTGGATTCTTGGGTACTGTGGCAGATGACCACGCCCACAGGGAGGGGCCCCGTGAGGCGCCACATTACTGGGCTAAACACAGATGCACAAACACAGAGTTTAGTTCTTTTATTAAACAGCTTGTAGTCTACCACCAGAGGTGGCAGTAGTGAGGTAGTCTGGAAATAGCAGTTTCAGGACCCTCGGCAGAGGGGACTCTTCTCACCCCGTTGGTATAGGGGAATTCTGGTGCAGGTTTCCCAGCATGGTAGCACTGTGGATGAGATAGACTGAAGGTTAGATTACTAACTAGATGGTTGTTGTTGGTATGCGATTCCACCAGGTTGAAGAAGTTAGGTAGCGGCACCGAGGCAGGGAGAGCAGGCCCTTGAGGAGCGAGTACCTGATCCCTGTAAGGCACCTGAAATAAAGCAGAGGGCCCCCGAGGAGCGGGTACCCAGGTTAGCAATACCCTGAAGGGCAGAGAGAGAGCTTCCAGCGGCAGCACAGAAGCGGCAGAGTAGCTTAGAACCGGCCGAAAACAATCCTTTGCTAACTCAACGAGCTAGCAACAAAGTACAGGCTATATACCCGGATGGCGTGATGTCAGTAGAGGGGAACGCCCCCGAGGTTCACGCCATTGCTAGAATAAAGACGTGGGTGGCATGCGCGCGCACACCCTAGGAGGCTCTTGGGAGGAGGATGGCGGGAGGCAGCACCAAAGCCATTCCAGGGACGCCAGAGAGGTCAGCTTGTAGATGCGGTGGCAGACATTTTCCCTAGGGATGCGGGAGGAGCCTTGAACAAAGTAAGGCAAACGGAGCGAAGCCGTCCAGCACCGACGGAAGCAACAGATGAAAGAAGGGTCGAGGAGCAACTAGCTACTCAGAGAGTCAACCTGTTGTTGAGACGTCAATGCATGGTCTGGGCTGCCTTTAAATGGAGAGACATGGGTGACGTCATCGGGAGGCACCACGGTGGATTTCCACCACGGGCCCTTTAAATCCCATCGGAGCATGCGTGTGCACACCTAGGGAGAGCCCCTCATCTGGGCGGCTCGGCCCATGCATTGGCCTTCCACGTCTTTGCTTTCATGGCCATAGTGATGTTGGGGAAAGGCCCACTGTTCCCGGCAGGAGGTGAGTGTGGCCAACCACGGGATGGGCCTGTGGCTGGCCAAACGCAACGGATGTGACACAGGGTAGTGATAAGTGGAGTTTTCTCTGAGGAAGGGATTGTACTAGCGGTGTGCCTCAGGGATCAGTCCTTGAACTGGTCCTTGTCAACACTTTTTTGTGAATGATAAAATGGAAGAGTTGTCAGGAAAGGTTTGTCTTTTTGTCATTGATACCAAAATCTGTAACAGGGTAGACAGATAGGAAGGAATGGAAAACACGAGGATTTAGTGAAGTTTGAAGAATGGTGTAAGGTTTGGCAGCAAAGATTTAATGCTAAAATATGCAGAGTAATGTATTTAGGATGCAAAAACACAAGGGAAAGGTTCAGTATTAAAGGTGATTTTCTTCTAACCACAAAGGAAGAGTATGATCTGGGGGTAATTGTATTTGGTGACCTTAAGGTGCCCAAACAAGTGAATAAAGTGATGGTATAAGCCAGAAAGCTGCTTGGCTGCATAGGGAGAGGAATGGTCAACAGAAAAAGGGAGGTGATATTGCTCCTGTATAGGTCCCTGGGAAGACCTCACTTGGAATACTGTGTACAATTCTGAAGACGGCACCTTCAAAAGGATTTAAACAGGATGGATTCAGTCCAGAAGGTGGCTACTAAAATAGTCACTGGTCTTTGTTCTAAAGCATATGAGGATAAAGATCTAAACATGCATACCCTAGAGCAGTGGTTCCCAACCTTTTTTTGGTCGGGACACACCTGACAGATGGTTCTCACATGTGTGACACACTGCTCATTACAATCTACAATGGAAATAAAAAAAGGCCCGTATTACTTTTATTGTTAAGAATGAAACAACGGAAAAAAGAGCACTCTCTCTGAACATAAATTATATAAATAGTAAACCTCCTATACCAGAACAGCACCAACTTCCAGCACTCAAACAGTAACCACCTTACCTAAGAAAAGGCAACACTGAAAATATTACACCAGGCCTTAAGACACCAATAATCTCCTATTAGGAAAACGGACCAAGTCAGGCTGCTTTAGAGCCCTACCTAGAAACAAAGAATAAAGAGACCATGAAGCATAACTAGAAACATGCAGTCAAAAACTGAACTGGAAACCATAAGGTCGACCTTATCTCCTATCGTTTACCTGTGTAAATTAATAACCTGTCCTTTCTCTTCCTCTAAGCCAAGTTCTTATCACCGTGTTATATGTAACTGCCTTTTCAGCACCATTGTTATTGTTATGTTTACTTTGCACCCCTGTTTTATGTGAACCAGCATGATGTGACTGCTGTCTCGAATGCCGGTATATAAAAATCTAAAATAAATAAATAAATAAATAATAAGCTAGAGAGACTGTATGCAGCGCAACAAAGGAAAAAGAGAAATCACCAGTTCTCATAAAATAAAGCAAGAAATATAAAATCAATAGCAGTAAAACCATACTAATAAAAAGAACAGATTATTTCAAAACAGCTGATGAATGGAATATCCAATAATTAAAAACTCATACAAAAATTTCTAGTCACCAATAAAATATTTCAAAACAGCAGACACAAAGACCCAGTAATAAAAAATAATAAGGATTAAAAAATGCTCTGCTCTCCATACCTGGAAACGTTCAATTTCCAGGTGCCCTAAGATGGTTGTGAATTAGGAGAAAGGGAGGGGGGGGGGGGGTTTGCTTGCAACTTTCTCCTCTCTCTCAGTCACACTCAAACTCTCTCACACAGGCTCTCAATTACACTATAACACACATGCTCTCTCCCTCTCACTTACATGGGCTCTCAATCACACAGTTACACCCTTGCTCTCTCTCTTATACACACAGGCTCTTAATCATACATACACATGCTCTCTCTCACACATACAAGTTCTCAATCACACTTATACATACTCTCAATCACACACTTACATACATGCTGTCTCACACACAATCTCAAACACATATGCTCACTCACTCACTCTCTCTCTCCCCACTGAACTAGCAGCAACAACAGCCTCCTCCTCTTCCAGCTCTTGCAGCCTCAAGATAGGAGTCCCATCGGCCATGGGGGCTGATGTTGCTCTTCGTTTTGCTCTGGGCCATGCTGCTCTTCTTCGGGCCGGCACTGCATGCACTTTGCCTAACATGGCCTCTTCTTCCCGTATGCACGGCCGCTGCACTCCACTTCCTCTTCCGGGCCACAGGGGTGGGAAGAAGAGACCATGCTGGTGCCACTGACTTCAGCTTTCTTGCCATGTTCCGCCCAGGCTATCAACATTCTAAGCCCAGGCGGAGGAAGAGTTCCATTTCACTGGGGCAGGGAGAGCAGCTGACCAGTGGGGGACCGGGAAGTGTGGCGATACACCTGCGTGTGCTTGGCGACACATTAGTGTGTCATGACACACTGGTTGAGAACTGCTGTCCTAAGGAAAAGTGAGATAGGGGAGACATGATAGAGACAATCAAATATCTTACAGATTTCCATCCACAGGAGGTGGGCCTTTTTCAATGGAAAGGAGGCTCTAGAATGAGAGGTCATGAGATGAGGCTGAAAGAGGGTAGACTCAGGAACCATCTTAGGAAACATTTCTTTACAGAGAGGTTGATGGATGTGTGGAACAGTATCTGAATTCAAGAAAGCATGGGGTAAATACATGGGTTCTCTAAGGAAGTGATGAGAATTATAATGCCATATAATGTATGGCTAATGGGCCATACAGTCTTTTTCTGCCATCATGTTTTTATGTTTCTAAGTTACATGATCATACTTCCTCAAAATGTCACCTCCATTTTCTAGAATTTCGGCTCCTTTTCTTGACTAAAGAAACTTCCAGCAGAGGTCCTCATGGAGCCACCCTCTCTCCTGTGCTAGCCACCTCCTTGATGCTCCTGTGATGCACATGGCCAGCCCTATTTAACTCTTGTATCTCCCACAACCAAGTGCCTCTTCATCAAGTCACCTTGGCTCTTTGCATTGGCCCACTGTGCTTTGCTTTGCTTTGCTTTTGTGTGGCCTTCTTGTCCTTTCTGCAGTCTCCTTGGCGTTCTTTCTCTGCCTTGTAGTCTGGCCTACTTGCTTCCCTCTGCTTTGCCTTATTGCCTGTTTAGGCTTCCTTGTCTGTTTCTCCTTTGTCTTGTTTTATATGTTCCTTGCTTTGTATTAGCTTCCTGTTTGCCTGCATTATACATTCTTTGCCCTATCCTTGTGGTTCTGCCCAGTCCTTGTCTTGTCCTGCCCGGTCCTCCCTGTGGCCCCTACCCCCTTGTGTGCCTCCAGTATCAGTCCCTGTCTCCAATCCCAGGCCTTGCCTCTTGTTTCAGCCCTGTTTCTAGTCCCAGGCCTTGCCTCCTGTTCCAGCCTTGTATCCAGACCCTGCTTGTTTCCAGTTCCTGCTTGCCTTCAATACCTGCGTGATCCTCTGGTTCCAGCTCCTGCCTCCAGTTCTAGATTTGTCTCCAGTTCCTGTCTCATTGCCTGTGCCTGCCTTGTCTCCAGTGTCTCTAGACCCAGCTTGTCTCCATTTCCAGCCAAGGCCCTGCCAGCCACCAGAAGCTGCAGGCTCAACCCAAGAGGGAGATGACTGGTCAGGCAGGCGTAACTTTCTTAACAAAGGTAGGGGGGGATTTAGTTAGGGCTTGGGGGTGGGTTAGGTAGGGGAAGGGAGGGGAAGGGAGGGGAAGGTGGGGGGGGGGCCGGAAAAAAAGTTCCTTCCGAGGCGGCTCGGCGCACGCAGGTTGCACAATTGTGCAGCCCCCTGCGCGCGCCAACCCTGGATTTTATAACATGCGTGCGGCAGTGCACGCATGTTATAAAATCAGGCGTAGATTTGTTCGCGCCGGGTTGCGCAAACAAATCTACACCCACGCATAACTTTAAAAAAATCTACCCCAATGATTTCAAAATCTACCCCAATGCTTTCAAAAGCCATTTACTCTGAAAACAGACAAACCTTAACCTGGATAAAAGTACATGCGTGGTTTCATAGAAAGATTTCTAGTTAGGCTAAGGGGAGGCATTTCCAGGGGCATATTTGGACAGGATTAGGAAATAACACAAGTACATTGAATTTTCAAATGTACAAACACTATTTCCCAGCCAAATTTATCCCACACAAAAAGCAGGCGCAAAGTCCACAAGCCAGTTGTACCCATGGACAATTTTCACAGGGAAAGTACAGGTAGACTTTACATTTGGATTTTAAGATTGCTCCCTGATAGGTGATTTTTCAAAGGCGTTATGCATGTAAATGTAGCATATTACCGTAGCAATTTTCAATAGCTATTTATCTGCTTTAAGTGCACTTAATGCAGGTAAAACCTG
This sequence comes from Rhinatrema bivittatum, assembly GCF_901001135.1. Classification (NCBI taxonomy): domain Eukaryota; kingdom Metazoa; phylum Chordata; class Amphibia; order Gymnophiona; family Rhinatrematidae; genus Rhinatrema; species Rhinatrema bivittatum. The sequence continues at coordinate 71,872,267 of NC_042617.1, read as the reverse complement.
TTGACAATTCAATTTGGAGTATTGTAGCAATTTTCAAAGTCCCCTTACATGGGAAAAGTGCATTTACACATGTAAAATCCAGTTTTAAGCATGTAAATGCTTTTGAAATTAAGGTGCGATATGTGTTTACTGCTTTATCTAGAGTTACTGAAACCTACAGGAAATAATTTGGAAAGGAAGAGCCCATCTTTCAAACCTATCTTCAGTACATCATTTGAGTGTGTTAAGTAGCTGCATGGAGATTAATGCTAGTATTTTATAAACTGTGGAGCAGGAGCAGCATAATTTATAAAATATTGCATATCTCTGTTTCAAAAGTGTAAGCTTCAGTATGCACGGATATTTCAACTGCAAGGAAACGCATACTTTCTGTATGCAGTTTATAAAAATACATGTGGAATAATTGTGTTACTGCATGAAAAAACACCCAGAATTAAAAGCAGAAACAGGTATTTTATAAAGTATGTATGAGTACTTGGAATCACCAGTGCACCCATTCTTTCTCCAGTTCACCTACACCCTCTAGCATTTCACCCAGAGCCCCCACCCCCAAACTGCAGACAACAGATAAGTCCATTTTCACTTGTGCCAACAATTAACAGGTGGAAAAGCGTATACATGTTTGGTAATGTTTAAGCATATATCTCTTACAAAACCCTGCCCTAGAACATTCCAGAATGCCCTTTCTTCGCCAGTTACATGTGCGTGGAAAACCAAAAATATGAGCATACACTCAACCATGCGACTTACGCACATAGACATAGCACATAGATACGTATGCAGATTGTATTCATTTATATGCTGTTTTACAATCATCACAAATACACGCACAGTTTTGATTTTGTGCGCACATTTACCTGAGCAAAAAAAGAGGTGATTTAGGGGCATTCCATGGCAGGGCCAAGAGGAATGCGTGCAGGTCGCTATTTTATAGGAGATTTACGTGAATTCACTAGGTAACCTATTTGTGCAATTTTGCACCTGCTATTGATACCAGACTTGTCTGTTATTGTTGGGTGGGAGGTCTGGGTGAACTCAGAGGAGTTCAGGGTGAAGTAATAAGAGGGTCTGAATGAACTGGAGAAGGACTGGGTGAGCGGATGGAGGTATTGGCAAACTGGTGATTTCAAGTACCATGTTTTAAAATACACCAACTTCTGTGCATAAATCAGGGTTTTACCTGAGCAAGTCATTTTTTTTTGCATGTAAAAATATATGCACATGTGCTTATAAGGCAGGTAGAAAAAGTAAGTACATGCTTTCAATGCACCACAGGAATTTGTGAGTAACCAAACATACGCGTGTATATTGGGAGGCAAATTATAAAATACTGTAGTAGATCTCCCCGCGGCCATTTACACGCGAATATATGGGACCGTGCGGTGTTGTCCGAAAGTTATCCTCATATATGCTATTTTTACAGGCGTAAACTCCTTTGAGAATTCATTCTTAAGTGTAATATCATTATACTGCTACCTCTGCTACCAATACTTATACATTTAGCAGTCATATTTCTTAAACAGGCATAGTTTAAAAGTTGTTACAATAATTTTCTATACTCTCCAGTGTTTTCAGAATCAAGAAATACAGAATAAAACCAGGATTTTAATTTCCTGGTTTTCCTGATTAAAAAGTATAGCAAGTCAGACTGTAGGCAAAAATCAGCCTGCAGGGGAGAAGGGAGGGGTTTACCTCCAGCACTGACAGATTTAGGCTTTGCCTTCCTTTACCCTTTCCAGGAAAGTTAAATGGGAAGTAGCCGGTCTAAGGGCTTCCACATTGTGGGAGCAGAAGGCAGCAGGTCTTTGGCTCTTTCAGGCCATAGTATGAGGAGGGAACAGCTTCACTGTCCGGTCCCTGAGCCTCCTCCAACCCCTCTGCAGCCTGTGCCTTTCAGAGGGCGGGTCTGCTGCAGCTTGACCAATCCTCAGGGGGGAGCCTGAAGCACTGATAGGCCAATTCATCCCTGGTCTGTGGCCAATACACTGCTTTCTCGGATCTCGGCCACAATATGCCTAGATCCTGGGTTCTGAAAGCAGACATCGGAACACATCCAGCCAGTCTGGTTTTCAGGATATCCACAGTGAATGTGCATGAGATAGATCTGCACACAATAAGGGCAGTGCAGGAAAATCTTATCTCAGGCATATTTGTGATGAATATCCTGAAAACCAGACTGGCTGGGTGTGTCCTGAGGTCTGGGTCCAGAACCAATGATCTAGACCTCTCTCTTCATCCTTACCCTTTACTCATTACGGGATCACTTTCTATAATGAAAATATGAGTGCAACCTGTGATTTATTTATTTCAAGTGGATCCTCAAAATAATTTGAAAGCACTTGTCTATAGATACTGAAAAACTAGAGAACCGGCTGGATTAATTGTACTGTATGCTTCGCTTAATTAAATTTCCCAAAAATTACAGCATTTCAGTATGCTGCTTTAGGTTGCTATTGTGACCCAGTTTTAGTCAGGGAACATGAGGCATAAAGAGCTGAAATAATTTATTCAGCTTCATAGAGGAGTCGATGAATGAACTGGCAGTTGTGCACATACGTGACATTTAATTGTGAGTTTGCTCCTGGCAAATAACATTCTGTGAAAATCTATTAATTTACTTCTAGGACTAAAGCTTTCTCCTTGTTGCTCATGCTACAGTTCTATTACAATTGGCAGTAACAGGCAAAGACATAAAAGTGCTTATCTTGCAATGCTGCGTTTCCTCATCGTGATGGGAGAGGATAATGTACCACATGTAGCAGTTTTCCTTTGTGTTGCCTTTGAATTGTTTTAATTTCTAATGGGTTTTTTTTTCTCTTCATGAACTTCAGTTAACATTCTCGGTAATTAATTACATGGGCTCATATCATTTTCAGTAGCAGCATGTGCTTTAGTGGAGTGCATTATGTATTTTAACAAAAAAAAAAGAAACAAGAAAACCCCAGCATTTCCCATATCAGCCCTGTTAAATAAACATGTTGAGGGTAATTTTGGAATTGGCCTCCTAGGGCTGAAATCTGCAGGTACTTATGCGCACAAATCCACTTTGTTGGCCCAACATACAACCATACATATGTGCAATAATGTAATGTTACACCTGTGTACCTTTCTGCATGTACATTTACGCACACGTTTTCAATACTCAAAAGCATGAACATAAATGCTCCCCTGCCTTGATTCCATGCTCCCCCTCCAGGAACGGTTCTGCCTGGCATGGGTAAAAGTACTCAGAACCCCCAATTGATTTTCAAAGCAGCACTTAACGCACAGGGAGGACAACGTTCATATACGCATTATAGTGATATTGGCCATGATGGCAGGTATTACCCTGAGAATATTGCCAGTGTTGATAATCAGATGTTTCGCAACAAAGGTACAGGTATTCATCCATGGCTAAGGACAGTTATGTCATGATGATGCTTACCTCCACAGGCCCTATTCACTGTCAGAAAACAGAAATGAAGCTCTGGCCAGGCAAGGAGAAAAGGTTTGATTTCTGGAGGGGGGAAGCTGTAGAGGCAGTGTTTACAGCCTCTGGGACCAGCAGCCCCAGTAACTGTACAAGAATGACAAACATGGATGAGATTTAGGGTACATGGGAACTGGGTTCCAAGGGGATTCGCAAGCTGTAGTCCCCTACTGAGAAATGCTGTTATGATAAGTGGGTTGTAGAACTAGTAGGGTGCAACTTAATCTGGCTAAAAATAATCATGTCATTTGCAAATGAAGGCCTATGACACCTCCTTTTGTAAGTTAATGAAAAGTGGTGACGATGAGTGGGATACGATTAGGTGCAAACCATAAAGAGTGGTCTAGCGGGCAGCTTAATCAGCCGATTACAGAAGGGGAGACCAGCCGGGCTATCTGGCAGGCAAAACGTTACAAGGCCCCAGGCCCAGACGGCTTCACAGCCGAGTACTATAAGAATCTTATGGACTCCCTGACTGCCCCCCTTATGCACACCTTTAATGCCTTAATTGAAACAGGGGCGTATCCTAGTCATAGTAATGTTGCCCATATAATGTTAATACCGAAACCTGGGAAAGATCCGCATACCCCGATGTCTTATCGTCCTATCTCCTTGTTAAACGCTGATCAAACGTTATTAGCAAAAATATTGGCAGACCACTTGGCTTCCATCATCCCCACCCTGATTAGACCTGACCAGGTAGGTTTTGTACAGAAAAGGCATGCGCTAGCGAATATGTGGAAGGTGGTGGCTGCAATGGCATTGTGTATGCAAGCAGAGGTACCATACATGGCAGTTAGTTTGATGCGAAAAAAGCATTTGATAGGTTAGAGTGGGGTTATTTATTTTACATCTTAGAGGCGATGAACATCACGGGTCGCTTCAGCCAGGCGGTACAGCTTCTGTATAAGGATCCTCAAGTGTTAATAGTGGCAAACCAATCGTACTCGGAGAGTTTCACTATGCATAGATGCACCTGGCAGGGGTGTCCTCTCTCTCCCTTGCTGTTTATATTGCAACTGGAGCCCTTACTTTTGACCATTCAGGCTGCCCGGCAGGTGAAGGGTGTTAGATTTCAAAATGAAACTTTCAAGTGTGCAGCCTTCGCTGATGATATTTTAGTTTTTCTCATTGAACCTCACAAATCTCTGACACCTTTGCTGGATCTTTTCCGGGAGTTTGGCACCGTCTCGGGCCTTAAATTAAATCCGGAGAAATCAGAAGCACTGGCTTTTCCGGAGGTGCTGCGAGAAAGATGGGAAGGCGTCTTTCCCTTAAAATGGGCCCCGGGCCTGATACGGTACTTGGGGGTTACCTTGTCTACTGAGTTATCCAAGATATATGACTTGAATGTACAGCCCTTGCTCACCGCTAACATGGAGCACACCCAACAATGGCAATCCCTTCCTTTATTTTTGGGAGGTCGAGTACGTCTTTTTAAAATGATCCTACTGCCTAAATGGCTGTATGTATTCCAAAATCTGCCACTTATTTTGAAAGCCAAAGATCTCACAAAGTTGGACCGGGGGATGCGGAAATTTTTCTGGAGAGTTAAGAAACCTTGGATAGCCTTGGGTGGGTTGCAGGAACAATTGAGCACTGGAGGGTTTAGTGTTCCGGACTTTCACATTTACAACCTGGCCAGTAATCTACGGGTGATGAGAGACTGGCTGGTGGGTGATGCTATTTATGTTAACCTGCAGGTTGAACGAATGCTCCTTGGGGATGTGGATTTGCGCTATGCTCTGCAGGCTGCGAAGGGCAGGTTGGTCTTGCGTGAGCACTCGGTTAATATGATGTCGCCGATCCGGCACGCATTGGCGCGCCCTCACTAAATTATTGTTGTTGCCCAATGTCAGTGCTTACCTTCTGCTCATTAAGGGTAACCCAGACTTCCTTCCCGGTTCTACTTCAGGGGTCTTTCGGCATTGGGCGGCTAAGGGGCTCACGCAGGTGGGACATATGCTGGATGATTAAGGACAGTTATTGACCCTACAAAACATGTCAGCCCTCTACGATCTAAAGAATCCTTCAGTGTTCTCCTACCTACAACTCTCACACTATATAAAGTCGGTACCAAGTGCTAGTACTTCACCAACTGTGTTTCTCACATTGGCAGATTTTTTTCACCTGGAGGCAACCTGTGTGCCTTCCCTGTCCCATTACTATAAAAAACTAAAGAAATCTGCCTACCAAACCCATGCAATGCCTTAGCGGCATGTTGGAGTAAGGACGGTCTTTTCCAGATTACTGCAGCACAATTGGGGGCTTGTTTTCGGCGCATAGCGGTGATTTCTTCTAATTCTTATTATAGGGAAATGCAATACAAATTCCTATGGAGAGCATATATTTCTACTCAGGTGGCGTTTCACTCTGCCTTGGTACCGATGGTAACATGTGGGAAATGTAAACAAGCTGTGGGAACACTGTCACACCTGTTTTGGGGATGTTTTCACATTAAGCGCTTTGGGGACACATAGTCAGTTATATGGCGGGACTGTTGGATGTACAATTGCAAGCGTCTCCATTACTGTTGCTCTTTGAATGTATACCACTGTTACGCATCCGTGATGTTTATTAATTTATAATTTATAATATATATATTATTCAATCAGCTGTACTTCAATAACTAGCAGAATGTCATATAATTATGTTATAATGCTAGAGTTATTCTCCTGAGGTTGGCTTCAACCCCCTTCTCTCTGTTATATCTCTCTACTTTGATTATCTGTCTCTTCATTTCCAATTCCAAGTTATTCACCCTTGTTATAATGTAACTTTTACCTTCTGCTCCTAATCTGTCTCCTCTTTTGAGGTTTGACTAGTTACTGTTAATGTACTATCGTTCTATGTAAACTGAGTTGATTTGATCTGTATCAAGAAAATCGGTATATAAAATCCCTAAATAAATAAATAAATGTTGGCTCTCGCTTACTGTTTATGAAGGCTTGTATTGTGGGGAAAAAATGAATACTTCTCAACTGGAAAGAATTGGTGGCACCCGCCTTTTGGGCCTGGCGTAACCACTTCCACCGCCTGATGCACATGGAAAGCCTGACTGCTCGCTCTTCTCCTCAGTTCCGGCGCACATTTCTACAAATATGGGTCCCCCTACATTCAGGCCTTACCACACAAGGCACGAAGCCAGATCCTAAATGACTACAAAAATGTTAGAGGTGCCACATTATAGCTCTAACCCTTGTGACATTTATAGCCACAGAGTACAATCTACAATTCACTTATCTGCTTGAGGGAAAGGGGGGTGGGGGGGAGGGGAAGTGGATGGGAGAGATCCCGGGACAGTTGTTTGATACCAGCGGTGCTATTGCATTGTTAAGTGTATGAGAAAGAATGTACTCAACCTGTTGTGCAGTTTTATTTATTTATTTTATTTATTTATTTAACGGTTTTATATACCGACATTCATCAAAGATATCACATCGGTTCACAGCGTAACAAGAAACTAGTGCCAGTGACGGCGCTTTACATCGAACAGGTTTAACATAATACAATTAAAAAATATTGGAACATAATAACTAGAGCAAGAGGAAAGGAAGGGGAAATAAAACATAAACTAAAATTAGAATAACATGATTACAAGATAGTAAAAGCAGAGAAAAAAGGGGGGAAGAAGTGACAGAAGGATAAAATTAGATTAGTAAATTATTGTAAGCGAAGATTGCAGGTATATACAAAATGTACAATTATAGGGAATAATATAAAATAACAATAGTTCAGGGAAGGGGAGAGGTGAGGTGAGAAGGGGAGGGGGAGAGGTAGGGAATGGAGGGGGGAAGGGTAACACAGGAGGGAGGGAGAAGAGGAATGGTGTAAGCTTAGGTAGAAGCCGGTTCAAGCGGGGGCTCATCCGCTTATAGTGAAAAACCAAGTCAAGGGAGACAGAGAAGGGAGGGTGTAGATGAGAGCACGGGGACTTTAAGTATATGCTTTGGTGAAGAGCCAGGTCTTGAGCTTGCGCTTGAAGGTTTTTGAGCATTCTTCTTGGCGAAGTTCAACTGGCATTGTGTTCCAGAGAATAGGCCCGGCGATAGATAATGCACGGGCTCTCGTGGAGGTTAATTTGTAAAGTTTGGGTGAGGTGGTGGGCATGGTGGCGAGATGAATGTGTCTAGTGGGTTTATTGGCTTGGTGAAATCGGAGGGTGTCATTGAACCAATTCATTTCAGGATTGAACAAGGCCTTATGAACGAGTGAGAGAGCCTTATATTGTATACGGGAGGCTATGGGAAGCCAATGTAGATCTTTTAGGACCGGTGTGATGTGGTCGTGTCTGTGAGTGTTGGTCAAAATCCGGGCTGTTGTATTTTGTAGTATTTGAAGGGGGTGGATGGCATTGTTGGGGAGTCCGAGGAGAAGGGAATTACAATAGTCGATTTTGGCAAAGATAATGGTTTGTAGAACCGTACGGAAGTCAGGGGGATGAAGTAGAGGTTTAAGTTTTTTAAGGGTGTGAAGTTTAAAAAATCCATCTTTTATTATACTACTGATGAATTTCTTCAGTGTGAGGTGGCCATCGAGAATGATACCCAGATCTCGGACTTGTTGAGCAAATGGGATGTGTGAAAGAAGAGAGGGGTTCAGTTGGTTTTGGGGTGAGATAAGCATAATTTCAGTTTTAGTGGTATTGAGGGCTAAGTGGATGGAAGATAGGAGATTGTTTATGGATTGAAGGGTATCTTTCCAGATATCCATGGTTTTTGAAAGAGAGTCGGTAATGGGGATGAGCAACTGTACGTCGTCAGCGTATATATAGTGAGGGAGGTTGAGGCTAGAAAGGAGGTAACAGAGGGGTAAGATGTAGATATTGAAAAGGGTTGAGGAGAGGGATGAACCTTGTGGGACACCTTGCTTGAGGGGTATGGCCTTGGAGATATGATTTCCTAACTGAATTTTGAAATCTCTGTTACTAAGGTAGGAGTTGAACCAATTGAGAGCAACACCTGTGATGCCAATTTCAGTTAATCGCTGTAGGAGAATGGAATGGCTGATGGTATCAAATGCAGAGGAGATATCAAGAAAGGCAAGGATATAAGATTGTCCTTTCTCAAAGCCTTTGAGTATATGATCTGACAGAGAGAGTAAAAGAGTCTCGGTGCTATGAGATTTTCGAAAACCGTACTGAGAAGGTGCAAGGATGTGGTTGTCATCGAGATAGTCGGTAAGTTGTTTGTTAACGGTTTTTTCAAGGAGTTTGGATATGAAAGGGAGATTGGAAATGGGGCGGTAATTGGCTAGATCAGAGGGGTCTAGTTTAGGCTTTTTTAGAATAGGTTTGACGATTGCTTGTTTAAGGGGGACAGGTACCTTTCCTGAGTTAATGGACAGGTTGATGATGTTAGTTAAGGGTTTAGCAATGAGGTTAGGTATTGCGAGGAGATGTTTGGTGGGTATTGTGTCAGTTGGATGGGTGGAGGGTTTGGCTTTTTTAATGAGAATTTCTATTTCTAGTGTAGAAGTGCATGATAGAGAAGATAGAATATTAGTGTTATTTCTAGTCTTAATTTGGTTGCAGATGGGTTCAGATAGTTGGGTGGGAGTGGATGATGCATTGGTGAACCTGGATATCAACTTGTCTATTTTGGTTTAAGTATGTTCATATGGAAAATGCAATACAAATGTTTAAACATACATGTAAGTTCATGGAACCTTGTCTTAGATTTTTCAATTGGCCATGACAAGAGGAGGTATAGCGCTATGTAAGTTCATGGAACCGTGGGAGACCAGAGCCATGTGCTTTTCAACCAGTCAAGAAAGGCAATCATTCCTCGAAAAAATCACCCTTGTACAGCGGAGGCTTGGTCTTGCCAATTTGAAACGTTACAATGTGGCTTGTAATTTTAGGTTTGTAATCTTAGGCACCTAGGCTTGTAATTTTAGGCACCTAGGCAATTGGATTCAGGATTCTGAATACTATACCCCATGTGCGTTAGAGAAAGTTATTTTATTCTCATTGAATCCTAGCTTTGTCTTACCTCTGTCATATGCAACCTCTGTCATGCTGCCAGCTCATTTGAAAAAAGTCCCCTTGTAGTACCATTGATAAAAAAAAAACAAACCTGGAAATATTTTTGTGTTTATTTGAATGTGCACAGCACAATTTTGCCATACTTACCCCTTTAGGGGAATCAAAATTTTTTACCTGGTACTGGTCTTTTTGGTGTGGGTCTCCAAGGGGTTAAAATTTGTGTCACAATTTTTTGATGATGAAAGACGGATACAATCTTTCTCAGATATTAGAAATGAATTTGAATTATACCAGAATCATTTGTATACCTACTTACAGATGAGACTCTTTATCCAATCATTGGGATTCAATAATTGGCCGCATGATAATTCTATATTTTTATCTGATTTATTTGATATATCAGACTCTGATCGACACACCATTTCTTTTTTCTATCGGTCTTTGATGAAGAAGAAGCAAGTGGCAAATATTGATAGAATAGTGAGTCTTTGCAAGAACTGGGAACAACATTTACATCTCACAAATATTTACAATTTTTTTTAGAAGGATTCACTCTCTAGAACATAAGAACATAAGAAATTGCCATGCTGGGTCAAACCAAGGGTCCATCAAGCCCAGCATCCTGTTTCCAACAGAGGCCAAACCAGGCCACAAGAACCTGGCAATTATCCAAACACTGAGAAGATCCCATGCTACTGATGCAATTAATAGCAGTGGCTATTCCCTAAGTAAACTTGATTAATAGCCGTTAATGGCCTTCTCCTCCAATAACTTGTCCAAACCTTTTTTGAATCCAGCTACACTAACTGTACTAACCACATCCTCTGGCAACAAATTCCAGAGCTTTATTGTGCGTTGAGTGAAAAATAATTTTCTCCGATTAGTCTTAAATGTGCTACTTGCTAACTTCATGGAATGCCCCCTAGTCCTTCTATTATTCAAAAGTGTAAATAGTCACATCTACTCGTTCAAGACCTCTCATGATCTTAAAAACCTCTATCATATACCCCCTCAGCCGTCTCTTCTCCAAGCTGAACAGCCCTAATCTCTTCAGCCTTTCCTCATAGGGGAGCTGTTCCATCCCCTTTATCATTTTGGTTGCCCTTCTCTGTACCTTCTCCATCGTAACTATATCTTTTTTGAGATGCGGCGACCAGAATTGTACACAGTATTCAAGGTGCGGTCTCACCATGGAGCGATATAGAGGCATTATGACATTTTCCATTCTATTAACCATTCCCTTCATAATAATTCCTTACATTCTATTTGCTTTTTTGACTGCTGCAGCACACTGAGCTGACGATTTTAAAGTATTAGCCACTATGATGCCTACATCTTTTTCCTGGGTGGTAGCTCCTAATATCGAACCTAACATCGTGTAACTACAGCAAGGGTTATTTTTCCCTATATGCAACACCTTGCACTTGTCCACATTAAATTTCATCTGCCATTTGGATGCCCAATCTTCAAGTCTTGCAAGGTCCTCCTGTAATGTATCACAGTCTGCTTGTGATTTAACTACTCTGAATAATTTTTTATCATCCGCACATTTGATAACCTCACACGTCGTATTCCTTTCCAGATCATTTATATATATACAAGCCGTTAAGCTACATTAAATTTTTTTTTCAGTCCATTTTCGAACACAGCACCCTTCTACACTTTTTCTCCCTCACTCCCCCTTCCCCTCATTCACTAACCCCCTTCCCTCCACTCAGTCTTACTCACCCTCTGTCTCCCACTGCCTCCCTTCCCTCACTCTCACCTCCCTCCCCTTCCTTCAGTCACTCCCCACCCTCTCTCAATCCCATCCCTTCTCCCTCAGCCCTCCTCCACTCCCTTTTTCTCTGCTCCACAACTTCTTACCCTTCCACTTATTCACATCCCTCTGTCTCTCACCTCCCCCTCATTCTCCCCCATCTTCCCCCCCATTCTCTCTCTCCCCCCCTCATTCTCCCTCTCCCCTCACTCCTCCCCACCTCTCCCACCCCCTACCTCCCTCCCCTCCCTCCCACCCACCCACTCTCTCCTCACTCCCTACCACCCACCCACTCCTCCCTCCCTCCCACCCACCCACTCACTCTCTCCTCCCTCCCACTCTCTCCTCCCTCCCTCCCACCCACACACCCACTCCTCCCTCCCTCCCACTCCCTCCCTCTCACTCACTCCCTCCTCCCGCTCACTCTCTCCTCCCTCCCTCTCACTCTTTACTTCCTCGCTACTGGCCACCACTCCTCGTCGCTGCTGCTGCCGCTCGACGCCGCTGCTCCTCGTCGCCGCCGCCGCTACCGCTCGACACCGCCATGTTGATATCCAGCTGACGCTCGCTGAGACTAATGTGCTTGCCCGCACATGCGCAGTAGAGCTGCTCTCTACTGCGCATTTGCGGCACGTCGGTCAAGCTTCGTTTATTAGGTTGATTGAAAAGCACCGATCCAAGTACAGATCCCTGAGGCACACCACAATTTACCCTTTTCCACTGAGAAAATTGACCATTTAATCCTACTCTCTGTTTCCTGACTTTTAACCAGTTTGTAATCCACAAAAGGACATCGCCTCCTATCCCATAACTTTTTAGTTTTCGTAGAAGCCTCTCATGAGGGACTTTGTCAAACGCTTTCTGAAAATCCAAAAACACTACATCTACCAGTTCACCTTTATCCACATGTTTATTAACCCCTTCAAAAAAAATGAAGCAGATTTGTTAGGCAAGACTTCCCTTGGGTAAATCTGTGTTGACTGTGTTCCATTACATCATGTCTTTCTATATGCTCTATGATTTTGATCTTGAGAATAGTTTCCACTATTTTTCCCAGCACTGAAGTTAGGCTCACTGGTCTATAGTTACCCGGATCGCCCCTGGAGCCTTTTTTAAATATTGGGTTTACATTGACCACCCTCCAGTCTTCAGGTACAATGGATGATTTTAATGATAGGTTACAAATTTTAAACTAATAGATCAGAAATTTCATTTTTGAGTTCCTTCAGTACCATAGGATGCATACCATCCAGTCCAGGTGATTTGCTACTCTTTAGTTTGTCAATCTGGCCTACTACATCTTCCAGGTTCACAGTGATTTTGTTCAGTTTGTCTGACTCATCACCCCTGAAAACCATCTCTGGTACAGGTATCTCCCCAACATCCTCATTAGTAAACACGGAAGTAAAGAATTCATTTAGTCTTTCTGCAATGGCCTTATCTTCCCTAAGAGCCCCTTTAACCCCTCGGTCATCTAATGGTCCAACTGACTCCCTCACAGGTTTCTTGCTTTGGATATATTTTTAAAAGTTTTTATTATGAGTTTTTGCCTCTATGGCCAATTTCATTTCAAATTCTCTCTTCGCCTGTCTTATCAATGTTTTACACTTAACTTGACAATGCTTATGTTTTATCCTATTTTCTTCAGATGGATTCTTCTTCCAATTTTTGAAGGATTTTTTTTTGGCTAAAATAGCCTCTTTCACCTCACCTTTTAACCATGATGGTAATAGTTTTGCCTTCCTTCCACCTTTCTTAATGAGTGGAATACATATGGACTGTGCCTCTAGGATTGTATTTTTAAACAATGTCTAAGCCTGTTGAACACTTTTAACATTTGCAGCTGCACCTTTCATTTTTTTCTAACTATTTTCCTCATTTTATCAAAGTTTCCCTTTTGAAAGTTTAGTGTTAAAGCTGCAGATTTACTTATTGTCCCCCTTCCAGTTATAAGTTTAAATTTGATCATGTTATGATCACTGTTGCCAAGTGGCCCCACCACCATTACCTCTCTCACCAAATGCTGCGTTCCACTAAGAATTAAATCTAAAATAGCTCCCTCTCTTGTTGGTTCCTGAACCAATTGCTCCATGAAGCAATCATTTATTACATCCAGGAATTTTATGTCTCTAGCAAGTCCTGATGTTACATTTACCCAGTCAATATTGGGGTAATTAAAATCTCCCATTATTATTGCACTGCCAAATTGGTTTGCTTCCCTGATTTCTCTTAGCATTTCATCATCTGTCTGACCATTTTGTCCAGATGGACGGTAGTATACTCCTATCACTATACTCTTACCCAACACAAATGGGATTTCTATCTATATAGATTCTACTGAGCATTTAGTCTCTTGTATGATCTTTATCCTTTTGGACTCTATACCCTCCCGGACATAAAGTGCCACACCCCCATCAAGTTGATTCTCTCTATCATGTGATATAATTTGTACCCTGATATAGCACTGTCCCATTGGTTATCCTCCTTCCACCAAGTTTCTGTGATGCCAATTATGTCAATCTCATCATTTGCTGCTATACACTCTAAATCTCTCATCTTACTTCTTAGATTTCTGGCATTGGCATACAGACATTTCAAAGTGTGTTTTTTGTTTGTTTTAACAACCTGCTTTTCAGTTGTTTGGGATAATTCGGAAATCATTAGCTTTGGTGATTTTTTACATATAGGCACATGGACTATGTTTGCTTTTAATGGAACCTCTCTGTTGGGATGCCCTAACTCTCCTGTTTCATTAGTATCCTTCAAGGATACATTTCTCTGAACCATGCACTACTGTGTGACTGTCGGCTTTCCCCCTTGTTCTAGTTTAAAAGCTGCTCTATCTCCTTTTTGAAAGTTAGTGCCAGCAGCTTGGTTCCACTCTGGTTAAGGTGGAGCCCATCCTTTCGGAAAAGTCTCCCCTTTCCCCATAGGTTTCCCCAGTTCCTTACAAAGCTGAATCCCTCTTCCCTGCACCATCGTCTCATCCACACATTGAAACTCTGGAGCTCTGCCTGCCTCTGGGGACCTGCACGTGGAACAGGAAGCATTTCAGAGAATGCCAACTTGGAGGTTCTGGATTTTAGCTTCCTACCTAAAATCCTAAATTTGGCTTCCAGAACCTCTCTCCCACATTTTCCTATGTCGTTGGTGCCCACATATACCATGACAGCAGGCTCCTCCCCAGCACTGTCTATAATCCTATCTAGGTGACGCGTGAGGTCTTCCACCTTCGCACCAGGCAGGCAAGTTACCAGGCGGTCCTCACGTCCACCAGCCACCCTATCTACATTTCTAATAATCGAATCACCAACTATGATGTCCGGCCTAACCCTTCCCTCCTGGGCATTAGCCCTGGGAGACTTATCCTCAGTGTGAGAGGACAATACATCACCTGGAGAACAGTTCCTTGCTACAGGATCACTTCCTGCTACACCAGAGTGATGTTCTCCTACTGGGAGACCTTTCTGATCCAAGGCAGCACTGAGGCTGCCAGATTGGATTTGGGACTTGGCTACTATGTCCCTGAATGTCTCATCAATGAACCTCTCTGTCTCCCTCAGCTCCTCCAAGTCTCCTACTCTAGCCTCCAGAGATCGGACTTGTTCCCTGAGAGCCAGGAGCTCTTTGCACCGAGTGCACACATACAATCTCTCACCAGCGGGTAAAAAATCATACATGTGACACTCAATGCAAAAGACTGGAAAGCCCTCCTCTTGCTACAGGACTGCTGCCTTCATCTTAGTTTATTGAGTTCCTAGTTAAGTTTAGGATACTAAGGGAGTTGGAATGAGAGTAGTTTAAATTTACAGGTGAATTTACTAATTAATCAGGTAGTGTCCTACAAGGGGATGATTAAACTTTCAATAAGGGCTGGTACAATAGTATGATTTAGATAAGACCCTGATTGATTTTTAATGAGAAAGTGTCTCGTGCCTAAAAATCAAGGGTTGAGTGGGTGGGAAAGACAGTCACTAGAATTAACTATCTCTGGCTTGCTTATTACCTCAGACACACACAAACTCTAAAGAATATATCCCTTAATTTCACCTTTCATCAAACTTTTATAAGCCCAAACATTTCTGAAAGCTATACTTACCAATCCTCTTAACCACCATTAAATTAATCTTCACTCAGTTAATGGAAGGGTTTGAGATTCGCACGCTGTTAGGTGTGTGCTTCCGGTCCTCCTCTACTGCAAAGGGTGCAGGGCCTCTGGAAGCTGGGGCTATGGACGTCAATCCCTGGATCACTTGTGGTGTCTTCTGGACTCCTCTCCTGGGGATGCTGGGAGCAGTATGCAGATGAGCCTCCCGGTCCTCCTCTACTGCAAAGGGTATGGGGCCTCTGGAAGCTGGGGCTATGAACGTCAATCCCTGGATCGCTTGCGGTGACTTCTGGACTCCTCTCCCGGGGGATGCTGGGAGCAGTATGCAGATGAGCCTTCTGGTCCTCCTCTACTGAAACATGACTTTCTGAGAAATGCAATATACATTTCTCATGCGTTTTTATTTTTCTCAAAAGCTCGCCTTTGTGGTTAAGATCTCAAATACAGAAAAATGTGTTACATGTACTCTTGCAGTTGGAACACTGGGACATCATGCATCCAGCAAGCAGTATATCCAGTTCTTATGTTTTTTAAGCAAGGCTCTTATCAACCTTTTCTTGATCAAGTTCACACATCTCTATGTTACTGCACCTCACTTAACAAGTACCATGTATTTAGTTCTTTCTGCATCTGCTTATATTTGGCCCGATCTAGCCCCAACTGCTCAATGCTATCCATTGTCTAATACTATATTATATTTAATATCATTCTAATTTATTGTAACATTACCTAATGTTCTATATTCCTAATGTTTTATTCAAAGTTTATTCAATGTTTCATGTTCTATGTAATGCTTTCATGCGAGGTTACTGTTTCACTGTAAACCGGTTTGATTTGTATCCCATGCAAGAAGATCGGTATATAAAAATAATAAATAAATAAATAAATAAATAAATAAATAAATTCTGGGACTATCCCGCAATAAGAGGCTTTCGGTGGAAGGTGATTAGCCATATAGCTTCTTTAATTGGAATGGATGCTAACATAATTCTTTTTTACAATTTGCAAAATGTTGCTTTTGGTAATAAGTTTACTAATCAACGGATATAGAAAGCTCTTCTTTAGGCGAAGAAAACAATTCTACATTGCCAATGCTGACTCAATGGAAAAATCAATTGCATCAAATGTGCATCTGCGAGCAGTGTGTGGAAAAAGTAGATATTTTCAAGAAAAAGAACACATTTCTACACATTTGG
Organism: Rhinatrema bivittatum; assembly: GCF_901001135.1. Taxonomy (NCBI): domain Eukaryota; kingdom Metazoa; phylum Chordata; class Amphibia; order Gymnophiona; family Rhinatrematidae; genus Rhinatrema; species Rhinatrema bivittatum. Next base: position 71,855,749 of record NC_042617.1, on the reverse strand, counting down.
GACTTTTATTTGCAATCCTTGTCACATAGAGCAAGAAGCTTGATTCTTAATAGTTTTGCATAGCTACTTGGCTCAATGAGCTAGATATGATGGACTCGAGGCTGTCTTTCCTGTAAGTGTGGGCCACAGCTGCTTTATCCTTTTGGGGTTTATGGATGGGTAGGGTGGCGTTCAGTTCAAGTTTTGTGCAACAGGGATAAGCAGGGACATGGAAGAGTTCACCTTTTACCCTGCATCGTATTATATTCTTACTGTTGTATTTTGTTGAAAGTATAATAAAAAAAAAAAATTTGAACATTAAAAACCATCATTGCTTGTTATTAGGCCAGTGGCCTCTTGGTGAGAATCGGGTTTGAAAAGGGACCACACGTACTCTTGCAGTGAAGCAGTGGCAGACATGATTGATGACATCATAGGTCAGACATCTCCATTGCTCTTTACCCATTAAAACAAACCACAATGTCCTCAATTTGCAAAATATGATCATCTTTATGCTGCTGAAGCTTTATGGTTTGGCTTTATAATTATTTGTACAATTAACAAAGGCATTTACCACCATCTTGAGTGTTTAAGTAGCCCAAAATATGAATGGAGCAAAAAAGTCTACATATTCTCCTTTAAAATACATGGGGTTGTTTTTGTTTTGGGTTTTTTTTTTGGGGGGGGGGGGGGGTAACAGTTCTCTCCTGCTCCTTTTGGTCTCCAGCTCAGTCAAAACTAGAGCTAGGATCTGGTGCCATGAGCCTTCATCACATTTCCTCCCAACTCACTTAAACCAGTCACTGCAGTAAGAGTCTTTGGCTGGGAACCATGCACCAGAGCTCTTTTCGGAATCCTGCAATCATGGGACCTTAATCTGGTCACCAGCTGTCACCACTGTGTGATGACCGAGAGGCCCCCTTCATCCCCCTCCTTGGGCTGTGAAAATTACTACCACAGTATCTGCAGCACTATCTGGCTCAAGTGGCAGAAAACCTAACCCAAGAATCAAACCCATCTCTGCATGGCAGTGCATAGCAACATCATCGAGTCACCAGGCCAGCTACAAAATACATTCGTTTATGGTTTTGATAATGGCTTCAATGTCCAAGCATTACAGCTGCACCAGGACCTGCTTCCGTGATTGAATCTGGTTTATCTGCAATTGAGGCAATTTCTTTAAATAATAATCACAGATAAGTGCTAGAAACAGGATTGCTTGCTGAGAGCTGTCACCTAACATCATATTACAACATAAGCAACTAAAAAACTTCAAGTCCTGTAACGTCACAGAAATAAGAAACAGGCACAACTCTACAATGTGTGTCACATTTACTAAGCAAGCCAGCCAGTTAACATATATGACCAGCAATTCTTTCTCTCCGTGGAACAATAGCTTACTTCCCAAGTTTTAATATAACCAAAGAAAGCTTCCTCATGCAGAGAAAAATAGTAGATAAGAAACCTGCCATGATAAAGGAAGTGAGTGTGCAAATAAAACCCAGAGTTCACCTGGAAGACTGCCAATTAATTTCTTTATTGAAAGATGTATAAAAGAATGAAAAAGCATCCTAGCCATGCTCTCTGTGAGATCCAAGGGCTTGGGACCCACCTGACACCTTGTGAAAAGCAACCTACTCCAATTTAAATATTCCTCTATGTCCTACTTGTTTTATGCTCCCTCTAGATATGACGAGGCCTGGGGCAAATTGCAGGGCCAGGCTGGGGGTAAAGCCGAAAACAGGAGCATGTCAGGATGGTTGCTGCTGCAGAAGAGAGGTATTTGGCGGGAAGAAGGGGATGAGGGCAGTGGCACGAGAGTGTGCACACAACACGAAATCCGAGTCACAGTGCCACTCAGGGGCTGCTGCGGTAAACTCAAACCGGCAGAAAAGCACAAGGCGAGGGACGTAGCGGGGAGCTCCTGCCGCCACCATGCGCTTTCCAGGGGCAGAGAATCCCACACCTCCTGCACACTCAGTGGTGGGGGCTGGGTTGGGGCGAGATGATGACGTCAGTGTGTCAGTCACACACAGAGCATTGGAAAGGTGGGACAGAGCATCGCCGCTCCGGGGCTGGGTGCAAATTCTGAGAAGGCGTAAAAGCCAGAATGCTGCAAGTCGGGTAATGTGAAGGTGAGGACTTGCTGCATTTCCAGGGAAAGGTTCGGGTTCCACACTCCTTGGGGTGATAGGGAAAACTGCTCACCGGGTAGGGTGCACTTTGGGTTTCTACAAAGCAGTGCAAAAAATGTAAGTGCACAGAGAGAGGTGGGGAGACTGTGGATCTCATTACACAGATCCATCACTGGAACTCCAAACCTGCGGTTTCCAAAGGCTTCTTCAGTCATTTATCCAATTTCACTATAAGCTGCACTACCCCTAATTTTTAAAACTTCTCAAAGACGCACATTCAGGAAGCCTAAGTGGGGACTCATAGGGAGGGTGATATTATAAGCTTGAGGCTAGGGCTAAAGTCTGCAAGTTACTTGTACCTTGTTTCAAACAAACTTATGTGTATAAGTTTGCTTTGAAATGCTGGGGTAATTGGTCCGGTGCACACATAAGGTTTATGATTTATTATTTTTATATACCGTCACATCGGCAAGGCCTTCACAACGGTTTACAATCAAGTAATAGATGAACTCACATTAAGTTACACCTCCTCCGCGGAGAGAGTGATTTACGGAGACTAATTTACACTCATAAACACGTACATGTGGGGGCATGTAAGTGTAGATCCACGATAATGGGTTATAATCCGCGAATATCACAAAAAAAATCTAAATGTATGCGTGTTCAGTTCCAACTCTGTCTCCCAGAAGGCTTCTCTGCAGTCCATGCAAACGTAGGCCTGAAACTTGGCTGTCTGTGCCCTGGGCTATTTTGAAAGAGCCATTTCTGTGCCTAACATTGGGTATTATGTGCCTCAGTGGCTTTGAAAATCAACTTCTTTGAGGGGAATTATCAAAGCTATTCACGTGGGTAAAACAAGGCTTTACCCGTGGAAATGGCCTGCCTGATAAGCAGGTGAAGTTACCTGCGCGCAGTTCATATACACAGGTTTTCCTGCAGTGAGCAGAGGTGTTCTGCCGGCGGGGGTTGGGCAAGGGTTTGGACTTGCAGCATAACTTTTGTGTTTTTAAAAAGTACGCACAAAAATTTTCCTGGGATAAATCTGCACACAAATCAGCAGGAACAGTGTTGGTGGCATCATTTTCAAAAGGGACGTATGCGGGACTGGAATGGGCTTCTCATTTATGGAGGACATTACAAAACTACCCTCGATGTCTACAGCGCAAATGGATCTGTCAATGTTTGGACATTGTTGTTTAATACAGGTTGTATTTCAATTTTTCATTAGTCCTTGTGATCTCCTTCAGTTTTCTCTGCTAGTATGTGGTTTAGTTTTTGGACAATTTTGTGGTTTGAAACTGTGGCGGCATGCCAATGGCTTTATCCCTTTCTATACTTCGTGTGGGTTTTACCGTATTTTTTTTTTTTTTTGAGAAAGGGTAACCACTATTAACTTACAGATATATATTAACAAAATAATGGTCATCACATATGGACCTCTGTTTGTCCAGTTGCTCCTGCTTATGGTGGCATTGCTGGGCCTACTTGGTTTTAACCCTTCCTCTGCTCTCTGTTTCCTTCCCGAGTGGGCTTTAATTCTGTAATCGTTTGTTCTCTTTTTTGCTGGTAGGACACTTTACTGCTCTCTCAATCAAGAAGCATTTCTACACATTTCCTCATATATTTTTATTTTTACAACTTATAAGCCACATTTTCTACAAGGCTCAAACAGCCTTACAACAAAAATATAACTAGTTCCTTGTATAACTAGCTCCTTGTATAACTAGCTCCTTGTATAACTAGTTCCTTTTATAACTAGCTCCTTTTATAACTAGCTCCTTGTACAACTAGTTCCTTGTATAACTAGCTCCTTGTATAACTAGTTCCTTTTATAACTAGCTCCTTTTATAACTAGCTCCTTGTATAACTAGTTCCTTTTATAACTAGCTCCTTGTACAACTAGTTCCTTGTATAACTAGTTCCTTGTATAACTAGCTCCTTGTCCTTCAACTGCTTTTTCCCCCTACGCAATCTGCTACCTACTTGTCTCTGTTGATCTGCTAACATGCTGTCTGTTCTTCTTGTCAGCCAAATATTCGGATATTTCTATCCTATCGCCTTGCTTTTCTTCTAGAGATTACATTTTGGGTTCCTTAAATCTCTCCTTGTAGGGTTGGCACTACGGAGACCCTGCCTCCTTTCGGTAGCCACCCTCCCCTCCCCCTTTCAATTGCTGCCATCCTCTCAAAGTCCTTACGCAGGTCTCCAGACATAATCAAAGTACTCAATCTCAGTCTCGTCTTTTCTCTAGCCTAGATTTTTGTAAATCCTTTTTCACTGTCTCCCTGCCTATACATTTCGTCCATTACAAATTATACAAAATTCTGCGGCCCAGCTGTTAACAGGTACCCTCCATACGTGAACATATCACTCCTGTCCTACCAATACTTCATTGGTTGCCAATCACACACCGTGTTCACCATTACCATCCATACCCTTCTAAACAACATTCCATCGCCAAGGATTGCAGCCACGGTACAAATCTATACTCTGGCAAGAACTTTACCATCTCCTAACCATGGTTTACTGGGCGTCCCCTCCCCAAGATTCATCTGCTTGGAGGAAACCGCAGAGTGTGCTTTTTCAACTGATGGGCTCATATTATTCAACTCCCTTCCCATGGAGATAATAAGAACAAGCTCAGAACCAAAATTCTTTAGAAAAGCTCCTAAAATATATTTGTTTCAAAAATATTCCTTATAAAGGTTTCTGGTACATCACAACACCTGAGTCCTCCAGTGTTTCTGATGCAGCTCTTGCTGATTTGATGTAACTCTGTTTTATTTTAATGAATGTTTAATTTTATGTTTCAATCTTTTTTTTTATTGATTTCCACATTACAAATATAAGATCCATGCAGCAAATATCACATAAACAAACCTAATAACATCAAGCCAGATATTCCTTCCCTAAAACCACCCTACCCCCCTCCCTTAAAATCCCTCCCTCCCCACCTTAGATAATAGGCAGTCATAATGTATGTTGCATTTTAATTGTATTATGTATGTTGTTTTATACCCCGCCCTGAATGTAGGTAGGGTTGGTAACAAATATTTTAAAATAAATAAATAAGAATACTCTTGTAGTGACCTAGGCAAGGGCAACACTAGTCCCCGTTTTAATAATGGTGAGGCCTCTCCGTCTGAATCAGAACACACTGGGGGGCAATCTTCAAATAGCCTGGGGAGCTGGAAACTACACGTGGGTGCTTTTAATGTGAAGACTTTATGCAGATTTTCAAAGAGAAGCCATCTACGCCGTTTCTCATTTTAAATCAGCAACATGCAAAGTGCATGCGTTGAAAGCATCCCTCTACCTTGCACCTACTCTTTGTGTATGCAACAGAGGGTGGGGGATTGTAATGACTGCATTTGAATAACGAATGTGCGCATGCTGAATTCTTTCCCCAAACTCAGCTTGCCCACAGGAGCGCCTTGTTCTCCTGCGGCTAAAAGTACACACACTATGGAACTGTACGTACCACTGGCCACATTGAAGGAGGGCAATGTTCAGTTAGGTTATTTTGCTCAAGCAGGTATCTCTTTATCCATTTTACATTTACATTTTATTGGATTTATGAATCACTTAACTCAATGAAGGTCTAGGCCAGATCTTCCCAAAGCTGTCCTGGGGACCTCACAGCATTCGGGTTTTCAGAATATCCACAATGAATATACATGTTAAATTTGCATATACCGAGTCTCCATGATATGCAAATTTATCTCAAGCATATTCATTGTGGATATCCTGAAAACCTGACTGGCTGTGGGGTTCCCAGGACAGGTTTGGGAAGCTCTGGTCTAGGCAATGAACATAAACGTACATACATAATAATAAATAACGAAACTAGTAATATATAATTAAAAGGCTAAAAACAAAATAAAATAAGCAAATATAAATTACAAACTAAAACACATGCATTATAAGTTAAACCCAGAGTAATACTAATTTAATATAAGAACCTGAAATAACATAAATTAAAAGTAACAAATTTTAAACAAAAATGTTTTAAGGAAAGTCTTAAAGGTTTTAATTAAATCACACTGACAAATCTCAGAAGGAAGAGAGTTCCAGAATCCTGGACCAACTACAGAGAAAGAGCTTAAGAACAAGCCATACTGGGTCAGACCAAGGGTCCATCAAGCCCAGCATCCTGTTTCCAACAGTGGCCAATCCAGGCCATAAGAACCTGGCAAGTACCCAAAAACTAAGTCTATTCCATGTTACTGTTGCTAGTGATAGCAGTGGCTATTTTCTAAGTCAACTTAATTAATAGCAGGTAATGGACTTCTCCTCCAAGAACTTATCCAATCCTTTTTTAAACACAGCTATACTAACTGCACTAACCACATCCTCTGGCAACAAATTCCAGAGTTTAATTGTGCGTTGAATGAAAAAGAACTTTCTCCGATTAGTTTTAAATGTGCCACATGCTAACTTCATGGAGTGCCCCCTAGTTTTTCTATTATCTGAAAGAGTAAATAACCGATTCAAATCTACCCATTCTCATGATTTTAAACACCTCTATCATATCCCCCCCTCAGCCGTCTCTTCTCCAAGCTGAACAGCCCTAACCTCTTCAGCCTTTCCTCATAGGGGAGCTGTTCCATTCCCCTTATCATTTTGGTTGCCCTTCTCTGTACCTTGTCCATCGCAATTATATCTTTTTTGAGAAGCGGTGACCAGAATTGTACACAGTATTCAAGGTGCGGCCTCACCATGGAGCGATACAGAGGCATTATGACATAATTATTAATAACTATTAATTAATTTGATTTATATTCCACTTTTTGGGCACTGCAAAACGGATTACATTCAGGTACTGTACATATTTCTCTATCCCTGTCTTTAGTTTTAAGAAATTCACCTGCTTTTGCCACAAAGGGATGCACAACCCTGTATTTTGGCACCTTATGTGGCAAACATTTTAGCCAGTGTGACTCCATTTTATCACTTGAAAATTCACATGACTCTAGTGGATGTCCAAAACAAATTAGCAAGGGTGCTTTCCCCTCTCCAACAATCACTCCACTCTCACCCTTGCCACTCTCCCTGCCTCATAGTCCACCCTCTCTAGCCGATCCTCCCTCTCACTCTCCATCCTGCTCCAAAGGACCTCCTCTCTCTTAACATCCTCCCCTCCAGTTGACTCCTCTCTCAACTTCCACCGCTCCAGTTGATTCTTTTTTTTTTACTTCTCCCAGCTACTCTCACTCCTTCTGTCCTTTTCACATGCCTCAGCTGATCCTCTCACTCCCAAACTCTTCTAATAATCTTCAAAAGATCCTCTGTCATTCCCTAACGTCCTCCCTCCCTCTCACCTATCCCCCTCTACCAGCCTCCCCTCCTCCTCGCCAACCTTCTCTCACATCCTCCAGTTGTCCTCTCTCACCCCCAGCTCCTTACATCCCCCAATCTTCTTTCATTCCCCCTCTTTCACCCTCCACAGCCTCAAACCCTCCTGCATCTGATCCTTCCCTTCAAATAGCCCCTTCTCTAAACATTTCCGGGCCAGGCCAGCAGAAACATTTTCCCCTGGGGGATGACAAAGGTGGATGATAACTGGTGAAGAGAGAGAGAAAGAGCAGGCTGATGACAGGGGCAATATTTTTTTTTCTTGGGGAGATTCAGTAGCAGGTGAGGATAGAAGAGCAATGGCAATGTTTACCGGCCCAGGCACAGTCAGTCCTTCCCTTCCCTCATGGCTTATCCTAAGCCCGACAATGCTCTGTAAGCGGCAGCAGCTTACACACTATTGAAAGGGCACATACCACAATGCACAGAGGCAGGATAATTCCAGCACTGAACATATTTACTCTCACTGGCTGGACCTGTACTATGGAACTCCATGCCACTCGAAATAAGGCTGCAAACAAATTTGAAACTTTTTAAAATTAAGCTGAAAACATGGCTCTTTAAACAAGCTTTCTTGAAAAACAAAGAGAAGGAGGAAAACAGTTGATAGATAAGGATGCACAGAGCAATCAGCTTTTTTCCCTTTTATCTCCCAATACATATTAACGTAGATTTGAACCGCTTTACAGTTTCCTAAACAACATTAACCTGTATTCAACACATAGTCGCTATTATTAAAATATGTTACCATTCTATGTTGGCACATGTTTAATTTGTAATCTATACCAATCATACTATTTTTATTGTGCCTTTCTGTAAACCGTTGTAATGGTGAATTAACTTAACGACGGTATAGAAGAGTTTTTAAATAAACAAATAAATAAATATTTTTTTTTCCAGTATTTAGCCCATCCTTTCGGAACCACCCAGGGAGGGCTCCATACAGCATACAAATTCTGAAAATAAATATCTATTCAGTGTTCTGCCTGCCTCAAGGTAGATCCAAACCTCTTTCTCAACCATTTTACTCAATTGATACCTTTTATCTGCCTTTATCTGCAGAAAAGCTATTACCATATCTGACCTCAGTGGCAATGCCAGTCGGCAGATACAGGATAATGTGCAAGGCATTATGTTAAGCCATTTCACAGGCTTCCGTACCGCACAAACCTTATTAAGCCAATCCTGGTGTCACACATTCACAAAGCTGGGTAAGTAAAGAAAGAAAACAATACAATTATCTAGAATACCATGAAAAAGTAAACAAAATAATAGAGGCAGTGATCTGTAAATTTAATTTATCTGCTCTGTGTACGCTTAATCCGTTTAATCAAAATAACAGAAAACCATTACTAGATGAAACCCTCTGATGAAAGATTCCTAAAGAATGGAATGAAGCAAGAACATTCTAGCCCGATCAAGTTTTGATGGTTGAATGCTTAAAAAATGTCAACATGTCTTTAAGGAGGGAATTTATCCATGGGCATTTTTGTATCTAGTTCAAAGTTCAGCTCAGTTCAAAGCTGTCTTCTGCTGTATCAAACAAAACCTCTCTTTATCCTCCATGTTTCGATATACACTGGAGAGCTAAAAAGACAGATAAGCGCTGTGCACGCTGAAGGAGCTCTCAGCGAAATTAAGTGAGCGTTCCTCGCGTGCTGACTCAAGTGCTACAAGTACTTACAGCAAATTGTTGCCCGCAGCAGGTGGCATTCAGTAGGAATCTGTTGCTAACATCACAAACTCAACTGTAGATTGCCCTGTCGCAGGGGCATGGACATAGCATAGTTGTTGCTGGCAGATAAGGACCTCTCTTGGCTCACCCAGAATGTCTAGTTATAATTAGGGTTTCGGATGTTACATGGTTATAAATTGTAAATTTAGGTGTTTATTTTCAAGCTAATTAGGGGAGGGCTGACATTTAAATTTATTTTTTTTATCAGCCTTTTCACGACACAGGTATTTGTGCTGGGTGCCTGTTCCAGTTAATTCAAATACATGGTTTGCACTTGCTCACAAGCCCAGCAGTCACATCCTCTGCACTCGCATCCCTACAGCCCAGTCAAATAGCTTCAGTCACACTCAGTCTCATATTTCATTTCCCCCAACTGCAACACTCACATCCCCACTGCTCAGCCTCCCAATAGCCCAAAACTCACAATTCATCCCCCTGTAGCCCCGGCATTCACATCTCCCTCAGCCCAAGGCAACTGGAGCTGCCACTTCTCCCCATGCGGCCCAAGGGGGCTGAAGAGTGAAACCACCCCCATTATTGATTTGGCTTGCAGGGAACTGAAGACCGGAGCCACCCCCTTTCCATTTGGCTCGTGGATACTTTATAGCTGCTGAGCAGGGCTGCCAGCAGTAAGGAAGCGGCAATGCCTCCTCCTGAGACTCCACTTGCACTTTGAATGGCAAAGGGACGGTGCCACACAGTTCACAGTGCGAGTCAGGCCCCAGGCCTCAGGGTCCTCTTTAAATGCAGTTAAAAATATGCCAAGGTATCAGAGCACATGTACCATTGAGCCACAGGAAAAAGGGATCATTCCTGAGGGCATTTTTAAATCAGGGGAGGAAAGCAGTGCATTTACACTCATCTTTTCAAATGCACGCAGGTGCAAAATATGCAGACTCTTTCAGCGGGTGCACTTTGTGTCTGCTGATTTTCAACGGGAAGCAGCACAGGTTATCTGGCTAACTTTGCCACTTACAGGCTTACTGAATAGATAAAAAAATAAAGTAGTGCCTGAGCACTGCACCCTCACTGACTAGGCCCAATCAAGGAAGGAGTGCAGTGAATAAATTAAAACATAAGAGCCAGCAGCTGTCAAAGCTAGCAGCTCTTGTATATGTATTAAGAGACCAGCAGGAGATAAACGTCCTATATTGGGGAGGCTTTGGGGGGGTCCTGGGGCAGGAGTGGGGATTTTTACAAATATTATGTTGAAAGTGGGGAGGAGGTAGGATCAATCCTGCTTGAGTCACTAATTTTTTCAAGATTAAAGTTTTGGGTGGGGGACTCCACTTGGGCTACTAATTTTTTCAAAGAGACTGGAGAAAAAAATGTATAATATTAAGGATACTGTATTAAGACATGAATAGACATACAAACAAAAATACACACTAGGGCATGACAGAATCCAAACTGTTTTGGGCATTTTGAAAAAAATAAAGTCTTTTTTTTTTTTCATAATAGCAGAAGGAAAACTGATCCTGTAATCTGCAGTGATTGAAGGCATTTCCTGTATTTTCATATTAAACTGTTGTGTTTTTCCATTGCATGCCCTATGAACTCCACTTTGGTCAAGATGCCAAAGCAAAAACGGAAGAAAGAATGCCTCTAATCTCGTAAATGTGCCTGCTCTCCTCGTTTCAAATTGTGATTCTAGGTTTTAACTCAGACTACCTGGAACTAAATCTAATTTTATTTTCCCAAAATCACATAAAGAGAAAAACTACTTCCTGAATTCTGAAACAAGTGATAATAAACACCATTAAATTGCATTTGCTTTCAGCCAACTGCCACAGTACCTTCCTACATATTTTGTATTCACAACAGGGAGCATGGGATCAAAAACTGCAAGTGTCAGACATGAATACAGAGACATGAGTCGACACCCCTAAATTTCCCCTTTAAACGTCCTGAAAGATAGCCACGCTCTGCCATAGACTTCTCTTTTGCAGTATGATGATATCATAAAGTGAATTCTTAACTCTATCTTTACAGTATTTTAATGATGTTCCTAAATCAACTTGCATCTTAAAGTTAGACATGTTTTGGACTGAGAGGAAGCACCTAATCCAAATATTTGGGAGGAGAAAGAGGTTTCATGGCTCATGAATTATCCACAGATTTCTCGGATGCACTAAAACTGAAGTAAAAATACCTAAGTGCCATCGAGGACTTAGTGATTTTTACTCTGCTTTTAATTGCTTCATATGAATCTTAAATTTAGTGCTTTGGGGTGCGAATTTCCCAGAGCTTTTCTTTCAGAAAAAAAGACTTAATTTTTTCAAAATACCCAAAACAATTTGGATTCTGTAATGCCCTAGTGTGTACTATTTTTTTGTCTTGAATGATTTTCCTGTGGATCCCCATCTGCCAGAAGTTCCATTCGCCAAATCATTTGAAAATACAGCATCAACACTCTCAACATAAATGAAGGCAATACAGCAAGAGCTATCTCAGCTTAAACTAGCACGAAACACAAATAAAACTGAAATCATCTGTTTAAGGAGAAACTCCACTATAAGAACATAAGAACATAAGAAATTGCCATGCTGGGTCAGACCAAGGGTCCATCAAGCCCAGCATCCTCTTTCCAACAGAGGCCAAACCAGGCCACAAGAACCTGGCAATTACCCAAACACCAAGAAGATCCCATGCTACTGATGCAATTAATAGCAGTGGCTATTCCCTAAGTAAACTTGATTAATAGCAGTTAATGGACTTCTGTTCCAAGAACTTATCCAAACCTTTTTTGAACCCAGCTACACTAACTGCACTAACCACATCCTCTGGCAACAAATTCCAGGGCTTTATTGTGCGTTGAGTGAAAAATAATTTTCTCCGATTAGTCTTAAATGTGCTACTTGCTAACTTCATGGAATGCCCCCTAGTCCTTCTATTATTCGAAAGTTAAACCATCGCCCCTAGACCTGGGTAATTTTCACATTGCACCCTCAGATCAAGTAGGGGACCTAGGAATACAGGAATACAGATTGATGAGAACATTACAATGAAAAAGCACATAAACAAAACAGGATATGCCAAGGTGCAAATATTAGAGATGTGAATCGTGTCCTCGATCGTCTTAACGATCGATTTCGGCTGGGAGGGGGAGGGAATCGTATTGTTGCCATTTGGGGGGGTAAAATATCGTGATATATCGTTAAAATCGTTAAAACCCGCTAAAACCCACCCCCGACCCTTTAAATTAAATCCCTCACCCTCCCGAACCCCCCCCCCAAATGACTTAAATTACCTGGTGGTCCAGCGGCGGTCCGGAACGGCAGCGGTCCGGAACGGGCTCCTGCTACTGAATCTTGTTGTCTTCGGCCGGCGCCATTTTCCAAAATGGCGCCGAAAAATGGCGGCGGCCATAGACCAACAGGATTCGACGGCAGGAGGTCCTTCCGGACCCCCGCTGGACTTTTGGCAAGTCTTGTGGGGGTCAGGAGGCCCCCCCAAGCTGGCCATAAGTTCCTGGAGGTCCAGCGGGGGTCAGGGAGCGATTTCCCGCCGCGAATCGTTTTCCGTACGGAAAATGGCGCCGGCAGGAGATCGACTGCAGGAGGTCGTTCAGCGAGGGTTCCGGCGCCTCGCTGAACGACCTCCTGCAGTCGATCTCCTGCCGGCGCCATTTTCCGTACGGAAAACGATTCGCGGCGGGAAATCGCTCCCTGACCCCCGCTGGACCTCCAGGAACTTTTGGCCAGCTTGGGGGGGGCCTCCTGACCCCCACAAGACTTGCCAAAAGTCCAGCGGGGGTCCGGAAGGACCTCCTGCCGTCGAATCCTGTTGGTCTATGGCCGCCGCCATTTTTCGGCGCCATTTTGGAAAATGGCGCCGGCCGAAGACAACAAGATTCAGTAGCAGGAGCCCGTTCCGGACCGCTGCCGTTCCGGACCCCCAGGTAATTTAAGTCATTTGGGGGGGGGGTTCGGGAGGGTGGGGGATTGAAGGAGGTAGGATTTGGCAAGGAAATGTTTAAGTTATTTGGGGGGGGTTCGGGAGGGTGGGGGATTTAATTTAAAGGGTCGGGGGTGGGTTTTAGCGGGTTTTAGTGTGCCGGCTCACGATTCTAACGATTTATAACGATAAATCGTTAGAATCTCTATTGTATTGTGTTCCATAACGGTTTAAGACGATATTAAAATTATCGGACGATAATTTTAATCGTCCTAAAACGATTCACATCCCTAGCAAATATTACATCGGTTGAAACCTTTACTAACAATCGAGGACTTCCACAATTTTACAAACACTAATATACTCAAACATAGATTACTGCAACTCCCTATTACTAGGCCTACCTTCAGGACTATTAAAATCATTACAGTTATTACAAAATGCTCAGCAAGACTTTTATTAAGGGTAAGGAAATCTGACCACATCACCCCCTCGCTGATAGCACTGCACTGGCTGCCAGTACAATCCAGAATCTATTATAAAGTATTAACACTAATTTTTAATATCTTCCACGCCATAAACCCAGGCCTATTAGGCATGACACTTCAACCATACACCCCACAGTGAACACTAAGATCGCAAAACAAAGGACTATTAACTGTGCCCACAACACAGAGTACACATCTAACGCAAATAAGAGACCAAATGTTTTCCAGAGTGGGCCCAAAGTTGTGGAATTCTCTACCTGAGACGTTACGTTCAATATTAGAAAGAAAGAGTTTCAAACGTGAGCTGAAAATCTGGCTCTTCAAAAATGCATATGATCTAACTTAAAATATCAACATGCAGAAAACTACACTTTCAAGGACATAGATAATATTAGAAGAAGAATAACAAGGAATGAGAGATGTAAAGTATCTTCAGACAACTCTGACTAATATGTGAAAACTACTGAAAGAGAACTCATATATCACAAACAACTGTCCTAGACCTTTAGTCACCATGTTTTAGAAAATAATAATAGATGTAGATCTATGTTAATCCCTGTTGGGTTGATCTATAAACTGTTTTCATCTTCATCTGGAATGACGGTATACAAAATGTCTAAATAAAATAAAATAAATAAATACATCATTAGACAAAAAAATATGCTATTAAAAACTGCAAGCAAAGTTACGTGTAGGCTTCTTGCTTCACTTTTGCCTGAAATTTAAATCGCCTCACAAAAAAAGGGGAGGCCAAAGAAACACCCTTAATAATGGGAGGCTAAGCAGGCCTAGTGCCTGCTTGGCCAATGTAATATGGTGCCAGGCTCATGAGGCAGCTGGCAATTAGGTTAGGAAAGGTAAGGGGGGAGAGGGGAGGGAATGAGGAGAAGGATCGAGAATAGGAAGGGAGCTGGGCTCCCTATGATGGTTAGGAAGCCAATGGGGAGAGGAGGGGGGAACATAAGAACATGCTATACTGGGTCAGACCAAGGGTCCATCAAGTGCAGCATCCTGTTTCCAACAGTGGCCAATCCAGGCCATAAGAACCTGGCAAGTACCCAAAAACTAAGGGCCTCATTTTCTAAAGTATCGCAGGCCTGTGATACTTTAGGAAATGAGGGGCGGGGGGCGGAAATGGGGGGGGGGGGGGGGGCGGGCCTGCGATCGCTGCCGGTTTCCCACCCAATAGTGCCACCATAGAAGGTGTAGCTATTGAGCACGAACTCGGACGCGAAAAGGGCCTTACCTTTTCGTCGTCCGCGGCGTCTTCGCGGAGTCAGCCCCGGTGACGCCCCGACTCCTCCTCTTCCAGGGCCGACTCTGCCCCCATTTTGGTATCACACGCGATCCATTTAGAAGATAAGGCCCTAAGTCTATGCCATGTTACCATTGCTAGTAATAGCAGTGGCTATTTTCTAAGTCAACTTAATTAATAGCAGGTAATGGACTTCTCCTCCAAAAACTTAGCCAATCCTTTTTTAAACACAACTATACTAACTGCACTAACCACATCCTCTGGCAACAAATTCCAAGTTTAAATGTGCGTTGAGTGAAAAAGAACTTTCTCTGATTAGTTTTAAATGTGCCCCATGCTAACTTCATGGAGTGCCCCCTAGTCTTTCTATTAACTGAAAGAGTAAATAACCGATTCCCATCTACCCATTCTAGACCTCTCATGATTTCAAACATCTCTATCATATCCCCCCTCAGTCGTCTCTTCTCCAAGCTGAAAAGTCCTAACCACTTTAGTCTTTCGTCATAGGGGAACTGTTCCATTCCCCTTATCATTTTGGTTGCCCTTCTCTGTATCTTATCCATCACAATTATATCTTTTTTGAGATGTGGCGACCAGAATTGTACACAGTATTCAAGGTGCAGTCTCACCATGGAGCGATACAGAGGCATTATGGCATTTTCCGTTTTATTCACCATTCCCTTTCTAATAATTCCCAACATTCTGTTTGCTTTTTTGACTGCCGCAGCACACTGAACCAATGATTTCAATGTGTTATCCACTATGACGGCTAGATCTCTTTCTTGGGTGGTAGCACCTAATATGGAACCTAACATCGTGTAACTATAGCATGGGTTATTTTTCCCTATATGCTTCACCTTGCACTTATCTACATTAATTTTCATCTGCCATTTCGATGCCCAATTTTCCAGTCTCACAAGGTCTTCCTGCAATTTATTACAATCTGCTTGTGATGTAACTACTCTGAACAATTTTCTATCATCTGCAAATTTGATTACCTCACTCGTCGTATTTCTTTCCAGATCATTTATAAATATATTGAAAAGTAAGGGTCCCAATACAGATCCCTGAGGTACTCCACTGCCCACTCCCTTCCACTGAGAAAATTGTCCATTTAATCCTACTCTCTGTTTCCTGACTTTTAGCCAGTTTGTAATCCACGAAAGGACATCGCTCCTATCCCATGACTTCTTACTTTTCCTAGAAGCCTCTCATGAGGAACTTTGTCGAACGCCTTCTGAAAATCCAAGTACACTACATCTACCGGTTCACCTTTATCCACATGTTTATTAACTCCTTCAAAAAAGTGAAGCAGATTTGTGAGGCAAGACTTGCCCTGGGTAAAGCCATGCTGACTTTGTTCCATTAAACCATGTCTTTCTATATGTTCTGTGATTTTGATTTTTAGAACACTTTCCTCTATTTTTCCTGGCACTGAAGTCAGGCTAACCGGTCTGTAGTTTCCCGGATCGCCCCTGGAGCCCTTTTTAAATATTGGCGTTACATTAGCTATCCTCCAGTCTTCAGGTACAATGGATGATTTTAATGATAGGTTACAAATTTTACTAATAGGGAAAGGAAAGAAGGGAAGGAGGATGGTGATCTGGGTGCTGAGCAGGGGGACAGGTCATTCGTCCCCTGCAGATGTTTGAATCCACATGTTCATTGCCTATTGGCTGGAGAAAGGGATATTTGTAAACAAACGCCTGCGAGAGGAGGGGGCACAAGCAGCAATGGCGCAAATCCTCATTCGCGCCATTTTTCTGCTGCAGTAGCTGATTCCCTCCCGCCCGCCCTTATGTTTGTTATTTGTAAAATTGGTTTGTTCTAGTCGCAGCGGGGGTGGGCAGGTTGCCCGAGCCTTTGGGGTGAAATGTTATTATTTCTACAAGTTGACTTCGGCAAGATGCAGACAGCTGGGTGCAGTTGTCAGAGACGGGACTCCTTGTTGGGAGGTGGCGGGGGTCACACTGGCTTGGGCTCCTTGCTGGGAGGTGGCGGGGGTCACACTGGCTTGGGCTCCTTGCTGGGAGGTGGCGGGAGCCGGGATAATGAGTTCAATGAACAGAGGAACTGGATAGCCAGTTGGCTAGTAGTGATCATCTTGCTGGGAGGTGGCGGATGTTATGGTGAGTTCCTGGATCGTGTACTGAGGGCTCGGGCACCTATGTGGTACAATAAAGCTGCGGCCTTTTGGATTCCAGTACTGTGTTGTGTATTTTCTGAAGGAAAGCGGGGTGGGGGAATGGGTGACGGGGAATGTTGTTATAAAAGGGCGAGGTGGAAGGAGTGTAAGTCTTGGCTGCCCATATTATTCTTAAACAGAGCACAAGAAATAGTGTCAAAAAATCTCAACAATTAGATATAACCAATTAAGACTTACCACACTTTGCTGAATGTCATCATATAAACAGAGAATCGCATATTAATTGCAATGGTGACAGTGCATGCAAATCTACCTCATGCATATTCATTGTGGATATCCTGACAACCTGGCCTGTTTGTGGCTCTCAAGAACTGGAGTTGGCCATTCCTGCCCTAGGAAGCTTGGAAGTGGCCTGATGTCATTTCTGAAGGAACTGGCTGTTTGGGCTTAGAAATGGTCTTCACTGGAAGCTAAGATGCTACTGACCAGAGGTACCAAATGTTCTTTAGCCACTAGCTGTTAAATGTCCTGCAGTTCAAGGAATCCAGGATACAATTCTTCTTCTGAATCAATTTTTTAAAATACTTAGGAGCAGTAACCATGGAGCAGCATGGTCTTGGTGGTTCTGGTGCTGCACTTCTGCAGCTCTTGCCTTTTTGCTGTGGTATAATCCATTGAAGGCTAAATACCAGATGAGACCAATAATTGTAAAGGAATAGAGTTTGAAGAAAATGTCCAAGAGAGCATGAAACCGTTAAAGATGACTGGGTGGGCAAGGCCTGTGTAAAGGTTCTTCACGATAGATTCCTGTCATCATTGGGACTCTGCCCAGGGCATATCTCACTGTCAGGTGCAGCAAGTGTACAAAGCAATGGATACCCTGAAAGCTCCCATCTTCTATTGCCTTTGCCATATTTGTACCACTGTCTGTCACAAATAAATTTGCCTGAAAACTCCTGTCTCTCCAGTCTATCTGCCAACCTTCCAGCATCTTTGCAATTTCCATCTTCTAAATTACCTGCAGGATCTAGACATCAAGGGCAATCATTTTTCCGATGCTCATTATTACTTTAGAGGCTGCCTGCCTGTGTGGACTAACTGTTTTTTAATCACTGCAACTTTGCTGGGCTACCTCTGCACTATTTGCTCTACCCCAGACAACATCTCCCCTTCTCCCTTTTCCTGACATAATGGAATTTGTTTAAGTGCACTGCCTATTGGGGGTTTGGGTATCTATATAAATAAAAATGTAAATGTTCGTTTGTTTAAAATCGTAATCTCCGAAAGTTCTTCACCGATTGCTTTGAAATTTTGACACAACGTTGCTTTTGAATGCGCGCATTTTTATATACCTATATTATATAGCTGTCACACCTGTCACAGGTAAAAACATGCTTTTTTGGAAAAACAGAGCCATCTGTTGGACGTAAAAGCAACACACGCTATCTACAATATAAATGGGCTCTGACCGACGGACCGCAAATGCACAGTAGAGAGCAGCTCTACCGCGCATGTGCGGACCATAGAGCTCTGCGCTACGTGCTGGGTGTCACAGAGGGGAGGAGGAAAGGGCAAACGAGTCGCTGCTCTGAGAAACGGCTCAGCCTGTTCCTCCGCCGCTGGGGAAGGGGGGGAGGGAGTTGGGACGGCCGGAGCAGAGCAAATGCAGAAACGTGCGCTTTCTCTTTTCTTTCTTTTCCATTTAACCAGACTGAGCCACAGTAACGCGTGGCCGGGAATAGCTAGTTACAAATAAATGTATTTAGTGATACTATTACTGTATCTCTACTCACAGTAGGGAGAACTGTGTCACACACACACATATATATAGGGGTAGATTTTAAAAAGGAGCGCGCGGGTGTACATGTGTGCGCATACCCGGCGCGCACACATGTACACCTGATTTTATAACATGTGCGTGCCAAGCCCGCTCTGAGCCACGCTGCCTTCTCCCGTTCCCTAACCCCCACCCCACCTTCCCTTCCCCTACCTCCCCCTACCTCCAAAAAACTGTTAAACATTAAGGGGTAGATTTTATAAATGTTCGCACACCAGGCGTGAACAAGAGGACGCGGGATTTCAATAGATACGCACGTAGCCGCGCGTATCCATTAAAATCCGGGGTCGGCGCGTGCAAGGCTGCCCAAAATTGGCAGCCTGTGCATGCCGAGTCGCGCAGCCTGCCTTTGTTCCCTCCGAGGCCGCTTCGAAATTGGAGCGGCCTCGGAGGGAACTTTCTTTCGGCCTCCCCCCACCTTCCCCTCCCTTCCCCTCCCTTCTCCTACCTAACCCACCCCCCCGGCCCTATCTACACCCCACCTACCTTTGTTGAACAAGTTACGCCTGCTCGAGGCAGGCGTAACTTTGTGCACGCTGAGCCGGCTGCTGCGCGCTATGTTCCGGCCCGGGGGCTGATCCGGAGGCCGCGGCCACGCCCCCAGAACGCCCCCGGATGACGTGCCGGCAGCGTCACGCCTCCCGACATGCCCCCCCGACACGACCCCCCAGGAAAGCCCAGGGACTTACGCGCGTCCCGAGGCTTTGCACACCTGAAGCCTATGCAAGATAGGCTCGGCGAACGCAGGGGGCTGGTCCGGGTAGGTTTTCGGGGGTTACGCGCGTAACGTACTCTCGTAACCCTCTGAAAATCTACCCCTAACAGTATGAAAAGACTGGCAGCCAACTCTCCAGTCTCGGAGTGTGCACTGCTCATCTCACCAGTGTCCAGACAGAGACAAAAATATCATTAGCACTGCTGCAACTTCCTTCATACTGTCTCCTACCCTAATTGTTCCTAGGTGCAGAGAAAAATCAAAATCAGCAGCAGAGCACTGCTTCTCTTTCTGGCACAGTGAGCATGAGACTACTACAGCAAAGAGTAGATCAGAAGCAGCCAGAAACCAGTGCCAAAACCATAACTTTCAAAACTTTTTTTTAAAACTCTGTGAGAGCTTCAAAGCTAGAGAGGAAATGCATAAAGGGCCGGATTTTAAAAGGGTTACGTGCATAAGGTACGTGCGTAACCCTTTTAAAACGCCCCTGTGCGCGCCGAGCCTATATTGCATAGGCTTCCGGCGCGTGCAAAGCCCGGGACGCGTGTAAGTCCCGGGGCTTTCTTGGGGTGGGTGTGTCGGGGGCGTGATGTGGTCGGCGCGTCATCGGGGGGCATGTCAGGGGCGTGACGCGGTCGGCGCGTCATCCGGGGGCGGTGCTGCGGGTGTGGTTTCGGCCCAGGGGTGTTCCAGGGGTGTGGCCGCGGCCTCCGGACCAGACCCCGGACCGGAACATGGCGCGCGGCAGCTGGCCCGGCGCGCGCAAAGTTACGCCTGCCTTGAGCAGGCGTAACTTGTGCAACAGAGGTAGGGGGGTTTAGATAGGGCCAGGGGGGGGGGGGCTGGGGGTGGCTTAGGTAGGGGAAATGGGGGGGGAGGCGGAAGGAAAGTTCCCTCCGAGGCCGCTTCGATTTCGGAGCGGCCTCGGAGGGAACGGGCAGCGCGCGCCGGGCTCGGCGCGTGCAAGTTGCACAAATGTGCACCTCCTTGCGTGCACCGTAGCCACACGTATTTTATAAAATCCGGCGTACTTTTGTTCGCGCCTGGTGCGCAAACAAAAGTACGCGCACATGCTGTGTTTTAAAATGTACCCCAAAGCTTCTTGCACATGCTCAGAGTTTTCAGTAGGAGAAAGTTCGTGTAATTTAATGCAGATAGCAACTATAGGATAAAGGAGAAAGATGCTTCACTGTGATTTGTCTTCTGTATGTTTTCCTTGCCAGCTTGTCCTGACTTGGCTCTAACATGACTCTGATAAGGCAATGAGGTCACACAAGTAAGAACTGATTCTTGAAGGGAACCAACAGCTATGAGTCAAAGACACAGCATCTCTGCCAAAGTGCAAATGTATTCTATTGAGATTCTACCATGTGTCCCCATCCAATTAAGTATATCTTGAATTTTATTGATGGCTTCTTCTTGCGAAATGTAAAGGTATAATAAGCCAATGTACATGGTGAATCAGTTTACACTTGGTGGAAGTAAATCCTGCAACACAGAGATCATATGTATAGAAACTCTTATAAAGGATTTAATCAAGGGGACATAAGGGTATAACAATCATTAAAACAACTAATACTAAAAACTATTGGTCTTCCTAGAGGATTAAGCACAGATTTATTAATTTTAGATAGGAAGTAAAATATCAGAATGTGATCCTGTTATAAAGACTTCAAATAAAGCGAGGGCATAGAGTCAAGACCGCAGGTAGTAGCAATAATACTCTTCCTAAATTTCTCAAATGCAATGGTCTAAATTTTTCCAGTTCTACAGATGGCATATTTGTTTGAGCACTGACTGATACTACATATAGTGCAATCACTCACTGAAGTGATTGCACAACAGGTGGCTGCCCCAAACTAGCCCTCACAGTCACAATTTTATCACAGAAAAAAAATCTGCAAATTGTTCATAAGAAACACAGAAACATGATGGCAGAAAAAGACTATACAGCTTATCCAGTATGCCCATACATACCAACTATTCAACTTTACAATTCCTACCATTTCCTCAGAGATGTTGTCAGGCTGAAGGCTCTGCAACCCATGCACACAGGATTTATGTTGGAATAGTGGCCTTAGTGGAAATGCAAACAACAGAACAGTTCCTGACTTGTGCACTGCAGGTAACTTAAAGGTACAGAACAAGTAGGATAAGGCTTACTTTCAGCACAAGTCTTTGCACAGTAGATTCTGTACATTAAATGCACACACACAATGGGAGACAAGACTTCAGCTCCTAGGTACAGTATGGCTTCTATAAGGTGACAGTACACAATAACATCAACACATAACAGTAACAAGAACTGACAAGTCTCCTTTGGGATCCAGCACCTCTCTTTGGCCTTCTTGCCAAACACCTGAGAGATGTCCCAACACTCCTTTTGAGTCACCTCAGGACCAATCTGCAGCCTCAGGGGCAGGGCCATATATCAGGCTATCCTCAGGTTGCAATTCGCTTTTTTTTCTGAGCTATCCTGTGGCTCAATGCACAACACACCAGCCTCCGACCCAGCAAATCCTGGTTCAAAACCAGAAAGTACACTGTTTTCCCTGACAGATCCTCTGTGTTTATTCCATGCTTTCTTGAGTTCAGATATTGTCTTTGTCTCCACTACCTCCACTGGGAGGTTGTTCCAAGCATCCACTCCCTCTCTGTAAAGAAATATTCCTTAGATTACTCTTGGGTCTACCCTCATTCTAGAGCCTCCTTTCCTTTGAAAGTGCTCTGCCTCCTTTGCATGGAACCTTGGAGGTATTTAAATGTCTTTATATCTCATCTATCCTGCCTTTCTTCTAGGGTGTACATGTTTAGATCTTTATGTCTGTCCCCATAAGCTTTAGAATGAAGCCAATGATCATTTTTAGTGGCCACTCTGTGGCCCAATTCTTCTGCTTATATCCATTTGAAGATGCGAGCTCCACAACTGTACACAGTATTCCAAATGAGGACTCACCGGGGACTTATTCAGGAGCACTATCACCTTTTTTCTGCTGATCACTCCTCTCCCTATCCAGCCAAGCATCCTCCTGGCTTTTGCCATTGATTTATTCATCTGTTTGGCCACTTTAACATCATCCCATTCGATCACCCCCAGATCCTGCTCCTCTTTCACACTTACAAGAATTTTACCCCCCCCCCCCCCCTATACAATTTTCTTGGGTTTTCACAGCCCAAATGCATGATGCTACAATTTTTAGCATTAAATCTTAGCTGCTAGATGCTAGACCACTGGTCGAGTTTCGCTAGATCCCTCCTCATGTTTTCCACACTTCCCAGGCTTGTTTTCTGTGTTGCAAATTTTGGTATCATCTACAAAAAGACAAGCCTTTCCCGACAACTCTTCTGCAATGTAGCTCATGAAAATATTGAAAAGAATCAATTCAAGGACCAATCCCTGCCATACACCACTAGTAACATCCCTCTCCTTAGAGAGAACTCCATTTACCACTGCCCTTTGTTGCATCCTACAAGCAGTTTCTATCCCATTCAGTTACTTTAGGGCCCAAACTAAGGGAACTCAGTTATTTATATGTCACCTATGAGGAACCATGTCAAAAGTCTTACTGAAATCCAAGTACACTATATCTAGAGCTCTCCCCTGATCCAACTCTCTGGTTACCTAATTAAAGAAACTGATCAGATTCATCTGACAAGATCCACCTCTGATAAAACCAGCATATTAGATTCTAAATTACTTTTCTGTGCTGGTGGATTAGCTATGACTTTCACAATTTGAAATAGCTTTGTAGGCTAGTTATCCATCATAGCCAGTTGACTTGATATGTATTTTCTTTTTGAAGTTTTTAACTGCCACCTTATATACTTTGGCTTAAGCCTTCCACAAACCCAAATTCTGTGAAGTTTTGTATTTTTCTTTACTGAGTCTCCTTCAAAGCATCATGTCAACTGTTACGGTCCCGGTCCCGTGCCGTATTGGGGAGTCAATGGCCTGTTCCGCGGCATTCCCGCTGGAGGGACGCCACCGAGAAGCCCCTCCGGGACGCCTCCTTCCTAGGCGCACGCGTGTGCAAGAGCCGTGCTTATGAAGGCCTTTTCCCGCTACCGAAGACTCCGCCTCATGCCTGACGTCAGACGCGACAGCCTATGTAAGGCCGCCGCAGATCCCAAAACTTTGCCTTGCAACAGGGTTCCTTGCGGTTCTCAGTTGCTCCGAGCCCCGGAGTGTGCTTGCCCAAGCAACTCCGTTGCTGCCTGAGACTCGCTGTGCTCTGGCTCGCAAGCCTTGCCTCTGTTCCTGCTTGCTTCCAGTAACCTGTCTTACTTCAGTTCCAGTCTGGTTCCAGTACCTGTCTTGCTTCAGCTCCAGTCCGGTCCCAGTAACCTGTCTTGCTTCAGATCCAGTCTGGTTCCAGTACCTGTCTTGCTTCAGCTCCAGTCCGGTTCCAGTAACCTGTCTTGCTTCAGTTCCAGTCCAGTTCCAGTACATGTCTCGCTTCAGTTCCAGTCCAGTTCCAGTATCCGCCCTGCGTTGGATCCAGACTCTGATCGCCTAAGTCCCAGCGGCCGGGCTCCTACGGGCTCCTCCCGGGGAGTACCGGCTTCCAGGGTGAACCTCCTAAGTCCCAGCGGCTGGGCTCCTACGGGCTCCTCCCGGGGGAGTACCGGCTTCCAGGGTGAAGCTCGTTGTCCACCTCCTGCTTGGTATCCGCCTCCCGGCCTGTGCCTAGGAGAGACTATAGTCCATCTTCCTCCAGTCTCCCGCAGGCCGGCCCAAGAGTCCACTAAAACACCTTTCTCACAACATCAACTGGTTTGTTTTCTATTCGTGTAGTGATGATTATGTATGTTGCATTTATAACTCATGCCAAACATGAGCTGGAAGTAGTGGGATATAAGATACTTAAATACTGCTAAGACTGGCTTTGATGATTCGTTTTCAGGGAACACCCAAAATTATTTTTATGAGAACGACAATATCCATTGAGTGAGAAATGTTCTTTATGAAAGTATTTCAGGTTAGTATTTAATATTCTTATAGTCTTTGAACCCACAAATTGTCCAACAGGGAGTATAATAAATACACATAATAAAAACAATTAAAACATACAGAAATACAACATAACAAACTAAGGCCTGGATTTTCCATTCTTGCAGAGAATGGTGAATCCCGGCGGTAACGGGTGGGGGTGGGGGAGCAAAGGGGGGGGGGGGCGGGCCTGCGAAAGCCGGCAGCGATGCACCACCACGGTGGCAACAAAGATAAAGTGAATGAGTTGACCAAACAGGCATTCCAAAAGTCTAAAGACATTTTAACTTGTTGTACTATGTCTATCTAAAAAGAATATATATCAGTCAAAAACTTTGAGGTAGTACCTCTAAACTGGTTTAACTTTAAATAATTTGTCCAAAATAAAGGTGCAGCTTCCAACATATTTGTTTATCTTTGCAAGCAATTTTCAAAGCTATTGCTGCATATAAAACAAGGAAAAGAGATAAATTGCCTATCCTATCTGCATGTAAAAGTTTGAGAGTTTATGCATACTTATATGCACAGAGTGCGGAGGAGTTCCAGGGTTAGCACTTTTATACTAGGAAGAGCGAGCTATAGTCACTTCCTAACTATGGCCTGGATTTATCAAAATGTGATTGCAATTTGTGCTAATAGCTATGTTAGTGAAAATTGTGATAATGTTTTCACACTTTGCAATACATGCCAGACCTGTTGTGTGTGTGAGAGTGAGAGTGAGAGTGAGAGAGAGAGAGAGAGAGAGAGAGAGAGAGAGAGAGAGAGAGAGAGAGAGAGAACCTAGCCATAGTGCCCTCTCCCTAGATAGGTATTTATATCCCTATGGGAGGCCCACCTAGTAACTCGAGGTGAGGTTTAGGTATTAGTATAGGGGGTTAGGGGCCACTTTGACATTCAACGTGAGATGTACGAACAGAACAGTGGTCTCTTGTGAAGATTTGATAACCTTCGGAGAGAGAAAACTCACCCAAAGATGAGATTGGTGCAATGTTCTCTCCACCTAGCTTGATGGACTTTCTACCTGGGTAACAACAAGCTAGGTGGAGAGAACACTGCACCAATCTCATCTTTGGGTGAGTTTCCTCACTCCGAAGGTCATCAAATCTTCACAAGAGACCACTGTTCTGTTCGTAAGTCTCTCTCTCGCTCTCTCTCTCCTTCAAACCTACTAAAACAGGCCTTTCAGGAGACATCGCGAAATGCGCTAACACAGTACCGCCCCGTATCGCAAGCTACCGTATGGCTTAACGCTACTGAAAAAGGTGTAGCTAAAATCGGTGTTAAGTCCGTGTGATAGGACTTTGCAAACTGGTAAACCCAGCCCACTCCTTCTCTTTTTTGGATTTGCATCACACCATACGATATGGTACTATCGCATGCGTTAACGGGGCTTTTCGCACGCAACACCTAAGTGGCCAGATTAAAGGCATAGGACTGCAGAGCTCCTGAAGAAACCCTAGTGCATGGCTCCTTACCAAAGGACTAGACTAGGTTCGCGATACCTGGATTCCAGCCCTGGTACTGACTGAACTGGAAATGCAAAGGGAGCAGAAGACTGCTAGGTTGAAAAAAAGAAAAAGAATGAATATTTGCTGGGCAGCAGGTACATGAATTCAATTTTTACAAAAATATTTTCAACTAAAAGTGCACCCTTGCTTACATCATCATAGACTTTACAAGATGTATGACAGATTTTTTTTTAGCTTTCTCAGGTTTTCTTAAGAGTATGACCCTGCCTGTAATGCTGCTCTTTGCGAGTCAGCTTTGTCTTCTCCCTTTTTTTTTTTTTGGCCCTCTAGAGTTCTGGAAAGAATGAGCAGAGAAGTTTCTATGCCTAGTTCAAAGCAAAGGATCCTCATTTCTTGTATTTAACAGAATCCAAACCCAGTGCTTGTTTTCTGAAAATAAAAAGAGGCAGCAGCTGAGGGCCGGCAGCGGCCTCCACCTTCTGCTCCAGCTGCAATGGGAAAAAGGAAACACAGTCATAAAGGTTCCCGGTCAGTGACCTGGCAGGAAATCAGCAATGTCCCTCCCTCCCTGTCCTTACCATCGCCCTCTGTATCTGTCTCACATGCGATTAAAGTTTGTAGGGCTGGCCTGGGGGCTCAGTAGCAGTGCCAGACATTGCCATGTGGCAGACCTAGGTCTTCTTTCTAGGTCAGGTCTTCTTTCACCCAGGCTGGCTGAGGATGCTTTGAGGACCTCGGTGGGTGCGGGGAGTCTTAGTAACCATGTGACATCTAATGGCCAGATTCAGGCCCATGTTTGCAGGGTTCCAGACCCTGGTAGGTGGCACTTGAGGATTGTCACTGCGAAGATCCGGCTGAAGGAGTTGGCAGAGAGATATCAAATGGGGGTTGGGGGGGTGTTGGGGGGATCCTAAGAACATAAGAAAATGCCATACTGGGTCAGACCAAGAGTCCATCAAGCCCAGCATCCTGTTTCCAACAGTGGCCAATCCAGGCCATAAGAACCTGGTAAGTACCCAAAAACTAAGTCTATTCCATGTTACCATTGCTAATGGCAGTGGCTATTCTCTAAGTGAACTGAATAGCAGGTAATGGACTTCTCCTCCAAGAACTTATCCAATCCTTTTTTAAACACAGCTATACTAACTGCACTAACCACATCCTCTGGCAACAAATTCCAGAGTTTAATTGTGCGTTGAGTAAAAAAGGATAGCGTATGCCAGGGTGGCCAGCTGCAATCCTCAAGTGCTGCAAACAGGTCAATGAATATGTATATGAGAGAGACTTGCATATAGTACAGAGCATGAAGATTTCTTTCACACAAATTCATTGTGGATATCCTGAAAACCAGATCTGGTTTGCGGCTCTTGAGGACTAGAGTTGGCCAATCCTGGCATATTCCTTCATAAACGCCAACAAAACAGTTGTAAGATGTATTAAGTCATGCTTTGGGTTATTTGGTGATGTTGGATAGATGTAGCATGATCATTTTGGAAAGGTTTGCTTTCTGTAGCTTGCACTTGTTATGACTTAACCTTCCTCTGCCAGTATTTTAACCAACTCTAGGGCTGATTTATCAAAGTTTTGCTCTGGTTACACTACAGTACAGGAAGACAGCATGCTCCTTTTAAAAAATAATTTAAGGACATTGGGTCACAGTATGAAGCTGGAGGGAGAGAATCTCAGAGGAAATAGGAAGAAATACATCTTTACTGAGAAGGTTGTAGATGCCTAGACTAGTCCACTAGCACAGATCGCAGTAACCAAAGTCATAACAGAATGATTTTTCTACAGTAGTTTCCTCCTGCTCCTTTGGACTTAGTTCAAATGACATTTATTGGGCTGCAGTTCCATTAACCTTCTTAACTATCCAGGCATACGCTATCCTTTTTACTCCTTTATTTCTGGTTGCCCAGTTAATACAAATTAGTAAATAAAAGGTAGAGAAGAGACATGTTTTCCGAACTAAAGATGCATCATAAAAAATACTTTATCAGCCACCATATGGAGAAATGGAAGATAGGCAAATGCTTGAACTTAGAAGAATACAGATTATGACGAGGTTGCTGGTTATCTTCATTCAGTTTTGGGTAATGTTCATGTCTCTTCCATCTCATCACATTGTCAAAGTCCATTCTCTTTAAGACCTGCAGAGGATGCTGATGTATACAAAGTATGTATGGGGGCTGGGGGTACCAATATTTGACTCCCATATTTCTTTGAAAATATGTTGGCAGGCGCTTAGGGATTGACAACAAAACAAAGTACTGTAAATCAAAACCGTACATTGTACTACTCCAAGGTGTGTGAGGGGAGAAACTGTGGTTTTTGGCCACAAGCATATTCTAATTATAGCACCTATCACATTCTTTTGGAATAAAAAAAGATATTTTTTGGCAAAGTAAACAAATGAAGACCTGGTGCTGTAAAAGTAAACTCTGGTTCATGCATAAATTGCCCGTATAGCCACCCTTCAAATAGAGAATGTATGAGATTATTAGTCTTGTTTTCTATAGAGAAGCTGGTTTTAAAAGATCATTGTGTCTGTCTGTCTGCCTCCCCTGATAACTTTTGAACCATTCATCCAATTTCATTCAAATATTTGCCGCAGACAGTGGCTCATACATTGATCCCTAACTAACACTTTTCAAGTGCCATTGATGCGGCTAACACTTTGAATCTTTTTTGCTTTTTAGTTCCTATAGGGAAATGGGTCATTTCAATTCAGTTGAAATCTCAGGGAGATCAGAGCACACTGTGATTTCACCGAACATTTTTATAGCAGCCCTGCCATTGGTTGACACTGAGCATTTTTTTAAGTTGCCTTGCCATTGGTTAATGTCTGTGATCACCAGATGACTTCATTTCTTGTCAAACTTCCTAAAAGGGAAAGCTGTTTTTGATGTTTAAAAATATATTTATTACACAGAAAATTCACGCTAACCAGCCAAATAAAAAAACAGTTAAGGAAACACATCTGGCCTCGACCCTTTCTGTCTGGATAAATTTGTGCACAAATTAATTTTAGGGGCACAAATATAGCCAGTTAAAGGGCAAAATGTTTACATGGATACCTTTATCTGGCTAAAATCTGATTTTAGCTGGGTAAACCTTTTGAAAATGGTCCCCATAATGAATGTTATTTATTATTTATTTAAAAATGCATATACCACATTTTCTCAACAATAGTTGTACAAAGAGGATTATCATAATCATGAGTGAATTTCTGTGCCAAAGAAGGAAACTAAGTATCCTAAAATGTTCACATAGCTCCTTGGTTATTACAAATCTCGGACACCGACTCTTACCTATCATTCTACATAAAAAGTGGATTGCCTCACATTTACACAATGCAAATGAAAAAAAAAAAAATCCAGAGTGCCGTTCTTAGTAATTTATTCACTTATATGGACAGACAAGGGAAATGTTTTGATGTTTCTTCAGCTCACATTTCTTATTCAGCCCTGATGTATTTCTTCAGCATACCTCACATGCCTTGACTTGCCTCTAGAGACCATGTGACAGGGGCCATGCATGCATGCACTTAAGTTAAACCTTTCTCCACAGCTCTGAGAGTTAACTGGGGAAGAACTGAAAGGCTTAGGTAAAATCAGCACAATGACATTGAGAAGACAGCTGCAACTATAACTTCCCTACACAGCACCCACAACACTTCAATCTCTGGGAACTGGCACATGTTTTATTGTATCTTTGTCATAATAAACTTCTTGTTGGCATCTGCTCAAATCAACAGTTAAAATCCTTTTACATGGTTAACGCTCAGTGAACATAAGCTCTAAAAATCAGGGAGGGGTTTCAATGCAACTGACATCATTAAACAATTAGTTAACCAAATATAACAATAAGCTGGTGCTGCTATTTGCCTAAGAAAAATATTAGCTTTATGAACCCTTTAAATTAAAAATTGAATGTAAAAATGTGATTTTACCAAGTAAATAGGGCACTTACAAGTGAGATGTCATAAGAGAGACACAAATACACTACCCAAAGTTGTTAATCTTCAATGTGATTTCACTGGAGAGACAACCTTAAAATGTTGATTGGATGCTCTCTGAATGCTCCAGCATTGAATCATTGATGTGTTGGACATGGTAGAGCTACGTAGCTGTTGTTAAATGTTGCAACACTATGATATTCTGAACTACTTCAGCTCCCAGGATGGGAATCTCTGAAGGCTATAGAATAAGGATGCCCTCCGTCACGGGGAGCAGTGAGCTAGCCGAGACTACATGGGAACCCTGGAAAAACAGGCCAATGAATTTTCCTTAAAATCCACAAACCCCAAGATCTATCTGCGAAACTGTTTTCTAACCAAAGATTTCCATCGATCTGCTGCGGACTTTGCTACATGTGCATCACTTGAACAAAAATACCTCCCAAAAAAACAGGCATCTAAAACAGGGGTGGCGAACTCCAGTCCTCAAGAGTCATAAACAGGCCTGGTTTTCAGGCTATCCACAGTGAATATGGATGAGATAGATTTACATACAGTGGTGGCAGTGCATACAAATCTATCTCATGCATATTCATTGTGGAAATCCTGAAAAACAGATCTGGTTGTAGAGCATAAGGACCCGACTTAGCCACCCCTGATCGAAAAGCTATTCCCTTGAACACAAGATAATTTAATACAGTTGTTCCCAAACCTGTCCTCTTCACTCCACAATCAGTCAAGCTTTTTGGATGCTCACAATGAATATTCATGAAACAAATTTATATACATTGATTCTCATGCATCTTACTGTGGCTATCCTGGAAACATGATTGGCTGTGTGGTCAATAGGACAGGTCTGGGTAACCTGACCCTGAGCACTACATAAACTGAGCGATAGGCAGAGAAAAATAATTAGACCACGAAAGACTCAGGCAGTCACATTCTGTAAATTATAACATTTAAAATGACCCCCCCCCCCCCAATGCCTGGGACATAAATAATTTGAATTTGTAGGATGGAAACTTGAAGGAAACATCTCAACCTTGCTCATTCAAGTAGACTGAGAGGCTGAGTTGCTTACTGAGGGTAGACAGCACTCAGAAATATAACTGTATTGTTCCACCTACCCCCAAATTCAGAAATGACTTTTTTAGACTTATTTTCACAGTGCTCCGAATACCTTTGTGCAGGGAACCACTGCAAGAGCACCCTGCTCTCTAATAAGCTCTGCGGGGGCTTGCAAGCCCACTGAAGAGGGACATCCCAATTCAAACGGAACAGACTTTTGACAGTAAAATCTATTTTCTTGTTGGTTGGAGGGTGAGAGGGATTGGTGGTGGGGACGGGAGCCCTTGGGTTTCTTTTTTTTATTCCATTTTTTTTATATTTCATTTTTTTAAACAAAATAAACATTAAATGAAACAAAATTTGTGGGGACCCTCCCCTCCCCCCCAAAAAAGCAAACCAAACCCAAGGAATGAAATTCAAAATGAAATGTTTACTTCTTCCCATCAGTCCTAATTAGTGACTTCCCCTCTGTTTTCTTCCCAGTTTAAAGTGACACTAGGTGGAGCGATCCACTTTCACCCCTGTTATTTTTATGATTTTTGGAACCTGTCTACGTCAGGCTGTAGGACTTAGGTTAGGAGGCATGAGTTCCAGCTGAGTCTATTTGCTGATGATAGGTTACTTTAAAGGGACATTTCACAGTTTCTATTCCAGTAGTACTAGATGTCATTTCCCATTTTGATTCTTTTTCGGGGACAACTGTTAATTATGCTAAATCTATTGCCTTTTCTCTGGAGGAGGAATTGCCTGTCAGGTAGACTGGTAGCTTTCCCGTTTCATGGGCTAAAGAATATTTTGTTTACTAAGGAATTAAATTGTCTAGGACTACAAGGCAGTATATAGACTTAAAGTTTGGGCGGCCATAGATGGAGTAAAGGAGCTACTGTCTCCTTTACACCATCTATGGATATGAGCAAGTCCTTTAGAATTGTTCATATCCTTCTTTGGTACATATGTTTTCATTAAAATGATTATGTTACCTTTCACTTATTTAATATTTATATTCTGCAACTATATAAGTGCTCATGGTGGATTACAAGAATACATTCACATCAATGGTAACATAAAAACCATAATACAGAAATATATACAAGGATAAATAAAAATAGTAGACAACATTAGAAATCAACTGTTAGCCCCGTCATTAGGCTTGACGGCAGATACAAAAAGATAATTTTTCAGGGTAGGGGTGATCTATAACTGTTCAGAAATACTATTCCATATTCAGGGCTCAGCAACTCTGTTTCTGGTGATTTTGCAACCGTCAGAGTTAGAACTTCAAGGAACTACCTAAGCTTTTGTACCCATTGCAAATGGTTCCTTGCTGGGTTAATCAAAGTGACATCAAGGCCTATAAGTCTGTGATTGTACATTTTCTTTGGAGAGGGAAACCAGCAAGGACCGGCTAAATTAACTCTTGATAAAATGCAGGGTGAATTGAATCTATCCGATCTATGGTGGTAGAATGCGGCATGTCAGCTTCGATTGATACCGGACCTATTGTTAAATTTTAATGTACAATGTAATTCCTTTTCTTGAGGCCAAAGATTGTGAAGTCTCTTTGACTAATCCGTTGCATTATAAAAATTCTTGTAAACCTCTGCAGTATCAGGGGCCCATGCTTTCCTCTCATTCATTAAAGAGTTGAGATGAGTTTGGGGGAGAGTTTTGGCTCGATACCATAAACATTGCCTTTTTTGCAAACAGTTAATAACACCTAATTCCCTCCAGGTTTGAATTTTGTTCTTTTTCACATCTGGAAGGAAAAGGGCCTAAAGGACTTGTGGGGGGGTTCGTGGCTCCTAGATCATTTGATATTCTTCCCTTTCAAGATCTTAAGGCTAAGTGGAAGAAGCCTAACATACATTTGTACGGCTATTTACAGGCGAGACTAATGTCTATTCTCAACCTGCAGAAAACTGTAGGGGGCGTTGGATTTTTATCTAAGGAGTACATCTCAGACGTTCAATAAAACAATTTGGTGGTATAAGATGTTGCGGGATAACTTTAAAGCACTTCATTAGAATGTTTTGGCTGCCAAACGGTCTCAGGTTTTGGGTTTGACTTTTCTGATCATGAATTGCAAGAGTATTTTACTTCCATTCGTAAGCTAACTTCAGACGTCTACACAAAAGAAATACAATTTAAATTGGTCCACAAAATCTTTCTTGATAGTGTTAAAGGCTTGCAGTTTTGAATTTTCGAGTCAGACATCTGCTTTAAGTGTCAGATGGAAACTGGTACCTATATGCACTTATTTTTGTGGTGTACTAAGTTGAGGTCTTTTCGATCTGACGCTCCGTCTAGAATTGGGGTAGCCTTGAGAAAAAATGTTGATTACCCAGCACTGACAGTTTAAGTGTAGTGGAGAAGCGCTTCCTTTATCTGGTGGTACTGATGGCCAAGAAAGCTGTCCTTACGGTTCGGACCGAGGCTTCTCCCCCTAGTATTTCTTTATGGGACCAGCTTGCAGTGAATTATTTCTATAATGATTTCTTCTACGAAGCGTGGCATTTTCAGGCTTTGGAATCTTTTGTGTGATACTCTGCCCTATATATTAGGCGGAATAAACGTCCTGCTGAATTTCTTTCTTTAAAGTTATCTGGCTACATGTACTCGGCTAACTTTAAAACCTAACCGGCTATGCTTGAATGTAGCTGGTTAGATTTTAAAGTTATCCGGCCTTGCGTGGTCAGATAACTTGCTACGTATCCGGATATCTTTAAAAGATATCCAGGTAAGTAGCGCTGTATCATTAGTAAAAAAAATTAAAAAATAAAAAGGAAAAAAATCAGAGGGCCCGTGGCTCCCATCCACTTGTAAACTGCAATACCTAGCCCAGAGCTCCTCAGATACTAATTACCAGGCCTACTGTATTGTGTGAGAGAGCATGCTTGTGTGTGTGTGTCTGTGCGCGCATGAAAGCATGTGTTATGTTTGCCGGTGGTGGGGCCCATCTGCAACTGACATTATTCATCACTGCTGGAGGCCTCCTGTTGCAGCCACCATCACTGCACGCTGCTGCTGATGCCATCACTCTTGCAAGGCTGCTGCTTTCCCAAAGGCGCATGTGCGCACCTAAAACAGACCCCCTTGGCGGGAAGCACTGATCGGCACCTCCCGATGATGTTAGGCCTCCTGGCCTACTTAAGCAAAAGCCCTGCAGCATTTCGACATCTCAGCAACCGGTCTCCTGCAGTCCTGAGTATCCTGCTTTCCTGTGTCTTGCCTTGTCCAGCTTTGCCTTCTCCAGCCTTGCCCAGCCCAGCTGTCTTGTCCAGTGTTCCATGTGTGTCTCTCTGTCCACACCTGACCTGACTTCCTGTTACTGCCCTCTTGTTTGGACCTGACCACATTTGCCCACTGCCGGCCTTGATCCTTGGCCTATCTTCATGCCTCCAGCTTGCTGCCTGTCCTGACTCCTTTTCTCTCCGCTGCCCCAGAGACCCACCTAAGTCCTGCCAGCCACCAGAAACCAAGGCCTCAGCCTGCAGGGGAGGCAGCTGGTATAGATGAAGTTCCAGTCTGTCCTGCTACAGGGCGCATTCGCCAGCTGCTGGCATAGGCCTCATAGGTTTTCCACGAGGCTGTGTCATCTACTTCGCAGCATAAAGGACTTTCTTCCACACCAATCATTACAGTATGTCTGTGTGCGCGAATGTGTGTGTGTGTGTGTGTGTGAGAGAGAGAGAGACAGCATGTTCTGTGATTGAACATGTGTGTATATATGAGAGAAAGGAGAGAGATTGTGAGCAACAACCCCTCTCCTCTCCCCTGCTAACCTACGACAATCTCAGGGCATCTAGAAATCAAAAGATCCCACATATGGACAGCAAAGGATTTTTCATCCTTTTTTAAGTTTTAAGTATTGGAAGTGCTTGTTTCTATTGTTCTGAAACATGTTATTAGTCTTTGGAAACTTTATGAGTTTTAAATTACTGGATGTTATTTTGTCAGCTGCTTTGAAATATTCTTTTTATAAGTATGGCTTTACTTCTTTTTATGATTTACATTTCCTGATTTTATTGTTTGATGTTTTATGAGGCATTGTAATATTTCGGTTTTTCAATTGTTGCATTACATACATAGTCTAGCTTGTTGTGGTTTAAAGTTCATTTTTTGTCTGCACGGTTATATTACTACTTTAGGGTCGCTTTATTCTGCATTTGGTGAGGATCTGTTAGTATTTTGCATGTGTGACCGACCTGACGTATTTTGCTAGTGTGTAGGTTCTATGTAGAGATCTATAGCAGTATAAATCCCTCCCCAGTTTAGGGGTGTGGGGCACACAAGGGTACTGGGGCCAATCCTTTAACTTTCTCCCACTCCAACACAGTCCAAGGATTCCAGGACGGGGTTCTTTTTCTAATGGGGCGAGGACTAAATCCTCCAAGGCCCAAGTGGATAGGGTGACTCTCAGTTTGTTGCTCTGGGGGAGTAACAGGTCTCTATCAGCTTTAAAGGATGTGAGTGCCACAAAAGACTCTGAAGGCTCAGACTGATGTCCAAAATTAAATCTTTACTGTCAGAATTCTTAAATGTTAGAAATGGTACTTTCTGACAGTTCTTGGCTTGATAAGATGAAAATTACAGTTCTCCAATGTGTCTGTACAAGTGTCTCTCAGTATTAGGCAGGGAAACTCTCCTTCTCCATGGCTTAGACAAGGAAGGTTCCCAGTCTGGCAGGGTATCCTTAGCTGGGACGGAAAACCCCTTCCAAAAATACTGATGGCAAAAAGGATCACAGTCTCTCAAAGTTTCTCTCTCCCAGGGTGAAGACTCCGTTGGGTGTCCCCAGAATAGAAATTTAGGTCTTACTCACAGTTCTCTTCAGTTGGCACTGTGATGAAAGGCATGGGTGGGAGCCCTTGGTGCTGCGGTATAGTTGACCCAGCCTATGCTGACAGCTGGCGAATGCGCCCTGAAGCCGGACAGACTGGAGCTTCACCCATACCAGCCGCCTCCTCTGCAGGTTGAGCCCTTGGGTTCTGGCTGCCAGCAGGATTTAGGTGGGTCCCTAGCATGGTAGGATGAGAGAGAGAGCCAAGAATATGCCAGGGTCAAGACAGCAGCATACAGGAGGTACCAGGAACAGGCCAAGGGTCGGGGCAGGCGGCAAGCAAGTGTAGTCTGGTCCAAAGCAACGGTCAGGTCCAGGCGGCAGGCAAGTATAGTCAGGATCAGAACAGTGATCAGGTCCAGGCGGCAGGCAAGCACAGTCAGTTCCAAAGCAGGAGATCAGGCCCAAGGATGGATGAGAAAAGATGAGGAAACACTGGGTGAGACAAACTGGGCAAGATGGAGCTGGACGAGACAGGCTGGGCAAGGCAAGGCTGGACACAGGAATGCTGGAATGAAGAGCAACATGTACTGCACTAGGCATTAGACCCATTGCTGAAGCAAGGAGAGCAGAGCTTGGTGGGTTTAAAAGGTCTGAGGAAGCTGATGTCATCTGTATGCACCGCATATATTCTCCCATCGTGGGGACTCTTATCATGCATGCTTGTGCTCCTAAGGACACTAGTGGGGGATGTGATGGTGGCGCTGATGCTGCATGGACAGCTACGGCCCCTTGATGGGTGTGGCTGGTTGTGGGCCTACCCTGAAGCCGGCCAATGGTAACAGTCACAAAGGAAAAGTCCAGTAGAAGGGGGACACAGCATTTCTCTACAGATGTCCCCTCTTCAGGCAGGAAAGGTGGCCAAAATCTTCCTCCTGGAAACTTAGAAAACATCTTCACAAAAAGGTAGAAAAATCTGGAATCCTTCTGCAGCGGGTGACCGTTTGGAAACTTCCCTACCTCTTGATCGAACCTAGCTGGCAGATACCCCAAATTCCTCCATCCAGGGATATCAGGGTTCTCACAGGAGAAAACCCAAAAAGTAAAAAATATCCTAAAATCTTAATCAAAAGAAGAACCACTGATCCTCTTCCCTTTAAGGTACTGGCCCAGGCTGTAAAGCCCAGCATTGGCCCTCTAGTCTCTAACTCTTTCCCAAAATGCCATACCTAGAAATGCTGCAACCTGCTTTTATAAGCAGCAGGGTGCTGGCTATTCCAGCAACCTCGGTGGAGGAGCTGTTCGGGAATGGAACATCTCTTCCTCTACTACCATTCCTATTCCAGCTCCAGGGTCAAGAATAGGGCTACTTCATGATATCCCAAAGAGTCATCCCAGAAGCTTGGCTTTTTCTGTTTTTCCTAATAATAGATGTAATGGCATTTTAGGGCCTGATGCAATAATTGCAGTGTTGCCTTTTCATAAGTGGGGTTCTTAGTGTTTGAGTGCTGGAACTTCACTCAGTACTCAAGGTGCCGCCTCACCATGGAGTGACAAGAGAGGCATTATGACATTCTCCATTTCTTTCCTAATATTGTTTGCTTTTTTGATTGCTGCCACACCCTGAGCCGAGGATTTTAAACTATTGTCCACTATGACATCTTTTCCTGGATTGTAACTCCTAATATGGAAGCTAACATCGTGTAACTACAGTATGGGTTACTTTTCTCCATGTACATCACCTTGCACTTGTCTACATTAAATTTCATCTGCCATTTGAATGTCCAATCTTCCACTCTCTCTAGGTCCTCCTGCAATTGTTCCCCATTCCAGAACATTTATAAATATATGAAAAAGCACCCATTTCAGAACAGATCCCTGAGGCACGCTACTGTTTACCTTTCTCCACTGAGAAAACTGAGCATTTAGTCCGACTCTCTGTTTCCTATCTTTTAACAAGTTTGCAATCCACAATAGGACACTGCCTTCCTATCCCATTATTTTTTAATTTTCTCAGGAGTCTTTCACAGCGCATTTTGTCAAATGCCTTCTGAAAATCCAACTATACTACAATTACAGACTCACCATTATCCACATGTTTATTTACCCCTTCAAAAAATGTAGCAGATTGATGAGGCAAGAGTTCCCTGTGTAACTTCATGCTAGCTATGTCCCTTTAAACCAAGTCTTTCTATATGTTTTTTAGAATAGTTTCCATGATTTTTCCTGGCACTGAAGTCTGACTCACCAGTCTATAGTTTTCCAGTTCACCCCAGAGCCCTTTTTAAAGATCAGGGTTATGTTGGCCACCCTCAAATCTTCATGTACGATGGTCGATTTTAATGATTGATTACAAATTACTCATAATTTCAAATTTTGAGTTCTTTCATAACATCTGATCTGGGCGATTTGCTACTCTTTAGTTTATCAATCTGCCTTATTACATCTTCTAGTTTCATCATGATTTGTTTTAGTTCTTCTGAGTTATCACCATTGAATACAGTTTCCAGGATGGGTATCTCCCCAACATCTTCTTCAGTAAACACCAAAGCAAAGAATTTGCTTAGTTTTTTCACGAAGGCCTCATCTTCCATAAGTGCCCCTTTAACCCCTTGATCATCTAATGATCCAACTAGATCACCATGGTTCAGCATTTAGACAATGCTGCTTGAACATGTTTTGCTTTTGTACTTGGCCGTAGAAGCAGTCCTGTGATTTTTTTTCCTAAATTCTGTGTATTAATACCCCAGACCATAAAAGTCGGGGCCCAGAGTTGTCGGTCATCTCAATCCAATTCCCCTTTTCTCCCCCTCCCCCCTCCACCATTAAAGTACAGAGCACTGTTGTAGTTACATCAACAGAATCAAGGCTAATTGGTTAAGGTTGATAATCCCGATACCCTCTGCTAAGAGTAGTACAGATTATTCCATTTTTTAATTTAAAAATGTAACTGCCCCTTCTTTCAATTTACATTTCAATAAATTTCCACTAGCAAACCAGAGTATACTTTTTAAAGCACTGACTGCTGAATGGTTAACAGTGCATTCATTTATCTTCTATTATATGCATTAGGAACACAGCCATTGCTTTGATAACAAACAAGAAAATCAGATTACACAACCACTTTGAAATACTTAAACCCTTCTAATTGCTCAAATGTTTTGAGTCTGAAATAAAAATAATTTAAAACAAGGCAGGAAATCGCTATTGTGCCAGCTACAAAAACACAAGCTACTTCTTGGAACAGGATGTCTTCTGCCAAACAAGTAGATGATTTTTCCCTTTGAAATGAGGGTGACATTAGGATAAGTAGATGTTAAAACAATTGGCTCACACACAATATTCCCTGTACGAGTGAGTTGCTGTGTGCAAAAACGTTTGCTCTTGAGCAAAAATGTTTGGTTTTATTACCCTATGAGCACTACTTTCTTTTATGTAAAAAGCCAATCAATTTTATTCTCACAGCAACCCAATCCTTCAAGGGAACATTGGCGCAGCATGCACATAAACTTTCTCACATACACACACACATACACTTTCATATTCACTGTCATACTCTTTCACATTCTCATAAACACACACACACTCACTCACTCTCATTCCTTTCATTCACTCCCCAGACTCTCACACACATGCACACTAACTCAATTTTCCTCCTCTTCCACATATAGCCCCAGGGCTGAAGTAAGTTGTGAAACAGAACTGAAAAAAAGGAAAAGGTAAGGGGGAAAGGGCGGGGGAGGTAGGGGAAGGGAAGGTGGGGTGAGTGGAAGGGGAAGGGAACGGGGGAAGGCAGCACGGCTTGGCGCGCGCAAGGTGCACAATTGTGCACCTCCTTGCTCGCGCCGACCCAGGATTTTATAACATGCAAGCCATTATGCTCCCATTATGGGGAGCTCATTGAATTGCATGTCCCTGGGTGCAAAATTCCCAGCAATTCTGGTCTCTTAATAGGCTTAGGCCCGTATTTAAGTGTGAAATTTAAAGGGCTGGCAACAGTTCCATAGTGCTTTCTTCACAGGTTTTTGCTTGCACAATTTTTTGCTATGGAATTTTTGCCCCTTCTAGAAGCTGCAGGAAATTATATCCTTAGGTGAAAAGATATATTCCTTCATAACTGTGCAAGCAAGCAGGCTACTGGGGTTTTTTTTGCCCTTTTATCTAAAACTGAATTCTGGCCTTACTCCTTTAAGATAACGGCATTGGGGTAACCTGCATGGAATTGTGGTTTTGACCCTAATAGCAGTGGTATGGCTATATCAGGCTCCCAAGTAGCCTGCATGGAATAACCATGGTTAAAACCCAAACTTCAATGATCATGGCCAGGCCAGATGTTTTAGACAATGGCTTCACTAGTTTTGATAGCTGGGCAGATCATTAGAAAACTTGGTAATAAGACTTGTCAGGGAAAACTGTATGGCGTGGTGGCCAGGATTAAAACCCAAACCTTATGGAATATGAGAAGGCCTGGTGTTTTGGAGGATGGTTTCATTAGTTGTGGTGAATGTATGGATTATAGAAAACTTGAAAATAAGACATGGAAGGGAAACTGGATATTGAATTTAGTGTTGGTCTTGGAAGAATCATAGAGGAAGGTGACAAGGCCAGAAATGACCCACTAGTGGAGGTGGTAGAGGCCAGTACTGGAACAGATTCTGGGCATGCCTGGGACTGCAAAGAGATTGAAAGTTCAGGCAAAAGACGTGACCTTGGGAGTTGGGATTGGGTTGAGTAATTTGTATGCTCATCTTCTCACTATAGAAGAATGTATTTCTTTATAAGCATTTGATATTTTGCCTTTCCTAAAAGTAGGTCCAAAGTGGCTTACATAAAGTAACATGGAATTGCATATAAAAATAATGGCTACATACAGAGAGGAGGTAGATTACAAGTACATAGATGAGAAGTAGGATACATTAGGTCAAAGTAAGAAATAGTGCATTGGGTATAAATTGCATAAATGTAGTTAAGTAGTATGCAGCAACTGGGCAGATAGGTTGTGCCACTTTTGGTTTTTTTTCTGCAGATACTCACTATAGGGTAGATTTTTTAAAAATACGCACGTGCCTCCATGTTCGCGCTACCTGGCACACGCACATGGACGTGCGATTTTATAACATGTGCGCGCCGGCGCGAGCATGTTATAAAATCGGTGGGCCACGCGCACATGTGTACTGGATTTTATAATCTGTGCGCCTCGCGGGCAAAGGGGGGGGATAGATTTTAGCTATTTTCATGCGGGGACCCATCGCAGCTTTCCCCAGTTCCCTACCCTAGCCTCCCTTCCCCTCTCCTCTCCTCCCCTCACCCTAAACCTTATCTGCCTTACCTATTTTTTTTTTTTTGTTTTTTAAGTTGCTTCTGCTCCTCTGGAGCAGAAGCAACTTGCGCGAGCTGGCCGACTGCCGGCGCGCACTTCCCCAGCACATCGGCAAATGGCCGCTGTACCGGCGCCTCCATCCCTGCCCCTTCCCGCTCCCCAGACTGCCCCTCTCTGCCCCCCTCCCCGCCCCCTTTTCAGGCCCCGGCACTTAATCACATACCATGGTTTACGCAAGTGGCCGGGCTCATTTGAAAACTGACTCGGCGTGCGCAAGCCCTGACCACGCGCGTAAACCCCGGGATTTACGCGCACCAGGGTTTAAAAATGTACCTTTATGTTATTATATAACAGGGGTGCATTTAAATCATGATTCTTCCATAACATTGCAAACAATTATTTTGAAAAGGTTGTTTTTTAAATGCATTTAAGCACATACAGTTTAAGATGGGCAAAAAAATAATAAAAGTAATAATTAAAAAAAAATCTAACCTCACCCCATAATCTATTTGTATGGCTGCAAACAGGGTTTATGGAATGTGATAATAAATCACAAGAATAAGAAACCAAGAAATCATGGAATAATAGTATCATCAGGGCCATTGTCATTTATTCCCCAATTTCTTATTGTTATAATATACGATTACGATCCAGTGAACCATGCCCACAGATGAATAGCTGGATTATATGTGGAATTTGTGATTGTGATTTGTTTGATTCATGCACCACAAAGAAATTTAAGATCTGCAAATAAAGGTTTACTAACCATCCCTTCATTGCACTGAGCACATTTAAGTCAAGTCAGAGAGAGAGAACCATTTCACTCGCAGGCCCTAAACTCTGGAATTCTTTACCAACTAAATTAAGACTGCAACCAAATATAAAAACATTCAAACAGATCTAAAGACCTGGTTATTTGGCAAAGCTTATCAAGACCATGATTGATTTAAGATCCAGCAATTCATTTCTTTTATTGTTTTCTTCTATTTCCTAATTTTAATAGAATTTTTATGTGATATCAATTTGATTTTTACTTTATTTTATTGTATATTTATTATTTAATCCTTCGTTTAATTTTGTACTGTCTGATCGAACTCTATTTCAAATTTTATATTTTTTATTATTTTCTTATTGTATTTCTATTAATTATGTAAACCGTTGTGATGGTACCCCAAATGACGGTATATAAAATCTATAAATAAATAAATAAAGTTGTGCATAATAGAGTGTTTAAGTGTGTTTACTAGTGATCTAGTTTTTTGCTGGGGGCCTCCTTGCTCCTTTTTCATCCAACTCAATTAGAACTATGAACCTACATTCAAAAATACTGTGGGAATTTTTCTTTATTTTAATAGACCCTCCCACTGTTCCTAATCTGCAGCAACAGTCCTGAGGCTGGGAATCATGCACCGGGGCTCCTTCTAGAACCCTGCATCCAGCCACCAGGTGTCACCCTTGACAATGACCATGACTCCTTACCACCAGGGACTGTGAACTCTGCCCCTGCGGCATTCCCAACTCCAGTCATCCTGGGATATAAGCTCTAATTTATGAATCGAACTACACAGCACTGCCACTGAGCCACCAGAGCGGATCACGTGCGAGAGGTGGGAGTCAGTTGGGATGAGTTTATTAGTTATTAATTCATGTGTATTAAGTGGTGGTGTGCAGAAACCACTCACCCCCATAAATGTTCATTGCATACAGTTGCATAAGTGCATATAATTGTGAAAATCACTAAAAAAGATTTACGTATAAAAAAACAAAATGTTGAGACTACAACAACCCATACACTATGGGTGAGATACAGGCCAGAACAGGATGCTCTCAATTACAAGGCTAAGGTTGGTGGAAATTGCAGACAATAGAACAGGGCATATTTGTTGGACTCCCCTACCCCCTGCCAAAAAAAAAAAAGAGAAGAAGCATCCATCAACGACTTTAGAAAATATAATCTCAGATATGAGTACTTTTCTCAATTGTGAAGATCCCTTATAAAAAGAACCAGCTGCCGGCATCAGCATAATTGAGGGAAACCTGTGGATCTGTGATATAAATCACATACAAGATCAATTAGACTTGATAACTGTGATGCTTTTTTCAAGTCTTTTAAAATGTATAACCATAGCCTGTATGTGTTACAGTAACATTTTCTAGACATTAAATGTGTGGAAAATCTTCAATGGATAGTCCAATTTTCCTCACCCACCTCCTTTTGACATCAATTAGAGGTTGGTGGCTTCCGTCCCAAGGGCGCTACCCATTCTAAAGATAACTAGGAATATGTGAATGATTTCTATTTAATTTCCATTTAAAAAAATGCTTAGTAAAGGCAAAAGCAATGGATTTCGGGAAATACAAGGTGGATCTGCAGGTAATGTGCCACAGGTTCTATGAACCGCTGGACCTGCACTGAATTTTGGCTGATTTCTTCAAAATCCATAGAGGAGTATTCAACAAACTTTCCAAGAAATACTCAGAGAAATTAGTTTGTTCTAGCAAATTCCACACTGAATAGTTCATACATCCCATTGCCTTTCTTTGTGTTGCCTTGCTGTCAGTATTATGTTCGTTCTATCTTTTGAGAGTGTTAATTTTTCACAAATGCATCATAAAGGCAGGAGCATGTAGATGCTGCTCACCATGGCCCTATCTGGAGTGGAGTCCTTTGTACTACTGTAATTTGGACGTTAGGCCAATTCAGTTTGACATACATGTAACTGCAGTCAGTGTGCTGCAATTTTTAAAAAGGCAATTCTTCATTTATATTGGGGAGGGGGCAAGATGGGGAGGGCAGAGACTGAAAAGCATTACAGAGAAGAAAAAGCAAGGGTGCAACCTAAAACTTTTGGGAAAGACTGATGTTGAGGCTCTTGAGGACACTAAGTATAGCAGAAAAAGAACTTAAAAACACTGAAATAGATACAATTGCACATCAACAGATGCACAGGCCTTTCCAAAGTATACAGATTATAAACTTTGGCTTCCAATGTTCTTCAGGATTATATTTAGCTAAACTCATCTCACACAAGTCATTAACACTGATCAAAGTACAAACAACAGCAAAATAATAATAATAATAAAAAAAAAAGCCAGAGTGTCTTTGCTTCTATTTTTTTTTTTTCCCCACAATACCGTCTCCTCTTTAACATTTGCCTCCTTGTAGCTGGGACTCAGTCATCACACCAAGCTCTGAGGAGACATGAGGAAGGAGGAAGGTTTTCCTGCAGAAATGCTGTGCCACTCCAGAATGCCAGCAACGGTTCTAACCTCGTCATAACAACGCGATCGGGAATCAAGCTTTCAGAACATGATGAAATGAGACCATCACAAAGTAAAACAATGCCGCTTAGACCCCAAGCCACAACCAGCAGCCCTACATGAAAAACAGTTTTTTGTTTTGTTTTAGTGCAGACTCTTAAACCGAAGATGGAATTATAAATGTCATAACTTGTTTTTCTCCTTGCCAGGGCAACTGGCCTGGTAGGTGACCTCTTTTCTTGGTTCATTAGGAGCCGAAAATCAACTGCTAATTACTGCGTGTACATTTTCAAAGTACTGTGGCAATCCTGGGAACCAAAGGAGTGTCTTTAAAAGAGCTAATCCTTAACACCCAACCTCCCCAACAATGAAAGAAACATCCAAATATGGTGGCATGTGCAGAAAAAGAGAAGATGGAGTGGGGTTTTTTTTCCATAGTACATACCACACTGTTTGTTTACATTTTCTAATGCTTTATCATGCTACAGGAACAAAAAAA
The DNA here is from genome assembly GCF_901001135.1 of Rhinatrema bivittatum. Lineage (NCBI taxonomy): Eukaryota > Metazoa > Chordata > Amphibia > Gymnophiona > Rhinatrematidae > Rhinatrema > Rhinatrema bivittatum. The sequence goes on along the minus strand of NC_042617.1, from coordinate 71,810,865 downwards.
AGATTCTTATCACTGACAGCCCAGCAGCATTCAGTCATTAGATTAAGAAATGCCATATTAAAGATTAGCAATCACAATACTGAGCAACTCCTCTCAAAGATCTATCAGAAATAGAAAGCGCAGAGAGGAAACAATAACAATACCAAACCCTTTTACCTAAAACTATCTACAAACTTTAAAGAGAAAGACGGGTATCAGGTAGCAGTGCCTCCAATTTAATCCACTGTCTCTTGCCCACAATGGGCCTCAGGCAGTATCAGCCCAAACGGCACTGTAGTTTCAGTCATCTAATCTAATTCCCACTAATCTAATGAAAACAAAATATAATCAAAACATATTTAATTTTATTTAATAATATCCCCCCAACAATTTTTTAATTCTTTTATTCCATCTATTATCACTGATCCACAAAAAATACTTAGCTTCACAGGCGTTCAATAAATCCACCCAACATGGACCATGTTTCAGCAATCATGCCTTTCTCAGGGGTTTCCTTCCAATAGTTCCATTGTAATGGACGCCTTTGCTTCACCAAATGGACAAAGTCCTTCAACAATCGTAACGCCCAAGTAACGGTTCAGGACGCTCTCCTGTACCGTTACTTGGGCGGTACAAATGTGGAAGCACTGCCTTCATAACATGCAAATTTTCTCTCATGCATATTCATTGTGGATATCCTGAAAGCCTGACTGGCTGGGGGGTCCCCAGGACAGGGTTGGGAACCACTGCTCTATCATGTCTCCCACCAGCCACCTCTTCTCCAAGCTGAAGAGTCTTAACTTCTTTAGCATTTCATCATAAGGGAATTGTTTCATCCCCTTTATCATTTTGGTTTCCCTTCTCTGTACCTTTTCTAATTCCGCTATATCTTTTTTGAGATGTGGTGACCAGAACTGCATTCAATACTCAAGGTGTGGTTTCACCATGGAGCAATTCAGAGATATTATGACATCCTCTGTTTTATTCTCCATTCGTTTCCTAATAAATCTTTGCATTCTATTTGCTTTCTTGGCTGCTGCTGCACACTGAGCATAGGATTTCAACATATTTACCATGATGAAATCTTGGTGGTGATTCCCAATGTGGAATATTGCATTGTGTAGCTATGATTTGGGTTGCTCTTCCCTACATGCATCACTTTGTACTTGTCCACCTTAAAAGTCATCTGCCCTTTGAATGCCCAGTCTCTCAGTCCCGTAAGGTCCTCCTGCAATTTCTCACAAGCCTCTTGTGATTTAATAGCTTTGAATAATTTTGATTTATCAGGAAATTTGATCACCTCACTTGTTCCCATCTCTAGGCAGTTTCAGTACAGATCCCTGAGGAACACCATTATTCACCTTTCTCTATTGAGAATTGACGATTTAGCCTTACTCTCTGTTTTCTATCTTTTAACCAGTTCTCAATCCAGAAGAAGAAAAAAAAAGACTTCTAGACCAGCTTAGGACTGTACCTCTGAAGATGTAATTAGTATAGGTTTATCGGCTGGACATGGTTTACATACACATCACCTTCAACATCCTTCTGCTAGGTTCAGAGCAGATGTTAGATACACTGGGACCTGAGGCAGAAACAGTGAGCCCAGCCAGTGTCGGGGCTCTGAAGCTTGGCCTCCGTGATATAAATTTCATCAAGGGGTCCTTTCTGGCACAGGGTCTTGGACAACTATCCTGCTTGCCCCCACGCCCTACCCCAAATACAGCCTGCCCTGTATAGATTGTGTCTATTCCTGTTGATTTTATTAAATGGTCACTGCCCTCAGGGTTTTGTGGTCTTATTTTCTTGACAGGAAAACCAGACTGCAAGTTCCACAATGATAGGAACTGAAAAAATCAAAATAAAACACAACACAGGGCTGAGTCAGCATGTTACTAGTGAGCCGGAATTAGGTGACCACCCTACAATTAGAAATACAAACTCCCCCCCCCCCCAATATACTTTAAAATGTTGTATGTGAATACCAGAAGTCTAAAAAATATGATTGGAGTGTTAGAATATATGGTATTATATGAGGGTATAGACATAACAGGCATTATAACAGGCATCTCAGAGACATGGTGGAAGGAGGATAAACAATGGGACACTGTAATACCAGGGTATAAATTATATCGATTTGACAGGGCAGATGAAATTGGTAGAGGGCTAGCACTATATGTAAAGGATGGCATATAGTCAAGCAGAATAAAAGTCTTAAGACATGAAATGCACTGTGGAATCCTTATGGATAGAAATCCCCAAGATGAAGAAAGAGACTGTGAAATATTAGCAGAAATTAGAAAGGCAAATAAAACTGCAACACAATAATAATGGGAGATTTCAAAGGTCCAGTATTGATTGGGTCAATCAGGCTGATACAATACAGCATGCTCAGCTGAACGCTCTGTTTAACCCACAGTTGGATGCAGGTTTTGGATGTGCATCCACAACTCCTTATGCTATAAGAGGATTAGTGCATCCAAAATGCGGGTCCAACCCCCCACGAAACTAATAGCGCTCATCACATGAACTGCTATTCTGTACATCCTCTGACTTAATATTGTGGCAATATTAAGTCAGAGGAACAAAAGGTTTAAAAAAAAAAAAAGTGTGCCACGGTCAGTTTAGGAAAAAGGACGCTCAATTAACGAGCGTCCATTTTCCTAACCCATGGCTGTGCACAGGTTAGGAAAACAGATGCTCATAAAACTGAGCGTCTGTTTTCCTAACTTGCTGACAGCCACCTCTGCTGGGCATCCATGTCAAGGAGGCACTATTTTATTTATTTAAATTCTGCTTTTTGCAGCACTTCAAAGTGGATTACATTCAGGTACTGTAGGCATTTCCCTATCCCCAGAGAACTTACAATCTAATTTTGTACCTGAGGCAATGGAGGATAAAGTGACTTGCCCAAGGTCACAAAGAGCAACAGCAGGACCTGAACCCTGGTCTCTTAGCTCATAGCTCACTGCTCTAACCTCTTGGCTACTCCTCCCTCCTACAAGTGCACATTTATCCTCAGCACGACCCCTCATTTAAATATTCTATGTGCGCCCAGGAGAGGTGGCTGGACATGCATTAGGAAAGCGGGCACTCAACACTAAGCACCCATTTTCCACATGGCTTTATTGTATCGGCCTGAATGTCTCTGTGGTAACTCTTGCAGTAGCGGCTTGGAAACAGCCAGAGGAAAAAGACAGACAGACTCTGGCTGTTTCTTAAGTGTAGCTTGCAAGGCAAACAAATTAGATAGCTCATCTTAAAGTTCAGGTATCTTACAAATACAGGGTATCACACATAGCAGGTCTTAGCATATTTCTGGTTCCTGCCTGCTTCCTGGTGCCTCTCTAACCCTTCTGGGTCCTGCCACCTTATGTTAGGCCGAAGGGATTCTCCCTGGGCCCAGAATCCCTTGCGGGGCTAATCCTTAAGGAACATCCAGCTAGGTCTCCATGGCCAGTAACTTAAAATAGCTTGAGGGAGTTTCCCGTATATTCCCTCACATCCTCATTAGGAAATGCTAGAGAGTTTAAGTTTCTAGCTGCCACAAATGACTGAGACACGGAGTGGCTGATCCTATAACTGAAAAGAGGGGGAGCTTCTTTAGATCTAGTCCTCAGGGGAACACATGACCTGGTGTAAAGGGTTACTGTGGTGAAGCTACTTAGGAATAGCAATCATAATGCAATCAAATCTGACAAGCACTGGAGGAAGAGCATTAAGTAAATTTTGCAGAAGAATAGAACTTAAAAAGAAAGACTACAATACAATGAGGAAATTAGTTAGAATATAAAAGGGACAGTTGCCAATTTTAAATGTTTGCATAAGGCATGTACATTGTTTAAAAATACCACCTTGAAAGCCCATATAAAACTGCTTTTCTGTGCACCCTCCGTCTTAATATCATGGTGATAGTAAGTCGGATGCCTCAAAAGTAAAAAAAAAAAAGTAAAAATTAAAAAAAAAAAATTAAAAATTGGCCCGCAGATCGGAAGACAGACGCTCAATTATGCCGGCGTCCGTTTTCCGAACCCATGGCTGTCAGCGGGTTTGAGAACCGACACCGGCAAAATTGAGCGTCGGCTGTCAAACCGGCTGACAGCCGGTTTGACAGCTCCAGGACAGCGAGGAATGGTGCTGTCCCAGACCACTCCGCTCCGCCCACCCTGGACCACCCCTTCACAGAGGCCTGGCTCTTGTGAGCTTAACGGGGGTTACATGCGTTGCCGGGCCTCTTCTAAAATCCACTCAGCGCGCACAAGACCCGGCCGCACATGTAACCCCCGATTTTTATGCGCAGTGAGTATTTAAAATCTGTCTTTAAGTTTTTAGAGTTTTCTTGAATTCCTTGGTATTTGAAATTTGTCAGAAATAATTTGATAAGTCGTTCCAGATTGATGGCACCTCCACTGAAATAGCTCTTTTTCAGGTTATATCTAACCTAGCAAGATGAACCGAGGAAAACAATTAAAGCAAAAGGTGAAATAATCCAAGCAAGGTTAAGCTCTCGCGCAACGGATTCTGCAGTTCAACTTGCTGCAATTTTCCTATATAAGGTGAGAAGGGCTACGTGGCTGGGCAGTAAAAGGTGAATTTTAAAAAGAGATGTACATGCAAATAGCGCGTATTCACAGAAGAGCTATTTTATAAACCTCACACAAGATGCACAAATACTGGTACACGAAAAAATGTGCTCCTGTAAAAATGAGACGGTTCAGGGGCATTTCAGGGCAGGACCAACATTTAAACGCATAAGTTGCTATTTTGTAACCAGCAAAAAAGGCAGGCATACGGCTGTTATCTGTGCATATTTACACCTGCTAATTATCCGGTGTAAGTCAGAATAAAACTCTTTATAACCAAATACTGAAAGGGTGAGGGGGTCTGAATAGACTGGGGGGGATTCAGGCTACAGAACCAGGGGGTCCTTGATGACCTACAGATTGACTGGGCAAACTGGTGGACTAATTGGTAAAACTGATCATTTCTTTCACATGCGCATGTGTGAGGCAGCGCCCCTAGTGTTCCCCTATTTACCTGTGCAGGGTCCTCCTGCAATTTCTCACAATCCTCTTGTGATTTAACATCTTTGACTAATTTTGTATTATCAGCAAATTTGATCACCTCACTTGTTGTTCCCATCTCTAGGCAGTTTCAGCACAGATCCCTGGGAAATGTCACTATTCGCCTTTCTCTATTGAGAAAACTGACTATTTAGCCTTACTATATGTTTGCTAACTTTTAACCAGTTCTCACTCCAGAAGAAGAAAAGAGAGACTTCTAGACCAGCTTGGGACTGAAAAATACCAACCTCCAAGAAAGTGTCTGTGTGCAGAGGGTTGTGAAGAGGACCTGTGGTTCTAAACACTGTACAGAACCCAGGTGGCCTGTGGCTCTAAAACTAAGTCCAGAGCACAGGAAGTGCAGGAGTGCATGATGGTTTGTGAAAGGGTGTGGCAGAAGTTGCACTCAGGGCCGGCGCATCCCAATAGGTGAACTAGTTGGTCACCTAGGGCACCAGCCATTAGGGGGCAGCAAAGAGCAGCCATGTAGGGCTGCGAGCGGAGCCCATCCTACTCACGGCTGAGAGGAGTAGGGATTCGGCGGGCTGCAAGCGGAGCCTATCCCGCTCGTGACCGAGAAGAGCAGAGGCTTGCTGGGCCGCGAGCAGTGCCATCTTGCTTGGGGCCAAGAAAAGCAGACACTCGGTGAGCCGCAAGAAGTGCCCATCCTGCTCGCGGCCAAGAGAAGCAGAGTCTCAGAGGGCCACGAGCAGCGCCTCTGTTTGTGTGTATGTGTGTGAATGAGAGGGATTATGTGTGTATGAGAGTGCAATGGTGTTAGTATGAGAGAGGGAGGGAGCCTGTGTAAGGGTGCATGTATGAATGAGACAAGGAACCTAAGTGTGTGTAAGAGAGGACGGCCTGTCTGAATGAATGAGGCTGGGGCTGGAGCCGGGGCCTGGAATGGGTGGGAGGGGGGATGGGCGGAAGGCAGAAGGTTAGCCTAGGGGCACCTAATACCCTTCCACCGGCCCTGGCTGCACTGAAGTTTAAAGTTTCAGGTAGACAGGAAACTGTGTGTGGGCCTGGTTGCAGGGACAGCCACGAAGTCTTAGGGTTGAACTGGCTAAAGGGAGAAGCCCTGCTGGGAGATAGACTGGGATTTAATAGTGAGCAATTTATTGCTGGTCAAGCAGGCTTTTTTTTTTTAATTTTTTTGCCTTAAAAAGAAAAGTGAAAGAACAACGGTGTAGCAAGGCTGTGCTGAGCAGGGCATGGCCCTGGGAAGCTGCCAGAGTTGGCTGAAAGTGCTGTGTGTGGGGGAAGACTGTAGAAGGAAGAAAGCTACTCTGCAGTACTAGGTGTGCAGTCAGAAAGAAAACCTAGAAAAGAGTAGCCAGGGTATGGCAACACCAGAATGCAGCAGTCAGAGAGCAGGTCAGAGCCCTTGATCCAGAGTCTCCAAGAGGGAGATAAAAGATTACAAGAAAGCCTGGCAAGTAGTCAGCAGACCAGGGCCATCGTCAACTTCTATGTGGAGTGGGGCCTTGCAGCCTTGTCAACAAGTGGTGACGAAGAAGACCCAGGAGGGGGCACTACAGAATGGCAGCAGCTGGTCACTTAACTACAAAAAACATTTCAGCATAGATGACCCAGTGGGAGGAGGACCAGAAGCAAATTGCTAGAGAGAATGCTAGGCTAGTGAGAGAAACTCCTAGCCTGCTGGAAGCAAGGCGGGAGATTGGCGCAACAGAGGGTCCTGGTGAAGACTCTGTAAGGTACCCAAACACTACCGGGAGTCCAGGAACACCTCCTGTGAGAAGCTCAGAGAAGGGGGGCTGTGAAGAACCCTGAGAGAGGAATCACAGAAAGCCCCGAGGAGAGCAACACAGATTGCCCAGGAGGAGGCAATATCAAGAAGTTGGAAGTTGGTGCTACAGGTGGTCTGGATGAAAACCCCGTAGGGTGCCCAAACACTACCGGAAGCCTCAAAACACCTCCTGTGAGATGCCCAGAGAGAGAGGGCATGGAAAGGAAAGTGAGAGATACCATGGCGAGCCCAGAGGGTGGTGCTGCAGAGACCCCAGTGAGTGAGGCTGTGGAAGAGCCAGCGACCGGCGTGGGCAAGTCGCCAGCGTGTACGGAGGTGGAAACCATGGATAGCCCAGAGGGAGGCTCTGCAGAGAACCTGACGGAAGAGTCCATGGAGAGCCCAGATGATGGCATGGTGGAGACTCCAGGAACGGAGGATACAGAGGATCCAAGGAAGAGCTCTCTACCAGAAACCAAGAAGCAGGCACAGCTGATGATAGAGAAGCCAGCACTGGTGGTTCCCCAGTCAGTCCTTATAGCTCCATCGGGATGGACTTCTAACCCAGAGACAGCAAAGGACTTAATTAAAGGACTGGGGATGTGCACTGCGCAAATGATGCAGTCAAGGGTAACCCTAAGAGAAGGGGACTCTCCTGGATGGGATCCAGGAGAGAGTAAGGATGCTTGGCCCTACAGGTCCAAGCTGAAGGGAGGGGTATGTGAGGCACTGCCCCTAGTGTTCCCCTATTTACCTTTGCAGGACCAGGCTAGACTTTTGGTCCACCTTAAATGCCTTAAGGAGTATGCTGTATGGGCAGGATTCTGCAGGGCAGGTGGGGCTCAGAAAGTGTAGCCAGAGAGTGGGGAATAAGAGCTGGGATCCAGGTGGGGCTAACCAGACCAGGCATGAGGTCTCCGGGAAGGTGGCAGCTCCTGTGCCTAACACTGTCCAAACCTGGAGCTGAGATGAAGCAACACATTGTAAGTAAAGAATGAACACCGTCTGAGGAAAAGACAGTCTATGGTTGTGTATGTGTGAAGTTATAATAAAGAGTTACTGTTTTAAGAAGGCTGGAGTCAGTCTAGTTTGTCTCCAGGCCTGTGGGAATCACCGCTCGTTCCCACAGCATGTTATAAAATTGGATGATTTACGTGCGTATAAGCCGACAACTGCTAAGGAAAATACGCGAATTGCATTTCCTCGTGTAAATGATAAAAATTAGGAGCACATATACATGTGCACAGCAGATGTCCGCCACATTTCCGGATAATTTTTTACTTATATAGCTTATTCTGGTAACTCTTAAAAAGTACTACATAGCAGAAATACGGCGGACATCTGCTGTGCCTATGTATATGTGCTCCTAATTTTTATCATTTACACGAGGAAATGCAATTTGCATATTTAAGTAGAGCTGTTACGAAAGAAAAGCACTACTTAGCCAGTTAAGTAAGACAGCCAGATAAGTCTTCAAACGCTAATTATCCATCTGTCTTACTTAACTGGCTAAGTAGTGCTTTTCTTTCTTAACAGTTCTACTTAGAGAGGTAAGTTGCCACAGCGCTGCTTAGCCAGATATTTATCACCACTTAGCTGGATAAGTCAACTTTTATGTGGATACATTTAAAATACATGTTGAGTATTTTTTGATATGTGAACATGTTGTTGGGTAGACTTATGTGTATTTTATATAGTGTGTGTACATCTGCAAGCACGATATAAAATACGAATGCATGCGTGCGCACGTTCATATACCTGTGTATATGAACATGCTCACGCATGTTTTAACGTTGCCCTCCATGTCTAACAACAAATTGGATCATTGTTTTCTTATGAACATGGCTGAGATACAGAAAAAGGGCTTGAACTTCTCCTACCAGGTCCAGAAAGGAAGAAAACCTTGGATAAGTGGCCCAACTGTCTTTTAAGTAATAAAGCACACACGGGCCGATACAATAAAGTGCGCTGAGCGCACTGTTAGCCCGCGTTTGGCCTCGCATTTTCGACGTGCTATTTTTACCCCTTATACAGTAAGGGGTAATAGCACGACGAAAACGCGCTGCCAGCCCCCCCGAAACTAATAGCGCCCGCAACTTGCAAATGCATGTTGATGGCCCTATTAATTATTCCCCGCGTGATTCAGAAAGTAAAATGTGCAGCCAAGCTGCACATTTTATTCTCAGAAATTAACGCCTGCCTTTGGCAGGCGTTAATTTTGGCTGGCACCGGGAAAGTGTACAGAAAAGCAGAAAAAAATGCTTTTCTGTACACCCTCCGACTTTTTTTTTTTTTTGTCAAAATCATTCTTATTAAAGAGCAACACAGGGATAATCAAACCCAGACTTTGGGGAAGAAAAAGTACAATATGGGTCAAATATTAATAGCGATATTAAGTCGGAGGCCCCAAAAATAAAAAAAAAATTAAAAATCTGTCCGCAGTCCGCGGGTTGGGAAACAGACGCTCAATTATGCCGGCGTCCGTTTCCCGAACCCATGGCTGTCAGCGGGTTCAAGAACCGACACCGCTAAAATTGAGCGTCGGCTGTCAAACCCGCTGACAGCCGCCGCTTCTGTCAAAAAGGAGGCACTAGGGATGTGCTAGTGTCCCTAGCACCTCCTTTTACCGCGGACCCTCATTTGCATTTTTTTTTCTGAATCGCGCGCCCAGGATAGCGGGCGCTCGCCCGCTCTCCCGCGGGTTTTTCTGTATCAGCCCATAGGTTGGATGTGTCTTAAGCTTATTACCCAGCTAGTTTTTACTCTTAAAAAATCTCACATACAAGTAAACCAGATGGGCAGAGCATGCTAAGCTGCCACTTATTCTGTGAAGAAGTCGTCGACTGGGCAACAAAGCTTATCTACTTTGAAGTTTTATGATATGTTTGCCTTTAACTAAAGCTCCATCGTCTTATTTCTAAAATTTACCACAAAATCAGTGGAAAAAAAAAAGTGGTTTATAATAATACACTCATAATTAAAATACATATAACAAGACAAAACTTAAACATTTTGGAGGTAATGCAGTTTATGGGATGGCCAAAGATGAAGAAGTTTATAGGGATTACAGAATCTAGGAAGAGCAAAAGAAAGCATGGTAAGAACATATTTATATGCTGTATAAGCTTACAGAATTATCTAAAAGGACAACTTAAATGTTGAAATGTATCTTTTAAAATTATTTGTATCATTGTATAGGTAGGCAGGGTGCTGCCTATCAGGAGACATCATTTCTCCCAGAATGCTGTGTGAAGTTCTCAGATTTATTATACAGTATTTCTCACCACAAGGTGTTGTGTTTGGTGGCCTGCGAGCTTTTTCTGCGAACCACCACTCTTACCCCTCGGGCCAGGCCTCACATACCATTCCCTAATGCCGCCAGGCTCTCTCACTCTCCAGAGAGGCAAGATACTGCGCTTCGATGCAGCAGGATACTGCCAATGTTCTTCGTGGCAGGATGCTGTCAGCGATTGCCCAGGTTGTCCTAAGGCGCACACGTGCCCGTCATGCTCTTTAAAGGGCTTGCAGTGATAAAGGCCCGGTGGTGTCCCTTGATGACTTCACTCTGCTAAGCTATAAAAGGCCCTCCTGTTTGCCTCTTCTTTCCCTCAGCAACTGTTCTCTCTACTATTAGTAGTGCAAGTTGCTCCGAGTTCTTCATCTTCAGTTCCTGTGGTCCTTGTCTTCGGCTTCAGTTCCTGTGGTCCTTGTCCGTGTCTTCAGGTTCAGCATCTTTGTCTTCAGTTCTTCAGATTCAGCGTCTTTGTCTTCTGTTCTTCAGTTATCTATGTCTCCTCACTTCCTGCCTGTTCTTCTCCTCATCCTCCTGCCCTGCCTCTCCATCCCTCCCTCTCTTCGGATGGATACCCGGTGTTAACCTTGGCCTGACTTCTGGATTCTCTTGATTGCAGCATGCCACTGACCACTGCTTGTCCCTGGATACGTCCAACTGCCACTGAGCACTGCCTGTTCCAGGATATCTCCGATTTACTCCTGCCACTGTCCATTGCCTGTCCCTGGATACTTCTGACCGCTGCCTGCCACTGGCCACTGCCTGCTACCAGACTCATCTGATCTACGTCCATTCCCACCCAGCGACCTCAACAGATCTCTCCTTCATCTGCAGAGGCCCCACACTTAAAACCTGCTGGTCCTGGGCACCCAAAGGCTCAAGCAAGGGGAACGTGGGCTGGTAAAGGAAAAGCTCTAACGGAGCCTCTGCCTCATCCAGGCCTGCCTGCTGATAGTGGGGACCTGCAGGGCACCTCCCTGCAGAATGCACCAATGCTACTTCAGCTTAAGGGACAACAAATTCAACACAAGGTAGCATAAAATACAATACCCTGTCATGTACGTTTACTTACATATCGTGCAGCACTGCCACTTCAATTTCCCTCAAGCAAAAATGAATGAAGCTAATGCAATATACCATCAAATACTGCATAACCTGACATATTATATTGTGTACTGATGCATGCCATGGACAAAAGATAAAAAGAAAGCCAGTGGCAGCATCCTGCCATAAACTCAGGTCCTTCCATGGACCCCTAAATAATTAAATTGTATTTTCACTCAGATAGAGCTTTAGGGCCGGATTTTCAAAGGGTTACGCGTGCCGGGCCTATTTTCAAAAGGCCCAGCGATGCGTGTAATGCCCCGGGACACATGTAAGTCCCGGGGTTTGCAAAAAGGGGCAGGGAGGTGGCGGGGCGGGGTCAGAGGCTCCCAGCAAAGCGGCCATTTGTCGCTGTGCTGGGGATCGCATGCCGGCAGTCAGCTGGCGCGCGCAACTTACTTCAGTCCCAGGGCCTACGGGTCCCCATCATCAGCGGGCGGCGTGGGCTGAAGCTGGAGGCCACTAGAGCTTCACCTATAGCAGCCCACGTTCCTCTAGAGTTGAGCCTTTGGATGCTGGGGCCGGCAGGACTTAGGCGGGCCTCGAGGTTGGGTATCAATAGTAGCTGGTTCAGCCCAGAGACAGCAGCCAGCAGGTGGCGTGATCCTATCCAGGACAGGATGCGGAATGGAAACCCAAGCACCAGGCAACAGGAGGATACTGAAGGTGCCTGAGCAAAGGAAGGCCGAAGCCTTATTAGTCCGTGTTCAGAGGATAGGGACAGAGGCGTCCCTGTCAAACTTGAGTAGAAGCGGGCGGCACTTGGAAGGTGTAGCAAGCAACGTGAAACTGTGGACCCAAGAGAGTCTGAGGCAAAGTCGTACGTAGCAAAGTTCAAGGAACGGAGAAAACAAGTTTGGTCAGATGAAGCAATGGTCAAGGCACGAAGAAGGCAGGCGGGTCAGACGTAGCAATGGTCAAGGCACGGAGAAGGCAGGCATGGTCGGACATAGCAATCATTAATGCATGGAGAAGGCAGGCATGGTCGGAAGTAGCAATGGTCAAGGCACGGAGAAGGCAGGTGTGGTCAGGCGTAGCAGAGGTCAGGCTTGGAGAAGGCAGGCATGGTCAGGCGTAGCAGAGGTCAGGCTTGGAGAAGGCAGGTAGGCGAAGTCAGGCGAGGTAGTGGTCAGGCTTGGAGAAGGCAGATAGGCGAAGTCAAGTGAAGCAGTGGTCAAATCCAGGAAGTCAATCAAACACAAGACGAGACGAACAGCGGAACAGGAACCAGGAACCGGGAACTTGGAGAATCAGGAACACGAACTAACAAGTACTGCAGCAACGAGCACTCGGAAACCAGGAACAGGAGACCAAGGAGACCTGTTGCAAAGGCGACGCTGAGGAGCGCGGCCTGAGTATTTATGTGCTGAAGGATCTGACGTCAGCATCTGTCTAGGGAGGGGCATGGTGCTGCCAGCGGCGTCTCTCCGCGAGGCCCGCGGAGAGGCCCGAGGAGTGGAGGAATCCTGGCTGGAAGTTCCAGGAAGCGGAGCAGGGCTAGAGGTGCTGGCGGGAGTCCGAGTTTGAGACTGGCGGTCCATTGCCGCCAGCGATGAGGAGCTGGAGCCTAAAGCTTGTTCAGAGAGGTGAGAGGACCATACCGCGGGGCTGCTGCGGGCAGCGAGCGTAACAGGTAAATGACTCCAGCTAAACCCTTATACAATTTTTAAGATTATCATTCATTTTAAAGTTTTTTAAATTCATTTTTAGCATACTTATTAAGTCAGCATTTCATTACAGCTGTATTTTAAACGTACAGTCATGTTTTTTTCATGAATCAGGCAAATTATTCTAACAAACACACGTATTTTTCTTCCTTTCCTTGTGGTAACAAGTGATGCTACTGCCAAAGGCATGAGAATCCTGAATGAATTTCAGTACTACAGAAATGCACCTGAAATCTTACAAGAGTCGTAATAAGCTCCATAAAAAATTTTTTTTGGGGGGGGGGGGGAGAAAGGGAGAGGGGAACAGATTCCCAGCCTGTGACTCAGATTTCTCCCTAGCAGTGGGGAGCAGAGGGCACAAACTCAAGCCTCTCAACTACGTCCTCTGATTGTATCAGACTGGAGACAACCAAGGACAAACAAACTCAGGAAGTGGCAAGGGAGTTTGAAAGGAGAGGAAAACTAAGCCAGGGACAGACAGAGAGAGAGAGAGAGAGAGAGAGGGAAGTGAAGAAACTGCGCTGATCTGCGGGGTCACCTCTGGGTCACCATGTGCCAGGCAAATCTCAAAAAGCTTTATTTGTGCTATAATACCAAACTGGCACACAAGGCTGGTGACCGTGGCAGCGACTATTCACATGTTAACATTCTGAAGGATAAACAGCCAACAAAGTTCTATGTAAGCAAATTGAGAACAAACAACTAATCTAAATCTAGTTGCTAAGAGACTTGGAGGATTTAAGCCAAATTTATCCTTAAGGCCCAAGATTTCTCTCCTCCCCCCCCCCCCCCAGCCCTTGTTCAGAAAGTACCTGTAGATGACGCCATGCTGGTGGAGAAACATAAGGGCTGATGTGACCTCTGCTGCATAGAATCGGGACCGAGGTTCATCAAATTTGCGTGAGCGCTGGATCTGAAACATTAGATCTCCCCCATTTACATACTCCATGACGAAGAAGAGGCGGTCCTGAAACAAATGAAAATGGTGCTATTTAGGAAATTTTCTTTTTGCTGCACAAAGGGCTGTGTCAAGCTACGCACTTGGATATCGGGGGGGGGGGGGGGATTTGCGTCAACAAACTGAATAAAACAGCAGCTCTGAAGGAAGAGTAGCAGATGCCCAGAAAGTGAGAGAAAAGAGAGAATTAACAAACGACAAGATTATCTTCTTAACATAAAATCAGCATAGTGTTTATTTAGCAATGTGTACATGAGGCAATTCTACAAAACGGAATTTCTTAGAATACTGGGATTTGACAATTAAGCTAAGAATACTAATCCTTGAGAAACAGTGCAGCTTGCAGCTTGCTTTAGGCAACGGCACTAGATACAGTTTCATTGTAACTTGCTAATGTTTGCAAAACTCTACTGCATGCACAGAAACTAGTCTCCCAATTCCATAAACCACGCAGAACAAGATCATACAATCAGTGCTTTTAGCAAATCTCCAGATCAATAGCACCTTATGGTTCTGGTTTCTTAAGTCAGGTACTTAAAGGAGCATTTCAATGCTGTGGGCTAAGCCAGTCTGGTTTTCAGGATTCCCAGTGAATATGCGTGAGACAGAGCTGCAGGCACCGCCTCCATGCTATGCGAAGATGGGATTCAACATGGCAGCAGCCAGCTTATTTATCAGCTTCATTAGGGTGACAGCGGCCAAGTAATGTTTTGCAGGAGCTTTCAGAAATTTTAAACACTAATATCTTCTCAGCCCGAAATCAGCAGAGAAAAGAGGAATCTCAATGACTGCTCTAGCCAAATCAATCAATTAATTTATTTATTTTTGTGGGGGAATGGGGTGGCTTGTAGCACTGCTGCTTAACAAATGAGACAGTTGGTGTATTGTAAAGCTAGAGTTTGATTTCTAAAGAGTTCTTTCCCTCGTATTTTGGGCCTCTGGGGAAAACCTTTTCTAAACCAGATCATTGTATTTTTATTCTGATGCTGTCACCCTGTCATTCTGCAAGAGAAAGTGAGCATAAAACGGATGCTCGACCTGCTCTTCCCATGCAGCTAACACCAGGCAGACAGTAGACAATTACACATCAATTCTACATGGCAAAACCTGCACAAATTGTAATGATATATACACGTCACCTACCATGTATTATAATAAACCGAGCAGCCTTATGGGCTACCATGAATATGCTAAAAAGAAAGCTGCTGGATATATTTAGATGCTTCAAAAATTGGCATTTCTGGAGGCAAGGTAAGGTCCTGATGGTGGGGGGAAGGGGTTATACATATAGGGGTAGATTTTCAAACAAGGCGCTTTGGCGTACTTTTGTTGGCGCTCCAGGCGCAAACAAAAGTACGCGGGATTTTAGTAGATACGCGCGGAGCCGCACGCATCCGCTAAAATCCTGGATCGGCGCGCGCAAGGCTATCAATTACGTATAGCCGGCGCGCGCCGAGCCGCGCAGCCTACCCCCGTTCCCTCCAAGGCCGCTCCGAAATCGGAGCGGCCTCGGAGGGAATCCTCTAATGCCCTCCCCTCACCTTCCCCTCCCTTCCTCTACCTAACCCACCCCCCCGGCCCTGTCTAAACCCCCCCCCTTACCTTTGTCGGGGGATTTACGCCTCCCGGAGGGAGACGTAAATCCCCGCGCGCCAGCGGGCCGCTAGCGCGCCGGGACGCGACCTGGGGGTGGGTACGGAGGGCGCCGCCACGCCCCCGGACCGCCCCGGGCCATAACCACGCCCCCGGACCCGCCCCCAAAACGCTGCCGACACGCCCCCTAAACGCCGCGACGACCGGGCCCGCCCCCCGACAAGCCCCCGACACACCCCCCTCGGAGAACCCCGGGACTTACGCGAGTCCCGGGGTCTGCGCGCTCCGGTGAGCCTATGTAAAATAGGCTCACCGGCGCGCAGGGCCCTGCTCGCCTAAATCCGCCCGGATTTGGGCGGATTTAGGCGAGCAGGGCTCTTAAAGTCCGCCCCATAAATGTAACATTTTCAAATACACTCACATTTTTTCAAGCTCCCGGTCCATCCACAAGAAATGGCCAGTGCAATATGGATAAGTCCATTTGTATTTATGTAAGTTTAAGCAAATTTTCAAAGGAAAACTACTCGGGAAGTTTGTCTTTGAACACTTGTTAAAACTTATGTGGGTACAAAAGTACCCATGCCGTTAGGTGTCCTATTGAAAATTTCTCCCTTAAAGTGTATTCAGGATATCAGTGACTAAAGTAAATCATTTTGGAGATGGAGATTGTGTAGAGTAGGGATGTGCAGAGGGATGCCATATGTTGCATTCGGGATTCGTATTCGTCGGGGGGCAGATTCTTTGCATTCGGCAAGGGGGGCCCCCGATACGTACATGCATTAATTCTTATTCGTTTCACGGCTAAAATTGAATTAAGTACAACCCCCCACCCTCCTGACCCCCCCAAGACTTGCCAAAAGTCCCTGGTGGTCCAGTGGGGGTCCGGGAGCGACCTCCTGCACTCGGGACGTCAGCTGCCAGTATTCAAAATGGCACCAATAGCCTTTGCACTCACTATGTCACAGGGGTCGACCGTCGGCCCCTGTGACATAGTGAGGGCAAAGGCTATCGGCTGCCAGTATTCAAAATGGCGCCGATGTGACAGGGGCTGACCAATGGCACCGGTAGCCTCTGTGACATAGTAGGTCAAAGGCTATCGGCGCCATTTTGAATACTGGCAGCGGAGGGTGTGAGTGCAGAAGATGGCTCCCGGACCCCCCACTGGACCACCAGGGAGTTTTGGTAAGTCTTGGGGGGGTCAGGAGGGTGGGGGGGTTTGTTTAAATTGGCTCCTATAGACGGACAAATAATTTGGTGAAGATTTCTTGTATTCGTGGGGAATCGCGATACATTTTGCTTCCCCATGAATACAACGAATATGGCCCTATACGTTGCGGATTACAAATACATAGGAAACGAATGCACACCCCTAGTGTAGAGTTCCAGGAGCCACATTGGTTATACCTGAAGAAGGACTCTATGGGGCCTTGAGTGGCTGCATACAAATGTATCTATAGATAAAGTATAATGTCGATGCAATAAATGGTATCCCAAGCTGCACAGGGTCTAACGATGGAGAGAACAAGCACTAGCCATGACTCTTTGACTCCTGAATAACCAATCCCTCTCCCTCCTTGCAAAAAAACCCACTTTCCTTCTGGGTACTCTTATGCTGTTTATCTACTGTACTCTGGATGCATGATAACGCTAACTAGCAAAGGAATCTTGGTATAAATGAGACACTGAAACATCGCATCGCATGTCCAGGAACAAATGTCACCACATTCACCATTAAGATCCTAAACTCTCAAAACTAGAGACATTACTAAACAGGAAGCAAGCAGTAAGTGTAAAACCAGTCCTCATCGTTTCCATGGCTCAGACCTTCAGCAATAATGAAGTTAAACAGAACATAATATAATAAACAGAATGAGCATATACTAAGACATAAAACCATCTTTTTCTTGTCCTCTTGCAAACTATAAACATTATGTACACACTAACTGCTTGGTAAGAACAGTTCAGTAAGCATTTATCAGAGAAAAGTAAATAGTACGGCTAAATTGTTCCAGCCTCATACCATTCATGCTGTTTCTAGGGTCATACCAGAAGAAGGATTGCAGGAAGACTGGCTCTAATCAAGTATCTTTTCTGTTGAGTCACTCTCCCAATAAAGATAATTTTCTGGAAGTATATTACTCAATGTTTGATTGTGAAAAAAATGACATCATCAGTTTTTTATGGCATAAATACATGATTCAGCAATATACAACTACTAGGGCCAAGCCGTAGGGGGCGCCAAATAGCAGCCACGTGGTGCCGCAAGTGGGGCCTATCCTGCTCGTGGCAAAGAGAAATAGAGATGGTGTGCTTCTCAGGGCCGCAAGCAGCTGGCCCTGAGAAGCACACAGTCAGCGCCGAAACAGGTGGGGGGGGGGGGGGGGCACGACCGGGGGAGGGGGCGCGACTGGGGGGGGGGGGGGGGGGGCAGCGCAAGGGTTGTCTAGGGTGCCCAATACCCTTGCACCAGCCCTGCTGTTTTGGACTTACAAGATGTAGAATTCTAGTAGCTGTTCTGGTCCTGGAAAAAACTAGAAGGCTGTAATAGCTCTTGTTGTCTTAAATTAAGAATTATCCAAAAGTGTTTGTTTTATATGAACATTCGAAATTGCATGGGTCACTTCTTCAGAATGCTGGAGAATGGAATGATGTGGTCTTGAAATGTGAAAACAATCCTGATTTACAAGATGATACTCAACTCATGTAAAAAAAAAATAAATTCATAATCCAGCATTTTTCATTTTCTGTAGGTTGCTGTCAGGTCTGAAAGTAAGCTACAGATTATAATGAGATGACATACAGTTCTTTGTGCCCATGACATCTACCTGGGCCTCAATGTTTGACCTGGTATCCATCTGTTTGTGTTCAGTCAAGTGCTAGTGGCTTCATAACAAACTTGCCCTTGATGTGGAAAAAACAAGAGGTTATCATTCTAAACAGATTCCCATCAAATTATAACCCCTGTGTTTTCAGCCTTGAGGGCTAAGTAATACCCATTGCAACACAGGTTAAAAACTTGAGCATCATCCTTGAGTGTGATGATTTATCCCTATGCGCCCAACTGAAATCAGTGGTTAAGGCTTCTTTTTTCAAACTTTGGCTACTACATGGATTAAAACGACTGTTAGATCCACAGTACTTCAGCAGTAGCACTCACTGAGCTGCAATACTGCAACTCCCTATATATATCAGGTTCCCAGCAAAAGCAGAGTATTGCAAATTGTGCAAAATGCAACTGCACGTATCCTTACTGGTTTGAGTCTCAGAGATCATATTACACCTGTCCTCCACGCTCTTCATTGGCTTCCTATTCAGTCAAGGATAAAATAGAAAGTCTTGATGCCGATTCATGCAATAATGTTTCGCGTTGGATACCAGGGATGTGCAGGGAAAAACAATTTGTTTGGCTTTTTTTTTTTTCATTTTGGGGTTTACTCCTCCCAGTCCTGGGTTTTGTTTTGTTTAATGTTTATATTATTTCTGCAGTTTGTAGAAACAAAATAAACAATACTCCCCCCCCCAAAAAAAAAAAACAAAACCCTGAAAAATAAATAAAAAGGGGCCTCCCCAGGTCCCCCTGAACCCCATCTCACCCATCCCCAAAATGGCAAGGCCAGGAACCTCCCCAGCCCCCACTTACCTTATCTGTAAGGGTCCGTCACAGGCTGGTCCTATCTGTGAGGCCTAGGGGGCGATGTGCAGAGAGAAGGAAATACTGCGCCGGAACTGATGCAGTCAAAAGAAGGGGAACTGTGACAGAGCCATTGGAGCTACTTGTATGCATTTCTTTTTTGGTGGGGGAGCATAGGGCAAGATCTAATTTCAGTTTTTGAACAGGGTATCATTTCACCTAGAGGTGGCCCTGCTCAGACTTTGTATTTTGCTGCCTATGAACATTCATGGGTGTTTTCCTTTATGACATTGTAATTTTGTAGTTATCACTAATATCAGTATTTCCTGTACAAGGAATTTTTTGGAATAATTTGTTGAAAAAAAATATAAATAAAAAAACCATAAATAAAAGTAAACTGCTCTAGTTTATGTCCTTCATCTTTCTATTAGCTCGCATTCATCTGGGTCTCGGTTATTTTAGAACAAAGAATACTATCCTTGTCCAAAAGACTGTAGCATTCCACATTTTAGAAATCCAATCTCATAAATCAGTTTGTAATTTCAGGTTAGGTTACAAACTACCCATCACAATTCTATAGCATTCACTTTGTCTCTGTTGTGTCGGAGGTGGACCCTTGGGCCGAGGTGGGGGTTGACGCAACTGCCGCGGACGGCATGCGCAACAGTCTCAGATGAATATTTCTTTCAAGACATTCATTTTTTATCCAGTGAAAGTGAAGCCTGAACTTGAATATTGAAACCTTTTGACTACACCAATCACTCAGATTTTTCAGAGTGGAAGATCTCTATTCTCCTTCTCCTTGATCATCTACACTAAAATACCCAAACAGTTGGAAACATGTTATGCTTATGTCAGATTTATAAATATTTCTTGAAGACCTGCAAAAACCACATTTATGAGGCAGACAAGATGACACAGAAACGTATCAGCAGAAAAAAAACATATGGCCTATCTAGTCTGCCCATCCGCCCAACTAAATTAGCTTTACAATTCCCACCAGTTTCTCAGAAATCCCTTGTTTTTATCCCATGCTTTCCTGAATTCAGATATAATTTATGTCTCCAGCACCTCCACAGGGAGATTGTTCCATGCATTCACCACCCTCTCTGTAAAGAAATATTTTCCAAGATTACTCCCGAGTCTGCCCCCTTTCACCCTCATCCCATGACCCCTTGTTCTAGAGTCTCCTTAATCCTTTGCAAGAGGCCCGCCTCCTGTGCATGGAAACCTTGGAGGTATTGAAATGTCTCTATCATATCTTTTATATCTTGCCTTTCCTCTAGGGTATTCATGTTTAGAATTTTAAGTCTGCCCCCATATGTTTTAGAATGAAGACCACTGACCATTTAATATCCACCTTCTGGACCAACTCCAACTGGTTTATATCCTTCTGAACGTGCAGTCTCCAGAATTGTACACAGATTTCCAAGTGAGGTCTCACCAGGGACCTACACAGGGGCAATATCACCTCCCTTTTTCTGCTGACCATGTCTCTCCCTATGCAGCTGGCTTTTACCATCGCTTTATCCATCTGTTTGGCTACCTTAAGATCATCAGGTACAATCACACCCGGATCCCACTCTTCTTTTATGCTGAACAGGAATTTCACCCCAATACTGTATCTCTCTCTTGGGTTTTTGCAACCTAAATGCATAACTGTATTTTTTAACATTAAATCTTAGCTGCCAGAACCTAGACAAGGGGTGGCCAGTTCCAGTCCTTGAGAGCTACAAACAGGCCAGGTTTTCAGGTTATCCACAATAAATGTGCATGAGATAGATTTGCAGACAATGGAGGCAGTGCATACAAATCCATCTCATGCATATTAATTGTGGATATCCTGAAAACCTGGCCTATTTGTGGCTTTGAGGCCAATCCTGCCCTAGGCCATTCCTCGAGCTTCGCCAGGTCAGTGCTTCTCAACCCAGTCCTCAGGGCACAGCTAGCCAGTCAGGTTTTAGGATATCCACAATGAATATGCATGAGATGGATTTGTATATAAAGGTACATGCAAATCTATCTCATGCATATTCATTGTGGATATCCTATACACCTGCCTCGCTAGATGGCCCCCAAGGATTGGGTTGAGAAGCACTATACTAGATCCCTCCTCATTACTGCCACATCTTCCTGGCTATCTAACCTGTTGCATGTTTTGTTATATTTAAGTTTGATTTTTATATACGTTTTTGATTTTATATTTTATTTATTATTATTTATTCTTATATGTGGCTGCTATAAATGTCATGTATATGGTTTTTATATAAATGTTTTTAATATGTATGTTTATACTTGTTATAGACCCTGAAGCAGCTCGTATGAGCGAAACTCGGTCAGAATTGGGCTTTTATTACACTGGGCTTTTTATCTGCAATTGTATACTATCCACCAATAAAGAATCCCTGTTACCAATCTACTCTCCTTGGTTGCTACTCTGCTATGTTGGATAGGCTTCTGTCTTGCATCCTGTAAACCTGCCTGGCTAGATGGCCCCCCAAGGATTGGGTTGAGAAGCACTGCACTAGATCCCTCCTCATATTTGCCACATCTTCCTAGCTATCTACCCTGTTGTACATTTTTGTATCATCGGCAAAAAGACAAATCTTTCCCGACAATCCTTCCACAATGTCACGGACAAAAATGTTGAAAAGAACCGGTTCAAGGACTGATGCCTGAGGCACATCACTAATAACAACTCGGACCATCTGAATGCTCAGAGCTTACCCAATCTCAGGCCGATACAATAAAAATCGCGGGCGAGCGCCCGCTCTCCTGTGCGCACGATTCAGTAAATTAATCTATTTAAATTAGGGCCCATGGTAAAAAGGGGCGCTAGGGACACTAGCGCGTCCCTAGCGCCTCTTTTTGGACAGGAGCAGCGGCTGTCAGCAAGTTTGACAGCCAACGCTCAATTTTGCCGGCTTTGGTTCTCAAACCCACTGACAGCCATGGGTTCGGAAACCGGACGCCAGCAAAATTGAGCGTCCGGTTTTCAACCCGCGAGCCGCAGGCCCATTTAAAAATTTTTTTTTTAATTTTTAACTATTTTTAACTTTTGGGACCTCCGACTTAATATCGCCATGATATTAAGTCGGAGGGTGCACAGAAAAGCAGTTTTTACTGCTTTTCTGTACACTTTCCCGGTGCCGGCAGACATTAACGCCTACCTTTGGGTAGGTGCTAATTTCTGAAAGTAAAATGTGCGGCTTGGCTGCACATTTTACTTTCTGAATCGCGCAGGAATAACTAATAGGGTCATCAACATGCATTTGCATGTTGCGGGCGCTATTAGTTTCGGGGGGGGGGGGGGGGTTGGACGCGCGTTTTCGGCGCGCTTTTACCCCTTACTGAATAAGGGGTAAAGCTAGCACGTCGAAAACGTGCATCCAAATGTACTGTATCAGCCCGTCTGTTTGAAGCGCTCTTTAATGGAAAAGGAATTGACTCAAAGAAAAATTTGCTACAATTAAGGTGGTCAAAGTGGAATTAGTTACCATTAGAATATCCTCACCCACAGAATATTCAGCAAGTTCCCGACTCCATTAGAGGATTCAAAAACCAAGAAATAAACTGGTCACTGTGGGCTCTGGTAGGCTAAGACCTGTGACATAAAGACACCCATAAGGTAGAAACAAAAGGCAGGACCACTGAAAAAAGGAACTCAAAAAAACAATGCAAAAAATAAAAATAAGGGTCACCTAATACACATTAGGAAAAAAATAAATCAAAGCATTACAGTAAAGACCTGAATTAACAAATCAAAATGAAAATTAGTGAAAAATGGCCAGATCATACAAGCACTCATCCTTTAAGGTACTCATAAGGAATAGTGGTTCAAAATGTAATCATGACTGGACTGTTAAAAAAAACAAACAAACACTCCAAAAATCATTACAAAAATAACTGCAAAAACTTTATTTAAATCAAATTGAGTAATGCTTATTTGTATTTTTTACACAAAGATGCCCCCAATACCCATTCAAAATTCCTTTTTTGCATTGGAAACTGAAAATACTACAGACTTGGAAACTGAACTGGTATCAAAAATAAAAAAAAAGTCACCCCCCAGTGTGCACCCAAACTCCAAAATACTACTAAATAAAATAATAGCAGACATCAAAACAGGAAACTCCTGCTGGGAGCCTTTTGTCATCAAAGGTATTAACGTGGGGACTCATTTTGAGGGGGACACAATAGTTATCTGCCTTCCAGGATCCTCAGCTGGCAATAACACAAACCAGATTGTCAGCGCAATCAAAGAAGAAAGTAAGGAATGTAAAATCGATGTCATCATCCATCTGGGGACAAATGACCTTGCAAGCAGAACAAAGCGATATCCTGATTCTGGGGAAGGAGCTTGGGCACATGGAGAAGACCTTTGCCAGTTCAGAAGTGTTACTTGATCACTGAAAGAGAACGAAAAGACTAAACCATACAAATAACTTTAACATGTAGCTCAAAGCACGGCGTAAAGAAGGTTTTAGATATACAGTATAGGGGGCTGGGTCCGTGTATGGAACAGTAAAAGGCTATATGGTAAAGATGGCTCTCATCTGTCTGTGGCAGGAAAAAGATTTCTAAGTGAGAAATTCAGGGCACATGTCATCAGGCGTTTAAACTAGAGAATGGGGAGACAGAAGGAAGACAATGGACTTGGAATGTCACTCCCAAATACAAATACAGGAAGTGGGTGTAGAAATTAACAAAATTAATCAGTTCAATAGTCTACGCCTAAGAAAAAGGGCCAAAAAGGAAGCCAAGGAACGCAGCAAGCCAAGACGGAATAGATGGAAAGCAAAGAGCACAAATGCTCATAATCTGGGTAATAAGGTTTCAGATCTGCAGGTCCTAATGGTAGAGGGAGACTCAGATATTATTACTATTACAGAAACATGGTTCAGTTTGCCCCATGATTGGGATACAGACAGACTGGTCTATAACCTATTAGGGAAGGATAGAAATAAGAGAAAATGGAGAGAAGTAGTTCTCTGTGTCAAGAACAACATCTAAGCACGTAAAGTATTGTCAGGGTTAACAGGGATTGAACCTGTGATCGTCGGTATGCTAGGACATGAACTAGCCATTAGGCTATGGAGGCTACTGGCTTGCTTAGTCACCTTAGTATATTTGTCTTGTTCCCTGGGAAGGTCAGCCACATCCCTGCAACTTTCTGATTGGACAGGCATTGGGTGTGTCCCAAATAGAGAGCTGTATATAAAGAGCTGTAGCCTAACACACCTTTGCTTGTCCAACAGCACTCTTGGCATCTGCCCTGTGGAAGTGCTACCTGTTTCAACCATGATTTCCTAGTCTTGTTATTGCCTAGTTTCGTGAGCCCGTGTTTCCTGCTATTGTATCCTGTTCCTGTGTTTCAGGCGTATTCCTGTTTCTACATTCAAACCTATAAAGCCGTCCTGTATCACAATTCAGTCTCTGGTCCCCTGCTTCCTGATTTCCTGCTCCATTTCCGGTCCTGGTCTACAGTCCTACTCCGAGACACCTTACCCCTCCAATTACGACCCTGACAAGAAACCATACCTCACCTTGTCCCCAGCAGAGCCATCCATTACAAATATAGGGTATGTAGGGAAGCTATGTGGGCTATATTAAAATGAGTTGATGGCACATCTGTCTACACTGGTGTGGTCTACAGGAATCCAACTAATCCAGAGGCCAAAGACATCTGAAACGTGGGAAGAAAAGGTGAAATGTTGCTTGTTGGTGATTTTGATCTGCCTGATGTGGATCAGGGTATCCCTTCTGCAGAATCTGCAAGAAGTAGAGAAATTGTGGATGCCTTTCAAGGAACTCTGCTTAGGCAAATGGTGATGGAACCCATGAAGGGAGAAACAACACTGGACCTGGTTCTCACAAATGGGAATGTACCTTGAAAAGGAACTCGAAGACTTGGAAAAGATGGTTGAAGTGGTACAATAGTTGACCAAGTGAAAGTAGCTATGATAACAGCAACAAATCTTTATGTAAGAATAGTAAATAAAAGTAAATGGAATAGGAAACTGATGGGGTTCTCCAAGAAGGTGGCTGAAAAAATAAAGGCATAGGGGCGGATTTTAAAAAGCATTTACATGCGTAAATCTGGGTTTTACGCATGTAAATGCACTTTACTCGAGTAAGTGGGCTTTTGAAAATTGCTACAATATATGCCATTGAATCGTCCATAGGATTTATTCGCATATGTGCACTTTACGAGAGTAAATGGCTTTTGAAAATTGCTACAATAGTAGTTACATTTATGCGTGTAACTCCTTTGAAAATTACCCCCTAAGAGAACAGCATTCAAAAAAATACATAGAAACTCAAAAAGAGGAATACAGGGAAGAATATGTGAAAAAGAGAAGGATAGCAAAATCTCAGCTGGAAGAGAGGATAGGACATGAGGTAAAGCGAGGTGGCAAAATATTTTTCAATATATCACAGAAAGGAGAAAGGCTAGAGTTGGTGTTTTAAGACTGAAAGGAGATATGGAGCAATAGATGGAAAAACTGTTCTGGACCTCTGCTTTTTAATATAATTATAAATGACCTAGAAATGGGAACGAGTGAGGTGATCAAATTTGCCAATGACACAAAATTATTCAGAGTTGTTACATCACAAGAGGATTGTGAGAATTTGCAAGAGGACCTTGCAGAACTGAGAGACTGGGCATGCAAATGACAAATAAAATTTAATGTGGAGAAGTGCACATTAGGGAAGAGTAGCCCAAATTATAACTACACAATGCAAGGTTCCACATTAGAAGTCACCATTCAGGAAAAGAATCTAGGCATCATCGTTGATAATATGTTGAAATCTTCTGTACAGTGTGCAGCAGCAGCCAAGAAAGCAAATAGAATTCTAGAGATTATTAGTGTTATGATTGGCAGGCTGCGGGCTACCTCCACAGACCATCGCTCTCATCTCCAGGGCCGGCCCGATCATGCTGATCCCAAATCGTGGCAAAACACCGCCTGCACACTCATGGCAGGATGCTGCCGATTGCCTCCATGACATGACTGCTGATGGCTTCCTTAAAGCGCATGTGTGCTGACACTGCAAGATTTAAAGTGTCCATGGTAGGAAAACTGCCATGACGCTCTTAGATGACATCACCAAGTCTGCCCTTTATAAGGCTAGCCTGGACGACTGCCCAATGCCTCAGCAATAGGTCCAGATATGTCATTATAGTGCATATTGCTTCTTCATTCCAGCCTTGTCTTCAGTTCTTTGTCCAGTTTGTCTCTAGCATGCCTTAAGATCTTCGTCAGCTTGCCCCTAGCCTTGCCTTCCTGCCTATCTGTCCCTTATCTCCTCCCTCGGATGGACGTTCAGCTTGATCACTGCATGGACCTTGGATGCCACTGGCCGCTGCCTGCTTCTGACCACTGTCTGCACCTCAGATACACCTGACCACCACTGGCTTCTGACCATTGCCTGGACCTTTGACATGCTTGACCACTGCCTGCCTAACCCTAGCAAATATCCGACCTACTCTTTGCCATCAGCAGAGACCTCACTTAAGTCTGCCAGCCCTGGCACCCAAATGCTCAACCCAAAGGGAACATGGGCTGGTGTAGGCAAAGGACCAGATTGGTCTCTGCTTTGTCCTGGTCTGCCTGCCAATGGTGGGAACCTCCTGGGCTCCTCTCTACAGGTAGAGCTAATCCTGCCTCAGCCCAAGGGTCCACAGATACAACAGGTAACTGAAGCCATGGACTCAGCAGAATTGACTGCATTACAGACTATCCGGGGCCTAACTCACAAGCTTCAGGAACATCAGGCTGCCCTGGAACTCATGGCTGCAGCTACAGACCGTCTTGCCATGAGACTGGACATCCTGTCTGCACCTATCACACCATCTCCACCTGTAGCAGTGTCACCAACTCTTTCAGCATCCAGTTGACCCGTCCCTCAACTGCTGGCATCGCCCCAGTATGCTGAGGACCCAAAATGGTGTCGAGGATTCTTGAACCAGTGCAAAATGCATTTCCAATTACAGACCCCATTATTCCCCGATGATCAGACCAAAACCACATATATCCTCTCCCTGCTTGATGGTACAGCACTAGTGTGGCTGTCTCCTTCACAATTCATGGAGCAGTTTCGCATTGTTTTTGAGGAGTCAGGTAGGGTAGCTATGACAGTCTCTGATGTGCTCCAGCTTCACCAGGGCTCCCAAACCTTAGCAGATTATGCCATGGAATTTGGAATCTTGGTCTCCAAATTAAATTGGCAAGGAAATAGTTTGATCCTGGAAGGCCTCTCCAGGAAGATTAAGAATGAGCTTGCCAGCCAGGAGCTCTCCACCTTATTGACTTCATGGGCAAGATAGATTGACGCCTGCAGGAGAGAACTTGAGAGATGCCAGGCACGCAGAAGCGCAACCTGAGGCCATCCTTCCAGCCTCAGTTTATGCCCACTCCTGCCACACCTGCAACTTCTCCAGCTCCAGAACCACCAATGTGGTTGGGTCACTGCTGCTTGGCTCTGAAAGAGAAGCTCCAATGCAGGCAACAAGGCCTATGCCTCTACTGTGCAGCCTGGGACCATCTCTTGGGTCAGTGCCCTGAGATCATGGGAAACCTACAACTCTCAGGGTCCTGTGGGCAGATGACCCTAGGCCTCACTGCTCCAACTCCCTAGCTCATTCTCTCAGTCATTCTAGAACTGAGTCCCACACCTTTTCCCACCCAATCCTTGATAGACTCAGGCTCTAGAGAAAACTTAATTCTACATAAGTTGTCAACCAACTCCAAATACCCACTATCCAGATGACTCTAATGCTGCTATTTTCCTTGATCTACAGACAGCCTCTTACTGGACAGGACAGGCCACCATGCCCATTACTTTATGCATTGGCATAAAGCACAGAGACGATCAGCTTTTATGTCATTCCTAAAGTTGTGAACCTTGTCATATTATTATTTTGTAGTTTGTTTACTTGCATAACTTATACCCCCTTTTTATGTACTTATTGGGCAATTTTGATCTTTTATTTTATTTTATGATTATTTTATTTATTTTATTACTTTGATAATTTACAAGTGCTTTTATATATTTAAGTTTACTTGTTTTATTGACCAGGATTAATACTTGGTCTAGTCACAATGTAAACCGACATGAAGTGCAAAACAAATGTTTGGTATATAAAAATGTTAAATAAATAAATAAATAAATATTAGGCCTATCATGGCTCCAGCAACAGCAGCCACAGTTTGATTGGTCCACTTTGTATCTTGTCCACTGGGGACCTAGATTTGCAGGATCCTGTATGGTTCCTGCAGAGTCATCCTGCTCAGTGATCATGGCTTCTGACCTTCCGGGGCTTTCACCTCCCTATACAGAATACAAGAAAGTTCAGACCACCCCGTGGAGTCTTGTACATTTTCAGGAACAATTAAGATCACTATCACAAAGACAGTAACATTTCAAGGAACAGCTAGAAAAAGAAAGAAAGAGTCTGAAGAAAGAAAATAACCTTACTCAGAGAAGGCTTGAGCCACTTATCAATGGCAAAGATGAAGAAATACAAATCCTGCATCCCAGACTTCAGGAGAAAAGTAAAAGGAAGAGAAAGAGTGAAAGGAACCTTGCAGTTGTACTTAGCCAAGAATCCAGTAGGGAGGTAGATGCTTCTACCCCCTCAGCTGGGGTTGTCCTCTGCCAATACAGCCCGAAAGGGACCAAAATCCCTCATAACAACAAATGTCAAGATCACCACCAGCTCATCCTCTCTCCAGCTGGTGTATGGGAAACAACCTCTGCCTCCATCACCACCATTGCTGACAGTTCCTCCATTTTTGGCTCAGCTCTCATCCCAGGAATTGCATGAATTATGGGAACAAACCAATCAGTTGGTTGAGAGATTCACCACCCGAGCCAGGAGTCCTGTAGGTGTCCAAAGAAGGTAAGTACCTTAATTGAAGGTATGTGAAAAGGACTTTCATCACTGGTACCCCAATTAACTCAAGGCATCAGGAGAGGGGCTTAAGAGCAGAGGGAACTGTTACAATGGGCTGTCCATAGGCTTCCCCTATGGACCGCCATATTCACCCCCAGGGCTGGCCCTGCCATACTGACCCTGAATTACAGTGAAATGCTGCCCGCACACATGAAGCAGGATGCCATTGCTTGTCTCCCTGACATGACCGCTGACAACTTCTTAAGGGAGCATGCGTGCCGACACTTCACGATTTAAAAGGCCTGCAGTGGGAAAACCCCTGCAGCACTTTTAGATGACATCAACAAGCCTGGCCTTTAAAAGGCTAGTCCAAATGTCTGCCTGATGCCTCAGCAACAGATCCACTAAGTCATTGTAGTACGTATTGCTTCTTCATTTCAGCCTTGTCTTCAGTTCTTTGTCCAGCTTGTCTCCAGTTAAACGTCATTTTGCCTCAAGCCTAGCCCCTGCCTGTTCTTGCTCTTTCTTTCCTCCCCTGCCTATCCATCCCTTGTCTTCTCCCTCGGACAGGCCTTCAGTGTGACCAGTGCCTAGACATCAGACAGCACTGACCACTGCCTGCATTTCAGACACGCTTGACCACCGCCTGCCTACAACCATAGCTGATATTGGATCTACTCTGCTGCCATCAGCAGAGACCCCACCTGCTGGCTCTGGCACCCAAAGGCTCTATCTGAGGGAAACATGAGCTGGTATAGGTGAAGGCTCAGATTTGTCTCTGCTTTATCCGGGTCTGCCTGCTGATGGTGGGAACCTGCAAGTTTCCTCCCTACAGATAGAGCCAATCCTGCACTGGCCCAAGGGTCCACAGATATAACAATTAGGAAAGGAATGGAGAATAAAACAAAGGGTGTCAAAATGCATCTGTATTGCTCCATGGTACAATCTCATCTTGATTATTGTGTGAAGTTCTGGTCACCACATCTCAAAGGGCAACCAAAATGATAAAGAAGATGGAATGATTTCCCTATAAGGAAAGACTAAAGGAGTTAGGACTCTTCAGCTTGGAGAAGAGACAGCTGAGGAGAGATATGATAGAGGTCTATAAAATAATGAGTGGAGTGGAACGAGTAAACGTTAATTGGTTGTTTACCTTTTCAAAAAGTACAGAGACCAGGAGTCACACAATGAAATTACTAGGCAATACATTTAAAACTAATAAGAGAAAATATATTTTTTTACTTAACACATAATTAAGCTCTGGAATTAGTTGTCAGAGATGTAGTGAAAGCTATTAGTGTAGCTGTGTTTAAAAAAGGTTTGGACAAGTTTCTGGAGGAAAGGTCCATAAACCATTATTAAGGTAGAGTTTCAGAAATCCCAAGAATAAGCCACTTGGAATTTATCTACCCCTTGGGATCCCACCAGGTACTTATGACCTGGATTGGCCACGGTTGAAAACAGAATACTGGTCTTGATGGACCTTTTGTCTGACCCAGTATGGCAGATCTCCGCAGACCTTCCTGAGTAAAAGGTCTTTAATAAGGGAAAAGTTCTTAATACTTCCCAGATGTAGGGTAAAGAAGGGTGGCAGGAAAAAAAAAACTTCCTTCCCAGACTCAAAAAATCTTTGCTCTTGGCCTTGATGGTAACTGCAACCCCATCTTGGTCTGGGTGAAGAGGTATGCAGCTCCTTCTTGGCCTCCCTGGGCAGGAGAAACAACCTTCCAGGACATCACAGATCTTCAAACAGCAAAAATGTCTCCAAAAACTCAGAAAAAGGAAACAACTCTTCCTCTATCTATTTTTCTTCCAGTCCTGAACATGAAGCTGGCAAGCAGTACCTATTCCCATCCTGATCTAGGCTAGGGTCTAAAATGGGAGAGTGTATCAAGGCATACCTCATTCTCAGAACTAAAACTCCGGTCTGCCATATTCTCTTCTATCCTAGCCTTCCATTCCAGCAAGCCTCTAGAGAGGTTCTGTTTAGAACGGTTTGCATCTCTACTATTTATTTATTTATCTATCTATTTATTTATTTATTGATGTGTTTGTTTTTATATAACAACATTCAAACTAATATATCACATAGGTTTACAATGAACAAATAGAGTTGCTTACACTGGCATCTTTACAGTATTTCTTAAATAACTTGAACACAGATTAATTGACAGTTAGAGTAGTGGTAAAGTCATTTGATGTTACGAATATTCTTATCTAGAGTAATCTTAGGTAAAAAAGACAAATAACATGTCAACTTCAACATTATAGTCAAGGGTTATTGAACAGATCTCATCGCTTGATGATACGTCATCGGTATAGATAGGTATCAGTCAGATACATGCGTAGTAGTTTTTAAGAAATATGTGATATGGGAGTGTGGCAGTTATTGGAAACCTAGTTACATTCAAATTCAATGCTATAATCGAGCGTTATTAGACATCTTTCATCCTATGATATTACTTCATCAGTGTAGTCAGGTATCAAGCGGACATATGCGTAGTGGTTTTTAACAAATCTGTAGAATGGAAATGTAGCAAGTAATGGAACCTAGTTATATTCATACGAAGGCTTTCTGAAAAAGCCACGTCTTAGGTTTTTCTTAAAGGTTTGTATCAGGGGTTCCATTCTTAGCTCTGTTGGTAGGTTGTTCCATAAGATGGGACCTGCTAGGGACAGGGCGCGTTCCCTGACTGTATTCAAGTGTGTTACTACTATTTACTACTAAGTTTCTACTATTTAACCCAAGGGCTTGGAGTTAGGGCCGTCTCTACACAGACTTTTAAATACCAGAAAGGTATTAATGATGCACAGGAATCAAATCTTTTACAGTGGAAGGAAAGCTGTAGAATTTGAGGGTCATGATATGAAACTCCAAGGGGGTAGACTCAGGAACATCAGAAATATGTTTTCACAGAAAAGATGATGGATGCACAGAAGACAAAAACAGTGATGGAATTCATAACGACATGGGATAAACAGAGAGGATCCTTTCTAGCTAAAGGATGGAAATGAAGAAAAGGGGTAATCTAGGTTAAGTGGGGTAACCTGCACCGAGCAGCAGTTACTACCCGTAACAGAAGGCATAGGGTTAACCTACACAGAGCGGCAGTTATTACCTGTGACAGAGGGCATGGAGATAACCTGCACCAAGTGGCAGTGCCAGTTACTACCCATAACAGAAGGCATAGGGTTAACCTACACAGAGCGGCAGTTATTACCTGTGACAGAGGGCATGGAGATAACTTGCATGGAACGGCAGTTACTACCCGTAACAGAAGGCATAGGGTTAACCTACACAGAGCGGCAGTTATTACCTGTGACAGAGGGCATGGAGATAACCTGCACCGAGCAGCAGTTACTACCCAGAACAGAAGGCAAAAGGTTAACCTACACAGAGCGGCAGTTATTACCTGTGACAGAGGGCATGGGGATAACCTGCACCAAGCAGCAGTTACTACCCAGAACAGAAGGCATAGGGTTAACCTACACAGAGCGGCAGTTATTACCTGTGACAGAGGGCATGGGGATAACCTGCACCGAGCAGCAGTTACAACCCAGAACAGAAGACATGGGATTAACCTGCATAGAGTGGCAATTATTGCCTGTAAATAGAAGGCATGGGGATAATCTGCACAGAGCGGCAGTTACTATCCTTAAAAAAATGTTGTTGGGCAGAATGGATGGACCACTTGGGTCTTTCTCTATTGACATTCACTATGTTACTAAGATATATTTGTGTGTGGATGGGCAGACTACATAGGCCAAATAGTCTTTTTCTGCCATTATGTTTCTATATTTCTGAGTGAAGTTGCACACTTCTGAATTTCTCCCATTGCATGATGCATGTCTCACATATTTGTAAGATTCATCAAAGCACTGAGTCAAACGCAGTGGTGCAATAGAATTAAACAAAATAATAGCACACACTAATTGAAAAATTCAAAAATTAGTCTCTAAACAAGTAAAAAATGTCATTGCTGTTGTTCAAAGAAAAGTTTTGCTTGTTTAGAGACGAATTTTTCAATTAGTGTGTGCTATTATTTTGTTCACATATTTGTAAATCATGACCTGATGTCTAAACAGTCCTGAGATCACTTTACTTAAATAAGTAATACAAGACGAATCATAAGGAAAGCAGTTACAGACTCAACCTCCTTTCACATCTGAAAACAAGCCTCTGAAGTAAATACATATGCCATCCACGTAATAAAAGATTTTAAACATTTATTTTCTAATCCAAACATGCTCTTTCTTGAAGATCTTATTTAAAAATGAACAAAATAAAAATCATCATGTCAATTATTTAAAGTCCTTAAGGGTAAAGAGAACGTGGGCAGTGAATGCTACAGAAATCCCTCTAACAAAGATGATTTTGTATTTTCCATGTTCATGGCACTATTAGTTTGCATCCCTTTGAAGAAAGAATGCAGGCACTCCTTCATCTTTAGAGGTACGACTGATGGTCAGGGGGCTTCCATCTAGGAGCACAAGATGTTTTTTGCCAGCTCGTTTCTGTTTAGATACACATTAATGTCCATAATTAGATTGTTTATAAGTTGGAGATAGCATCATTTGAGGAAAAAACGTCACATTGACGGCTGCCTTCAAACAATCAGGAGAAGCTTTGATGAGTTGTTTACAACCTACAGATGATAGTTGATCCATCAAACTCTTCAGAATTTGGTCCCATCTCATGCATTAGAGATTTGCACTGTTGCTTGAAAACATTCCCTGCGGATATTTTTTATGTTGACTTTCAAAATTCTATGACCCTGCTCATTTTTGGCATCCCTTACACTGAAAACTGAAGATGTCTATCTCTAGTTTTTGTACTCATAAGAACTAAAATGTCTGACAGAATTAGTAAATCCAAGGTTTATGCACATATAAGTGACCCTGGCCAGCCCACTGTTTCTTGCTAGGTTGGGCTTTAATGAATTTTATAAAAATGTACAACCCAGGAGGACACCGTGTAGTTCTCATGATGTGAAAAATGAACAGAAGAGAAAGTAGTTACTATTTAAAACGTAAAGAAAAGTCAAATTCTTGTGTGTGAGTGACCGTAAAGTGACCCAGAATTGAACATGGGTAAGATCTGTGAAAGAACTGCATCACAAAGCAAGAATATTTCACTGAAATTGGTATGTTTCCCAGATTCAAATCCCGACTTGTGTAATCGTGCAGCATTTCATGTAGCTCTTTTACTATCAGCCTTAGTCGCTCTTTCTGGAGTCTAATACTGTTGTGTTAGTACAGATATCGGGAAAGGAATCAAACACTCTTTCAGCCGGAATGCATTGCTGATAAGCCCTACCAGCATACTCTAGGCTAGGTAATTGTATTCTCCTCTTCAATGCTTCTTTTTTAAAAATTGATGTGAATATATTATTCTTGATTCACACTTTTCTTCTTTAAGATCGGTTTCAGCGATCTCTTCCACTTCAAACCAAGAAAATTCTTGGACAGTTACCACTCCAGGGCCTGATTTACTAAGCTTATTCTGCATAGATACAAAATGGGAGAAAAGCCTTCATATAACTCAGGCCCTACATTTTTTAAGCTTATGTATTAAAATACATTTTAAAAGCACAGAGGTAGATTTTAAAAGTGTTGCTCATGCAAAAACGGCCACATACGCATGTATGTGGGCCGCGCACAAGCAATGCATTTTGATTTGCTTTCAAGACCTGATATATCTTGCCTCATATTATGTACATAGTTTCTCCTTACATTGATTACGATATGGTATTTTTTGTTTATCGTATTTTCTTCCTTTCAGTTCAATGTAAGCCGGTATGATGTGCCTTACGAATGTCGGCAAAGAAAAGCCTATAAATAAATAAAATAAATAAAATGTGAATTTTAAGAAGCCGGGAAGGACGCATGTACACGCACCCAGAATAAGGAAGTGGAAAAGGGCAGGTCATGGGAGTTAAAAGGGCTGACATGCACAATCACAAATTTTACACAGACAACACATGTATATTGCTTGTGTAACTTGCACGGGGGGGGGGGGGGGGAGGAGAGGGGAAACTGAGAGACTCTGTATAGAGTTACTCTGAAACTCTCTATATATCTACCACTCTAGAGGCCCACTTTGAATCAGGGTGAGTATTCAGGAGGAGTGTTGGGGTTAAGGAGGTGTTGTTACAGACACATTCAGAGCTTTTTATAGTCAAACTGACATCAGTAAAGAATTGTAGCCCTTATAAGTGATGAAAAGGAGTAGATTTGTATAATGCAGCTGGCATTGCAGTATAGAAATCAACTCCTCTTGTTAGACTTTTCATCACTTATAAGGATTATACTGATGCCAGTTTTACAATGGATACCTCTGAATGTGTCTGTAACAACATCCCCCCTAACCCTAACCCACCTCCTGAAAACCCTCCCTGACTCAAAATGTCCCTCTACAGTGGTACATATAGAGAGAGAGTCAGAGTAACTTTATACAGAATCTCACTCACTCACTCACTCACACTCTCTCTCTCTCTCTCTCACACTCTCTCTCTCTCAAGGCTATAGAAGTATGTGTGGCAATGGTATATATTAAAGGCTACAGTGTGTACTTTATAAAATGAGGCATGTTTATGGGTGCATGCATGTTCCTTTAAAAATTTACTGTTATGGCTTAACAACAAGGAAAGTGCACTGAAAACACAAAAACATGCAGCAGAAAGCAGGTCTTAATATTAACACAACATGAAGTCGAATGTTTATTTCTTAGAAAAATATAACAGTAACAAAATGGAAAATCCAAGTTTAGCCAAGTATGCAGCTGATCACTAAAGAGGGCGCTAGAGGAACCACTGGAAAATAGAGGAGCTGAAGTCATTCAGGCAAAGCTTGCTGGGAGCTATAGTTTTAAAGTAATCTGGCCTAGGGAGCCAGGTGCAGGTAATTAGGAAATTAAAAGGAGAAAAGCATAGCTGGCAGAGAAGCAATTAGAGAGAAACAGGGACTGGCATGACTTCAGGAAAATTGAGCTCAGATTCTAGACCAAATAAGCCCAAGATCCAAAACGCTGATAGAGAGTTTCCATTTAGGAAGCCTGGGTAGTTAGCTGTTAGGGATTTCAGCAGTTTGCAGGTACATAGAATCTGTTGTTTTCTCACCACATGGATTTAGGGGGACTTGTATTTAACCCCTTATACATATGCCTAGAATGCCTTGACAACTCTAGGATGTGGAGTTATAAATAGAGGACTGAGTGAAAACAGAGGAAAAACTGTGCCTATGTTTCACATCTCATCTCTGGAACAGGGGAGAAGTCAAGTAGTACCCCAAAGAACTTACTAAGGGGAGCACTCCTTCAAATTTACTTCTGAAAACAAGACTAAAATTATATATTTCCTTATTTCATTATCCAAGCACAAATGAGGTAGGGTGAGAAAATTTGTTTCGCTCAACACAAGTTCAGCTCTAGAATTTGTTGCCAGAGGATGTGGTTAAGGCAGTTAGTGTAGCTGGGTTTAAAAATGTTTGGATAAGTTCCTGAAGAATTCCATAAACTGCTATTAATCAATAATGAATAGCCTCTGCTTGTTGCTGGCATTAGTAGCTTGGGATCAATTTAATGTTTAGGTACTTGCCAGAAAATTGTGACTTGGATTGGCCACTGTTGGAGACAGGATACTGGGCTTGATGGACCCTTGGTCTGACCCAGTATGGCATATCTTACATTCTTAAGTATGAAAAGCCTCAGCAGTATAGTATGCAAAACAGATTTTCAATAACTTCAATATATATATCTTCACTCAACATCTCACTGAATATTAATTGCTAATGACATGCCCAGAACAAATGGGTAAATCTAATTATTCTAGATACTGGCAATAGATTTTAATACACTAATTTGCTTTCCTAACTCTTTATCCATTATTGCTGTCACTATTCATGCCTGACGCTGAAACTGAAAATAGCATGGAAAGAAACAGGAATATCTGCTTTAACGTTCTGAACTTTTCGAGGCATCCCAGTGAATCTGGAATTGCAACTTTACCAAACCACAGACGTGGAAGGATGGAACATGCCCAGTAGTACAGGAAAACCATACTGAGTCCGAAACATAGTTTCTGTTCCTTGATTTGACCAGGGAGAGCTCTGCCGTGGAAGCTTTGCTCAGAGCAGGTGAAAGAGAGCTCAGGGTGTTCTTGCTAGCTGATTCCTATTAGCTGGTAAAGTGCAAAGTCTTTAAGGATGCTAAAGACTTTGACCCATGCTGTGTTTGAGCACTGGATCTGTCTCCCAGAGCTGTCAGAATCTGTGACTTAGGGTGTGTCCCCAATGACAGTGTATGGCACCAACATGACTCAGAATGGGAACCAAGGCAAGTTCTGGCTGGGATGGAATCTCATACATGCATGGATAAACTGCCCATTGGAAGACAAATGCACACAGTGGAATAAGACTTCACCAGTCCGTTTATAAAGCAGAACTTGATCTTAAATGTATATATGTACCGATGCTCTGCTAATATAGACTGAAGTTACTCTAAGAATGCAGACTTGGGAAGCTCCACTGTGTAAATGTTGATTGTGTGCACAATTCAGTTACTTGACAATTTGGTCTGCAAACAGTATTATTACAGGATTCATTTTTCCACTTAACTTTAAAGTTGCTGGGTATATCAGTACTGAAATTAGCAAGCAAAAAGGCCTGTTTTCTAAATCACATTAAAACTATACATTATTGCTAGCTAGTTACTGCGGTATTCCTTAAAACTGTAATATGTAAGTACTGTGGCCAGCAACATGCACACATTACTATGGGCATCTGCAGCCTCCATTCTCCCCACTTTGGAGCATCACCTAATCCCACGTATGCCACCAGGGTATCCAGCACTCCCTACTGGAGTCCTCCATCCCTTCAAGGTATCCAATGCCCAGCCTCCAGAAGGCCTATGTGCTCCCTCGCCCCAGGCAACGCCTCAAGGCTGAAAGGGCCTTTGAGCCCCCATGTCCTCCCCCCTCCTCACATGCATGGAAAAAAGAAGCATGAAGTTAGTATCATTCAACGTCTGTGAGCTGGCGGCAGCAGGAGCAACTGGTGATCACTCCTATCCCTTTGATCAGAATTGGATGGGGTAAATAGGGAAAGGGGGAACTGTGGGGGGAGGAGCTTGGAGTCCTACCTGAAGCTCAGGGTGGCTAGGAGAGGAAGGCTGTCTTGGGTGGGTGCAGTATGGGGGAAGTGTCACCAAGGGGAGCGGATTCTCTGCCCGAAGGGCGCCGGTTTTCTAATACTTGGCCACAACAGTTAACTTTCACAGAAGGGTGCATTAATGCAGCTTTTGCAAGCTGAGTTAATATACCAGTGAGCTCATTTGAATGATTTGGCATAAAAATTAGCTACTCTGCATTTTAGTGCAGAATTCCACATTACTGTTGCATTAACTAGAAAGCTCAATTTACTAATGCAGTTTAGTAATTTATTTTTATTTATATTCCGTCTTTCATGGCTTGTCAGCCACTTCAAAGTGGATTATATTCAGATACTGTAAGTACTGAGGTAAATAACCCTAAAAGTTATGTTTCCTACAGTGCAGTTAGTATAGCTGTGTTTAAAAAAGGATTGGATAAGTTCTTGGAGGAGAAGTCCATTACCTGCTATTAAGTTCACTTAGAGCCATTAGCAATGGTAACATGGAATAGACTTAGTTTTTGGGTTCTTGCCAGGTTCTTATGGCCTGGATTGGCCACGGAAACAGGATGCTGGGCTTGATGGACCCTTGGTCTGACCCAGTATGGCATTTTCTTATGTTCTTATGTTCTTACAGTCATCTATAGGACACATTCAAAGTGCTGTCTGGTTCATAGATGCACTCTGGCTTGAAATTAAAGAAAGCCCAGTAATCAACTAAAAATGTGAATGGGACACACTATGGACAGAATAAGTAGGTTACTAAAAGCCTGAACTGCTTACTATTTTCTTTAAAATTAATATTTGCTTTCTTTCTTTCTGTTTCTTCTTGCTCCTTTGGTCTTGCAGGTCAACCAGAACCTGTTCCTATTGGACTCTGACACCATGAACCACCATTCATAACTATCTGGGGATTTTTCCCCTATATCACGGGCAGTTGCAACCACACGAGACCGCACTTTCTCAATTGCCGGTCTGTCCCTATGGAATGCCCTTCCTCCCATCCTGGAAACATGCCCCATCAGATTTAAAAAGAAGTTAAAAACCTGGTTATTTAAACGTGCCTACCCAGAATAGTAGCTTGACTCCCTGCGCCTCAAGGTTACTCCTCTCCAAGATACCTTATCCTAAGGTACCACAGAGTTTTCTCTTGTTGTTTTTTTCCTTTCTTTCTATGCTGCTGTTAAGTTTTCCCCCTCCCAGTTATGCCCCCTTGTTATCATGTAATTTCAGTCCTGCTGTTCAATTGTGAACCGGTATGATGTCCCCACTAATACCGGTATATAAAAGTTGTTAAATAAATAAATAAAATAAATATCAAATCCCTTCCCATCTCACTTAGTCCAGTCACTATAGCGACAGTCCTTGCAAACAGGGCTGTTGCCAGTCACGTGCCCTAAATCTGGCCACTGGGTGTCACTGCTGTGTAATGACTGGGATTCCCTCCCTCCCTGCCTCCCAGGGGCTGTGAATGCTGCCTCCACAGTATTCCCCAGCCCTAGCCAACGCCATGGAGCAGAATACCAGACCTGGTGATTGAAACCATGTCCTTCCGCGTGTCAGTGAATATAGGGTTGTAGTCACATATGGGATGTGCTAGGAAACCTCAAAATTGATCGGATGCTGGAACTGAATATTTCAGGTATGCAGATCCCTTTAGCTCATTCTTTTATTTGTGCGCACATGACATGGATTTCTTGACTATATTTAAACAGGATGCTCACAAAGTTTGTTTAAAATAACCTAAAAATGTATCTACCATCCCACCCTTTAGTACTTGAGTAGGCATTTCCTGCTTCTCACTAAAAAGAGCTAGGGTATGATGGAGCTGTCCTGTTTTTAGCCAAAGCAATAAAGTAATGATATTTAATATAATTTCATGCTCAGAAATAAGGATTATGTCCAAAAAGAGTCTGAACATTTTGCATGTGATATATTTCTTAGATTCACATCTAATATCATTAAATATTGAGATTCACACAACTTTAAACTGCTGCATAGTAAATGTAAGGTTTAAAGAACAATGATCATTTCATTATGTATTTTGCTTACTCATAATACAGAGGACAGAGGGCATATCTTTTTTTAATGAAGCAGATTTTTTTTTGTTGCACTCAAGGAATTCAAACTAGCCTAAACAAATTATTATTTAGAGAATGATATTTTCAAGTTAATCATATTCTTTCTTAAACAATGCAATAAAAACTACACGAATAAAAAACAAACAAAAAACTAAGGGGCGGATTTTAAAAGGCCTGTGCGCGTAAATCCTTCCGGATTTACGCGCACAGGGCCCTCGCACGCCGGCGCGCCTATTTTGCATAGGCCGCCAGCGCGCGTAAGTCCCGGGGCTTTCGAAAAGGGGCGGGAGGGGGCGTGTCCGGGGCATTCCCGAAACGACGCAGCGTTTTGGGGGCGGGCCCGGGGACGAGGTCGAGGCCTCTGGACCAGCCCCCGGGACCGGAGGACGAAGCAGAGCTGCAGGCCGGCGAGCGCAAAGTTACGCCTGCTGAAAGCAGGCGTAACTTTGCCGACAAAGGTGGGGGGGGGGGGGGGGGTTTAGCTAGGGCCGGCGGGTGGGTTAGGTAGGGGAAGGGAGGGGAAGGTGGGGGGAGGGCGAAGGAAAGTTCCCTCCGAGGCCGCTCCGAAATCGGAGCGGCCTCGGAGGGAACAGGCAGCGCGTGCTGGGCTCGGCGCGCGCAGGTTGCACAAATGTGCACCCCCTTGCGCGCGCCGACCCCAGATTTTATAAGATACGCACGGCTATGCGGGTATCTTATAAAATCCAGCGTACTTTTGTTCATGCCTGGTGCGCGAACAAAAGCACGCGATCGCGTATTTTTTAAAGATCTACCCCTAAAACTATTAAAAAGAGTTACTTACAATCCCAGGCAGAAATTGAACATGACAATGCTGGATCATGGTAAATGGGATGCAACTGCCAGTGAGCAAGTACAGGAAGCTGCCGCGGGAAAACTGTTGATTTTTTTTTTTTCACAGAGGCAAAAAATGATGTGGGTCTTAGCAGGCTCTTCAATGTTTCACTCCACCATCATCAGCCTGCCTCTATGAAAAAAAAAAAACATTGTCACCTGACTCGATAACCCAAATCTCGTTTTTCTGTGCATACAAGGTCCTGATATCCAGGTCAGGTACTAACCAGGTCCTCACAGGAGCAGCGGGATGCCTTTTGGGATGGGGTGGGGGGCAAACCAACCAAGCTCTTCCCCCCCCCCCTCCCCACCTCCTTCCTCTGATTCCCTGAGCCCTACCAGTCTCTCTCTCTCTCTTCCTACACCTACATCCCCCACCTCTGTCTTTCCCTACCCTGCCCTCTTCACATGCCCCAGCCCCTCTTGCTGTCTCTCCCCACCCCTCCCTTTCTCGCTTCCTCTTCCCCTCTGCCTTTCTACCCTCTTAGGTTCCTCTTCCCCACTATCAGCAGCAGGAGGAGGAGACGGAGGAGCGGTGGTGCCTCCTCATCTGCTGCAAGGCCCAACTAGTGCTTTGAACCGTGCAGCTGTACAGTCCAGAGCTGCAGAGCTGAAGGATGTGAGCAACAGATTGCTGCTGCATACAACGCTGAAAATGAGTATATTAAAAAGTAAAAACCTGGAATGACGGCTTCCGTATGTTTATGATTGTTTTTAAATCTCGTTGATTATCTTATATATCGTTCTCTAAATATTTTAACATTTTTATGTTTCTTTTTCCAAGCAAAGAAAGGGGAAATATGAAGCAGAAATAAACTGGACTTTTATTCTACTTTTTCCTTGAATTGAGATAAAAGTGCAGAAGAGAAATTTAATAAATAACTAACTACTGGAGTTACTTACAGGAAAATGAAAAAAAAGAAAGGTCCATATTCAGTGCCAATTAGCAGATAAGTTTTGATTTTTCTCGCTAAGCAGTGGCGGCTGAATATATGCCTGGGTTCAGTGGCCGACACTTAGCTGCATAACTACTTTTCCGGCTAGTTACCGGTAGCTGGCTATAGTGGTGGGTGGAGCAGGGACATAACTGGGAGGAATTGTGTTAGCTGGATAAGTTATCTGGCTAACTCTGATATTCAGAGTTGTGCCAGAGCCCTGTCCTAAAGTTAGCCAAATGAACTCATCTGGCTAGCTTTTAGATAGTCAGGTATATTCAGTGGCACAGCCGTACCACTAAATATCCCAGCTAAGTAAGCCAGATAGGTTTATCCGGCTAACTAAATCAGCTGGATAGCAACCGAATATGGACCTCTGAGTTCCTTGTACAATGAATGCAACAGTGAAAGCTATTGATTTTTAATGGTAGATGGGATGTAGCAATTTTTTTTCCGTAACTAAATTTTGACTAAACTGAACAAGAATCTAGTACTTTCTTGAATTAATTCCTCTGTTATATTAATGTCACTTTTATTGGCCTACAGCAAACGTAATACTTTTTCAACACAATTTCACAAAGATTATATATCTGAAGATCTTACAGATAATCCAGGGATGTGCATTAATTTGAAACAAATGGGTAAAACATAACAAATGTGCCTATATTCACTTCATTCTTGGTCTCCGAAACAAATGAAGGGGTCCCATGTGTTTATGATTACATTCATTTCAATGGCCCATTGAAGTCTATGGATATGTACTGCTGAGAGAGAAACTGGTAACTAAAGCAACTAGCTCTTATCTGTGTGTCCTCACCAGGTCACACAAGTAATGGATGCCTCCATTATATGCAAATCTATCTCATGCATATTCATTGTGGGTATCCTGAAAACCTGGCCTGTTCGTGGCACTCGAGAACTGGAATTTGCCATCCCTGAACTAGCCTATGTCTATCAGTATCAAGTAATGCTGACATCCTTCCACTATACATTCTAAACATGTGTAAGAAGCACTCTGTATTTCCTCCCTAATGGTTCGCAGAGAAGGACATGCTAGGACAGTGGTTCCCAACCCCGTCCTGGGGACCAACTGACAGGATGGCTGTCAATGCGTACAGTCCTGGCCCTCCAATGCTCCTTCCTCTCTTCTCTGGTATGTACTTTTTTCTGTAGAAGATACATTTAGGGTTAGAGCCACAAAGGGACTGGGTGCAAATGCTCACCATCTACCTGCACTGCCTGCCAGTCCCACTGCAGCCCCCAAGTGGGTAAGAAGGTTACGGCAATCCAGAGATGGATGGGCTCTGCAGAATTACAGCTGCTTCTTCTCTTAATTTGTTCACTTCAAGCTGTGGGTAGAACCCTGGACCTCCTATCTCCCAAGTCATTGAACAGCTCATGCTGCTGTCACGGGCAAACTGCACATAAGAACTGGCTGGCCACCTATCAGAATGGACTGGAGCTATTTTGTTAGCTATTGGAGTCCTTTTCTACTTTGTTCCAGCCTGTTTTGTGTATTGGTTCCAGTTTATCAGGTTTCGTTCTTCTTGTTAAGCAAGAACGTGTTGTCCTGATTTTCTTAGGATTATCAGGGATTTCAAATGTCAGAACGGAAAGAAACAAAATCCCCCAAAATATTGCCATAGCCTGTTCCTGAAAACTAGAACCATCTGTTAAATTAAATTCTATAAAATACCAGAGAATAAACACAGAAACTGTTGCTTTTTGTGAGGTCTTTCATGTATTTTGATAATTTTCTGTCTTATTTGAGAGAAAAAAAACCCCTCTACAATTTAGGGAGCAATGAAACGGTGACTGAAAGGCTCCCATCTGAGACCTAGGTTTATCAAATTGCTATAAATAGAAATATTGCCCATGATAAAAAAGGGGATGTGGTTAGGATAATTTTCCAGCTACTGCAATGTGTGATATATTTATTATTGCACCCCATACCAGTTTGGGCTGAGAGAGCCTCTGTGGAAGGTCACATATAAGTTCTTACAATTGAAAGAGGGGGCACTAGTAACTCGTGGTGAGGTTTGGGGGGGGTGAAGTAGATTTTAGGGGGCAGTTTTACATGCACAGTCATAGGTACGAACAGCACAGTTGCCATGACTGAAGATTTTATGTGATTTGGAGTGATGGAAGGTAAAAGAAGAGTAGATTTGTACAATGTACTCTCCACCTAGCTTGATTGCAGCTAGGTAAAGAGTGCATCAAGCTAGGTAGAGAATACATTGTACAAATCTACTCCTCTTTTACCTTTCATCACTCCAAATGACAGTAAATCTTCACTGATGGCAACTGTGCTGTTCATACCTATGACTGTGCATGTACAACTGCCCCCCAAACCTACCCCAATCCCCAAAATTCACCCGAGTTCAAAATGCTCCCCTCTTACAGTGGTATAAAAAGTTAACTTATATGTAAGCCTCCATAGAGGCTAGCTCTTTTTTTTTTTCACTCTCTTTCTCTCCCCCCCCTTCCTCCTCCTCCTCGAACTGGCATTTGCGATAAAAAAACATTTTGGCCAGTAACACACAGCTAACACAGGCATAACACACAGAAAAAAGGTGTAGTTATTTCTGGCGTTAAAAAGTGCATTGCTGTGCATTACTCTAACACACGCCATGTTATCTGACCCTCTTTTCCATTTATTCCTCCCACTCTAATACTAATTTTAAATTTACATACACATTTTG
Organism: Rhinatrema bivittatum; assembly: GCF_901001135.1. NCBI lineage: Eukaryota > Metazoa > Chordata > Amphibia > Gymnophiona > Rhinatrematidae > Rhinatrema > Rhinatrema bivittatum. The sequence continues at coordinate 71,766,216 of NC_042617.1, read as the reverse complement.
CAATGCAATATTTATCGCGTGTGTTACGGCATTATTGTAGGCGTTAGGGCCCTAACACGTGCAATAAGGTCCTAATGCAATTTGAGAAATGACCCTGTCAGTTTTCTATAGTTTTAAACTCACATAAGTTCAATGTTATTAAAACTACAGTAGATTGTGAGGAATTGCAGAAAGACTTTTTTGATTGGGTGACTAAGGAACTGGATCAAGGAAGAGCACTCAATGTCATCTACTTGGATTTTATCAAAGCTTTTGATACGGTCCCGAATAGGAGGCTGGTGAATAAAATGAGAAGCTTAGGAGTGAGTGCCAAGGTGGTGGCCTGGATTGCAAACTGGTTGACGGACAGAAGACAATGTGTGAAGGTAAATAGAACTTACTCTGAAGAGAGAGCGGTGTTTAGTGGAGTGCTGCAAGGATCGGTGTTGGGACTGGTCCTGTTCAATATCTTTGTGACAGTGGCGTAACCACGGGTGGGCCTGGGTGGGCAGCTGCCCACCCAGTTTAGACGCAGGCCCACCCAACTGACACCGGAACTGCAAGGCTGTCGTGGGATCCCATCCCCGCGACAGTGAAGAGGAGAACCCATGCCTGGCACGCCATCACGGCACACGTGGGGAAGCGGTCCTGCAACCATATGGCCAACCGATCTTCCTGTTAGCGGGGGGGAAGCAGAAGCAGAAGCGCCGCGCACAGCTTCCACTTCCTCCCCCCAAAGCAGGAAGATCAGCTGGCCTCTCCTGCTATCTTCGGGCCGTACGGCCGACCGATCTTCCTGTTTGGGGGGGGGGGGAGAAGAGCGGAAGCGCCGCGCACATCTTCCGCTTCCTCCCCCCAGAGCAGGAAGATCAGCTGGCCTCTCCTGCTGCCACTGGCCTCCTGCATATGGCCGACCGATCTTCCTGTTGGGGGGGGGAAGGAGGAGAGCGGAAGTGCCGTGCACAGCTTCCGCTCCCCCCTCCCCCCAAGCAGGAAGATCGGTCGGCCGTATGGCCCGAAGATAGCAGGAGGCCAGTGGCAGCAGGAGAGGCCAGCTGATCTTCCTGCTCTCGTCGGAAGAAGCGGAAACTGTGCACAGGCTTGAATGTGTATGTGCGGATGAGAATGGGAGCCTTGGTGTATGTGTGGGTGAAAATCGGAGCCTGGGTGTGTATGGGAGAGAGAATGGAGTCTTGAATGTGTGTGGGTGAGAATGGAAGCTTGAATATGTGGGTGAGAATGGAAGCTTGAATATGTGGGTGAGGATGGAAGCTTGAAAGTGTGTATATATGGGTGAGAATGGGAGCCTGGGTTTGTGTGTGTGGGTGAGAATGGAAACTTCAATATGTGGGTAAGAATGGGTGCTTGAATGTGTGTATGTGTGGGTGAGAATGGGACCTTAAATGTGTGTGTGTGGGTGAGAATGGGAGCTTGAATATGTGTGTGTGGGTGAGAATGGGAGCTTGAATATGTGTATGTGTGGGTGAGAATGGGAGTATGGGTTTGCGTGTGGATGAGAATGGGTGCCTGGATGTGCATCTGTGTGTGCATAAGAATATAAGCCTGGGGAGGGGTGAGAAAGTGATAGCTTGTATGTATGTCTGCAGAGAATGTGAACTTGGTGGGGGGGGGGGGGAAGCATACGAGAGTGAGAGCCTGAGTGTGTGAGGGAGTCTGTGAGAGAAAGCATGTATGTATATATGTGTGCGTGTGGAAGGGAAGAAGACAGTAGTAGAAAATTAGGAAATGAGCGACAAGGGAAAAAATGGGAAAAAGAGACCAGGACCAACTGATTAGAAAAATACAAAGATCAGACAACAAAGGTAAAAAAAAAAAAAAAAAATATATATATATATATATATATATATACACACATAGAGAGAGAGAGAGAGAGAGAGAGAGAGATGTTAGCAATTTAAATATGCCATCTTTGGGAATGTGCATTCTTATATTTTTTATTTTGCTCTTAAGTATTCCACTGTTCAGACATTTTAGTTTCTCAGGCTTTCTATTTTGGCTTTTTCTGCATGTTTCTGTTTCTAATTTATAGTCTCTTATTTCTATATTAGGTAAGGGTCGGTCTCAGTTTTGCCTCTGTGTGACAGAAATGCAGTATTTCTAGCACATAGTTTCTCTGTAGTAGTAGTCCATCTTGTTCTGTTATTCCTGTAGGTGATGTATTAATGTTCTAGTGTCTGGTGTAGTATTTGCATTGCTGCTTTTTCATAAGGTTGTTGTTTGAATCCTGAGAGTCAGTGCTGTGAATGTATGGCAAGGTTCTAGATGCCTCTTTCTTTACAAGAGTTTGTGTTACTTCCCAAAATAGCAGTGGATGGTTATTTTTTGCTGAGATGACACCAGAATTTGAATTTTTTTTTTCATGTTACTTGTAATGTGAATTGCCCTAACTCTGTGCTGCACCTGTTCTGATGATTAATTATATTTTATTTATTTATTTATGAAGATTTCTGGGTTTCTGCAAAGATGGTTCATGAAAGAATACATTAATTTTTGTTTTATTATATGATTGGATTTGATTGTTTTCTATACTTGAAATAATTGAAGTAAATTATTTTAAAGTTTCATACATGACACATGGCTGTTGCAAACTACTTAGAAAGCCATTCTAGGGTGCAGTATATGGCATTATTTATCAGTAAGAAAACAACTAGTAGACCTGCATGCCTTGTGCCCACCCATGTTAACCTTGTGCCCACCCAAAAAATCAATTCTGGCTATGCCACTGCTTTGTGAGCGACATTGCGGACGGGATAGAAGGTAAGGTTTGTCTTTTTGCGGATGACACTAAGATCTGCAACAGAGTGGACATGCTGGAAGGAGTGGAGAGAATGAGACAGGATTTAAGGAAGCTGGAAGAGTGGTCGAAGATATGGCAGCTGAGATTCAATGCCAAGAAGTGCAGAGTCATGCATATGGGGTGTGGAAATCCGAAAGAACAGTATTCGATGGAAGGGGAGGGCTGGTGTGCATGGGGCAGGAGAGAGACCTTGGGGTGATAGTGTCTAACAATCTGAACGGCGAAACAATGTGACAAGGCGATAGCTAAAGCCAGAAGGATGCTGGGCTGCATAGAGAGAGGAATATCGAGCAAGAAAAAGGAAGTGATTATCCCCTTGTACAGGTCCTTGGTGAGGCCTCACCTAGAGTACTATGCTCAGTTCTGGAGACCGTATCTCAGAAGGGACAGAGACAGGATGGAAGCGGTCCAGAGAAGGGCGACCAAAAAGGTGGAGGGTCTTCATTGAATGACTTATGAGGAGAGATTGAAGAATCTAAGTATGTATACCCTGGAGGAAAGGAGGAGCAGAGGTGATATGATACAGACTTTCAGACACTTGAAAGGTTTTAATGATCTAAAGACAATGACAAACCTTTTCCATTGGAAAAAAATCAGCAGAACCAGGGGTCACGATTTGAAACTCCAGGGAGGAAGACTCAGAACCAATGTCAGGAAGTATTTCTTCACGGAGAGGGTGGTGGATGCCTGCAACGCCCTTCCGGAGGAAGTGAAGACTAAAACTGTGAAGGATTTCAAAGGGGCATGGGATAAATACTATGGATCCATAAAGTCTAAAGGATGTTAATGAAGAGAAGAGGCATGGGGGTAGTTTGCAGGAATTATGGCTACTACCTGGAGATTAATACCCTTATTCAATAAACATACTCATTGTTAATGCAACTCCAACATTGCTCTATGCTTCAATGGCAAGAGGCAATGTGGAAATAAAGGATTTGCATTCACAAAAAAAAACCAGGGATTAGCTTGCTTGTTGCGGCGGTTACTGCCCCAAACCAAATAAGTCTGATACTTCACTTCAATGCATATCCAGCATAGCTCTCTGCTTCAACGGCAGGGGGGAAAGAGGAAAAGAGGATTTATATTCAGGCAACAACCAACAAGGAATGAATTATATAGTCTGGGCAAACAAATATTTATGGGAGTAGCTTGCTTGTTATGGCGGTTACTACCCTGAATCAATTAAGCCTGATACTTCACTGGGAATACATATCCAGTGCAACACACTGCTTCAATGGCAGGGGGAATAAAGAAAAGAGGAATTATATTCAGACAACAACTAACAAGGACTGAATGGCACAGGCTGGGTAAACAAATAAGCAAGGGAGTAACTTGCTTATTGCAGCAGTTGCTACCCCTGACCAATTGAGCTGGATGCTTCGCTTGGATGCAGCTCCAGCGCTGCTCTCTACATCGATGGCGGGGGTGGAGGGAAACTGGACGAGGGGGTTGCTGATGGGGGCCAAGAGTAACAGATAAGTATGAGAAAAAAAGTGTAAAAGCTTGCTGGGCAGACTGGATGGGCCGTTTGGTCTTCTTCTGCCGTCATTTTTATGTTTCTATGACTGTGTGAGACTAGGAGGCTGGGCATCTGAATGATAGATGAAATTTAAATTGAAAAAGTTCAAAGTGATGCACATAGAGAAAAATATTCCAACTACAGGTATTCAATGCTGGGTTCTGTATTAGGAGTCATCACTGAGGAAGAGACAAAGAGTCCTTGTGGATAGTAAGTTGAAATCCTCAGCTCAGAAGACGTTTGACAAAGTCCCTCATGAGAGGCTTCTAAGAAAACTAAAAAATCATGGGATAGGAGGCGATGTCCTTTTGTGGATTACAAACTGGTTAAAAGACAGGAAACATAGAGTTGTTGGATTAAATGGACAATTTTCTCAGTGGAAAAGGGTAAACAGTGGAGTGCGTCAGGGATCTGTTCTTGGACCGGTGCTTTTCAATATATATATATATATATAAATGATCTGTAAAGGAATACGACGAGTGAGGTTATCAAATTTGCGGATGATACAAAATTATTCAGATTAGTTAAATCACAAGCGGATTGTGATACATTACAGGAGGACCTTGCAAGACTGGAAGATTGGGCATCCAAATGGCAGATTAAATTTAATGTGACCAAGTGCAAGGTGTTGCATATAGGGAAAAATAACCCTTGCTGTTGTTACACGATGTTAGGTTCCATATTAGGAGCTACCACCCAGGAAAAAGATCTAGGCATCATAGTGGATAATACTTTGAAATCGTCGGCTCAGTATACTGCGGCAGTCAATAAAGCAAACAGAATGTTAGGAATTATTAGGCATGGAATGGTTAATAAAACGGAAAATGTCATAATGGATCTGTATCGCTCTATGGTGAGACCGCACCTTGAATACTGTGTACAATTCTGGTTGCCACATCTCAAAAAAGATATAGTTGTGATGGAGAAGGTACAGAGAAGGGCAACCAAAATGATAAAGGAGATGGAACAGCTCCCCTATGAGGAAAGGCTGAAGAGGTTAGGGCTATTCAGCATGGAGAAGAGACATCTGAGGGGGGAAATGATAGAGGTCTTTAAGATCATGAGAGGTCTTGAACGAGTAGATGTGACTCGGTTATTTACACTTTCGAATAATAGAAGGACTAGGGGGCACTCCATGAAGTTAGCAAGTAGCACATTTAAAACTAATCAGAGAAAATTCTTTTTCACTCAACGCACAATTAAGCTCTGGAGTTTGTTGCCAGAAGGTGTGGTTAGTGCAGTTATTGTAGCTGGGTTCAAAAAAGGTTTGGATAAGTACTTGGAGGAGAAGTCCATTAATTGCTATTAATCAAGTTAACTTAGGGAATAGCCACTGCTATTAATTGCATCAGTAATAAGGGATCTTCTTAGTGTTTGGGTACTTGTCAGGTTCTTGTGGCCTGACAAGTACCCAATATCAGGATGCTGGGCTAGATGGACCCTTGGTCTGACCCAGCATGGCAATTTCTTATGTTCTTATGGTGGCAGTCAAAAAAGCAAATAGAATATTAGGAATTATTTGAAAGGATTACAGAATAAAATGGAAAATAGCATGCATCGATTCATGCTGTAACTACTCTATGAGTACTGTGAGAAGTTCTGGTTGCTTCAAAAAAGGTACAAAGGCAACAACAGTGATAAAGAGGCTGACGCAGCTCCATTATGAGGAAATGCTAAACAGATTAGGAATCTTCAGCTTGAAAAGAGATGACAGAGGGGACATGATAGAGGTTTATAAAATCATAAGGGGGGTGCAACGGATAAATAAAAGACAGGCAATTACCCTTCACATAATATTAGAGCAAAGCTATACACCAGGAAACTAACAACCAGCAGGGAGGAAGAATGGCCTAGTGGCTAGAGCATTGCCTCAGGTACTCACTTAGGGTCCTGATTCACTAAGGCTTTTCTCCCATTCTGTATCTCTGGGATAAATGCTTAGTAAATGAGGCCCTTAGATTGCAAGATGGTTGGGGAAAGAACTTATCACTGTGCATGTCCAGTAGGAAAAACATTTTGTGGCGCTTTTATTTTCATTCCGGGGGTGGCCCACCCCAGGATCGTTATTTTTAAATTTGTTATGCCGTTTCATTAAAAAAAAAGCAAACCAAGAAAACATTTATTCAAAAACAGAGCTCCCCCCACCAGCGGACCACCACGCCTCCCAGAACTCACTACAAACACAAGGTGCTCTAGCAGGGGGCCCAGGAGCAATTTGCCACTCCTGGTCTGGCAGCTACCCTCATTCAAAATGGTGCCAGCCCCCTTTGCCCTTAACTTGTAAGAGGGGTTAATGGTGCCATCGGTAGCCCTTATCACAAGTTAAGGGCAAAGCTGAGGGAAGCTGCCAGCCCGTGAGTGGGAAATTGCTCTCGGGGCCCCCCCGTTAGACTACTGGGTATTAGTACTGTGCCCTGGGGGGGGGGGTCGGGAGGATGAGCAGGGGGTCCACTGGTGGGGAGCTCATTTTTTTTTAAAATGGGAAGGGCTGGGGTGGCTTCTGTTTTTTTTCCTTTTAAGCTTGCATTTTTTTTAACCTCCCCCCCCCCAAAAAAAAATGACAGGAAAAGCAACACGAAATTTTGTGTTTTTTTTCTCATTGTTTTTCGTTTTTCATGAAATGCAACGAAATAGGAAATGCCATCTATATTTTCTATTTTGTTGCAAACGACTTCCCGCTCCTAGTGTCCTGTAGTGCTATAAAAATGATGAGACCAATATTCAGAAGCCACATAAATCGGGGGCGGTCCAGGGGCAGATGGGAGGCATTTGGGGTGGGCCAGAGTTAGCCGATATTCAGAATTAGCTGCTTAATTTATGCGACTAACTCTGGTCGTGCCATAGGGCTGTCCTAAAGTTAGTCGGATATACTTATCCAGCTAGCTTTAAGATAGCTGGTTAAATTCAGCAGTGCGGCCTCGCCGCTGAACATCCCCATTAAGTTAGTTGGACAGCTATATCCGGCCTAACTAGCCACTCCGCAGCTGAATATCAGCCTTGATAAGTATTATTATTATTATTATTATTATTAAAACAAATAGTAGAAAGTATTTTTTCATCAATGCACAATCAAGCTGTGGAATGTTTTGCCAGTGGATATGGTCAAGGTGACTAGCAGAGCAGGGTTTAAAAGAGGATTGGACAAGTTCTTGGAGACAAAGTCCATAAACAATTATTACTCAGGCAGGCTTGGGAAGACCATCACTTATCCCTGGAAGTGAGGAAGAAGAAATAGATCTATTTGTTTGGGAGCTGCTGGGTTCTGGTGATCCAGACTGGCCAGTGTTGAGACAGAATGCTTGGCTTGACTCACCTTGGTCTGACCCAGCGTGGCACAACCTCAGTTCTTATAATGAGAGAGTTGCTAGAAGAGGCATGCATGGTCAGGGATATTAGATACAGAAAGAGAACCCCGGCGACATTGTTTTCGTAGAGTAACTGAAATAGGAAAGGCTGAAGTCTTAGACCTGTGCGATGCAATGGCACCTGCTGAGAAAGGAAACAGTCTGCAAAGTTGATGATATTGTTAAAAAAAAAAAAAATCCTTTCTGTACTTCTCAGCAATAGGCATGAATGGCTCTATATACAGTGAAACAATAGATCTGTTACATCAAAGGGATCAGTTAGGAATCAATTTGCTTAACTGAAAAATAAAACAAAGAAAGAAGCGAGGAGCTGATTTTTGGATCACGATGCAAGGGGTTGGAGCAATAAACTTGGTATTTAAAGTTAAACTATGGTGTTTTGTTCACAAAGTACTACCTGCTGTCTTATATTGTCCTTCTGAGACTCTAGATACAGTACTGAGTACGATGTACAGTTAATCAAAGCAAAATGTTGCTGTATTGATGCAGCACTTAAATATGGAGTCACCGTAGAAATAAATATTTGTTTTTGACCATTCCAGCTAAACAAACTAACTAATTTTAGTGTTCTTTCCTGTAGTTTTGACCAACACACTTCCTCACCGAAAATGGATCCAGCATGGCACTTCCTGTCTCTAGACCATGGTCTGAAAGAAAAGAGACATTTCACAGGCAGGAAGTGCCCTGCTGGCCTCTCTTTTTTAAATGTAACATCTAATAGCTACATGATCCAAAAATATCCATCATATTGGGTTAATGGCTTAGGGCCGGATGCACTAAAAAGGTTTTTCCCATTTTGTGCCTATGGGAAAATGCTTAGGAGGTAATTTTCAAAAGGATTTCCACATGTGGGCTTTTGAAAATTGCTACTTTTAACTTCTTTGAAAATTCACTCCATAAGAATGAATTGTGAAAAAGGTTTTGTGTTGATAAATACACTTTATGCATGTAAATGGGTTTTTGAAAGTTGCTACAATATAAGTGTAACTCCTTTGAAAATTACTTCCATAGTATGCAGATCCCTTAGGGATATGGTGAGGTTAATTTCCAGCTATGATTTAGTAGTTGAAGTCATTTTTGCTTTTATTGGGGGACCAAGAACATAATGGGAAGAGTCGACAGTTAAAGGGTACTTTAATTAGGGAATGATATAGATTTCATATAACAGTTGTCCATCGTGTTGCTTCAGAATCCGAGATACCCTGTAGGAAGGCCACCCAAAGCATGAGTACATCTGTGAGAGCAGCCAAAGGAGAGACCGAGAGACTGTGTGACATGGTCCCCAGCCCCGTGAGCCTACAGCCCTGGTGCTATATCCTCCTCCTTGCTGGAAGAACCCTGGCACCTGGAGGCCCTTTGTGACAGTATTGGTGTACAATGGAGAAGAAAGGAAAACTGGGAACAAGACTGACCTCGGGGACAACGGTGTGCGCCTGCCTTCTGGGAAGGTAAAATAGAAACGGGCTCTTCAATTATTCCCCTTCCTCCTCATAGGTAGAAGTATGCATGTAAGTCAGCAATGTGCATATTTTTACCTAGAGGGGTAACTTTTCAAAAGGATTTACATGCATACAAGCAGCACACATCATAGCAATTTTCAAAAGCCTGTTTATGTGCTTAAAGTGTACCTATTGACAATTCAGCAGCATATATCTTAGCAATTTGCAAAAGCCCACTTGCACGGGTAAAGTGCATTTATGCACGTAATACCCAGTTCTAAGCACATAAATCCTTTTGAAAGTTACCCCCCCCCCCCCCCCCCCCCCCAGGATTGTGGCATAATTACTGAGGTGGGAATAGCTCAGGGGAGGAAACTGACCATGAAGAGTAGTAACCACACAAAACACAGGTGCAGATTTGGGAAGATACTTTTTCATGGGGCAGTAATCAAAGCAGAACTATCTGCGGAGTTTAACTCTGATTGTTCCGACAAAACCTGGGGATGTAAACTATCCATGGGGGATTGCTGGAATGTGGACCGTCTTGTTGTCTCCAATGTGTGTTCACTTACAAAATCAGGGCGGTGAGGTTTATAGACACACAATCAGCCCATCCTACTTTTTCGTGTAATGACTGACGTACAATCTTGCCAGTCTACTCGATGTTAACAACACTGAAGACATTAATGAAGAGATAAATGCAGCGTGCGGATTTTGAAAGTTTTCATTCACCATTTCAAAGTCTTAAATTACATATGTTGTAGCTCTGTAGCCTCCCTCAGCAAGTCAAGAAAAATTATTCATATTTCTTCACTAATACCTGCATTTGATGACAGATAAGCTGTGAAAGGGGCTTTTATTAAATTCTTTGATCTCTACATTTTCTTCCTGAGTTGCTTTGAGGGCACAACAGTTGGACTGAGATAACATTAAAGACATCTCTAATAATATCCCAACACACACGCCAAGAAACTGCTTAAGCTACAGCGCACTATTATGAAAAAATGCTTTTTAATTCTGGCATTTATTAATTTGAGCAATGAACAATGAGCTAGCACATCTGATTTAAGAAGGCTTAAACTGAGAACAAACCTAAACAAAAAATAACAGGATGTAATTTGTTCAGAAACTCATTGTAACTAAGTACTGAGAAAAGGTGAAACCTCTGAATTGCAACCCTCGTGCTGGCTCTAGAGCTGTGGGGTTCACTTCCAGTCCTTGAGAGCCACAAACAGGGTCAAGTTTTCAGGATACCCCTAATAAACATGCAGGACATAGATTTGCTTGCAACTTGAGACAGTGTGCATGCAAATCTATCTCCTGCATATTCATTAGGGCAGTGGTCCTGGAGGACCACAGCCGGTCAGGTTTTCAGGATATCCGCACTGAATATGCATGAGGGATATATGCATGCACTACCTCCACTGCATGCAAATTTATCTCATACATATTTATTGTGGATATCTGAAAACCTGACTGGCTGGGGTGGGGGGGGGGGGGGGTTTCTTCCAGGATGGGTTTGGGAACCTCTGTATTAGGGGTATCCTGAAAAGTCAATCTGTTTGTAGCCCTCAAGGGACTGGAAGTGAATACCACTGCTCTGGATCTTGAGATCAGTCACCTTCTATCCATGACAACAAGACGTTTCCTACTGATACAGTATCATCAAGGAGATGTGTGTAATTCTTAATACACATCATAAAATGTAATGACATTTGAATCCTTAATATTTACATTTCCTTAACTTTTCTCAGCTGAACTGCACTTTGACACTGAGGGTGACGGCAAATATTCCACAAACCACAGTATGTGTTAAGTTGAAACAAAAGTTCCCAGTAATGAGCAAGCAAGTAAATATGCCTCCAGCTTGCATATATGATTTCATTATATGCGCAATTAAGGAAAAGATAAAATAATGCACAAATGCAGAAAGCAACAATGCAACACAGAAAGATAAGGCTGGAAGCAATCATAGGAGGCCCATCTATCATCATTCCCTTATCTCCAGGTGGGATCTAATATACAAAAATCATTCCAGTTCATCTGCTTTTGAAATGTACAATTATGGACCCTAAGTAATTTGGTCCAGTGCTTAATTTCTATTGTTTAACCTCAGTCTCCCCAAGTACAATTTCGGCATATTCCTTCTTGCTCTACCACAATGAAAATACAGAACAGAGCAGTGTGCGCGCTATCATCCCAAATCATACCGTTCGATTCTGCTAGCAGGTCCCGTGGCCAGTGAAATGGGCTGAGAACCAGGGAAATCATCGCAGAGCCAGGGTCCAGACCCCACCTTTCCTCACTTCCATGCCTTATAATCTTGGGCAAGTCACTCGCCTTCAAGCACAAACCTTGGGGTCTATTTACTAACGTAACCCTCTGATAATCCCATGCCAGCCCCACATGCTGGGACACCATCTTTTAAAGGGGCTAGTGGAGCCCCCACCTCCAAAGATGTAAAATTGGTGGGGGTCTATGGAGAAACCCATGACAAGAGCACCACCAGGGCACTAAAGTGAATGCACAAGGAAGTGGGGAGATCTGGAAGGGGCAGGGCATCTGTATTTGTTTATACAAACAGGAGGGTTTTCAGGCCATGGGATGGGGCTAGCTTCAGGGAAACCTTTTTTTCCATTAGGAAAGTTTGACCACCTTACAGGGCGGTCAAGGGGGGAGAGTGGTCTCAGATCCCCCCACACACTAATTTTACATCTCTGGAACCAGGAGCTGCTCAAACCCTTTTCAAGGCCTTAACCCTAAGAGCATCAGGACCTGTATTAATGTCCTGGTGCTCCCATGAAAAGTTAGCTAAACCTCTTAAATCAATCTAACTTTCAATCAAATAACATAGCTTGAGAATGTTGAGGCAAATCGTGTTATTTAATTTGCATTAGAATTCCCTCTTTATGAGCTGATTTGCATGTATTTGTATGTATTTTCATGCAATCGGCTCATCTTAATACCTGGGTTATGCCATTTCTTTTAGGGGTGTATAGCATGCGGTATCTGAAATTCTGCAGATTATCTGTGCTTTTGCAGTGTGGTAAACACTGTTTACCATGCAGTAAAACCCTAACGCTGCTTATTAAATGATCCCCTTACACTGTAAGCTCTTTGGAGCAGGGAAATACCTACTATACCCGAATGTAGCCTGCTGTGAGCTGGGATTTGGAAAGGTAAGTGATTAAGCCCAGACCCATGTTGCTGCTTGGTTAACCTACTACCCCAATCTCTCCTCACCGGTTGTATTAGCCTGACCTATATTGCTTTCATGTTCGCCTTAGGGCTTCCTCCAATTTCTTCTTATCCTGCTCGATGTGTGGGGTCCAAAATACGTCAGCCAGAGGATTGCCAATGTGAGTGGAATGGGGGAATGACATCACATCCTCTACCTGTGATTTTCCTGTTAATACATCCTCACCATAGTGTTAATGTTTTCATGGCAGTATTACATTGTCGACTCATATGCAGTATGTTGTCACCATAACCCCTAAATCCCTCTCTACCAGGCAACTAACTAGTCAGCCATTTTCCATTGTTTCATTTAAACTGATTTTTCTTTTCTACATAGAGCACCTTGCACTTGTGCCACACTAAATCTAACCTGATTTATCCCTCCCCATTTCCCCATTTTCTTAAAACACATTGAGATACATTTTCATGGGCTCTAGATGTCTAACTTTCAGAGTCAAGGGCCATAGCTGGCATCTTTGAAAACTGACTAAGGCTGCATTCCTAAATATCCGTGCCTAAAAAGTAGACTGTGCTTGGACGCGGGAGGGATGCAAGTTAGGAAATCGGCACTAATTTTCAGTGCTAGGTCTCAAACTTAAGCATCTACACATAGAAGAAGAAATAGCAGGCCTAAATGTAGGCTCCTCAGTTTTTACACACCTAAAGGTAGGTGAATTTTCAGCTGAAAACTTAGGCACCTAAGTCTAGGTGCCTAAGTTTAGGTCAGGTGTCTAGGTCTAGGTCAGGTGTTCAGCTTTCTTTTCATATCAACCTCATTGCTTTACATGCATATAGATTATGCTTTACCCTTAATACCATTATAAATTATATTTATTAATTTATGAAATTCTGGTCATATATAAACCAAGTAAAATTATGTGTTTGGAAAACCTGCATTTATATGACCCTTTTTCATGTATAGCAAAAACTTCTACATCAGGCGAGCAGCCATTTGTGGATATAGTCGAGTTGTAGTGACCTCACTTCCCATGTAAGGGAAACAGCACTCGTCACACTGGCTCAAACCAACAACAAGTTACATTTTTGGGGCATTCTCCAATTATTCTCCCGCTTCATCGCCCCCTCCTCATAATGAATATGACAATTCAATAGCCCTCTACTCTTGCTGACCAAGGGTTGAAGAGGAAATGATCTCCAAGACGGAATCCCTTTGTGCTATTTTTCTGCCAGCAGGGGGAGCTCCTAAAAGAGGACTTGTCCTCCCTCCCTCTCCGAGCCTAAGCATATCACCTCTGCCCATCCCACTGGACAAAGGATTCAAACTCAAGTCACCTATCCCTTGCAGTGCAGCTAGAATCAGGATTCTAATAAAGACAAGTCTGTGGAGTGTGAAAGAAGGTAATATAGAAAACAAGGAAAAAATATCAAGAAAAACTTTTGCAAAAAAAAAAAAAAAATCAATCATATTGAATAGCTTGAATGGATACAATAGTCCTTTTTACTTGTTAAAGAAGCAGGAATGGGGGGGAGAGGGGGGGAGTAGGAAAAGATTAGACTAGACATGCAAACCAGGGACGAACACGGAAAATTTGCAAGGTGAGCAGAGATCTGGATTTGGTTTTGAAAGCAATAGGATGACAGTACAAGTTTCTGAGGACCTGGCAAATCTAATCGTCTTCTAGTCTGACTAAAATGTAAAGCAGCAGTAGCTTTGATGCTGTATACTAGATTCTTGATACTTGGAACTGACGAGTAGAAAAATATAATAAATGAAGACTGCAAATATTAAAGTAATAAATGAAGAGACAGTAAATGGGCCAAAAAAATTATTCATGTACTAGTTAAACTATTCTGAGAGGTTGGGACAAGATATGAGACATATCAATTTTCCATTACAGTCACATACACTTTATTTTTATTCATCTGCCTGGATGGAGACAGTGACATATAAATGAAAAACTGGAACTAGATAACTCCACTTTCTGACATGTTATAAACCTTGAAATGCTTATATAGAATTATTCTTTTCCAGTAATTCCCCATTGTTCAGCTAGTGTGTACTTCTATGTGGTTATATGTCTACAATATTTAATAACAACCAATCTACTTTCCCAATTTAATCACTGACCTTCAAGTAACACCTTACACCAAAAAGAAACCATTAAAAAATCAACTCTGTAATTCAATCCATTAGGTTAATAGTTCTCAGTCCAATCCTACTGTTGTCAACTAGCTAGTGAGAACCTGAAGATTTGTGTTAAATGTCATGGAACAGTTTGTGTGAGGGGGCAGAGTCAATCCATTGTCAGTAAGAATTAAAATCTGCTTGCACCCTTGCCTAATACACAATTTAACACTACTGCCAACATCCCGTTGAACATGCTATGTTATAAAAAGTATTTACTTTAAACCATCCATTACAAAAAAGTTCACCGTATTTCAGTGGTTTTCAGTTTCTCATAATGCTAGAGTTGTAAATATGCTGAGAAAAGTCAAGTAGCAGACACAAAGGCATTTCCCCAACTCAACACAGCAGCCCACCAAGATGTATAGTTCAGAAATGGGTGCTTAGCATTCCATTTCTCTGAGCACTTCTCCCTGACAGCCACGTGGCTCCAACACAGAATATACTGTATTAACAGTTAGTAGCTGTTCTATGATTCTTAAAAATCATTTACCACAGCAGTATGTATTAATAATTTTTTAACCATGTTCATTTCCTCTTGTTTTACACTTCCGTTGCTGCATTGGAAAGTGAGCAACACATGAACAAAGTTTGCTTTGTCCTCTCTTCCAACCAAAACCATACAATTGCATAGTATGTGAACTGCCAAGACATTACAAAACACTGAGTTCAATATTTAAAGACATGTGGCTACGGCCTGGATTCACCATTCTATCGCAGAATGGTGAATCCAGCGAAAACGGGGGTGGGGGGGGCGAAGGGAGGGGTGGGCCTGCGAAAGCCGGCAGCCTTCGCTCCACCGCGGTGTTTTCACTGCCGGCTTTCACACCCAATAGCGCCACCGTGAAAGGTAGCGCTATTGGGCGCGCTACTGGCGACGATACCGCTGCTCTTTGCCAACCGACTCCTCCCATTGCCACCCTGACTCCGCCCCCAGCATGCTATCGCACGCGAAAAGGGACTTTTCTCGTGCGATAAGCGTTTGAAAATGACCCCTAAGTGAGTTAGCCAGGTAAGACTTATTCACCTAACTTTCCACCTGCTACTGAATAGGTCTAACTTATCTGGTTAACATAGCTGGATAAGACTGAATATTGCTATTAACTGCCTGTGTTAACCGGATAAGTAGCTTCTCCCTGAAATGCCCATTTCTTGCCCACCACTTAGTTGGAAAGTCCTTACTTATTTGGCTAAGTAGCGCTGAATATCAACCTCATAGTTATTACAACACTTACAGCGTGATGTGGCATCACGGTGCACTGTCAGAAAGGCGGGTTTAAAATCACACAGATTAAAGTAAAAGGACTGTGAGCATCAGCTTTTCAATTAATTGTCGTTTTTTTTACAGGGGAGTGAAGATCTCATCAATAAGCTTCAAGAAATGGAAGCTTCAGGATGTGAAAATCAATATAAGACTCTCCTTCAGTTACCTATTAACTAGGCAACCCTTTGATCACTTCGGAAGAAGTCATAAAACTTTGGAGGTCTGAGCAAAATTACATCTAAAAAAATGGCTACTGAAAGTTACAGTTTTTCTGGTTTCTCTACTTTGACTTTATAACTTTTTAAAATTTACTATCACACTCCTTTTTATTATGTCAGAAGGTGTGGAAAATTGTTGTCTTGCCCAGTTACCGTATTTTTCTTGCTTGTTCTTGGTTTCTGTTTTGTTTCCACAATGAAATGAAAGTTGCGCCATCCTTAACTGTGTAGGAAGGCCCAGTTAAAACTACAATTAAATCAATGCTCACATGAAATCAGCCTTTTTAGATATCTTCTGAAATTAGAAAAAAATGAGCGTTTAAGACTAGGGATTGCATTCAACACGTTCAGCTTACATGCCGGACATTTTTGAAAAAAGAACTACCAGCCTTTTCAGGGGCAGCTGTCAGCATTTGATCTCCTAGTGGAAACCAAATATACCCTCTGCATTGGCTACAGAAAATTATATCCTGGGTGTCACCACTGAACACAGCAACACTAGAGCAGGTCTGAAGAAAGGTGAAAGGATAGGAAGAACCTAGGACATGCTTAATACATTCCATAAAGGCTGAAGTGTGTGAGATCACATACAAGCTTATTGCCCAGTGTCCTTTGTTACATGTACCATGTCAGTTCCTAAGGGTCACGACAGGTCTGCAATGTTTCCTCAAAAACATACATTTGAAATCATGATGCCTCTACTTTAAAGAAGCATGCGGTTCACTTGCATACTTGGCTGTCCTTGGAACCAGAGTGGTTTGAGGCACTGGAGGATCAAAACCAGTCTCTTTTGCACTGTGGGGACCAACTAGTTAGGCATTCCAGTAGACGCAGACCCTCCAAGAACATAAGCACCTGAATGAACTGTGACGGGAGTAAAAAAACACAGGTACCGGTATTAGTTCACCTGCACCTTTATGACCAGGTCCACAATGATGTCTCCCTTTCACAAATGTATTATTTCTGTTGTTCGTCACCCTGAGATAACGAATTTGAAAGGTGTTTTATAAATTGAACAAACTAAACACATATATATATGTTTTACTAACCTGGGCAACAGTAGTACTGAAGTCACACCTAACTCTGGGAGCCAAGTAGGTAAACTGTTACTGCCATTATCACTGGAGCTTCTGACAAAGAAGGGGAGGAATTCTGAACTTGTCTGTACTGGGTCAAAGACCAGTTGTACTTTTTACTGGCGGGATTTGCACCAATTCCCAAAGTAAAAATTGCACCAGTAATTTTGCTTTGAAAGCTGCGTGAATGCAAAGGACTTCCTATTACTTGCACCTGATTCTTCTGTGGGTAGAATTTTGCTGGCAAAGTAGGTGCAAAGATTTGAAGGAAGGATAACTTTCACACAACTCCACGTGGCCCCATGTAAGCACATATATGGCCTCATGGAGATCTGCTACAGTATTTTGTAACCCATGTGTGTCGGGTAATATGTGGATGTCTACCTCTCAGCATATGTATGTATGTTTGGTTATCAGGGAATGCTTGCAATGCATTGAAAACGTGTATTTTCTCTACTTACTTTGGAAACATATGCATACAGATTTTATGCGTGAAAAGAATAACTTGCATAAAATCCTAATTTACACATGGAAGTCAGTTTATTTTAAAATGTACCGATGTTACTTGAAGTCACTATTGGCAGATACCTCTACCAGTTCTTCTCCAGGGCATTGAGACCTTCCTAATTCTTCACCATGAATTCCTCCAAGTTCACCCAGACCTCCTACCCCACCAACAGCAGATGAGTCTATCAATCGCACAAGATACGTTACCCTCCATTGCCTCAGGTACAAACTTAGGCCTGGATTTATCAAAATGCAGTAAGTAGCAGAGAGAGAGAGAGAGAGAGAGAGAGAGAGAGAGAGAGAGAGAGAGAGAGAGAGAGAGAGAGAGAGAGAGAGAGAGAGAGAGAGACTGGCCATAATGTCATGGCCCATAGGTAGGTATTTGTATCCCTATGGTAGGCCCACCTAGTAACTCGAGGTGGGGATTAGGTAAGAGTGTAGGGCGTTAGGGGCCACTGACATTCCAAGTGACACTTACGAATAGAACAGTGGTCTCTTGTGAAGATTTGATGGCCTTCGGAGTGAGGAAACTCACTCCCAAGATGAGATTTGGGCAATGTTCTCTCAACCTAGCTTGATGTTACCCAGGTAGAGAGTCCATCAAGCTTTTGGCGATCATCCGTGCTGAGCGTTCATTTGGACCCGAGTTGAACAGTATTTTAGAGGAAATTGCTTTGCTATCCTCTTTGACTGCGATGATTCAAGCCAAATTGAGTGGCTTGTAAGCCCCTGAAGCAGCGCATTGAGTGAAGGCAATTTTCAACGCGATCAACGCAAGTAAAACGCATTTTACTCCACAGAAATCGCTTTGAAACTCATCCTCTCCATTCACTATCAAGCATTTTCTTACCTAGCTGAAAACACTGCCAACAGAGGTACTATTCATCCTGCTGTGCTGAAACTATTTAGCAAAATCGCAGAGCAGGGCTGCAAAAGGCTTAGAGCATATTTTGTTCTTTTAATTTCAGATTTCTCCCAGACAGTTTCTATCAATCAAAAGAAAGAAGTGGTTAAGCACAGTCTCTGCCAATGTAAGAATGTTCCCCAGCAGAGAAGGAACCCGTCTCTACTATGCAAAATGCCTCATCCATGTTCCCACGTACTTACAAACAAAGGTCAGCCAGTGACAACAGTTGCCTCTAGCTTGACGGCACAGCAAGAAAGTTCATTTGCACTCTGATCACCAGAATGGAAAATTTTACAGAAGAAAAAAAAAACCATATGCAGAATCAGTTTGCAGACCATGCACTGGTTGCCAAAAATATCTCATGTTCACAGTTTATTTGAACATGTTCCGAGAAAAGCAAAATTATTAAATTAGCTTAAGAACAGAATTATTTCCTCAGCCAGAAGAATTCCCAGTGCAGGGCATATCATTCAACCCAGAAAACTTCTTTGAATTTGATTTACTTAACATAATAATAAACTGTGGTATAAAAGGGAGTTATTTCATGGTTTCCAGCCACCAGATATTGTATCGTGAGAGTGCTCTTACAGCAACAGATCTGCATGGTGAAGTAAAATTTAAGACCCGCGCATGTGTGCACATGGCGCGCGTTTGCCGGCGCACACACGAGCGTGCCGATTTTATTAACAAACATGTATCTGTTTGTATATGCGTGCGTGTTATAAAATCGGCTATCCGCGGGTACAGGCGCGCACAATTTTATATTGACGTGCACATGTGTGCGCGAATGCCGTCAAGAGCGCGTAAGTGGGGGAAATTTTAGTAGGTATGTGCGGAGACACAATAGGTCTTTTTTACCAGTTTGCTTCTAGTTCGCAACAGTAAAGGACTTCCTAAACCCCTTAGCTAACTTGCCTGCCTTTTATCCTATTAGCCCTAAGCCTTAAAACCCCGCTGACTAGCCTTGTTTTTTTTGTTACATGACTTACATACCATCCGTAAAGTTACGCTGTGGGGGACCCCAGCGCACGCTTACGTGCGTAACTACTTACATGCAGTCCCGGCCCGCCCATACCCCACCCATACCACGCCCATGCCCCACCCCCTTTTCAGAAATCTTTTTTAATGAATTTAAGATACGCGCGTGGCCGCGGGCCTTTTAAAATTTGTGTGGCACGCGCCAGGCCACATCACGCACATATCTCCCAGCTTTGACGCATGTAGGGCTTTTCAAATAGACCAGAGCGGTAATAATACATCTGCTTATCTTCACCTGCTTTTTCTGGGGACACCAAATAGCCCTTTTCACCCTCCAAGTTTGAATCTCGCTTCCACCACTCACCGTGTACAATTTCGCCGCCTCCCTGTTCTTGACGTTAAATCTGTAAGCTCACTGGGGAAGGTGGACCTTATAGTGGTGATAAAGTAAGCAGCATTCATAAATGGTGTGTTTTGCACTATGAAGCACCCCTGGTGATGAATTTGTTTGGTACATTAAAAAATTCTCTCCATACCAAGGGAATCACGATATCAAGGGAAACAAATTTTACACCTAATATATGTTAAAACCATGAGAAAAATATACATGCCATAGTGAATAAAGTGCATAATCATGTACAGTATTTATCTCACTTAAATCCTATTGTTTAATGAAGACATGTTGAATTAAGACACTATTTTGGGGTTTCCCTAAGCTGTCCTGGGGATCCTACAGCCATTTGGGTTTTCAGAATATCTACAGTGGGCCTGATATTCAGCTGCTATCCAGCTGAACGAATTAGCCAACTAAACTTATCTACAACACTGAATACAATTTATCTGGGTATATTCAGCAGCTAACTCACTTAGCCGAATATTTCTGGATATCTACCCCACTGTAAGCTTTATTACACTGACTGGCAACCTTCAGATCTTCCAAGATGATCTTTCCTATTTAACAGTTGACAGATCTTGTTCTCCTAACTGATGAGGCTAATGGAGTTTTGTATCCTGGACACGAGCATACAAAACGCCCGGCTGAGCTAGACCAGAGGTTGGTCCATCAAGCCCAGCATCCTGTCTTCTACATTGGCCAATCCCAAAAAGTAGATCCAATTTCTTGTTGCTCACTACCAACGGCAATTGGTGGGTTTTCTGGAGTCACCTGGTTAATAACTGTTTATGGACTTTTTTCTTCCAGGAACTTGTCAAAACCTTTTTTAAACACAGCTATGCTATTTGCCTTGACCACATCCTCTGGCAACAATTTAGTTGTGCGTTGGATAAAAAAAAAAAATACTTTCTCCAATGTGTTTTAAATCTAATACCTGTTAGTTTCAAGGAGTGTGTCTTATTTGAAAGGATAAATGACTGTTCTTTATTTACCTGTTCTACTGTACCCACTCATGATTTTGTAAAACTCTTATCATATCCTCTCTCAATTGCCTGTTTTTCAAGCTGAAGAGCTCTAACCTATTCAGCTTTCTTCATAAGGGAGCTCTTCCATCCCCTTAACTAATTTTGTTGCCCTTTTCTATACCATTTCTAATTCTGCTATTTCTTTTTTGAGATGGGGTGATCTAAGCTGCACCCAGTAGTTAAATTGTGGTCACTCTACAGATCTGTACACAAGTATTATGATGTTCTCCGTTTTGCTCTCTAATTCCTTTCCAAATAATTCCTAGCACTCTGCTTTTTTGAGTGCTGCAGCGCACTGAGCTGAGGATTTCAGCAAGTCCACAATCACTCCAAGATCCTTTTCATGGGTGGTTACTGCTAATGTGGAACCCATCATCATGTATCTAAAGAAGGGGTTATTTTTCCATATCTGTATCAATTTGCAATTGTCCACATTAAATTTCATCTGCCATTTAGATGCCCAATTCTCTAATCTCGCAAGATCCTTTTGCAGTTCTTCTCATTCTGTCTGTGTTTTAACTACCCTGAATATTGTTGTGCATCTGCAAATCTGATCACATCACTCGTTGCTACCATGTCTAGCTCATTAATGAATAAGCTGAACAAAACTGGTTTCAGGACAGATCCCTGGGGCATGTCACTATTCAGCTTTCTCCACTGGGAAGTCTATTTAGTCCTACTCTGTTTCAGTACCAATCCACTCTAAGACAACGCTTCTTATCCCATGGCTTTTTAGTTTTCTAAGGAGTCCCTCATGAGGAACTTTATCATACGCTATCTGGAAATTCAATTACACTCTATTGTTCAGCCTTCCTTTATCCATGTGCTTATTTAAACCTTCAAGGAAATCTAATAGGTTAGTAAGGCATGACTTCTCCTGCTAAGTCCATGCTGGTTCTTCCTCATCAAGACATGTTTATTCATACGAGCAATAATTTTGTTCTTAATTAGTACTTCCACCATTTTACCAGGAACAAACATCAGATTCTCTGGTCTGTAGTTTCTTGGTTCACCCCTGGAGTCCTTTTTGAAAATTAGCATTGCATTTGCTATCTTCCAGTCTTCCTACTCTCCAGTTTTCCAGGTCAGAGGTAGATTTTAATGATATGCTACAGATTACCAGAAACAGGTCTGAAATTTCACAGTTGAGTTCCTTTAGAACTCTGGAATGAATGCCATCAGGTCCCAGTGAATTGCTGCTATTTAGTTTGTCAATTTACAGCACTTGTAGATTCACACTGATTTGATTCATTTCCTCTGAGTCATCATCTAGAAAATGTGGTCTAGGTATGGATATCTCCCCATCATCGTGCTACCTTAAAGACCTAAGTGAAGAATTCATTTAGTTTTGCTGTTTTCCTGCTTATCCTCCCTAAGTGCCCATTTTAACACCTCCTTCCCCTTCCCAGTTATCTAACTGCAGATTTGTTTTTGTTTATTTTATTAGCTTTTGCCTCTTTGGCTAGTCTCTCCACAAATTCTCTCTTGTCCTGCTTTATTAGTGTTTTACATCTAATTTGTCCGTGCTTAAGTGTCTCCCTATTTTTCTCATTAGGCCCCAATTCTCATTTTTTTAAAGTTGCCTTTTTGGCTTTGATAGCCTCTTTCACAGCACCATTTAGCCATGCTGCCAGGTGCTTGTAATTCTTTTGTCCTTTTCTAATTTTTGGAATATATTTTATCTGGTCTTCCAAAATGGTGGTTTTAAACAGCCTCCATGCCTCATGCACTTTTAACCCTTCTAACTATTCATTTTAGTTTTCTTCTTTTTTTTTTTTTTATAATTAGTAAGTTTTATTCAACAACCATAACATTTACAGAATATTCAACATGCTACATTGTCTAATAAACAATTGTACTAAACAATAATACAAATCCAATACAAAGATCACAAGACTTTGTGTGTGGTTGTTTCAATTATATAGAGATTTACTCTCCCCTCCCCCTCCTATTGTACATACATGACAGTATTACCATCCATATGTTAGAACTCGTGGGTTAGTGGACCCTTGGCCCGAGGTGAGAGATGGTACTGCCCACGGGGAGGAGCCCTACTGAGCCTCACTATCGGGAGGTGAGGTCAGCAGCAATAGGTGACACAACCCAGAGAGTACGGAGAGAGGGATGTGGATGCAAATGCCAGAATAGGTCCCCCTAGTGGTGAGGAGCTGGGCAGACCCTGAGGCATGGGGATGCAAGCTGAGTAAGGAGGCGTGCAGAGAGAGAGAGCGTCCCCAGGGGCGGAGCCATGGAGAGCATCAGCACAGGAGGTATGACGTAGGCTTACCCGAGGAGTGGGAAAGCCCAGAGGTCTCTGGCAATGATAGAGAGAGCGCTAACCCGAGGAGCAGGGGAGTGTGGTACAGTCTCTGAGATGCCGCAGGGCACTGCCCCGAGGAGCGGGGAGAGAGGTGAAGCCACTGGGTTACTCAAGGCACTACCCCGAGGAGCGGGGAAGCGCAGCACAGTCACAAGATACACTACGCGCTGCCCCGAGGAGCGGGGTGCGACACAGTCACAAATGAAAGGCAATGGCCCACGGAGCGAGGTACACCTCTGATGGTTTCCATGAAGCTGAGTAGGAAGGCAATGGCCCACAGAGCGGGGTACACCTCCGTAGGTCTCCAAGAAGCAGAGTAGGAAGGCAGTGGCCTGCAGGCGGTATACACTTACGTAGAGTCTTCACAAGCGGAGTGGTTCCAGGGTGACCCTGAGGAGTGGGGAAGCTGGAAGGCAGAGTCCCAGGCGCAGGGCCCTCCAAGGAGTGGATAGTCGGAGACAAGAGCAGGGCCCCCGAGGAGCAGGTACCCGAGAGTGTCTCACGCCAGGAAGAGCGGAAACCAGGAACTAACATCCATAGAAAGATCTGAAGGATTCAGCAAGGAAGGAACTCATTGCCAAGTCGATTAGGGCCAGGCCCCAATGGAGCTTAAGAGTCCAGGGCTAGTGATGTCATCAAGGGGAGACACCCTTGAGGTTCCCGCCCTAGCGTCCATAAGAGGGGCCATGTAGCGCACGCGCGCCTAGGGAGGCCCAGAGGAGACATGGCGGTCGGCGGCGTCCTTGCCGCCCCGTGGAGTCCTGGAACGGAGCAGTGAGCGACAGAAGCGGCTGGCCACAGCCGCGAGTTTCCCCAAGGGAGAAAGAGAGGCAGAACACACAGTGAGAAATAGCAGTCTCAGCCGTCTGCGACCGACAGTCATAACACCATAAACTTGTAATAAACCTGTAAAAATGTTAAAGCATATTTTGGATCTCTCACGATGTTACCCAATTGGTATAGAGAGTCCATATTTTTATAAAAGAAGGAAGGACCTTGTTTTTATGGGCAGTAATTCTCCCCAACTGATACAATTTAGCTACTCATTCTTGTAATTTAAGACACCCTGTAAAAGCAGTATCCCTCCATAATCTCGCAACTTCGCACCTAGCTACTATTAATATATAGTGCATCAACTTCTGATGATTTGAATCTGCAATAATAGCTAAGTCATTCAAGAGGGCCATTTGAAACAAGAGTGTTACCTAGAACCCCAGCAGTTTTTAAAACCATGCAGAGACTGCTTTCCAAAATATTTGTAGTCTTGGGCATAACCACCATTGATGTAGATATGATCCTAATTGTCCACAGCCATTCCAACATCTATCAGACCTAGAAGGGTATAGCTGATGAAGTGGGCCGGAAATACAGTAGTTACCATCTATAGAATACTTTATACTCGATTT
Organism: Rhinatrema bivittatum; assembly: GCF_901001135.1. NCBI lineage: Eukaryota > Metazoa > Chordata > Amphibia > Gymnophiona > Rhinatrematidae > Rhinatrema > Rhinatrema bivittatum. The sequence continues at coordinate 71,741,618 of NC_042617.1, read as the reverse complement.
CAATAAGAGAAGCTGAGATAATCCCTTTCCCCAATATCCCATGTATATCAGCCCAATATTCATTAGGTTTTTCCTCTCCTAAGTCTATTTCCCATGCTTTTAGATGATTGGGTTTATATGGGAGATCAGAGGTAAGAAGCACATAAATTTTTGATAGAACTTTAGTAGCTTTGTCAGCTTGTCTACAAAAAGTTTCAAATAATGGTACTCCTTTCTGTAGGTCGGCTGCTAGGCCTTGAATAAGAGAAAAGTGTCTCAGTTGAAGTTTTAGTTTTCTTCTAACTAGTTTCATTATCTTATCATAATCTCCCTTTTTTAATGTTGCAGTAATGTTATGTATTTTTCCTCCAGTGACTATCTTAAATTTGATTGCATTAGGATCACTGATGCCAAGTGGCTCAAACACTATAACCTTTTGCATCATATCCTACCTTTTGCAACTAGATCAACAGTAGCATTCCCCCTCCACCACCCCTCACCAATTGGTTCTAAGAACAGTTGCTCCATGAAGCAGTCATTTATGATGTCTAAAAATTAAACTCCTTCTCATGCCCCAATCAGATATTCTCCTAATCAATGTTAGGGTAACTGAAGTCTCCCATTATTATTATGTTTCCACACTTAGTAGATAGACTAATCTCTCCTAGCATTTCACATTCTGTTTCACCATGAATTTACACGTTTTTGCACTGAAACACAGCTTCCAAATCCCATTCTTCCTTTTTTTTTTTTTTTTTTTAAATCGCTTTCACTTTTCCATCATTGTGGTTGTGTACAATTACAGATTTTGTATTATCTGCAATCCAGCATATTTTTTCCTCAAGTCCCTCTGCAATGTTACTAATAAAGACACACTCACACTAAGCATAACGCGGTCCATATTCTAAAGATAACCAGTTGGCTAAGCTAGCCAGATAGACTTATCTAGCTAACTTAGCCAGGATATTCAGTGGTGCAGCCGTGCTGCTAAATATACCCATATAAAACTTTAAAGTTAAGAGGATAAGCATAGCTGGCTAACTTTAGACTTGCTCAATAACAAGTCTAGCTTATCTGGCTAATTTAGGGGGTTATTTTCCAAGCTTTTTGCATGTGAAAAGCACCATAACGCAATGCTAATTTAGAGAGAGAGAGAGAGCGAGAGAGAGAGCACCTAGCTATAAGGCCCTTATAGTAGTTAGGTATTTAAACCTCTATATGAGGCCCACCTAGTAACTTGAAGTGAGGTTTAAGTAGTAGTGTAGGAGTTAGAGACCACTTTGACATTCAGACTGAGACTTACGAACAGAACAGTACACACTTGTGAAGATTTGATGTCCTTTGGAATGAGGAAACTCACACAAAGATGAGATTTGTACAATGTTCTCTCAACCTAGCTTGATGGACTCTCTACCTGGGTAACATCAAGTGCAGTTAGTGTAGCTGGGTTTAAAAGGTTTGGATATGTTCTTGGAGGAGAAGTCCATTAACAGTTATTAATCAAGCTGACTTAGAGAATAGCCACTTCTATTACTGGCATCAGTAACATGGGATCTACTTAGTGTTTGGGTACTTGCCAGGTACTTGTAGCCTGGATTGGCCACTTTTAGAAACAGGATGCTTGGCTTGATGGACCCTTGATCTGACCCAGTATGGCAATTTCTTATGTTCTTATGAAATACAGAAAGGCAACTTCACTATATCTCCCTGACCCACCACTTGTGTCATCTCTGTAAGGAACTCAATCAAGTTCATACCTGGGAACGATTTCCAGTCACTCTGAAATTGTATAGGATTAGGTTAGGGGAGCGCACAAACTTTATCCTCTCTCTCACACATACTCACATGTTCATTCTTTCTCACATATACACTGTTACATACACACACATACATGCTTTTATACCCACCATAACCTCCAGGCAAGCTCCCAGTCATTCTCACACACACACACACACACACACATACACACTCATATACACATACACTGACCCCCAGGCAGCTCCCATTCGTTCTCACACTGCTCCCTTCCCACCCCCCAGGCATGCACACATTCATTCTCACACACACACACACATACACCACACACAGGCAAGCTCCCATTCATTCTCACACACACACAGACACCCCCCCCCCCCCAGGCAGGCACCAATTCATTCTCACACACACATACACCACACACAGGCAGGCACCTATTCTCACACAGACAGACCCCAGGAAGACACCCATTCATTCTCATACACAGACACCCCTCAGGCAGGCACCCATGCATTCACACCCCCAGGCAGACTCCCATTCATACACTTGCACACACTGAAGGCAGAGACCCCCTCTCTTTCTTTTGCTAGCAACCTCAGAGCCTCTCTCATTCCTCTGCTACTGCTGTCATTGCTTCCATGTGGATATTTGGGGAGGTGCTGATTGCTGCTACTGGCACTGAAGCCAGTTCTGCTGCCTCCTCTGTGCAGGCCCCGCGGTATTAAATATTTGCGGGCTTCCACTTCCTCCATGCCAATCTTGTACATTACGAGATCCGCATAGAAAAAGTGCTACTCTTGCACATTTCCAAAGATAACATATTCCAATCACTAAAAAGTAAATTTCTTTTTTTTTTTTTTACCTTTGCTGCCTGATCTTAGTTTTCTGTACGCGGCAGATGCTCCTCTTCCTTCCTGCCCACGCGGCTCCGTCAACGTTTTTCTTCCAGGGCTGCGCAGGCAGGAAGGAGGAGGAGCACCTGCAGGTTTGAATGTGACCTTTTTCTTCGGGCCGTGGTGAGATAAGCTCCACCACGGCCCCGCCGATCTTCCTGCTGTGTGTGTCCGGCACACAGCACAGCAATAGTTCCCTGCTCGCCTGCCGGTGAGATGAGGTCCACCGGCGGCTGCATGGGCCTCCCATGTCGGCCATCAGCACCCCGCTATGGCCCTGCGCCTGGAGGCATTTTCTCCCCCTGTCCTCCCCTCGGTATACCGCACCCCAGGCCCAGGCCTAGTTTGCCTAGTGCTTCTGCGGCCCTGGTCCCACCGGAGAGCGGCTCACTCCAAGAGGTGAGGTTACACCAATATGGCAAACCTTATGACTGTGGCAATGACCTAAAAAAGGCCACCACATGAACATCTTTGAGCAGCAACTATTTCAAAAATGCTTCTGGAGTCATGAATAAACTGATATACAATATCAATAATACAATCTGAATGCACATTAAGGGTTATAATCTCATTGTGGGATAGGAGAATAACTCATCAGTGATGAAGACCTGAATTAAGTGCAAATATCACCTTCTCACGGGTGATCAGATCAGGTCTTGCAAATATGGATTCTTCGGTGAAATAGCAATTTGCTTTGCCTTCCTCAAGCTGAATTGACTTCCAATGTTGTGTTTTGTGTGAGTTGTCATTGTTGCCGCAGCTTTGTAATGTTAATTACTGTAAAAGCACTTCAGCCACTGAGCTCATGACATCTATTAGGTGACTGCTTACATGGCTGTAGACTGCATACTGATGGAAATTCACCCTCTACTTTTACTTGTTGCATTTAGTAAGCAGGCACAAATTTATGCTATGTTCATGAAACTAGATATATATAAATAGCTGTACTATTTAAGTAAGCAGTGTACTTTCTTCTCTTACAATAATAAACTAAAATAACACAAACATTGATAGTGTAAGATTATGAATTGTCCTTTATTTTTTCTAATTTGTATATTTCCGTTGCCGACTTAAGATATTTTCTGATCTTGGAGTATGTTTTTTTCTTTACTTGGAAATGCACGTGTTAGTGTCATAGTGTTACTTTATAAGGTAACAGTTTTTTTTAGCAGTGAACTGGGTTTTAACACATAAAGATTTCAGGATGCCTAGTTTCCTTCATTGGCACAGAAATTCGCAAATAGTTATGTTATTGATAGTGAGGATAATTTTCAAACAACTGTACATTGTGCCATAGATGCGTGTATGTGGCTTTACATAATTTTACCACAGTATTTTATAACATATGTGAATCACATATGCACATATTATGAAATACATGTATGTTTACCCCACGACATATGCGCATATGTAGGCCAACGCATAGACATGCAATCCATTGAAATCACGTACTTCAATGCATTGAATGCGCTTATTTTACCCACCTATTTTCAAAATATACGTGCATATATTTTACGTGAAATTAAACTGTTACGGTTCTGGCTGCTATGCAGCCTTCCCTCCACCAGAGGACTCCAGTGAGCCCCACTCTGTAGTCCAGCACGTCCCTGATTTCATGCCTCAGCTAACCCAAGGCCTCTTCTCCATCAGAGAACCTCCACAAGCACACTGCTCCAGTGGCCAAGCTGCATTTGCCTGCCTGCACCACACACAAACTTCTGCCATACGTAACCCTTTCTATCCCTTGCCTCAATGCTTCAGCATCTTGTTCTTTTTGGGTCCTTGCTTTAGTCACTTCTGCCTGGCAGCCTCCTCAGGCCTTTTCCTGTTTTGTCTCATGGCCTTTGGCTCTTCAGACCTCAGCTCTTCCTTGTTTTTGCCTTGTGACTTTTGGGCCTCTTGGCCCTTTCTTGTTACAGCCTTCCCTAGGCCATCTTTGACCTCTGGCCTACCTGGGCCTTGCCTAGCCTGTAGCCTCTCTCTTGGCCACTGCCTGTCTTGCTCCTGTCTTGCCCTTCTTTCATTGTTGCCTTCGGGCTTTATGTTTTATGTTCTGTGTTTTCCTGTCTTGTCCTGTAGTCATAGTCCTGTGTACTAGTCTGTTTCAGTTCCACTCTTACCTGCACTCTGTTCCAGTGTTCCTGTTCCATTCCTACCTACACGCAGCTCCACTATGTTCCTAAGTTCCAGCCTTGCCTGTACCCTGTTCCTGAGCTCCAGCATTGCCCGCACGTGCTCCAGCCTCACTGGACTGTCCAAGCCTAGCTCCCAGTCATCATCATGCTTTCCCGCGCCACTACGCTCCTACTGAACCGGAGCCTCAACAAAAACTAGGACTTATTGGTGCTAGTTGGCCAATGTTAAAACATGCGCATTGAGGAAATTAACCAGTTTACCATTTAGTGCACCAGTTAGTCCAGTCCTTCTCCTTCCTTGTTCTTCAGCCTGAACTCTCCCTAGTCCACCCAGACCTCCCACCTGGCCAATAGTACAAAATAAATATGTTTAATATTACTTATGCCAGATAATCAGCAGGTGTAAAAATACACTAGGAACTAGGAAAATGTATACGTGTGTCTTTTAAAACAGCAACTTATGTGTCTAAATGTTCACCTCACCCCAGAACACCCAGGACCAGCCCTTTTTTACACATGTATATGTGCACTTGAAAGTGAAAATCCAAATGTATGAAAGTAGAGGCTATGTATGCGCATATATGCTAATTTTTATGCGTGTGACATTTTGAAAATTCACTTTTAAGTGAATTTCTTTGTAATAAGTAATCATTAAATGTTAGAGGTTTCTTTTCCCTATAGGAAATGGAGTCAGCTGATGACCTCAGTTGCCAACCAATTGCAAGGCAGTTTTAAAAATGTTCTCTGTCAACCATTGGCAGAGCAGCATTACAAATGCTTGATGACATCACAGTGTGCTCTGATCTCCCTGAGATTTTAATTGAACTGAACTGCTTATTTTCTCTATAGAAAATGTAAAAAAAAAACCCAAGTGTTCTATGTGTCAGAGGCTTCAGGAAGACATGAAAAGTATGGATGGGAAGGAAGTGGGGTTACTGGGTGCTCTTCTATCTGTGGCAATGATCTGAATGGAATTGGACGGATGGTTCAAAAGTTATCAGGAGAGGACAGACACACTTGAGAACGATTTACGCATAGACATGACGATTTTATAAGGCCAGTATCCCTATACAAAACTAAGCTTAAAACTTTTCAAATTCTGCTTTTCCGCATATTTTGACAATAAAGGTTAGGTAAAGAAGAAGCTCAGGTAAAGTAATAGGGTACAATGAGGAGTTTGAGGGAAAAATAAAGAGACATTTTAATTTAGTCCTGGCATGAAGAAAAAAAACAGAAATCACTTTGGGGGGGGGGGGGGGGAATTTTATTTGATGAGGAGAAAACAAATGGTTTTCAAGGATTATGGAAAATTGTAATTCTGGGACGATGTTTAGATACTGCTGGCTCAAATTAAGAAGAGGAACTACACTACTTCCTGCTAGGACCCCCTTCGCTCTAAGCCCTTACTGTAATTAGTGGTTAGAGCTCAGAGTTGCAGCATCTGGAAGCACAGGTTCAAATCCTGCCCCTAGCATATGTTGTGTGGCCTTTGGAAAGGCAGTTAACCACGTCTCATGGTGCTCAGGCTTTGCGAAGAGACTTTGAAACCCTTGTTATTTACAATGCTCCACACGCTGACAGAATTACAAAGCAAGACAAATCGTAATCATTTCTCTTATTATTAGAAAAAAGTGTGTGGTCAGGCCAGGGAACTGTCAATAAAGACTACGAAAAAGCCACCAACAACTTTTTAGCAGATAAAATTCCATACGCTAATTTGTAACCTGTAGAACCAGCAGGGAAAGAAGCAATTGCAGAGCACCTTGTAATTACAGTATACCTCTGTCAGAGTATACACCTGAAAAGGAAGATGTATGAGAGGAATTTGGGGAATGTGAACCAAAAACAAAGTAAAAAGGGCTGTGTATCACTACGTTGTAGCATTTTCCTCTTTATTTTGGCCTGGCAGTTTCCTCCTGCTTCTTTAGGCTTCCAGTTCAATCGCAACTGGTCTCTACTAGGCTATAGGCCATGAGCCTTTATATAGAACTATCAAGTTTTTTTTCCTACTATTTTATATCCCCCTGCCAACCCAATCTCCTCCCTTCAGAGCAACCGTACTTGGCTAAGGGTCACAAACTGCATCTCCTTACGGAACTCAGCTAGCTGAAACTTCCTCCCCTCAAGGGATGTGAATGCCACCTCTGTAGCGACCCCAGCCCTGGCTGACTATGGTGCAGAAGCCTGGCCCAGGAACTGAACCCAGACTTCCAGCACGACAGTGAGTAACTCTACCACAGAGACATTAGGCCAGCCCAGTTTTCCATCTTTAAAAAAGATGAAGTCTTGGCATCAGTCAATTAGGGTTATATTCAATCAAACAGGCAACATGTCAAAAAAAAGTCCTCCTGTGCTCTAAAATTCCAGGATGCCATTTCTGGACTATTTATCTAGCAACCTGTACCAAGATATACTTACTTACTCCCTTCCTGGATCCAGCATTGAGGGTAAGAGCGATGCCCAGTTGCTCCCACCTGTGACCTGGTACTTTAAAAATGGCATTGTCCATGTGGAGACGATGCCGAAATTACCTTACTTCAACACCTTCCTCTCGGGTGGCTAGTGCCATTTTGTTGTACAGCCAAATGTACAGCTGTACAACAAAATGGTGCCAGTCACACTGGAGGAAGGTGTCAAAGTGTCAGGGGGTGGTGTCATTTTTCAAGCGCCAGAACATGGGTAGGAATGATTGGGCATTGCTTTTGCCGTAATGATGGAGCTAGAAAGGGAGTAGAGGGGATAAGATTGGGAGCACCTTGGCTCTGCACTTGTCAAGGACCCAGCCCTAGCCTCTCTAGGCAGGCACCCACCTGGGGCTAGGCCTCGGCGCTGGGCCTGGCCTAGGATTAGGAGTTTCAGGTAAATATAAAAAGTGATAAAGTTCTCATTTTTAACAAAGCTCATGAGGTCTTAAAGTCTTGTTGCAACAAATTAAGCATAGAGGCTGTTAAACCTCGGTAATGTATATATCTATATGTATATCCCTCTAAGAAGCTGCCAATTAGTTGAAAGCACCCATAAAAATTGAACATGGGTAGAGGGGTTGCTGGGGTGGGGGATGAGTGGTATGGGGAGGGAAGGGGGGATGGGGGGGGGAGGTAGAGACACCATGTGGATCTGAACTGTTAATATCACTTGTCTGATGTTACATAGCAGATAGAAATACTATTGGATTGTGTTCACGTTTTGTTATGTCTATTATGCTATTGCTTATTTTCTGCTGTTTAACGATTGTGAGCAACTGAGGTTCCACCTTGGTTCATAATGTACTGCTGTTATCTGCTACTGTTTCCCTAGTTTCCCTTTTGCCTCTGTAACTGCAGATGTTGGTGTTATAAAATTTAATAAATAGATTTCAAAAAAAAAAAAAAAAATTGAACATGGAAGATATTAGCTGTATACTGAACACTAAAGTCTATGAGGTCGATATTCAAAGTGCATTCAGTGCTAATTAGCTGGATAAGCAGGACTTATGTGCTAAGAAGCGGCTCTGAATATGCGCCCATGTTCAGTGCCTGCTGCTTAGCTGTATAAGTCCCTTATATGTCTAAAATGTATACACAAAAAAAGTGGGCATGCACTGGGTGGATCAGGAGTGGAGCAAGTTAAACTTATAACTTATACACCTAACTTCCAATATTCAGAGTTAAGGTAAAAGTGTTTGTCTAAGTTTAGGTGCCCCATAGAGCAGGTCTACGCTTAGCAGGGTAGACTTATCCAGCAAAGTGTGCTCATATATGCGTATATTCAGCGGCTTCCCCATGCCTATGAATATACACCGTAACTTAGTCAGATAAGTTATATCCGGGTTATACCACTGTAAGAGGAGACACTTTGAACTTGAGGTGGGTTTGGGTGGGGGTTTACATACACAGTCAGAAGAATTAACTGCAAATTTGATATGACTGATGAATTTCTTACATTTGAATCAATGAAAGATACCAACAAGAGGAACTGATTACTACAAAGCAGTCTCTCTCATAAAAATATTTTCTGACATTAAATCCTGCGTGTGTGTTACTCTATGGCATTCTGCACTAGCAGACACTCATTTCCATTAGCCCCTCCCACTTCCATACTAAATGTAAAATTTGCATACTAAAGCGCGTTGGGATATTTATCGCACGCATTAGGGCCCTAACATATTTTGATGACTGTCTCGGTTGGCTACTTAAATGGCCAGCTTTGAATACTGACCTCCACATCTATGGTATTCATTAGAGAATAATAAGGTCACCAAAAAAGGAATGTTAGCAACAGATTTAATAATTTTAGCAGGTCATTTACTAAGCAGCATTAGGTATTTACTCTCGGGCTGATACAGTAAAATTCGCGAGAGAGCTGGCGCTCCGAGGCGAGCGCCCGCTCTCCCAACGCGCGCCCAGGCCACTCTCCTGGGCGCACGATCCAGTATGCAAATGAGGGCCCGCGGTAAAAGGAGGCGCTAGGGACACTAGTGCGTCCCTAGCGCCTCCTTTTTGACAGGAGCAGCAGCTGTCAGCGGGTTTGACAGCCGACGCTCAATTTTATCGTCGTCGGTTCTCGAACCCGCTGACAACCACGGGTTCGGAAAATGGACGCCGGAATAATTGAGCGTCCATCTTTCAACCCGCGGGCCACCGGCCGATTTAAAATTTTTGTTTTTAATTTTTGATTTTTTTAAAATTTTGGGGCCTCCGACTTAATATCGCTAGGATATTAAGTCGGAGGGTGTACAGAAAAGCAGTTTTTTCTGCTTTTCTGTACACTTTTCCGGTGCCAGCAGAAATTAATGCCAGCCTTTGGGCAGGCGTTAATTTCTGAAAGTAAAATGTGCGGCTTGGCTGCACATTTTACTTTCTGTATCGCGCAGGAATAACTAATAGGGCCATCAACATGCCGTGCGTTTTCAAAGCGCTATTACCCCTTACTGTACAAGGGGTAAAAATAGCACGTTGAAAACGCGCGGCCAAACACGGGCTAACAGTGTGCTCCACCGGAGCGCAGTGTACTGTATCGGCCTGTGCGTGATAAACAGCAGTGTTGAGCGGTATTTTAAATACTGCATATTATCTCTCCCCAGCAATGCAAATATGGTAATGAGCTTATCTGCATGCAAATACATATAAATAAGCTCAAAACTATGTAGTTTGATGCAAATAAAATAGCATGGCTTGCCTGCAAATTCACAAGCCATGTTATTTTCAGGAAAGTTATCTACCGCTCTTGAATTGTGGATAAATTGTGCATCTCAATATTCTTGGGCCTGTCCTTAGTGGCCTGAATATATACTCCCCCATTGAGAAAAAAGCCCAGGGTCTCAAGCCCTGTCACGCCCCTGCCACTCCCTGAGGTGGTCCCAGTGTTTGCAGGCCCTCCCTCCGAAACACTGCCCCCCCCTTTTGTTCAAAATGTCTGCCCCCAAAGCTCCTCTCCCCATTCCCCCACCACAGCCCTCTCCCTGACTCCCCTTTGCCATATTTCAAGAACCAATCTGGTGCCCGCTGGCCTGTTTTCCATTTTTGCACCATTACATGATGAGGAGGGCTAGGGCGGGTTGGTGGCCTGGCGGGCGGGGGGGATGGCACATTTTGTACAAAAGGGGGGCAGGGCTTGGAAGCCAAAGTAGAGGCCTGTGCAGCAACATTTGTACTGTTTTTTTCTTTTAGACTACTGGGGTTGTCTTATCGGGTGGTAGGCTAAGGAGTCTCTTGAGATCTCCAGGCTTTATTTTTTTTACTTTAGGAGGTTACCTATTGGGGCCGCTTCAGCCCTTTAACTAAACTGTGGCCCCAGACTGTGGGGCTACTATCACTCACTGTGAGGAGGGCCACCTAAGCAGTGAATAAACAGGGTTTTCCAGTATTTTATTTATTTATTTAAAACCTATTTGTTAATCGCACTTTCCAAAGGTCAAGGCGATTTACAGTAAAAACATATATAATAAATATTTAGAAAACAAACAAAATCAGCACTAGAAACAACTGACCATCTGTTGCTGTCATTAAATCATATGTTTGGACAAATAACCCCAGTTACAAAAATCATCATGCAGACAGCACACATCTCATGAAAGCCCTTATTTACTAAATAAAACTGACGGTCTTCTTAGTACAAAGCTAGTGACTGCAATACATTTTTTTTTTAGATATAAGACTTAAAAGCTTGTTGATATAGCCAAAGCTTTTTTAAACGTAGTGATATCTGACATTGTGCAAAGGTACTCTGGCATGGACTTCCAAAGTCTGAAAACGTCCTCTCGCTGAACCTACCCAGAGAAGCTGAAGAGTGAATTTTAAGAGAAGTGTATGCCAAAAAGCACAGATGTGCGCGCATCTGACTAAAAACAATTCTCTAAAAACAGACTAAAAACAATTCTCTCCGATATTCAAATTCCAAGCAACAATTTTCTTTTATAACCATCCTGATAATCTTCCCCTAAACTTTATAAACATCCAGAATCTTCATTACTTATGATTTCTTCCTTATTGTTAAAAACTGCATTTTTGAACTGAACAATTCATTGTAAATCATTCACTTCCATTTTTGGAAACTTTACCATTCTACAGGTTAATACACCATGTTAAAGTTTCTATCTTTTCTTCTTCTTACTCCTAGTTGTACGTCTCCTTGTTTATTGTAACTGCATTTATAATATGTATATTACATATTTTGTTCTATGTTCCGGTTATTACCCCATTGTTTACTGTAAACCAGCTTGATGTGATGCTATCACGAATGCCGGTATAGAAAAAAATCAAAATAAATAAATAAATAAATCTAGCCTATGCCCGTATCCGACTTAGTTTATAAACCTTGCACAATTGTGCGAACAAATGACATGCTTAAAAAAGGGGTGAAATGGGGCAGGGACGGGATAGAAGCAGGGCATTCTGGGGCGGGGCCCACAGTTATGCGCATAACTTCAGATTTTATAACCAGCGCAAGTGGCACACGTACGGTTATTACCTGCGTCCAGTTACTTCTGCTATTTATCAGATGTAAGCCACAATAAAACTCTTTATAGTGAACGGTCAGGGTAAACTGCGGGGAATGCAGGCTAAATAACCATGGAGTTTTTGATGACCTGGGGACTGACCGGTGGACTCATTTGTAAAACTATTTATTTCCTGCATGCGCACGTGTTATAAAATTACCTCACTTGCATGTGTAAAAGCCAACATTTTCTAAGGAAAATGCGCGATTAGCAGATGCTTGTGCAAATGCTTAAAATTAGGAGCTGGGGTGTATTTTATAAAATGTGTGCACGCTTGCACGGACAATACAAAATATTAGTGCATACAAGTGCATGCTGGCGCCCATATAAGCAAGCCCGCTTGTTTTATATTGATCTTAAAAGTGGTGCGCAGGCTTATAGTGATGCGTAGGTATTGACGCGTACCCAGGGATGCAGTGATTTTATGTTAGAAAACAGACTGATCGTATGCACATATGTGCCTAATTTGAAGTGAGTGCACACCTAGGCGTGTAAATCCCATTTCTACCAAGTAAGTCAGGGTATTTTAAAACTGGCACATATCCACTCCATGACCAGTTTCACCAGTTCATCCACTTGTTTACCCAGTGTCCTCCAAAGCCCCAGGTTTAATAGCCTGCACTCCCCCCAGTTACCTCAGACCCTTTAAACCCCTCCAAAATGGCTTTTTAAATTTTTTACAAATTACACCTCCTCCAAAGTAGAAGTAAACTTACGCGGCAGTGGACCTGGGCACGCAAGTATTTACATGCACATCTCTTGGTCACGGCACAAAACCCCATACCTCTTTTTGAAACTGAGTGAGATGTGCACGCAGTAGGAGATATGTGTGATTCTGGGAGGCTTTTAAAATTCGGTGGGCGAGAATGAGCCTGACCAATGCACACACCTCCTGATTTTGGCTCATGCCAGGCTTCTAAAATCTACCTCTACGATTTTAAATATTATTCTCCAATAGAATGGCAACCAGTGAAGCAAAGACAAAACAAGAGTTATATGGTCATATCTGTAACATCCACAGGAATGGAGGACCCTTGCAGTGCTGTTGGCACAGCCTAGTAAGGAAGCCCACTAGGCCCACACCGGCAGCTGGCAGAGGAGCCCTGTGGCAGGACCAGCCGGAGCTTCGCCTTCCCTGCAGGTTGAGCACTTGGATTCTGACAGCCAACAGGTCTTAGCTGGGTCCCTAGGGCAATCCAGAGACAAGAGTCCAAGGCCAGGCGAGAGTTGGTGGTGGTGTGGCCGCCAGAGAGAGGAAGATCACAGATGAATTCTGTGGTCATATGGGTCCAGGGTTCGGTGAGGTCTGGCAGCGGCTGTAACAGCCCATGATTGTGCTCTGACACTCTTTTGCATGGCACATATTGGATAGAACCCCATGTAGGCTGAACATCAGCTTTCATTTGAGGCCACCAGTAATGTCGCATGATCAGTTCCAAAATCTGGGTCACACCAGGATGTCCAGATATCTGGGAATCGTGAGTCTATTCAAGCTGTATAGACACCAAGATAGCACTGTCTTCCTGGGAGGGACAGTGAAGATGACTGCTTACCACAAACTTGGTTGAGTCAATGATGTGCTGAGGGGATTCCAGGGCTCCTTCCATATCAAATGACTGAGAGAGAGAGCGTCAGCTCAATGGTTCTTGTCATTGGGCCGATATCTCAACTCAAAATCAAAGCAATTAAAAAACAAGGACCAACGGGCTTGCCTGGGATTCAGTCTCTGAGCTTGCGCCAAGTGTTTAAGGTTCTTGTGATCTGTATAGAAGGTAAAAGAATGCCTGGCTTCTTCCAGCAGATGCCGCCATTCTTCTAGCACTAATTTGACTGTGAACAACTCACGGTCCCCTATGGTACAGTTTCACTCCGCTGGAGAGAATTTTCTTGAGAAATAGGAGCAGGTAGTAAGTATACCATTCCGATATGTTGCAGGAGGACAGCACCCAACCCAAGAGTGGCTGCATTTACCTTGAGGATCAATGGCTTGGCTGGATCTGGGTGATGCAAGCATGGATCTTGGGTAAACTCCTTTTTCAGGTGCTCGAAGGCTTGAATAGTGACCTTCGTCCAGTTCTTGGTGTCTGCTTCTTTTTTTGTCAAAGCTGTGAGAGGAGCTGCCAAGGAGGAATAGTTTGGGATGAACTGTCTATAATGACTGGCGAATTCCAGGAAGCATTGCAAGGCCTTGAGACCCTCTGGTCAGAGCCAGTCCAAGATTGCCCTTAGCTTGTCTGGATCCATATGGAGGCCTTGACGGGTGATGATGTATCCCAAAAAGGGTAGGTTTCCTGATCAAATGAACACTTCTCTAATTAAGAGTCTCCCTGCCAACGCCATAAAAACGTCATAATTAAGGGTCTCCCTGCCAACGCCATAAAACCGCTACAGATGCTGCAGAACGCTGCAGCGAGGATCCTAACCAAGTCCAACAAAAGAGACCACATCTCACCCATCTTAAAAAGCCTACACTGGCTTCCCGTCAAATTCAGAATACTATTCAAAGTGCTCTCAGTAACCCACAAGGCAATACACAACCTGGCACCACTCGAGCTCACATTCCCTCTCCAACTCCACACATCTTCCAGACCAGTGAGACAAGCCTACAAAAACAACCTTCAAATTCCACCGATGAAGTCAGCATTAAGTAAAAGAGCTTTCTCCACAGCTGGGCCTAAACTCTGGAACTCTCTCCCATCAGAGCTCAGATCACTGCAATGCTCCACTACATTTAAAAAAAGGCTCAAGACTTGGTTATTCAACCAAGCTTTCCCATAACATCAACCTGCGAAATATCCCTGCCAATATCCCCTCAGTGGTAACACGCTAGAGAACTATATAGATCTTCTCTAGAAATCACATGATCTTTGGCAGTCTATTATCTTTGGCAGTCTATCATTAAAACCCAGCCTCTAGCCTATATTAGGCACCGCTCATGTTAATTATGTTATTACCCCCATATATCTTAATCCAAGTTAATTCGACCTGTTCATTGTAAGACATTTACTTGTCATTGTTGTTATTGTTTAAAATGTAAACCGAATTGATCAATAATTTTGTTATTGGAAAGTCGGTATAGAAAAATGCTAAATAAATAAATAAATAAATAAATAAGAGTAGAGACAGTGTTCGTGAATTCTTTGCAGGACCTGCCTCACATGATCCCAATGTTCTGGCAGAAACTTGGAAAAGATTAGGATGCCATCCAGGTAGACTAGTACATGAGAGTAGAGAAGGTCCCTGAAGACCTCATTACCATGGACTGGAATATGGTTGGGATATTACACAACTCAATCACCAGGTATTCGTAGTGCCAGTTGCGAGTGTTAAAGGCGGTTTTCCATTCAGCGCCTTCCCGAATTCTAATTAGATTGTATTCTCCCCAGAGGTCTAGTTTGGGAAACACCTGAGCGCCATGCAGGTGGTTAAAAATCTTGGAGATTAACATAAGCAGGAAGCAGTTCTTCCTGGTGATAGAGATCAAGCTTTCAGTGGTCTGTACATGGGCATAAGGACCCGTTCTTCTTCCCAACAAAGAAGAACCCTGCACCTGTGGGTGATGAAGAGGGGTAGATAAAACCCCTATCCAAGTTTTCCTTAATGTACTTGGTCATTGCTTCCATCTCCGGAACTGAGATAGGATAAACTCAGCCTCTGAGTAGAATCTTGCCCAGAAGCAAGTCTACAGAAAGATATAAACACAATGGAGAGGTAGGGTCTCTGCCTGCTGTTTGCTGAATACATCTACATAGGTCAAGTACTGTGAAGGCAACCCAGGCAAGTCCTTGTTTGTTACTTGGCCCAGTAGCCTCTTGGGTTGACCCTGTGTTAAGCAGGACATGTAGCAGAGCTTAGCCCAACAGAAAATTTCCAAAATGCCCCAATCGATATGTATTTGGTGCTGCCTCAACCATGGCAAACTTAGTATAACATCATTGATACCTCCAGGTAGGAAACAGAAACAGATTTGGTTCCTGGTAGAGCACTCCGACTTGTAGAAGCAAGGATCTGATACTTAGAGTGATCCTTCCTAACAGAGACTCTCCAGTGAAGGAAGTGACGACAAGCGCAGTTTCCAAGGGTTTGGTGGGAATCCTGTGCTGAAGAATAAGGTCATGTGCAAAAATGTTCCTGGAAGCTCTGGTATCCAGGAATGTTTGCTCATGGATACTAGTCTCCTCTCAAGTCAGGTATATCAGAGGCCAAGATTTGCAAAGAGGAACTGGAATGACCTAGGGTGGCCTTCCCCACCATCCCTAGGTCTGAGAATTTTCCTGACTTGGCGGGGCAGCTTGCAGAAACCTGTTCTAATCCGGCACAGTAGAGGCACAAATTTAGGCATCTTCTCCGTTTCTCCTCCATCGAGAGCTTGCAGAGGCTTCTCCAATGGGGCTGCCATCCCCTGCATCTCAGGAGAGCTAGGGAAACCTGGTAGGCCTCTCTCCTTAGCCTGCTCCTGAAACCGGAGATCCAGGCCGATGGCCAAGTGATTAACCCCTCCAGGGTAAGTGGGAAGTCATGTCCAGCGAGCTCATCTTTAATGGAGTCGGAAAATCCCTGCTGAAAGATGGCAGTTAAGCTGTCCTCCATCCATTGTAGCTCAAAAGCCAAGGTTCAGAATTGAACTGTGTGATCCTCCACTGAGGAAGAGCCCTGGCGAATCTGGAGGAGGTCAGAGGCCACAAAGGCAGTGCGTCCAGGCTCATTGAAAATTAGCCAGAACTCCTGAAGAAACTGGCCCAAGCTAGAAAGGAGGGGATCATCCTTCTCCTATAGGGGTGAGGTCCAAGTAAGTGCCAAGCCTCCTAACTGAAATAGGAAATAAGTCACTTTGGCCTTGTTTGTGAGAAAAAGGCCCGTTTGGAAATCAAAGTGCATGCGGCATAAATTTAGGAAGCCCCTGTACTCCAAGGGTTTCCCATGGAACTGAGGTGGTGGTGGCAACTGCAGCACTGCACAAGAAGCAGGTGCCAGTGGGGGAACTGATAACGCATCCAAGTGAGTGGCCAATTGGTCTAAAACCTCTGTGACCTGGTTTAAGATGTTTTGCAGCCATCTCCACCGGGTCCATGGCCTCAGCAATCTGTAACATCCACAGGAATGGTGGATCCTTGTTACTGTGGTGCGATTGGCGCAGCCTAGTGAGCAAGCCCATTAGGGCCACAATGGCAGCTGGCAGAGGAGCCCTGTGGTGGGTCCAACTGGAGCTTCACCTTTACCAGCTGCCTTACCTGCAAGTTGAGCCCTTGGGTTCTGGCAGCTGGCAAGTCTTAGGTGGGTACCTATGCCAATCCAGAAACGTGAGTCCAAGGCCAGGCGAGAGTCGCAGCAGGAGGCTGATAGTAGAGTCGAATATTGATCCAGAGCTTGGGGCAGGCAGTAGACAGCAAAGACAAAGACCAGGCCAGAGATCGGGGCAGGCAGCAAGCTAAGCAAAATCAGGTCCAAAGCAGAGGGTCAGGTCCAGGCAGTGATTATGGAAGGTCTGGGTCCAAGCCAGGGTCAGAATCCAGAAAGTCAAGCCAAGGGGATCAGGAAGTCCCAGCTAGGGGACCTATAAAGGGGGTAAAGAGTTTCAGGAAGTTCTATCCTGGAGGCAAGGCTGGAGTCAGTTTGGATCAGAGGTGAGGGGCATAACAATACCTACTATGTGCAATCAATACACAGGTCACTGAAGTTTGTAAAATCTGCAGAGCCGTAAAGAATTCTTTGGAATTCCAAGCAAGAGCGAATTGACTAGTGAACCCCGGAAAAGAGCAACAATTGCAATACTGTTTGAAAATCATCCTGAGATAGAAGGTTTAAGATGTCACAACATTTGCAATTTATAATACCTGGTTTTATAGGGATGTGAATCGTGTCCTCGATCGTCTTAACGATCGATTTCGGCTGGGAGGGGGAGGGAATCGTATTGTTGCCGTTTGGGGGGGTAAAATATCGTGAAAAATCGTGAAAAATCGTGAAAAATCTAAAAATCTAAAAATCGCAAAACCGGCACATTAAAACCCCCTAAAACCCACCCCCGACCCTTTAAATTAAATCCCCCACCCTCCCGAACCCCCCCCAAATGAGTTAAATAACCTGCGGGTCCAGCGGCGGTCCGGAACGGCAGCGGTCCGGAACGGGCTCCTGCTCCTGAATCTTGTTGTCTTCAGCCGGCGCCATTTTCCAAAATGGCGCCGAAAAATGGCGGCGGCCATAGACGAACACGATTGGACGGCAGGAGGTCCTTCCGGACCCCCGCTGGACTTTTGGCAAGTCTCGTGGGGGTCAGGAGGCCCCCCACAAGCTGGCCAAAAGTTCCTGGAGGTCCAGCGGGGGTCAGGGAGCGATTTCCCACCGCGAATCGTTTTCGTACGGAAAATGGCGCCGGCAGGAGATCGACTGCAGGAGGTCGTTCAGCGAGGGTTCCGGCGCCTCGCTGAACGACCTCCTGCAGTCGATCTCCTGCCGGCGCCATTTTCCGTACGAAAACGATTCGCGGCGGGAAATCGCTCCCTGACCCCCGCTGGACCTCCAGGAACTTTTGGCCAGCTTGTGGGGGGCCTCCTGACCCCCACGAGACTTGCCAAAAGTCCAGCGGGGGTCCGGAAGGACCTCCTGCCGTCCAATCGTGTTCGTCTATGGCCGCCGCCATTTTTCGGCGCCATTTTGGAAAATGGCGCCGGCTGAAGACAACAAGATTCAGGAGCAGGAGCCCATTCCGGACCGCTGCCGTTCCGGACCGCCGCTGGACCCGCAGGTTATTTAACTCATTTGGGGGGGGTTCGGGAGGGTGGGGGATTTAATTTAAAGGGTCGGGGGTGGGTTTTAGGGGGTTTTAGTGTGCCGGCTCACGATTCTAACGATTTATAACGATAAATCGTTAGAATCTCTATTGTATTGTGTTCCATAACGGTTTAAGACGATATTAAAATTATCGGACGATAATTTTAATCGTCCTAAAACGATTCACATCCCTATGGTTTTAATGATATTGTTAATGTGTACTCTTCATAGAGCAATTTGGATCACGCACATGATTAGAAAAATTAATCACATGATCTCCAAAGTGTAACAAAGGGAAGTCCCCAGATGTAGGTCCCCTCCCTATTAAAATAATCTTAGTTTTAGAAATGTTAACCATCAAACTATTATGAAATAGCCATTACTGAACTGTACCTAAGCATTTCTCAACTAACTTCAAAGTATGAGCTATGGAATGATTTATTGGTACAAAAAACAGTATATCATCTGCACAGACACGAAAGTTCAGGCCCAATAGAATGGCATGAACCAGAAACCGAAATTAAATTATATATATTACATTATAAGTTGAAGACAGCTGCCATTAGATAGATGACTCCTTTGTCTTTTTCTGCCAGTATCTATTTACTGTATCAATTTGTATAGACAGATAGATATAGATATTAGAGATGTGAATCGGAACTGAAATCGGATCCGATTCTGGTTCCGATTCACATCTATAGAGATGTGAATCGGAACTGAAATCGGATCCGATTCTGGTTCCGATTCACATCTCTAATAGATATAGGTATAGATAAAACTGTGTTCTTCAAAATGAATAGTTGATTTCCAGCCCATGATTCTCTCGTCATTATTTTTTATTATTATTTAGAAACTTTTATATACCGGTATTTGTGGGGACATCATACCAGTTCACATAGTAACTGAAAGATTGGAAAATACATTGCAACAGGGGAATGTAACTGGGCGGGGGGAAGAACAGAAAGGCAGTAGGAAGGATATAATGGTTTTATGTAATTTTGTCATGTATATCACTGACAAATTTATCAATCTCACAGACATAAAATTGAAAAAAATTGTGAAAACAAAAAAGTCACACAACATTGTGTTACTATAACGGTCTCATGGATTGTGTTGTACACACAGCCAACCAGAAAACAGTGATCCTAGTTCTTTTGAGTACAGATTCTTTATTTTCTTGGGAGCACTCTTGCCGCAGTCCTCAAAGTACACGAGAAAAATAAACCAGAAAGAGATTCACACAACCTCAAATGCCTTTAGAAACCTGCTTTCATTGCCGGTCATATGGTCTTTCAAGGGGATGCCAATGAAAACAAAATTCTGTAACTCTCTTGTAAGGAGGAAGAGGAGCAACAATATTTCTGCTGCAGTTCAGGAAGTTAAAAAAAGCCCCACTGCAAGTCAAAGTAAAGCGGAGGAAAATGTTTTCGTTGTTATATTCCTTATTGTGCTGGTATATTTAGAAGTGGGAATAAAATTTCACTTATAGTTGATTACAGAAGAACTATAAAAACCCTACAAAGGGATCTCCATGGCCGAACTACAGAGCAACCTCTAGCTGCATTTGGACTACTGATATGTACTGTTTTGCTTGGAAATTGGTTTTATGTAATTTTATGTATGTTTTTATCGTTGTAAATTGCCTCGAGCTCTTGGAGGGTGCGATATAGAAACGATTTTAAAACAAAATAAATAAATAAAATACAGCAAAACAGCATGAAAACATATGGTAAGGTAGTACAGAAACTGCTCATGGGAAGGTTGTCAGCTCCATCATGGGGATGTGGAAACAGCATATTCCAGGATAGCAATGGACAAAGAGTGGTCAATTCTAAAAGGGAGCTAGATGGGTAACTAAGGGGTTAGGTTGGATAGACCTTCCACAGTGAAAAGTGCACCTCGCATAGTGCCTAAAAATGTGTATATTTTCATAAGGTGCATCCTTAAAGCAGCATTAAAAAGATACATTCCTAGGGCTGTGTCTAGGCTGGGGACGGAACATACACATATAAAATTGCATTTTTTTAAATATGCGCCTAAATTTGCCTCCATTCCTCCAACTGCACAAACAGCAGGAGTGAAAAAAGTATTAAAGTGAATTTTCAAAGAGAAACTATAATTTGGGTACAAAAAAACGTGTGCATAGACTGCACCTGCTATTCATGTAGATACTTTATGCAGCAAAATTCTGTGCATATTTGCCCAAGCGCTTACCTCTCAGGAATGCCTCTCTTCTCTGCACACGCAGGAACTGGCACTATGTATGTACTTTAAGCACAGAGAGGGTAGGTCATTTTCTAAGACTCCATTTCCATGAGTACAACATTGTTTTTCTCATGGAAATGCCTTTCAAAATTGTCCTCCTGAAAGGTGAATTTTAAAAGCCTGGCGCACGCCAAAACCGTGAAATATGCGCACAAGTTGGGCTGTGGCGCACCGGGCGGATTTTAAAAGCCACCCAAATACGTGTGTATCTCCCGCTGCATGCACAAATAAAAAGTTTACAGAAGGGGTGTGGCATGGGCGTGGTCTGGGTGGGGCAATGACACTCCTAGATTTTACCTTGAAATTAGCATGTCACTACTTATGCGCACAGGTGGTGCCGGGATCCCCTGCCACATAACTTCACTTCTGCTATGGATGATGAGGAACTTATAAAATAAAGATAAACAGTCAAATTGGCAGGGTTTTAAGGGTCAGGGCTAACAAGGGAAAAGGGAGGTTATTAAACTAGGGGTTTTGGATGTCCTATTCCTTACCTGGGTGAACTGGGAAAACTGGTAATGGTGTTGGCCCGAATGTCTTTTAAAATCCCCTGCATACGCGGTAGAAGCAAAAAAAAAAAAAGAAAATCTAAATAAAATAAAAGAAGCAGCATTTGCGTGCACAGGCACGCGTCCACTTAAAAGTGCGCGCACATGTGCATGCAGTCAGGCTATTTTATAACATGCGCACATATATGAAATGTATATTAAAAAATGGCTACATCCCTGTGCTCGGGCCAATGAACGCGTGCACATGTGCACCCGCTAGCCTGTTTGAAAGTTACTGTCTAACAAGTAAATTTTAAACGGAGCATGCACGTGCCCATAAATACGCTTAATTTTATTTCATGCCTGCAAGTACACACGTATCTGGGCTGCATAGAGAAAGGAATATCGAGTAAGAAAAGGGAAGTGATTATCCCCTTGTACAGGTCCTTGGTGAGGCCTCACCTGGAGTACCGTGTTCAGTTCTGGAGAACGTATCTCCAAAGAGACAGAGACAAGATGGAGGCGGTCCAGAGAAGGGCGACCAAAAAGGTGGAGGGTCTTCATCAAATGACTTATGAGGGGAGATTGAAGAATCTAAATATGTACACCCTGGAGGAAAGAAGGAGCAGAGGTGATATGATACAGACTTTCAGATACTTGAAAGGTTTTGATCCAAAGACAACGTCAAACCTTTTCCGTCTGAAAAATATCAGCAGAACCAGGGGTCACGATTTGAAGCTCCAGGGAGGAAGACTCAGAACCAATGTCAGGAAGTATTTCTTCATGGAGAGGGTGGTGGATGCCTGGAATGCCCTTCCGGAGGAAGTGGTGAAGACCAGAACTGTGAAGGACTTCAGAGGGGTGTGGGATAAACACTGTGGATCCATAAAGTCTAGAGGATGTGAATGAAGAGTGGGTGGCTCGCGGGAATGATGGCTACTACCTGGAGATAATACCCTTCCTTATTCAATAAACATACACACGGTTAATGTGACTCCAACATTGCTCTAAGCTTCAACGGCAAGAGGAAATGTGGAAAAAAGGATTTGCATTCACAAAAAAGCGGGGAGTAGCTTGCTTGTTACGGCGGCTACTACCCCAAACCAAATAAGCCTGATACTTCACTTTCAATGCAATTCCAGCATAGCTCTCTGCTTCAATGGCAGGGGAGAAAGATTGATACTTCAAGCATATCCAGCATAGCTCTCTGCTTCAACGGCAGGGGAGAAAGTCTGATACCTCACTTTCAATGCATATCCAGAATAGCTCTCTGTTTCAATGGCAGGGGAGAAAGACTGATACTTCACGCATATCCAGCAATGCTCTCTGCTTCAACGGCAGGGGTGAAAGTCTGATACTTCACGCATATCCAGCATAGCTCTCTGCTTCAACGGCAGGGGTGAAAGTCTGATACTTCACACATATCCAGCATAGCTCTCTGCTTCAATGGCAGGGGGAATGAAGAAAGGTGGATCTATATACAGACAACAACCAACAAGGACTGAATTATTTAGTCTGGGTGGGCAGGTGGGTGTGGGTGTGGCTTGCTTATTGCGGCGGTTGCTACCCTAACTAATTGGGCTAGATATTTCACTTAGATGCAGTTCCAACACTGCTCTCTCATTAATGGTGGGGGTGGAAGGGAAATAGAACCAAAAGATTACTAAGAGCCAAGAGTAACATAAGTATGAGAAAAAAAAGTACAAAACTTGCTGGGCAGACTGGATGGACCGTTTGGTCTTCTTCTGCCGTCATTTCTATGTTTCTATGTATCATTTAAAATACCCCTGCCAGGCGTATGTGTGCAGCCTTTACACGCGTATTTTATTAACATGCTCGCACAAGTGACTGTATGGGGGGGGCCCTTGCACCCTAGGCAGATCAATGTAACACCGCCCCCCCCCAAAACCCACCCTGTGTTGAAGGTGCCCCTCTTACAGTAGGAAATATATAGAGCGTCAAATTGCCCCTCTCTCTCTCTCCTCCCTCACCCCTGTGTTTAGGACCCCTCTGGTTCCTCATCCTGTAAGCCCCACACTTGAGCCCGAACCTTGCTCCTTATCAGGACCAGCAGTAAATTTACGCAGGTAACATGCCAATGCGAGGCTTTACAAAATTCAGGGTTACGCACATAAGTCTTGGCCCCGCCACAGAATGCCCAAGACCCGCCTCTTTATTCTAGACTTGTGCACATGTATGTACGTGTGTATTTCCTGACTTCTTTAAATTGCGTTCTTCACGCGCGGCCCACATACGTGTGTATGGGGCCGTTTGTTTGTGGGAAGAATGCATTTAAAATCTACCTGTAAGTCACACGAGGTCCATATTAAGTATTCTGGTGAGCAGGAAAGTTTTCCAGATAAAGGATATCATTTTAGGACAGGAATCTGTTGAACCAGTCATGCCCAGCTAACTTTGTCTGGGCAGCGCTGAATATTAGTGCTACCCAGAGAAAGTGAAGCCACACCCTGGGAATGCCTCCAACAATGCCTCTTTTTATTTGGGTAGCAAGGGTAGCAAGTTGCCTGCATAAAATTTAGCCAGAGGGAGGGTGGAGAAATATTCAAATATCGGGTCGGATTTTAAAAGGGTTATGCGTGTAACCACAAAAACCCGCTCCTAGGCGGGTTATATTTTGCATAGGCCTGGCGACGCACACAAGCCCCAGGACGTGCGTATGTCCCAGGGCTTGAAAAAAGGGGCAGGGCGGTCTGGGGGCGGGGCAGGGCCGGAGCCTCCAGGCACAGCGGCCATTTGCTGCTGTGCCCAGGATTGTGGGCCGGCCATCGGCCGGTGTGCGCAACCTACGCCTGCCTGGAGGCAGGCGCAACTTGTAAGATAAAGGTAAGGGGGGGGGTTAGGTAGGGCTGGGGGTCAGGTTAGGTAGGGGAAGGGAGGGGAGGGGAAGGTGGGAGGGTGGAAGGAAAGTTCCCTCCGAGGCCGCTCCGATTTCGGAGCGGCCTCGGAGGGAACGGAGGAAGGCTGCACGGCTTGGCGCACGCAAGTTGCACAATTGTGCACTCCCTTGCATGTGCCGACCCTGGATTTTATGACGTGTGCGGCTGCGTATGCATGTTATAAAATCGGGCGTACCTCTTAAAATCTGGCCCTTTGAGTTTTGCCCAGATACCTGGTCAACCCAGGTATTGACTTCTTAAACGCTGAGAAGACATCAACATTTATTTATTTATAAACCATTTCATCACTAAATTAGTGCACAAAGCAAATTTACATTGATATGATAAGAAATATAAATTCCCAAAATAATATCAAATATCAATTTAAGAACAATTACAATAAAAAAATTAACATAAATCTCATCTAATAGCAACCAAACATGCATCAATACCACAGGAATACAGTTGACTGTATAATTCAAAACCAAAACATATAAAGACGTTTAATGGGTCAGTAGACAAATTATAGACCATGTTCAATTACAGTTTGTATAAAAAGCCATGATTTAAAATGTTTTCTAAAAAGAATATGATCTTGGATGAGACATTTCTTTTGGAAGTTTATTGCACATGGAAGGTCCGATGCAAGAAAATGCTCAACTCCTATTGCCAGTAAGCCTTGTTCTTGAGAGTGCTGGTAGCTCCAGTAAACAATTATTGGACAAACATAGCTCACAAGAAGCAGCATAATAAATCAGCTGACTACATAAATATCCTGGACTGGTATCCCCTAAGATTTAAAAAACCCTCAGTAAAATTGTAAAAATAGCATATTATAAAGGCAACCAATGTAATTGAATCAACATTGGAATGACTCTTTCAAAATGCCTGGAGGCCATCAACAGCAATGCTGCTGCGTTTTGGACTAACTGAATCTTTTTTAGTGTCTTATAAGGTTGAACAACATGGAGTGAGTTGTATTCCAAGCAGTAAAACTAAAGCATATATGAATGTTGAAAAGACAGTTCTATCTATAGAAGGGTTACAAATGCCAAATTCAAGATAGCTAGTAAAAAGCTGCCTTGCTGCAGCACTCACATAGTATTCCAAAGACAACACTGAGTCCAGAACTACACAAGGACTCTTGACCTGTGAACTAAAAGATAGGGGTAATCAATCTAAATTATAGAATTAAGATCACCGCTCATCTTTCTGCTCACCCATAACATCTCTATTTTATTAGAATTTTAAATTTAAGCTTATAATAAGCCATCAGTTGATTAAAAACATTCAACTTGCATATGGCATCCTCAGGAATTGATTCTAAAGTGACAGAGATGAATTTTGTCAACAAAAAGTAGTATTTAAAATCAGACTGTTTCATTATTTCCCCTAAAGATTGCACTTAAACACCGAATAAAAAGGGAGATAAAACAGATCCCTAGAGCACCCCATACTCCAGGGCCAACTAGAGAACCCAATTTGCTGAAAACCACCTCTTCAGTTCTATTGGATAAGAAGGATCTAATCCAATGTATTGCTTGTTCTCTAACTCCTAGATCAAATAGTTTTCCCAGCAATAAACAATTATCTAAAGTATCAAAAGCTGCCGTGAGATCTTCAAGCACTAGTATAAAAGACAGAACTTTATCCAAAGACCAATACAAGACATCTGTCAAGGCTAGGAATACTAACCCTGTCTGAAACCCAGAATGAAATTGTTCCAGCCATTATTTTATCAATTAATTCTCTCTAGCTGTATGGTAACAACTTTGTCAATTATTTTTCCTGAAAAGGAAAGTTTGAGACTGGCCTATAGTTAATATGATCAGCAATCACCAGAGATTGTTTCTTCAAAACAGCTGAATTATTGAGATGGAAATAGAGCTTTAACTAGATGGTCTAAATGAACTGGGAAAGGTTCCTTGATTATAATCAAACATCTAAAAGAGCTAGAGATCCAGTTTGCAAGGAGAAGGTCTCATCAATGAAAATATACTTGAATCATGTAAGCTAGGCAGTCAGGAAGAGGTGCAAAATGAATTTGATTCATTACACTCCTTGACCAAAGAACAGCAGGCCTACTGTCTTCTAAATCTGAATTCAATTGTTTAATTTTATTTTGAAAATGTGCAAGATGCTCATACCAAGCAACTGAAGGCATGACTTGGATAAGTAACTCCGGTCTATATATCAGTTTACCATGACAAATAGTTCTCTCAATTAATTCTTTCATTACTAATAAAGCTAGAGAAGTAAGTTGGTTTTTTTTAGATAAAATAATCTCATTATAAAGATCATGAGGTCCATATTCAAAAGCCATTTAGATGGATAACGTCATCAACATGCCAGACAAATTCAAATAGTTCAGATAAAAAGTCTATTTAGCCACCCAGTGCCTGCTAAATCAGCAAGAAACCCAATATATTCACCACTTTCATTTGTAAGAATAAGCATTCAGTCATAGATGCCTATTTAGATTTGTTCAGTTTAAGCTGAAGGATCTGCCAATAAATAATTGAAAACCCACCTCCATGCCCATGAGACAGATCTTGCAACGTTATTTTGCCCTTTAGGTTATTTCTTTGGTCATGAACATACGGTAGAGGCTCGTGACAACAAGAATAATTTAAGGGATAAAGTAATACGAGTGATGCAAGATCTGTCTCATGGGCCCAAATTTCACTAGTAGAATACAATACATATGTAATGAATTCTCAAGAATCATATCAAAAATAAGATTAACCTTAACACATTTACTAAAGCAAAATGTATAAACTTTGCTATCTAGAATCAACTTTCTGAAGAATAGTAAGGACACAATTATGTCTGATAAGTTTTTTGAATGCCCTATAAAAATAATTATATTTACCTCTGCCTACAAATGTACCATTTGGGAAGGCAGCAATGGACTCAGTACAAAAACACATTCTATGCAATATAAAACCAAGGCTAGTTAAAAAATAAAACTAAGATACATGTAATAAACCCAAATAATCACCCAAAGGGGCATGCTAAGGGGTGTACCCCTCAGGCTTTACCCCTTTGGCAATGCCCTGCCTACTCGTCAGGGAACTGTCAAAAATGCCACAGTCCAAGAAGTCACACTGAAATCTTGCCCCTTGGCAATGTACTGATCCAGAGAAGATAGCAAAGTCCCAGAAGCAGCAAGGAACTGAGACAGGCAAAGAGATCAAGTGGATCATCCTTCCAGATGGCTGTTAATGCAGAAAGTCATGTAGCATGCTATCATGTACAGTGCTGGAAAAGGTTTGTGAACCCCCAAGTATAATAATGATAATTACAAGTTTTTACCATGATACCCTTGTTTAATTAAAATCAATCTTTTCTTATGCAATCATAGGGTATGAATTAAACAATAGTGTGTTTCTTGAGACACAATACTTTACAAAGTAGGAACAATAAGATAATAAGTGTGAGTGAAATAGTAAATATACCCCTAGTTTCCATAGCAAGGTTAATTGGCTAATTGGAATCAGGTGCTTAAATAATTGGGTAACAAGTAAATCATCCTGTGCTATATAAGTCTAATATATTTTGATTTTGATATTCACCATAAAAGTTAGTGGGAACTCATCATTATCACCACCAAAAACTTTCAGAGGACTTATCAAGAAGCAGAGTTGATGCTCATCTGTCTGGACAGGGTTACAAGACTTATTTCTAAACATCTGGGGTGCCATCCATCCACTGTCATACAGATACAGGTGAATTTTCAAATGAGTTACACGCATAAATGTAACACATTATCATAGCAATTTTCAAAATCCATTTACATGGGTAAAGTGTACTTACACGAGCAAATCCTATTGACAATTCAAAGACATATTTTGTAGCAATTTGCAAAAGCCCACTTATATGAGTAAAATGCATTTACATGTATAAAACCCATTTTTAATTGTGTAAATGCTTGTGATAATCAGGCCCATGGTATGCACATGGAAAAAGCTGACTGCAGTGACTCTTCTCAGGAGCGGTCATCCTGCCAAGATCACCCAAAGAGCAAACTGAAAATCATCCATGACATCACAAAAGAATCCCAGACTAACATCTAAAGAACTGCAGACCTCTCACTGTGGCTAATGTGAGGTTGCATGCATCAATCATCAGGAAAAAATTGAATGGTGATGATGTCTGGGTCATGTTCACCAAAGATCATTTGGATGATCCACAAGATTTCTGGAATAATTTTCTTTGGACAAACGAGTCAGAACTTGAACTTTTTGTTCACGATAAGAAATGTTTTGTTTGGCAAAAAAAAGAACACTGCCTTCCAAAATAAGAACCTCATTCCGAGTGTCAAGCATGGTGGTGGAGGTGTTGCATTTGGTGGTCTGTGGGATAGGCTCGTAGACCACCGCACTTACCTACAATCCCGAGCCTGTAGTAACCCACTCCAACAACAGGGAAGGCCCCTTAAGAATGTGCAGCAGGCTACTATGTCTAGCCTCTCTCTGATACTGTCCCCTGCGTGCAGTGCCATCCCTAGGTGTGCACATGTGTCTCAGCACCAGATTTAACAGAACCGCAGCGGGAAAGCCTCCACAGCCCCTGCTGATGACCTCATCAAGACTGCCCTATATAAGGGCAGTTCTCCTCCACTTAGACATCTCGGCAATAGGTCAACTACTCGATAGCAGAGCAAGTTGCTCAGGGTTCCTGGTCTTCATTCCTGCATTCCTGGTCTTTGTCTTCCATTGTGGTCAGTCTTCAGTTCTTCATCAGGTCTTCATCTTGTGGTCAGTTTTCAGTTCTTCTGTGCCTTCTGTGTCATCACCTGCCTGTCTGTGCTGTTCCTTGTCTCCCTGCCTGCCAATCTGCCCACCTTCTCTTGGAAGGATCTCTGGTTCTGACTTTGGCTTGCTTGATACTTGACCATGCCTGAACTCTGCCTGCCTCTGACCCACTGTCTGCCTCCTGACCATGTCTGAATGCAGCCTGCCCCGGACCCTGGCCTTTGACTTGACCATCTCCATGGACATCTAGCTCATCTGCAGAGGTTCCTGCCTAAGACCTGCCGGCCCCGGCAGGCAAGGGCTCAACCTAAGGGGAACGAGGGTTGGTATAGGTGAAGCTCTAGTTGGGCCTCTGCCACAGTCAGCTCCGCCAGGCGACAGTGGGGACCTGTAGGGTTCCTCCCTATAGGTTGTGCCAACTGCACCTCAGTCCAAGGGTCCAAGCCAGCAACAGAAGGTATCATGGTGTTGGGCTGCTTTGCCAGATCAGGACCTGCATGACTTACCATCATTGAGGGAACCATGAATTCTGCTTTATATCCGAATGTCAGGACATCCATCCATGAGATGAAGCCGAGCTGAAAGTGGGACATGCAGCAAGACTACCCTAAACACTCAAGTAATCTATTACAGAATAGCTGAAAAAGAAGAGATTTCTGTATGGAAGAGTGGGCCAAAATTCCTCGAGGGTGATCTGAGAGACTGATCAACATTTACTGGAAAAATGTAATTGAAGATTTTACTGGTCAAGAAGTTGCCACCGGTTACTGAATGAAGGGTTCACATACTTTTTCACACAATGATACACAGGAGGTAATTTTCAAAAGGATTTACATGTGTTAATGCGCTTTTCAAAACTGTTATTTTTACGTGTGTAACTCCTTTGAAAATCTATTCCATAGATCTGAATTGTCAAAAGGTTTTACATGTTACATATTAACAGGGCTTTTGAAAATTGCTACAATACATGCTACTTTTACATGTGAAACTCCTTTGAAAATTATCTCCTTATTGTTAAATCTTTTTGTTGATTAAATAATCAAAGTATTCATTTTTCTCTGAATTATCCAATTAGGTTTTCTTCTCTCTGATCAGGGTTTAGATTAAGATGTAATCATGTTTGAGCATAAATTGTGCTAAAATACAGACCATTTTAGGGGATTCACAAACTTTTTTCTCAGCATTATATTTATATGATACCAATAGACATTTTTCATTATGTTTAGTATACATTTGATCAATGACTATTATGTATATTGTTGCTGTAACAACACATGGATCATAACTTTGGAGTTTTCAGAATATAAGCATTATTAAATAAATAAACAAGATTTGGATTGTTACGGTCCCGGGCCGTGCCCCGGTACCTCCACTCACCTTGGGCCGGCCCGGGCCGCTGAAGCGCCTTCCTACCCATCTAGGCCCGATCCTGGCCTCTGCCACGGCGCCTCCTCTGCGAGGGAGACGCTGCCGATCCGACGCGTTTGGCCCCGCTCCCTAGGCGCGCGCACGGGGGTTCCAGCTTTAAAGGGGCCAGCACGGGAAGAAGGAGGAACAGCTTTTGGATGACGTCAGACACTGCAGGGGTATTTAAACCCTGCAGCTTGGCCTAGATGTCGCCTTGCAACAAGGTTCACTCTACGGAGGTTCTAGTTGCTGTTCCTGAGTCCTCTTCCCCGGCTTCTGACTTGACTTCTGACTCCTGGCTTCTGACCTTGGCTCGTCCACAGACTTCTGTTTCAGCTTACGTCCTTCGGCTCTGTCTTCGGCATCTGACTCCTGGCTTCTGACTTTAGCTCATCCACCGACTTCTGATCCAGCTTCCATCCCTTGGCTTCTGTCTTCGGCTTCTGACTTCTCAGCGTCCACCGGTACCCATGCCACACCCTCCAGGAGGTCTTGCCTAAGTCCCAGTGGCTCGGGTCCTCACGGGCTCCTCCCGGGGGAACCGCGGAATTCCAGGGGTGAAGTTCCTGTTAACATCCTGGCCTTGGCTTCTCCCTCTGAGTCGCCCCTTCGGATCCTCGGTTTCAGAGGAACGCACCTAAGTCCAAGAGGTCTGGGTTCTCACGGGCTCCTCCCGGGGGGACCTCGGGCTTCCAGTGGTGAAGATTCTTCAAGTCCTCTCTCCTGTGCCGCCTTCCGGCTTCAACGTCCACTGTGGGCCTTCCCACAGAGCATTACCATCCGACCCAGCCGGCTCAAGGGTCCACGAAGCTAACATGGACAGTATGAGTTGCAGTCTGCCTGAGGCGTTGTCAGGCCCAAGTTGGCCAGTAAGGGGATAATACCCAGGACAGGAGCAGCTGGAAGGCTGGATTCAGGGATCAGACAGGCTTGTAGCAGGGACAGGACAGGAAGAAGTTTTCACCTGTACTAGCCACCTCCCCCTCGAGTTGAGCCCTTGTGTTTTGGTGTCCGGCAGGACTTGGATGGTCCAAGAACAGGGAATAAAGCAGGGCTAACTGCAGAGTCACACACAGAATAAAGTGCTGACAAGAGACCGACAATACAAACAAATAAGCAAAGAGAGGGAAACAGTGGACAAACAAACAAAGGCCACAAGCTAAAGAAACGAACAAGACAGGAACTAGAATCACAGAGCAAGAAGACCTAACAGGAAGGCCAGGCACTTGCCAGTTCTAGGAACTGGCAAGTGCCAATGGAATGTATTTCAATTAATGAGCATGCAGTCCAGTAAATCAGTTTATTTACTACACAGTTTACGATTATCATTTTAGCTGCACTGAATTTGGGAACTCTAGAATCCCAATTATCTTACTGTCAAAGAACTCAATGAATTGCAGATTGAACAATGGGTAATTTCTAATTAATCCCCATGCTGAACAACATGTTTTGTAACTTTTGAACAAAGTATATCAGAAATTCTATACAAAAAGGCTTAAGATGCTCAAAATGTACTTGCTGTAGGAATGAAGGAATGGGAAAGACTTGATAGGAGCTTCTAAATATCTGACAGGCTTCAATACACTACAGGAAGGTGAAATCTTCCATGGGAATGGAAATTCACAAACAAGGGATCATATGAAGTTTCAGGGTGGAAGGTACAAAGAAAACATGGGAAATAACTTCTTTTCCATAAGAGCGATGGATTCTTGGCATAGCCTATTCACAGGAGCAGTGGAAAGTAAAACTGACACAATTTAAAACAAGTTTGCAACATACATAAAGGGCAGTGGTATGGGCAGGTAGCAGGAAAATCTGAGGACCGAGGGAGGGGGCAGGTGAAGGAAAGAGTGTTAGCTTAGGCATTTTAAATCTGGCAGGCAAAACAGGGGAAAACACAGGTCAGTGATCACAGAGTGGAAGTACAACTACATCAAGCTTGATTAAATCCTAAATGCAGTGACAGGTCTATATTAGGCTGCCATGGTTAAATCCTACCATGGGGTAGCTTGCACAGAGAGGGTGGTTACATAAAACCTTAACAACGGTGGTACATCTGCATCAGACTTCCAAGAAGTCAAGGACAATCTGCAAGGAGAGACTATGGTTAAAACCCAAATGTCAATAAGCACGTGGAGGCTGGATAAATTTGAACAATGGCATTGCTAGTTTTGTTGGCAAGCTGTTACAAATCTTGGTAGTAGAAGATTGGAAAAAGCCTGGATATTGAATTAAGTATGATACTTTAGGAATCAAAGAGGAAGATGGCAAAAAAAACAGAAATTTATTTTATTTATTTTTATTTAGCGTTTTTCTATACCGGCATTCAAGATTAGTATCACATCATGCTGGTTTACATTAAACAAGGGGGTGTAAAATAAATAACTGAACAGAACTGTAACAAGTGTAATGAAAAAAAACTCTGAAGTTATAATAAAACAGGATGCTAAAACTGGGTGGAGGAAAGTCTAAAGGAACTTAACAGTAAGAGCCATTATTTACAGTATTATAAGAATGTCTGATTGTGGTTGTCGTTAATATACGATTCAAATAGGGTCTGGAAATGCTTGTTTGAATAACCACGTCTTAAGCCTTTTTCTGAATGTTCGAAGGCACGGTTCTTGACGAACTTCCGGAGGAATGGAGTTCCATAGAGATGGTCCTGCTGTAGAGAAAGCTCGGTCTCTAAATGATATATGTTGAGAGGTTTTGGCATGGGAGACATGTAGTGAGTCTCTGTAAGCTTCTCTAGTAGGTCTGGAGGAGGTATGTTTTCTGAATGGGATTTATAGGTTTAGTGGAGCTTGGTGATGGATGGCTTTAAATATTGTGGTAATGGCCTTATGCATGATTCTGTAGTGGATTGGCTGCCACTGTAGGTCTTTAAGTATGGGAGAAATGTGGTCTCTTCTCCTCGTGTTTGTCAGTATTCTGGCTGCCACATTCTGTACCATCTGAAGAGGTTTGGTGTGAGAAGAGGGGAGACCCAGTAAGATAGAGTTACAGTAGTCTATCTTAGAGAAGATTATAGCTTGCAGAACCATTCTGTAATCTTGAAAGTGAAGGAGTGGTTTTATTCTTTTCAAGACATGTAGTTTATGAAAACAGTCTTTAGTTGTTTGGTTGATGAAGGGTTTAAAGTTTAGCCGATTATCAATGATAACTCCTAAATCTCTTGCTTGGGTGATGTGAAGATTTGATGGAGTGTTCGAGGTGATAGTACTATTTTCCGAGGAGATGAGAAGGAGTTCGGTCTTAGAGGAATTTAGAATTAAGTTTAAGTTGGTGAGGAGGCCGTTAATTTCCTGAATGCAGTTTTCCCAGAATTCAAGTGTTTTAGTAATAGATTCTTTTAGGGGGATCACGATCTGGACATCGTCGGCGTATAAGAAGTGTTTTAGGTTCATTTTGGTTAACAGCTTGCATAGTGGAAGGAGGAAAATATTGAAGAGGGTGGGGGACAAGGAAGAACCCTGGGGAACTCCTAGGGTGGAATGGTGACGGAGTGATTCTTGTAGCCTCTGTTATCAAGGAAAGTTTTGAACCAGGCCAGAGCAGTTCCTGTTACTCCGATGTTTGACAATTAGCTTAGGAGGATAGAATGGTTCACAGTGTCAAAAGCCGCTGAGAGGTTCAGGAGAATCAGTAAGAAGGAGTGACCTTTGTCTAGGCCCATGATGAGATAGTCTGTCAGGGATATGAGTAGAGATTCTGTGCTAACTGCTTTTCTGAATCCAAATTGGGAGGGGAACAGAATTTTGTGGTCTTCTATATAATCCGATAATTGTGTGTTGACTAATTTTTCCATGACCTTGGCTATAAATGGGAGGTTGGAGATTGGGCGGAAGCTATTGGGATCTTTAGGGTCCAGATTAGGTTTCTTTAGGAGTGGTTTGATGGAGGCCAGTTTAAGGTTGTCTAGATAGATTCCCTGGGATAGAGAACAGTTAATGATGTCCGCCAATGCTTTGGAGATGGAATCTGGGATTAGTAGTAGCAGTTTAGAGGGAATTCGGTCGAAGAGATGAGAGGAGGGTTTCATTTTCTTCAAAACTGCTTGGATCGCTGAGGTTGTTATAGGATCAAAAGATATAAGAGATATGTCTTTATTGGGGTGGTGATATGAACTCGAAGGCGAGATGGTATTGGAAGGAAGCTATGATAGGTTGTTAGTGATTTTATTTTGAAAGAAGAGGGCCAACTCTTCTGCTTTTGATTGAGCTTGGTTGAGTGGAATGTCAGGAGTGTTGATTTGTGTTAGATTGGAAATGTATGCAAAAAGGGCTTTAGCGTCGAAGATGAGGTCATGTATTTTATGAGCATAGAAGTCCCTTTTTGCTTTTAGAGTAGAGCTCTTGTAGTAGTGCAGAGCAAGCTTGTAGGCTGAGAGGGTGTTGTGGCCAGGTGCTTTACGTCATTTACTCTCTTTCTGTCGTAGGCTCTGTTTGAGTTTTCGAAGGTCACTAGTGAACCATGGTTGTCTTTTGGAAGAGTTGGGGTTAAATTGTTTTGTTGTTAGCGAGCATAATTTATTTGCTATGGCCTCTGTTATGTTGTTCCAGAAGTGGAGAGCTGAGTTGGGAGAGGAGACATCAATGAGTGGGAGTTCTAAGGCCAATTGTTTGCTGAGTTCATCTGATGAGCAGGTTTTTCTGTAGAGAAATGAAGGTTGAGGGAGGTGGATTTTATTGGATTCCGCCAGCATGATGTTGGTGGAGATTAATGTGTGGTCTGACCAGGGAACCTGCTTACATACTGGGTGGGATGAATGTGTGATACCCGAGTTTACAAAGATAAGGTCCAATGTGTGAGCCACTTTGTGGGTAGGTTTGTTTATTATCTGCTTGAATCCCATGGCTGACATGGCGGTGAGGAAAGCCTCGCAGCTGGATGAGCGTGTGGGGTTGTCGACATGCAAGTTGAAATCTCCGAGGATTACAGCTGGGGAGTCCAGATTTATGTGTGATGCTGTTATTTCAACAAAGGTGGAGGGATCTGCTTCCATAAGGCCAGGTGGGGCATTCACAAGGAGAATTTGTAGTTGGTCTGATTTGTAGAGGCATGTTTCCAGTTTAGAGTTGGATTTAATTGGGTATTGTGTGAATCTCAAACCTTTTTTGGCTGCTAGGAGTATGCCCCCATCCCTTTTTTTCTGTCGGGGAAGGGAGAAAAAATCGTAAGTATGTGTTGGTAGTTGATTTATTATTGCTATGTCCGTAGGTTTAAGCCATGTTTCTGTTATGGCGCAAATGTCCGGGTTCTCGTCTAGGAGAAGGTCATTGAGGACCAGAGATCTCTGGGTGAGGGATTGAGCATTAAACAAAATCAGGGAGAATAAAGTGAGGCCCAGGATTTGGGTAATCGGTGAGATCATGAAGGGAATGAGAGATTTGTAGGTGTGGGGACGGGATAGCACAGGTAATTTTCCAGTGTAGAGTGTATTGTGATGGAGAATCGGTATTGGGAGACCAGGAGGCATTATGGCCTGTAGTGTCGGAAGAGATGACTGCTAGAATGACGTGGATGCTAGTTGGCACAGGTTTGCAGACGGCTGAAGGAGTGATGAATACTGGGGTGACTTGAATGGCTGCAAATAGAAATACCCTATTAGTAGAAGAGGAGGCCAGCACTTGTAATGGAATCTGGACATGCATGAGTCAAATATGGAAGACAGTGGTAGGAACACAACAGGACATGGGATAGCTAGATTGGTACCAGCTGTTCCAATTTCCCAGAAACCAATTGGGTTTTAGAGGGGCTCAATTATAAACAGAGGTATTTTCTTACTTTTGATTCAAGTGCTGTGGCATTATTTTGAAAAAGAGATATTTTTTCTTCATTGCATTTTAGTTTTGAAAAAGAGATATTTTTTGCATTGCTTTTATGTTTGCTATATTATTATTACTTAGTTTATAAAGAAGGATTTTAGAAGGGAACAAACTGTTTTACTATTAGATTTCTTTTCTACCTTTAGATTTAGTAGCTCAAAGTATCTATGTGTGGTGGGGGAAGGGGTAGAGTTTGTTTGATGTCTTAGCAGTTTAAAGGAGCTCATTAGCTGTGTTAATAATTTAATTTCCATGTAATAATTTATGACTCAGTTTATAACGCAGCCAAGTTAAGAAAAATCTGCCATTCTTAGACGGGCTCAATTAAAAACAGGTATTTTTTTTGTTTTTGATTCACTGCTATAACCCAATTTTTCTGTTTTTATTTTTGAAAAGGGGATTTTTTTACATTACTTTTCTGTTTACATTTTTATTGATTAGAGTAGAATTTTAGAAGGAAATGGCTGCTTTGCTTTTAGACTTTTTTTTATCTTTAATTCCCTCCCTCTCATCCACCCTACTTCACACTCTTACTATATAAACTAACCTACTAATTAAGGGGTTGGATTGCATAGAATAACTTGATTGGCAAAGAAACATAAGGAAAAAATGTAGATTTTTAGTCCTTTGTGTTGTGATTCGGTCTGTGGCAGGAGCCACAGGCTGCTTCTCCACCTCTTTTTCTGCTTCCTTCTGCGGCCCGATGGCCGCCGACGTATCTCATTCGCGGCAGGAGCCACACGCCTGCATTTCTCGCGGCCCAGTGGCCACTGACATGCTGCACACGTGGCAGGAGCCACGCTTCCATTTCTTAAGCGGCCCAGAGGCCGCCGACATGCGCTTTCCATGGCGGGTCGTGCCGCCGTGCTCCGCGGTACGCCAGCCACCGCTGCTGCCTTATAAAGCAGCACGAGGGCTGCCAACACTCCCATGCAGCAGGAGCCACACTACTCTCTTCATGCGGCCGGGAAACTGCCAACAATGTCCTCCTGTGGCCCGGAGGCCATTAACCTTACCTGGGTCCTCTGGGGAAAGAGGGCTTGCATCCCCAGGCTTGCCTGGTGCCCAGAACCACCCTCGGTTCACCTCCTGCGGCAGGGAGTCGTCACTGACGCCGGGACCTGCTGTGAGGCCTAGTTCCAGCTTCTGCTTCAGCCCTGCAGTCTTTTGTACAGCAGGGCTGCTGTCCAGGGTCCTGCACTGCTTCCTGCTTCCTCTCCCTAGGGGCGGGCCCGTGTCTCTCAGCCTGAGTTAAAGGGCCAGGAGGGAGTGGGCCCTCTGGTCCCACCTGTAAGCTCCGCCTTGTGTGTTTCCTGCTTCACCCTATAAAAGGGTTCTTCAGTCATTCCAGCTTTGCCTTTGCAAGGAGTAAGTTCTCTCTTGGACTTCCTGTTCTCTGCTCCTGCTGGGTGTTCCTGTTTCATTGTTGAAGTTTCTTGGTCATCTTGTTCCTGGTCTCTTCCTTGGACGTTCTTTGTCTTGTCGTCTGTTCCAGCCCTGATGTCGTCCACTCCTGATATTCGTTCCAGCCTTGATGTCTTCCACTCCTGATGTTCCTTGGCCTAGTCTTCGTCTGATGTCTGTCTTGTCCAGATGTCCAAGGCTTCATCGTATCCCTCCCAGCGTGGTCCATGACCAGCCTGGCTTGGGTCGGTAGGACGTGCAGTGGTCCAGTGGTCCGTGACCACCCCCGCTGGGGTGTGTAGGATGCTGGTGGGTCTTCTCCATCTTCGGAGCCAAGGATCTCCATGTTTGTCTGTTATCTCCTGGTCTGGAGTTCTGGACATCCATTTTGTCCATCCCGGCTGCCCTTTTGAGTGTCCAAGAAGTTCACCCTGATGTTCTGGATCCCTGCTGGGAAACCATCTTGTATATAGTTCTCGGATGCTCTGGACTCCGGCTACATCTAGCCCCCAGCGGGAAGTGCTCCAGTGGATAGCCTATGGGTCTTTCTTGCCACTGCAGCCTCCTTCCCGGCTGTGGGTGTTAGCGCTCTATCTAGAGCCTTCTCCATCCTGAGTTTTATTGATGATTTTAGTCGCCTTGCCTTGCCAGAGTTCATGTCTTGCCTTGCCAGAGTTCATGTCTTCGTCCACGTCTGACCTTCGTCCATGTCTGGTCTTCATCCACGTCTGACCCTCATCCACGTCTGACCTTCGCCTACATCTGACCTTCATCTACGTCTGAGTCCTCATCTCATCCTTCAACATCTGAGTCCTTATCTCATCCTTCAACGTCTAATCCTCCTGATGTTCATCATCAGCATTCGTTCCAAGTCCTCCGTCATCTCTGCCTCATGACCGGCCTGCTGCCTCTGCTGCTCCCTGCAGCAGGTCTAAAGGGCTGGGAATGGTCAGAGGACCGTTCAGAGACCACCATTGCGTTGGTGGCCTCCCGAAGGCATGCAGGTCCAGTAGAGGTCTCTAGTTTCTCGGTATCCAGACTTGGACCATTTTGCCGCAAGGGCACACAGTTTATGTCCTGTGCTGGAGCGCCCCCTAGCGCTCCATCCCATCAAAGTGCAACAGATTGCGTTGGTGGTCTCACGGAGGCGTGCAGGTCTGGTAGAGGTCCCCGGGTTCTAGCCAGGATCGACTCATCGCAAGGGCACACATTTCATCCCGCACTGGTGAGCGTCCCCTGGTGCTCTCCCCCATCGCAGCGCAACACTTTATGAAAACAGGACACTCAAGTAAAGTCCACATGGAGCTTAATTAATAGTATCATAGCAGATCTTTCAGGTAATTATTTTTAGTTCATCTGATCTTTTACAGCCAATGTAACATAATTCTTTATAACCTTAGAAGCAGTTCTGCACTACTCTCTACATTAATGGTGGGGGTGGAAAGGAAACAGAACCAAAAGATTACATTAATGGCGGGGGTGGATGGGAAATAGAACCAAAAGGTTATTAAATGCCAAGAGTAACATAAGTATGAGAGAGGAGAAAAAAAAGTGTGAAAGCTTGCTGGGCAGATTGGATGGGCCATTTGGTCTTCTTCTGCCGTCATTTCATAATTCATTTCATACTCCATATAAATTCGAAAAACATTTTATAAAATAAAAGATAAGATATTCTATACCACATAATACAGAGCAAGAAAACAGGGCTACACAAAGGGAATCAGTGTGTAGGTGCTAAAATTCACAGAAAGAGAGCCAGTTAAGTATTCTTGTATGTCAGCTGAGAAAAACATAGGACCTTTGGTAGGTCTCTCTTCACATTTCTTTTTATAGATATCAAGGTCAAAATAAGACAGCAAGATGGATGGAAAACATTGTGTCAATGTAGTTGCTGCCACAATTATTACTTTTGTCTATGTCCAGATAGATATACTAATGCATAGTGAGGAAAAGGTTCACTTTGAACCTTGCCTTTAGGTTGACTCATTCATGAAAGAGCTGGCAGAGCTAAGAGAGGAGGTAGTGAGGCATAGGAGCACCCAAACAATGAGGATTACAGTTATAAAATGGTTTTTGAGGTGTCTAAGGTAGCAAACTCCAGCACAGAGGAAGGAGAAACTGGACTGCAAGATGTCAGCTGGACATAGATTACCAAAGCCAGTAGAATATTCATTTTAACCTCACCTTCACTTGAGCTGAAGAACTAGCATGCAGCCCTGGAAGTAAAAGTGGAGAAACCATCCCAGGATGAAGAGGAAGCTAAGCTCATGTGCTTCGAAACTGCAAGATCAGCAACTACTGTGTATAGGAAGTAAAAGGTAGTGGTGGTTGGTGACTCTCTTCTGAGGGGCTCAGAGGCATCCATCTGTCGACCTGACATACTATCTCAGGAAGAGTACTGTCTGCCAGGTGCCAAAATCTGAGACATCATGAAGAAATTATAGACAATTATCAAGCCTATTGGCTATTACAGATTGCTACATATCCATGTTGGTACAAATGATATTGCTGGATATCCCCTGCAACAGATCAAAAGTAACTTCAAGGCTCTGGCAGAGAGGGAAAAGTAGATAGATATGTAGGTGGTTTTCTCCTCAATTCTTCCAGTCGAGTTTAAAGGACAAGGCAGAGACGCTGGCCTTCGGGAAGTGAATAGTTGTGCAGATGGTGTCAATGAAAGCATTTCACTTTCCTGGACTGTGGGGTGGCGTTCCAAGGACTGCTGAGCAGTCATCGAATCTTACTGAGGAGGGGTTAAAACTAGGATGACTGGGGGTGGGTGAAAGAAGCCCTCAGGTAAGTATAAGCCTTCCTGTAAGTAAAACATTAAAGATATTTATAGAAATGGTTTAAAAAAAAAAAGGCAAATCTAGAAAGCCATTCATACAAATGCTCATAGTATGGGAAGAAAAAGTACCAGATCTAGAGGCAGTCATGAAAGGGGCTGACTTATAGTGGCTCTCATGGTGACATAATACATGAAAAACCACAACTGGGATATAGTTATTCTGAGCTACAACCAGTCAGGAAGGATAGGGTAGGAAGAAAAGGAGCAGAAGTGGTACTAAATACCATGAGAACCACAGGGCTTATGAGATAAGAGGAGGCACTGTGAGTTAATCCAGAAAGAAGGAATGCAACATCCATCTACATTTGTGTGATATACAGACTTCCTTTACAAGCAGAAGAAATGGACAGATTTAATGGCGGATATTCACAAAGTTGCCATGAAATGGGAGATGCTATTACTAGGTGATTTCATTTTCTGGATGTTGATTGAGACATCCTGGCTGTAGTGTCATTTAGAATGAGGGAGATCCTGAATTCTCTGTTTTGTTAACTAGTAATGGAATCTACATTGGGTGTGGGTGGGTGTGTGTGTGTGTGGGGGGGGGGGGACTATCCTGGATCTGTTGCTTACCAATGGGGACAGTGCTTCTGATGTTGCAGTGAGGATCAACTGGGAACCGATGATCTTTGGATAGTGCAGTTCAATATAAGAATGCAGGAGATGAAGGTTCATTTAAGGGCAAGGGCCCTAGACTTTAGGAAAACTAACTTTGTTAAAATGGGGCAGTATCTCAAAGAGACATTAGCTGGATGGAAAATCTGGGGGAAGTAGAAGATTAGTGGGCAAAACTAAAAGGAGATATTATAAGAGCAACTAAGATGTACCTAAAAAGGTAAGAAAAAAGGTTAGAGTCCATGAACTGCAAGAGGCTGCATAAAGAGGAAGATAGGATATCTGGAAAAGCTTGTATTCTGGACTGGCCACTGTTGGAAACAGGATGCTGGGCTTGATGGACCCTTGGTCTGACCCAGTATGGCAATTTCTTATTTTCTTATGTTTGAAATACTTCCTAGTGAAGGTGATGGAGACATGGACAGCAGCTGAATTTAAAAAACAAACATGGAACAGGCAGGGGATCTCTGAGGGCATGTTAGATTGTAGTGGAGGGGCAGACGAGAAAGGCCATATGGTCTTTTTCTGCTATCATGTTTCTATATTACAGTAAAGAAAATAAATGATGTATCAGCCTCCACGGAGCAGGAAGTGTGGACACGGGGAGGAGTCAATTGGCCAAAAGAAGAGGTAGGGAAGTACTGAAAGGTCCACCAGTTTCTCTTCCAAATTTTAAAACAAAGGGAGAGAGGGGGCAGACACACTTATGAACCCATCACGAGGGACCAGCTCCCTCTATATACAAGTGCAGGATAAGGGAGAAGTTGGTGTGCTGTGGGCAACCGGCTAATTTAGCTACTTTGGCTGCCACATTTGCTGCCCAAGAACCTTCACTGCTGCTATTCCAAACACTTAGAATAAGTCACATCCAGTGCTCAATGTACACTCCCCCTATCTCACTCAGGCTGGGACTAGGACAGAGGCTGCTCAGGGCGAGGAAGATGAAGAACTGCTTTGTACAATGTGCATGCTGCACAAAATGGGGCCCAGTTATCCATGGCCTGCATGCTGCCTATAAATTTCAATACTTCTTAACTAGAAATAAAAGGCATGCTTGATTACACATGTTTTCCGAAAGGAGAGCCGAAATATTTAAGAGCCACCACTGGAGTTGCTGCTGATTTGGGTACCCAGGGCCCTATTACAGTTATAACTTGTGATGGAGAACAGTGAAGAGGCAGTAAAACATTTTTTGACATGGCACTCCAGAGGTCATTATTCTTGTTCACCTAAGTTGTTTTATTTTTGATCATAAGTAGCTTTATAATTACTACTAAGTATTCTATAGCATTTATGCTTCAGTTTTATGCTTTGCCTTTGCTAGATAGACAGTAGCCACAGAAGGGAAGATTCTAGATAGAAAGGGGCCGATGCAAAAC
Organism: Rhinatrema bivittatum; assembly: GCF_901001135.1. Classification (NCBI taxonomy): domain Eukaryota; kingdom Metazoa; phylum Chordata; class Amphibia; order Gymnophiona; family Rhinatrematidae; genus Rhinatrema; species Rhinatrema bivittatum. The sequence continues at coordinate 71,699,224 of NC_042617.1, read as the reverse complement.
AGTGCACTCAGCCAAGCATACTGTTTAACCCGTGGTTGGACGCGCATTTTGGATGTGTGTCCACAGCCCCTTAAGCTATGCAAATGCATGTTGATGAGGCTACTGATTATTCACCCCACATGCAAAAAAAAAATGTTTGCCAGACCCACACATTTTTACGCTCAGAAATTAACGACTGCCCAGAACAGCCGTTAATTTCTGAGTAGCCCCAAAAGTTGTACAGAAAAGCAGAAAATACTGCTTTTCTGTACATCCTCCGACGTAATATCATTGTGCTAATACATTGGAGGAACCAAAAGTTAAAGTGCGGGTGGTCAAATTAGGGAAACAGACGCTCAGGTAACGAGCGTCCATTTTCCCAACCCATGGTTAGGAAAACAGACACTCATAAAATTGAGTATCCACTTTCCTAACCTGCGGACAGTCGACCTCTCCTGGGCACCCACTGCAATCAACTCTAGCACTTTGTTGGCAACGTGACCCTTCATTTAAATATTGCATCGCGCACCCAGGAGAGTTGCCGGGGTGTGCATTAGAAAAACAGGCATTCAACACTGAGCGCCCGCTTTCGACGCACTTTTATTGCATTGGCCCCAAAGTATTGTACAAGCTAAAGGTTACTGGGCCACAGTGTTACAGAGTTATGTTAGAAACACACCAAGATCATGCTGGCACTGTAGCTAGTTGCGGGCCAATAGATAACATTTGCATACAGAGTGAGTGCGAATTTATATACAGTCATTTGGATTGTTTATAATAAATGGCCAGTCACAGAAAAAAATGTGTAATCCAGTCATTGGTTTAGGATTTGGAAATGTACAAAGTGTAAATACTATATAATGCCTTATTATCAGTAAAATAATCTGAGAGACAGTGTCTTGCGTGGCACTCTCTCTCTCCCTCTCTTTATAAAGTAAGCCTTATTATATTACTTATAGCATTTAATAAAAAAGAAGTTTTTCTCCACAGCTGTTGGCTCTAAGCTTTTATCTGAAACACACTACTGTGAGGTGCTAAGGGCAGAGCCCAGGTGCTGGCCTGGATCTGAGCATCAGGCATTAGATTTTCTGTGGTACACCTGTTCAAATCTGAAGGTACACCAGTGTGCCATGGCACATTGGTTGGGAAACTCTGCTCTAGGTGTGTCTTTTCTTTTGTTGTATATTTTACAGGCTCCTTTATTTGTATAATATAAATGCTTCTTCTGGTATTCTCAGTTCTGTTCTCATTGTACAGTTAATATAGTTTTGAATACGCATATACAAATTCATGCAACAAAAAATGGTTATTGTACAAATAAATGCTGAGAAGGAGTAATTACTAACTAGATAGCTGCAGCTTTTACTGCACAATAACAATTAACACTCAGGATAAAGTAGAAGTCTACTATGTGGCACCTAGTGTATATCAGGTATCTTTATAATCTTTCTTATCTGATTACTCTCAATAAAAGAAATAAAGGTCAATATTGATCTAACACTATGCATTTCAAGAGCTATGCTGTCTTCAGCTACCTAAATCATTATTATCATTATCAGTACTGTGTTAGACAATAGTGTTTGCTCTGGCTTTGTTGCCAATTAGCCCAATAGGTCTGCCTTAATCTCTTTTCCCAATAGGTGGATACTGAAGAGCTTCATGCAGAGATTTTCCAGGTTCCATGCTTTCTACATGCTGTACTCATCCTTCAGCAATTTATAGGGCACATTATTGATTTATTTATTTGATTTATATTCCACTTTAAAGTCTAAAAGGTGAATTTTCAAAGCGTTGCACGTGTACAAATTAGCAGATGCACACAAATAGCATACAGTCACAAAAAGGCTGTTTTATAAACCTCAAACATACATGTGCAAGTAATGGTGCACGAATAAATCTGTTTGTATAAAAAAAAGGGTGGGCCAGTGGCAATCCAGGGGGGGGGGGGCAACATTTATGGATTTAAGTTGCTATTTTATAACCTTCCAAAGCATCAGGCATATTTATGTTACCTGGGTATTTTTACACATGCTAAATATTTGGTATAAGTGAGAATAAAATTCTTTACAGCCAAATTTTTGTGACTGGGATTTTTGTGGCATCCCAGTCACAAATTTTTGTGTGCACCCCCTTGCGCGCGCCGACCCCGGATTTTATAAGATACGCGCGGCTACACGCGTACCTTATAAAATCCAGCGTACTTTTGTTCGTGCCTGGTGCGCGAACAAAAGTACACACTCGCGTATTTTTTAAAAATCTGCCCCATATTGTTTTATGTAATGGTTGTTGATGATGTAAACCGGAGTGTAGGCAACTAGCTATACCTCGGTATAAAAAAAGCGTTAAATTAAATAAATAAATTAAATAAATACTGACTATGTGAGGATCAAGGTAAACTGGGGGGAGAATCAGGAGGGTCTTGATGACCTAGGGATAGACCGGGTAAACTAGTGGACTAATTGGTAAAACTGGTCATTTCTTTCACCCGCGCATACTATAAAATTGGATGACTTGTACGCGTAAAAGCCAACAAGGGTTAAGAAAAAGATGCGAGTTAAATCTCCACGTGTAAATGATTAAATTACTCACATACCGGAAATTTGGGCCATGGATCTGAATTACTTTTTACTTCTCCAGGTAAGCGGTGGCTTTGCTGCAAATTAGCAGTATAAATATCAAAAACTGCTACTTATCCTGCTAAGTATTAAAGCCAGATAAGTGTTAAAACACTACTTAGCTGGCTCTGTTGAAAATACATGTCACGTATCTTTTAAATACATGTTGTTGGGTAGATTTAAGTATATTTAGAGAGTTTGTACATGATACAAAATACAAGCAATTGAACCTGTGTTCATTGGCATGCTTGTGCATGGATTAAAGTTATCCTCTAAGTTTGTACCTGAGGGTATGGAGGATAAAGTGACTTGCTCAAGGTCACATGGAGAGGCAGTGGGAACTGAATCATTACAATGGTAGTGTTTGTTCTAGAAGGTATAAAGAGATGAAAGGTAAAAGGATGGAGGGAGGAGTTTTGCTGATGGGTTTGCAGAAGGCTGACAAAACTGAGGGAGACAAATAACAGAATTTATGGCTACAGGAGGGTTATATCAGGTAACACAAAACACCACACACCACCACCAATTTAATGCAACCTGTAATTTACTCATATATTTGGACAATATCATTCATAGCTGATTCTACAACAATCTTTGAGTAGTAATGAATACAAACTTCAAAACATAATAAAGTTCTAACTAGAAGATGCAGAATTTTAAATATTTGAGGCAGAATTCCCTCTAGAGGACAGTAAGGGGGCAATATTCAACTGCTGAGCAGCTTGGTTAGTCCCCTTCAAAATTCTGCCCAGCCCCCGCCTCCCCCTGCCTCCATCCCCCCTCCCAACCCCCTCCCCCCCCCCCAAAGACTCACAAAAACCCCTGGTGATCCAGCTAGGGGCCCGGGAGCGATCTGCCCCTCCCAGGCCGTCGGCTGCCATTAACCAAAATGGCGCTGGTGGCCTTTAGCCTCTACCATGTGACAGGGGCTACTGGTGCCATTGGCTGTCCCCTGTTACATGGTCCCGGGCCCCCCGCTGGACCACCAGGAGTTTTTGTGAGTCTTGGGGGGGGGGGGGGTATTTTATTTAAATTTTAAGAGGCAGCGCAGGGGGTGGGGGAGCGGCAGCATGTGGTCCCCACTTCAGGTGGCACATTGCCTTGAGCCGCCCCTGGAGGTAGGAGTTGGGGCTGCAACCAGGGGCAGGGCGGGGCAGGGGGGTTGGCGCAACCAGAGAGAGGGCACAAGGCAGAAGGTGCCTAGGGTGACTAATCCCCTTGCACTGGCCCTGTGTCCAAGAACAGCAGCAGTCGGTCATCTTCCTTCTCCCACGGCTCTTAACGTGGTGCAGGAAGAAATGTGCATGAGTTGACTCCTGCAGTGTGACAATGCTGAGAGCCAGCAGAAAGAAGAGGTGAAGGTGCAGCTGTCTGAAGTCTACGGTGCAACAAGCCTGCGGGTGGAAGAGAAACCTCTGCCATCATCGTCCTGCATCCTGGGGCTCTCCAGACAGCTTGAGCTGCACGACGGTTGAGCTCCTGTGCTTTTCTCGCAAGACTCTGACGAAAGTGTGGGATTTTGAGCTCCACAGTACCCACGCTGTCTGAGAGCCCTACAGTGTAGGAAGATGACCTCCGCAGTTTCACCTGCACCTCCAGGCTTACAGCTCCACTTCTTTGTTCTGATTTCTAGGATGTCACACTTGGGGAGACAATTTCTGCAAATTCTGTATGGAAAAGGTAAATTCTGCACTGGGGGGAGAGAATTCTGAGCAAATTCAGCCTTGTGTAACTGCCTAGAATTCTCCCAGGAGTAGAATTAAATGGGCACCTGGAGAAGTATGTATTGTATTTATCAATTTATTGCACCATCACGATACTCATCTTTATCAAATTTTAACTGCACCTGTGTGTGTGTGACTGTAGATATTCTAAGTTGTCCAGTACAGACAGACACAAGGTAGCTCCAAAAACAAAACTGTTAGCATTCAAATGTATTACATAACAAATTAAATAAATGACATTGTAAATATTTATGGGTCAATATTCCGAGGCAAGACAGCCAGATAAACTTATTTGACTAAACTATACTGGACAAGCCATTGAGATTTTCTTCTTCGGCTCTTCCATTACACTTTTCCAAACAAACATCTCGCCCATTTTACTTATTCTGCTTCCTCCGGCGATGGCACCAGATTTTATCGTGAGACGGTCACTGCTGTCAGGTGGCTCCACCACTGTTACCCACTGCACCAGGTCCCAGATTCCACCATGACCTGGACCTCCAGGAACTGCCTGTCTCATAGCTTCCCCAAGCAGTCATTTAGCACCCTAGCATGCACATTTGCGGCACGTCAATCAGAGCTCAAATATCTATATTGATTAGGGATGTGAATCGTGTGCCATATCGTCTTAACGATTGAAATCGTGTGTCAGGAGAAGAAAATCGTGTTTGGCACGATTATTTCGTTGAAAAATCGTTAAAAATCGTTTTTTCCGATTAGTGCGCGCTAACTCCCGTTAGCGCGCACTATCAGAAATTGATACAATTTGACACTTTTCAGGTCAGTTAAGGTCAGTTTAGGAATGAATATGTATTCCTATTGGCTGCCCTCTTATTTATTCATGTTACCAAGGTTCCCACTGACAGTATATGGGGGATGGGAAATGGAAACAGTTGGTAGCTTGACAAAAAAAGTTATGTGATCAGTCAATGTGACTAGAACTTGTGCCCTAACCCTGATACCAGGGGTATTGTGATCTTCATGTACACACAGTGCCCTATCCCTATTAATACCAGGAGTGTTGTGATCTTCCTGCACACAGTGCCCTAACCCTGACACCAGGGGTGTTGTGATCTTCCTGCACACAGTGCCCTATCCCGCCTGCATTACTAGTGAGAGGCTGGCTTCACAGACAGGGGGGAACTGCCTGACCCTCACTCCTGACTTCCCCCATGTCCCAGCCAGTGAATGGTGTGTGGGTGAGGGGAGGGGGGGAGGAGGATGGTGAGGCTGAAACAGCTCCTTCCCTGCATTACTAGTGAGAGGCTGGCTTCACAGACAGGGGGGAGCTGCCTGACTGTAGTAGATTGAATAAAGATCTGATGTTTCTGCTCTCCTCACACCAAACAAAAGCAACACACAAGCAGAGAAGCCCTTCTTACAAAGCTGAGCTAGTGAGTTAAGTAGGAGGAAAAGTAAACATACTGGTGCCAGTGTGGCTATTTAAAAAATACACTTACCAACAATCAATTACCACATATATTTGAACTGTGTATAATAGTTCCAGCCAGGACCACCTTTCTAAAATGCACAGTGATTGGCAAATTCAACATGCACTAGCATTTCACATGCCTGCTAACAAAAATAATAAACAAACAAGTTCTAGTCACATGAGTGATGATCATCACATTACTTTTTTTGTCAAGCTTCCAACTGTTTCCATTTCACATCCCCCCAACCATTACCTCAGTGGGAACCTTGATAACATCAATAGATAAGAGCACAGCCAGCCAATAGGAATACATATTCATTCCTAAGTGACCTTTACTGACCTGGGAAGTGTCAACACTTTGTTTCATTTTCTGTTGGTGTTCGTGAGTTTCCAGTTCCATTTCCCATCCCCCCAACCATCACCTCAGTGCGAACCTTGGTAACATCAATAGATAAGAGGGCAGCCAGCCAATAGGAACACATATTCATTCCTAACTGACCTTTACTGACCTGGAAAGTGTCAATTTGTATCATTTTCTGTTAGTGCGCACTAACACGATTTAACGATTTTTAACGATAAATCGTTAGAATTTCTATTGTATTGTGTTCTATAACGATTTAAGACGATATTAAAATTATCGGACAATAATTTTAATCGTTGAAAAACGATTCACATCCCTAATATTGATATTCAGCGGCGCAGACATGCCATTGAATATACCTGGCCATAAGGAAGTTAGTTGGATACGTTTATCCGGCCTCCTTTAGGGCAGCTCTCAGACAGGCCTAAAGTTAGCTGGCTACCTTAGTTGGATAATTCCAAATATCAGTATTTATCCAGCTAACTGGACGGCCTCCAGGTTATTCGTCAAATGTTTATCTGGCTAACTACCTAGCCAGATAACAGACAGGCATTCAGCTCAGCAGGATTTTCAAATCCTACCCTTTGTCCAAACTTAGCCAGAGAAATGGTGCTGAATATGGACCTCTTGTTTCTTCTGCAAATATGATTCATTCAGAAGTCTTTAATTTACTGATGTATGATGCACCTCACCTTCGGCATCAGTGCAATATGGCAAGTAAAAAGTATCCTAAATAAATAACTAGACCAGTGCAGGGAGAAACAGGTAGGGTTTTGTGATTGCTGAGAGTTCAAAAATGGAGAACTCCTCTGTGACCTGTGAGCTGGGGCGCCATTATGAAATATGTATCTGAGCACAGCTGACTGAGAAAATAAGCAAAGGCTTAGTCTATTAAGCCCACACCTCTCTGATCTCAAAAGCAGTGTCTCCTCTTTTCATTTGGTTTAGAAAGATTTCTAAAACTGACCTTAAAAGAGAAATCTTGCTGTGGGGCAGCCAGGGCTCCATTCAAATGGCAGCCTGGTTGAAAAAAGATCTCACAGTTACTTGCAACCAAAAAGCTAGTCAAACTGGTTATTACTATGCAAAGCAAACACCTAGTGTCAGCCTCATTGTTTTGCTGCTTACATTTTACGGGGAGTACAGTTCAAATGTATGCAAGGTTTCCACTCTAGCATTCTGTTCTCACTTTTCCTGGAACTATTTCTAAATGACCTATTTAACATCAAGGTCACAGGTTTGTTTTTTTTCCCAGCTATGCAATTATCATAATGAATAAGCCGCACATAATAGGTAGTATGGAACGATGCTATACAGCTTGAAACTATAAAAAACAATCTTTAATAAAGGTAAGTAAACACCTGAGATGTAATGCAGTGTTCTGATCTCGAACTAGACTACGAAAAGGCAAAAAAACCGTTCAACGGGAAGCCATTTGTGTGTATTCTAAAAAACGTTCCAGAAGATAATAGCCATTACTGTAGCTATATATGACAACGACTCAAGATCTTTATTCTAATAGTGAAAAGATCTAAGGGCTGGTGACAAGGTTTACGAAAAGCTCCGGCTTTAGTATTATGAAATGAATGTGTGTGTTTGGTGAGGAAGGGTGGAGGTTACTTGAGTGTTTGGTTTATTTTGGGATTTTGATAGCAGTTCACTGTAATATTTATTTTTATATCTTTATATTACAGATAGATTAATGAGATATATGATAATGAGAAAATGGGACCATCCATGATATTTATAACTATTTTGCAAAAAAAGGACTTTAGCCATGTATAAATACTATAGCAAGGTGGCCATAATGGGCAAAACAAAACAAGAAATGATGCAAGATACCTGAAAGGGTCAGAGTTCGCTTATTGCATCAGATGTGACTGGTGGAATTTTTCCCAGTATCAAAACTATATGACAGGCTGTAAAGGAGCTCTAATTACCTCTCTATCGCCAGAAATTATTCAGATCTTGGGCATTTCAAAGTGTCTTTCTGAATCATGCTATAATTTTTCACTAACTGATGATTCTGAAAATATATAGTATTTCTGAATGGTTTGTGGTGACCAACTACCATTATTTTATCAGTATTCTTTGAAATAGACTAATTAAATATGTTGGGCTTGCTGTTTTTAAAAAGAAAAACTTATTACTCAGGATAATACCCTAGGCTCTATTTTCAGAATGTACTCAGCCGAAGTGAAACTCTAAACTAGCAGTGATAGGTTTAAATTATAACCATGAGTTTTCTCATGGGGCCTGATATTCAGCACCACATAGTTGGATAAATCTAACTAAATAGTTATCCAGCTAAGTGGTGGGCAGGATAGGGCATGGCTATTTATACAACTAACTTAGGGCCTGATTCACTAAGGCATTTCTCCCATTCTGTGTCTATGGGAAAAGGTCTTGATGAATCAGGCCCTTAGCTGGATAAGTGGTGATATTCAAACGGATCCAGTTACCTATTACCATATTTTCCAGTGTATAAGTCACACCCCTCTTTAAACAGCCAGTTAGTACATAATTTGCAACTTTATATAAGATGCACCTGCATTTTTCCTTGAAGGTCTCTGATAGAGAGAGAGAGAGAGAGAAGCAATTTATTGAAAAAAAAGACTATGGGCCTTATTTTCCAAATGTATCGCACGCGGTAAGGGACGTTTCACATGCGAAATGTCCCTTTTCGCGTGCGATACCAAAATGGGGGTGGAGTCGGCCCCGGAAGAGGAGGAGTTGGGGCATCACCAGGGCCGACTCCGCAACGACAGTGCCTTTTCGCTGCCTATTTCGCTCCCAATAGCTACACCTCCTATGGTGGCACTGTTAGGTGCGAAACCGGCAGCGATCGCACCGCGATGGTGCGATCGCTGCTGGCTAGCGCAGACCCGCCCCCCGTTTCGGCCCCCCACCCCTCATCTTCTAAAATGAGGCCCTATGTGGTCTTTTAAGAAGTTATGTTTCCACTGGGTTGCCGATTTTATTTTTGTGTTTTTTGTGTTTTTAATTTTTAAATTTTTTATGTTTATGTCTGTGCTTTTGTTGTAGATTTAATTGATTCCCCTGAAGCAGGCAGAGATTGCCAACACATTGTCAATGTTGGGAAGGGATAAACGCTCAGCATTTGGGAATTTGATGTGAAGAGAGTTGGTTCTTTGTTAAAAAGATAAGTAGTTTTAACTTGTATTATATATATAAGAAAAAAATGTTTGGAATAAGAATGAGAAATAATAAAGTTAGTAATAAAAGTTAACAATAAAAAGTACAATAGGTGGGAATAAGTAAATGACATGAAAACGCTGTGCTCAGCTATATAATGCTGGTTGAAGCCCATTGCGGGCAAGAGCCTGTAGATTATATCTTTTGAGCACTATTCAATCTGATACCAATTCCCTTAATATTGGTTAGTTGCTTTGGTTGGTGTACTCTGTTTTGGTAGAGAGATACTCATGCCTGAAATTATAATCAAAGGTGATGATTCAGAGGAACTGAAACAAATCTCAGGGAACCTGGAAGATGTACCAGGGAAAATTAACAAACTAAAGATTAACAAATTACCTGGACCAGATGATATATATCCCAGAGTGCTGAAAGAACTGAGAAATGAAACTGCAGACCTGCTATTAGAAATTTGTAAACTATCAGTAACATCGTCTATGGTACCTGAAGACTGGAGGGTTGCCAATGTAATGCCAATTTTTAAAAAGGGATCAAGGGGTGATCCAGGAAACTACAGACCAGTGCCAGGCAAAATGGTAGAAACGATCATAAAGAACAAAACTGCTGAACATATAGATAGGCATTTAGCAAAGAGAAATCTTGCCTCACAAATGTGCTACATTTTTTTGAGGGCATAAATAAACATGTAGATAAAGATGAGCCCGTTGATATAGTGTATTTGGATTTCCAGAAAGAATTTGACAAAGTCCCTCATGAGAGACTTCTAAAGAAATTAAAAAATCATGGGATAGGGGGCAGTGACCTATTGTGGATTGCTAACTGGTTAAAAGATAGAAAACAGAGAGTAGGGCTAAATTGTACATTTTCCCAATGGAGAAAGATGAATAGTGGCATGCCCTAGGGATTTGTTCTGGATCCAATACTTTTAATATATTTATAAATGACCTGGAAATGGGAACAACAAGGAGATGATCAAATTTACTGATGACAAAAAATTATTCAAAGTTGTTAAATCGCAAGAGGATTGTGAGAAATTGCAGAAGGACATTGCCAAACTGGGAGTCTGGGCATGCAAATGGCAAATAAAATTTAATGTGGACAAGTGCAAAGTGATGCACTTAGGGACAAATAGCCCAAATTATAGCTACAAAATGCAAGGTTCCACATTAGAAGTCACCACTTAGGAAAAAGATCTAGGTGTCATCGTTGAATAATACGTTGAAATCTTCTGCACAGTGTGTAGAGGCAGCCAAGAAAGCAAATAGAATGCTAGGGATTATAGGAAAGGAATGGAGAATAAAACAGAGAATATCATAATGCCTCTGTATCGCTCCATGGTGCGACCTCATCCTGAGTATTGTGTGAAGTTCTGGTTACAATATCTCAAAAAAGATATAGCAGAAGTATAAAAGGTACAAAGAAGGGTAAAATGCTAAAGGGGATGGAACAATTCCCCTATGAAGAAAGGCTAAAGAGGTTAGGACTCTTCATCTTGGAGAAGAGACGACTGAGAGGGAATATGACAGAGGTCTATAAATTAATGAGTGGGATGGAACGAGTAAACATTAATCAGTTGTTTACTCTTTCGAAAATTACAAAGATGAGGGGACACACAATGAAGTTACTGGGTAACGCATTTTGAATTAATAAGAGAAGATATTATTTTTACTCAGTGCATAAGTAACCTCTGGAATTTGTTGCCAGAGGATACAGTGAATGCTATCAAGTAAATTTTAAAAGGCCCGCACGCGCAAGATTGGGGGCTACGTGCGTGGCTGGGCCCTTGTGCGTGCTGCGCGCAATCTACAAAGGTCTCAGCCACGTGCGTAACCCCCGTTACATGCAGAACCCCTGGGCCCAAAGAAGGGGTGGGCTGGGGGGGGGGGGTGGTCTGGGCAGGGCCGGGCTAGGACAGCGCCATTCGATGCTGTCCCAGGGAAGCGTGTGTCGGCAGCCGGCTGGTGCGCAGAGATTACTTCTACTCTGGAGGAGCAGTAAGTACAATAATAAAAAATTAGGGGATAGGGTAGGTGTAGGGAGCGGGGAGGAGAGAGGGAATTGGGAGGAAGATTGGGTTAGGGTTAGGGAAATTCCCTCCCAGTGTGCTCCTTAATTGGAGCAGACTAGGAGGGAACTGGGGACCGGCTAATCGTGACGCCACGCATAGATTATAACATTTCCCCGCCCCTGCACACATGAGTCGCGGGCCACCCGCACATGCGTGCGCAAGTCTTAAAATAGGCCTCTATTAGTACAGCTGCATTTAAAAAAGGCTTGGACAACATTCTGGAGGAAAGGTCCATTAACCATTATTAAGGTAGAGTTGAAGAAATCCACTCCTTATTTCTGGGATAAGCAGCTTGTAATCTGTCTACTCCTTGGGATCCTGCCAGGTATTTGTGACCTGGCTTGGCCACGAATGGAAACAGGATATTGGGCTGATGGACCTTTGGTCTGACCCAGTATGGCAAGTCTTATGTTCTTATGTTCGTATGCTTTACAAGTTTCACTTATAGCATTCTTTCAGGAAAAGACTTAAGACCTGGCTGTTTAAACAAGCATACCCGGACACCAACTAATTCTCACACCATCAACCAAACGTTATCCAGCCAGTTCTACCAGACGTTATCCAACCATGTAAATATCTATAGCTTATATTATAGATATTGTAAATATCTGTATCTAAAGTAAATATCTTTATCTAATGTTATCCTCTCCTTTTTTTCTTCTCTTCTCCCAGTTTTATTTCCTTGTTATTTGTAACTGCTCACTTCCACAGGTTTACTCTGTTGTTCATTGTACACCCCTGTTATATGTAAACCGGCATGATGTGATTGTATCATGAATGCCGGTATATAAAAATCTTAAATAAATAAATAAATAAATAAATAAATAAATAGATGGAAAAACATTTATAATGGCCTGCATGGCTGCAGCCTACAGTCAAATACATTATTTTGTTAACTAACTCATCATAACCATATAAACAAAACTAATACAGATTAAGAGCAAACCCCAAGACATGCAGTGACATCCTTAAAAGAGCCCTTGATACAGTATCCTTAGACAATTAGTTTGAATCCTTTCTATTGTAGGGTTATTCATAGAAGCCCTGCAATGAGTCACCTGAGGTAGCCATCTAAAAGCCACCATCATGTTCAACTTCTTGCTCATGGAGCACAGCCCATGGGACCCAGATGCCCCACTCCATCTGGAGAGGATTGGGAGTGGCTTGATCTCCTGGTCATTGCAATCCTACATAGGAGGGAGGCCTCATCCTGGCCATAGAAGCCAAGGCATAGCCAACCTCCTCTCTGCCCCCATTGTTTATAGGCAATAAATCTAACCAGTTAAAAATTCTCCCTCCATCTGGCTAAAATCTATGGGGCAGATTTTAAAACGTATGCACGGGTGTAGATTTGTTCACGCAACCCGGCGCGAACAAATCTATGCCCGATTTTATAACATGAGCGCGTTGCCGCGCCCATGTTATAAAATCCAGGCTCGGCGCACGCAAGGGGGTGCACCCATGTGCACCTTGGCGTGCCGACCCCGAGGGGAGCCCCAATTGTTTTCCCCATTCCCTCCAAGGCCACTCCAAAATCAGAGCGGCCTTGGAGGGAACTTTTTTCCCGGCCCCCCCACCTTCCCCTCCCTTCCCCTATCTAACCCACCCCCCAGCCCTACCTAAATTCCCCCCTTACCTTATTTTATGTCTTACGCCAGCACGGCCGGAATGGAGGAGGTCTCGGGACACACCCCCGGACTGCCTTCGCTCCCCCCAGACATGCCCCTTCCCGCCCCTTTTTCGAAGCCCCGGGACATACGCGCTTCCCGGGGCTTGCACACACCACCGAGCCTATACAAAATAGGCTCAGCGCGCACAGGGGCAGATTTTCTCGGGATACGCGAGTAGCCTTTGAAAATCTGCCTCTATATGCAGATAGATTTAGCCAGATAAAAAAGGGGCCAGGATGAGGCCACACAAATGCTTGCCTTAAGCTGAACTGCACAAGGTTTGTGTGGTTGGATTTAACCTGATAATCAGCCGCAATTTTAGCAAGTTCACTGCAACTGAATGTCCAAAGTTAACTAGTTCAAATTAACCGATTAACTTTACCGCTGAGTGGCTCTTTGAAAGTCTATCCAAATATTCTAGGTGAGAACTTGGCATTGCCTTATACAGAGGCATTATCATCACCTTTATTCCTCTGGTTAAGCATCTCCCCATGCACCATTGTTTTTCTCTGGCTTTGTCCATGCTCTTATCATTCTGTTTTGCTACCTTGAGATCATCAGATACCAAGATCTATTCCTTGATTAGTGCACATCAGTATCTCCCCCCCCCCCCCCCCCATAAAACCCATTATGTACTACTTCCTTGGATTTCTACAGCTCAAATGTACTTTTATGCATTGAATCTTAACTACCAAGTACTCAATCACTCTTTGAGCCTTTTCAGATCACAAAGAGAGCGAGAAAGAGAGAAACGCTGAAAGCTGTACACACAAAATCTTTATACAGCACTAGCACATTATATGTATGTACGTCATGGTTTGTTTACTACACCCTTAACTGAATGTATAAATTAACAGTCCTTATTGTAGTCACAGGTCAGATTAAACAACACTGAACATATAGCCTTTATTATGAAACTATGTTACCGAGCTTATAAGGCACCTCCACTACTAATATGAACAGATACATGTACAATTTACTATATGTGCCTCTATGTAAACTGTTGTAACGGTAATAAACTGAACGACGGTATAGAAAAGATTTTAAATAAATAAAATAAAATAAATCTAATTTTGCCCACTTTCTCAGGGGTGTCCATGTTGTTGCTGATGTTCATGTCATCTGCAAAAAGGTAAAGTTTTCTTTTTTCTAAGACCTGCAGTATCACTCACGAAGTTAATAGGGATGTGCTATCATTGGGTCCTGTTTTGTTTAGTGCATGTTAAATGTTTTAGCGTACACTAAATCAAATTAGTGCATGTTAAATCATGTTAACGTGCCCTAAATGAGTTTTAACATGCAGTAAACACTTGTAATGAGTGCTGAAACAAAGTGACATTGAACAAAATGAAAAAAAAAGCTCAAAGTTAAATAAGCAAAACGTGTTGGGCTGGAAACCCCTAAGAGATACTGAACAGAATCGGTCCAAGAACAGATCCCTGAGGCATTCCACTAATCACCTGCCTTTTCTCAGAAATAATTACATTTACTACCACCCTCTGCCGCATATAGCATGGAAGATCAACTCCGGACTTCAAGAGCCACAAACAGGCCAGGTTTTCAGGATCTCCACAATGAATAGATGCATGAGATACATTTGCATGCACTGCCTCCATTGTATGCAAATCTACCTCATGCACATTCATTGTGGAGATCCTGAAAACCAGGTCTGTTTGTGGCTCTCGAGGGCCAGAGTTGTATCCCTCCTGGCATATAGTGATAAGGCTTGACATAAAAGTTTTTAAATGATTTCCCATATGTCTTCTTTCCCTTCTGAAAGTAGGCTAAAAGATGACAGATGTTCAATGGATACCATTAGAAAAATGTAAACAAAGCCAATGTTTTTCAACTAAAAAGGACTTGAAGACTTTTTAGTAAACCTGTTATACGAAGTGGAGAAGCTCACACACCTTGCGCCGACTTTCCTGTCTGCCCTTATTCATTTGCCTTTAATTAAATTACTCTTTTATTGCCTGGGATGACAACTATAGCACAGCCTGCATTCTGTACTGATCTCAGTTGCTCATGGTAAGTGCCTGCAGTTGTACAACAGAAAAACAAAGGCATTTAGAGCCCAATTTATTATGGTTCTTTTCCCGTTCTGTATCTGTGGGGAGAAAACATAGTGAATCAGTCCCTTGGTTCTCTGTTTAACAGGTTTTCTCGAAGGCCAAGCATATCTGCATAGCTGCTCTGGAATCACTACATCACCTCTGTCCTTTTTCTGCTCAAACTTCGTTTCAAGACAGCCCTGTCTGAAAAGAAATATTTAACAGGGTTCAGCTTGTGGCAACGCGGTGCGTGTCCCTGCGCCGAGGACTGTGTCATTCTGCACTGGAAGTGAGAGACACTTTTGCATAAGATGGGAGCAAATCGTGCAAGCCTTTGTCTGCGCAATCAGGACCTTCCAGCCAATCAAAAGTCCTAAAAACAAATGTTTGTTCTGTTTTAAAAATGTTCTCATAACATTTCTAAGAAATCGCAACTTGTTTCCTGATAGGGCCATAGCCCTGTAGGGTTACTGGTTTCCATTCTAATTGCCAGATGCAATCTGTGAACAACAGTACTTATTAAAGATGCATTCAGTTTAGTCCGGTTTTATATTTAGCTTGCTAAAGACAAATGTGAAATCATCGCTTGCAAAAATAGTTCGGTGTTCTAGAAAGCAGTCATTTTCATCACTGTTAATATTTACTCTGCTAGACAATAAGTAGGTGATTTTTAATTGTAACATAAACATAAAGGTATTCCTGCAGATGATAGACAGAAGGACCTGCTGCAGGAAAGGTGCCTGTGATTCTTTGCTAGCTGCCAAAGCAGACTGGTGGCTGGCTTTGGAGTAAGCTCATTAAATTCCCGGCCATGGCTAAATTGGAGATTTTACCTGGCACAGCTCACACACAAATAAGCATTTTGTAATTTAAATGTGCCACATTCTCTCATTTGTAGAAACGATTTCATAATTGATATTAAAGCGTTTGTTCTGATAGACGTGTTGGAACAGGGCCTCTTTAGATCTGTATTTTCCCCCTATCCCTGTTTATTCTCACCTCACAATTAAGGAGACAAGAAAATTGGGTTCTTGGAAAAGGCTGAAAGGCGTTTCCCTGGTTAAACTGACTCAACCTAAGTCTGTTCCCAGTCATTCTTTCACAACTGCTCCCTAATATAGGCAACTGGAACTCCACCTCCTCAAATCCTTAATCTGCCTGCCAGAGGGATGCAGTTTTATTCCATCCACACACATAAATACATGCATCAACGTTTACTTCATTCACATAACACAAACAGTGCTTCATAAGACTTCAGCCCCAGTTTTGGTCTGCAGTTTATTGTGCAGTTTTTGCAATTAATTGTCTTCACTCAGCTGCCTTGTTTATTCAATCTTTGTTGACAACTGGCCTCTTGGGGGTCCCCAGCCTCTAGTCCTGCTCATATCCAACCACTTATTCCCTGCCCAGGATAATGCCAGACATTAGGGAAGAGCAGCCCAAAAATGTTCGGGGGTTTTTTGTTTGTTTGTTTTTTGTTTTTTTTGTTTGTTTCATTTTTGTTATTTGTTTTGGGTTTGTTTGTTTTTTATTTTAGTGAGCTCTAAATCAAATTAATAAGCACTAAAATCGCATTAATGCATTCTAGTTTGATTTAGTGTGCACTAAAAATGAAAACATGCCTATCAAACATAACTAAGCATGAAACGATCTGTAACCCTTTCCTAGTAGCTCAGTTCTTATTGGGCAATATCAGATTTAAAATTACATGCAAAATGGCCTGACTTCTCATTTTTCTTTATTTGGGATGTGGATAACCTTAGCAATGCAACACATACCACAACCACAATATAAAACAAATAGGCCCCCAAATTATTAAAGTACATCACAATAGACTGAAAACCTTTCTGCACAATCCTCATGAATTGATATCTTGTTAAGTGCGGGAGGGAGGTTCTGAAAGTCAAATTTAGGGTTTTAGGTAGAAAGATGAAAAGGCAGAACCTCCAGGGTAGCATTCTCAGAAATGCTTCCCGTTCCACATGCAGGACCCCAGAGGCAGAGTTCCAGGGTCTCAGTGCATGGATGAGACGATGGTGCAGGGAAGAGGATTTTAGGTTTGTTAAGAACTGGGCTTCATTTTGGGGAATGGGGGACCTTATCCGAAAGGATGGGCTCCACCTTCACCAGAGTGGAACCAGGCTGCAGACGTGCACGGTTTGGAATGATGTATCTTTGAAGGATACTAAGAGAACAGGAAAATTAGGGCATCCCAATAGAGCAGTTGCAATGAATGCCAAAGGGGGATCAGGTGCCTTTCAGTAAAGTACAGAAAGAGTCCAAATTACCCCTAACTTTTCAATATATTTATAAATGATCTGGAAGAAATACGACGAGTGAGATAATCAAATTTGCAGATGACACAAAATTGTTCAGAGTAGTTAAATCTCAAGCAGATTGTGATAAATTGCAGGAAGACCTTGTGAGACTGGAAAATTGGGCATCCAAATGGCAGATGAAATTTAATGTGGATAAGTGCACATTAAAGTGGATATAGGGAAAAATAACCCATGCTATAATTTCACAATGTTGGGTTACAACCCAAGAAAGAGATCTAGGTGTCATAATGGATAACACATTGAAATCGTCGGTTCAGTGTGCTGCATCAGTCAAAAAAGCAAACAGAATGTTGGGAATTATTAGAAAGGGAATGGTGAATAAAACGGAAAATGTCATAATGCCTCTGTATCGCTCCATGGTGAGACTGCACCTTGAATACTGTGTACAATTCTGGTCGCCGCATCTCAAAAAAGATATAATTGCGATGGAGAAGGTACAGAGAAGGGCTACCAAAAGAAAGACTAAAGAGGTTAGGACTGTTCAGCTTGGAGAAGAGACAGCTGAGGGGGGATATGATAGAGGTGTTTAAAATCATGAGAGGTCTAGAACGGGTAGATGTGAATCGGTTATTTACTCTTTCGGATAGTAGAAAGGCTAGGGGGCACTCCATGAAGTTAGCATGGGGCACATTTAAAACTAATCGGAGAAAATTCTTTTTTACTCAACGCACAATTAAACTCTGGAATTTGTTGCCAGAGGATGTGGTTAGTGCAATTAGTATAGCTGTGTTTAAAAAAGGATTGGATAAGTTCTTGGAGAAGTCCATTACCTGCTATTAAGTTCACTTAGAGAATAGCCACTGCCATTAGCAATGGTAACATGGCCCAATTCCCTCACTCCCCCCACCCCTAAGTGTCATAAATGATCCTGCCAAACTGTGCAACCCCCACCTCCTCAAAGCCCTAATAAACATTTTAAAAAAAGAAAACGTTGCGGAGTCCACAGGGCAGGCCTCCCCCACCCCCTTTCCCTAATTCTGTTTTTAAATGGAAACCGGGCTCCCCCACCCATAATCCCTATGTCCCAGGTTGTTCCCCCCTTCCCCCTCACCCCCCCAAACCTCCCCGACCCTAAACCCCGCAGCCGGGAGTGAGATCTCCACTTACCCACTGTCCACCTCCAGCACTCCTCGCTTCCGGCTGCGGCTTTTAGGCTCGGAGGGCGAGGGTAAGGTCCGGGGAGAGGGGGGGGGGGGTGCAGCCTAGAACATAGGGATTACAAGTGGGCGAAGGGTGGAGGGAGGGGCAGCCCAGTTTTCATTTAAAAACAGATCTGGTATAAGGGATGGAGGGGCACGACCTGCAGGCCCCGCTTTTTCTTTTCTTTTTTTTTTTTTTTACATTTAGGAGGGCGGTGAATGAACTTATTTATGAAATTTGGGGGACGGATGAGACAGAACTACATACAATGGAGGCAGTGCATGCAAATGTATCTCGTGCCTACTCGTGGCGGATATCCTGAAAGCCAGGCCTGTTTGTGGCTCTCGAGGACCCGAGGGAAATGATTACAAAATAGCTGACTGAAATACTCAAAATCCATGGGGAAGCTATTCCACTGCCGACAAGAAATTTCTATTCAGCACACAAAATGTGTGAAGAAAGCCCATGATCAGGTGCTAGTTTTATCACACGAGGAAGAACTCTAAGCCATACCACCCTCCTAGTTTCCAAGGCAATGACATTTTTGTGGAAGAATTATTTTTCAAAATCCTACTTTGTCTTAAAAACGCAGCTTCATATTGTTTAACTCTCCTGTGAATCTTAGAATAGACAGTTTTGTAGAGCATTCCCTGAAGAAAAGGTTTAAGAGAGTGTCAGAGAGAAAAATCCGGAATACAAATGGAGTAACACAGATGTCAGCTCTTTTACAGAAGAAGGAGACTGTGTTAGTCCTGGGGGAATTCTGCGTTACTGTGGAATTTCGCCTTGCAGAATCCAGGCCACACCACCGCTCTGAAGGCTATGGCAGGCAGGATCCTGGCAATAGAGCAATAATGGCTCTGCGAGCCTGTCGGAAGAGAAAGGACATGATCCCTGGAAGCACGACACGGGTCAGGCTCGCAGGAGAAGCTCAGCTGTGCTTACAGCCTTGCTCCGTGAGCGTGGCTGAAGACCATACCGGGGAAGACTCCAGGCAGGGAGGACCTCCAAAGGAGGTA
Source organism: Rhinatrema bivittatum (assembly GCF_901001135.1). Lineage (NCBI taxonomy): Eukaryota > Metazoa > Chordata > Amphibia > Gymnophiona > Rhinatrematidae > Rhinatrema > Rhinatrema bivittatum. The sequence goes on along the minus strand of NC_042617.1, from coordinate 71,679,649 downwards.
CGAGAGCAGTTACGGAGCACGACAAGAGAGAGGGAGAGAGTAAGCGGGGCACTTCCCTCAGGGTGGCTTGGGCGGGGTTACACTGGTCTGCTTAGGGCCCCTACAGACCCTTGCACCAGCCCTGTGCAAAGCACTGGCAAGATTCAACCCTCCAGATGTTAGAAAGTAAGCTCCTCATGGGGCTTGCATTTCCCTATCTCTCTTTCACTCTTTGATGCTAAACCCAAGTTTGCACTCCTGGTGGTAAAAAATCCCAAGATGTGTCCAAAAATCTCTCTTCTTTCTGAATGGGCAAGAACTGGTGGCAAAGGAATTCCAAAACAACCAGAACAAAACTCACTCCAAAAAAATACTGCTCCCTACTTCTCTGGCAGGCCACTGTTGTCCCTGCTCAGCTGAGCGCAGGGAATACCAGCACCGCTTCTTGGCCTCCTAAGGCAGGAGTGAAAATCCTCCTTAGGCAGGTGCAGACAGCAGGTCAATTTCTTCTTACAGATTATGGAAAGATTTAAACTCCAAACCACCTTCGTCCTGCCCCCAGTTAAGCATATTATCTGAAAGAAATTGTCTGGTCTTCCCATTTCTACAGAAACGTTGAAAATCATTCAGCATATTTATAGCACAATGATGGCTCGCGAACAGAAAAGGGGCGGGGTTAATAGTGGGCGGCCGGCCGCATTGTGGTGGTGTGGTTTCGCCTGCCGCTGTGCGGCCACGCCGCACACTGTCGCCCCCATAGTGCCACGGGAAAAGGTGTAGTTATTTCCCACGGTGCTGCCGGCAATAATGTGGAAAAACATTATCGCCCGCAGTGCTGCCAGGACATAACTCCGCCCAAACCCCGCCCACACTCCTCCCCTTCCCTTAATTTGAATAGTACCACCACAATGTGGCAGGTATCGCATGCAGTAGGGCGTTATCGCACACGATAAGGCCCTAATGCACATGATAAGACCACATCGCAGCTTGATGAATGACCCGGTTTGTGAGACAAATGTGAAGGCTCTTTGTTTTCTGTACTATTATTTAAATGAAAATACTGGATTGCACTGAAATACAAAATGATAATTTGCCAAAAATATTGTGCTATTTTGACAAATAATTGTGCAGAATTTTTGCAGAATTTAGAAAATGTGTGCACAAAAGAATGCAGTGAGTGGCTCTTTAACGCGATGGCGGCCCCTACCTCACAGGACCGCCATTGCCTTAAAGGGCCGCTAGCCTGGAAAAAAAAGTGGCGTGCATTTTCTATTTTAACTTTGGGGAGGTGGAAGGGGGGTCCGGGGCATTGCCGCATGGTTCTTTTTTTTCTTAACATTTTGGGTATTCAGGGCTGCCTCAGCTGGTGGCCCCAGGTTGAGATGGGGGTGAGCACTGAACACCATCTCTACCTCCCCATTTGCACGTGACTTTTTTTTCCCTGCTGCTCTAAATATGAGGTGGAAACTGACCTTCTTAGTCATCCGCGATAAAATATTTACATCAAATTGACTCATAATGACCTTTCGTGCATGTATTTGTATTATTCATGCATGCAATATGCATACAAAGAAGATCATATTTTTTTTTTATTTAAAAAGTTTTTATATACCGCAAACTGGTCAGGGTCTGGCCGTCTAGGCGGTTTACAGCAAACACACACAATTTAAAATTTCAAACAAACAGTATACATTTAAACTAAGTCATCATGATAATAAAGTAATTCAATCCAAATAAAAATACAAATAAAAATAAAATACAATTGAGAATAAAAATTCTACCTACTATTAGAATTTAGACCAAGAATATAACAGGTGATGGAATCTGGGTGGGGAGATGCAAAATGTTGCATATATCACGCGATATACGCTTTATAATGTGCGTTAGAGAACTAATGAGGATTGATACATCACCTGGATAATAGAGCTCTATACTGGAACACCCCTGGAACGCCCCAACATATCCAGATAAGCTTTGAGCCGGATAATAAGTTATCTGGCTATGTCAGAAGTGGTCAGACCAGCAGGATTTTTAATTCCTGACATTTGTCCAGCTAAATGTGAAACTCAGCAGGACAAACACATTTAACATGGACATCAACGTGTCTATGTGTATGGGGGTAAAGGAGGGGCCAAACTGATGAGGGAAAAATAAAAGAGTTATATGGCAGTGATTATATCTGTTAAATCTCTTGATTGTCCAAAACGTCAATAAGATGAGAGAAATCCCATGGTGCATAGGGAGAGGAATTACCTCTGCAAAAAATTAGGTAATATCTCTCAAGAGATCAGTGTTGAGGCCTCATTATTGTGTCCATTTCTGGAGATGTGAAGGGCAATTTCAAAGCATTTATCTGGGTAAACAGCTGAAAGTTTCTATGATTTGCCATTGCCTGTCTTCTCTAGCTGGGTTAAAAAGAGGGATTCCCAATGATGCGGTTTAGGTTGGGGGAAGGAAAACTGTATGCGTGCGTTCACATTTTCAAAAGTACACGTGCTGGTTTACTCCCCTTCCTCACCTTGCATGCCTGCCCCTACAAATAGCAGGATTAAAGTAATCAGGTGCTTTTAATGCATGTCACTTACGGCAATGAGAAACTCCCCGGCTAGTTTCTCTGCAAAAATCAGCTACAAAGTGTGTGTGCCAAGAGTACCCATGCACTTTACCACCATGTAGGCTACTCAAAACTGCCCCCTGCGTTATTCATTTTGATTTATATTCCGCCTTTCAGCCACTTCAAAGCAGAATAATTCAGGTACTGTAGGCAGCGCTTACTCACCTCCAAATTAATACAGAGTGAAGACAAGCAACCCAGAGAAGGGCCATTAAAACAGAGAAGAATCTGCACCATGAGCCCTATGAGGATAGACTTAAGGAAAAAAATATGTGAATGGCAGAGGACAGGAGAGCTCGGTATCAATAATGCACAAGAGGCAAACATTTTCTAGTGGAAAGGACAGTTTACAACAACTGGTCACAGCATGATGCTGTAACATAAGGAACTATTTTTTCACACAAAGTGTAGTGGGGTGCATGGGACCAACCGCCCAGTGGAGGTGACGGAGACAAACACAGTACTGGGGATCCCAAGAAAGCTTGGGATACGCATAGAAGGTCTGTAGTTGTGGGGACGTGAGAAACAATGCCAATGATCAAACAGGGTCTGTGATAGTGCATCAGAAAAGAGAATGAGCGGCCAAGTAGTCATTTTCTGCTGTCATATTGTACATTATGTAACTGCCCTTTAATGCTTTAAAGATAAATATGTCTTTATCAACAGAGTATCTCTGGCAGGTTTTTAATCCCTGTCTAATTATTGCATGTACTGACTTTCTTCCTGTGCTACCACTGAACTATTAGACGTCCTCCTTGCCAGACAAGCATGTCTTTAAGTGGTCTAAACAAGTTTACAAAGAGTTATGTAAAATGTTTTGCATTTTTTTGTAGGGGGGAAGTTACAATTAAATTGATACGATTATGGCAAAGATCCTAGAACAGATTTAAGAAGAAAGCTCTAAGACAAGACACTGGGTCACTAAAAGTGCAAACCCAAAACATATTTTCAACATACCATAAAACACATGATATAATTTTTCTGCCATTTCAATGGTATTTTCAATGCATGCTATAATAGCTTCATCAATAATTCTTACTAAATGGCTGAAAGCCCTGTGAGCCTTTTGTAGAGAGCCCTACAACTCAGAATAATATCTCCAGGAGACTGAAGACCAGATTTGTTAAGTTTTTTGTTTTGTTTTACCCATGCTGTGTCTGTGGGAAAAAAAAAACTTAGTACCTAAGAACATAAGAAATTGCCATGCTGGGACAGACCAAGGGTCCATCAAGCCCAGCATCCTGGGCCACAAGAACCTGGCAATTACCCAAACACTAAGAAGATCCCAAGCTACTGATGCAATTAATAGCAGTGGCTATTCCCTAAGTAATCTTGATTAATAGCCGTTAATGGACTTCTCCAAGAACTTATCCAAACCTTTTTTGAACCCAGCTACACTAAGGGGCGGATTTTACGAGCCCTGCTCGCGTAAATCTGGGCGGATTTACGCGAGCAGGGCTCGTACTTTTGTTGGCGCATCAGGCGCAAACAAAAGTATGCTGGATTTTAGTAGATACGCGCGTAGCCGCGTGTATCCGCTAAAATCCTGGATCGGCGCGCGCGCAAGGCTACCGATTCCGTATAGCCGGTGCGCACCGAGCCGCACAGCCTACCTCCGTTCCCTCCGAGGCCGCTCCGAAATCAGAGCGGCCTCGGAGGGAACTTTCTTTTGCCCTCCCCTCACCTTCCCCTACCTAACCCACCCCCCCGGCCCTGTCTAAACCACCCCCCCTTACCTTTGTCGGGGGATTTACGCCTCCCGGAGGGAGACGTAAATCTCCGCGCACCAGCGGGCCGCTAGCGCGCCGGGACGCGACCTGGGGGCGGGTCCGGAGGGCGCGGCCACACCCCCGGACCGCCCCGGGGCGTAACCACGCCCCCGGACCCGCCCCCGAAATGCTACGTCCCGCCCCGAAAACGCCGCGCGGATCGGGCCCGCCCCCCGACACGCCCCCCTCGGAAAACCCCGGGACTTACGCGAGTCCCGGGGCTCTGCGCACGCTGGTAGGCCTATGTAAAATAGGCGCACCGGCACGCAGGGCCCTGCTCGCGTAAATCCGGGCGGATTTACGCGAGCAGGGCTCTTAAAATCCGCCCCAATGTTGGGAATTATTAGAAAGGGAATGATGAATAAAATGGAAAATGTCATAATTCCTTTCTATCGCTCCATAGTGAGACTGCACCTTTAATACTATATACAATTCTGGTCGCCGCATCTCAAAAAAGATATAATTGCGATGGAGAAGGTACAGAGAAGGGCTACCAAAATGATAAAGGGAATGGAACAGCTCCCCTATGAGGAAAGACTAAAGAGGTTAGGACTTTTCAGCTTGGAGAAGAGACAGCTGAGGGGGGATACGATAGAGGTGTTTAAAATCATGAGAGGTCTAGAATGGGTAGATGTGAATCGGTTATTTACGCTTTCGGATAATAGAAAGACTAGGGGGCACTCCGTGAAGTTAGCAAGTGGCACATTTAAAACTAATCGGAGAAAGTTCTTTTTCACTCAACGCACAATTAAACTCTGGAATTTGTTGCCAGAGGATGTGGTTAGTGCAGTTAGTATAGCTGTGTTTAAAAAAGGATTGGATAAGTTCTTGGAGAAGTCCATTACCTGCTATTAATTAAGTTGACTTAGAAATTAGCCACTGCTATTACTAGCAACGGTAACATGGAATAGACTTAGTTTTTGGGTACTTGCCAGGTTCTTGTGGCCTGGATTGAGCACTGTTGGAAACGAGATGCTGGGCTTGATGGACCCTTGGTCTGACCCAGTATGGCATGTTCTTATCATGTAATTACAGCAAGGGTTATTTTTCCCTATATGCAACACCTTGCACTTGTCCACATTAAATTTCATCTGCCATTTGGATGCCCAATCTTCCAGTCTTGCAAGGTCCTCCTGTAATGTATCACAATCTGCTTGTGATTTAACTACTCTGAATAGTTTAGTATCATCTGCAAATTTGATAACCTCACTCATCGTAATCCTTTCCAGATCATTTATATATATATTGAAAAGCACTGGTCCAAGTACAGATCCCTGAGGCACTCCACTGTTTACCCTTTTCCACTGAGAAATCAGGCACTAAATAATCCTTAGTAAGTCAAATGTCTATTAATCAATATGGACTCATTAAACTCTGACTCTGGTACATTTAAGCTTTTCCAATTGTGCCTCAGCTAAAACTATCTTTGTAAAAAGCACAGATACCTGAATCCTCATTAAATTTCAGACTGTATTTATAAAATTTAGAGCCACAGAGTTCAGCAGGTTACAGTTAACATACATAATAGATATGTAGAGGTTACATGTGAAAAAACTGAGAATACAGATTAAAAATGCAAGAAGAAGGTTGGCCTGGTTACTCGGCGTTAGTGATGCTGTGCTTTGCTTTGCGGAGGGTCCGGGTTTCATTACCTGTTCAGGCCTTCTGCTCCACGAGTCAGCAGGGCCTGTGGATGCTGCAGAGCTAGCATTCATAATCTCTGGTGGTGGGGATAGGGAGAGAAGGCATCAATGTGATTATGCCATGGTGACTCCTAGTGGCCCCTGGCTGAGAACTACTGTGATGAGTGGGAAAACTATTTAGGTTATTACAAATGAATGCTCAATGGTGCCAGATTCCAGCCTTGGGTCCAACTGAGCTTGAAGGCCAAAGGATCAGGGGGTCACTGCTGGGTCAAAAAGGTACAACAAGGAGTGTTTAACTGTGTACCATAGCACATAAATACAATTCTAATTTTCTGAGTCATCTACAGTATTAACTTGGAGGACTAGAAGTTTGAATCAAGGCCACAAGGCTGACCTATGCTGGGTAGTAACATTCATTACAACAATGCTTGGGGTTTTTTTGTGAAACACACGCCCAAAGTTTACGTATACTAAGCACCAGAGATTTATCATTATAGCCAACTAAACTAAGAGCTTGTACATCTTTATATCGTCACACTAGGGATAGTTTTCAATTCTTCTAATTTTAAATTTCATCCCAAAGTATTCAACAAACCTTTACAATTTAGACATAATATCATAAGGCGACTTTAAAGATGCCAAAATACTAACCAATTGTGTGCACAGCTTAATGAAGGAACACAGTGAGAGACCAACATCAATCCTTCTTCATGCAAAGATCAAACCACCATATCAGTCATCATAATAAGCACTACCAGCAACGGCTCTGATACCCCCTGATGCAGAAATTTATTTCAAAACACAGACTGTGTCAGGGTGCTTATATCAGTTGACCACTAAACTAAGATAACTGCTTTTAATTGCAAAAGAAAATTCATAAAAAATTATTTCATGGACCAAAATCTATTAAAGCCATGTGATTATTGAGAAGGCAAAGAAGGCTGAATAAACTGGTAGTGACTATTATGATGGTTGACAGTGTGGTTTGATCTTTGTATGAAAAAGGAGTAGCTTTATAATATGATCATACAGCATCCGCCATTGATTAGAATGCCTGGCCAGATGTGTTAGGATTGTGGACCCCTAGGCCGCAGCGAGTGGTGGTGACCACTGAGGGACTGCCCCCAATGGGTCTCGTCTCCGGGAGGTGGAGCTGGTGAGGACAACCCGACAGGACCTTCACCTATACCAGCCCTCGTTCCCTGCAGGTTGAGCCCTTGGGTGCCGGGTCCGGCAGGACTTAGGTGCAGGTGCCTCAAGGAAGATGGTGAAGCTGATATCGAAGGCAAAGCCAGAGGTCCAAGTCTGGGCTGGCAGCGAAGGAGCAGAATGGAGTCCAGGTAGAAGATCCGGGGCAGGCAGCAGACAGGTAAGAGCGAAGTACCAGGCTAAGAGTCAAGACGGCAGCAGACAGGCAGAGAAGAGAAGACAAGCCGAGGTCAAACCAGGAGATCAAGCCGAAGGCAGGGTCACAGGAACTGAGGATCAAGGTGAAGACCGGAGACTGGAATGAAGGCACAGGCAGGAAAGCAGGAACTGGAACGCTGGGACAGGAATCAGGAACACAAGGACTGGAGAAGCAGGAACAGAACCAGGAACAGGATCAAGCAGGAACAGGAACGAAGACGTCAGGAACAGTAACTAGCACTCCGAGGAGACGACCTGTTGCAAAGGCAAAGGACTGCAGGCTGCTGTGGGGTTTAAATACTCCTCCCTAGTGATGTCATCTTCCGGGGCCGGGCCAAGTTTTCCTGCTGCGGGCCCTTAAAAGGTGGGGCCTTCCGCACGTGTGCCTAGGGAGAGCCCCCGACGGTCGGAGGACGGCATTTGCGGCCATGTGGTAGGCTGTGGTCGGCCTGCCGCGGATGAAGTCACGTCGCGTCGGGCTGCAGCGGAGTCGAGCAGAGGAGCAGGTAGGGGGGATCGGCCGGGAGCCACAACAAGGTTTGCCATTGAAAAGTCACCACTTCCTGATACTCAAATCCAGGTCAGCACCTGGAATCTGCTCTCAGCATCAAGAAACACCAGTGGTGGCTCTTAAACTTGTAGGAGCTCATGTCTAAGAAAACGGGTAATCATGCATGCCTTTTCTTCTTAGCTACAGAATGAGCATGAGTGTGGTAATTAATGGGCAGCATACAGGGCATGGATAGCTGGGACCCACTTTGTGTGGCACCTACAGTGTACCTCATCTTTCCAATCTTTGAGTTCTTCCAGCCTTTATCTTATTCCCAGGCTGAGTGAGATGGGAAGAGCATGCACGGAGCTCTGAATGTTACTCACTCTAAATTTTGGGAGCAGCAGCTGCATGCAGCAAACAAGATAATGGAGCTAGCTGTCCGCACCATACTAGCTTCTCCATTCTCCTATACTTGTATGTAGAGAGAGCTGGTCTGTTGAGATGGGCTCATGTACATCTTCACATTTTATCCCCTTTGTTTTAAAATGTAGAATAGTGATTGTTGGGGCTTTCAATGCTTTCCTAGCTCTTCTTTTGGCTATATGAGTCCTCTTCATATCTGCACTACCTGCTCCATGGAGGATCATGTGCTACACAGCATTTTTGTTAATGCAAGTGGGCCTTAGGTTTAAAAAAAGGTTGAGAAACACTGGATTAGGATCTAAAGACATCCTGTAATAATGAATGGGACTGTAAACGAATGGATATCAGTGCTAACATCCACATACTAAATGTATTAATGCATGTTATTTGCATATATGTTAGCATTATCGTTGGTTCCTTGTGCATGCAGCTATTCTAATTTTTTTTAAATAAATTAAATTAGCTCATTAGGAATTAATGCTGGATGTTTTTAACACAATCTACTATGGCTGCAAAAGAACTACACCTCAGAATGGACTATTATCTGGAAGAGCTTCCCTGCTCTAACTGGGCCTTATAAGTTGACCGGTTAGCATGTATGAAAGCAGTGATATGCAGAGCGTGGCCTGTGCTGCCATGGCCGCTTTGTCTTTAATGCCATGCTCTGCATATCACTGCTTTCATACATCTGGCTTTTAGAACTCAGTGTAACACCAGCATTGGAACCAGAGGGAAACTTGTTATCATGCTGATTTTAATGCTGGTTAGTAAAAAGACCACTCAACGACAGCTTTCATGGAAATAAAATCAGAGATGGTTTATTGTCCAGCCAAATGCAGATGATGTTTTAGTCCCAAAATGGTCCAGAGATAGTTTACCTTTCTGTGCCTGCTGCAAAAGAGCACTGACACTAGTTGGATCTGATGTAAGCAGTAGCAATATATGCCAAGACCCTTCAAGCAGTTAAACTGATGAGCTGTGAAATTTACATCTATTGCAATCTGAGTTTTTAGAATTGCAATTCATTGTGTATACATTTATTTGCTGTATTGAATTTCATTGCTCTGTTTTACAACTGCATGTGCAAATAGGTACTTAGGAAGATTGTGCATTGAATAAAACGTGTTTCTAAGATCCTATAGTGTGCACTGAAAATCTCGCTGGTGTACACAGCAAATATAAAAAGCACCCGTGTTTTCTTGTGCCTGCACAAGCACGCACTGAACAGTGCCCGCGGAGATGGTAAATGCAATCTCCATGTGTAATTTACCTTCCCTGACTTTGCTGTTTGCCTTTTTCACAATAGGTGATAGTATGCGCTCTGTGTCAGTGCTCCATGTCGGGGGGGAGGGGGATCTTGAAAGTTTTTCTTCCCTGACCGAAACACAGCCCAAGTCTACCTCTTTATAATCCGGCTAATAGCACAAGTGCATAATTTTAACTGCTCTAAGGGGGATGGTTTTCAGCCTGCACAGTCTCCCCGCACATATCCCTATTTACGCAGGTAAATGCCTTAGAAAATTGCCCTTGCTAAGTAAGACATGCATAGCACAGTAAAGCTTCACAGGTTCTTGCCTACATTTCTGAAAATGTTACTCAAATGCCTATTCCAGTGGGATCTTCTGATCATAAGGACTTATTGGAAAAACTTGCACAGTTCAAAGCCGGCAACAGTTTCTGAAAAAACAAAACAAGTATAGAGTTTTCCTAGTATAGGAGTACCTTGAGGAGCAGTTAAATTGCTATTAGCCTAATGTTTTTATGCTAGGAATCCCTTTCACAGATTCAACTCATCATGAACACAAATATGTTTTTATGAGCTCAATATGCAACTAAAAATATTTTATGTGATTGGAATCCATTGTGCAAATGCTCATCTCTAGGTAGAGTGGGGAGAAAAACCCTCAGAATATTAAAAAGATCAAGAGTTCTCATCAATTATTACGACCCCTGTGATATTTATCAAAGCAGGCTCCTTGCTGAAGGACTCCTGCCATTCAGACATTCAGAATTTTGTAGCTGCGAAAGTTGCAGGATTCAGCACAAGAAATTTCTCAACTGCTTAGAAGCAAAGACGTAGCTGGGGCAGATTTTATAAGGTGTATGAGAAGATCTAAGTCTTTTTCTGTTTAACAGATCTTCATTCAAATTATCATCCTTTTCCCCTGCCCCCTAATAAAAAAGGAACCCACTCAGTCTTCTAAAACATAACATTCACTTCTCTGCCTGGGAAACAGCTTCAGTATTGTCATTCTCCAGTCACTTCAAGAGTACCCTTAAAAAAACCAATTAAGAGGTCAATATTTAAAGGCCTTGGCCAGGTAACTTTCAGATTCCCAAGGAGCACTTTCACTTCGTCAGCGCTGTCTGGACATAGTTAGCTGGGTGAAATGGGGTTAGAAAAATATCTGTCCAAAAGTTACCCAGTGTATATTCAGCACAACACTTATTCAGGTATATTCCACTGAGTATGTGGGCAAAATTATCTGGGTAACTATCCTGCTCACTGGTCCACTGAATATCGACCTCAAAAAGTATCTGCTCAGCTTATTGCAGGTTGTTCTGTTCGCAATCATATTCCACCGGCATTGATAGCTTTGCATTGGTTGCCTATAGCTCTAAGAGTGAAATTTGCAGTTTTAACCTTATTCTATTATGAGGCCATTTGAGGTGAGGGTCTTGTGTATTTATCCATGTCACTGAATGAATTCACTGCTTCTCAATTCGGCCAAGTTGCACTTGTTAGTACTACCCACTCCCTCCACCGAAGGAAATCCATCTTCAAGGTATCCGGTGGTTGGCATTTTCAGTAATTGGTCCCATCTGTGGAATGCATTGATGCAAGATTATGCATGTTTGAGAAAGAAATTAAAGGCAGTGTTAATTCTTGGAAGCTTTCCCCACTTAAGTGCACACTGTCAAATTTTATTGTCAAGCTGCTGTTGTTTTTATTGTACTGTTTGTTAAGTGTTTTATTGCATGGATTTTAATGTACCGTATATATTTTATTGGAATCTGCTTAGGATAGTTATTCCTGGATAAGCAAAATATAAGCTTTTTAATTAAATAAAAAATAAATAAATATGCCCCAAGAATGAAAGTTAAAAATCCCCCTAAGAGATAAAACATTAGGGGCGGATTTTAAAACGAGCGCGAATAGCCTACTTTTGTTTGCGCTCCAGGCGCAAACAAAAGTACGCTGGATTTTAGTAGATACGCGCGGAGCCGCGCGTATCCGCTAAAATCCTGGATCGGCGCGCGCAAGGCTATCGATTTCGTATAGCCGGCGCGCGCCGAGCCGCGCAGCCTACCCCCATTCCCTCCAAGGCCGCTCTGAAATCGGAGCGGCCTCGGAGGGAACTTTCCTTTGCCCTCCCCTCACCTTCCCCTCCCTTCCCCTACCTAACCCACCCGCCCGGCCCTGTCTAAACCCCCCCCTTACCTTTGTCGGGGGATTTACGCCTCCCAGAGGGAGGCGTAAATCCCCGCGCGTCAGCGGGCCTCCTGCGCGCCGGGACGCGACCTGGGGGCGGGTCCGGAGGGCGCGGCCACGCCCCCGAGCTGCCCCGGGCCGTAGCCACGCCCCCGGAACGCTCCCGACACGCCCCGAAAACGCCGCGCGGTTCGGGCCCGCCCCCCGACACGCCCCCGACACGCCCCCTCCGAAAACCCCGGGACTTATGTGAGTCCCGGGGCTCTGCGCGCGCCGGTAGGCCTATGTAAAATAGGCTTCCCGGCGCGCAGGGCCCTGCTCGCGTAAATCCGCCCGGTTTTGGGCGGATTTACGCGAGCAGGGCTCTGAAAATCCGCTCCTCAGTGTTCACTGGCCCCAAACTGTAATCACAGTTAACAGCTGGCGGGCATCCTTGCATGCTGCTTTTACCTGTGTAATCATCTGATGCATGAACTCCCACACAATCAGCCTGCAGATCTTAAATGTCCAGTGAATTAATCATATTTCTGCTGAAATCTTCTGGCTTTTTTTTGTTGTTGTTTAGTATATGTCCATTGCTTTAAGTACATTTTAAAAGATTCTGCAAGTCTAGTACATTTTGTGAACACTTTGAGGATGATGTATTAAAGTGCACTGAACTTTGCATGTGCCTTAATAAATACTGCGTGATATTTTTCTATCTGGACTTATATAAAATAAGCCCAGTAGAAAAACAGCAACATTTTTCTATGGAAAATTTCACAAAATAAAAACCTACACCTCAGGTTTTATTACATGTTAATGGCTGATGAGTTGCTTTGAATAATTTTGCATCACAGAAATTCATTCACTATTCATTTAAATAACATTTTGCACACCTAAGCATGCGCAAAATGTAATTATTTGCAAATTCCAAATATTTTGCAAAATGTGTGTCACATGCAAAAAGGGGAAATAGTATGCACTATTGTAAATAGCATGCACAATTTGCAGTTTTAGTACACAAAGTAAACTTTGCTAAATTTTTTATACATTGTCCTCATAATGAATGAATGAGAAGCCCAAGGTTCATGTTTTCAGGAAAGGAAAGGAACTATTCCAGTTACTCGCCAGTTTTGTTTTAAAATTCAGCCCTCATTTGTTTAACTCACAGATTTGTCTGAGGGACAAACACATCAATGCCAAATACTTGCACTTACAATACCATCTCTTAGCCTGCTAACGATTTCATTTCTCTTCTCTTATTTTATAGCTTTTCTTTTAACAGCTTTTGTATTTAGGGGGATAGTATAGTACTACTTTTTTCCAATTATCTGTAAGCCATGAGGGTCGCACGAAACCAAAGTTTCTCAAATGCAGCCATGGAAATCTTTTAAAATATGGCAATCTAGGATGTAGTGGGTGTTCCCTCTCTCTTGTAAAAATGTACTTCAGTTGGGGCTTCCTAAAAATCCCTTCTAGACCAGAGTGCAGTTGAATTTCATGTAGTTTGGAAGAAGGGCAGAATGAAAGTCATTTAGGCAGTACTGAGATCTGATGCATTACCATTTTATTTGTGCTTCCATTAGTGCGGTGAGCGAGAGTTTGCCTATGGGAGTTAAGGGGATTGCCATATTGTTCCGGTAACTGTGAGGTCCATATTCATAAGCATTTAGAAGGCATGCGGCTAAATAAAGATTTGGACTCTTGTCAGCTAAATTCTAACCAGTTAATAAGTTAGCCGGTTAGAGTTTAGCAGGATATATATACATATGCACACATTTATAAAGCTAATATTAGGAACATAAGAAATGCTACACAAAGTCAGAACAATGGACCATCAGGCCCAGCATCCTGCCTCTGACAGACGCCAAGCCAAGTCACTTGGAAGAAGCACCCAATAGATCCTAACGTGGAGACCCATGCCTTGTCGCCTACCCCTGGCAGTAAGAGGTGGCATTTCCCTAAAACCTACCTGGCTAAGATTTGTTAATGGACCGTCCTCCAGAAACCTATCCAGCTGTGCTTTAACTGTGCCCGGATTGAAAAAAAAAAGAGAGAGTTTCCTGAATTTGTTTTAAATTTGCTACTGGTTAGATTCAAGGCATGCTGCTAAGTCCTAATCTCATCTGACCCTGGATAATGTTAACATTTTTTTTTGTAAAATTTGGGTCATCAACATGGCAGCATACACAGGTTCTGTCAAGTTTTCATACTGAACAGGGATCCTTTAGCTAGTTAGGGTACCTCAGCGTCTGACTATCTCTAAATGATTCAGGATTATTGATTATGAGAAAATAATTCTATATCAGTGTGAATTTTCAACAGTGGACAATGGCCAGCAAAGCTTTATTCTTAATAATTGGTTTATTATCCCTATTTTTCAAAACTGCTAAATGTACGTGAAAATGCTGTTACAAATCTACTGGTCTCAATCCAATTTTTGTTATAATCCTTCCCGAAATCCCTGATCTGTGCAGATATCAGCTTACACTAGTAAATACCACCTGTTCATTTCATTCAGTTGTTTAATAAACACAAGTCATTTGATACAGGTTTCCTACACCTATGCAAACTAATCTTCCATACCTTTCTTTACTGACCATTTATATTTTATAAATGCATCTATGATCTTTAAAAGAAGTCATTATGCTCCATGTTTTTCCTTGTTTCAAACGCAAGATTAACTCTTGCCAGTGAATAACTGCTAATTCAATCTGATGACTTCACACAAAGGGACAAAAATAGTACCAACTGTAGCCAAGTCTTCCACAGACCACTAGAAATCGTAGGCATTAACTTATTGAGTGGAAAAAGGTCACAGCACAGGAACAAGCTGGGCTTTCTGCTTTTAACCTATTCAGTGGCATAAGGCATTTGTCTATGCAGGGACAGACATCTGCGGTACTTGAATGCCACAAGCCAGTCGGGTTATCAAGATATCCATATTGTATAGTCACGAGATAGATCTGCATGTGTTGCCTCCACTGCATGCTAATACATCTCATGCATATTCACTATGAAAACCTGACCAGCTCGTGGCACTCGAGGACTGGAGTTGGCTACCCCTGGCCTGGTGGCATAAGGTATTTTTTTTGCTTTAACTCAGTGGTTCCCAACTTGTGCACCTGGGCTAAATGTGCAAGTGGATTAAAATATGAACATTCATTAATAAAATAAAGAGTATAACATTGGATGGTGAAACTGCAGTCTGTCTTTTTTTTTTTTTAACTTAGCTTGGAGCAAATTGCCATCTTTGGTTTTGCTGTATTTTATAACATGAGTCTAAAACTTAGAAAAATGATATAAAAAAATTATGATGTAGCTTGACTTGACTTTGAGGTGGGCCCTTTTGAGTCTCCCAGCAAGCAGTGGGTCCAGAATTGTATTTGAGCTTTTAAGCGGATCTCAAGCACAAAACAGATGGGAATTATTTACGGTGACCACCTGGCTCAATGTCATGAAAAAATCAAATAAATGTATCCAGGTTTTTCAACAGTGCGGAGGTGAGCATTGAATTGCATTTTATTGGATAGTGCCATACTGGTCTAGACGTAAGCTGGACTTTTTTTTTTGCAGTTTGCAAAAACTTTTATTGGACCAGCAGAAGAATTGTCCAAAAATGTTGCTGTACATGAGCTTCTAGGACCCCAGAGATCCTTCTTTCAATAAGTGCTTTTATAACATGCATGTTCCCTATGGTTAAAAAGGACTGGTTCACCTGATCCTGGAGCCAGTTTCTTACCATTGAGTCCCAGAGTCAAAACTAATATTCGGGGGGGGGGGGGGGTTGGACCGGTGATTGGGCTTTCCTCTCCCTCTCTTGCCTCTCCTCCTCCTGCTTAGGGCAGCAGGACCTTATCCTCTCTGCTTCTGACACCTGAGGGGGGGTCCCTACCCCCCCTGCTACCCCCCCTGCTACCTGCTACCAAAATACCATCTTATTTTTTCCTTGTTACATGTAACTGCTTTTCCGCACTATTGTTCAAGTTTAAGTTTATTTTGCACTCCTGTTTCATGTGAACCAGCATGATGGGACTATTGTCTTGAATGTTGGTATATAAAAAACTTAAATAAATAAATAAAATAAATTCGAACAAATAAAAGTTATGATGAAGATGTGTATTTCCCATGCCAGGGACTTTTTCCAACATGCCACCAGACTGGCACTGGAAACGATGCCGCAACGCAATTTACCATCTGGATATTTTGCTCTTCTCCTGTGAAAAGATTGTTTTGCTTTTAAATAGAAAACAACTACAATAAATTTGGATGGTGGCACCGTACTGTTGCAGGTAGCAGACTGCAAACACATCACAACACAGGGAACCTGTACAAAACAATGCAGCCGCTGTTATATTATGACAAAGGTCTGTGAGTGCCTGTTGAATCTGGCTGAAAGCAGACTCTGCTAAGAGTTAATTGCCCAAGCAGTTGTAAACATAATGCTAATGATGGAAAAGAAGATCACAGTGCCTGGAAGCAGGCATCCATTGCTGCACACAGGATGTAGGGAAAGAGGGCCAATCCACGAATTATGCAGGAAAAAGGAATCCTCTACGAAATCTAATGGAAGAAGAATACTATTAGCAAAGTAAATTGTGGATTTTTCTTTTCTGCTTCTGGGAATTTAGTTTTACCTGATGAAGGGCGTATTAGCTCCTGAAAGCTTGTCAAAAAATGTCCAGTAGAAAGATATCACTTGGTTTTCTATTAATCTTAATTTCCGTTGTTTTTGGGGAAAAGGTTGCCATGTACTGTGTATATGCAGCAAGATGCCACGCGCGCTAAGAAGGGTTCTATATCTGGTAAGGAGCACACACAAAAAAAGGGAATTTTAGTATTTCATCTGTTGGAGTATCTCCACTACAAGCCACTTTCTGGGCTCCAAGGAATGAATATATGAAAGACTAGAAAAGGATAACTCTTTGCATAGCTAATGTCTCACTCATTGCTTAAGCATTCTTGAAAGAGTTTCCATCTTAGTGCAATGCATGTGGGAGTGCATTTTATACAAGAGGTTTTTTTTTTTTTAGTTATTGCTTAAAGTAAACAAACCCATCCTCCAAGCAGGAAGACACAGGAAAACAAATGACCTTTACTTTATATATGACTTATTTGGCAGTCTTTGTTTTTTCCTCTTAAAAACAGTAACTGATATTTTGGATAGATTCCTTTCCGTATATGTTGCTACAGCAAACTCCCTACACGTTCACAACATAACAAACGGGCTCAAGCCTGGAGGACTCAAAAAATGCAAGCCACCGCTTCGTTGCAGAGCTGTGCGTCTGATTTAGTGCTAATCACATGTCTTACTAGATTTTATTATGAAATTAATTTTGGAAAGCCACACATGTTATATTGAGCCTATGGATTATTTTGGCTGCAGATTTCCATCCTCAGGGCCTCAACTTACGGTTAGTTCTCCATACATTACTTTGCAATTCAATCAAAGTTTTTATTTCTAATCAGAAAGTACCCTAAACCTCCGCCCCATCCCCTCCCCCTCCTGTACCTTTTCGTAATTTAACCCTCCAATCCCAGATGGCGTGCATTGGGAAATCTCACTGGGCCAGAGAGCTGTAGGGGATGTCTCATCCAAGACAATTCCTCATTATAAACAGCAGGGGGCTCCCTGGGACAGACAGCAGATTCAAATCCTCCTTTGCTGTGCTGCAGCCTGGAAAATGGGGCCAGCTTGTGGTATTTATTTATTTAAAACTTTTTAATGTGATTTTATTCCAAGGAAGAAAAAAAAATGGAACTATGCCACATACAGGGGTCATTTTGAAACTGCCTGCATTGCTGTAAAAGTCAATCACCCGCAAACAATGCACCAGTTTTCAAAGTGAAAGTAGGCACATCCTTTGAAACTTATCCCAGGAAAAACTGCCTGAAAACATTTGCGCCCGCTAACTTCTGTGGGTGGCCTTTCCGAGAAACCTTCGGTGTAAGTACAGGCCCCTCCCCAACCCCGCTGCCAGGAACGCCTCGTCACGTGTTACAGACATGGAGGCGCGCTCCACCACACACGTTTACTGCGCCCAGGGAGGGAAATTCTCTACAGAACCCTTTTCTGGGGGTAAAGCACCGCCGACACTGTTCTGAAAAAGGGACCTGGTGGGGCAGGAGTGAGCGAGGAGCTCTCCTGCTGGACCATTTCCACTGCTTGTGTAAACTGCGACCCCCCTCCCTCCCCCAAGGATGGGGTAAGATCAGGTCTGTGGAAGGTGGGGGGACAGGAGAAAGGCCGGGGGAGTGCGGGGGAAGAATGAATTTGTTTATCTCGGTGGCGCTGTGGGTGTTCGGCAGCAGGGGAGGGCGGAACCCTGCCTCTTTCTTCTTGTTTTTCTTTTTTTTTTTCATTTTGCTGTTTATTTTGTTTCAACAAAAATAAAACAGCTAACAAAATGATCATCAACCAAAGCAAAAAATCAATAATAAAGAAATGAAATGAAAAAAAGCATCCCTAATTCCCGGTGGGATTCTGCAACAGTGCTCCAAATGGAAAAGGTGTAGCCAAGCAAAGATGTATTTTTGCACTACTTAATATTAGTTATGAAACTATAGGATTTTTTATTAACCTTAAGCACATTGTGAAGTCTTACAAAGTATTTTTATACACTGAGATTGGTTAGCAGAAATTGAAAACGGTGGTAGAATTACCTTTTGGGAGTTCTCTGTACATCTTTGAACAAAGAACATTCTAGAAACAGCAAAATATTCCAGCAAATCAATCAAAATCATATGTATACTATAAATCAGATGAAGGATAATTAGAATTCTCATACACTAACATGCATATATGTCTATATATTGTACACATATATAAAAGGTATTTGTCAAGTCGGTCAGTCTGTCACATTGTCATGTCTGTGTTTGGCTACCAGGTAGTTCCTGGAACCAGTGGCTTAATGAGGGGGGCAGGGGGCCAAGGCACCCATGTTCCAGGCTGTAGAAGTATGTAAACCGGCTTGATGTAATTTACGAAAGTCCGGTATACAAAAAGGTTAAATAAAATAAAATAAAATAAATAGAGGATGTGCAGGAACCTGACCAGTGTGTATGTGTGTGTGTGTGTGTGTGTATAGGAACCTCACTGGGGGGGGGGGGTGTGTGTATGTGTGAATGGGAGACTGACTGGGGTATGTGTGTGTGTGTGTGTGTGTAAATGGGAACCTGTCAGGAGTGTTTGTGTGAATGGGATCCTTTCTGGGGTGCATGTGTGTATGACAGAAAGAGAGAGAGCTTGTGTGTACATGAGTGAGTGCATGTGTGTGTGATATGTGTATGAGAGAGTGGCAGCATGTGTGTGAGAGGTTATGCATATGAGAGAGAGGGTGTGTTTATGTGAGAGCCTGTCTAGATGAGAAAGAGGGACTAGGCATGTGCGTAAGAGCCTTGATATGAGAAAGAGGGAGCTTGTATGTATGTGTGAGAAAACTGTGTATGAGAGAGAGAGGGAGCATGTGCATGTTGTGTATATGAGAGAGATGGAACTTGCATGTGTGAGAGAGCCCATGCTTGTAAGGGAAAGGGGTATTTTTGTGAGCATGTGTACAGAAAGGGAGATGTGTATATGAGAGAGAGGGAGTGTGCATGTGTGTGAGAGCCTAAACGTATGCGAGAGAGGGAGCGTTTATGTGAGAGCCTGTGTGTATATGAAAGAGGGAGCTTATGTGTATGTGTGAGAACGTGAATATGAAAGAGGAAACATGCATGCAGGTGTGCGTATAAGAGAGAGTGTTTGAAAGCATATACATAAGAGAGGGAATTGGGCACTAGATGCCTAGTGGTTGCTCAAATTATGACCTGCCAGTAGGCTTCCTGCACCCAGGCAACAGGAAGAAAATAGGAACCTGGGAGACAGATGAGTCACATAGCAGGTTGTGTCTGAGAGGGAAGGGGTATGAGTATGGGAAAGAAAGGGGATGGAAGGGTAGGGAAGGAGTGAGGGTGGCGAGTGACTGAGAGGGGTGGTGGGTGATGTGTGCAAGAGAGAAGAGAAGGACGTGAGGGGGAGGGAGGGGGTGAGTGACAGAGGAAAGGGGAGGGGATGAGTGACTGGGAGAGAAAAGGTGAGAGTGAGGAAAAGGGGGATGAATGAATGAGAGAGAAGGTGAAGGGGTGACTGAGGTGAGTGAAAGGGAAGGAAAAGGGGACGGGGAGAAAAGGGAAGTGAGAAAGTGGAAGAGGGGAATGAGAGAGAGAAGATAGAAGGGTGTGAATGAACGTGTGTAAATGAGAGAGAGAAAAGAAAAATTTGTGTGCTCCCTCCTTTCTTGCAGCCTCACATTCTGTGCCAGGCCCCTTGTCCCCACCGAATAAAGCCCGAGGATCTGGTTAAGGCAGTTGGCTTATCTGGGTCTAATAAAGGTTTGGACAAGTTTCTGGAGAAGTTCATAAACTGCTATTAGTGAGGTTGACTTAGGGAATAGCCACTATTCATTACTGGCATTAGTAGCATGGGATCTATTTAATGTTTGGGTACTTGCCAGGTACTTGTTGGAAACAGGATGCTGGGTTTGATGGTCCCTCAGTCTGACCCAGTATGGCAAATTCTTATGTTCATTTCTTTTCTGGGGTTTCTATTAGTGCGATTTTCTTGCTCGCGCATGTTATAAAATCTAATCGGTGCTCGCAAGGGGGCGCACAATTGTGCACCTTGCACGTGCCGAGCCAGCTCCGAGCCGCACCGCCTTCCCCTGTTCCCTCCCAGGCCGCTCTGAAATCGGATCGGCCTCGAAGGGAGCTTCTTTACTCCCCCCACCCCACCTTCTCTTCCCTTTCCCCCCTACCTTTGATGATTTCTTTTTTTTATTTCAAAACTTACTTCAGCCCTGGGGCTGAAGAAAGTTGCATGCGCTGGCCAACTGCCGGTGTGCGATCCCCGGCCCAGCAGCCATGCAGAGGCCTCTGCCCACATCCCGCCCCCGACCAGCCCCTTTTGTAAAGCCCCGGGACTTACACGCGACCCGGGGTTTTACACGCGCCGCCGGGCCTTTTGGAAATAGACCCGGCGTGCATAACCTTTTGAAAATCCGGCCCTCAGGGTAGCAGTCTCTCTGGGTTCCCCACACGCCACACATTATTAGCGTGGCACTGGCACAGCCAGTGGCCGTCAAGGCGCCACTGCGAAATATTAACTCATTTAATCTTCACATCCCCCGTGAGAGAATCAATCCTGGCAGGGACAGGGAAAGGTAGAGCAGATAAAGGAAAGGTTTCCAAAACTGGCCAGGTTGGCAGTGTCAGCAAAAACCAAAGAAGCAGTCCTGCACCTAAGTTGTAGCCCCTCCACAGTCTCAGCTTGGTTGGCTCTCCCAACATGTCTGACGGTTCATTACACTGGGGTGGTTTGTCCAAGAGAAGCCCTCGTTCATCAGAGGAAGAAATACTGGCACAAGACAAAAGATGCTCGAGCGGTACCATTTACTGTGCTAAGAGAACTCATGCACGACCACAAAATCAGGAAATGCAGCTGCCGCAGTTTAACTACAGAATATCGGAAACATTTTCTATTAAAAAAAAAAAAAAAAAAAGTAACCCTCGCAACTATAAATCCCCTGACATTGTGAAACCATTTCCAGGCACCACATGCAATATTTTCATTTGGAAAGCCCGTTTCGCAAGAAAATCCAAAATCCGTCCTGCACCTTGGGGGGGTCTTGGTGCCACTCAACCTTGCTTCCATGCCCAGACCTCGAACCTTGCACTTCTCTTTGCCCCTGTGCCTTGCTATCAGACTCTAAACCTTACAACTTGCCAGTGGGGGGGGAGGGAGGGGGGGCTGCTCTGCATCTGTCATGCTGCTTTGCAGTCTTGAAGCCAGCATGTGCTGCTTGGTCCCTTTAACAGTGCCTGCCTTGGGCTTCTGCCTCTCTTTCTGCTTCCTTCCACCTCCAAGCTGCCTGAGGTCACTGATGCCACTTTTGGTGCCAGGTTGTCACTCGAGATGCCATCAAGGATTCATGTCCCCGTTGCTGGTGCCCTCTTTTTGAGCCTTGGGGTGGTTCTTCTTCCTACATTTGCTGCTTTTTTGGCACCTCTCACAATAGTTTGGAGAACTCCTGCCAATGCTGGTACCCCTTTGCCCCTTTATGGAGTCTTAGGCTATTCCTGCCAGTTCTGGTGCCAGTATCCAGTCCGCAGTCATTCTAGGTTCATTCCCCCCTTCTGATGATTTCTTCCCCACATTTCTAAGACAATCGATTAGAAAATCCCAATTCTGGAGCTTGTTGAGCTGCTCGATATAGGCGGTAATGCTTCTCCCATGGATGTTAATGGCAAACAAAAACACATCAAACTAAAAAATGATTTCTTTTTTGTTTTAAAACTAAACAAACAAACTGGGGTCCTCGCCGAACAAATTTTCTGCCGCACATTCCTAAGTTCTCATAATAAACTGATGTCATTTTGATAATCAGAGATAAAGTTCCACTATCTTCATTGGTCTGTGAGAGCAGTCAGGTACCCTGTGTTCAGTCAGGTACCCTGTGTTCTTAGAAAGGATAAAACTGCTGATCTCTACAACTCCCCTGCATGTACTTTACAGCAGTACATTTGTACAGTACTGTGCAAAATAAATAGTTTTAGCTCCACGTACTGAAACTTCCAACTATTTCACAACATATATTTAACCACAGTGAACACAATTTCTGAGGGCTTGATTCAACCAAATTTGCAACTGAGAAAAATGTACTGCCAAAAGTTATTTGGTAATCTTGGTGGGGAAAAAAATCTGCCTTATTTTAAAAAGCATGGTCTTAATGCTCTGTATACTTTTTCAGACTAGTCCTTATTTGGAATTGTGTAACACTCGTATCTTTGTTATAATATGGATTAGCCTCATCATTCCTTTTGGAATATGAAGCAGTGGTCTTTTTTGACATGAGCACCATCAAGAATTGGATGAACTGCATAAGAGTATGCTTTAACCTTGCTACCACCTCTAGCTAATGCCAAGATGCCAAAAACACTTCCCACACTTCATTACGACTCTCTGAACAACTTCAGAAACACTTATATGCATCATCTCCATAGGAATCATGAAAAGAAAACAAACATCTTTCATTACTGTTTAGAAAAAAACCACAGTAATAGATAGAAAAAATTCAATGCCCCGAGTTAAGGAAGACTTAAATCCCTTTGCCTTTCTCTCACTTCCTTTCAAGCAGTCTTGGATATGAGGGAGGACCATGTCCTTCACAAAACAGCTTTGCATGATGCTTAAGTTTCAGTCTTCACTCCAACTCTCCTTGTGTAGTCTGTACCCACAACTATACACTGCGGAACACAAAGCAAACTAACAAAGGTAGAGGGGATAGTCAGAGAGGTTTTGCTAAAGGGTTGCAGTCATCTGGATAAGACACCGCAGATATCCTCAGGATCATATGTCCCAGACGAACTGACCTATCTAACGGAAGCACTGTGACACTCATAGTGCTGCATTTGTGGATGTACTCAGGACAGGTAAATAATCACGGCATCCATAAGAGTTGACACATCTGGACACAGAAGACGGCCTAATAACATTTCAGTCTCATGTGTTTAATTTGTGAAGAGCTATTATGCATATTTTAATTGTAATCCACTTCAATTGGAGGGTACAGGATTTACATTTATTAAATTTAAACTTCATATTATCTCTAGGTAAGAGCCACTAGGAAGGCACTCTTTCAAAATCAAATCTCTGACAAAAGATAGAAATATAAAAAAAAAGTGATAAAACAAGATAATTTTCTTAGCTATATTGCACACTTAACACAACTCAATGTTGAATAGGGTAACTAGGTAGGTAGTCAGTCCACACTTATTTACATTGTCAGCCCTTTAACTCATACCCATAATCTAAATAATACTGAACCAGGAGCTCCAATAATGATACAGTAATGGTACAAAGTCTTAAATTACACCAAGCTCACCCCTTTTCTACTAGAAAAGGTTAATAAAGACAGCACAGTTTTGTTTTTATTTACAGTGAACACAGGTGTTTTTATGGTATACTGTCAAGAAATGAATGGGAAGTAAACACAAGGGGTGAATTTTATAGAGTTCCTTGTATAAAATTAGGATGTATGCCATTTTATAAGAGACTTACGCGAATACATGTAACATGAGCACAATTTTATACCTGCTAATTATCCCATGCAATTAATATCAGACGAGTCTGTTTTCAAATGTTGTGGGGTCTGGATGAACTGGGGGGGGGGTGGGGGGGAGTTGAGGCTGAAGAACTAGGAGAGTCTCGATGACCTGGAGGAGGACTGGGTGAACTGGTGGAGGAATCAGAAAACTGGTCATTTCAATTATGTGCGCAAGTTTTAAAATATACCAACTTACGTGCATAAATCAGGGTCTGACATGAGCAAGTCAAGGGGGGGGGGGGTTGTGTGCAAAATATGCACGCATATGTTTCTAAAATGCATTGCAGGTATCAGCGTGTAAGCAGAAATGCACGTATTTTATAAACTGCGGGTTCATTATATGCTCGGGTTATAAAATACTGTAGATCTCCGCGCAGCCACATATGGGGCTGTGTGGAATTCTTTGAAAGTTATCCTTTGTGATGCCGAGAAATTGAAAGTCTCTCTTCAGAACCATATTCTTCTGATAATCACAAGCAAATGTGATAGCCAAATCCCCACGGTTCACAACATGGGTCCCAGGCACATCTGCACTTTCTAAATGGACACGGTTGGCTGCCATTTTTAATTAGTATACCTGATTTTTGTTACATTTCAAAACAGATTTAAAACAAATTTAAAATTACAGAACTGCAAAGAACAATGATGTCCTTTCTGCTACCAAAATAAATTCACTGTTATAAGGGCTACTTGTAATATCCCTTTAAGTTCCCTTGTTATTGGAACTTCTAGTAAGACAAACACATGATGATTTTAAATGTTAGCTGATTATCTGAGAAAGGAGATTAGTGTAATTATTTTTCAAATGGAAAACAAGGGAAAGAGAGCATCTGTCGCTGCCCGTTTTAATGACTATCAAAAGTAAAACGAGAAGATGAATCTATTCCGATGCATCCTGGTGTTCATGTCTAATATTGCTCACGTGTGCTATTCTGCTTGCGGTATTAGTACATGAATGCTGACTGTTTTTGCTTCTGCATTTCATTCCCATGTAACTTGCAGTGTCAGCTGAACAATACAGGTGACATGGCACAGCAAAGTCAGTTCACACCAGTAGGAATGCCTAACCGGGTATCCCGTGCCACTGAAAACTCCAATTCTATATTCTTTCTGTAGATTCCATTTTGCAAACAGTGCAGAAGGATGTGCACGTTAACTTTCATTTCAAGCCTTCTGTGCCAGCAGCCAGTTCTTCCAAATGCTCTCTCCTCCCCGACCCCAACCTGACCCCCAGGAATGCACAAAGTCAGAAATGAGTTAACTAATACTCTAGAGGATTAGGTAAGGCCACAGAAGATAATATAAAATGCTGAAAATCATAATTCTCTGAAAATGTATGCAATTATTTGTGGTAGTATCAGCTAGGCCAGTTATCCAGAATGGAGGTGAGCAGAACATATTTGAAGAAGCAGCTGCAGGATGGCCCTGAGATGCTTTATGAAAAAGTTGAAGCACTTTTCAATTACAAATAAATAATGTTCAGACCTCAAGCTCATCTCTTAATTGATGTTCCACAAATGCATCCACTTTGCCTAACAATTCTCAGAGCTGCACTTAAGGTACTACTGTTAATTATTTCCTAATACAGAGCAAATACCTCATTAATCATCAGGACAAACTGGAAACCCCTCCTAACAGGAGCAAGCAAGACGCTATACAGTTTTTAGAAGTCATGATTCATTTGCCAACAAGTGTGTTCAAGTTCTTAATACACCTTATCAGCAAGAAACAGGAACAGTGCCTTTGTGTCTCCTTCTGCTACTGAACAAGAATAGAGTGAAACCACATTATATCAGACAAGCTCCATCACAGATCCCGAGTATGGTATTTTCATTCCTGCCTCACCCAAGGGTTCAGGATTGCCCATGCGTTCAGCAGGAAGATACCTCATCCCGTTTCACATCCCAGGCTCTCCCTCTGCCTTCAAAAAAACATTCATGGGAAAGTCAAAACAGTCAGTGAGTTTGTAATGTACTGCATATTTACACTTCTCTAGCAAACCGAATCCATTGAAAAACATTTGGAAACTTCTTTGATTTGTTCAAGAAATGTGTAATATTAAAATAATAAATTAAATTAAACGAAGTCAGATGGGTTTGGGGGTGAAGGGGATGATTCACTGAAGTGAGCTATAAAGGAATCCAATGGAGGAATAATTAATTTGCCAAAAGTACCAAAATTTGGTACCATTAAAAAACATTAGGATCCGGTTGGGGTCTCCTGATCTTGTTCCTTCATCCTTATTTGATATTTCTGGGGACTTTTTTTTAGGGAGAAGTCAGAGGAGATCAGGCTACCTCAGCCCTGCATCCCAGTGGGGAGGAGGAATTCAAAAAAACCTCTCCACACTGTTTAGCTGCAATGAATACTTCTAATGTTAAACTGGATAATACCTTCAGCCTTCACTGTCTCTCTCAGCAGGATCTGTCACTGGTGTGAGTCCGCCTAGGGCTTAGACTGGAAAAGAGCCCTTTCACCCAAAGAAGGTATCTGGTATAAAGATCTCTGTGCAACTGGCAGGGAGAGCACTATGAGGCATCACCTAACTGAAACTCCTTCTGGGTGAACCTGTGAGGCCTCACCAGAGTGTAAAACGTAAGACATCTTTTACCCTTCCAATGCTTTCTCAAACTGATCCCAAAGTGGCTTAAAATGGCTGGGCTAAGTAGTGTTGAGGCATCCAATCACAGCCCTCCAGGTGGGAGGGTCTGAGGGGGATGGATGGCTCCTTAATAGGGTGTTCTATACAGAGGCAGTGACATCTGGTGACCAACCTGAGGGGGTGGGGGGGGGGGTGCTACAGGAGTAACGAAAAATAGATCTGTTTTATGGGATCTGCTGAGTACTTGCGACTTAGACTGTCATTGCCAGACACAGAATGGAGGGTTTGATAGATTTTGGTGTGAATCAACATGGCATTTCTTGTGTTCGTATGCCACAGATTCAGGGGTACCGACAAGAACAACCTTACAATCTGTACGGTAGACGTCAACAGTTGGGAGGACATGGCCTTGAATAGGTTCAGACTAAGGCAGCTCTATCACTTGGCCATCCAAAGCTTGAAAACTATGGCGGTAACTTTCAAAAGAATTTAAACATGTAAATGTAACTACTATTGTAGCAATTTTCAAAAGCCATTTACCTGTGTAAAGTGCACTTTCACAGGTAAATCTTAAGGACAATTCAATGACATACTCTGTAGCAATTTTCAAAAGCTCACTTACACGGGTTAAGTGCATTTACACATGTAAACCCCATTTTTAAGCGTGTAAATGCTTTTGTAAAGCAGGCCCTACATGAACACAAGAACAAAAGAAAAAAACTGAGGGAAGAAAGGCCAATGTTCAAACTTCATCATTTGCAGATCTCACCTGCATAATCTGTAGTCTCACTTGTGCATCAAGGATTGGTTATATAGCACATTAACAGACATATAAACCTAGTCAAAAGGAATTGCTGAAAACTCATCCATCGTCTTTAGTAGGAAACTCCATTTATTTTTGTGCTATAAAATAGGAGGCCTGTTTACCAAAGTGTGTTAGCTATTTGTGGTTATAAAACCTTTAAAGATAGATTTTATGAGTTACGCGCAGGTGTACATGGACGCACCAATGCAGCAAGTTACACGGTCATCGGATACGGTGCGCTTTTGCATGACCCTGACTTAATGGCGCTGTCCTGGCCCGTCCATGCCTCGACCGCACCCTGCTCCACCTTTTTTTTGCAAAAACCTTTACAATGCGCGTACCTGGAGATACGCGCTTGGCTGTGGGCCTCTTAAAATCTGCATGGCTCACACGTGTCCCAGCATTGCGCGTATCTCCCCAATTTTCCATGCTTAGGGCTTTTAAAATTCATCCTTTAATGAATACTGTACTAGCCAGCAACCTGCAAACAATACCAGTAGTGGTACAGCTGCTGTATCATAGGTCATGGCAATAACAGTCCATCCCCAGCCCAAAAACCACCATCCTTCTCAGAAGATTATGACATAGGCTTCAAGTCCCAGGATAAGAGAAAAGGTTTTATATACTGCCATCTCTAACTTTATATGATGTAACTGGCTCCAAGCCACAAGGACCTCCTTTACTCTCAATCTGGCCTCCTAGCCCTGACGATTCCCTTCTGTCCCCACCAAGTCCCATACCCAGGTATAATGTTCATAAGAACATAAGACTTGCCATTCTGGGTGAGACCAAGGATCCACAAGCCCAGTATCCTGTTTCCAATTGTGTCCAATCCAAGTCACAAGTACCTGGCAGGATCCCAAGGGGTAGATTGATTCCAAGTTGCTTCTCCCAGGGATAAGCAGTGGATTTCTGCAACTCTACCTTAATAAAGTTTAAAGGATTTTTCCTCCAATAAACTTGTCCAAACCTTTTTTTAAAACACAGCTACACAAAGAGCTTTCACTATATTCTCTGGCAACGAATTTCAGAGCTTAATTATGCATTGAGTAAAACATATTTTCTCTTATTACTTTTAAATGTATTACCTAGTAACTTCATTGTGTGTCCCCTAATCTTCGTACACTTTGAAAGAGTAAACAACTGATTAATGTTTACTTGTTCCATTCCACTCATTATTTTATAGACCTCTATCATATCTCCCCTCAGCTGTCTCTTCTCTAAGCTAAAGAGCCCTAGTAAATTACTAGTGGTCAGGTGCATAGGCAGAGAGACAGAAACACCCTATACACTTTAGCCTTTCTTCATAGGGGAATTGTTCCATCCCCTTTATCACTTTGCTTGCCTTTCTCTGTACCTTTTCTAATTCTGCTATACCTTTTTTTTTGGGATATGGTGTCCAGAAATGTACTCAATACTCAAGATGACGTTGCATCATGGAGCAATACAGAGGCATCATGATATCCTCTGTTTTATTCTCCATTCCTTTCCTAATAATGCCTAGCATTCTTCCTTGGCTGCTGCTGCTGCACACTGAGCAGAAGATGTCAATGTATTTTCAAAGATGACACTTAGATCCTTTTCCTGAGTGGTGACTCCTAATGTGGAACCTTGCATTTTGTAGCTATAATTTGGGTTACTCTTCCCTAAGTGCATCACTTTGCACTTGTCCACATTAAATTTCCTTTGCTATTTACATGCCCAGTCTCCCAGTTTGACAATGTCCTCTTGCAATTTCTCACAATCCTCTTGCGATTTAACAACTTTGAATAATTCTGTATCATCAGCAAATGTGATCACCTCACTTGTTGTTCCCATTTCCAGGTCGTTTATAAATATATTAAAAAGCAGTGGTCCCAGAACAGACCTGGGGCACTCCACTATTTACCTTTTTCCATTGGGAAAATTTACCATTTAGCCCTGCTCTCTGTTATCTTTTAATCAGTTGGTAAATCACAATAGGACACTGCCCCTATCCCATGACTTTTTAAATCTCTCATGAGGGACTTTCTGGAAATCCAGATACACTATATCAACTGGCTCACCTTTATCCACATATTTATTTACGCCCTGAAAAAATGTAGCAAATTTGTGAGGCAAGACTTCCCTTGGCTAAACCCATTGGCTTTGTCCCATTAAACTCTGCCTTTGGTTTGTCAATTTGCCCCTAGTACATCCTCCAGGTTCCCTGAGATTTGATTCGGTTCTGCTGATTCATCAACTTTGACTATCATTTCCGGCATGGGTATCTCTCTTACATCTTCCTCAGTGAAGATCGAAACAAAGAATTAATTTAATCTCTCTGCTTTGGCTTTCCTAAGTGCTCCTTTTACTCCTTGATCATCTAATGGGCCAACTGACTCCCTCGCAGGCTTTTTACCTTGAACGCATCTGAAAACATTTTTATTTCGAGTTTTTGCTTGTAGCACAAAGCTGTGGCGTATAGCGCACAAATTTGAAGTCAGTTTACAAACAGTTGCACAAAAGATCATTTTTGCACACAGGGACAGTAACTTTCATAAGGGCGCAGGGTGCATACTGCTATGTGTGTATCGGCGCACGCCCGGTGAAGTGGCGATTTTATAACATAGCTGCACGCATGCACATACATTATAAAATAGCCTTGGTGATTGCATGTGTGCCCCAAATTTTGCAAGTAGGGGCACCTAATCATGAAAATCGGGTTTTACACGTAAGTCAGGGAATATTATAACCGACGGGTGTCCACACCAAGACCAATTTCACCAGTCCGTCCACCAATTTACCCACTGTTGAGCTAGGCCCTTCAAAACCCATATTTAATAGCCTGCACTCCTCTCAGTTACCCCAGACTCTTTAAACCCCTCAGAAATGGCTTTTGGTTTTTGCTTTTTAAACTTACACATCCTCCAAGGCAGAAATAAACTTACGTGGCACTAGACCTGGGCGTGTGCCTAGGAGCCTGAGTATTTAGAACATAAGGACATAAGAACATGCCATATTGGGTCAGACCAAAGGTCCATCAAGCCCAGCAATGTGGCCAATCCAGGCTTCAAGTACCTGGCAAGTACCCAAACACTAAGTCTATCCCATGTTACTGATGCTAGTAATAGCAGTGAGATTTTCTAAGTTAACTTGATTAATAGCAGGTAATGGACTTCTCCTCCAAGAACTTATCCAAACCTTTTTTCAACTTAGCTACACTAACTGCACTAACCACATCCCCTGGCAACAAATTCCAGAGTTTAATTGTGTGTTGAGCAAAAAAGAACTTTCTCCGATTAGTCTTAAATGTGCTACATGCTAACTTCATGGAGTGCCCCCTAGTCCTTCTATTATCTATTTGCATGTACATCTCTTGGCCCTGCACCAGAATGCCTATGCTTCACCTACACCATGCTCATACCACACATACACCACGCCTCTCCCCCTTTGAAGAGTTGTGCACGCAGAAGGAGATATGCGTGCACGTAAGTAACTTTTAAAATACAGTGAACATGTGTAAACCTTACATCTGTGAGCTTCTCCTAATTTTGGCGCGCACCAGGCTTTTAAAATGTATCTTATAGATGTTAACGTTTAGAGGGGCATGCAGGCCCACTGACATGAGAGTGTGGGCGCATGCTCAGGAGACAGCTGTTTTAGAAAATATGCACTCATATGTCCATATGTTCTAAAATAGCCTGGGCGCGTGTATGTGTGTGCCCTATTGCAACGGGGCACACACAGCCACTCATATTCGGGTATGAGCCATGCAAGAGGGGGAATTTTATAATCAGCGCGTGCCCATGCCATGGCCAGTTTCACCAGTTCGTTCACCAGTTTGCCCAGTGTAGAGCTAGCTCCTCTGAATCCCCCTGGTTTAATAGCCTGCACTCCCCCCCCATTTAAACACCTCAGGAATGGCTTTTTTGTTTTTTAAACTTACTCCTCCTCCATAGCAGAAGTAAAGTTACACAGCACTAGACCTGGGAGCGTGCCCAGGCACGTAAGTATTTGCACGCCCATTTCTTAGCCCCATCCCAGAATGCCCCATGTCCACGCCACACCCCTTTTTTGCAAAGCAGTTTTTGTGCACATACCAAGAGATACATGCGTACTCGCCTGCTTTTTTAAAACCTAAGTGGCGCGCACGGCCCAACTTCAGTGCGTATCGCCCGGCTTTGGCGCGTGTAGGGCTTTTAAAATTCACCCTAACATTTGTCAACTTGCAAATGTTTACATCTACTAATTATCTGGTGTAAGTGATCTTAAAATGTGTTTATTGTTCATTGTAAGCTGGGTGGGAGTTGTGCGTGAAGTAGGGTCTGGAAGGTCTGGAGAAAGACTAAGCAAATTGGTGTACTAATTGGTAAGTCTGGTAATTTCCTGGATGTGCACATGTTTTAAAACTGGATGACTTCTGCACATAAATCCAGACATACACGAGTAAGTCCTACTTTACTTTCGGGCGTAAAATATGCACATGTATATTTTTTTAAATAGGTAGGAAAAGTACATGCGTTCAGTGCATTAAAGTAAAGTGCGTTCAGTGCATGTAGAAGACATTGCATGTATTCGTTCGTAAGCTTACATATGAGTATATTGCGGGGTGAAGATATGCATATTTTAGAAGATGCACGTGTATCACATGGAAGGAATATAAAATACTTTGGTAAAACTATGCAAGGCCATACACGCGCATATATGCCGTTGTGTTCATTGGTTTGAAAGTTATCCTCTGTGCAGTTCAAAGCTTTGCATATTAATTTTAATTATTTCATGTGCTCAAGTTTCGATGGACAAAACCAAATGATAAAGCATATTCAGGCTGATAATGAAAGATGACAGTATAAACAGAATGCACATTAACCAGGTGATGATGTAAAACAATTAAATTAAGGTATGCCAAGATTTTAGTTCTGTAGTGAAGCAATACCAATCACCCACTTCAATTTAAAATGGCCAAGATTGAATATCAGTGCCCCTTTCAAAATATAGGGGTAGATTTTAAAAAGCATTTACTCGAGCAAAACTGGTTTTTGCTCGAGTAAATACACTTTACTCAAGTAAGTGGGCTTTTCAAAATTGCTACAATATATGCCATTGAATTGTCCATAGGATTTACTCAAGTAAGTGCAGTTTACTCGAGTAAATAGCTTTTGAAAATTGCTACGATAGTATGTCACATTTACATGCGTAACTCCTTTGAAAATGACCCCCATATTGTATTTACTGTTCAGGGTAAATGCTATGGAATATTCATGGCTCAAAATCAGTGAATAGTGTACAGTACTGACAGAAGTCAGGAGAAATCCACTTCTATAAACGTACAGGAGTCACCATTTCAAGCTCATGTTTTCAGCAGCGTTCCAAGCCAAAACCACTTTAATTCCATTTCCCCCATTACGATGCACTTTCAACAGTAATATATTGTTCATATATTGAGAACTTATGAAGGCATTCATCCCTCACCTTGAATTCCTGGACTATTTCTGCCTTCCCTGAGCCACCAAAGGGAATACCATCTTCATTGAGAAACACTGCAGCTGGCTATCACTGCACTGAGCAGTGATTTTCTGCCCGCTCACACCAGCTCTCTGATCTGCAAACTTTGTGAACTTGCTTCCTTCTCCCTGTTGCAGTTGGAGTGGAAAGTGGAGGCCACCTCTGGTTTTAACACCTTACCTTTTCTTTCTTCTTAAAGAAAATTAGTTCTGACTACATTACTGCCACTTTCAGTTTTTTGAATGACTACAATTAAGGTTAAAACTGAAATTAGCAACCGATATAGAGAACAAAACGTCATGGTTTTCAACACCTATCTTAGCCTGGAGGAAAAGGTAGAAGTACATTCTGACATAGCTCGTGCGCCTGCTCCAAAGATGACCAAGCAAGCTTTATTTTTTTTTTCCCTGTGATATTTTTGCTTCCCTACATTTTACAAATGCTGCAAAGCGTTGGGGAAGGAAAAAAGACAACAGCCAATCAATCAGAAATCTTAAAGACAGCAAGAGTTCTGTGGTGGTTTTAAGTTTCTCTGGGTTAACTCTTTCTGAAATGGAAGCAGAAACCAGAGTGAGGAGGTTGTGAATGAGCTCTCGACTGGAAGAGAGCTGCATGGGGCTGATAGGGCCGCTGGAAACAATGGGTCTTCAGCGAGCCACCAAAGCATCAATAATGTTCCACCGGCAGACTGCCAAATTATCCAAAATCAGGTCAATAAATGGGACAGAAAGGCCAGAGTAGAAGTAAGGGATGGCAAGCACAGCCATAGAATGCAAATATCTCATCTAAAAAACACATTGAAAAATAATTCTAATACATTATGACCTATTGTAACTTCATTAGCTAGGCGCAGGTTTCACTGAATATAGCTAATGAAGTTAGCTCATCTAAAGTTTTCTTTCAGGCATTGCATAAGCACACTCTTTTGGACTCTTTTTGGGCATCACTGTTCTAATATAAACACAGTTAGGATTTGAAAACTTTCCACTGGAATCATTTTGCAGTTTCTAACATGATCTATGTAAGTCTGTAGTCAAAGAAATCTCAAATCAGTAATTTAAATCTTATCTGTGCTTTTCTATTCAATGTACTCCCTAGGCCAATTTAATATAAATTAATTATTTTAAAGTACAATCTTGTAATGTTTTCAGGCACAATGTGTTTACCATTCACTGCTATATCTGTTTGGATGGCTGGAAGAACTTCATTTGACTATATTTTTCTCTCCATCTCCTGCAAGAATGATGGTGCACATTAAAGAATACAAAAGTAAGCATTTCCGACTCCTTAAAATTGCAGTACAATCAACATCTTTACTGCAATGAAAGAAGTGTTATCACTCGGACCCACTGAAAAGCAATCAATTGTAAAAAGGGGTATAAAATAAACATGCTGGTTTTGTCTCTATTTAAATATGAATAGTACCTTAATCTATGGTTCCTATAGTTCCTGTGCTGAAGGAATAGCAAATAAAAAATAATAATATAAATTGCTTAAAACTGCTTAGAGAATGAGGCATACAACAAATATGCCATTCATCATTTGGTTACAGAGAAGACCATCTCAAAATGCAAGTCCACAAGAGGATGCTAGAAGCTATTTTTCAAGTAAGGGTTAATAGTGTCATTCAACTGGTTAAGGGCACTATTGCACTATTTATATTGCTCTTATAAAGCTATCAGTTCTGAAGTCACTCATCACATCCAGAATCTGTGTGTCACTACGTCCTGTAGGCAGGGTATGGTGCTGAATGTACCCGAGGTGGAACTCTGTGGCTGGGCCAGCAGTACATGGAGCATACCAATCTGCACTGGGCATGGTATTTTCTTACATACATGGGATGTATGTAGAAAAAAAACATTTCAGCTTGTTCATTCATTTTTGAATCATTCTTAATTCAGCCTTTTTCATTTTGTGGAGTTTTTTAAAATTTGTTTTTGGGTTTTCATTATTTGTTTTGGAAAACCAGTACGCATTATCTAAAACGAATAAACTAGAAAATTTGGGGGATTTTCAGGGGACACTGCCATTTTTGTTTAAATAAAAGAATCGGAAACAAATCTGCATGATTAAATTTGGATTCCTTATTTGTTCTAAACTAATGCACAGTCCTAATATACACGTCTAGTTCTTCCCTTTTATGCATTCGATAGGGGTCAAAGTGCAGTGCATCAGGAGCTTGTCCGTGTGGATATTGTTTTGCAAATCTACTATTTATGTGCACTGCTTGCTTGGGACTATTCTCTTGTTGATAGCCAGAGACTGCATAAAGACTAATGTTTAGCCTACTACAAATGTAGAGTATGTTTCTCCCTGACTTCATCTCTTGATTACGTACACGTGACCTAAAACAATGCCCATTCACAGTGCAAAACTTACAGGATGTCATTAGAACCCTGGGGAAAGTTGGAAATACAAACATAGCACATTCATTTGCTTTCCTGTTGAAAAGAAGGATTATCTTCAAAACATGTAATTGAAAAGTAGTTAATTACTTTTTTTTTATTCTTCTGATCTATATAATAAAAAAAGGTGGTTGTAGATTGCATGGCAAGCAGAATAGGCACTTTAATTAATTCCACTTGTCTAAAAGCAAACAGGATTAGTTTACTGAGGCGTGAATATGATACAGAAATATACTGCCAGATAAGTTTGTTACAAGTTATCATCAACACTATATTACAGTTGATGACCAATAGTATAGTACAAAGGAATGTCAACCACAAGAAAAGGGTTATACTCGGAGAGCTACAAAACATGATGGCTACCTCCTAGCAACCAAAGCACAAGAACAGGTGTTAAGAGGGATTAGTGCAGCGACTACTAATTAGTCCCAGAGGTATATAGTGCTTACAAACCAAATAAGGGTGTCACTTTGTGCCACCTACGAGATCTCACAGCTGACCACCCAGTAGTACAAGATGCCTTTTAATAAACTTAAAGAAGGCAAAAAGGCTGTGTAAGTGCTTTAAAGCATACAGACAGGGTGTGGCCGAAGTGAGGGCGAGCACTTTAGGTTTCTTCTTATTCTGAACAGACACCACAGTCTGAGCATACTTTGGGCCCAATATAATAAAATGTGAGCACAAATATTAGTTACATTTTAGCTCAGATTTTCCTTACTCACGAAAAAAAATTGAATTAGCTCCCGATACAGTGAGCTAATGCTATGCCAATGCATTGGGAGTTTAAAAAGTCTGGTAACCCAAAAATGTACACGGAAGACATGCATAGCTATGAATAAAATGATTTATGTGCATAAAACATGTTTTGTGCATATAAAACTTTTTTTTGTGTACAAATTATCTTCTGCACATAAAACAAGATTTTTGTGCACAAATAGTATCTTCTATACATAAAACAAGATTTATGCACGCAAAGTACAAAGCATATTCCCTGCACATAAAATATGCTTTATGTGCAGTAAACTTGATTTGCATACAGTTTGTATTTTATGTCCATAAATTACATACAAATACAGCAGCCCTGCATGGCAAAATTCAGGCCATAGGTGCAATTTGACTACTTAATTTGGGAGGGTAGGGAGATCACATTGGAAGAAAGAGAGGAAGGAACGACTTTCTCTCCTTCCCCCCTCCCCCCACTCAAATTAACCATGCAGTACTAATTCCCAGAACACCAACAACACAACACAACCTCTAAAAATGCAGCTTTGCAAATATCACACCAAGCCTCAAAACACCAATATACCTTCTATAGGGATGAACGCAGACTTCTATGGATCCTTATTCAGAATCTGCATGTTAGCAGAAACCCTCATCTTGGTCACACAGGTAGAAAGCAGATAAACCTTTACAGAACAATGTACTACAAATTAGAAATAAAAATGTACAGACAAA
The DNA here is from genome assembly GCF_901001135.1 of Rhinatrema bivittatum. Classification (NCBI taxonomy): domain Eukaryota; kingdom Metazoa; phylum Chordata; class Amphibia; order Gymnophiona; family Rhinatrematidae; genus Rhinatrema; species Rhinatrema bivittatum. Next base: position 71,643,027 of record NC_042617.1, on the reverse strand, counting down.
GATTGGAATTCCCAAGAAGCCAGATCTGCATTCACTGCAACTCTGGAGAAACAAAAATGTATTTTGACAGATAGGGGAAATGTATTTGACAGATAGGGGAAATGTCCTTTCCCAAAGCTAACATACGCCAGTGACTAAACTGAAAATAAAATGCTTTTTCCCTACTTCTGTTATTTGGACATTTGGGACCCTAACATAATACCCACCTCTCACAAGAATGATGACAGAAACTTGGCGGCACCAACATAACATCTCCTCTACAAACAAACACACACACAAACACGCACACACACATACACACACACACACACAAACACTTAGAAGAATGACAAGAGGCTGGGCATTCCCAATATAACACTTTGGCTCAAAAACCTTGATACAGCCCTCCTCTCCTTGGCCACCAAATGCTGCTTTTGGGTGAAAGGGGGCAGTAGCCTTGATCCAGTTTCTCCCAGCATTGATCCAGTGCCCCTACTCCTTGGCCACTAAATGCTCCCCCAGCCCATCAGTCCCTCACCACTTTCTCTCTCTTGCCCCTTCCCTAACCCCATCAGTGCCTGTTGTGACCGTTGGTCTTCCACGGCTTCGCCCCGCCTAGCTCTCACTACTTGCGGCTCCTCCCGCTCACCTTAGACTGCTGGCTGCCGCGGCATCTGTTTGCCGTCCTCTCTGGCATCCCCGGACCGGCTTTGGTGCTGCCTCCCGCCATGCTCCTCCAAGGTACCTCAGGGCGTGCTCGCGCATGCCGCCCTCATCTTTATTTCCACGTTGGCGCGAACCTCAGGGGCGTCCCCTTGATATTATGTCACGCTGCCCAGATATTTAAGCCTACAGTATTTGCTAGCTCATTGAGTTAGCAATGGTAACTCTATGGATGGGATTCGCTCTCCGTACTGAAGCTGCTCTGCCACTCCAGCGCTATCTGGAACTCTTACACCATTCGGGGTTTGCTAACGGGGTACCCGCTCCTCGGGGGCCTCTTCTGCTTCTTTCAGGTGCTATCAGGAAACCGGTACTCACTCCTCGAGGGCCCATGTTCCCTGAGTCACTGCCTGCATCTTCAAACCCTTCTACTTGGAGGACTTCATTAACAGTTTCGATCTGTGAGTACAACTACCATCTATTCCACAGTACTGCTTCACTGGAACCAGGTACTCACTCCTCGAGGGCCTGCCCTCTGTTCCGGTGCCAGACCTCTCGTCTAGTGGAATCTCTGTTACTGCTACGTGAGTACAATACAACTGAGTCTCTCTGCTCTAATGGATCAGGTACTCGCTCCTCAAGGGCCTGCTCTCCCTGTCTCGGAGCTTCTCCTAATTCTACCTGGGACTCTGAATGATTCTTATCGTGTACTCATAGTCTCTTTCCACTACAGCACAGCCTAGCAGAGGATTCGCTGTTCCAGCGTTCTGTGGGAGACCTGCCCAGCCGGGCTCAACATCCACTACTCACTACTGCCACCTCTGGTGGTTTCCAAAACTGTTTAATAAAAGATTCAAATCTGTGTTTGTATGTCCAGAGTCTAGCCTGACACTATGGTCCCTCACGGGACTGCCCCCCCATGGGCGTGGTCAGCTGCCACAGTGTCCAAGGATCCACCCAAACATCAATAACCATAACAGTGCCCCACCATTTTCTCTCCTCTTTCCCTCTCTTCCAGCCCCATTAATCCCCCAGCACTTTCTTTCCTCTCTTCCCCCTCTCCCAGCCACATCAGTCCCCCAATTTTCAACTCTTCCTTCCCTCTTCCACCCCCATTAGTTTCTCTCTTCCCTCCCAGTCCTCTCCCCAGCTCCATCAATTTTTCCCTTTTCTCTCGCCTTACTGCTGCTGCTCCTCTGTAGTCTGCCGCTGCTCCCTGGCCACCCTATAATCTTCTGGCCATTGCTGTTATCCCTGCCGCTCTTCTCCATCTGTGCCACCTGCAAGTACGTTCAAAATTGGCAGGCAGCACTTTCTATAGGCTGATTTCATTCATCTTCAGATCAGCCTATAAGACATACTGGCTAGTACAAACCTAGAGTTGTAGCAGGGGCAGCTGCACAGATTACAGCTGCTCTTCTCTGGGTTCAGGTATGGGTTGCGTATGCCCAAGTTGCAGTGTGCGCGGTCTCACACACACACACACACACACACACACACACACACACACACACACACATACACACATCAGGTTGTTTGGGGATGGAGTTGCCTCCCCTCACCCACCAAACTAAACTACACCCATGATCATAGACCACCATTAGTTGAAGTAACTTTATTCCAGCTATGACCAGAAGTTACATTTCCAGCATTAGAAAACAACAAATTAAGCCTACATGCCTCCCTGCACAGGGAAGTAATAGCTAATGCCTTTAGATGGAAGGGCGCTAATTTGTGTGCAGTTTTACACTGGTTTCTGTGCACATTATTTGCATTCAAAACTTCTTAGAACATAAGAACATAAGCATTGCCATACTGGGTCAGACTGAGGATCCATTAAGCCCAGTTTCTGTTTTCCAATATTTGCCAATCCAGGTCAGAAGTACCTGGCAGGATCCCAAGCAGTAAATAGATCCCATGCTGCTAATGCTTAGTGATAGGTAGTGGCTTAACCCAAGTCTATCTGGTTAGTAACAGTTTATGGATTTCTCCAAGAACTTGTCCAAATCTTTTTTAAACCCAGCTTTACTAACTGCCTTTACTACATCCTGTGACAATGAATTCCAGAGCTTTATAGTGCATTGAGCGAAAAATCATTTTCTTTGATGTTTTAAATGTGCTATTTACTAACTCATGGAGTATCCCCTTGTATCTGTATTTTTTGCAAGCCTAAATAACCAATTCACATTTACCCAATTTATTCCACATATGATATTTTAGACCTTGATCATATTCCCCCTCAGCCGTCTCTTCTCCTAGATGAACAGCCCTAACTCTTTAGCATTTCTTCATTGGGGAGCCATTCCATCCCCTTTATCATCTTAATCACTCTTCTCTGAGCCTTTTCCAGTACAATTATATCTTTTTTGAAATGCGGTGACCAAAGTTGCACACAGTATTATAGGAGCGGTCTCACCATGGAATATTAACGTATGACATTCTTCATTTTATTCTCCATGCCTTTCCTAATAATTCCTAACATTCTGTTTGCTCTTTTGACTGCCATCGCACACTGAGAAGAGGATTTCAAAGCATTGACTACGATGATACCCAGATCTTTTTCCTAGGTGGTAACTCCTAACATGGAAACTAACCTTGTGTAACTACAGTGTAGGCTACCTTTCTCTATGGGCATCAATTTGCAGTTGTTCACATTAAGAGGTAGATTTTAAAAGCCTGGCGCACGTCAATGAGGGTATGTGCACACAAGTCAGGCTTGCGCACGCTGACCAAATTTTTTTTTTAATTTGTTTATTGACATTTTGCAAAATAAACAAGTATACACTTGTAGAGAAATAACATGAGAGTTGGTTAACATAATTATATAGTGTGACTATAAATTACATTGACCATACAGCAAAACCAATATGTAATTCAACCAAACAACTCACTCATTTGTAGGGAACAGAGAGACTCAAGATGAAAAGAATGATATAAATAAAGTGCTAAGATAATAAAACACCGAAATAATAAAAGGAAAATGAGAGAGAGAGCATTCTAACATTACAATCTGACAACAATCATACAAAACTAAGCAGCGCTAGCCTGAAAATCAAGGTAAGATCACAAATGAGCAGGGTCAAAATAAATCTGGATCCCAAATGGGAGAGTACACATTTACAAGTGTATCGAAGTATGAACTTCACACCCAATGGCATAGTCTCAGAATGCATAGAAAGTCATTTTTTATGTCGCTCTTGAGTTACATGGGTAAGGTCTGGATATATCCAGATTTGCTGACCATAAAAAGAAGATATTCAGTAATGGGAAAATATTCTAAGTACAAGATCTCTATCTTGGGGAAAAATAGAAGAAATAAACAAAGTGGCATGTGTTGCGGGACTAAGGGCGGGAGTGCTAGGGGGAGCTCCCAACTTCTGGGAAAGTGTGCCCTTGCGGCGAGACATACCTCATCTGGAACAGAGCAGCCCAAGCTCTGCCAATCTGCACACCTCAGTGAGACCAGCAATGCAATGTTGGTCTCTGAATGGTCCTCCGACCGTTCCAAGCCCTTTCGTACTAGCTGCTGCATAATGGCAGAAGGTAGCAGGCCGGACTAGGCTGAGATAGGCGAGGACTGGAACATGAAAACTGATGACCTCAGGATCAGATGGACTCAGGATCAGACGAACTCAGGATCAGACAGACATCGGAGTAACTTGGAAGGAGAAGCCTCTAAGGCAAAGATCCAGGAAGTCCAAGACAGCACTCTGGACACTCAACGAAGAGCAGCCGGGACGGACGAAGAGGAACATCCTGAAGACTACAGGCCTGGAGGAAGAAGAGGTCTTCGATGTCGCCAGATGAGGGAAAACCCACCAGCACCCTACACACCGCACCTGGGGTGGTCGCGGACCACTGGGCCACAGCGCGCCCTACACAGCCCCACCAACTGGTCGCGGACCACGCTGGGATGGATCAAGGCGAGTTCAGGAAGACATCTCGAAGATAGACATCAGGGCATGGTAACGAGGTCAAGGAACATCAAGACTAGACAATGGAGACATCAGGAAGGATGTGGCATCAGCAGAGACCAGGAGACAAAACAATAGAGAAGACGATGAAGGATCCAACAAAGAACATGGAATGCCAAGGAGGAAAGAGGAGTACACGGAGTCCAATAGAAGACCAGCTCCTGAAGGACAGTTCCAGGAAGGAACAAGCTCCTTGCGAAGGTGAAGTGGAAGTGAGCATGGAGCCCTTTTGTAGGGCAAAGCAAGAACACCCACAGAGGAGCCTAAAGAGGACCACACCTGCACTGGTCCTTTAAATCTGAAAGGAAGCTGCGGGCCTGCCCCTAGGAAGGAAAGGGGCAGGACCCTGGACAGCGGCCATGCTGCCGCTGTGCAGAGAGGAGATGGAGCGAAGGAGCTGGGCCTCAGGGCAGGCCCCGACATCGGCGTCGGCATCAGCCTTGCAGGAGAGGTCCAGGGACGGCACAGCCGAACAGGTCCCAGCTTTAGCGGCCTCCAGGCCGCATTGGAAAGACCCAGCATGGCTCCTGCCGTGCCGGCAAGATGGCAGCCGGGCCATGGGAGCACCCGGCATTGGCTGCTTCAGGCAAGGCCCCAGCTTCAGCTATGGCCTCCAGGCCATGAAGGTAAGTGCCTCCATGGCTCCTGCTGTGGGAGGAGCACAACAGCATGTCTAGAAACAGGAACATCAGGTGGTTTCCAAGAATTCAGTTAAATTCAAATTGGGATCCAGATCTTGAATTTAGCAATCAAGATTAATATCTGAACGCTTTATGGTATAAGCTTTAGCATTAGTGGGTATAATTTCCACAGGTATCTTGAGAACCTCTGATGTATATTTCTTGAATATATTAGTAGGGGAAATCAAATTTGATTGAGGAAAATTCAAGAACCTAAAATTTAGGTTCTTGAATTTTCAATATTTTCCAACTTCCTTGATTGGGACGTATCAGACTGAATCAAAGTCCCTTGAACCTGGTTAAAGGAAGCAACTTGGTTTTCCAAATCTTGAAGAGAGTTTTCAATATTTTCCAACTTCCTTGATTGGGACGTATCAGACTGAATCAAAGTCCCTTGAACCTGTTAAAAGGAAGCAACTTGGTTTTCCAAATCTTGAATTTTCTCAGAATGAGAACCCAAGAGAATTTCAGTAGAACAGATACAAGAGGAAAAAGTAGAGGTAACATCCACCAGCAAAGAAATACATTTTTCCAAATCTATCAATGCAGACAAACTGAGTCTAAAGTAATCACTGAAGGCTTCAGTAAAGAAGAATGAATTACAACATGCTCCAAACCTTTACTGCTCTGCGAATCAGCGGCCTCTCAAAGATCTTCTCCATTCTGACCAATGTTGAGGTTAACATCTGGGGTCTAACCGCTACATTGTCTCCACCCACAGAAGCTTGAGACTGTCCTGGTAACACCAAGAGGTCTTCTAGCACACCAACCGGATTCTTCACGACTGCAGCATGGAAATTTTCCCCATATAATAACAACCCACATGGCAGTGAAGAGTCACCTGCAGATGTTATCCAGAGAGGGAGAGGCAGAGCAGTTAGAGCACCAGGGCTTGTGGTAACATTGAAGTCTGGGGAAGGAGCTGCTTGCTTCGCGGCTCCAATCGCCAAGGACACATCTGGTGATAGCTCGAATGCTGGAATGAGGAAACTCTCAATTTTGGGTTGGAGAGGATCAGACCTGAGAATAACTAAGATCGTCTCCTTAATCCTTGCCTTCCGCTTAGTATGAGGTATATTGGAATGAGAACTAGGAATAGTTGAGGAGCTCCACAAACACCACCTCTCTACTAGGCAGCCATCTTCCGCTGACCAAATTTTAAAAGCTTCCCAGATGCATGTGTATCTCCTGCAGCAGGTGTTGCGGTCCCGACCGCCCCTCTCCTGATAGGGCTCAGGCCCGCCTACCTCCGCTCCGGCAGCCGCGGGATTCCACCCAGCCCAGGCCCTGGGAGGCCCTCCGTCTGCGCGGTTCCCACGTGGCGGACGCCATTGCAGGCCTGTTCTCCTCCGGCCTCGCGCGCGCGAAGAGGCTCCTCTTGTGCGTCCAGCTCCCGGAAGCCCGGCTCTGCCTCCTCAGCTGACGTCATGCTCTGTTCCCGATATAACCGGCGTTCAGTTGTTCACTAAACGCCTTGCAACGAGGTTCCGAGCTGACTAGTTGCTTCCTGTTTGCGTTTCCTGTTGACTCCCTGATACCTGCCTTGACTCCGGTTTGCTTCTGACTTCGCTACAGCCTGCTGCCTGCCTTGACTTTATAGTTTTCCAGATCACCACTGGAGCCCTTTTTAAAGATCAACATTATATTGGCCACCTCCAATCTTTAAGTACAATAGACAATATTGATAGGTTATAAATTACTAGCAATAGATCTGCAATTCTATTTTTGAGTTCTTTCAGAAATATGGGGTATAACCCATTTGCTCCAGGCAATCTGCTATTCTTTAGTTTGTCAATCTGCCCTAATATTTCATCCAGGTTCACTGTAATTTGGTTTAGCTATTCTGAATCATCAGCATTAAATAGAGATTCCAGCATGGATATCTCCCCAACATCTTCAGTAAACACCGAAGCAAAGAATTTATTTAGTCTTTTTGCTATGGTCTTGTCTTCCCTAAGTGCCCCTTTAACTCCTTGAGCATTTAACGGTCCAACCAACTCCCTCGCAAGCTTCCTGCTTTCATTGTGAGTTTTTGCCTCTATGGTCAGCTTCCTTTCAAATTCTCTTTTTTGTCTGCCTTATCAATGTTTAACATCTAACTTGCCAGTGCTTATGCTTTTTCCTATTTTCTCTAGTTGAATCCTTTTCCCATTTTTTTAAAGAGATTCTTTTGGCTAAAATAGCCTCTCTCGCCTCACCTTTTAACCATGCCAGCAGTTGCCTGGCTTTCCTTCCACCTTTTTTAATTCATAGACTACATCTGGTCTGGGCTTTCAAGATGGTATTTTTAAATAATGTCCATGCGTTTTGTAAACTCTTAACCTTTGTAGCTGCACCTTTTAGTTGTTTTCTATTTCCCTCATTTTATCAAAGTCTCCCGTTTTGAAAGTTTAATGCTAGAGCAGTAGATTTGCTTAATGTCCTTCCTCCAGTCATTAAGTCAAATTTGATTGCGTTATGATCACTGTTGCTGAGTGGCCCCCCGGTACCATTATCTTTGCACCAAATCCTGTGTTCCACTAAGAATTAAGTCTAAAATGCCTCCCCCTGCTTGTCAGCACCCAGATCAGCCACTCCACGAAGCATCAACAGGAAAATCTGTGCACAAAATATGTATGCAAATTCATGGGTAAAAACGTGTACACAGCCCAGCATACCTTACTGCATCAGGGCTTCTGTGGAACGTCTTCTGCCCATTTCCAGATGGTGGTAACATACAGTGAGTATATTGGGAGCAGGATGAGGGTCAGGATTACTGTAGTGAAGCTAATAAACAATTTCAAGCAGGGATGACCTAAAAGGCCATGTAAAGAATGTTTATTTTGTTTGCTGAAAATATGCCTAGACTCTGAGCCATTTAAAAAAAAAAAATCATTTTTTTAAATTATTTGTGTTCACCAACACTAGTGAATATTTTTCTGTGGAAAAAATGGTTACATCCCAAGTGAGGGTGAATGAAGCCCTCATGGGCTGGGCTTGGAGGGCTTTAAAATCTAGGGGGAAATCCTGGGTAGCTGTGAATGAAGGCTTATGTCTTCATAGCTCAAAAGAGGATGTTGCCAACTGAGGGGGTCATTTTCCAAAGCGATCGCATGCGATCACTAAATGGGGGCGGAGTCGGGGCGGCACCATGGCGGATGCCGCGAAGACATCGCAGACAGGGAAAAGGTAAGAACCCTTTTCGATTCCTATTTTGCGCCCAATAGCACCACCTTTTATGATGGCGCTATTGGGTGCGAAAGCCGTTAGCGATCACACCGCAGAGGTGCGATCGCTGCTGCTTTCGCAGGCCTGCCCCCCGCTTTGCCCCCCCCCCCCCGCCCCCCTGTACCACACGAGTCAAAGAGCTTGGTGGTATTAGTAAATCTAGGCCTGAGTTTGAAGCCAAGGACCAGGAGAAAATTACTAGACCCAAAAAGTTTTTTCATCTGCACTCACCAAAGAATTCTTGTGTTTAGAAGAGCTAAATTAGCCTAGCTAATATTTATTTTGATGACTAAGAAGTCTAAATGACCGGCAAGTCATTTTTAAAAGGGCTACATGTGCACCCATAATTGCAGTTTATGGATTTTTCCTCTAGGAACTTATCCAAACCTTTATTAAACCCAGTTACACTAACTGCTGTAACCACATCCTCTGGTAAGGAATTACAGAGCTTAATTATGCACTGAGTGAAAATTTGTTTTTCTACAATTTGTTTTAAATCAGCTACTTGCTAACTTTATGGAGTGCCCCCTAGTCCTTATATTATCTGAGAGAGTAAATAAGCAATTTACATGAACTTGTTCAGGTCCTTTCATGATTTGTAGACCTCTATCAAATCCCCCCTCAGTTGTCTCTTCTCCAAACTGAACAGCCCTAACTTCCTTAGCCTTACCTCATAGGCCAGTCGTTCCATCCCCTTTATCATTTTGGTCGCCCTTCTCTGCATTTTCTCCAATGCAACTATATCTTTTTTGAGATGTGGCGATCAGAATTGCATACAGTATTCAAGATGTGGTCTCACCATTGAGCGATACAGAGGCATTATGACATCCATCGTTTTATTTGCCATTCCCTTCTTAATAATTCCTAACATTCTGTTTGTTTTTTTATCTCTATAGCACACTGAGCTGATGATTTCAATGTATTATCTTTGACACCTAGATCTCTTTCCTGGGTGGTATTTCCTAAGATAGAACCTACATTGTGTAATTACAGCAAGGGTTATTTTTCCCTATATGCATCACTTTGCACTTGTCCACGTTAAATTTCGTTTGCCATTTGGATGCCCAGTCTTTTATTTATTTATTTAGATTTATTTTATTTATTTATGTATTTATTTAGATTTTTTATATACCACTTTTCACACTATATTCAGCACTTCAAAGCGGATTACATTCAGGTACTGTAGGTCTTCCAGTCTCACAAGGTCCTCCCGCAATTTATCACAATCTGCTTAAGATGTAACTACCCTGCATAAATTTGTGTCATCCGCAAATTTGATCACCTCATTCATTGTACCCCTTTCCAGATCATTTATAAATATATTAAAAAGCACCGGTCCAAGTACAGATCCCTGAGGCACTCCACTATTTACCTTTTACCACTGTGAAAACAGACCATTTAATCCTAGTCTCTGTTTCCTGTTTTTTAACCAGCTTACAATCCACAAAAGACCATCACCTCCTATCCCATGACTTTTTAGTTTTCTTAGAAGCTTCTCATGTGGGACTTTGTCAAACACCTCCTGAAAATCCAAATACACTACATCTACCAGTTCATCTTTATCCATATGTTCATTCACCCCTTCAAAAAGGGGTATAAAATTATTTAATGATGTCAATTTTACAATGGATACCTCTGAATATGCCTGTAACACCGCCCCCTAACCCCCAACCCACCTCCCGAAAACTCACCCCGATTCAAAGTACCCCTTATAATGGTCCATATATTTAGTATCAGACTGAGCCTTTTAAAGAATCTCTCTCTCTCTCTCTCCCGACTTTTACGCCTACCAAGAAGCTGTAGCAAAGTGCTGGCCCCCATCTCTGGAATACCCATGCCCTTTTCCGCCTACTTTTTCTGGGCGTGCAATCATCAATGTACATGCACCTTTCCCGGCTATTTAAAATTTGAATAGCTCCCGTGCGACCCACTTACACGCGTATGTGGCCAGCAAGGCTTTTGAAATCTACCTCTTAATTTAACAACATAGCACGACATTTAATAATTATGTATCATCAGAGACTTCAGCTCTACTGTGGACTATCTGTCCAGGTGAATGAATTATTGCACAAAAGGAGCCTAAACAAATGTGAAATTCTCACAAATGTGCTAACAAGACTCCCAAACCCTCAAGACTTGGGACGACTGCCTTACTTCAATCAACCACCTCCTAACTAACCTCAACCTCACCCTAACCCTAAACACTAAAAAAACAGAGCTACTTCTCATCTCCCCCAACCACCATAACCCCCTCCCTCCCGATCAACCCTCCCCTTTTCCTCAGCACATCAGGGATTTAGGGGTCATCCTCGACAGCCATCTGAACTTGAAAAAATGTATTAATAACACCACTAAAGATTGTTTCTACAAACTGCAGGTCCTTAAGAAACTAAGACCTCTCCTCCATCACAATGACTTCCGAACCGTCCTTCAAGCCACCTTATTCAGCATGATTGACTATTGCAACACCCTTCTCTTAGACCTCCCCGCAATTTCCATCAAACCACTCCAAATGCTGCAAAACGCAGCAGCCAGAATCCTCACCAACTCCCGCAGAGCAGATCACATTATGCCAATCCTCAGAAATCTACATTGGTTTCCAATCCCCTGTAGAATACTCCACAAGACCCTCACAACTATCCACAAAACACTACACAATCAGAATATACACTGGCTTAATGACTCCCTCCACTACCATATATCCAACAGACCTTCCAGAGCTGCCTATAAAGGATTCCTGTCTACACCCTTCCATAAACTCACCCACCTCATCTCCACCAAGGAACGTGCATTTTTCATAGTGGGACCAACACTATGGAACTCTATGCCACCCAAACTACGCCAAGAACACTGTACAAAAACCTTCAAAAAAAACCCCTGAAAACTTGGCTATTCAATTTGGCCTATACATAATTAGCATTTCCTCCTGATTCTCTCCCAAAAGGCCTCCTCTCCCCTGCCCCCCCCCCCCCAAAGAACCTAGAAATCTAAGCTAACCAAGTTTTTTTCTGGTGAATCCGAATTACTGGGAACACAGAATTTTGTACATAGTTTCCTTTCTTCACTCTCTTATTTAATCGCACTGCTCAAGTCCACTGGACTCTTCTTTCCTCTACTCCGCCCAACTTGTTCCTTCATCTCCCTGTTACATGTAACTTGAATTTTTCTCCTTCATAATCATGTTCTAGTTTACCCTGTTAATTGTAAACTGATGTGATATGAAAATGAATGCAGGTATAAAAAAAATGTTTTTAAATAAATAACAGAATGTCATGGTATATAGTGGAGGTGACAAAGTTCACTCCTCAAGAGCCACGGTCTTGTTTTCAGGATATCTGCAATGAATGCGCAAAAGGTTTTTACATGTCCTGCCTCCCTTGTATGCAAATGCATTTCAAGCATATTACATGTGGATTGTTGGCCACACCTTATATACAGTAAATCTCTTTAAAATAAATTCCCTTTTTATTCTCTCCATGTGAGAACTTAGATTTAAGTACAAAGGTCACTAGCAAACTATCAGGACCACAATTTAACAATGGAGACATAATGACTTGTAACTTGTAAACCAAACTGTCTCTGATTTTGCTTTAATCTTCCTTATTACTTTAATTCTGTTTGTCCACAGCCCTTCCTTCCAAACTATCTGACAAGCTGAGATCTGAAAACAATAAAAGCATCCCCTTGATCAAGGCAAACTCGTGACAGCGATCTGATTGCTGGTATTGCAGCCCGGTTTGTAATGTCTCTGTTTTATTGTGTTCTGGATAACACAGAAATATGTGAATTTATATTAAGTGCTTTATCTGCTCTTGCCTAACACATCTGTAAAGCCTACAGGCTGCCCTGTTAACACCCATTCATAGCTGCAGAAAATACTCAGGCTAAAATGTCTTTTATCATAAGATTCACAAAAACTATTGTCTTCTTGTGCAATTTAGTTTATCATTGTAAAATTCATCAGTGTGCCCAGATCTTTATCATTTAAAAAAAATTCTTGAAAGTGAAAATTAATTATATAACTGTATTTTTTAAATCTAAAAATGAATGCATTGTGCTGGTTCTCTACAGTGGATGTACTGAACCACCAGATGTGACTGTGTGATTTCTAAATAAATAAATGCATTCTGTTTTAAGCTTTGTGCTATACTTTAAGATATATTCCAGGAAGAAGAGATGTGCTGTCATTTGAAACGAAATAGGAGATATCAGCCTTTCCTATTTCGTTTTGTTTTCAATTTGAAAGAAAAACAAATGAAATTTTGTTTGCTTTTATTTTCTTTCGAAGCCACTGCTGCCACCACCTTTAAAACAAAAAAAAAAAAGGCCACCAGTCAAAGTCCATCCTCCCGCCCACCAAACCTGCAAAAATAAATGGCTCCTCTGGTCCACTGGCCCTCTGGTCCACTGGAAAACCCCTTTGACCCTGTCCATGGGTTTTCCATGTCCCGCAGTTGCAGTTTTTCAAAATGACCCCCAGTAATCCCTAGGCCAGCACCATTATGTGTATGGCAGTATCTCAGGGTAGCAGGCATCCATTTTGAAAAAGTGGAGCTGCAGGGAAGAGAATGGCTGGGGATCACCCCTGCCTGTGGAAGGCCTGTGAAAAGGGTAAGAAGGGGTTGGATGGGTCCAATGAGCTGCAGGGGGGCCTTTTATTTTCATGGGTTTGGTGGGCAGGAAGAGGGACTACTTTTCCTTTCCTTTTTTTTTTATTTTAATTTTAGTTCATTTTGGATAAATGAAACAAAATAAACATCCAACAAAAAAAAAAAAAAAAGAAATGAAAAACAAAACTGAAATAAAAATGTGTCCACGGCACACCCTTACCAGTTAATATGGACAAAGCCATTTTCTCTATTAGGATTATCACTGTAAAATCCCAGGAAAATACAAACCAAATTATGTGTATGCAAAAGGAGGGAGAGGAGGATATTCAAATATATTCAAAGGTATAAATAATGTACAAGAGACAAACATTTTTCAGTGAAAGAGGTGCTTTAAAACATGAGGTCATGGCAGAGGTATACCAAGGGTCTCTAGTGCCCAGGTGCCAATGTATTTACGTTGCCTCCCCTGTGCCCGCTCCCCATCCTCCTTGTAAAAATGCTTGCGGTCTCAGAAAGTCACACTAATACAAACCGCAGAAAATAAATGAAATGACAGACTATTGTGAGCTGCCAATGAGGCAAAACCTTCCCTGCCTCCAGACAGACAGGGCGCCATAAATGTTTCCTTTGCCCCTTCCCTGGGTGGTACTGGAAGCAAACAAAAACAGCCTCTGATAAAGAATGAGACTGAGAGTCAAGGACTGGGATGTAAAGTTTCTAAATTATTCCAAAATTTCCAATTGTTTCCTGTACTGTAAAAAAATAAAAATGGTGTTATTCAGATATACATTTCCCAAAAATGACAGAGAATCAAATTCTTCTCACTTTCCATCTCAGAGAAACAGAAGCAATGGCAGTCTCACTCTCTCAGTCCCCAGCAGTCTTGCTCCCTCTCCCCTCCTAGCCCCCAGCAGTCTTGCTTCCAAGTCTCCTCTCCCCTTCCAAATCTCCCAACCAGACTCGTACGAGGTGCAATAATACAAAAAACAGAAACATCATCATTCCTCATTAAACAAAATGAGCCGGTGCTAGCATTTTTACTGCTGTGTGTGAACAATTACTGTGCTGTCCCCTTCCTTGTCTCTTTTTGTTAACACAGAATGTTCTTTTTCCCAGTAACCAAAACACAGTCGAAACTGTCAGTGTCACACTCTGTCGCAGGCCCCCCTTCCACACCGAAAAAAAGTCATGTTCCCTTCAGCAATCTAAACTTTTAAAATTGACACACACCCTGAACCTCAATGTCAGAATTGGGCAGGAGTCATCCACTAACAGGTGTGTAAAAATGGTGCCGGCTGGTTTTGTAACGTCACCATTTTGTTGTACAGAAATGCATGCACTGCAATAGTGCCACCTAGTAAATTAATTCATATGGTATTAGGCCTCTAGTAAAACAAAACAAAAGCAAAACAATAATGGTGGATGAAACCCACGCCACAATTACGGGTAGAGGAAACCAGGAGAAGGTATACTGCATCGGACACTACAAAGAAACTACAAGCTGGCAGAAGGGAGGTCCCTCCTGATGCAGTTCTTGAAACACGGCCCGTGTCGAGGGATCACTAATCTTTGGTTGCATTTAAGCCTGTCTCTATTTGCTATCCCTTAATAAACGTATCTTGTGAACAACATAAAAGTGTGGACAGCGAACTGTATACCTTCTCCTGGTTTACGTTAGGCCTATTGTAACACATGTTGGGCGTGGGTTTGATCCTCAGAAAGTCTTGAGTAAACTAAATGACAATAATGATTGTGTAAACTTACCATACTAAAACAGTACTAACTGCCAGCACTCAAACAGGAACATTGTAAATATAACACCAGGCCTTACAACACCAATATATGTCCCGTGGGAAAAACAGAACAAACCAGGCTGCTATAAATCCCTACATAGAAACTACAAGCTAGCCGAACACCCCAACCTCATTTAAACATTCAGAACATAGACTCACCCTCACCAAATCCAGAATAAAGAGACCATAAAGTATAAATAGAAACATATAGACAGAAACTGAACTGGAAACTGCAATAAGTTAGACTCTGTAAGTAATGCGAAAATGGAGAAACAAACATCACCACTCCTCATAAATCAAGGCATATAAATCAATCCTATTTGCAAAACCATACTAATAAAAAGAATATTTCTAAACAGCTAAGAAATAGATCGTCATCGAATAATTAAAAGCTCATTTAAAATTGAAAAAAATTTCCAAACAGCGATAAAATATTTCAAAATGGCAGACACAGACACCCAATAATTAAAACAACAAGGATGGAAAATTCACTGCTCCCCATACCTGAAAACTTTATTTCCAGTCAGTCTGAGCATGTTGTAGATTAGTGGGGCAACACAAACTTTCTTCACACACTCAGAGGCAGCTTTTAAACTAGAACAAAGGGGAAAGCCGACAGTCGCTCAGCAGCGCATGGTTCGGAGAGAGGTATCTTCAAAGGATACTAATGATGCATTAGAATTAGGGCATCCCGACAGTGAGGTTCCAATAATTAGAAAAATAGTCCAAGTGCCTGTAACTAAAAACTCACCTGAGCTAAAAAAGTCTAACTTATCCCTATCAATTAAAAAGCAGAATGAAAATACAAACAAAAAACAAACTTTGAAATGTTTGTATGCTAATGCCAGAAGTCTAAGAAGTAAGATGGGAGATTTAGAATGTATAGCAGTGAATGATGACATAGACTTAATTGACATCTCAGAGACATGGTGGAAAGAGGATAACCAATGGGACAGTGCTATACCGGGGTACAAATTATATCGCAATGACAGAGAGGAGCACTCGGGAGGAGGTGTGTGGCGCTTTATGTCCGGGATGGCATAGAGTCCAACAGGATAAACATCCTGCATGAGACTAAATACAAAATTGAATCTTTATGGGTAGAAATCCCTTGTGTGTCAGGGAAGACTATAGTGATAGGGGTATACTACCGTCCACCTGGTCAAGATGGTGAGATGGACAGTGAAATGCTAAGAGAAATTAGGGAAGCTAACCAAATTGGTAGTGCAGTAATAATGGGAGACTTCAATTACCCCAATATTGACTGGGTAAATGTATCATCAGGACACGCTAGAGAGATAACGTTCCTGGATGGAATAAATGATAGCTTTATGGAGCAATTGGTTCAGGAACCGACGAGAGAGGGAGCAATTTTAGATCTAATTCTCAGTGGAGCACACGACTTGGTGAGAGAGGTAACGGTGGTGGGGCCGCTTGGAAATAGTGATCATAATATGATGAAATTTGATTTAATGACTGGAAGAGGAACAGTGTGCAAATCCAAGGCTCTCGTGCTAAACTTTCAAAAGGGAAACTTTGATAAAATGAGAAAAATTGTTAGAAAAAAACTGAAAGGAGCAGCTACAAAAGTAAAAAATGTCCAAGAGGCATAGTCATTGTTAAAAAATACCATTCTAGAAGCACAGTCTAGATGTATTCCACACATTAAGAAAGGTGGAAAGAAGGCAAAACGATTACCGGCATGGTTAAAAGGGGAGGTGAAAGAAGATATTTTAGCCAAAAGATCTTCATTCAAAAATTGGAAGAAGTGTTATCTCTTAGCCTGTGTTATCAATGTAAGACATTGATAACACAGGCTAAGAGAGAATTTGAAAAGAAGTTGGCTGTAGCAAAAAATCACAGTAAAAACTTTTTAAAATATATCCGAAGCAGAAAGCCTGTGAGGGAGTCAGTTGGACCGTTAGATGATCGAGGGGTTAAAGGGGCACTTAGAGAAGAGAAGGCCATCGCAGAAAGATTAAATGATTTCTTTGCTTCGGTGTTTACTGAAGAGGATGTTGGGGTGGTACCCGTAATGGAGAAGGTTTTCATGGGTAATGATTCAGATGGACTGAATCAAATCACGGTGAACCTAGAAGATGTGGTAGGCCTGATTGACAAACTGAAGAGTAGTAAATCACCTGGACCAGATGGTATACACCCCAGAGTTCTGAAGGAACTAAAAAATGAAATTTCAGACCTATTAGTAAAAATTTGTAACCTATCATTAAAATCATCCATTGTACCTGAAGACTGGAGGATAGCAAATGTAACCCCAATATTTAAAAAGGGCTCCGGGGTGATCCGGGAAACTACAGACCGGTTAGCCTGACTTCAGTGCCAGGAAAAATAGTGGAAAGTGTTCTACACATTAAAATCACAGAACATATAGAAAGACATGGTTTAATGGAACAAAGTCAGCGTGGCTTTACCCAGGGCAAATCTTGCCTCACAAATCTGCTTCACTTTTTTGAAGGAGTTAATAAACACGTGGATAAAGGTGAACCGGTAGATGTAGTATACTTGGATTTTCAGAAGGCGTTTGACAAAGTTCCTCATGAGAGGCTTCTAGGAAAAGTAAAAAGTCATGGGATGGGTGGCGATGTCCTTTCGTGGACTGCAAACTGGCTAAAAGACAGGAAACAGAGAGTAGGATTAAATGGACAATTTTCTCAGTGGAAGGGAGTGGACAGTGGAGTGCCTCAGGGATCTGTATTGGGACCCTTACTTTTCAATATATTTATAAATGATCTGGAAAGAAATACGACGAGTGAGATAATCAAATTTGCAGATGACACAAAATTGTTCAGAGTAGTTAAATCACAAGCAGATTGTGATAAATTGCAGGAAGACCTTGTAAAACTGGAAAATTGGGCATCCAAATGGCAGATGAAATTTAATGTGGATAAGTGCAAGGTGATGCATATAGGGAAAAATAACCCATGCTATAATTACACAATGTTGGGTTCCATATTAGGTGCTACAACCCAAGAAAGAGATCTAGGCGTCATAGTGGATAACACATTGAAATCGTCGGTTCAGTGTGCTGTGGCAGTCAAAAAAGCAAACAGAATGTTGGGAATTATTAGAAAGGGAATGGTGAATAAAACGGAAAATGTCATAATGCCTCTGTATCGCTCCATGGTGAGACCGCACCTTGAATACTGTGTACAATTCTGGTCGCTGCATCTCAAAAAAGATATAATTGCGATGGAGAAGGTACAGAGAAGGGCTACCAAAATGATAAGGGGAATGGAACAGCTCCCCTATGAGGAAAGACTAAAGAGTTTAGGGCTTTTCAGCTTGGAGAAGAGACGGCTGAGAGGGGATATGATAGAGATGTTTAAAATTATGAGAGGTCTAGAACGGCTGGATGTGAATCGGTTATTTACTCTTTCGGATAGTAGAAAGACTAGGGGGCACTCCATGAAGTTAGCATGGGGCACATTTAAAACTAATCGGAGAAAGTTCTTTTTTACTCAACGCACAATTAAACTCTGGAATTTGTTGCCAGAGGATGTGGTTAGTGCAGTTAGTATAGCTTTGTTTAAAAAAGGATTGGATAAGTTCTTGGAGAAGTCCATTACCTGCTATTAAGTTCACTTAGAGAATAGCCACTGCCCTTAGCAATGGTAGCATGGAATAGACTTAGTTTTTGGGTACTTGCCAGGTTCTTATGGCCTGCATTGGCCACTGTTGGGAACAGGATGCTGGGCTTGATGGACCCTTGGTCTGACCCAGTATAGCATTTTCTTATGTTCTTACACATACACCCACACTTCAGGCAGGTTCCTATTCACACACCAATCCCAGTTGTTGTTGCCTAGGCCTAAATCCGAGCCCGAGTGAATGCCTGGAGCAGCCTTCCAGTAGAGGCGATGGAGGCAAGAACAGTAACAGAATTTAAGAGTTCATGGGAACGGCATAGAGGTTTCTTAGCTGTTAATAAGTGGAGAGAAACTCGGAGTTCAGATAGCCGCTGGTATACAACAAAAAAGGGAAATGGACAGGGGAGAATAAGCCTTGTATTCATTCTCTATTGTAATATTCTATGTTTCTACGTAAATAATGGTTTACTTACTTTCTACTCCTTGCGTTTGTCTGCTGTATGCAACGAAAGCAGTAAAGACAAGGAGATAGATAAAACACCACTTTTTTTGCTGACTTATACGGAGGGAAAAGACAGAGCCACAACAGGAAACATACTCAGTTTGCTTCCTGGCACAAACTTCACTTATCTTCATCAGCCTTCCATTGATTTATGGACATTTATAGCCTATTTCCAGAAACTGGGCTTGCTGTGGTTTACAAAATTAATAACATAAATACAATCTTTAAAATCAAAAGGCAAACAACAACAAACATAGACTGTTTATAATTCAAGGTTGCATTCTTCTTCCCCAGCTGATTTCTTGTGCAGATCTTTGTTAGAAGATTTATCCAGCTGTGTAAAACGTGATCGACTTGAACCTTTGATGGGTAAAACTGTACTCAAATTTTTCATAATATTTTGATTCCATGTTATTACATAGCTGAACCGATTCCTGGTACAGCAGTACAATGAGCTCACCAGCAAATTTAATTAGTCAGCAGGTACACTAGGGTCAATTTTCAGAGAGATCTAGATGGCTAAGTAAGCCTGCCAAACCAAAGCTTTTGAAAAGTGAACAGCGCTGGGTGGCTGAATTTTAGATTGCCAAAATATGGATTACCCTGTGTCCGTATTATACATATCCACAATGTAACTCAGCAGGGTTCTTGGATCTCCATGCAGAAGTGACTAGAATGAGAAAAGGACTTAGGGCCTCATTTACTAACCCCTTTTTTTCCCACATAGACATAGAATGGGGAAAAAAGGCTTTAACAATTCATGCATTTTTGTCGACTAATGTGGATTTTCAGTGCCAGCTGGCAAGGTTTATCTGGCTAAATCTATTCATGTGAAAGGTAACACTACATTTAGCTGCATCTTCGAATGCCCTAGGATCTACCAGTTCCAAATGCAGAAGCCGCGATCCTCTCAAAAAGATTCCTGGCCAGATCTGGAAGTATCTATCCCACCCTCCCACCTGGTATGCAATCCCCTGTCCACTTCCACAGTGGATCTTTGAATGAAGATTCCCCCTCCCTCGCTCAGGCAGTAGGAAGAGGTATCCTCTTCTCTCGTCCCTGCTCCTGCGCCGTGGCCCTAATGATACCAGGATTGCACCTTATTTATTTAGACATTTTATATATTGTCATTCCATGTAACAATCACAACGGTTTACAAAAGTAACATTCATAGCTAGGGTCAACATATAAAGGCGGGTTACAGAGGTAGTATTCATCAACAGGCATCAAACTCATTTTCCAATACTTATTAGCTAAACATCTAGGGCACAGGGCGTGGAGAACAACAGATTTCACATTTTAGAAAGTGGGGCAGATCTTAAAACCTGCGCGCGGGCGAGGATTTGTTCGCGCAACCCGGCGCGCATGTTATAAAATCCAGGGTCGGCGCGCGCAAGGGAGTGCACAATTGTGCAACTTGTGCGCGCCGAGCTGCGCAGCCTTCCTCCGGTTCCCTCCGAGGCCGCTCCAAAATTGGAGGTTAGAGTTGTCCAAAATTGGAGCGGCCTTGGAGGGAACTTTCCTTCTGCCTCCCCCCACCTTCCCCTCCCTTCCCCTACCTAACCCGCCCCCCAGCCCTACCTAAACCCCCCCCCCCCTTACCTTTGTCGGAGAAGTTGAGGCAGGCGCAGCTTATGCATGCCGGCCGATGGCCGGCCCGCAATCCCGAACACAGCAGCAAATGGCCGCTGTGCCTGGAGGCTCCGGCCACGCCCCTGCCACGCCCCCGGACTACCCCGGACCACCCACGCCCGCCCCTTTTTGCAAGCCCCGGGGCATATGCGCATCCCAGTGCTTGTGCGCGCCGCCAAGCCTGTGCAAGTTAGGCTCGGCATGCGCAGGGGAATGTTTTCGGGGCTAGGCACGTATGTTATGGGCGTAACCCTTTGAAAATCTGCCCCAGTATGTTTTGTTGAGATTCTTTCATTCCCTTGTTAAATTTATTCCTCATGCTTCAATTTATTTCTCTTGTCTTTCTTATTATTGTAGTTCTCTGCATTCTGATGATTTTAAATTAGGTTATAAGTACTTTTGAATAGCCATGTTTTTAGCTCACTTTTAAATCTTTTTCTGTTATCAACCATAACATCTCGGGTACAGAATTCCAAAGTTTTGAATCCGCAATAGAAAACAGACGATCTCTTACTTGTGACAGATTTGTGCTCCGTATTGTTAGAACAGTCAACAGTCCTTTATTTTGAGATCTTAGTGTTTGCTGAGGAGTGTATGGTTGTAGTGTTATGTCTATCATACCAGTGTCACTTGAATGAATAATTTTGAATATTAAAGTTAGTACTTTAAAGTAGATTCCGGATTGTATTGGCAGCCAGTGCAGAGAAATCTGCAAGGGTGTAAGGTGATCAAATTTCCTAGTTCCTGAGAGAAGTCTTGCTGATGCATTTTCCAATAATTGTAATGGTTTTAGGATACTTGTGGGGAGACCAAGTAATAAGGCATTGCAGTAGTCTATGTTGGAGAAGATTAGAGTTTGCAATGCAATATGAAAGTCTTCACAGGTTAATAGAGGTTTTAACCAATGTAGTATACGTAACTTGGCCTAGCCTGTATTAATTATTATTATTATTTTATTTATATACTGTCAATCTGGTAAAACAATCTTGGCAGTTCACAATGGTTTAAAAGTACAGATATATAATAGCCAATAAGCCACAAACATAAACTACATTAAAATACTTAAAATACAAAACTAAAATAAACGTAACTATTGTAATGTTGTCCTGCGGTCTTTTCCTATCTATGGGAATATGATGCTGAATAGCAAGGTTAACATGTCTTACTGTAATGGTGTTTTCCTGTTTACCTATCTCTGTCTGTGCAAAAGCAATGCTGAAAAGCCATGTTTTTCAAGCCTTTTTAAAGAGCTTAATATGTTTCAAGTCTTAACTCGACTGGCAATGTATTCCATAGTTTGGGACCCTCAACGGCAATCAATCTCTCCCTGACTTCACCCAAGTGATGTGCTTTTTCATGGTAAGGTTCTCATCAGGCTGTATACCTAAATCCCATACTTGATTTGAGGGAGTAATTTGAAAATTAACCAGGTTTAACTATCAAAGAGTTTCTATTTAACCAAATGACTTCACTCTTTTTAGGATAACACCATAAAACCTTTACAAATGCTTCAAAACGCTTCAGCCAGGATTCTAACAAAAGAAATCATATTACCCCCATCTTAAGAAACCTTCACTGGCTTCCAATTAAGTTCAGAATCTCCTACAAAATACTAACAATCATACACAAATCTATTCACAAGCTCATCACACTGGATCTCAATATCCCTTTGCATCCACATATAACCTCCAGACCGGTGAGAACAGCGTATAGAGATACTCTCCTCGCCCCACCCATCAAAACCTCATTAAATAAACGTTCTCTATCGACAGCGGGCCCTGCGCAGTGGAACTCTCTACCTCCAGAACTCCGGAAGGAACCTTGCCCAATCACCTTTAAAAAGAGACTCAAAACTTGGCTATTCGAACAAGCTTTTCATTCATACCAATAATCTCACCTCAATCTATCCAAATGTACACCGTGTTCCGTGACTTGTCCTAAAATCTCATTACCGTTTAGTATTCATTGTATTTTTATTCCCAAGTTTTTTCTTGATCCAAGTTCATCTTCCTGTTCGATGTAATCGCATTCTTTCATGCGTGTTTAATGTTATAATGTAAACTGAAATGATATGTAACATTGCTACATGAATTGTGGTATATAAAAATGTTAAGTAAATTAAAAAAATAAATAAATAAATAATGTTAATTTGAGTTTAGATAGCTCTTGTTGTATTGCTTTCATGTAGATTGAAAGTGTGGATCCTGTTTTTTCCAGTAATTTGGAGAATAGAATGTAGAACTGTATGTCGTCAGCATACATGAAGAAAGTGATTCCTAAATCCACCAGTAATTTACACAGTGGGAGCATATATATATTGAATAGTGTTGCTGAGAGGGGTGAGCCTAGAGGTACACCTATATCAATATGGAGAGTATCATATATGAGCTTGTCCAATTTGACTTAGAATGTTGTTAGATAGAAAGGAGGAGAATCATCTGTGAACACTACTGTCAAACTCAAAGCTCCTCAGCTTATGGCATAGCAGGGTATAGTCTACTGTGTCAACGGCAACTGTTAAATCGATTAGCACAAGAAAATAGGATTCATCAGTATAAAACCCTAGTATAACAGAGTCAATTAAGGAAAGGAGTAAAGTCTCAGTTGAACTGTATTTCCTAAATCCAAACTTATTTGGGAAAAGAATATCTTGATCTTCCAAATGATTCACAAGTTGAGATAACACAGCCTTTTCCAGTACCTTAGATATAAAAGACAAGTTGGAAATGGACCTATTATTGTCCCAGTCATCAGAGAGAGATTAATTAAGATTGTAATAGTGGGAGTGATTACACTGTGCACTTATTTCAAGGAACTGGCTGAAACTGGATCACATGGGTGAATAGCAGGGTTAATTTTAGCAATGATTTGACTGATTTCAAGATTAGTTGCTTTGTCAAACGTGGATCACTTAGCCAGGCCATGTGTATCTCCATATGATTTTGTGGGAGAACAGATAGGGAATTGAGTTTTCAATATATTGATTTTGTCTAAGAAGGATGTGGCATATTCATTGCAGGAGGCCTTTGAGAAGTTATAGTTTCTTGGAATGCAGGATGATGGGTCCTTAATTAACATTTTAACAACATCAATTTAGAATTGAATATTACCTTGTGAATCTGTTTAGCACAGTAGTCTTTTTTTGCTTTATTTGGTAGCACACGGTATTTTCTTAGAAGGGATTTGTATTTTGCTAGGGAATCAGAGGATGGACATTTCCACTATTTTCTTCCTAATTTTCTAAGGTTCTGTTTACTGCTTCTTAGATCATTATTGTACCAGGGTTTCTTAGGTTTTGAGTTATTCCTTTCTTTGTTAATATTTTTGCCTATACAAGAGTTCTTCAGCTATTTCATTGACAATCTTATCCCAGGAATCAAATGCTGTGTAGGCACTGGCTTTATTTATTTCGGGAAGTTTGTTTTTTATTGATTCTGCAAGTATCCTATATACTCGTGTAAAAGCTGAGAAATTTATGCCAGAAAAAAAAGACACAAAAAAGCTGGCTTGACTTTTATACACATGTATTACGGTATTTATGAAAAGCCCCACACCCTCCCGACCATCCCAAAACTCACTGATAGTCCGTGGTGGTCCAGCGGGGGGGACAGGGAGCAAACCTCAGCTCCCAGGCCATCGGCTGACAGTAAATCCCTCTCTTCCCCCCCCCCCCCTGATGGCTGCCCTCTCTGTTCAGTCCCTCCCTGTTCAATCTCTCCTTCCCTCCTGACCCCCCAAGACATACCAAAAGTCCCTAGTGGTCCAGTGGGGGGCCTGGGAGCGATCTCCCGCTCCCGGGCCATCAGCTGCCAGTAATCAAAACGGCGCCGGTGGCCCTTTGCCCTTACCATGTGACAGGGGCTACCGGTGCCATTGGCTGGCCCCTGTCACATGGGGAAGGAGGGAGGGATGGATTGAACAGTGATTATTGGTTTGTTTCTGGGTGCGATTTCACCATTTCATACGCTCCCTTGACTTATCCATGGGTGACAGATTAATCTTGATTTTGGGGCCTAAAAATACTTATACATGAGTTCGACTTATACATGAATATATAGGTACTTCCGTTTCTACCTTTTTCCTGAAGGTAAAAGTATTTTTATCATCTATATTGCTGGTACTGGCTTTAGAAACAAACTAGGACCATCCCATGGCTTCTATTGTCTCTATGAACATTTCACAGACTAATGTTCTCGGTGTTTTATCTCTATGTAGGTTAAAGTCTCCTGCATTTAAGGAAGAGTCTGGATTTGGGAACAGCTTAGCAAATGATTCAGTTAGTGATGAGCAATACCTGGTGGACAACAGACCAGAGCTAAGTTTAGTTGTGGAGATTTTAGAATCGCCGCCTCATAGGGAGGGTTAATCTCTACTTTGTAGTGAACTAGCTTAAGCTCACTTTTACAAATTATTAATAATCCCCCACTTTTTCATTTAAGTCTAGGAAATATATCACAGTTAGGACTGGAAATTTGGTTTAAGAATACATTGCTTTTGTCATGCAACCAGGTTTTAGAGATGCAAAAAATAGTGGGATTTAAATCCTCTATCAGATCATTAATCAGAGGGATTTTTTTTTTGACAAGGTTTAATAGGGGCAGAGTAAACAGGCAGGAAGAGATAGCGGAAGAGTTATTACTTATCGTAGGGATGATCATAGTTGTGTTCCTTCTTTTCTTATTTCTTGGGATACTCCTTAGATCTCCATGCCGACCCCGTCCTAGTACAGTTTCAATGAAGCACATCTGATCCATGACTGTAGCCATCATTAGCAAGTGTAATGCTATCAGGACTTCGGGTCAGAACTTTGGGTCCGCATGAAGGGGCACACAAAGGGGTAAGCTCCTTTGTCACGCTCCTTCATGTACAAGCCAAGGGTGCGCCCCATGGCGCAAGTGCCTATGGCATCGTCGCAACAGAGATCTTGTCAATGAGTGGGTGGTGGGTGGGCTGGCTATGGGCAGGCCAGCCGACGTGGCATCTGCGACTCCTAACTCTCCCTCCCTCCTTATTCCAAGAGAAGAGCATCATCAGCGCATCCTCCGCGCTGCCGGTTCTGGTGCGAGGGGCAGGTCAGAAAGGACAGGCAGGCCGTATGCTCCCGCTGCCTTTGGCGTCGCTGCTATGGAAATCTTGTTGGTGGGCATTAGGAAAGCAGCACCTGAGCAGGTAAGGGCATAATTCCTGCTGTTGCCAGAGTAAGGGGGACTGCTGGAAGGATGGGCAGGGGATTGCTGGATGCCAGGACATTGAGAGATAAGGGAAAATTTGTATTCAAAGTTTGGGCTGCCAAGTAGTGGACAGGGGTTTTCAGGATTCCAGGGAGTTTCCTTTGCCAAAGATTAAGCTTCCAGGGCCACAGCAAGAGATTGCAGGATGCTGGGAATTGGTGGTGGTGATGGTGGTGGTGGTGGTGGAGGGTTCACTGCAATTTTCAGTAAGCCATTCAGAGACCAGGCAACTGGCTACCTTTTAGCCTGCTAAGTTAGTATAAGCTAATTTTCAGCCACAAATCTAGTTAACCAAGAATAGCTGAAAATTAGCCTGAACTCAGCCTATCAAACTTTGGCCAGCTAGATCAGGTGCTCAGCCAGGGCTGAAAAGCTAACCATAGGTGCACAGTACTGCATGCAGGGCCCACATAAGTTTGTTACACAGTTTGGCCTACAAATAAATACTCACGGCTCGATCCAGTAAGGCCGCGGTAAAAACAGTGAGGTAGTGTCAGGCGCACCCTTCCTCCCCGCACGCACAGTTCTCTTCACTAACTCCCCGATACTCTCCTCTAATCGCATGCAAATGCATGCCGCGGCTGTGAAGCGTTAGGGAAGGGTTATGCCCGCGCAACCCATTTTACTGTATAGGCGCTGTAACAGCGCCTATACAGTAACCTGGGTGCGCTGGTACCTGTCATTTCAAATGACATTTGAAATGACAGGCACCAGGAAGTGTAAAAAAGTTTAAAAAGTGTAAAAAACAAAAAACCTGTGTGTTATATAAAAAAATAAAACAATTTTAAATACCTGTCGGAGGGCCGTGGGTCCAGGCGGCCGGTGGGCGGCGGGCAGCCATCAGCGGCATCCGGTAGTCCCTTCTCCCTTCCTCCCTCCCTCCCCTGCCTGGATGAGCGCCAAAATCGCACGGGCGGGTCGGCAGCGGGGGGGGGGGGGCGGCAGCAGGATCCGGGAGCGGCGGGTAGGCAGCAGCGGGGGCCGGGGGGGCAGGGGCAGCGGCAGCGGGGGGGGGGGGGGGGGGGGCAGCAGCGGGGGGGCGGCAGCAGGATCCGGGAGCGGCGGGTAGGCAGCAGCGGGGTCCGGGGGTGGCAGCGAGATCCGGGGAGCCAGCAGCGGCAGCATGTTCGATCGCGCAGGCAGGTAGGTGGCAAAGTAAAGATGGCCGCCTGCACGGGAAAATCGTGCAATTGGCCGCTGAAGACGTGACGTCACACCCCGTGACGCCAAACGTCGTGACGTCACGTCTTCAGCGGCCAATTGCACGATTTTCCCGTGCAGGCGGCCATCTTTACTTTGCCACCTACCTGCCTGCGCGATCGAACATGCTGCCGCTGCTGGCTCCCCGGATCTCGCTGCCACCCCCGGACCCCGCTGCTGCCTACCCGCCGCTCCCAGATCCTGCTGCCGCCCCCCCGCCGCCGCTGCCCCTGCCCCCCCGGACCCCGCTGCTGCCTACCCGCCGCTCCCGGATCCTGCTGCCGCCCCCCCCCCCCCGCTGCCGACCCGCCCGTGCGGTTTTGGCGCTCATCCAGGCAGGGGAGGGAGGGAGGAAGGGAGAAGGGACTACCGGATGCCGCTGATGGCTGCCCGCCGCCCACCGGCCGCCTGGACCCACGGCCCTCCGACAGGTATTTAAAATTGTTTTATTTTTTTATATAACACACAGGTTTTTTGTTTTTTACACTTTTTACACTTACCATAGCAGGCCCGAGCCTTGCTACTTTTTCGTTTGTTTTTTTTTGCCCTGGTCCCGTCCGGTCTCCTGCAGCCCCGTCCGGTCCGGACGGGGCTGCAGGAGACCGGACGGGACCAGGGCGGGTAAGCAATGTTTTTACCCTACACTACACTACACTAACTCCTACTAGGGGGAGGCGGTAAACTAGCAGGTTAAGGCCGCGGCAGAACAGCGGGTTACGGAGGAGATAATATCAGCGCCCGTTACAGTATCGCAGGGGAATAGATAATTCCTTCATTATACAGCTTTTTCGTTCATTTACATGCCGGGTGCGGAAAGGGTTATGCGTCTGTTTTCAGAAGCGATACGGACGCGTGAAACTGGAGACTGTATCGCCGAACTGCCTTGCGCGCCCGAATTGTGCGCTACGAGCACGTTACAGACGGGCAATCCTCGAGCGGACGATACTGGATCGAGCTGACTGTTAAGTAACTTCAGTGCATGTACCAAATACGGCTAACTGAAAAAATACAGCATTGGCACACTGAAACATAAATCTCTCAGGATCTAGTTTCTCCTGTGTACAGTAGTTAGTTCCCAAGGATTTTAAATAGCTCTTTAAGATGCAGTGATGCCAATAAAATAATTCACTAAATGATCCTAATGTTTATATTAAGTAAAGAGAAAATCTAAACAGAATTAAATATTTATAACACAGGAGAGGGAGTGCACTATATCATGCCATACTATTTATGCAGTGCACATTCTCTGTATCAACGTCTTGGTACACACCACAGTGTGAGAACAAGCTGGTATATTCCAGTTTATAAATATAATAATATAATGCACCACCTATATAAATCTAGAGAAAAGCATTTATATTTTCCCAATAGCTAGAAATACAGGTTTCCCTAATAAGAGCTGGGCTGCTTTCCTGTCTCCTTACTCCTAATTGGCTAAGTTTGAAAATTCTAATTTAATTTAATTTAATATAACTAGTTTCTTTATTTTTTTCCCCAATATATATTGCTTTATTTCTATTTTGATTCTGTTCTTGTGTGCAGCTGGACTATTGTTTTGCCAATCAATATCGCTATATTCTGCTGTTGCTTTTTGTCTGGTGTGGGGCTGATTAACTAAATTCACCCTCCCCACCCCCAAATATATCTTCTCTATTAATAGTTAGTGCTTAATTTCTGCTGGTGCTTATTTTGTCTTGTGTGTTGCTGGATTCTTACATTTGTTCTCCAGGTGGTATTATCTTTGCTAGTTATTATTTTAAATCCCCTTTGTATTTTTAAGAGAAATACAGGGCTGGATCTAGCGTACTTGTGGGTGTGGTGTGTAATCAGTTGCACAGCAAGAGGTATTGGAACAAGGAAATAATAAAATCTAGGTAGAGCTCAAATCAAAGAGAGGCTGTCCTTCATACAGTGCAACAATTGTGCTGCTTATGTCCCAAGACCTATCATTTGGACAATTAAGGACTGTCCAATTTACCTTCAGCTGTTTGCCATGCGAAAAGGAACTAATTCACCTGAAAGATAAAGGTTTCAAAAATCCTTCCCTTCCTTGCAGCATCCAGAATATCTCTCCCAACGCCCACAGAGGAGTCAAAAGCCCGGGCATAAATGATTAATAGTGGGCTCTGGAAGAACAAGACCTGTGACTCTGAGACACCCAATTTCCCCATCTTTGAAGCATCCTGTGTGTCCGCCCCCACTCACAGAGAGAAGACAAACATCCAGGATTTAGAAACCCTGGAATAACTGGATAACAGTGGACTCCGGCGGAATAAGGCCTGTGATGAAGAGACACCCACTCTCTCCCCACTGTTACCCTTACATAACGCCCTTTCTGCATTGCAAACTGAAGAAGTCCCAGCAATAGAATATGAAGTGATGTCTGAAAGCGAAGTAGTCACTCAACACACCCAGAAACCCTCCAACAGGATAAAATATCATAAAAGAAAATAAAGTTTCTTATATTGGGAGACATGGTCATCAGAGGAACCGATCTGGGAACTTGCTTTGATGGGGACACAACAGTTAAATGCCCTCCAGGATCCTCAGCCAGTAGAAATACCAAACAGATAGTAAAAGCAATTATGGAAGAAAGTAGGGACTCTGATATCAATGTTACCATCCATCTGGGGACCAATGGCCTCGCTAGAATGGTATCCATAAAGTACAGAATGAATTCCAAAATCTGGGGAAGAAGATTAGACACATGGCAAAAACTATTGCCTTTTTGGAAGTATTGCCTATTCATGGAAAAGGAAAGGCTATGACATATAGATAATTTCAATTCTTGGCTCAAAACCTGGTGCAAAGAAAGTGGTTTTGGATACTTTGGGCTGGGGCCATGTATGAAGCAGTAAACATTTATATAGAAGGGATGACCTGCATTTGTTTGGTAGGAAAGAGGATGCTAAATGAGAAATTCAAACCATACATTATCAGGCATTTAAACTAGAAAGCAGGGGTGGTAGGAGTTGGCCAGTGAAATTTGCTGTACACCCCCAAGAAATACAGGAAGTGGGAAGAGAGAGTAAGAAAATCAATCAGTTAAAAAAAAAAAACAGAAAAGATAACGAATAGCAACTGGAAAGCTATGACCACAAATGCTCGTAGTCTAAGCAATAAAATCCCAGACCTGCAGGCCATGGTGGAGGGGGTCTTGGACATTGTTGCAGTTATACAGACATGGTTCCCTGCTTCTCATGATTGGGATACGGCCATCCCGGGCTATAACTTCACTTAAAGGTATTTATAAAAACCATAATTAAAGGCGGCTTTTATAAATTACAAATCTTAAGGAAATTTAAACCTTTGTTACACTATAATGATTTTCGAACGGTGCTCCAAGCTCTTCTTAATATCGAAGTTGGATATTGCAATGCCCTGTTTCTGGGCTTTCCGTTATCATCTATTCGCCCCTTGCAACTCTTGCAGAATGCGGCCGCACATCTGTTGACCAATTCCAAAACATTTGATCATATCACCCCAATTTTGATGAGCCTCCATTGGCTTCCTATCCATTCTCACAAGATGGTACCGGCCATCCATTGCTCCTACCATGTTACAGGGGCTGACCAATGGCACCGGTAGCCCCTGTGACATAGTAAGGTCAAAGGCTATCGGCGACATTTTGAATACCGGCAGCCGAGGGCGTGAGTGCAGGAGATGGCTCTCGGACCCCCCGCTGGACCACCAGGGAGTTTTGGTAAGTCTTGGGGGGGTCAGGAGGGTGGGGTGTTTGTTTAAATTCGCTCCTTTAGACGGCCGAATAATTCGGCGAAGATTCGTTGTTTTCGTGGGGAATCGCGATAGTTTCGCTTCCCCACGAATACAACGAATATGGCCCTATATGTTGCGGAATACCAATATATAGGAAACGAATGCACACCCCTAACAGACATTCAGATTTCTCAAAGGTTTCAATGATGCACAAACTTTGAACCTTTTCATTGGAAAGGAAAAGTAGAACTAGGGGTCACGAAATGAAAATCCAGGGGGGGATGATGCAGAAACAACGTCAGGAAATATTTTTTCACGGAGAAGTTGGTAGATGTTTGGAATGCCCTTCCAGAGGAGGTGGGGAAGAAAAAAATAGTCAAGGAATTCAAAGGGGCATGGGATAAACACTGGATCCCTAAAGGCTAGAGGTGGAATGAAGAATTGAGTGTATGGGGGTAACCTGCATGAAGTGGCATTTACCACCCTTAATAGAAGGCATGGAAATTACTATCCTCAATCAATAGCCTTTTTGCTTTCTACGTAACTGCAACATTGCTCTCTGCTTTGATGCGGGGGGGGGGGGGGGTGGAGGGGAACTGGATACAGACAACAAACAACATGGACCCTGACTTTTATGTCATGCAGATATGAAGGGCAAAGCACAGGCTGGCTTCTACGGCCAAGTCTTACAGCAAGCATTTTCTGAATTATCAATAAGGCTCCTCATCCAGTTAAAAATATTGCTAACAGCAATTTATGGGTTTGACAGTTGCTTGGTTTTGATTCATGGCAAATATTACTATTCTTATCATAAGGCTTGAGGGTAACTGCACGGAGCAGAAGATACTATCCTTGAGAAAGTCATGGGGGTATCCTGCACGTAATGGAAGATGCTGCCATAAGCAGTCATTATATGTCACTAAGTGTTGCTGATTTGGTGTTTCAAGTCCTGCCTCCTTCCATCCCACCCCTAACCAGCCTAAGTTGCTTTCTAATGCTGCCAATCCAGCATTTGAAATGGATTACTCTCCCCCCCCCCCCCCGAATTACTTCCTGGCAGAAGTGCAGTTCTACAGATCACAGGAGCCACAGCAAGCAAACTACTGAAAAAGGGGGGAGGAGGTGCCTGGGAGGATGAATGATTTTGTAAAGGGGGCAAAAGGAGGGAAACTCTAGGTGGGGGGCAGGGAGAAAGAGGGACGCACTAAATAGGGGATGGGCTTAGAGAGGGGGATGCTGCTGAATGGGTGGGCAGAAAAATCTGCTTAATAAAGTTTTACTGTCCTGGCTTCTTTCTGTCTACTAAAATAAACTCTGATATTTACCCAAAAAAATAATGTCTTTTTTTTTTCCCACTGCTGCTCTCGTGTTTTTCTTCTTGTCATAATAAACCCTGAGAAATTCCTGAGAAAAATAAAAACAAATATAAAACCAAAAATAAAGGTCCCTACAAATGTCTTGAGATGCCAGCATTTGAGATCAGCAAGGTCCTTTCCTCAAGCTATTTTAGTAATCCAAAATAAAGGCATCATCTCCACTCTACTATGGTCTTTTTCTTTTAACCAGTGTTATTCCAGTTGGACTAACATACTAGTTCCTTTCTATTGCCTTAAACAAAAAGATTCTTAACTCATAATGGCATTTGCCTTATATCATCTTACAGAACCTCATAAGTAAACACAGATTCTTGGCATCTTTAGCTACAGAACTTACATCGTGCACATATTTTTTTGGATTTGAACATTCCCAAGTCAGATGCGTCAATACTGAACATGAATTAATCCATTTCTCAGATAGCCTGACCTGTTCTTCGATCCTGAGAATGCCTTGGGTTGATAGACCTTCCCCTGCACCCTTTCCCCACTAATGTATCATGTTATATAGTTATTTCCGTTTATTAACTTCACAAATTCAAATAAACACGTGAAAGCTGTCCGGCTTCTCAAAACATCCATTTTCCAATATAAACTACTGTTTGGCTTTTTATTATTTATATCCCCGCCTCATGTTCTTATGAATATATAGCTGTATATGTCTGTCTGTTAGTGCTAGCAGTGATTAAACATTGCATCCTGCCACTGATTTATGCACTAAGGTAGTTACCATGGCTTGGCCACAGCACTGCCCGTCATGGTACAAGAAGACGTCATCGTTGGTCTTTTGTTGAACACGGCCAGCAGAGGGCAGGAGTTCATCAAAAAAGCAAGTGCCTTAGGCTTTTAGAAAGATGGCTTCTGCTTTTAGCGATGACCCCTGCTAGTCAAGTGACAAAAACTGGAGGGTTCAGCCTGGCAGGAGACTCCCATTTCAATCCCCAGCCATCAACAGAATCTTTGTCAGCCATGCAATTATCCTAGGAAGGAAGAGGGACTTACCAAAAAACATATATATTATCCTATGACGGCAATTTTAAAAAGCTATTTATGTGAAAATATGGGAATTTATCTGGGGAAATGGCTTTATGACAAATGCCCACTTTCCACATGGGTAAAAGTACTTGCGTTGCGTTGTTCTAGAAGATGAGTACTTTTACCCACAACGAGAGGAGGCATTCCTGGGGGTGGAAATAGGGTGGGGAATTTCAACAACACACAAATCAATACAATTTAAAAAAAAAGAAACCCACCTCATATTTTGCATTTGAGAACTGATTCAAAGTTCGTGGGTTGAAGAACCCTCCCTGGACTGATTTGAAAATTATCCCATATGGACAATATGCATTCCAGCTTTTCCATTTAGGATCTTTCTGAAGGGGGGGGGATCCACTGCAAAAAATTCTATCCCAGCTTTCGGAGTGCTCCCTGCAGAGCCTTGGTGGAGCGGCTTTCTATTAACGTCTTTCTGTTCAGTCCTGTATACTTACAAGAAGTTTATTGCTCTGAGTTTTTACTCCCTGTCTACCTCAGCTCTGGATCTTGTGGGGGCTTCTACTTCCACATCAGGCTCAGCCTAGTTTACCCCGCACATCCTTTCACGAGCCCGTCATCATCTTTTCACTATGCAGCCTCTAAAACCTTATTCCTGCGCGAAAAGCTCATTATAATTTCATAAATGTATTCATTAGTAAATTCGATATACTGCCTGCATTAAATAGTCACTAAGCAGTCATAAAGTTTGTTTGCCTAGCAGTGCAGAAGCAGACGCGCTGGATTTGGATCGGGTTAGGACACTGCCACGATCCGAACCACACGAAAACTTCTGTTTCAGTTACAAGGGGGTAGAAGGGACAGGGTGGGGTCCAACCCTGGAAAGAAGGCTATTTTTTTAAAAATGGGAACCGGGAGAGGGGAAGGGGATGAGGCACGACCCCCGGGCCCTATTATTTTTGTTAATTCACAAGCTGCCGATTTGAGGAGTGTGTGTGTGTGTGTATGGGGGGAGGGGGGCGTTCAGAGCCCGGCAGGGCCCAGCCTTTGAAGATGCAGTAAAAGGGAGGAGGGGGATCTGGCTAGGGCCTGTAGGCTTGCAATATTTTTATTTTTTTTATTTCACAGGACTACTTAACCGGCTATCCGGTTATATTTAAAGTTATCCAGCTACCGTTAGCCAGATAAGTTTAAACAAGGATATTCAGCGGGATGTTTATCCAGCTGAATATCTAGGACAAGTTATCCCCTAAACTTAGCCAGATAACTTGTCCAGTATGGATCCCCTAAAGTTTAGTAACCATAACTGTAAACCTTCCAAAGCAGGCTATAATATATCTGAGCACATCACTCTATAATCAATAATTCTGCTGAAAAAAATGCTCGGCTCCCATTCAGTTTGGATTTTAAAATGTCTATCAGACATTGTATCATCTGCAATCTTGTGCTAATATAGGACGCTCCCCTTTTAGCCCTGGTTCAATAGAACAGAGAGGCTTATGGGATAGCAAAATGTCTATGTGCACTGCGGTTTGTGTTTTTATGTGCCCTCCTCCCAACACTTATTGTGCTGAAATGGATGGACCAAAGGAAGGAAATCGGACTTTTCCCACTTTTCAAAGTCCATGAGTGATTTTGTGGGGCAGGGGATTGGAAGGACAAAGTTGGCACTTTTCCAAAAGAAATACATGGGGTGGTTGAACTGAGACCATCGAAAATGCCACATCTTCTACTGGTTTTAAGTCTTGCGTGTCTAAGCTGCCCAAGTTCCTTATTTGGCTAGTATCAGCTTTTCTCTTTTCTTTCCATATCTGCCTTGCCAGGATTTGAATCACCCAGCCCCTTTGGGCTTTCCAAATCAGAACCAAAACCTGCTCTGGGAAAACTGAATGTGGATTTGCCAATTACCAACCAAAGGAAAAAATGGTTCCCCTGTCAGGAAACGAGTGGAAATGAACCTGCAATCGATGTGTGGATGACTGCCATGTCCCGCACGTTAAACTCCGCAAACAGCCACGGGGCAGCATCTGATCTGCTAGGGTCAGTGATGGCAAACTCCGGCTCCTCTGCGCTACAAACAGGTGAGCCTTTCAGAATGTCCCACAAGGAATAAGCACGAGAGAGTTTTGCATGGTTCATTTGCGCAGGTTGGTTCTCTTGTAAATCAGGCCTGCACGGATCACCAGCAGAACCACATAGCCAACTCTTGGAAGAAAAGAAAATCTGAAGCTTAGAGAGTGAAGAACATTTATTTACTAGCTCAAGCAGTCTCCTAGTACCCAAAAGCGCTTCACTTCATTCATAAGCTGGTACTTCTAGAAGGGCGGGACTATTTAAAGAACAATATTTTGTTTTGTTTTGGGGCCTGGCAGTTTCCTTCTGTGCCTTTGGGCTTCCAGCTCAATCTGAACCAGGGCTGGTATCCGGCTGTATAAGCCTTCATTCACAACTACCTCGGTATTCCCCCACACCCCCATTTTTTTAGCTATTCCCAACTACTTTAGCCAAGTCATCATTGCAAAGATCCTTGGCCGGGAGCCCACAGATGAGGGCTGCTTCCAGGACACTGCAATCACAGGCCCTAAACCCAGCCGCTATTGTGCAATGACTGGGATACCCTCTCCCAGGAGTTGTGAATGCTGCCTCTGCAGCATCCCCAGCCTCGGCCGACGCGAGGAGAGTGAAAACCTGACCCAGGTCCTCTGTGTGGCAGTTCACAGCACTGTACTGAGCCACCAGGCCGACCTCTGGAACACTATTAAAGCAATGATCATAGAGAGATAATTGATGGTGGAAGCCAGGCAACTGTGGAGACTGACCAAACCCTGAACGCATAGAGTAGATTACACTAAAGCATTTCAGCCTTTTCTAAAGAACTCTAAGACATTAAAAACCAAATTAGTCTCCAGCTTCCTACGCTACTTAAGTTTCAGAGAACCTACAAAGTTATCTTCAACAGACAAATGGCCAGTTTTGATAATTCCTGGTTCGCCTCTTGGTGGCAAACCCCAGGCAGTGGAAAGATGACTTGAGCCATAACCGATGTGGAGCATCTGGAGAGAAAGTGATTTAGGAACTAAAAGTCTCACTGCCCACATGCAGGACTTCCAACAGATTTAGTTTTATTGATTTAAATGGCAAATGCAATGTTATCCTCTCCCCATGTTTGCACTTCATGGACATTAAGTAAGCCACAATAACAAAAAAAAATCCCCAAAAACCTCCAAAAAATCACGAGAAAGAAATGTGCACAGAAATTCTATTCCAAAGAAAGCAGCAGCTCAAGATGAAAGCCGATCATCTCTGAGTGTCAGCTTCAGCGGCGGCTTTCTAAAGAACGCAGAAATGTGCCCAGACATTGTCTCGTGATTATTTTTTCTTCCTTATTTCTGTGCCCTCCTCTCCAGCTCAGTACAGGGTCTGTGTACTAACCCGAGTTAAAACAGTAGTGTAAACAGCGTCATGACTGCATCGAGCAGCTCAAGTTTCCCCGATGGTAAAGGACCCAAAATGAACAGGCTGCCGAGCAAGGGGAACCCCCACATGCACCTTGAAAAGTCAAAACGGCCCCTTCATCATTGCCCGTCCCTCCCTGAAAGGCAGCAGGGGGCTTCCAGGCACCTCTGCCTCCCCCACACTATCCACAAGGTTGTGGAAAGCATTCGCAGCAGGCTGAGAATGTCAGTGGCCCCCCATTTTGGATTTTGTACTGCTGCCAGCAGAAGGGAAGCTCGCTTTCTCCTGCTAGTGACATTTTTACAGCATTTTGGAGGATGAGAAGCACAGGGCCCAGAAGCCCCTTTTTGCCTCTTGGGGGAGGAGGGGCATGGGGGGTATAGCAGAGGCGGAGGAGAGGGGTGTACCACAAGGCCCCATCGGCACTGGCCCTCCTAACAGTTCTTTTATTTAATACCCAGTAAAGGAATAATAATAATTTCGATTATTGTGGCCCCCATTTGTCTACACATGACATGAAAGCACATACAAAAAATGTTCACGTTTAATGTGCAGTGCATAGTATGCTGTGATGTCAGACTCTCCCATGCTTCAGGCATACCATGCAAGGCAGGAGGGAGTAGAGCTCTCTCCTGTTTCATTCTTGACTGAAATGCTAAAAGAAAGTGGAAATGGGGGTGGCACTTGGAATAGCGCTGGCGGAAGTCCTTCGGGAGGGCAGGAGTCAGCTAGGGAGCTACTTACTGCCAGGGGGACGGCAAGGAGGAGGAGTCTGATAGAGTCAATACTTTATGCATGGGGCGGGGGGGGGGTTCCTTCAGCTGCGTGGGGGCCTTCAGGTTGTAGGAGTTACTTAAAGCTGGAGAACCATTCAAATGAGGGTGGGAATCCTGCCACTTGCTGCTGGGTGGCGATGGGTGTCCCTTTGTTTGCCCATGAGCCCTTTACTACGTGTGCTGGAAGTTGGGAGAATGAGATACCCTAGGTTAACCATCCCTTTCAGCTTTGGAGCAGTTAACATTGGGGATTTCGAGATGTTGTATACATGCTAAAAATGTAACACCTGGTCCAAGGCAGGAGTTTAACTCAAAGCCTTAGTGGGCACATGTGCAGTAGCACTTAAGGGATAATATACCACATTATATCACACATAGCTACTAAGCCTCATTTGCATATGATGTTGCTTAATTTGAATGCTGGAATGGATTCATTTTAGCACATACCCATTAAATTAGCATGTTGGCAGGGAGGGGCCTATCTTGTGTGTACACTTAGCTTTTAGTGCATAGAATGATATATTTAGTGCATACTAAACAGCCTTGGCATGCATGCTAAGCTTTAGTGCATATACCCATCAATTCTATTGATTCTCAGAGGGTGATAACCTGAAATTAAGATTCTGGAAAAACGTGAGCATAACTGATTGATTTCAAAACTTCACTAACTAATTAGAAAAAAAAAAGTCTATCAAATGTCTTCATGCTTTTCCTTTCAGTTGCCAAATCCCCACCAGTGAGCGAAGGAATCGTCTTCCGGACAGCAAGGATGCTTACAGTCTTGCAGAGGGCAGACATTATTGCTTCTTTACTGCCATCTTCTGGTACTACCACAGAGCACAGGCCATTTCACATGTCTATGCTCGCAGTACAGGTTGCATTAGTCCTCATCACTTATTAAATACAGTCAAATATAAGCTGACAATTTTCTGCAACTTAAGATTTGAAGCACAGGACCGTGACAAAGACTCTTCAGCATAAACCATATATTTGTGACTACTAAGTCCTTGTTTTAACTAAAGTCAGCATGCATAGGGACTGACTTTAAATTCCATAGTGTGTGCCCGCACACTCACATATTGTGTGTATATATATTTATTTATTTATTTATTTATTTATTTATAACTTTTATATACCGACATTCAAATGAATATCACATCGGTTCACATACAACTGGGAAACCAAAAAACTAGTAGTGAGAAAGGAAGGATAAAGTTACAATTAACAGGGGATCATAAGGAACGAGGAGAGAATGCGGAACGGTCTAAGGGACCAAGTGAGAGTAATAGCAGGAAGGATACAGCAAACTTACAACTTTGTTGAGATAGCAACTATATATGTATATATATATATATATATATATACATATATATATACATATTTTATAATATGTCAGTTCATTCACCACATTTATTAACAGCTGTTAAAGCATCAAAGACTTATTAACCTCACTTCAAGGGAAAGCGTCCAATATTGCTTCCAGAAATGAGTTTCTAAAATGGAATATCCTTGCAGCATGGTGATACAAAGATGGCATAATTCTGATTTGGTGATCAATGATTATGGGAATCAATCTATTCATGCATTCATCTTGCCATTGTTAAATACAGTCAAAGTTCTTTAGAGCACGGGTGGGCAATTCTGGTCCTAAACAGTCAGGTTTTCAGGAGATAACTAAAGAATAAACATGAGATAAACTTGCATTAGAGCCTGCCCAAAGAGATTCTTGCAGGCTATTATGGCACATGACCACTCTGACTGACTTATTCAACATACCTTTGTCTGGAAGCAGCAATAGAGCTGTGTTAGATAGGGATGCTTTCGTGCTAATGCCAAAATCCTTTTTTCTGTCATAGTGCAATCCACGTCATCATCCTGAAGGATGACATCTTTCTTAAGGACTTTCACCGCATACACTTCATCTTTACCTTTAAGCTCCGCTAGCATAACCTAGAATTAAGAAAACAAACTCATCTTACGCACGTCCACATCCAAACAGCATACAAGAATGCGCACAGTTTAGCACGCGGTGAAAAACAGGAACGGAGAAGCAACTCTGCCATGGATTTCTGCAGCTTTCTCTTTAGCAGATAAGCAACCTAGAGTACCATAGGAGAGAATGCCAACATGAAGGTCCTCATGTTTTCCGACTTTTTCAACACCGAGAAAAACTACAAGGACAATCCAAAGCCTTCTCACTCATGGCCTGGATTTACTGAACAGCCAGAATAAAAAAAAAAAAGAAAGAGAGAGAGAGAAAGTCACCACTGTAGCCACAAACCTTTCCGAAGCTGCCTTTCCCCAGCACTTTAATGAAGTTGAATTCTTCCAGGCCCATTCGTTTGGATTGATGCAGCCTGACTTCCCCATTCTCCCCGTTCTCGCCCACGTTAGTCAGCTGGTTGTCCGTTGAGGCGGTGGCGGCTCCTTTGTGCTCTTCACCTCGATTGTCAAACGACAAAGCTTTCCTAATATTAT
Organism: Rhinatrema bivittatum; assembly: GCF_901001135.1. Lineage (NCBI taxonomy): Eukaryota > Metazoa > Chordata > Amphibia > Gymnophiona > Rhinatrematidae > Rhinatrema > Rhinatrema bivittatum. The sequence continues at coordinate 71,603,155 of NC_042617.1, read as the reverse complement.
TTTCAGGTTCTTTTAATTCTGAGGAGGGGAAGGAAGCAAAGTTGCTGCGGTCACTACAAACACTGTGAATCACTCACACATAGCGTCTTTTCATGATATGAGTAAAACTGCTCTCCTGATCCAAATTGGGATGGCTGCTGTATACTATTTAAATATTTTAAGAAAAGCAAGTATTTTATTGTCAGAACATTTTGTAGTTTAATTATTGCTATTATTATTATTACCAATAATAATAATTTTTAATTTGATTGTACTTGAAACCTCTTATCCAAATAGAATCCATATGTGCTTTACAATTTAATACTTCAGAAACAGACCCATAGCCAGCTCAGGGGCAGATGGCGCAGTAGCACATTTCTAGCACCAAGACTGCATGAATGCTTCTAAGGAGAGAGGAAACAATGCTACTGCCATTATTACCCAATTACAGTTGGGTAAACCGAGCCACAGGGTGACAAAGGGGGGTGTCTATGTATTAACAAGTGTTAAACAAGGCTGGTTTTAATACCAGCAATATTTCAAAAAATGGTACACTTGGTATTCTCTGTAAATCAATCATATAGCTAGTGTGTTTGTAGGACCTTTCCTCACAGGGTCAGGGTATTTTTACCAGACTCTCTCTCATGGTCATAGGTCCATTTTACTTTGTATTATTTAAACATTCTCCAACCATTTTTTAACTTTTTTTTCACATTTTTTATCATTTTTTCATTTTTTCTACAAACTCAGTCCCAAGTTTGAAAATCTGTCACTTTGCAAAAAATTCAAAACGTTCAACCACAGTACTTATCTGCACATCCCAACACGATCGCGTTTCGGACCCACAATTTTAAGGTCCTGCTTCAGGGGAAAAAATTGTTTTAACCTTCTTCAGTGACAACAAACAACCCATCAGGAGAGTTTAGTAGCTGAATTTTCACATCGCATTTCTCCATACGCGACCCCAAGATGGAGTCGCTTTCCTTTCCATGAGAGACCATGAGAGAGAGTCTGGTAAAAATACCCTGACCCTGTGAGGAAAGGTCCTACAAACACACTGTAGCTATATGATTGATTTACAGAGAATACCAAGTGTACCATTTTTTGAAATATTGTTTACAACTGGGGTACTTGGAATACATAAGGTTTTAGAGCCTATTGTTGTGTGTTTAATACCAGCAAAACACTGCAGTGTTATCATGGCTGCGTTAAGACAGTGCATCCATTTTAACGCAGACTATACTCTGCATATAACGTTTTCCTGCGCTAATCACCCTAAAGTGAAATGGCCAATTAACGAAGGGAAACTCTCCCCCACCCACTATAAACAGACTGGACATCCAGCCCCCTTCCCCTCTCTGGAATGAAGACAGGCCTTCTGGAACCCCCCCCCCCCCCCCTCACCCCAGCCTTCCAGAACCCTGTGGAACAAAGACTGGACATCCAGCCCCCTTCCCCTCTCTGGAATGAAGACAGGCCTTCTGGAACACCCCCCCCCCCCCCTCATCTCAGCCTTCCAGAACCCTGTGGAACAAAGACTGGATTTACCAGCCTGTGAAATCTGCCCGCCACTCCCAGATTCCCCACTTTCAGCCTCCTAGGGGTGCCTGAATCTTTACCGGCAGGAGGCAGCTGGTTACCCTCCTGTTAGCTGCCAGGTCCAAATTGAAAATAGCATTGCCAACACTCTGACCTGCATGCCAAAGCCTATTCCAGGGGACTTGGACGGCCCCTCTTGCACTCTGGGGTGGGGGTTCATTCTACAGCAAAGGTTACAGACTCTGGAAAGCTCTTCCAGGGTGGGAGCAAGAAGGAGCAGAGAAGGGAGTTTGTGGGCCTAAAGGCCTGATTTGAGTCTGAGTGAAGAAGTGGCTACATTGATGGTTGGCAGCATGGAGAACCGCAATTGTGTTCTGGTTGTGGCGGGGAGGGCGGGCGCTTGCAGGTTTTCGATAGTTTTTGCTAATGCAGGCCACCCGCCAGGAAATTAATTTCTCAGAAGGGGTGCTTACATTTCTTGCCTTAAGTGGCTCGTAGGTATTAATGCTGTATGTGCTATTCAGCACCAATACCTAATGTGGCTATTAACACAATTTTTTTTCCAATGAGCATTTCCATGCGCTTTGTATTACATGATGGGTGTTGTACATGGGTGTTGGGCAATCATTAAGGCATGTGAACCTGCTCTATGTGGCAGGCATTAGTACTAACACCTTTCTGTACGTAGCCCTCTAAATGGCTACTCCATGGTCACATGGGACATCCGAGGGAGGAGGGGACTTCAACCTGTGCCCCAGTAATTCTCCTCTGTCATAGTGTCCGTGCTCCAAACACGTGATCACCTAGCAGCTGCTACCTGCTGCAGTTTCTTGCAAAGTCAGAGGTTTTTCACAACTGCAAGACAAGGCTACAGATTCTGCAGTCCACTACATGTTACACAGGGCAATATGCAAAAGGGTTACCCAGACAAACCCCCTGTTTTAAATGCACGCATGTAAAATGTAGCTGCCGAAACAGGGCAGGGGGAGGAGGCAGCATTCAGGAGGGCGTGGCTAATAGGGGTAGTGCTGATACTCAGTGCTGCCTGGATGAATGTTGCTGAGGAAGTCTGCCCGGGGAAATCACTGTGCTACAGTTGCCCAGGTGCACTTATCCAGCTTATTTTAGACAAGTATATTCAGCGGCAGAGTTCCCTCTAAGCTGCGCGCGCTGGAGATTGTGAACTCCGTGCACACAGCTATCAAGAGCACGCACAAGAAATCTTGATACCATTTGTACTACACTGGCTCTTGGTGCTCAAATTTCAATCTTGTTTATAAAAAGCTGCACAAAAAAGAAAATTTGTGCACACGCAGTCTTTCAAAAAAATTGAGGAACACTGTTCAGCAGCAGCAGACTTGTTTGGATGAATATCCGGGTAAAGTTATCCATGTAACTCCACTGCCCAGTGGTCCATTAAAGTAGAATTCTTAGGGGAGGATTTTCAGAGCCCTGCTCGCGTAAATCCGCCCAAAACCGGGCGGATTTACGCGAGCAGGGCCCTGCGCGCCGGGAAGCCTATTTTACATAGGCCTCCCGGCGCGCGCAGAGCCCCGGGACTCGCGTAAGTCCCGGGGTTCTCCGAGGGGGGCGTGTCGGGGGGCGGGCCCGGTCGTCGCGGCGTTTCGGGGGCGTGTCGGCAGCGTTTTGGGGGCGGGTACGGGGCGTGGCTATGGCCCGGGGCGGTCTGGGGGCGTGGCCGCGCCCTCCGTACCCGCCCCCAGGTCGCGGCCCGGCGCGCAGGAGGCCCGCTCGCGCGCGGGGATTTACGCCTCCCTCCGGGAGGCGTAAATCCCCCGACAAAGGTAAGGCGGGGTTTTAGACAGGGCCGGGTGGGTGGGTTAGGTAGGGGAAGGGAGGGGAAGGTGAGGGGAGGGTAAAGGAAAGTTCCCTCCGAGGCCGCTCCGATTTCGGAGCGGCCTTGGAGGGAACGGGGGTAGGCTGCGCGGCTCGGCTATACAAAATCCATAGCCTTGCGCGCGCCGATCCAGGTTTTTAGCAGATACGCGCGGCTCCGCGCGTATCTACTAAAATCCAGCGTACTTTTGTTTGCGCCTGGAGCGCAAACAAAAGTAGGCTATTCGCGCGCCTTTTAAAATCCGCCCCTTATTTAACATTCTCTCATACGAGTCTAAAATGCAATATGTTTCAGAAAATGTGACCGGCTTAGTAGCTCTTTGACAATTTTTTTTTTTACAAGTACCTTTTAACTGTTCCTTCTTCAAAGATGCAATGGGATGACGACATCAATACCCCCTTAAGCATGAACGGTTGGCAAAAAAAAACTGAATTCTAATAAATGTCATTTGAAGGCTGCATGACTTAATGTGCCATAAACTGTTACTATTTCAAGCACAGCCACATTACAAGAGGTTTTCAGATTATCAGGAGAGCACACTGAACATGCATTAATCGGCTTGTCCTGGTTAACTTGGAAATCAGAACCGTCTTGGGGATTAGGAGGCCCAGGAGTGAGCATCACCAGCTCAACTTGTAATTAGCTCTCAGGGTGCGCTGACTCCCCTTGTGGGCTCAGGAGAGCTCCCAGGCTGGTCAGTAAAGGGCAGCCCGGTGTCCTGCCAGGCAGAGGGGTCTACTCAGCCTTATGCCATTATTTTTCTTTTCTTTTCAATTAATGTGTTTCTTAAACAGCTTAACTTTCTAGGCCCTGTAATTAAAAGGAGCAGTCATTTTCTCTGGTTCATAATCCACACTGGGGGGAGGAGGGCAATTTTCAATAGCTCAAGGTCCCTGCACAGTTTTGTACTTGTGTATTTTTTAAGCCTGGCTAAAATGATGCACGTAGGGAAAGCCGGTGCATACCTTTAGGTGCTCTGAGGGGAACAATTTCCAACCAGGGCAATCTATCTGGCCAAATACCTATTCACACAGGCACATGCCTCTGAAAATTCTCCTCTGAATTATCAACGTAATTATTTCTTTTAATGTAAAGTTAAACATTCCTTTCGGCAGGCACTCCCACATGGCTGCCGCCACTGAGAGCAATTCATTTTACAGGAAGAGCTACACGTTTTATTTTGTTTTTCTGCACAGAATATGGAGACCATTGGTGCAACCTTGCAAACCCTTCAATCGGCTGGACACATTATGGGCTTAGAAGGTAAGAGGACTCTAACCCTGATCACACGGCGAGGTTGGCGCAGACTTTGACCTGTCGTCTTCGGATGACGTGCTGCCGGGCACGGGCTGCTGGCATTCTGCACCTGCAATCAGCTGGGAAACCCCACCAACCCAAGAAAAAAACAGATTTAGAGTTCTCAAATAAAGTTATAACAATAATAATATTACCCTACAAATAACAGGGATAAAGAAAATGAAAAATGCTCAGCTCTGTTAAATGAACATTTAAGTGCCAGCCACAGAAATAAGCCTTGGAAGAATAAGGAGTACAATATTCAGCTCAGCTTAGCCGTACAGACAGGGACTTATCCGGCTAAGTAGTGCCTTTTGATGGGATTTTCAGCAACATAGCCCTGCTACCGAATATCCCAGGTAAAGGTTTACAGATCGATACAGTAAAGTGCAACCGCGGTTACCCTGCTCCTAACTCGCCTTCTACTCACTTTCCGGCCGCATTAGCCCTTCCCGCGATACACTATCCCCTTTAGCTCATCCCTACCGCCTCTTAAAATCCCCGGGTGACCCCTTCCGCCCGCGGCATGTATATTAAATGTAAACGAGCGAATTAGCTATTCCCTCCCATACAGTAACGCGCGCCCCGACTATCGCTTTTTTACCCTGCCGTTTTGCCGCGCGTTTACCCTGCTAACTTACCGCCTACCCTTACCCCAGCGTTAGAGGCAGGGGTAAGGGTAGACGGCAAACTTTCCCCCAGCCCCCGCTCACCTGCCCTGGCCGCGTCCGGTCTCCGGTGCAGCCCCAGTCCTGTCCCCTCCTCCCGAAGCAAAAAAAAAAAAACCCCCAAAAAAAAGTAGCAAGAGAGCGAGGGGAGAGACGGGCAATCCTACGCTCGGGCCTACCAGTCCCTTGTCCTCTCCTCCCGAAGCAGGGCGCGAAAAGCAGCCTTGCTCCGGGAGGAGGGGGGCGGCAGTTTAAAACGACGAAGCGACTTACTTTTGCACCCCCCCCTCCGGACATCAGCGACGACGACCGGGCAATCCTAGGCTCGGGCCTACTAGTTCCTTCTCCTCTCCTCCTGAAGCAGGGCGCGAAAAGCAGCCTTGCTCCGGGAGGAGGGGGGGGGCAATTTAAAGCGACGATGCAACTTACTTTTGCAGCCCCCCCCTCCGGACATCGGCGACGACCGCGGCTCCAGCCTCCAGCTGTCAGACAGACGCATCGCACGTGGGAAAGCGGCCCCTATGCGTGCAATTGGCTGCTCAAGACGTGACGTCACATGCCGTGACGCCAAACGTCGTGACGTCACGTCTTGAGCAGCTAATTGCACGCATAGGAGCCGCTTTCCCATGTGCGATGCATCTGTCTGACAGCTGGAGGCTGGAGCCGCGGTCGTCGCCAATATCTGGAGGGGGGGGCTGCAAAAGTAAGTCACTTCGTCGCTTTAAACTGCCCCCCCCCCTTCCTCCCGGAGCAAGGCTGCTTTTCGCGCCCTGCTTCGGGAGGAGAGGAGAAGGAACTAGCAGGCCCGAGCCTAGGATTGCCCGTCTCTCCCCTCGCTCTCTTGCTACTTTTTCGGGTTTGTTTTTTTTTGCTTCGGGAGGAGGGGACAGGACTGGGGCTGCACCGGAGACCGGACGCGGCCAGGGCAGGTGAGTGGGGGCTGGGGGAAAGTTTGCCGAGCATCGGAGAACATAACTGTCCACTTCCTGGTACCTGTCATTTCAAATGTCATTTGAAATGACAGATACCAGCGCACCCAGGATACTGTATAGGCGCTCTATACAGTAAAATGGGTTGCGCGGGCCTAACCTTCGCCTAACGCTTCGCAGACACGGCATGCATTTGCATGCAATTTGAAGAGAGTATCGAGCGGTAGGTGAAGAGAACTGTGCGTGCGGGGAACGAGGGTGCCCCTGGCACTGCCGCACTCTTTCTAACACGGCATAACTGTATCGACCTGTTACCTAGCCATTTTCTTTTAAAAGCCTATCTCAAAAGGTTTTAATGTACAACCCCTCTTTGCACTGATGTTTTCTGAGTCACGCTTTGCTCTCAAATTACTGAATGAGGTCATGGTTATAGCAGTATTTTGTATACAGTAATTTAAGAAAGTGTCTTCTTAGTCCTATTAGCAGGATCATTTATTTGTTTTATTATTATTATTTTATTAAAATTTCTTATATTCCAGCAATACTGGATCAGCCATTCTAGGCTCTCTTTATAAACATTAATACCATAGTAAAGCTGGCTACCGTGCTGGGCAGTATTTACACAGGTGAAAGCATGAGGACATGAGGGTAAACGCCGAGATAAGGTAGGCTCTCCCATACTGCATCCGAAATGGGCTGACTACATGGGCCTTACAGTTCTGACCTGCTGTCATTTTCTCTTGATTCTCAAGCCTCAATTCCATAGCCAAAGCAGCCTAGCTCCACCGTAGCCTTGGCAGCGTGTGACGATTTACTGCACTATTTCACTCATAACATCTGTGCTAATGAAAGGTAGCAGAAACAGAAACACAGAACAGGATGGCCCATCCACATCTCCTGCTCCGTTTTATAATCCCTTCCTGTCCCTCAGAAATCCTCTGTACTTCTCCCATGCTCTCTTGTCACACACAGGTAACTTACAGCCAGGGCTGATACTGCACACAGGTGACTAGTCATGACATCTGGCTCCTTCTTGTCACACAGAGGTGATAAACCACAGACTCACTGTGTTTTTTTTTTGGGGGGGGGGGGGGGTTAGGGAGAGGACATGACAAGATGCAGCTTTTGCTGTGATGCCAGCCCTGGGATGAGATCACTGCACAACTGTGACATATTCTGAATATAAAAAAATAAATAAATTCAAACTGGGAGAACACAAAACACTTAAAAATGAGGTTACTATAATCTGAGGGTTCAGTATTCAAATGGTTTGTCTAGCTAAGTTCGGGACTTAGCCATAGAAACCTCAGGCTTTTAAAACTCCCCTGCTCTGATAGCCAGATAACTTGGAGGCAAGAAAGTTAGCCAGATAAAACCTTATTTAGATAACCTTGGAGGTGGTCTGGGGGGTGTTGTGCCGTTGAAGATAGTCGGAAGTCTTATCCGGCTAACTCTGGTATTCAAAGGAACTTTAGCTGGATAACTTATCCTCTTCCTGCACTGAACATCCTGAAAATCAAATTTCATAAGCCTCTTCCCTGCTTGATAATTTTAGGCTTTGGAGACGCTGACTTCTAAACTCTAAACTCAGTACCCTACTGCACGCACTCTGAAACCTCAAATCCACTTCAAGAACAAAACAAGAGTCACTGCTCCTGGAGTCTTAAAGAGGAGGCCTCCTATTCCAGCCCTGGAGTGGCTCCCACAGGCAGGTAACCCGCATCTCTATGCATTAAGCAGGCCTGCGGTGATCACAGACATACAGCTTCCTCTGTTTCATTTGCAATCAGGCATTCTTTGTGAAGGTGCGACATGTGTGCCAGCTACAGACGGGTGCTGGGATAATGCAGCCCGAACCTCTCGCTGCCCCGTTGCGCTTGTTCAGCAGCTGGCAGAAAGCTATGGGATCCCAGCACGCCAGCGAGGTCACAGGCTGCAGAAATTTCAACCCACGATACTTTTACAATGCAGTCACTCCCAAATATCACAAATACAAAAAGGCTTTATTTATCCCCTTTTAATTCATCAGTAACAGCTCTGTTTGACACCTAAAAACGTGGAAACCAAAGGCTGAAGTTGAGCCCTCCATAGATAGACTGAAACTCTCATCCAGTGTGTTTCATACCCAATAAACATGAAGAATAATTTTAAGCATGTTAAGACAGACAAGTAAACTAAGCCTTCCCCCTTATTGTGAGTGTATGGAAAAAAAAAACAGATTAGTGAATTATGACCCAGATGAAGCATTACAAATCTGGGAAGCTGCCAATTTACACTTTTCCTGCCCACTCAAGCTGCCCACACACAGGAACAGCAAGCACAGAAAGAGGCTGAATCCCTCAGTCATTCTCTATGCCTAAAGCCAGTATGTGTAGAAGACCCGCGAGGGCCTGCGAGAGGCCTGAATGGGCTTCTTGATGACTAATTGCTTCACATTTTAAATTGTACATAATGCTAACCCAGCAAAACAACAACAACAAAAAAAAAAGATGCATTAAAAGCAGTGTTAAGTTACCTCACAAGGATTACACAACAGCTGCTAGTGTAGCTGCAGAGGGCACAGCACAGACCCATTTACTCTCCTAACAATGTCAGATGGAAGCCAATCTGCATATTAAGTTTGGGCAAACAGCATGCAATTACTCCTTCCCTCCCTCAAGATTTATAGCTCAATTAATTTCCTCCTAATTTTCTCATAACTCATTTCAAAGGTTTCCTAAAACCTCTAAGAAATGCTCTGGTCTCTGAATGGGCCATGAGAGAAAGTCCTTTCCCTGGCAAGTGGAGAAGAGCGAAACAGCCGTCGGCATGAGCACGGAGGCATCTCCTGAGTGTTCTGACCTGCGCTCACAGCGAATATTACATTGGAAAACATCTGTCTGCCATCAGCTGCATTTTGAATAAGCAAAGAGTGCTAGCCATCTCTCATCAATCCAAAACTACAACAGAACCCTCATGTTTAGTTTAGTTTGAAGCTGGACTGAAATCAGTTTAGAACTGAAAAAAGGAACTGCCTTGAATTCATTTAAAATTCATTGAGGAGAGGTGTGAAACTGATTTCTCATTTATTTGTGGGAAATGTAAAATGAGGATTGTACTCTGGGTCAGTGGCACTGCCATGCGGCAGGACCTGGGTCCGATATCCGGCTCAGGTCTTCTGCCTCCTGGGTTGGTCAGGGATAGGGATGGTGCGGAGGCAGTGTTCACAGCTCCCGGGAGAAAGGAATCACAGCCATTATACAACGACGACACCTAGTGGCTGGATTCAGGGCCCATGAGTGCAGTTTCAGAAGAAACCCTGGTGCATGGCTTCCGGCTGCAGTGACTGAAGTAAAATAAGCTGGGAGAAGATAAATAAAAACAGGGAGAAAAAAATCCTCCTCAGATAGTTGCAAATGAAGGTTCCTGTTGCCGGATCCCAGCACTGATTCTGACTGAGTTGGAAGCCCAAAACAGCAAGAGGAAACTGCTGGGTCTTGTACTTGCATCATAATGTATGTTTACTTCCTGTAGGGTCTGCCATCGCATGAATGCACCACACAATACTGTGCAATTGTGACTCTATAATTCAGCTACTAAGCTAGAGCTAGTCCATCCCACTGGCTTGATGCAACAGCAGACTGCTCACCATGAAGGACGTGCATGCAGCTCCTTCCGTGCCCTGTCCACTGCAGCTAAGATGCTGTGCTCCTGGGCAGTTGGAAGAAAGGCAAGCTTTGCTTCATTTAAAGATTGTATTCCCACAGAGATGTCCAAATTGAGTATAACTTTATTTTATGGGAAGAGAGGGTATCAATTCTGGCCTTTCAGGGTCACTAACTGGCCTTAGTGTTTCAGGATATTTGCAGTGAATATTCATGATATTTATTTGCACACAGTGGTTCTAGACTATGGTTCATTTCCAGCTGTTGGCTATGCTCAAATCCAGGCCCCTTCAGTGGCCCTCTAGGCTTGAAATTTGCCATCTCTGCACACACACACGTACATACACCTGCACAGCTCCATCTTAACTCAGGGCTTTGTGACCCAGGGATGCAATATTAAACTAGGGTGCCGGCACGGCGATATGACTGCAGCAGTGGTGCTCCCAACCCTGTCCCTTGCAGGTTATGTTACTACCATGTGTTCCTTAGTGTATCTTTCATGAAAGAGAAAGAGGGGAGCTCACCCCTTTTCTCTTTACCTTTTTCCTTCGCTGGCCACTGTTCGTGATCTTGTCTGGCGTGACTCCCAGGTCAGCGAGAACCTTTGCGATACCTCGGGCATCCACCCCGCAGTTTGGCGCCACGTTGCTTTCACAGCGTCTGTGCACGTTCATCTTGCATACTGTAGCAAAGGACATGAAAGAGACGGCATGTTGTCACGGAAAACCACACGTGCCACAACAGTACCTCTTGGGAAAAAAAAAAATTCAAAGCAAAATGCATGAGAATAAACCAGATGTCAACTATTCACTCTGTTCTATGACAGCAATATGACATGCAGAAACTGATTATCGGTCCCAAAACTGTTTCAGACAATACACCTATAATTGTTGAAATGGTGGTGCCGCTATGCGGGGATTTTCCAAAAGAGCACGGCCAGCAGCAAAGTTCATGGGTACTTTGTACCCGTGGACATAAACATTTTCAATGGGGCGGTCTGCCCATACTTTCTCTTTACAAATTGCTTTTAGTGCAGGCTGCTGAGCAAGCAGTGTGCGTACATTTGAAAATGCAATGCACGCACGCTGTTCCCTAAAGCCGCCCTGTGAACACCTCCTCTTAACCCAGCCAAAAGTGTGCATACTGGGGGAACTCGGATTAAGGGCCTTTTATCCAGGTAAATGGCATCTGAAAACTCTCCTCCTCTGGTCGAGACTGGAATAAGAGCTTTGCCTAAGGTTAAGCATAAGGTCTGAGCTTCAAGGTGAGGCTGCTTCCTTCTTATTCTTTTGGCTGAGAGACTGGCAAGCTGTGCACTACGCTGGTTAACGCCCAGCCCTTCACTGCCTTAGGACCACTGGCAATGCAAGATTACATCTCTTGCTTCCAAAAAAAATAAAAGTGCCTAATTTTCTGTGTCCTCAGGCCCAGCCCCTGTTTTGCTGTGCTTCCTCAGCCTTAGGAAGGGCTGAAAAAAGCTGGTCCTGCCACTGAAGGGTTGGTCCCTGCAAACCCTGCCGGAGCAGCCAAGCACAAGTGAGTTGGGTCAGTGAGCAGGGCAGGCGGGTATAGGGACACACGAAGAGGTAACTTTACCTCCCTCCACGTTGTCCCCTCTTGTTGTCACATTGCTCTCGTCCCCCTACAACAACCTCATCCGCTTCCCCTGCCAGCCCCCCCCCCCCCCCCCCCATTAACCAGTAGTAGGAGAGGAGCAGCGATGCATCAGGACGCAACTTGCTCTTTGGCTGCCTGGGACCAGACTCGCAGTTTGCACTGTACAGGACATCATAGATGATGGGTCCTTCCTCTTCCTCCTCTCCTACCTTGATCCTGATTTCCCTTCTCTCATCTTTGTCCTCTCCCAATCCTGAGTACTTATGCCCTCCTCACTTCCCAACCCTCTCTGTTGTACCCAAATTTCTGACCCACCTTCCCTGTCCTCTGCCTGTCAGTGCCGGGCAAAATGGTAGACGCTATTCTTGAAAATGACTGGCCAAATGGATAGACATGGCTTAATGGGGAAGAGCCAAAATGGATTTAACAAAGGGATGCCTTACTAATCTGTTAGAGTTCCTTTCATTTCATTAAATGTATTCATTTATAACCTGCTTACGCATATAGATCTAAGTGAAGAAAAGCAAACACACAAAATCATTAAAATGAACAATAAAACATAATTCTACTATGTTTAAGATAATACAATCAATAAGAATCTAAACCATAGCTTAAAACTGTTATAGGTAAATATAAAAACAGTAAATAAAATTCAGAAGAACAGAAGAATTGCCATACTGGGTCAGACCAAGGGTCCATTAAGCCCAGCATCCTGTTTCCAACAATGGTCAGTCCAAGTCACAAGTACCTGGCAAGTACCCAAACATTAAACAGAGCTCAAGCTACTATTCCTTACTGATTAATAGAAGTTTATGGATTTTTCTTCTAAGAAATTATCCAAACCTTTTTTAAACCCAGTTACACTAATTGTCACATCCACGTCCTCTGGCAATGAATTCCAGAGCTTAACTATGCACTGAGTGAAAAAGAATTTTCTTTGATTTGTTTTAAATGAGCTACTTGCTAACTTCATGGAGAACTATAAAAGTAACAAGTTAATTCAAAATAACTGCCTAGCTGAAAGACATGCATGATGGGCTTAAAATTCAATAAAAAGCTTGTCTAAATAAAACAGTCTTTAAAAGACTCTTAAATGTCTTAGGACAACTTTCTAATCACATATCTTGAGTCAATGCATTCCAAAGTTGAGGTGCAGCTAGAAATTGCTTGCTCTTTTGTGATGCACAAATGAGCATATCTAATAGATGGAACTTCCAGAACGTTGCAATCCATAGATTGTAAAAGCCTAGTTGGTTTATAAACCTTCAGAAGTGCGTTAATCCAAGGACAAGAATCCACAGATAACAATTTGTGCACAGTCACTATAATCTTGTATTCAATTCTCTGAAGAACAGGGATATTTTTTGTGAAGCTGTTAAACATGTGGCTAGGAGGAGCCAGATACTAGGATGTATCTGGATTTTCAGAAGACATTTGACAAAGTCTTTTATGATAGATTCCTCAGGAAACTTAAAAGTTGTGAGATAAGAAGCAATGTCCTGTTGTGGATTGATAACTGGCTAAAAGACAGGAAATAGAGGCTGGGACCATATGATCAGTTTTCCAAATGGAGAAAGGTCATTAGTGGAGTACCACAGGGATCTGTATTGGCACCTGTGCCGTTTAATATATTCATCAATGATCTGGAAAAGGGAACAGCAAATGAGGTAATCAAATTTGCAGATGACAGCAAATTATTCAAAGCTGTTAAAACAGCAGTGAGTTGCAAGGAACTGCAGAAGGACCTTGCAAGACTGAAGGACTGGGCATCTAAATGGCAGATTAAATTTAACGTTGACAAGTGCAAAGTGATGCACATAGGGAAAAAAACCTTAACTATAGGTACACAGTGCTGGCTTCCAAATTAAGTGTCACCACCCAGGAAAAGGTGGTCATTGTAAACAATATGTTGAAATCTTCAGCACAGCTACAGAATCAGGCCAATACAGTACAGTGCGCACTGTTAACCCGCGTTTGGACGCGCGTTTTTGATGCGCTAGCTTTACCCCTTATTCAGTAAGGGGTAATAGCGCGTCGAAAAGGCGCGTCCAAACCCCCCCCCCCTGAAACTAATAGTGCCCGCAACATGCAAATGCATGGTTGATGGCCCTATTAGTTATTCCCGTGCGATTCAGTAAGTAAAATGTGCAGCCAAGCCACACATTTTACTTTAAGAAATTAGCGCCTACCCAAAGGTAGGCACCGATATTAAGTCAGAGGTCCCAAAAGTTAAAAATAATTAAAAATTTAAAAAAAAAAATTTAAAATTGGCCCGTGGTTCGCAGGTTGAAAACCGGATGCTCTATTTTGCTGGCATCCGGTTTCCAAACCCGTGGCTGTCACCAGGTTTGAGAATCGACGCCGGAAAAATTAAGCGTCGGCTGTCAAACTCGCTGACAGCCGCCACTCCTGTCAAAAAAGAGGCGCTAGGGACACGCTAGTGTCCCTAGCGCCTCTTTTTACCGAGGCCCTAATTTGAATATTTTTTTTTACTGAATCTCGCGCACAGGAGAGTGGGCGCTCGCCCACTCTCCCGTGACTTTTACTGTATCGGCCTGAATGTTAGGAATGATTCAGAAAAGAATAGAGAATCTCATAACCTTTATTTATCCATGGTGAGCCTGCACCTTGAGTATTGTGTGCAGTTCTGGTTGACCCATTTCCAAAAAGATAAAGTAGAACCTTGAAAAGCACAAAGGGCAACAAAAATGATAAAAAGGATGGAATTTATTTATTTATTTATTTATTTAGATATTTTATATACCATCATTCCTTGTAATGATCACAACGGTTTACATAAGTAACATTCATAACTATTAATCAACAAATCTTGATGTATCATAGTTGTATTCATAAGCAGAAATTAATATATCTCAAATGAACTGGAATGGCTCCCCTAGGAAGAAATACTAAACAGGTTAGGGATCTTCAGCTTGAAGAAGTGGCGACTGAGTGGGGATATGAGAGAGGCTTATAAAATCATGAGTGTCGTGGAACAGATAAATAGGGGACAGTTATTTACCTCGTCAAACAGTACCAAGACAAGGTGACAATCCATAAAACCTAGAGGTAGCAGATTTATAACAAAATCAGAGAAAGTATTTTTTCACTCAATGCACAGTCAAGCTGTGGAATTTGTTGCTGGAGGATGTGATCAATGCATCTAGCAGGTAGGGTTTGCAAGGGATTTGTATAGGTTCCTAGAGGAAAAGTCTATAAACTATTATTAGCCAGGTAGACTTGGGAAAGTCATTGCAATCCCTGGGTGTGAGCAAGAAGGAATGGATCTGCTCTTTCAGATCCACCGAATACTTGTGACCTGGACTGGCCACTGACAAAGACAGGATGCTGGGCTAGATGGATCATTTTATGTTTACAATGTAAAAAGAAAAATGAATAATTTAATATGCAAAATTGTGCAAATGTAACTAATTATGCCACAGAATTGCCCCATAATTCCAAAACCCTTGCAACAGAATTTTCTAACTTTTACGCCTGAGATGCCACATGAAATGCAGAGATTTGCACGTCCTTCTTTTCACAATTACAAATTCTTAGAACAGGCCGGGTTAACAAACAGAATGAGAGCGCTGGCTAAATCAAAGTTTGTAAATATTCAAATAAGCAAGTGATGACAAGTACTCAGGAGTACAGTTAAATAAGACGTTTAAACATTTCACCCAAAAGCTTCCGGATTCTCTTACCTATGCTGTCTATATAGGCCTTTTGGTTGTATAACATTTGATGATGAACACTGGCAGAGGTGTCTCAAAGATCTAAAGCTGATGGGAGTGGGCATGGGGGGGATCCCATCTGAAGATGCAGGGGGACTCGTCCAAATAATGCAGCCTGCGGACAAAGCAGTAGCAACTGTGCAGGCCGAGAAAGCCCCGGCCTGTAATATGATGCGCTGGGCCCGCCCCCTTAAAGGTGCGGGAGCTCGCAGCCTGGAGCAAGGAGAGCTTGAACTGCAGCTCCTCTTTTTTTTTTTTTTTGTGAGACTCTCTCTGTGTTTGGGGCACACTCAAATTGAATCTTGGCACAGATCTTGTAGGCCTGTGCCTAGTGAGTCCCCTAAAAGCTGCAATGTGATCCAGACTCTCTCAGCTGGCAGCCACGGAAATGCGAAGGGTGCTTTGATGGTTCCCAAAATCATCAGATTTGGAAAACCAAATGTATATCAAGTGGAAGGGCTGATGATCTTGTAAAAAAAAAAAAATCTACCCACAGAGCCCATAATTATTGAAGCGTTTCAGACTTTTGAGTCCAGTCTAATTATTAGTACTGACATGCCACAACCAGCAGCTAAGTTAAGCATCTGGGTCTTCAAAACTGTCTACAGTGCTGGCAGAGTCCTGAGATTCTCTGATGTGACTGCAAGTGTACAATTCTCCACCATAGCTCCAGCAAGTAGTCAGCCCTGAGGGATTAATCACGCATGAACTCAGCCCTTAATGCTGGTCTCTCATGGCTATAATCTACGCCTCCTCCTGATGATGCACTGCTGAAGAATGATTCAAGAAGAGCCTGACCTATGAGCAGAACATGTTTAAAACAGGGACAGTGGTCAGAATACACAGGGTGCACAAACTGTAAACATTTAAGAAATAAAATAACTTAAGCAGCTTTAGAGAACAAAAAAAAAATGCAATTTGATCTTGGAGGTGATGATTAACCAACAGAGGAAGGAACACAGGCTATAACAGGCAAGTTGACTGCTTGCTTGGAATAAAACACCAAAACGCAGTAGAGAAAGGATGAAGTAAAAGGAGCATCCTAATAGTTGAGCTTACAGTGCCCTCTTGTGGAATTACATACAAACACTGTGACGCTGTTTGAATCCTGATGTCTACTTCGGGGACAATTTTGAGTAGTCTGCATAGTTGAAAAAGACACAGGTACTTTTATCTTTTGTATATTGTCATTAATTATCAAAAAGAAACTACTTAGGTAGTTTCTCTTTGAAAACTGTCTAGCATAAAATACGCATGTTAAAAGTGCACACGTACCTTGCACCTGCTAACTGTGCGGGAAGTGGAGGGGGAGAAAAATTGTACACATACCTACCACAATCCCATGAACATGAGAACATAAGAATTGCCATGCTGGGTCAGACCAAGGACCATCAAGCCCAGCGTCCTGTCTCCAACTGCAGCCAGTCCAGGTCGCAAGTCTCTGGCAGATTCCATAAATCAGATCTAATTCCTGTTACTCACTCCCAGGCATAGCAATAGCTTTCTTTAGTCTACCTGGCTAATAATGTGTTATGGACTTTTCCTCTAGAAACTTATCTAAACCTCTTTTAAACCCTGCTATGCTAAATTCCTTAACCACATCCTCTGGCAATGAATTCCAGAGCTGAATAGTGCTTTCTATGATCCGTTTTGAATCTGCTGGTTGTTAGTTTCCTGGAGTGCCTCCTTGTTTTAGTATTATTTGAAAGGGTAAATAATCATTCTTTATTTACCCATTCCACCCCACTCACATTTTATAAACTTCTATCATAACCATCTCTTTTCCAAGCTGAAGATCCCTAGACTGCCAAGCCTCATCATAGGAGAGATGTTCCACCTCCTTTATATTTTCTGTCACCCTCCTCTGCACCTTTTCTAGTTTCACTAATTCTTTCTTGAGACGAGATGACCAGAACAGCACACAATACTCAAGGTGCAGTCACACTATGGCACAATACAGAGGTAATATATTTTAAATTTTATTCTCCATTCATTTTTTGGATCATTTCTAACATTCTGTTTGCTTTTTTTTAACTCTCACTGCACACTGAGCTGAGGATTTCAATTTATTGTCCACAAGAACTCTAAGGTCCTTTTCCTGAATAAAGACTCCCAATGCATAACCCAACACTGTGTACATATAATTGTGATTAGTTTTCCCTATGTGCATCACTTTGTACTTTTCCGCATTGAATTTCATCTTCCATTCAGTTGCCTAGTCCTCTAATCTCACAAGGTTCTTCTGCAGTTCCTCCCAATCTGCTACTGTTTTAATGGATTTGAATAATTTGTGTCATCTGCAAATGTAGATGTAGTGTATTTGGATTTTCAGAAGGTGCTTGACAAAGTCCCTCATGAGAGGCTTCTACAAAAACTAAAAAGTCATGGGATAGGAGGCAATGTCCTTTCGTGGATTACAAACTGGTTAAAAGACAGGAACAGAGAGTAGGATTAAATGGTCAATTTTCTCAGTGGAAAAGGGTAAACAGTGGAGTGCCTCAGGGATCTGTACTTGGACCGGTACTTTTCAATATATATATATAAATGATCTGGAAAGGAATACGACGAGTGAGGTTATCAAATTTGCGGATGATACAAAATTATTCAGAGTAGTTAAATCACAAGCAGACTGTGATACATTACAGGAGGACCTTGCAAGACTGAAAGATTGGGCATCCAAATGGCAGATGAAATTTAATGTGGACAAGTGCAAGGTGTTGTATATAGGGAAAAATAACCCTTGCTGTAGTTATCTCCATTAGTGTATCTCCATTAGTGTATCTCCATTAGTGCTCACTAATGGAGATAATGTCTCAGACGTCCAGGTGGGTGCCCACCTCAGCACCAGTGACCATCAAACGGTATGGTTTAATATCACAAAAAGGACACGGAAAAGAAGCACAAAAACCCAAGTTTTGATGTTCAAAAACACAGACTTTGATGAAATGGGGAAGTACCTGGAGGAAGAAATAAAAGGCTGGGAAAACGAGAGAGACGTGGATCAACAGTGGACCAATCTAAAAGGAGCAATCACCAAGGCAACTAATCTATATGTTAGAAAAGTAAAGAAAAGCAAAAGAAAAATGAAACCTATCTGGTTCTCAAAGGAGGTGGCTGACAAAATAAAGGCTAAAAGAACAGCGTTCAAGAAATATAAAAGATCCCAAAAGCAGGAACACAAAGAAGAATATCTGGTAGAACTGAGGGAGACGAAGAAATTAATCAAGATGGCAAAAAGTCAAGCGGAAGAGAGGATTGCCAAAGAGGTAAAGAGTGGTAACAAAACATTTTTCAGATACATCAGTGAAAAGAGAAAAGTTCAAAGTGGTATAGTGAAATTGAAAGGTGGAAAGGATCAATGTGTGGAGAGAGACGAAGAAATGGCAGAAATGTTAAATGAATACTTCAGTTCTGTGTTCACTAAAGAGGACCCTGGAGAAGGACCGACACTAGTTAACAAGAAACTGGAGGGGAATGGAGTAGATGTAACTCCATTTACAGTAGAAAATGTATGAGAAGAGCTGGTGAAACTGAAAGTGGACAAAGCCATGGGGCCTGATGAAGTTCATCCCAGAATACTGAGGGAGCTCAGAGATGTGCTGGCGGGTCCGCTGTGTGACTTATTCAATAGATCCCTAGAAACGGGAGTGGTGCCGAATGATTGGAGGAGAGCGGTGGTGGTCCCGCTTCACAAGAGTGGGAACAGAGAAGAGGCTGGTAACTACAGACCGGTTAGTCTCACTTCGGTGGTGGGAAAAGTAATGGAGTCACTGTTGAAAGAGAGAATAGTGAACTATCTATAGTCGGGAGAATTGCTGGACCAGAGGCAGCATGGATTCACCATTGGAAGATCCTGTCAGACAAATCTGATTGACTTTTTTGACTGGGTAACCAAGGAATTGGATCGAGGAAGAGCACTCGATGTCATCTACTTGGATTTCAGCAAAGCTTTTGACACTGTCCCGCACAGGAGACTGGTGAATAAAATGAGAAGCTTAGGAGTGAGTGCCGAGGTGGTGGCCTGGATTGCAAACTGGTTGACGGACAGAAGACAATGTGTGTTGGTAAATGGAACTCTCTCTGAAGAGAGAGCGGTTTTAAGCGGTGTACCGCAGGGATCAGTGTTGGGACCGGTCCTTTTCAATATCTTTGTGAGCGACATTGCGGAAGGGATAGAAGGTAAGGTATGTCTTTTTGCGGATGACACTAAGATCTGCAACAGAGTGGACACGCCGGAAGGAGTGGAGAGAATGAGACTGGATTTAAGGAAGATGGAAGAGTGGTCGAAGACATGGCAGCTGACATTCAATGCCAAGAAGTGCAAAGTCATGCATATGGGGAGTGGAAATCCGAATGAACTGTATTCGATGGGGGGAGAAAGGCTGATGTGCACGGAGCAGGAGAGAGACCTTGGGATGATGGTGTCTAATGATCTGAAGTCGGCGAAACAATGTGACAAGGCGATAGCTAAAGCCAGAAGAATGCTGGGCTGCATAGAGAGAGGAATATCGAGTAAGAAAAGGGAAGTGATTATCACCTTGTACAGGTCCTTGGTGAGACTTCACCTGGAGTATTGTGTTCAGTTCTGGAGACCGTATCTCCGAAGAGACAGAGACAAGATGGAGGCGGTCCAGAGAAGGGTGACCAAAAAGGTGGAAGGTCTTCATCAAATGACTTATGAGGAGAGATTGAAGAATCTAAATATGTACACCCTGGAGGAAAGGAGGAGCAGAGGTGATATGATACAGACTTTCAGATACTTGAAAGGTTTTAATGATCCAAAGACAACGACAAACCTTTTCCATAGGAAAACAATCAGCAGAACCAGGGGTCACGATTTGAAGCTCCAGGGAGGAAGATTCAGAACCAATGTCAGGAAGTATTTCTTCACGGAGAGGGTGGTGGATGCCTGGAATGCCCTTCCGAAGGAAGTGGTGAAGACCAGAACTGTGAAGGACTTCAAAGGGGCGTGGGATAAACACTGTGGATCCATAAAATCAAGAGGCCGTCAATAAAGAGTGGGTGGCTAGCCAGAATGACGGCTACTGCCTGGAGACAATACCCTTATTCAATAAACATACACATGGTTACTGTGACTCCAACATCACTCTAAGCTACAACAGCAAGAGGAAATGTGGAAAAAAGGATTCGCACTCACAAAGCGGGGAGTAGCTGGCTTGTTACGGCGGTTACTACCCCAAACCAAATAAGCCTGATACTTCACTTTCAATGCATATCCAGCATAGCTCTCTGCTTCAACGGCAGGGGAGAAGAAAAACTGATACTTCACGCATATCCAGCATAGCTCCCTGCTTCAACAGCAGGGGAGAAGAAAAACTGATACTTCACGCATATCCAGCATGGCTCTCTACTTCAACGGCAGGGGAGAAGAAAAACTGATACTTCACGCATATCCAGCATAGCTCTGTGCTTCAACAGCAGGGGAGAAGAAAAAAGGATTCGCACTCACAAAGCGGGGAGTAGCTGGCTTGTTACGGCGGTTACTACCCCAAACCAAATAAGCCTGATACTTCACTTTCAATGCATATCCTGCTTCAACGGCAGGGGAGAAGAAAAACTGATACTTCATGCATATCCAGCATGGCTCTCTGCTTCAACGGCAGGGGAGATGAAAAACTGATACTACAAGCATATCCAGCATAGCTCCCTGCTTCAACGGCAGGGGAGAAGAAAAACAACCAATAAGGGCTGAATGGCACGGTCTGGGTAAAGCAGATGGGCATGGGTGTAGCTTGCTTATTGCGGCGGTTACTTCCCCTACTTCCCCTACTACCCATAACTAATCAAGCTTGATATTTCACTTGGTTGCAGCTCCATCACTGCTCTCTACATTAATGGTGGGGGTGGAAGGGAAATAGAACCAAAGAGCTAAGAGAAACAGATAAGTATGAGAAAAAAATGTGAAGCTTGCTGGGCAGACTGGATGGGCCGTTTGGTCTTCTTCTGCCGTCATTTCTATGTTTCTATGTTTCTATGTTTCTATATAAGTTACACGATGTTAGGTTCCATATTAGGAACTACCACCCAGGAAAAAGATCTAGGCATCATAGTGGATAATACTTTAAAATCGTCGGCTCAGTGTGCTGCAGCAGTCAAAAAAGCAAATAGAATGTTAGGAATTATTAGGAAGGGAATGGTTAATAGAACGGAAAATGTCATAATGCCTCTGTATCGCTCCATGGTGAGACCGCACCTTGAATACTGTGTACAATTCTGGTCGCCACATCTCAAAAAAGATATAGTTGCGATGGAGAAGGTACAGAGAAGGGCAACCAAAATGATAAAGGGGATGGAACAGCTCCCCTATGAGGAAAGGCTGAAGAGGTTAGGGCTGTTCAGCTTGGAGAAGAGACGGCTGAGGGGGGATATGATAGAGGTCTTTAAGATCATGAGAGGTCTTGAATGAGTAGATGTGACTCGGTTATTTACACTTTTGAATAATAGAAGGTCTAGGGGGCATTCCATGAAGTTAGCAAGTAACACATTTAAGACTAATCGGAGAAAATTCTTTTTCACTCAACGCACAATAAAGCTCTGGAATTTGTTGCCAGAGGATGTGGTTAGTGCAGTTAGTGTAGCTGGGTTCAAAAAAGGTTTGGATAAGTTCTTGGAGGAGAAGTCCATTAATGGCTATTAATCAAGTTTACTTAGGGAATAGCCACTGCTATTAATTGCATCAGTAGCATGGGATCTACTTAGTGTTTGGGTAATTGCCAGGTTCTTGTGGCCTGGTTTTGGCCTCTGTTGGAAACAGGATGCTGGGCTTGATGGACCCTTGGTCTGACCCAGCATGGCAATTTCTTATGTTCTTATGTTCTAATGTATCACCTCACTCGTTCCCTTTTCCAGATCATTTATGAATATTTTAAACAGCACAGATCCTGGTACTAATCCCTGTGGCACTCCACTAATGACCTTTCTCCATTTAGAAAACTGTCCATTTAGTCCTACTCTTTGTTTCTGCCTGTTAACCAGTTACCAATCCACAATAGGACACTGCCTCCTACCCCCATGATTTTGTAATTTGCTGAGAAGTCTTTCATGGGGTGGGGGGGGGCTTTGTCAAATACCTTCTGAAAATCCAACTACACTATATCCACCGGTTCACCTTTATCTACATATTTATTTACACTTTCAAAAAATTCTTAAAGATTTGTAAGACAAGATTTCCCCTTGCTAACACCATATTGACTCTTCACTATTAAGCTATGTCTAGCCAGTGATTTGGTTTTCAAGAATGACTTCTACCATTCTGCCCGGCACCGACACCAGGTTTACCAGTCTGTAGTTTCCTGGATCATCCCTGGAGTCCTTTTAAAAAATCGGCATCACATTGGTCACCTTCCAATATTCAGGAATCATGGCCATTTTAAATGATAGCTTACGGATTACTAGTAACAGGTTAGCGATTTCATGTTGTAGTTCTTTTAAAACTAAGGGATGGATGCCATCCAGTTACTCGTTAGTTTGTCAATCTGAAGTATTACATTCTCCATTATCACAGATCTTTGCTTTAGTTGCTCAGAATCCCTAACATTTTTTAAAGAATGCTTCAGGTATAGGTAGTGTTCCCAATATCCACCACAAAAAACAAGGCACCCCTTTTGCCACTCAGTCATCTAGTGGCCCAACCGACTCCCTCACATGCTTTTTGCTTCAAATGACTTGAATAAGTTTTTATTATTCGTTTGTGCCTCACTGGCCAGCTTTTTCTCAAAGTCTCTCTTGGCCTGTCTAACTCCTCAATTATATCTAACTTGCCAGTGCTTACGTTTTTGGCTATTTTCTTCAATTGGGTATGCTTTCTGTTTTTTAAATGATGTCCTTTTTAGCTTTAACTGCCTCATTACCTCCCCATTAAACTACCCTGGCAGCCGTATGATCTTCCTTTGACCTTTTTAATACAATGAATATCTTTTATCTAGGCTTCCAAAATGGTATTTGTAAACAATGCCCCTACCTCATGGACTCTTTTAATCCTTGCAACCACTGCTTTTAGCTTTTTTTCTCTCTCTTCAAAATTATTTGCCATTGTAGTAGTTTTACTTAATGTCCTCCCTCCAGTGATTATGTCAAATTTGATTGCATTATGATCGCTTTTGCTTAGGTGCCCACCACAGGAACCCCTTGTACCAGGTCATGAGTTCCACTGAGGACGAGTTCTAAAGTAGTTGCCCCTCTCATAGGATCTAGGACCAGCTGCTCCATGTCGCACTTATGGCATCTAGAAACTTAACCTCTCTAGCATGTTCCGATGAGACACTGACCCAACCAATTCGGGGTGAATTGAACTCTCCCATTATTGTGCTGCTTTTTAAATTTCAACTAGCATTTCTCAGTCTGTTTCTTCACTTTGGCTAGGTGGCTGGTAGGATACATCCACTGCTAAACTCTTACCCATCACACACGGAATTTCTAGTCCAAAGGATTCCACACTGCTCTATCACGTCAATTTAATTTAGATCCTGGTATCACAATGTTCCATTAGTTATCCTCCTTCATTCGCATCTCTGAAATGCCTATAATGTCTATACCTTTGTATAGTGCCATATATTCTAACTCATCAATCTTACTGATCAGACTTCTGGAATTCACATACAGACATTTTAAAAATTTGTTTTTTAGTTGTACTTTCATTTCTTTTTATATTCACACCAAGCTTGTTAGCAATTGATACAGGTACTCTTTATCTACACCCATTTGGTCTATTTCAGCTTTAAATACAACCACTCTACTGGGGTATTCTAACTTCCCTGTTTGTCAACTATCTTTGGAAGATACATCCCTCCAAACTGTGCGCTTATGAGCAACTGTCAGCTTTCCCCCAGTGGTCTAATACAAAATCTGCCCTATTTCCTTCTTAAATGTTAGCATCAGCAGTCTTGATCCACTCAGGGTAAGTGAAGCCTATTTCATCAAAGTAGGCTCTCTCCCTTTCCCAGAAGGTTCCCCGGTTCCTAATAAATCTAAAACCCTCTTCTCTGCACCATTGTGTCATCAACACATTGAGATACTGGAGTTCAGTATTATGTTTATGTGAACCCAATGATAGAATGATAGCCTTACCTGAGTCCAGGCCAAGGTCGGAAGCCGGCGAGGAGGGTAAGGATGCCAATCCAGCCTGGGTAGTAGGCAGGCAGCAAGCAAGAGAAATCCAAAGTCCAGTCTGGGTCGAAGGCAGGCAGCAGGCAAGAGGAATCCAAGGCAATCCGGGTCGTAAGCAAAGGCAAATCCAGCAGAGAGACAGCACCAGCACAAGCAAGCCTGTAACCAAGGCAAAGTTTGTGTTTGGAGGTCAGATTTAAATAGCCCATTTCCCGCGCTAGCACGGGGTCGTCGGGAGGCGTGCTAACGTGCTGAGGGGGGCGGAGCCAAGGTGCCGCGTGGGTCAGCCAGTGAGCATGACCGTGATGTCGCTGCTGCTTTGTGCTGCTCCGGTGTTTTGTAGGGTAGGTCCGATTCGCGATGGTAACAGTACCTCCCTCGCAAGGTCCTCTCCCCCGTCTTAAATGAAAGTCATGGATTAGCTGAGGGGGCTGAATATTGCTGGCTGGTTCCCAGGAGTTCTCTTCTGGCCCATAGTTTTTCCATGCAATTAAATATTGAAGTGTCCGTCCCTTGTGTCTAGCATCCAGAATCTCCTGAACCTCATATTGTGTGTCCTCCTCCACTATCATGGGTGACAGCTGCTTAGATTTCCTAGACGACTAAAACAAGACTGCTGGTTTGAGGAGAGATATGTGGAACACATCATGAATTATCAGGGTCAGAGGTAATTGCAACTTATAGGTGACCTCCCCAATCTGTCTTTCCACTGGGAATGGTCCCACGAAACGAGGGGCGAATTTAAGGGAAGGCAAGCGTATTCTGAAATTACAAGTGCTCAACCAGACCAATTCTCCTGGGTACAATAGAGGGGCCGGTCTTCATTTTTTATCAGCTTGCCTTTTGGCTTTGACTGCTGTTTGTTGCTGTTGTGTCCGTCGGTTCCCGATGCCCTCTCTCCACCCTCCTCACCTCTTTGGCACCTCCCTCTTCGCCGCGGGAAGAATGGCTGCTGCGGCATCTTCCTACTGAGGTCCTCCGGCGTCCCTGGACCAGCTCCATGCTGCTAACAGCCATGTTTCCTGGATGCCTAGGGGCGCGCATGCGGCACAGCCCTGACTGTAGTACCGGTGATGGCGCGAACCTCGGGGGCGTCCCCCAAAGATGACGTCACCCGCGATGGATATTTAAGGTCTTAGAATTTGCTAACACATCGAGTTAGCAAGGAATGACTATGGACTCACTTCGACTTTCCAAGCTACTCTGCCTCCTCGGATTAACCAGGGGTACCCGCTCCTCGGTGGCCTCACCCTCTCTCTCTCTTACTTTGTAGATTGCAGTCTGGAACCGGTGCTCGCTCCTCAAGGGCCCTTGTTCCCAGACTTCTTTGAATTCACTTCTGCCAGGAAGTAAACACTGCCTACTACATCTGTGAGTTACCATCGCTCTCTCAGAGCTTTCCCTGGAACCAGGTACTCACTCCTTGAGAGCCTATACATTCCAGCTCCTGGGCTTCTATGAGACATTGTGTGAGTCTTACCATCAGGTTTGGTACATGAACACTGCTTACCCTGCCTACTCACTAATTTTCAGTTTCTCTTCAGCTCAGCCTCCAGGGATCGCTGTTCCAGCTTCTGAGGGACTACAGCCCAGCTGGGCATTCCAGCTCACTACTGCCACCTCTGGTGGTTCAGTATATTGTCTAATAAAAGAACTAGTGTGTGTCTGTCTACATACTCTGAGCCTGACCGGTGGTCCCTCTCGGGGTCTTCCCCGGGGGCATGGTCATCTGCCACTGGTCCAAGGATCCACCCACAACTCTCCTAAATATTACAGATTGCTAACTCCCAAGCAGACTGTTAACTCCGAACTGAACAGTTGCAATAGGATTTTCGTGTCTTCCCATAGCTTTGTTAAGCTTTGGATAGCAAGATCTATCGCAGGGCAAGATGATGAAGTGGCAAAAGGCAACGGTATCCACAGATGCCGTCCAAAGACCAGATAGAAGGGGGACATGCCCATAGTCTGAGTGATGTGGTGGTTGAGAGATATTTCTGCCCAAAGAAGTAGCGAGGGCTAGTTATCTTGTTGTTGGTTGATGTAACAGTGCAGGAAAGTCTTATGACTGGTTAGTGCGTTCCGCCAGTCCATTGGTCTGAGGGTGGCAAGCGGAAGAAAAGTCAAGTTGTATTTCGAATTTGCTAAAAAGATTTCTTCCTTGAATTGGATTCCCCTATCCATACAATATGCTGGGGAAGTCCGTGAATCCAAAAGATGTGTTGGAAAAATAGATGAGCTAATTCAGGTGCTGAGGGTAAGTCAGGAAGCGGAATGAAATGGGCCATTTTAGAAAATCGGTCGACCACGACCCAGACGGTGTAGGTCTGTAATATAATCGGTCTGTAATAAAATCGGTCGACCACGACCCAGGGGTAGGTCTGTAATAAAATCAGTTTCAATGTGAGTCCATGGCTTGTCAGGTATGGGCAAGGGTTGTAACAAACCCCAGGGTCGAGTTTGGAGACTTTTGTGTGTGGCACACATAGGGCCAAGAGTCTGAAAATCTTTTGGAGTCTTCTTTCCATTGAGGTACCAATAGTGATGACTGATGAGTTCTCTGGTACGTTGAAGTCCTGGGTGGCCTGCCACACAGGAATCATGAGCCCAACATAGAACTCTCCCCCTTAGGTGTTTGGGAATGACAGTCTTGCCAATGGGAACCGTAAAGGTCGTGGCGATCATAATCTGGGTTGGATCGATAATATGATGAGGTGGATCTGGGGTGTCATCGGAGAGAAAGCTTCTTGATAGGGCATCCGCTTGTTGATTCTTTTCCGCTGGTCAAAAGTGTAGTTTAAAGTTAAATCGGGCGAGAGATAAGCTAAGTTCTTGTGATCTGTATAAATGGTGATCGTATATGTTACAACACCTGGCCGCAGCAGACCCCGGCCAGGCCCCCCACCTCTTCAGTCCACCCAGCACGGTGGCTCTCCCCCTGCGGGAGGTTAAGAATGCTCAGCCACGCGGCCAGAGCAGCATCCTCTCAAGCAGCATCGGGGCCTCCCCTGACGCGTGTGTGCGGGAGGCCCCACCTCTTAAAGGGGCCGCGGAGGGAGAATCTGCCCGGCCCCGGAAGATGACGCCCATAGGAGGGGTATTTAAACCCCATAGCTGCTCACCTACTTTGCCTTCGCAACAGGTCTTCTTTGTTGCTGCCTTGCCTCGGTGTTCCTGCCTTGCCTCAATGTTCCTGCCTTCGTTCCAGTACCCAGACCTCGGCTTGATCTCCAGGTTTGACCTCGGCTCGTCTTCTCATCTCTGCTTGTCTGCTGCCCATCCTGACCTTTGGCCTGTGTCTTCATTCCACTTCTTCGCTGCCTGCCCCGGATCTTCTGCCTGGACTTTATTCCACTTCGTTGTGGAGTTTCAGTTCCTGTCTTGCTGGGTAAACGCTCTGAGTACCCGCTCCTCAGGGGCTCTCCTGAGTTCATAGGCTATCTGCTTCTCGGAGGGCCGTCCTGCCTGATCCCTTGGAACCATTCTGTGTGAGTTCTTCTCTTCACCAGCGCCACCTCCCGGAGATGAGTTCCATTGGGGGCAGTCCCTCGGTGGTCATCACTGCTCGCTCCGGCTCAAGGGTCCATAACCGTAACAGTACATTTCGCCCCCTCTAATAAATGTTTCCACTTCTCGAGAGCTAATTTAATAGCCAAAAGCTCCCATTCACCAATGGCATAATTCTTCTGTGTCGAAGAAAATTTTCTAGAGAAATGTGCACAAGTAGCAAGGTTCCTTTCCTCCAGTCACTGTAGAAGAATAGTGCCAACCCCAAGGGTGGATGCATCTACCTCTAAAATAAAGGGTCTTGTTGAGTCTGGCCATCATAGATAGGGATCTTCCTCTTTTAGCTGTTGAAAGGCTTGGACGTCCTCTGGGCCCCAGTTATGAACATTGGCCCCTTTTTTGGTCATGGCAGTGAGGGGTGCTACTAAGGTTGAATAGCCGGAAATAAATTGTTGATAATAATTTGAAAATCCTAAGAATCGCTGTAAGGCCTTGAGACCTATTGGTAGAGGTTAGTCCAGGATTGCTTTGATCTTCTCTGGATCCATTTGTAATTCTGTCTGAGAAATAATGTAGCCCAGAAAGGGAAGTTCTTGCTTATGAAACATACATTTTTCTAACTTGGCAAATAACTTTTTCTCTCGGAGTCGTTGAAGGACTTGTCGTACATGTAGAAGTTTTTGGTCCATGGATTTAGAAAAGAGGAGAATGTCATCTAAATAGACGATAACGTATGAATAGAGAAGGTCCCGAAAAATATCATTAACCATTGCCTGAAAAACTGCAGGCGCATTACATAAGCCAAAAGGCATTACTAGATATTCGTAATATCCATCACGAGCATTAAAGGCCGTTTTCCACTCGTCTCCTTCTCGAATCCGCACGAGGTTATAGGCACCTCACAGGTCTAACTTTGTAAAAATCTGTGCTCCTTTGAGTCTGTCAAACAACTTGGTAATGAGTGGAATGGGATAACGATTTTTCCGAGTGATGGCATTCAGACCATGATAATCAATGCAGGGGCATAGAGAGCCATCTTTTTTTTGACAAAAAAGAACCCAGCCCCTGCTGGAGAAGAAGAGGGTCTAAAACCCTGATCCAGGTTCTCTTGAATATATTAGTTCATGGCTGGTGCTTCTGGCTCTGACAGCGCATATATTCTGCCTCGAGGGGGAATTTTTCCCGGAAGCAATTCAATGTTGCAATCATAGATGCGATGTGGTAGGAGTGTCTCTGCTTGTTGCTTGCTGAATACATCTGCAAAATCAGTATATTGAATCGGCAGTCTGGTCAGAGTGGGTTCCGTCACAGGGATTTTACGAAGAAGGGATTTTATGGAAAGTAAACAGCTGCAGTGACACTTGGAACTCCACTTTGCCAGCTGCAGGGTATCCCAGTCTATTTGGGGTTGATGTAACCTTAACTATGGTAAACCTAACATGATTTGGTTTACTGATGATAGAAAAACATAAAAGCAGATAGCTTCTTGATACAGGATTCCCATAGTCATGGTGATCGGTCCAGTGATACTCGAGATCCTGTCTAGAAGAGGTTGCTTGGAAACGGAGGAAATGGTAAGGGGAATTTTGAGTGGTTCTGCAGGAATCTGGTAATAATGGATTAATCGTTCCTCGATGAAATTCCTGGCTGCCCCAGTATCCAAAACGACCTGCAGGTGAATGGGGACTTTGCAGGTGGAGAGAGTCATGGGAACCAGTATCTGTGAAGAGGAAATTGCACGACCTAGGGAGGCCTTTCCCACCAATCCTAGGTACGAGAGTTTTCCAGCTTTTGAGGACAGTACTTAGCATAATGACCGGTGCCTGTGCAGTAGAGGCATAAATTTTGCTGTCGTCTTTGTCACACCTCTGGAGAAATCCTGAACTGATCGATCTGCATGGGTTCTTGTACGGAGGTAGATAACTCTTGTGTTCTGGAAGGAATGAGGGGATGCTGAAATGATGGTGCCAATAGGGGCGGATGGCAAGCAGCTATCCTTTCTCGTGAACGTTCTTGAAATCGAAGGTCTAGGTGAATGGCTAGGCGGATAATATCCTCAAGGGAGTCTGGTGGATCTCTAGTAGCCAATTCATCATTTATAGGGTCTGAAAGTCCTTGACAGAAAATGGCAATAAGGCTCTCCTCTCCCCAATGTAATTCAGCAGCCAGGATGCGGCGCTGCACTGTGTATTCACTCACGGAGTGGAGTCCCTGGCAGATTTGCAGCAAGTCAGAGGTCGACCGTCCTGGTTCGTCGAACACCAAACAAAAATCCTTGAGAAAGAGGTCCAAATTATTCAGTAGTGATTTATCTTGCTCCCATAACGGGGAAGCCATGTCAATGCCGGCCCTTGTAAGAGAGAGAGGATGAAGGTAACTTTGGTTTTATCAGAGGGAAAAAGAGGGGCTTGTAATGAGAAGCACATTTGGATTGATTTATGATCCCATGCAGAGCTTTGGATCTCCATTGAAGTGGGGAGGAGGAGGTAACTGCAGCACAGAAATGGATGGGTGTGGGAGTGGGAGGTACCAGAGGGGCAGCTATCACCAATGCATCCATCTGAGCTACTAAGCAGCACTTCCTGTTGCAGTTGAACCCGTGTAGCTAGTCCTGAAATGGCCGGCAAGTTTTTCAAATCTACTGGGTCCATGGCCTCAATCTGTTATGTTTATGTGAACCCAATGATAGAACGACAGCTTTACCTAAGCCTAAGCTAAGATCGGATGCCAATCCAGCCCGGGTTGTAGGTAGGCAGCAAGCAAGAGATATCCAAAGTCCAGTCTGGGTCAAAGGCAGGCAGCAGGCAAGAGGAATCCCAGGCAATCCGGGCAAGAGAAATCCAATGGTGCCGCGCGGGTCAGCCAGCATCGTGCAATCGTGATGTTGCTGCTGCTGCTTCATGCTGCTCCGGTGTTTTGCAGGGTAAGCCTGATTCACAGTGGTAATATTCAGTCCTGCTCGTGGAGCAGGGAGCGTTTCTAAGAATGCAACCCTGGAGATTCTGGATTTAATTTCCTACCTAAAAGCACACATTTAGTCTCCAGAACCACTTTACCGTACATTGGCTCAGGTACAAACTTACCCCTAGATTCATCATTCTGCTTTATTTATAGCAAAATGAGGTGTGAAAAAAAAGGGGCGGAGGGGCTATAGTGGGCAGCTGGCCACATCGCAGTGGTGCAGTTTTGTTTCATTGTTTCTCCTTACAACTTTGTCACACTGTTTGGCAATTCTGAAGTCATCGGACTCTAATCACATGAGCTGAAATCATCTCCCATCATGGACTACTCCCCTGAGTTTCTACACTCTATCTGCATGACTGTACTTTAAAAAAAAAAATGAAACTTAGCTATCACAATTTTGACCACACTTCAGTCATTCTCTCATTTTCCACTCCATCTGATTTACCATTTGAAAGATCTTAATGTATGTTCTAAAAAGTTACGACTTTTCTCTATGGCCCCCCTCCCCCGATTCTACTCATAGAACCTCTCAGGACTGATTTGTGTGGGCCTCCGTTGGTAACACCCTTCTCTCCTCAGAGAGGACTCCATTTACAATTACCTTCTCTTGCTTATCATGAAAACACTTTCAGATCTACTACTAGGCTGCCCGACTCAATTATGTGTCACCTATACGGAGCAAGGTAAAAAGTCTTCCTGAAATGTAAGTAGACCACATCCAGTAATAATTACCTCCCTTAGTGAATCTATGCTTTCTCAGATATTGTAGTTTGTGGGATTCAAGATATTTCACAACCTTTTTGTTTAGTAGAGGGCAGGTGCATTTGCTGTGCTTGCAGTATCCTTCCTGATCCTACTTTTTGTGAAGAGGGCCTACATTGTCTCCATCTCCACTCTTCTAGAACCTCTATTGTCTCCAGCCAGTTACTGAACACTGTTGTCAATGATTCATTTTGTAATGGCCTCATTTGGGTTTCCCAACTGTTTAAATGGCAGTAAATATACTTCTCCACTCTACTATAGCATGCAAGAAAAATTTACCTAAAAAAGTGAAGAGGAATGAAAATTAATCATCAAAGTTACCATCTACCAATATAAGTGCCTGGCTAACTACCTGGTTTTTTTTTCTCTACCCTCTTATTGATATATCATATGGGAAATTATTAAAATAATAATCTAATAAACTTAAAAGTTTATGGGAAAGGAGGGTAACTAGTTCTCAACAGTTATTTGCTAAGAAAATGAACAAAAAAAAAGATATCATGTTAATATTCTTCCTTACCTTTGCATTGTAAACCTTGTCTCATGAGACCCCAAAGCAATGAACCACAGTGGTCACAGAATGTGGGCACTTTGTAATTGTGATTGCCAAACTTGTGCGGCATATTGACACTGAAGCGCTGGGAGCCGACCTGCCATTAAAGCAAAGAACAAGTTACAGTCATCAGTATTTTAAATTGTTTAAATATACATCTCCACTTACTATGCAACCTTATCTGCACTCATGTGAATGTCCCATGTAGTCAATATTCATCCTGAGGGAAGAGTGGAAATCTTACCTTTCTGTTATTACAGCTGAATTTCTTTCAGCATCTTCTACTGCTTGCCAGTAGCCATGTTGGCTAGAATTCCATAAATCACATCCCATAAGCCATAAGAATCCAGTGTCATGTTAGAGCAAGAGCTTCACACAGACGTGTGTTGAAAAGCACTATCATCACAGTCAAGTGCCAGAAAAATATATGTACTTCAGTATTTTTTTTTACACAGCAGCACAGTCTGAGGCATGCTGATATTCATCCCTCCTATTCGTACCCTGAGTGAAGGGCTATTAAAATACAGCCTGCTGTGTCCTGACTGACATTCCACTGGGCCCAGCTGCTGAGAGGCTGAGATGAAGGGCACATTTTGAGCTTCAGGATTTTGCTGGAATCAGAAAAGCCAGTTAGAAACTTATCTCTTTGATACATTGCTTGGGTTGCTCAGGATTGCTTTTGCACTCTCAAGTGAATGATTTGCGCTTTGTCAATTCTCAATGCTGTCCATGCCTAAAGGTAAATAGAAATGAGATCCTTATTCAGACACAGTCCGGCTAGCAAAGTTAGCTGGATAAACTTATCCAGCTAACTTTGGAGGTTTATTCAATAATGCAACCGCACTATTGAATATAGCCAGCTATCTTAAAATTATAACCACCTAATTATAACCACCTAACTTTAGGACAGCAGTTTGGCTGAACCAGATTTAACCAGTTAAGCCATCTGGCTAACTCTGAATATTAGAGTTAGCCGTTTAACTTACCCAAATATCTCAGCTTCTCCCAGTTATGCCCCTGGAATGGCCCTAATTTATGGGGCTAAATTCTAGCCACCTGACTTATTTGGCGGCTAGAATTTAGCAGGATATGTGCCCAAATATTCACTTCTGAGTTAGTGTTGGAAAGGTGGACCCTTGAGCCAAGACGAGGTTGACACTACCAGCAAGAGTGGGCCCCTGTTGGTCCTCATCATCAGGAGGCGGGACGGGTGAAGAAGAAGACCTAACTGGACCTTCACCTATCCCAGCCCTCGTTCCCCGCAGGTTGAGCTCTTGGGTACCGGGGCTGGCAGGACTTAGGCGCGGGTCTCTCAAGGCTTGAAACCGGAGGAAGAAGCTGAAGTGGTGTCGGACGAGCAGGAGTCGAGGCAGGCAGCAGACAAGCGGAACCAAGAACGGGCCAGAGGTCAGGACAGGCAGCGAACAGGCGGAGTCAGAGAATCAGGCAGGAGGTCAGGGCAGGCGGAGATCAAGCAGAGTCAGGATACCGAGGAGGAGTCAGGCAGGCAGAGGTCAAGCAGAGTCAGGCAGGCAGGATCAGAACCAGAAGATCAATCCGAAGGGACAAGGAGCAAGGCGGGGGCCGGAGACAAGGAGCAGGAACACTGGAACCAGAAATCAGGAGCAGGAAGCAAGGCAGAAACGCTGGGAACAAGGCAGGTATCAGGAATGCAGACTACTCGCACTCACGAAGGAGCAGGACCCGTTGCAGAGGCGAAGTGCTGGTGGCAGAGCAGGGTATATATACCCACCCTGCCTGACATCATCTCTGCGGGCCACGGGGGACTTTCCTGCCGCTGACCCTTTAAATTTGTAGCGGAGGCGCACACACATGCCTAGGGAGCTGGGTGCGGAGCTCGGCGTCAGCGACGTGTGGAGGAATCGTGTGAGCAGGCCGCAGCTGTGGCGGTCGGCGTCAGCAGCAGAGAGCAGCAATGGGGGGAGGCAGAAACGGGGCGCCTGCCT
The DNA here is from genome assembly GCF_901001135.1 of Rhinatrema bivittatum. Classification (NCBI taxonomy): domain Eukaryota; kingdom Metazoa; phylum Chordata; class Amphibia; order Gymnophiona; family Rhinatrematidae; genus Rhinatrema; species Rhinatrema bivittatum. The sequence goes on along the minus strand of NC_042617.1, from coordinate 71,569,015 downwards.
GGCCAGGTAAGGCGGCCCGATCGTGGTCTTGCGCAGCCGGGGATCTTAACAGTTAGTCGGCTAAATATTTTTAATTATGGACCTCAAAAAGAATTAGGAATTAACATTTTGGTGCAGCTTTCCTTTAACATTTGATTTCTGGCCTTCAAGTCAGGTTACCACTTCAGCCCTCCCTTGCCCTCTTTCTGGAGACCATCAAAATATAATGAATCTAATTTATCAAGGATTTTCTCATAGGTACAAGATGGGAAACGTCCTTTAACAAATCTCACTGAATACAGCAGGGAAATATAGACTGTCCTTTCTATCACAGCCCATCACCACATAGTTTTGCTGCATTGCACTACTGACAGGACTGTTTTTGTTCGTTAAACGCCACGGGGTGCTCAGCAATGTTCCCTCTAATTTTTGGTGGGCTGTGTGCACAAAAACGTTCTTGATTGCAACATTTTAGAAGCAGTATACAAATCCGTGCACAGTGTTGTTTGAACCACCATTCTATTTTCCTTTTCCTGTGCGCACTGTGTGTGGGCATGCGTATATGCACAGCTTACAGGGAGCACTGGTACTCAGGGTAATGCATTAATCATACCTCAGAGTAACGCGTATTCATGTGCCAAGGATGGATGAGCTGCTCTAGACTTAATTAGCCACTCTTCCACAAAGGTCCTAATTCTTTTTTCTGCAGAGGTTTCTCTCTTAGCCGGTCAAAAATGTCACAGTTTATTTCCACAGTATTCCTCCTAAGAGCCTGTCAAGATTAAGCTACCTTCCTTGCTCTCTCATAAAACCTACCCTTCAAAAATGTTCAAATATATGGTTCCCTCTTCCTCATGTGCCTCCAGATGGGCCCCCAGATGAGGGATTTTAGTTCACCCTAGATGAAGACTTCTCCAGTTTATAATTCATTTTGGTCTGGAATTCTTCAATCTGGAATGCTTTCTTTGGGGGAGGAGGAAGGAGGGAGCTAATGCTAGGCCTAAACACTGTCAGTGCCTGTGCCGTGCTGGCCCCCATCCCCACTGATCGCGGAGCCCTTCTCTTTTGCCATATACCCCACCCCTGCCCCTAACCTCAGGGTTTATGCTCCAGTAATGGTATCAAACTACAGTGAGCAGGGAGACTAAGTCAGCTTGCTCTCACGTGCTCCTGACCCCAGCATGAAAGTCCAGAAGTAAGGGAGTGTAAGCCGATTTAGTACCTAAGCTCACTGCGGTCTTACGAAAGTATCGCTGGAGCGGAATCATTGAGGTCCAGAGATTGGGGGGAGAGAGAAGGAAAGGTTCAGAGCTCTGGGGCAGAACTGGTGTCCTGCGGGGAGGAAGGGATACAGAAAATTTGTCTCCCAGGCATAGGCCTAGTTGAGGCCTGAGCCTGGCAGGCTCCCTTTGGGAAGAATCCTAGTTGAGATCCGGTGTCATACGGCATCATTCAGAACTAGTTGAGGATTTTTTCCCCTATTTTATATCAACTCCCAACTTACCCGCCCAGTTACTGTGGTGACAGTTTACATCCGGAGAGCAGGCTCCAGAGCTCCTTCCAGAGCCATGCAATCATGAGCCCTAAATATGGCCAAAAAAATCTGAAAAATAAATTTCTCCTTTTTGAAAACCCTTGTATCATTGGCGTCATTCCAATTCAAATGCCTTAAATGTAAATATAAACATTTATAATGAGGCTGTGATAACTCTCCGCGTTTATTCCACTTTATTTCTAAGAATTTTCACTGCTCAGGGGTCATATATAAACATTGGTCTCCAGGGTTAGTAAATATTTTTTGATTTTTCATTTGCTTATAAAAGATAAAAGGAACAAATTACTTCCCATAAATCGACTCATGATTCATGGCCCGACGTGGTACCTACTGCTTCAGGAGCTTCCTTCTGCAGCGCCAACTTTTCTTTTCAAATTTTGTTGTTGTTGACCTTTGAGCAGTGGAAAACATTATAAATAACAAAGTACATGTGGGATGTATTTATTTATTTATTTAACAGCTTTTCTATACCGATATTAGTGGACACATCATATCGGTTTACATCAAACAATAGATGGAAAGTACAATGAACAGGGAAGGGGGATGGGGAGAACAACATAGAGCATCATGGTGCAACAGCGTTGCAGCGTTGCAGGGATCCCAGCATTGCAGGGATGTTGCAGCGTTGCAGGGATGATATGACAGTCCTTTACAAATGTTTATATTTGTGTTTAAGGCATTCGAATAGGAATGATGCCAATGACACAAGGGTTCTCAAAAAGAAAATCTAGTTTTCAGGTGTTTTTTGACATTGATGTAATTCATTCATCTGTATTATATTGGACTATTTTTGTGTGATTGCCCTAAATATGACCACAAGGAGCTATCGTTGTACAATGTCTATGATTCCTTCTGCTCCCATCAACCAGGGGCTTCGAATGCAGCTTCTGCTGCATCCCCAGTCCCAGCCAATTCGGGGTGCAAAGAAACCTGAGCCGGGAATCAAACTCAGGCACTCTGGACTGGCTCTTCTTGCACCATTCTATATGGTTGCTGAGAATCCATAAAACTTTACAACATTATGGGGATAAAGGTCAGACCTATCTCTCAAGGTTATCAAATCTGGTGAACAACTTAGTAGATTTAACACAGTAGGTTGATGATTTTGAGGTAGATGATCAACATTTGAGCTTTTATCCCAGAAAGGATATCACATCTCATACTTCTGTGCGAGTCAGGGTAACTCCAGGTCAAAACCATATTTTCCACCAAAGCAGCAAGGATTTGCTTGGCTGAGCCAGCGGTGACCCAGGAAGAAGAAGATGAGGACCGCGCCAGGATACAGCTGACTTGCTCAGTCCTACCACATAGTCAAAACACGTGTGGGTGTGCAGCAGAGTCCTATTATCTCCATTGAGGTCCTTGGGAAATGGGATTCTTTACAGTCCATGATACGTTTCAGTGGGTCAACCCAAAAATTATACAAAGATGCTACATTACAACATAGTTCCCTCTCTTCAGGCCTGAAGAAGGAATCAGCATGGGCTTGAAAGATCAGAAGCTGCAACACAGTCATGTAATCTTTATACCGAGTGAATAAAAGGTATCACAAAACTGCAGTGAGCATAAATGTGCTTATTATGAGGACCCCTACAGAAAACCGGCTGTGAACGTTTCATTCCAAGGCATGTCTTCATTCTGGCCAGCAGCTCAGTAAACAGCATGGAAAGCTGGGATAAATAATGCAGTCATCACACAACATTCATGGGAAATTTCACTCGCTGTTAATATGTCCACTAATGCCGAGACTATCTGCAGAACCTCTACCCTTTGCCTGACAGCTACTCCCCAAGAATATGAGGGACTCCATACATGCTGGGTGTCAGCGGGGCTAGCAAGGCCAGTCATGCACAACAAGTAACGCAATAATAAATAGCCACTAGCAGACTGCAAGCAAAAGCTTTTGTTGAACTTATGAAAGAAGAGGCAATTAGCTGAGCAGAAACGGTAATATTTCTCCTCAGCCGTGTCATTTTCGTTTTGCAATTGTTTACCTCATCATGCGTTTCCTGCTTCTTTAGTCCGGCACACTTCGTTATTATAAGCTCATGACACCTCTTATGGACTACACAAGTGCAAACTGCAAACAGAGAAGATGTAAAGTTGAGACTTTCTGTCATCTGGCTCTGAAGCGAGATCAAATTGCATCGCGTATTAGAGATCAACATTGGCTAAAGCCCTGTGTGTACCTTAATTGCCTTGGGAGCAATATTTCACTTGCTGTAATTGTATATCTCTAAAATATTTAGACAGCACAGCTCACCAAAATTCAGCAGTTCACTATCAACATTAGAACTGAATTCTACTCAAGGAAGTACATTTTAACCCTGTCTTGAAAGGAAATGTCCTAGGATAAGGGCACAAACCAAATTCTGACTTCTGAGCATAGGACATAATGTTGACCCTGTTGCTGCAGTTCATACATAATGCTCTAATTTGGAAGTTATGGTATTGCAATGGAAAACAGTTGAAAACTGGATTCATTTTCTTCTATTCTGGGTTCTTGAATTTGGTCACATAGCAGCTTTTTAGTGGGTCCTGGATGGAAAGGTCTGGAGTTCTCTAATTTTTGAATGCCACAGGCAGATCACTGGAACAGTATAAACAGAATATGTGTCCTACACACTGGTGGTACATATATACCTTACATAATTGCCATTATATTTGTTTGCAGGAGAAGGGGACTGTCTAATATGATCCTTGAAAAACTGAATGCATTTGCGCAATTGTGCACTGACGATAGTGTATTATGCCTGGGTACCTAAGAATGGGTAATGTGGTTGAATCACACCCATTTAAACAAGTACATCATGTGTGATGTAATCAGTGATGTGATTTTTAAAGTATATTTTTTCCTGCAATAGTAAAGGTAATCTTCCACATTTTACCAATGATCATTAACATGTCTTCACAAGTTGTAGAAAACTGAAACACATGCATAAAAATTCAGCCATTGCATATTAAAGACAGCAAACACCATTAACATTGCAAATGACAAAAGAGAAGTACTCAGATTGCTTAAAGAGCAGAACAGCCGCTTTCAGAGAGGTACAAAAAATATGGGACCGATGCAATAGAGTGCGCTCAGCAGTCAGACACGGGATAAATAGGCGCTAATCGATCCTCTAATGCAATAGGGGGATTAGTGCGCATTTAGGGGCGGATTTTCAGAGCCCTGCTCGCCTAAATCCGCCCAAAACCGGGCGGATTTAGGCGAGCAGGGCCCTGCGCGCCGGTGAGCCTATTTTACATAGGCCTACCGGCGCGCGCAGAGCCCCGGGACTCGCGTAAGTCCCGGGGTTCTCCGAGGGGGGCGTGTCGGGGGCGGGCCCGGTCGTCGCGGCGTTTCGGGGGCGGGTACGGGGGCGTGGCTACGGCCCGGGGCGGTCCGGGGGCGTGGCCGCGCCCTCCGTACCCGCCCCCAGGGCGCGGCCCGGCGCGCAGGAGGCCCGCTCGCGCGCGGGGATTTACTTCTCCCTCCGGGAGGCGTAAATCCCCGGAGAAAGGTAAGGGGGGGGTGTAGACAGGGCTGGGCGGGTGGGTTAGGTAGAGGAAGGGAGGGGAAGTGAGGGGAGGGCGTTAGAGGATTCCCTCCAAGGCCGCTCCGATTTCGGAGCGGCCTTGGAGGGAACGGGGGTAGGCTGCGCGGCTCGGCGCGCGAAGGCTATACAAAATCGATAGCCTTGCGCGCGCCGATCCAGGTTTTTAGCAGATCCGCGCGGCTCCGCGCGTATCTACTAAAATCCAGCGTACTTTTGTTTGCGCCTGGAGCGCAAACAAAAGTAGGCCTATTCGCGGAGTCTGAAAATCCGCCCCTTAACGTGCGTCCGACGCAGAGTGAATGAGATATGCAAATACAAATGAGATATGCAAATGTAAATGCATGTGAATGAGCCTATTCACTCCCCATGCAAAAAGATAAATGTGTGTCTCAGATGCACATTTATCGCTCAGATATTAACGCCTGCCTGGAGCAGGCGTTAATAGCTGAGTGCATTGAAAAGAAGTACAGAAAAACAGAAAAAACTACTTTTCTATACTTCTTTTTTAAAAGTTAAAATAAATAAATAAATAACTTGGCAGACCGCCGAGTTATGAAGAACGACGCCAGTAAACTCGGCCTCTGTTTTCATAACCTGCCTGTCTGCCAGTAATGAAAACGGCCGCCGAGTTTATTGGCCGCCAAGTTTATCGGCGGCCGTTTTCATTACTGGCAGACGGCCGGTTATGAAAACCGAAGCCGAGTTTACCGGCGTCGGTCTTCATAATCGGCAGCCGCAGCGGGTCGCGTTAGCAAGGAGGTGCTAAGGTTGCACAAGCGACCCTAGCATCTCCTTCCTAGCGTGAGCCCCTAATTTACATATTGCATGGCCCCTCCCTTGCAGGCGCCATGCATGCATTAAGAAAGCGTGCGCTGAAAAGTCAGCGCCCACTTTCCGCTAAGATTATTGCATCGGCCCCATGGTAATCGGCTGTCCTTGATATGCTATTGCATTGTGAACCCTTGTGGCTGTGTTGAGGTTGGCACAGAATATTGGGTGAGCCCTGTGGGCCCTCACCGATAGCTGGCAAAGGCTGGCTGGCAAGAGACTGGTCTAGGACTTCACCTATACCAGCCCATGTCTACGCAGGTTGAGCCCTGGGCTCAGGGGGCTGGCAGGACTTAGGCAATGGTCTCTTGTGAGCTGACATAGACAAGGATCCAGGGCCAGACAAGGGTCAGAGGCAGGCAGCAATCAGAGTAATCAAAATCAAGGAAAGGGGTCAGATTTAGTGGTCAGTCCAAAAGAAAGACAAAGAGGATACAGGGTGGACTGACATGGGACTAACGGGCAGGTGAGGAGGCTGGATATGACAAGGCTGGGCAGGCTGGAAAGACAAGGCAGGGCTGGAGAGACGAGGCAGGACAGACTGGAGAGATAAGGAAACACTGGAGAGACGAGGCAAGGCTGGAGCGAGGAAGGAAGCTGGCAACACACTACTTGAGGTAAGAGGATCTATTGCTGAGGCAAGGTAGGGATGTCAGGCAAGCCCAATATATAGGACTAAGATGTGTGATGTCATCAATGGGTGCTGTGGCCTATTCCCGCCCTGGGCCCTTTAAATGGGATAACACCGGGCGTGCACGTACCTATGGAGGGAGTTGGGAGGTGGTAGCTCTAGCGGCATCCTACTGTGTGGAGGAAGTCCAGTGGTGCCCAGTCACAAAAGTAGGGTCCAACAGCTGGCAGTGTCTGGGGTAATTGTGGTGGCTTGTGGTAGAGTTCCATGTACCGCCAAACGTAACAACTATCTTTTTTATGTTCTTTTTTATAGATCTAGTTCTAGCCTCTTTGCACTTGCTTTGTCTTTAGTTCATTGCTTCTGTTGTCTTTGCTTACTTAAATGTTCCAATAATTTTTTTTTTTGTGTGGGCGTGTGTATGGGAGGGGAGGGGGGAAGCTGCAGGATGGAAAAGAGTCTAGAGGTCCACATTCAGACACACTCTGGATAACAAAGTTAGCTGGATAAACTTATTCAGCTAACTTTGAAGGTACTGTATAAAAATAGTGCAGCCGCACTATTGAATATAGCCGGCTATTTTTAAGTTAGCTGGCTAACTTTAGGACAGCACTTTGGCCTGATCAGAATTAGCTGGCTGTCATGGTCAGGCAGGCTGGGATCGGGGATTACCCCTACAGGAGAAGGGCCAGTCTCTGGGGAAGACCAGACTGGATCTTCTGCTTGTACCAGCCACCTCCCCTGCAGGTTGAGCCCTTGGGTTCTGGTGGCTGGCAGGACTTAGCTGGAACCAGACGAGCTGGGTCTAGAAGTAGGGCTGAAGCTGGAACACAGCACAGACTGGAAGCTGGAACAAGGCACATGCTGGGAAGTAGAACATGGGCTGGAACCCAGTTTTGGAGGCAGGCAAGAGCTAAATACAGGCAGGGCTATAGACATAGGCTGGAATCAAGGACCAGGCTAGGGCTGGAGACACGGCTGAACAGGACAAGACAAGGCAAGGCCTGGGCTGCACAGGACTAAAACAAACCCAACAATAGACAAGAAGGCCCAAACTGGGCATAAGGCTGGGCTAAGCAAACCTAGAAGGTTTGAAGGCTGCAAGGTGGAACAGGAAGGCCCAAAAGACTCCTGAGCATGTCAGGAAGGCCGAGAAGGCCACATAGCAAGGCAGGTAGGCCTGGGAGGCCATAGAGCAAGGCAGGGAGTCCTGGAAGGCCACAAGGCAAGGCGGCCAAGAAAGGCAACATGAAAAGGCAGGAGGCCAAGGTAAGCCATAAGGCAAGAGGCCAGAGAGGCCACCAGACAAAAATGGCCAAGTCAAGGAACTGAGGTGACTCGAAGAGGCAAGTAGTGTATGCAAGGCTGGGCTAAATAGGTCTGGAACTGCCACGCTATGTTATCAGCAGGGAGGCGGCTAGAGAAGCTGTGAGCGAGGCTCCCTGATGACCTCTGCTGGTGGAGCAGGGGCTGTATAGCAGGCAGAATCGTGATACTAGCTGATATCCAGCTAACTAAATATTGGAGTTAGCCAGTTAACTTAGCCTGGTAACTCAACTCCACCCAGTTACACCCCCAGAATGCCTCTAACTTATCCTGCTAAATTCTAGCCACCTAACTTATTAGCTGGCTAGAATTTAGCTAGATATGTTCCCAAATATTCATTTAGTTGCCTAACCTTTTTCAGAATGTTTCAGTTCTCTGCTTCTCAATGATGCCTGTGCTAGCAGGGTGACAGGCAGTACCACATACTGAAAAGCTTCAGATGACTGTAAGAGATTTCCAGGCCGTAAGAGATCAATTGCAGGAATTCCATTGAAGCACCACAGATCATAATGGAGACAACACAGAAATCCCATGGGTAGAAGGGGCAAACCCAGGGGTTCTCACAGTTGCCCCAAGTTCTGAACAGAAGATGCTGTTCTTTCAGATGACAAAAAAAAGGAAATGGGTCAAGCCTGGGTATATAAACTGTTTAACTAATACCCAAAAAAAGAAATAAGGTGAATATAATTTAACCCACTAACATTTTTTCACTAACTTAAAACAAAATGAAAAATAAGAGTGAAAAACCAGTGAGGTTCATATTCATTACCACTTAGCCGGATAAGTTCCGATTTATCTGGCTAAGTGGCGCGCTTTAAATATTCGGCCATGGTCAGCGGATGCCACTTATCCAGATAAATACTTACCTGGTTAAAGTGATGGGAGGGGATTAGGCATATTGGGGAGGAATTGACTTATCTGGCTAACTCTGGTCGCCCTGTAGCCCTGTCCTAAAATTAGCTGGGTAAATGTATTTATGGGGATTAATTTTAGGAAAGCTGGATATATTCAGTGGCACAGCTAAGCTTATCTGGCTACCTTGTCGAGGCGCATAGAGGCTGAATATAAATCTCAGTGAGTTCATATACATTCTACAATCACAAAACTGAAAGCAGAGTGCACAAACCTTAGAATCATTAACCAGCGTGAAAAAACACTCCTGAAAAGTATGAGTTTTATGAACTGAAGGCTTGTGAGCCAAAAATAGCCAATAATATCTTTTTTCAGGTCGCTGCTCTTAGAGATCCTTGTCAATAATATTTTGCCTTTTATTTTGACCTGGTGGTTTCTTCCCGCTCCTCTATTGGAACCATGGCTGGGATCCATCACCATGAGCCTTTATTTACAACTCCCCAGGCATGTTTTCTCTATTTTATATCCCCTCCCAACTGACTTTAGCCCAATCATTGCAGTGATGTTCCTCAGTTAGGGGCCATATACCAGGGCTCCTAGTAGAGCACTCATTACCCAAAATTATTGGGAAAAGTATATTTTTTGTTGATTTATATTTTGCTATTATATTATATTTTTGTTCTGATGTATTTTAATATGGTGCATTTTTGTTCGATGCAGAACTTATTGTATTATTTGGGAGTGATAGTCTAGCTGTTTGATACATGTTGAGAACAGGTTCATGATAGGTCCGTATAAGGGACATTTATTATTATTATTATTATTATTATATCATTTATTATATTGATGTATTACATCTTCTAGATATTAAACTGCTTTGGGTTTTGCTTTAGGAAAATGAGCTGTCTATAAGTATAAATAGAAACTCCTAATAGCTAGAATAAATCATGCTTCCTGGTACGTGTTTTATTATTCAGAAAAACTTTTATTTTCTGGAATCTGGTGCTCAGTGGACATTATAACCCAGCACCTTCTCTCATAACCGTGGCCTGATCCAAACTTATCTCCCCCCCCCCCCCCCCCCCCTGTTCGATTCAACCTAGCCCTACCCAGCGCTTCTGTAACTTATTCCTCTGGAATTACTGTGTAGGTCAAACAGCTAAGACTGTAAATTGCGTGAGAGGGAGAGGGTACCAGACTGCCAGAGGAGTGGGTCACAGAAGCGCTAGGCTGAGTTGGTTCGGATCAGGTTGCAGGGGAGTGGGAGGGATAGAGTGAGGTACTAGCAAAGGGAGAACTACCACAATCTGGAAATATCCATTATCTGGAATGGCCTTGCCCCCAACTATTCTGGATAAAAGGTATCCTACTGTATTACAGCTGCTAGCAATTGCATGCTATTTACAATGTAACGCTGGGATTAGATAATTTCATTCTTCAAGCCAAATTGTTCTTATAACACAGACTACTTGGCTACAAAGTCTCTGATATTTTGAAAAGATGTTTGAAACACAATAGGACCCACGATGTTCTCAAAAAATTTCTTCTGCAGTGTCTAATGCAAACACTTTTAAAATTAGGCCCCAAAAGCTGATGGTTTGTAGTGAGCTATAATAGCCTTTCCTTCCTCCACAGAGTCTGACGGACTCAGAGTATGACAATTGCACAGCAATACCCATCAGCTCTGTCATCTCAAAAATGCAGTGATACTATTCTTAACAATAACAGGAACTCACGGTGAATCATGAACATATTATAAATGCGCACAGAGCTGCAGGAAAAAAATGCTCTCAAATCTGGCATTTAAACAATGTTGTGTATGAGGTGCTCTTGCACTTAACAACAGCATCCCACCAGCCAGGTGACTTGCTAATGGTTCTGTCCAGATTTATAGTCATGAGGCCATTCTTGCAACATGAGCACCTTATAGGTGGAAGCTACTGTTCAGATAATCCTAACCAATGACATTTAGTACAACTCGTTCTACAAGGATTTATCACACCTCAAAAATCAGGGCCCCCCAAAAAATGTCTCTCTTACCTTGACATTGATATCCCTGTTTTCCTATTACACCCCTGTAAATAAGAACAAACATATTAGGAAAATAGGAAAATAAAATGCACCATACTAAACTTTCTATATTACCTGATGTTTGTGAGCTTGACATGCCACCTGCAACTATAGTATATCTTCCTGCAAAATATTTCATGCCATCACTGAACGGTACTGGTCAATAAAAGCGATGAGTTTTATTATTGATATCATGGTTATTCTAATTAGGAGCCAATATCATGTAATACAGCAGCTATAATTTCCTCTGAGGTTCTGCTCGTCTTCAATGCCCAATAATTCTCACACCATGACAATGAACAACTTTCCTCCTGCTTCAAGCAGATTATGAGTTTTGTCTGTGTTGTCACTAATCAACCATTCCTCTATAATATCTTTTTTAGGCTTAGCCTTTCACCAGCTCACAAATCTCAAACTTTGGCAGTGTTTCTGTAACATGGGTGCTTGTTTCATGCTGCAGCAAATTCAGTGGATTTAATATGTGTAATGAGGCCACATAGCAGTGGTATTCACTCCCAGCCCTCGAGGGGCAGAAATAGGTTGGGTTTTCAGGATATCCCTAATAAATATGCATGAGACAGATTTGCATGCACACTGTCTCCACTGTATGCAAATGTATCTCCTGCATATTCATTAGGGATATCCTGAACACCTGACCTGTTTGCAGCCCTCAAGGACTGGAAGTGAATATCACTGCTATGTAGAGTCAAAAGTGCATAATAACATATTGTTTTAGTCCCTCACCCTCTCCTTGAAGAAAACTGCTATCCAAAGATTCATGTTTTTGCATATCCCAGTTCACCCAATTAACATACTTATTATGACAATTTTACAGCAAAAAAATCCAAATTTCCAGTCATTCATCACAACAAATGAAGGCAGCACCACTGGACGGAATATGCACTGTGCCATCTTTGCTGAGGAGAAAGCAGTCAGTCTGGCAATCCTTTACAGATTAGGGGTGGTTAAACTGGATTTCCAATGTATTATCCTCTGGACTCAGTTTTCTGCTACTCAGGAGTTTCTATGGCCTGTGAGCAAAGACCCAGAAAGCTGGGGATTGTATGGCTCAATTAATATTGCCGTAAATTGCTGATTAGCTGCAATTCAGTTAGAATTGTACTAGCCACATCACATAAGTTAAAGCTTCTGTGGTGGGCTGCAGGCTCTATGTGCCTTGGTCTGAGAAAGAGGACGTGCAAGCAGATAGCACGGTAGTGTCTTGGAGAGATCAGATCATGTATCATCACTTTAAGTCCTAGCCGGAGTATTGACCCGGACTTGGTATCTTGCTAACTGGTTGAGGTATGAGATGTGTGTGTGTGTGTGTGTGTTGTAGCTGTGTAGTTTGCAGTGTGCGACTTCTGCGTTGCTGTGTGTTTTGGCTTGTGGAACTTTGAAGGTTGATGGTAGCTCTGCTGTGTGAGACAAATGTGTATCTCTTTCCCTCATCTGTCACTCTTCCTGCGCTAGGTTACTCTGTATAGTGCAGTTTCGAGTTGTCAAGGCATCGTGTCCCAGAAGAGATGGATTGGAAACTGAACCTTTGGTGTGGTAAAAAGCAAGCATGTGTGAGATGGAAACAGAAGATGCTGGCACTTAAGGGCCAGTTAGTCCACTTAGTTTGCCCCCTTGTACCTGCCTACTGTGCTGTCGCAGGTTCTCCCTCCTGTTATCATTAAGGCTCTTTTATGTTTATCTCACGCATGCTTAAATTCTGCCCCTATTTTGCCTCCCATAACATCTGCTTGAAGTGGTGTCTCTCACCCTCTCAGTGAAAACGTATCCTCTCAAAATCCTTTGGGCTTTCTTCCCATCAGCATTATAGGATAATCCTTTCTCCTTAAGCTTTTCATTTTGTAGAGGCTATGAGGTCTCCACTAGATGGCCCTAGCTCCCAGTCCATGGTTATCCATCTAGAGCAGTGGTTCTCAACAGGTGTGTCAGGACACACTAGTGCAGGGCTTCCCAAACCTGTCCTGGGGACCCCACAGCCAGTCGGGTTTTCAGGATATCCACAATGAATATGCATGAGATACATCTGCATACCATGGAGACTCAGTATATGCAAATTTATCTAATTGGGATTCCCAGGACAGGTTCGGGTAGCCCTGCACTAGTGTGTTGTGAAGTCCCAGGAGGTGTATCACAAAGCCAGCAGAAGACTGATCTTTCCTCATCAGTCTGGGCAGGAGTTGGCTGACTTCTCTTTTATTGGGCATGAGAGGAAGCTGCTCCGGCTTCCTTCTCCTCTTCCTGGCCAGTGGGAAGTTGTTCCCACCTCCTTCACCCAGATCAGAGCGCAATATCACCAACTCCTGTTCATATGGGCCCGTCGGACACCAACTTTATCTTCCTCTGCCTGGCAGCGAGGCTGCTGATGCTCTCTTCACCCCATGGGACCTGCATGTGAAAGCAGGAGCATGAGGGAGAAATGTGCATGCTCTGTAGATCCGCTACTGCTGCCTCCTCATCTTCCTCTCCTCAATGCTTCTTGACCTCATCCGCTGCTGATAAAGATGGAGGGAGACTCTGGATTGGACTGAAGTTTTTCTGCTGGCTGGGAGCCAGGATGAGGGGGAAATGTACTGGGCAGGAAGGCATGGAAAGATAGGAATTCAAGAGTCTACTGGGCAGGAAGGCATGGGGAGATAGGGAGTCAGGGATGGGGGAAAGGAGGTTGGGGTTGCTGTGGGGGGAGAAGTGGAGGAGGGAGGGGTTGGAGCAGCTGGGCAGGGAAGAGAGATGGAGGTGTGGGACTGCTGGGTTGGGGGAGAGGGGAGTGGGGGATGCTGAACAGGAATGGGTAGGAAAGAGGTGGTCAGAAGTACTCTGGGAGGGGAAAGGGAGAGGGAAGGGCAGAATTAATTATTAATTAAGCTAACTTAGAAAATAGTCACTGCTATTACTAGTAACAGTAACATGGAATAGACTTAGCTTTTGGGTACTTGCCAGGTTCTTATGACCTGGATTGGCCTCTGTTGGAAACAGGATGCTGGGCTTGATGGACTCTTGGTCTGACCCAGTATGGCATGTTCTTATGTTCTTATGATAGGAGCATGTAAAGGGATGATTGAGCAGTTGGGAGAAGTGAGGGGTGATGGGGGCATGGAAGGAAGTGACTGGGTACAAGGGCCAAACTATGTCAGTTTTGAGAATAAAAATATGGAACCCAATATCTACAACATGATACTTAATACAATGAATCAATACATGTTATATGTGGATGATGATTGAGTGTACCTTCATACGATGCGAACCTACCGGGTTCTGCTATCGTGTCTGTGAGCCTTAGACTGGCTTCTAATCATTAGGTACCTCAATAAGATGGTTAAATTCTGTTGTTGTCCACGAGTATTGCACTTATCTCATGTTCGCACAGTCAGTCTCGTGCCGCCGACACCGGGGTGTTTCGGAGCAAGGCTCCTTCTTCAAGGGCAGTACTTATGTAGAGAGAGACTGCTTAGACACTGTGGAAATTTGCAATCGCGGTAGTTTCAATATTGTGGACTTGACGTTAGCAGTGCGATCAGTAATACTCATTTCCACAGTGTCTAAGCAGTCTCTCTCTACATAAGTACTGCCCTTGAAGAAGGAGCCTTGCTCCGAAACACCCCGGTGTCGGCGGCACGAGACTGACTGTGCGAACATGAGATAAGTGCAATACTGGTGGACAACAACAGAATTTAACCATCTTATTGAGGTACCTAATGATTAGAAGCCAGTCTAAGGCTCACAGACACGATAGCAGAACCCGGTAGGTTCGCATCGTATGAAGGTACACTCAATTATCATCCACATATAACAAGTTTTGAGAATATGCATTTTTTTTTCTCTTTGAACTTTGCTTGGTGTAGAAACATAGAAATGATGGCAGAAAAGGACTGAATGGTCCATCCAGTCTGCCCAGCAAGCTTATGGCAGCATCTGCAGTGCCATACAGGTCACCCCCATTCTTAGTTTCCCAGATCGTCAAAGTCAGGGCCCTTGCTGGTTTCTTTCTGAGTCCAATTCCCTTTTATCTCTTGCCGTTGAAGCAGAGAGCAATAAGCCTTATACTTCTGCTGTAACTCCAACATTGCTCTCTGCTTCAAAGGCAAGAGATAAAAGGGAATTGGACTCAGAAAGAAACCAGCAAGGGCCCTGAATTTAACGGTTTGGGAAAATAAGTATGGGGGGGTAACTTGCAAGGCAGATGCCACCCCCTGATATCTGCAAACAGGCACATATTCCCTTCTAACTCTTCCTCTGTAACACCCAGAAATATATTGATGAGGACTCGGGCCTAGTATTGATCCTTCTGGCAACTCACTGATCATTCTCCCTGCAGCAGTGTGTACCCTACTGATGTCCACGCCAGGGACTATTCTTCTGTGATGCGGCCAGTAAGGTGATGAGGGCAAGGGATTTGAAATTGGATTTTTCGTTCATATGTGCGAGTCTTTGTTAACACTTACAAAGCATGGTCACTAACTTCCCTTGGTTTATGATACTGTTTTTTTCTCCCTATGAAATAGCATCACATAATGGTTTTGAGAATATTTAAATGAAGTAGTGAACTAACTGGAATGTGGGCAAGCATTTTCTATTTTGGGGGCCTGGTAGCTCCTCCTTCCTCCTTTGTCTTCCAGCTTAGTAGGGACCAGTGCTGGGATTCTGGCTTCATTCACAACTACCCAAGGATTTTTCTCTTTTGTTCACTGACACTTCTACCATCCTTTCCTAGTCTGGGTCAGTGCAGCCACCGTCCTGAGACTGTGAGTCATGCACCAGGGTTCCTGCATCACGGGCTCTAAATTCGACCATCATGTCATCCATAATGAGGACCATGACTCTTTCCCAAGGGCTGTGAATGCTGCCTCTGCAGCATTCTGAGCCCCAGCCAACCTGGGGTAAGGACAACCTAATTCAGGAACTGAACCTGGGAATCTCCACATGGCCACCACTCTGACCTGGGCAATCATTTCTGGCTTCCTGCACACAGCTCAAGCTGATATCAAGGCCACAGCATTCACAGATGGCTTCCTCCACCAAATTCAAGATGTTAATAGCAACAGGAAATTAACTCTGCAAATTAAAAAATGATAAACAGACTCATCTATATTGTAATTTGACTGATAATGTATTGTGCAACTGGGAGCAGTGGCAGGTCTGAAAACCCCTGTAAAGAGGATTTATTTGATTTTTTTAAGCTTCAGAGGGCCTGGGAGCTATGTTTATTTAACATATGATGCAATTATTTTCATTTACCAAAAATGACAAATAACTTGCAGCTGTAGATATTTTCAAGTCTAAATCTGGGAGAATCAAGGCCAAAAAGAATTCAATAATTGCTATAACAGTCTTCAGCAATAGTATGCTGTGCAATCATGGCTGAGGTGCCATGTAAGGTATAAAAGGTAATTAGCATCCTGTGATAGCTCAGAATGAAAGGAAGAGGTCACCTCGGTTAATGAATGTCTTTAATAAAAACGATGCTTCATTAAAAAAACTTACGTGCATCACCATTCATTGTACTTTGCAGTATACACTAAAGCATGACAAGTCATGTCTCACACACACACACACACACACAGAGTAATCTTTTTAGAAAGTACGTGACCTTAATACTCAATGAAATGGTCAACAAGACAGCTGCCTGCGCTAACTAAGTAACAGCTTGGTAACAGGTCAGTGTACCCAGTGAAGACGCTAACTACTTTAAAGAAGCGTCAAATTTTGCTTTTCCAGCTGTGATTCAATACTGAGGCATAAGAAATAACCCAGCCTTTCCCATATTTTCTTTCATCAAAAGAAGGGAATTTCCCCAAAACTGTGCCTTTTAAATTATTTTTTTTTATCATATTCTGAATCTTTACTGATCTTCCTTGCAAGTTGGCCAACTACATAACACTTGGATCTTCAACACTTTCCTCCATGCAAATGAATCCCATAGTACTTTATAATTCTTAAAAATAGGTACAATATATTAGTTATCACATAGAAGGTGCCATATTGAAATAATTGACCAGAGGTTCTCAAGTTTGTCCTAGGGACACATCTGACCAATCAGGTTTACAGGATATGCACGGTGAATATGCATGATGTAGATTTGCATGCACTACTTTTAATGTATGCAACTCTCTCTCATGCATATTCACCGTGCATATCCTGAAAACCTGACTGGTTAGGAGTGTCCTGACAACGAGGTTGAGAACCTGTAATTGACTACAAACTGAAAGATTAAAAATAGAGTGATTATAGGCTGGATAAGAGAGGTGTGTTTCGAGATGGCTATAATGAGTGACAGTTGCTGAGTAGGGTTGGGCAGATATTTCCAATTTTGCCTCACTGTTAGTTTTCTGTACATAATGTATGCTTGTGAATATTCACCAGATTCTCATCAAGATGAAACCTGGCAATTTTTTAGAACATTACTACAGGACAGGGATAGCCAACTCCAGTCCTCAAGAACCACAAACAGGCTTGGTTTTCAGATTATCCAAAATGGATATGCGTGAGATAATTTGCATACAATGGAGGCAGTGAATGCAAATCTATCTCATGTATATTCTTTGAGATATCCTGAAAACGTGACCTGTTTGTGGCTCTCAAGGACTGTGGCTGGCCACCCCTGGTTCAGGGAGTCACAAACCTGTCCTGGGAGACACCCCCCCCCCCCCCCCCCAGCCAGCTACATTTTCAGGTTATTCACAATGAACATGCATGTGATAAATTTGCATTACCGAAAAAGATGCCAACGTTTAGAGAGGAAATATCATCAATAATTAACTTTGTGGGTATAGATGCTTTGCTATTGGCTTTCCTGGAATCTTGTTTTGTATATGTATTTTGAATGTTTGTGCTTATGGACTCTGTTTTCCCCAGTGAATTGCCCTTTTATTTGCTGTATGTTTCCTATCACAGGAAGGTTCAGGTAAAAGTGACATTGCAGGACAGAACTCAGAGCTCTCACTGGCAACGTCTGCATATTCTGACCCTTACCTGTCACTTTGAAAATGCAGTTAAATTCTCACTGTCACTCGCACTAGCAGACATTGAGGCCGATGACCTATTTAAGTGAGGGGGGCTGCGACTTCCAGGCGGTGGTGAGATATCTGGCTTCATACTGGGATGGGAGATTCTGGCTTCAATGGATAATAGAGGGGTGTCTGTTGGGTGGGAGGCCCAGGGTACTCCCTGCACTGCAATTCAGAAGTGTTTGGATAAAAACATAGTCTGATTTCAGAAAATGTAAGCAATGGCCAGATTCTTTTTTTTTATTTAGTTATTCCTTGCATAAGACAAAGCAGAGGTGGGTCCCAGTTGTTGTGCAAAAGCCTGGCATTTGCTCATAATTTTTCCCCTCTGTGAACACTGACTAAATAATATCACATCTGGCTTCAAATGATCTGCCAAAGGATATTTCGTCTGTGTATTTTATGGATATTTTTATCTCTTAGTTTTTAGTTTATTATATTTTTATTGTTCAGCAAGGAGATGACTATAACATTTGGCTTTTTTATTTTAGGCATATTTATTTATTTATTTATTTATTTAAAAACTTTTATATACCGGTATTAGTATGCATACATCATACCGGTTTACAATGTAACTTTAAAGGTAGAAATTACAATGAACAGGGAGGGCGAACAAGGAGGAGTATACAAAGAGCAGGAGGTGGAGGAATTAAAGCAATAAATAAAAACTGCAACGGACTATTTACAGGAATATACAAGGCGTAGGCAAGATACTTGCATATGATTATTTTTGCATTTTTTTATAGTATGATTTTGATTTTTCATTATCTCATTTTTTGTTTCAGCTATTTTTGTTTGTCAACTGAAATAAGATAATGCTAAACTGTTATTTTTGAGGGTTTGTATATTGTGTTTTTGCCTCTATAATTATAATACTATTTAATTTTGTTGTTTTATGCTTTGCAATTGTGGATGCAAATTTCAGCTGTTAACCACTTGGATGCATTTTGCCACATGCAGAATATCAAATCCATTAAATAAATAAAAAATAATAATGATAATATTTACTACAGCTAAGGAAAAAGACGCATACAGGAATGTACGACAAAAACGTTCTCCCACAACACTCTCTTACCCATAACACTCTGTAAAATGGGGGCGTCATGTTGGTAGATAGTAAAGCACACACACACATCTTTGCTCCATTTCAACGGGAATTATGGGTAACAAAATTCTGCACAGGAAAGCTGTGGCACCCTTTTTGTAAAGCAGCATGGTGTGTGTGTTTGCAAGGAGTCTAACTTGGAGGCTGGTACTTTGTTATGTTGTCACATTTCAGCAGAGGAGGGAACAATCACAGGCAGTTTTCCAGTTGCATCTGATCCCCTTCTCTCACCACCCCTTTACAAGCCAACTAGTGGCAAAAAAAAAAAAGAGCTTCCTAGTTTCACATTATTGAAAATGTGGGGAAACGTCTCTTTCTGCCAGCATCCATTGATAAGCGAAGGTTTCACAGACTTTCTCTTATGGTTTGATTTGCCAGCATGAGTAAAAGAATAATACTGGTTGCTCTGCTGTCTTCGTTTCTCTCTGGCTCCATTGTCCTGTTTGATCTTCTTTTTTCATCTATGAGCTTTCTTTCTCTCTCCTCTTCACTTCTGTCCAACTATCACCAATTCCCAGATGCTGCCTCCCATTTCTCTGCTTATGCTCTTTTTTCCTTCTAATCTTTCTCTACCAATACTTTTACCTTCTTCTTCTTATGCTTCTCTCCTCTCATTGCCATTTCCTTCCCTATAACCCCCTCCACTTCTCTGTTTCCCTCCTATTCTCTTCCCCATCAATTATCTTGCCCCTCCCCACAATCCATCCTGATCTCCCTAAAGCTTCCTGTTCCTATCCCCCTTCCTACAAACCCTTCTGAGTCTTCCTCTCTGCATCCGGACTTCTCTGCTATGTTTCATCTTTTCTTTTTTTTTCTCCCCACTCCTGAACCATCTCCCATCCTCCTCTTCCCCAAATACCCTCCTGGAAAAGATTGGATCGGTGTGAGCAGACCGATCCTCCCTCCTCCCTACCTGTTGTGATGCGTGTTTCCCCCTCCCTCCCTGTACTGAATATTTTCTTTGCTTTGCATTGCTTCCTTAAAATGAGTTTTGGCCTTGGGCTAGAAGTGCTGTGCTCCTCCTATCCCTGGGCTCTATTTTATGGGTTTGCTAGGAAATCAGATATTAGCACTGCACATACATCAGCCTCTGGAGAAGTTATACAGAGACAGTCCTCCCTTTGCCATTTGTACCCCTGTTTCTAAAATCGCTATCATTGGGCCCAGGCCAATCCTCAAAGTGAGGTGCCACATTCGTTCACAGAAGAATCTGATGTTGCCAAAAGCAGAGTGCATAGCTATTTTGTTTCTCTCCTTATTACAAGCTAATCTCCTCAAGAAGTAACCTTTGCCATTACATGCTAAAGTAATAATCTGGGCTGCCACTCCTACTATTTCTAGCTATGATTCCCATGCCAACTAGTCATACAGATACTATTCTTAAGTTTGCTGAATATCACAGAATAATTCTTTGTAGCAATGAAAACAAGTATTAGAAACATGCAGCAGGAACCTTCTAGCTCCATTTTTGCAATGTTAGCAAACATTGTCTATCTCGGTGTGTATATATATAATCCATTTGAAGACTGGTGGCATCTGTCTGTCGAGACTGTTTCCTTGATGGCCACCACGGGGCGCTCTCCACTTTCCAATGCACCTTTTTCTCAAAGTAATGCAGCCCCAGAAGGCACAACTGTACAGTCGAAGGATGGCACAAGATGGGCAGACCGCAGCTGGGGAAGGGAGAAGAGTGCTAGAGTCGGGCTATGGGAAGTTGGGAGAGTGGTGGGATCAGGCTGGGGGAAGGCAAAATACTGCTGAGTGTAAATCCTTCTCCACTGAATTTTAGGTGGCTTAACAAAAGTTTTTAAAAGCTGTAACAAAGGGTAAAAGGTCTAGAGCAGCTCTGCATGCATCTCCTCTACAAAGGTTGCCTATTGTAACATTTTTATTGATTTTGTTGATGATTCTGAACAGAAATGCTTCTATTTTGATATTCACAAAGGATATGGTATATAGAGTACTGAAAAGTTCAATCACTGGTGCTCTGGTAAATTAAAGCAGCAGTATCCCCTACTTCTGGTAAAGATTCAAAGTGAACAGTCCCTACTAGAAAACGAAGTCAAACAATTGTAGACATTTTAAACTGTCCCAAGAACTAAGCAAATGGTCCTTTTATCTCCATCTTCCTCCTTCTATGTGTCATATCCCCTGATCACAGACTGGGCATCTTTGAAATGGCACTTGATTAATAGTCAGGGTCATGTCATCAAAGAGAAGTGATAAAAGACAGAAGAGCCATTATACAGTCCAAAATTCTGAAACAACAGGGGCTAAACAAAACTCTGCGACAAGAATTCATCTCCTGAACTTCTTTTGGAAGCTAATAGCTTTCAGAGGTCCATTAGCACAAGAGCCATCAGAGGTTCCATGGGCCTAATTCTTATTGTCCAGTTAACACATAGGAACCACGTTTTTTGTATTAAATAGAACTATTTTAGAAAACAAATGACCATGGCGGCCTTGCTTTATCCATGGCAAATTTAATTTTACTGTGCAGGACATACTGATGATTTTAATGATTTGGATGAAGCAATTTATGGGTCAGATCTGCCTGAATATTTTCAAGTTGTTGTAACTTGCCAGCAATTTAAAGGAGCAGACTGAACTACAGTCATTCCAGAAGACAGAAGTGGAAAAACATGGGAGTTAGGTCACTCGGATGCCTAAAATTCAGAACTTGTTGCCTGTTCTGGCACAGAAGACATCTTTGATGTTGGAAGGCCAACCTGAACCCAGAAGCCATAGATGCTGCCAGTGTCAGGCTAAGAAACTGCCTATGCTGCTGCCAAGGTTGGGGCTTAGCGAGGCTGCTAGGCCAAGAAATTTCCAGTAATGTTGGGGCCCAGCCCAGGCAATAAAACACTGTTATCGCTGGCAGTGCCCATGCCAAGACACTATGGCCTGGAGCTACCCCATATTCCGAAGCCCTGTACCACTATGCCAAGCAAGGAAGAGGAGAAAAGGGAAAGAAAGTGCTGGCAGGGGGAAAAGGGAAAAAGCACATGGAGGGAGAAGAAGAAGCAAGGATAGGCAAGGATAGCAGAGTTGCTTACCTACAGTAGGTATTCTCCGAGGACAAACAGGATGAAAGTCCTTACACATAGGTGAATCCCTAGCTACAAGCTGCTCTTCAACACAAAAGGGAACCAACAGACACCCAACCAGGTGCCAATGGGCACCACACCACTGGTACTGTTTGTAACAGAGAGGGGAAACAGCCTGAACCCAAACAACAGGCCCTAGGCAGGAGAGTTGGGCTCTACACCTCAAATAGTTATGAAGGACAGACTGGCTGAATCTACTGTTTTTGTGTTGGCCATCCCTATCCAGACAGTAAAGGGATGTGAATGTGTGGAGAGAACTCCATGTTGCAGCCTTGTGTTGCGCTGGAGGTGGATCCTTGGGCTGAGGTGGGGTTGACGCAACCCATGTCAAGGGCCCAAGGGTCCCCACCATCAGCAGGTGGAGTGGGCTGAAGCTAGAGGCCACTGGAGCTTCACCTATACCAGCCCACCTTCCCCTCGGGTTGAGCCTTTGGGTGCCAAGGCCAGCAAGACAGGCGGGCCTCGAGATAGGAAAATGAAGATAGTTGGTTCAGCCCAGAGACAGCAGCCAGCAGGTGGCGTAAGTCTATCCCTGATGGGTTGCAGAACTAAAACCCAAGCACCAAGGAACAGGGAATGGCTGAAGGTGTTGAGCAAAGAAAGGCCGAAGCCTTGAAAGTCCACGTCCAGAGGGTAGAGGCAAAGTCATCTCTGTCAACTCAGATGGAGGCTGGTGGCCAATGGAAGCTGTGGTGAGCAACGTAGAACTCTGGACAAGAAAGAGTCTATAGTAAGGTTATCCATAGCAATGGTCAGGGCACGGAGAAGGCAAGCGTGGTCAGGTGTAGCAGAGGTCAGGCTTAGAGAAGGCAGGTGAGCTCGGATGTAGCAGAGGTCAGGCTTGGAGAAGGCAGGCGAGGTCAGACGTAGCAGAGGTCGGGCTTGGAGAGAGTCACAGGGCAAAGTCAGGCAAAGCAAAGTTCAAATCTGTGTAGTCAGTCCGAAGCGGAAGCGGAAGGAAGAGCGAGGAAACTGGAACCAGGAACAATGATGAATCAGGAACACAAGGCAGAGACGAATCTCTAGAAGCAACAAGCACTTGATCAACAGGGATCCGAGGAGACCTGTTGCAAAGGCAATGCTTAGGAGCACTGCCTGAGATTAAGTATGCTGAGGGTGATGATGTCAGCATCCGAGTCCGCAGCCAGGTTCCCGCCGCGGGCCCTTTAAAAGATCTAGAGTTGCACGCGTGCCTAGGAAGGGGCATAGTGCCGCTGGCGGCGTCTCTCCGCTTGGAAGAGGAATCCTGGCTGGAGGTCCCGGGCAGCATGGCAGAGGCAGGGACACTGGCAGGGGCCTGGAATCGGAGCCAGCGGTCGACTGCCACCAACGACAGAGTTGAGCGCTGAGTTCTGTCTGGGAAGGTGAGAAGGCCACACCGCGGGCCTCCCGCGGGCGGCAATCGTAACACCTTGCATATCTCTTCCATGGGAACTGCTCACAAGTGGGCCACCAACACTGCCATGGTTCTGACAGAATCAGCCTTGACATGACAGCCTAAAAGAAGTCCCACCTGGGCATAATAGAAGGAGATGCAGTCTGCTAGCCAATTGGATAGTGTCTGTTTGGCAACGGCAATGCCCAACCTATTCTTATCAAAAGAATGTTCTCTTTGGAATCAGGAAGAACCTGGAGTAGAATCCCAGCCCTCTTTGCCCTGGTGATACAGGCTTGACCACTCTGTTGTTAAGAGGGAGGAGAGCTCCACTAGTAATACCTGCTGATGTGCTACCAGTCCCCAAGATGGGCATGGAGGGAAATTTGGTGGGACACCCAATAGATTAAATTGGTACCTTGACAGGCGATGGACAGAACCCACTGGTCCGAGGTTATACTGGGTCACTGGTTTGCAAAGAATCGCAGCCTGCCCCTGACTGGAGGGTTCATTGTCTCAGGTGCAGGTAAACTGGCCAACGCTTCCTTTGACCCAGTCAAAACCCCATCCCCGGTGTTGACTGAGGAGCTTCCTGGGGCTTGCGAGCTCTCTGCTGCCCAGGACGTCATAGGAGCCCTGATGGTGTTGACGGGAATGAGGGAGTAGAGGATAGTACTTCCTTTGGTGAAAAAAAGACTTTCTTGGCCCCTGTCTCACCAGCCTCCTAGATGAGGAGGATGGGTCCGAAGTGCTGGCGGAGAGTTGTTGAAGGGTCTCATGGTGGTCTTGAAGTTGGGCTACAGCATCTCTCACCCTATCCCTGAAGAGATTCTCCTCAGTAGACGGCATGTCAACGAGTCATTCCTGTACCTTTGGTCAGAGATCCAAGGTTTGCAGCCATGCCATTCTGCAGGCGCTGAATCCTGCTGCAGAGACTCGATGCCATCTCAAAAAAAATCATAGGTCACACGGACCTCATGTTTTCCATGCTCCATGCCCTTATAGACCAGCAACATAAGGTTATCCTGCTGCTGTTGAGGCAGCTGCTCAGGTGTGCAATGGCTCAAAGGGAGCTTTCATCAGCTGAGCTAACACTATGTTGAGGTCCCAAGACACAGTGGGAGGCCTTAGGGGAGGCTTCAATTGAAGCAGGCCCCACAAGAAACATACAACTATAGGCTGTACAGAGATGGATGAACCATCTACACCTTGTACTAAGATGATCTCTAATGGAGTTGTTTTTTAAGCCAGCTTCTGATTGTTGTAGAAGGTAGTCAAACAGTTTTGTGTGGGGCAGGAGAATGGCTCTAGGGCCTTCTGTTCACACCACTCGGAAAACCTCCTCCACTTCAGTCCACAGGACTTTCTAGTGAAAGGTTTTCTAGAAGTCACCAGGACCCGAGACACAGCTGCTAAGTCACCTCCTGCACCTGCTTCCTGATGTCCCGTGAATACTAATTCATGTAGAGCTGGTAGGCAGCAATGCAGACAATGAGCATGGTGCCTTAAAATACCTTCCTCCTAAGAGCATCCATCGCTCTATGCTCCTTCTCTGGGGGTGCAGAGGAATGAGTCTGAGAGAGCGCTTGGTCCTCTTGAGGGTAGATTTGACCACCGACTTGTGGAGCAGCTGATGCTTATTGAATCCAGCGGCCTTCTGGATGAGGTAGACCCTGTCTGCCTTCTTATTAACGGGAGGCACTGTGAGGGGGTGTTCCCATATCCTCAGCAACAACTCCTTAAGAATCCCGTATATCGGGCCTGCCATGATCTTCTCAGGAGGCTCCACGAACTGGAGGATCTCAAGCATTTTGTGCCTGGCATCCTCCTCCATTAACAACTGAAAAAGGGATGGCTTCCACCATCATCCTCACAAAATCTGTGAAGGTTAAGTCCCCAGGCAAAGACTTCCTTCACTCCTCCACAGGAAAAAGGTCTGAAGAGATACCCTTGGAGCCCGACTCCAAAACGTCATCCCCCCAGGGGTCATAGGGTTCATCATCCTCACTGTAAGCCACAGGGGATGGGTCCCTAGGTGCCTGGCCTTCATCCAGCGGCAAAAATAATGGCAGCAGGGCAGTGATGGCTGGCGGGCACCACAGGGAATCGACCATGAAAGGAAACTTACCCTAATCGCCAAAAATTCTGTCTAGGAGAGACTACGGAAAGGCACCAAGAGGCACCTGGCAATGGAACAAGAAGAAAAAACCTGCAAGAAACATGAGAAAAAGCAAGTTTTCCACAAGGCCAAAAAACAGCCAAAGTGAGATCACTCACACTGCGAGGCTTACAGCTCCGCGGAAAAAGAGAGAGTGGAGAGGGATCCCACAGTTGACACGTGGTACAGGGCATGCTGGACGTGCTCTGTGTGCCTAATCAAAGTTCTAGAAATTTTGACATAAGTTTTTCACATCGGGGCTCCATCTGATGATGTCACCCATGTGAGGATTACCATCCTGCTTCTCCTCAGGGAAAGTGCATAGAAGGAGGGGAAGAAGAGCAAAGGAGAGGAGAGAGCAAAGAAAACCAAAATATAAAAATAAAGGAAAAGAAAAATAGATAAAAAAAAAATAAGCAAAGAGGTGAAAAAACAAAAGGAAAAAATTCCCTGCCTCCTTACAATTTTTGGCTGGTACCTAAACTCTTTTCTAAATATTTTTCCACTCTTGCTATCAGAAAAATTGAACAAATACTGAAATTGCTCTAAACCTATATTAAAAGATGATGCTTTTATGATTGCAAAAGCAGAACAATTATAATATACCTATTAGTCTAATTGAAATATGTTCATAATGTGTTCTTACTGAATAATTCATTTATAAATTACTTTCCAAAAGTCACATTAGTTGAGGTATTACACAAAAAGTATATTTTTCATGAAATTAACAGCATTAGTCCAGCATTCATGTCATAAAGCACCTATAATGGTAATCAATTAATAAGGGCATTATTTTGCAAGAAGCAAACTAAAGCTACCCTCTTTATAGTTCCTGTCTACCCCTCTTAGTGAATCCCATAATGCACAACATAACCAGAAGTTAGATCAATTTAAACAGACACTTGTCAGGGCTGGCAAAATGACAATCTGAAAATTATCAACATTGATTTATAATGGTTATGCAATAGCAAAGATATGCAAATTACACAACATGACTAAGATATTGTTAGTAGTAAATGGAACCTTGTGAGTGAAAAAAGTGCAAAACTATATACTAAGATATTTCCTTCTAACAGTTGTATCATCATGACCTTCATACAAAAATGCATAAAGGCTGCATAAAACTCTCCTATACCTTACGAAGGTATAGGAAAGATTCGTGCAATCCTTATGCACAGAAAACTGTAACATCAAATGACCTTCATACAAAAATGCGTAAGGATTGCATGAATCTTTCCTATACCTTAGTAAGATATAGGATTGCACGAATCTTTCCTATACCTTAGTAAGGTATAGGAGAGATTTATGCAGCCTTTATGCATTTTTGTATGAAGGTCATTTGACAAAGTGGCAGCCAGGCGTTCATCCATAGTGAGAGGAGGTGCAAAGAAAGAAAGGTAGGCGGAGTGAAGCCATCGGGAAGGGACAGTTGCAACAGAAGGGAATGGTGAATAAAATGGAAAATGTCATAATGCCTCTGTATCACTCCATGGTGAGACCGCACCTTGAATACTGTGTACAATTCTGGTCGCCACATCTCAAAAAAGATATAGTTGCAATGGAGAAGATACAGAGAAGGGTGACCAAAATGATAAAGGGGATGGAACAGCTCCCCTATGAGGAAAGACTAAAGAGGTTAGGACTGTTCAGCTTGGAGAAGAGACGAGACGACTGAGGTGGGATATGATATAGGTGTTTAAAATCATGAGAGGTCTAGAACGGGTAAATGTGAATCAGTTAAGAACATAAGAACATAAGAAATTGCCATGCTGAGTCAGACCAAAGGTCCATCAAGCCCAGCATCCTGTTTCCAACAGAGGCCAAGCCAGACCACAAGAACCTGGCAAGTACCCAAACACCAAGAAGATCTCATGCTACTGATGCCAGTAATAGAAGGACTAAGGGGCATTCCATGAAGTTAGCATGCAGCACATTTAAAACTAATTGGAGAAAGTTCTTTTTCACTCAATGCACAATTAAACTCTGGAATTTGTAGCTGGTTTTAAAAAAGGTTTGGATAAGTTCTTGGAGAAGTCCATTACCTGCTATTAATCAAGTTGACTTGGAAAATAGCCACTGCTATTATTAGCATCAGTAGCATGGGATCTACTTAGTGTTTGGGTACTTGCCAGGTACTTGTAGCCTGGATTGGCCACTGTTGGAAACAGGATGCTGGGCTTGATGGACCCTCGTTCTGACCCAGTACGGCAATTTCTTATGTTCTTAGAAGAAACTACTGAGCCAAAATAAGAAACAGAACTGCAACTCTGCTCCCTAAAAAGGGAGCTACCACTTGCTCTATGGAGATCTAATTCAAACAGGGCTGTTTCAAGCCCTTTTTGCCAGTGGGCATATGCCACATAAAAGGACTTCTCAGACTTGAGAATGGGGGGTAAAGGCAATAAAAGAAAAAAGATTTCATTTGCTCCTGGATTTTCTTTTGTTCTACCTTCCCATGCTCAGTGTTAAGTATCATAGGAGGTAATTTTCCAAAGGATTTTACTCGCATAAAAGTAGCACGTATTGTAGCAATTTACCAAAGCCCATTTTCGTGCATAAAGGCATGTAAAAACCTTTTGAAAATTCAGTGAAATTTCAAAGGACTGACGGGCGTAAAAGTAGCAATTTTCAAAATCCCCGTTATGTGTGTACAACCCAGTTTTGCACATGCAGGTCCTTTTGAAAATTACCTCCATGTGATGAGGATGAGACACTGCAGCATCTTACACCACAATACGCTGTCGCCAAGCCTCCGTAAGAACTATACGCCTGCTAAATCATTACACAGGACTCAAACCATCTGCAGGGCTATTATCTTTCGTGCCACCATTTCCAAGTAAATAAACTTTGATTTACTTTAGAATGACAGCTTTTCTACACTTTTTCCTTGATTTTATAGCTCTGACCGTAATAACAACCTTTAGATTGGATTTTGAGGTTTTTTCTGGAAGTTTCTTCTTTCTCTTTTGGGATTCTAGCTCAGTGAGAATCAGCCTTTTTAGTGTTACAATGCCCTGAGCCTTCCCTCACAGACACCCAAGGGTGGGGGGACATTCTCCTATTTTTATATTCCCACCCAACTCAGTCAGCCATCGCAGCAATGGTCCTTGGACACGGCTCCTTCCAGAACATGGCTAATGTAGATCCCCAACTCTGGGTCTGACCAGTAGGTTTCGGTGCTTAACAATGTCTGAGACTCCCTCCCTCCCCCCACCCCGCCACCCCCAGCCTCTGCAGCATTGCCTGCCCTGGTTATTCCTGTTAAATTATTTATTATTTCCAGCTGTCATGTGGAAAATTCTAGAAAGCTCTCCTTAAACAGCAAGGCAATGCAATTTCTCAGTCAAACGTTGAAGCATGTTTAAAAAGTGATAAAAATGTAGCCTTTACTTTACCATATAAAGTCTCGGCAGTGTGAACAGTACGTTGGTTGCCTAAGGTAGGTGGCCATGAACTTGTGCCCATTAACTTGATGGACTCTGCGTCGTACAGCACCTTGCCGTTTTCTTGGACGCATTCGCTCTCTGAATACTCGCTCTTCATTTTCTTTGGGTGCTTTCAAATAAAAGGAGAAAAAGTGGTCAGCAAAGAAGAAACTTAAAATATGATAGTGTCCTGCAAGAAAATATCAACTGCCACCTTCATTTAACAAAAATGAATATTTGTGACACGTCCAGCTAGGTTATATGATTTCCTTTGCATGAAACGGGCGCTGTTCTGTCTTAATTATCTGTAAATGCATAAACTGGAGTGAGCATGGGGGTGAATTGTTCGGAGATATCATAAGCCCAGCATACCTGCCTCCAGCAGGCTCACAGATCTATGTATCCAAAGTGACGCACACATCAAAAAAATCACCTTTGCAAACATAGTAAGAACAGGAATCTGCCTGCTGCTGACAAGTCTGAACAGATATGTGGTTCTACACAGTCACCCCAGGTGAAGTTTTCAAATGTAACCCATACATTTTTTTTCAATTGAAAAAAGTAACAATTATAATAGGCTAAGCTCCCTTAATTCCTCTTCCAAATTCTCATTGGAAAAGAGCAGGATGTTTTACTACATAGGTTATCATTAGTACCAGATCTATAAAAGTAAATGAGCTTTACGCTATAAGATGTAACTTTTAAACAGACGCATGGGTGCATATGTGCGTGCATTTGCTGGTTTGCATCCAGAAATGCGTCCTTTTTATAACATATGCTGGTATATAAACTAGCCTGGATGCACATAATATTGCACGGAAATGCCACTTCTACCGCATAAGTGGGGGAATTTTATAAGGCATGCACGCTAATGCTATAGCTAGCTTTCCCAGTTCGTTCCCACTTCACCCAGTTAAGGGACAGGACTTCCAGATCCCCCACTTTAATAGCCTCCCTTCCTCCCCATTAGCCCCAACCCTTAAAACCCCATTGACTAGCCTAGATTTTGTTGTTTTATGACTTACATGCCATCCATAGCAGTAGTAAAGTTATGCAGCTGGGGACCCCGGCGTGCACATCTCTTGGTCTTCCCACAACATGCCCATGCCCAGACCATGCCTACCCCCGCCCTTTTTTTAAAACCTTTTGACTTTTGTGTGTAACAGGAGATACATTCGTAGATAGGCGGCTTATAAAATCTGCTCGGCATGCGCTGGCCCAATTTGTGCACAAATCTCCCAGCTTTGGCATGGGCAGGGCTTTTAAAATTCGCCTGTATGGACCTATAGTACTTAGGGGTACATTTAGGACCTTATTCAAGGTTGCAGAGGAAACCGTGGTCTATCTTCCCTAGCTGAGGATTGTCGCTACAGTGATTAAGGTAGGCAGAAGGAGAGTAGATTAGAAAAAGATTCCTGCGAATGAAATTCATTCTGTGCCAGGAGCCTAAAGGCAAGGCATCCAGCTTGAGAAAAGAACCAGAGTCTCCCGTATTGGGTGTGCCCAGGGATCTTTCTTTTCAAAGGAAAATAAGCCTAGTTTGGAAACCTTTCCACATATATAAATCTTTGTGTTGCCATTATTAACCTAGTGGCATTTCTACATTTCTTTCTAATATTTCATTATCATTTTTTGAAGCTTAGTGCCCAGTCTTGCACTGTTTGTTAATTTATTGACCTAGATAACCGGATTACAACACCTTGTTTTTTTAACTGGGTCTTGGAAGCACTTTGCACGGACAGGCAAACAAGAAATGGGGTGACTCCAGAAGATGGGCAGTGGTGGATTTAAACCCTCGCATGCCCTTAGTTATGTGAAGAGCCAGATGCTCCCCCGATGACACAGCCATGCAGGAGCGGACACTGCATCTTATTTCTGTGTTTTGGCTTCCCCGCTGGGGCGGCTGCCTGTAGGCAGCACTTGTCTACTCAGGAGATTGGTAAATCTGCCCCAGAAATGGGGGAGTCAATCAAGAACGTTCGCAAAGCAGCATGCTTTTCTGAAAAAACAAACAAGCGCTTAATAGATTTGGGGGAAAAAAAGTATTAAAATTCATTCAAGGTTAATAAAAAAAAAGGGGGGGCAAATAAATCACAGAAAATAAAATGATAAAATATGAAAATAAAGATACAAAAGGACAGCCTTTAACAATACTAAAAGAAAATTCTACAAACTACCTCCTGGAATGCAGTTATAAATACATAGATCCACCTCTTACATCTTCATGCCATATATTAAAACAGAGAACAAGCAGCAAATTATATAGCACCATCTCCACTGTGGGCACAGCCAACATTCATATAGTGACAGTGCTTATAATCGGATGTTGCCATGAAAAACATGAAACACAAATCTGTATAAAACAATGTAAAGAGAACAAAAAGACGATAGATCCACGCTAGTAGCCTTACCCTTTTCCCCCTCCATAAATTTTGCTCCAATACCCTCCACAAGTGCACTACCTCCTGCATTTTCTGACCCTACGAATTGTAATACTGATGGATTGATTACTTTACATGATTACCTTACATTGTAAATAACTGTTAATGCGCTATTCTTTAAATAATTCTTAAAACTCTAGTGTAAATACCCTACTGATTGGCTACATTATAAACAATCGTTAATGCTATTGTAATTAATTGTCAAAGTTCTAGTGTAAATAACTGTTACTGTAACTCTGTAGCTTTGCTATCAAACCTTTCATGCAACTGAAGCAGCTACTCTAGCTCTTTTTCCCAGTTCTAGCTCCCTTTCGTTACATGTAATTTCTAAACTCCAACTCCTTAAAGTTAATGGTTTCCCCCTGTTCTTTGTAAACTGATGTGATATCCCTATGAATGTCGGTATAGAAAAGTTTTAAATAAATAAATAAATAGATTCATTCAGCAGAACCTTCCTCTGGTAAAACTATGTTGACTTGGATCCTATAACCATCTAAATTGCTGATACTTTATTATCCTTTCCTTTAACAGTCTCTCCATTAATTTTCCCACCACTGAGGTTAGGCTAACTAGCCTGTAGTGTCCAGCCTTCTCCCTGCTACCACTTTAGTGAAGAGGGACCACAACTGCCTTTCTCCAGTCCTGCAGCACCACTTCCGTGTCCAAGGATCTATTGAAATGTTTTTCATTGGACCCGCCAGCACTTCTCATAGCTCTCTCAATATCCTAGGATGTATCTCATCGAGCACCATGGCCTTATCCCTTTTTAGTTTTCCTAGTTCCACCCAAACAATTTTTTCTGTAAATGAGGATGTATCTATCCCACTCTCATGTCTATTGTAGTGAAAGACAAGTTGCCCAATAATTGCCTGACTCTGGCCGAGTTTCGCCTGCTTAGAGGGGGCTGCGTACGCAATGTAATATTCAAAAGTTACAATTGCAGTTTATGATAAATAATAATTGTCTATCGATGTTCTTGTTGTCGCACAAAATTAGGAACAAGATGGAATCATAAGTCTCAATCGTAAAATTGATGAATAATCCTCTGTTTTAAAGGAGCCTTATTAGATATCCTGTGAAATCTCCTTTGCTTCCACGAAACTTGTAGTATCTCAGGCATAAGATGTGATTTTGGAGGAGAGAACACGGGCAGCTTTCTTCTTTTGTGATTTCAGAAAAAGAAGAAAGAGTGGCAGGGAGCTAAGGAAAGAAGTGAGGAATGAAATGAGGGAGGTGGCGGGGCCTGCTGGAGAGTTTAAGAATAAACATGTGAACCTTGTCATGGAAGAGCTCAGGCATTGTCTGGACAAAGAGTGAAGGAGGGGAGAGGGGGAGAAGGGGGAATCTGAGGAGATGGGTAAGTATTGGTTTTATGTGGTCAGTTGCTTTGGCTCCTACCAAAATTCTAGTGGCAGTGCTATGAAGGAATTGGAATACTTCATACTATATTGCGTGATGCTACTCAATAGGGAGTGGCAGTAGTCAATTTGGCTGGCAGTTACTGCATGAATTACAGTAGCAAGATTGTGTTTATCAAGCTGACTGTTGTCTGATGCTGCTCATCCATGCTGTCAGGAATGATGCTGTTACCTATCCCTTCAGGAGAGGGGAGAAACGACGGAGGCGGAAGGAGGACTGCCTGCAGCGTGTGCAACGGCGCATAGCACAGCGGAGGTGAAGAAACAACAAGAGAATAAGGCCTCATTGGAGAGACGGACTGATAAAGAACCGAGTGCTATATTTTTAAGTCTGACGGGGGAAGAGGGCTCGACAATTGAAACCGCAAGGGTTTCAGAGGTATGACGAGGAGATAAGGTAAATACAACCCTTATTCTGAATTTGGTTAACCCACAAGAAATAACGCTGGAGACGGTATGGAGAGCCATAGTAATGCTAGAGAAAGCTATTACATCATTAATTGTAACTTTAACTACTAATCAGGAGAATATTAAAAAATGGAATCTGCAGTAGTGCAGCATGAGTCTAGGATTAAGGACATGGGTACGAAGATTGCCTCAATGCAAGAAGTGCAACTGAATTTAGTGAAATCTGAATTGGAGACTTCCAGAAAGTTGGAGAATTTGGAAAATTCTCAGAGGTATTTGAATCTGAGAGTTTTAAATTTCCCTCAAGCAAGGATGATTTCTTTGAGAGATCAATTTAAAAAATACTTACTGGAGGTTCTACAAATTTCTTTAGAAACAATTCCCCCAATCGTGAATATCTATTTTGTATCTAAAACGACATTGGCTAACCCACCCTTGAATATTGGCAATAACTTGACTGCGTTCCTCGAAACATTATGGAAGAGCAGATTGAAGCTCGTGGAAGAGTTTCAATTTCCTTTGTATTTTCCTCAGACAGAGATATGATCTTGAAATTATTTCTTCGTAACAGAGAAAAGATGTTCCTTGGCCAAAGGATTTGGATGTTCCCTGATATCACTAAAGCGACGCAAATCAGAAGGAAAAAGATGTTGGAGATGTGCCAAGAGGCAAAGACAATGGGGGCCAGGATAACTATAAGATACCCTTGCAAATGTATTTTAAATTGGAATAATAATCGCTATGAGTTCTTCGAACCGGATCATTTACGGGTATTTTTGGATAGCCATAAGAATGAGGGGAGTATTGCCTAATTTGTTTCGAGCCAGTAAAAATGGTGTTGTATCCTCCTTATTTTCCTATTATCCTATGAATAGATAATGTTCCATTAATATTATTGGATCTCCCAAATTTCCGCTTAACTTAATGACATGATGGGAGTGATGAAAACTCTTTTTGGATAAATATTGTGCCTAGTATATATTTCTGTTATTGAGATGAAAGAAACATTTTCTGTTGTTGAATTTATATTTCTGTAAATCATGTTAAAAATCATATAAATAAAGAATTTAAAAAGAAAAAAAAAAGAAGTGATTTCATGGCTCTCAGAGAGAGGGTGACCAGGCAAGCCACTTCCCCTTCCATTGCCATAGGCACAAAATTAGATTTCAAACCCTCTGGGGACAGGCAAACCCCTAGAGTACCTCAATGTAATCTGCTTTGAAGTGACTGACCTATCAAGAAAGGAGGAATATACATTTTCAAAATAAAAGGCAAGGCAGATAGGTGCATGGGTGGTTTTCTCCTCAATTTTCCCGGTCAAGGATAGAGGGCAAAGCTGAGAAGCCTGCATTCTGCTACTAGTTAGTGTCAAGGATTGTCCCTTAGTCCTTGTACTATTTAAAAAGAGTAAATAACTATTTTCTATTTATCTGTTCCCCCCCCCCCCAAGTCATGATTTTATAATTCTCTTTTATATCCCCTCTCAAACTGTTGTCCCTTCAGTAACAGTGACACAAACTCCTTCCATTACCGGGCATTTTGTGAAGTGACACAAGACCTTGCAAAAAAAAAAAAAGTCACCCAGGACCTATCTAGCAAACCTGCCATTCCATACATAAGGGTTTGGGAGCATTACAGAAAATATTTAGAGGGTAATTTTCAAACAGCCCTCAAGGGGTAAATTCTGCATGCACACCTTAAACTGCACACACAGACTTTGCCAAATATTTTCAAAGCAAATTCACATGCGTGAGTTTTCACAGAAAATACTCAGACAATTCCTGTGTCCGTGGGCCCTTAGGCTGGGATGAGATTCACTCTACCTGTGGGGCTTCTTCCCACAGGTTCTCACCGCCAGTGAGCGGACCCTGGCGAGGCAGAGGCCAGGTGGAGGCTTCATCTACACCAGCCCTCATTCCCTTCGGGTTGAGCCTTTGGGTACTGAGACCAGCAGGACTTAGGCAAGGGTCTCTGGGTGTAGGCAAAGCAGCGAAGGCCAGGACCAGGCAAGGGTCGAAGGTGGGAAGCAGAAGCGAAAACCGAAGTCCAAGCAGGGGTCGGTGGCAGGCAGCAGACAGGCAAAAACGAAAATCCAAGCAAGGGTTAAAACCAGATATCAGACCAAGGAGCTAGGTGAGCAGAAGGCAGAACAGGAGGAGGGGCAGGCAAGGCAGGAACATGCTGGCAACACACACTACCAAGGTAGCTGGACCTGTTGCTGAGGCACTGGAAGGGCACCTGGACCAGCCTTAAGTAGGGAGAAGAGCTGATGTTATCTATGTGCACCACGGAGGTTTTCCCGGTGGCATCCTGCCACATTGGTGGTGTTGGGGTGAATAACACAGCTCGCGGGGCAACCCCATGAGCTGCAAAATACAACATCAATTGGCTGAGAACACACATCCATGCACTCGCATAAAGTTACACTTCCTCTTTGGGGAGCATAATTTCCATGTGTACACTTAGGGGCATGTGTGTAAGTGCTGACTCTGCCCCCCAACTCCATCCCTCCCTCCCAGAACTCCTCTCCTCAGTGCGTGTAAATGTACGCATGAAATCGGTTATGCGCAGTGAGCCTGGGTCAATTTTTGAACAGCTTTTTCTGCGCATCAAACAATTTTAAGTGCAGAAATGGCTCTGAAAACTACCCCCTTAAAGTCTCAAGGGTGGGTTACTAGGTAGAGTTTAACTAAAGAAAGGGACCATTGTATTTCAGTACCAGGCACACAATGAAATAACACAAAATCTTAAAAAAAAAAAGCACCTTCATCATATATGCAATGCACCTCCTACTGGGAAACCAAACTGGGCTGCTAAATATTCCTACACACAGACTACATGTTAGCAGAATCCGCCTTCGTCACAAACACAGATCACAGGCAGACTCCCACCAAATATAAAACTAAGGGACCACAAATTAGAAGCAGGAATCTGCAGTTAGAAACTGAACTCTTCTTTGCTCCCTTACTCATTCCAGTCCTACTCTTCCCCTCTTGTTTCCTGCAGCTATCTGGGAGGAAAGGGGAGAGGAGCAGAAGAGCTGAATTAGAAACAGAACAGCTTCTTCCTAGTCTGTCTGGTCCAGGCTCAGTCCCTTCCCTCATGTTCCCTGCACCACAGACTAAATCCTGGGAACAAAGCTGAAAGCTCATGTGCTGTCAGAAACATACACACTGTGGGCCTGATATTCAAAGTGCGTTCAGCGCTACTGAGCCAGATAAGTGGGACTTATGTGGCTAAGCAGCAGCCGTTGAATATGCGCCTACGTTCATCGGTTGCTGCTTAGCCGTATCAGTCCCTCATACGGCTTGAGCGTTGCACGCACAAAAAGTAGGCATGCACTGGGCAGAGTGAGTTAGCCATATAACTTAATGTACTCTCTCCCCAGCTTCAATCAAGCGAGGCGGAGAGTACATTGTACTAATCAACTCCTCTTTTACCTTCCATCGCTCCAAATGACAGAAAATCTTCACTGATGTCAACTTTGTTGTTTGGATCTCTGACTGTGTATGTAAAACTGCCCCCCACCCCAAACCTACCCCACCCCCACCCCGAGTTAAAAGTGCCCCTTCTTACAGTGGTATAAATGACAACGTTACATATTGGTCTCTCTCTCTCTCTCCTGCCCATACAGCACTTGCGATTAAAACCTTTTCGGTTGGTAACGCACCTGTGGTGGATTGATCAGCCATGTGATGCCAAAATTAGCGCTGGTGCAATAAATTCATCACAGCTTGTGGAAATTACCTGTGCGATGCAGGAGCAGGGAAATTAGCCTAACCACCACCCTCCCCCCCCCCTTTTTTTTTTCATTGCAGGTACTATTTTCGCTATATTTATATCTTTTTGATGAATTTAGGCCTAAGCTACTTACACGGCCAGCTCTGAATATCTATCCTAAAGAGGATAACTTTCAAACAACTCTGGGCAGCCCCATATACGTGTGCATAAGGCTGCGCGGAGATCTACTACAGCATTTTATTACCTGCACTATCTAGTCCACATAAATTCTAAAATATGCAATATATCTGTCCCCCAAGATATGCGCGCATGTTTCGTTATTTGCGAATATCAGCAATACCTTGAAAGTGCACAATTTTTCTACCTATTTTATAAACATGCGTGCATATATTTTATGTAGGATGAAATAAATATAACTTGCTCATGTAAATCCTTGATTTGTACACAAAGGGGCAGATTTTATAAATCTGCGCACACGCGTACTTTTGTTCGCGCACCAGGCGCGAACAAGAGTACGCGGGATTTCAATAGATACACGTGTAGCCACGCGTATCCATTAAAATCCGGGGTCGGCGCACGCAAGGCTGCCAAAAATCGGCAGCCTGCGCGCGCCGAGCCGCACAGCCTGCCTCCGTTCCCTCCACCCCCCCGCACCTTCCCTTCCCTTACCTAACCCACCCCCCCCCCCCCCGGCCCTATCTAAACCCCCCCTACCTTTGTCGGCAAAGTTACGCCTGCTGGAAGCAGGCGTAACTTTGCGCGCGCCAGGCCGGCTGCCGCGCTCCATGTTCCGGTCCGGGGGCTGGTCCGGAGGCCGCGGACACGCCCCTGGAACACCCCCGGGCTGAAACCACGCCCGCGGCACCGCCCCCGAAATGCCACGTCACTCGCGACACGCCCCCAAAACGCCACGTCACTCCCGGCACGCCCCCGACACGCCCCTCCATGCAAGCCCCGGGACTTACGCGTGTCCCGGGGCTTGCGTGCACCGCCGAGCTTATGCAAAATAGGCTCGGCGCACGCAGGGGGGCTTTGGGGTAGGTTTTCGGGGGGTGCACGCGTATCTTACGCGCATACCCCTTTGAAAATCTACCCCAAAAATAGGTATATTTTAAAACATGCACGCGCAACTGAAACCACCAGTTTGTCACTATCTCCACCTTTTCACCCAGTCCTTCTCCAGCTCATCAAGACCCTCCTTTCATCCTGAACCCCCAGTTTACTCAAACCTCCCATCCAACAATAGCAGACAACAGATGAGTTTGATATCAATTGTGCTCGATAATTAGCTAGTATAAAAGTGCATGAATAAACTCTCTAATGTATTTGTGTAAATCTCTTATAAAACAGCAACTTCCACGCACACCTCTTGGCCCCACTCCAGAACACCCCTGGGCTGCCTCTTTTTTTTGTACAGGTAAATGTGCACATGAAACCAAAACTACACACACATTTTTGATGTTTATAAAGTAGCACGTACACGAATACAAGCTATCTTTGCATGTATTTGCTAATTTTACACACGAAACTCCTTTGAAAATTCAATTTAAAGTGAGCAACTTAAAAACATGAAACCTAACACAACAAAACCAACAAAAGCTGTGGTGAAAAGCAGTACTCGGTGTGGCTATTTATTTGTGCACACAAAAGATGCGATGACAGACTGATTAAAAGCACTGCTAGCTCTGTAAATCTGTGCGGCTTTTAGCTTTGCCTGCTGCTGCTCTTTTCCACCCCCATGAATTTGACGCCCTACGGGATTATCTAGTCTGCCAAATGGTGAAGACAGACTCACTGAACACCAGAGAAGGCAGGGTTCAAATTCCAGTGATGCGCTTGGTGTCCTTAGGTAAGCCATTTCACTGACCTCCACTGCCTCAGGTTCAAACTTAGAGCTCGATTCACTAAGCTTATCTTTCAGATAGACAAAGAACGTGAAAATAGTCTTAGTAAATCAGGCTCTTAAACTGTAAGCCCTCTCGGGACAAAAATATACCTACTGTACCTGAATGGAGCTAAAGCTGAGCAACCAATGAAAAGGCGTGAGCTAAATATAAATAAATCTCAAAGATATAACAGCCTGATAACACTGCACAGATTTCCCTGTCATAGGCAATGAAAAGAAATGTGGAGGACCCAGAGAGGCAGGAGATGACAATCCACCAGCCTGTGTCGGGCAATGCTGTATCTTGCGGTTGAATTGCACACAGGTGTCGTGCCTCATTGGGCCCTACTAGCACAGACTAAAACCCTTTGGGCAGCATGAGTCAGGAACACAAGAAAATTCTAGACTTCTAAAAAGTGGGTCAACAATTTAGCCAGACATCATCCATTTAGTTACGCATGTACATTGTTTCATGCTAATTATTCTTTACAGAACATTAATAAAACTTACTTTAAGGCCACATTAATAATCTGACTGTAATGCCTCATTCATTAAGTATCACAGCAGCAATAACAGGCAAAAACAATTTTGGCAAATGTGTTCATTACAAGAAGGAATTTTTTTTATGCCATCTGGCATTTCTGAGTCTACCATTTCTTAAAGCAGGTTCATATCTACTTTATTTCTAATGATGATTCCTCATATCTTTTATTTTAAAAAAGTATAATCCACATTATACAAACAACATCGTTCTAAGCGAGGTACATAAAAATTAACATAAATTGATGTTGATAAAAGTGGTCCCAGTTAATGTATTTGCAAGGGTGGGTTATATTGTATTGAGTTTTTCTCTGCCCCAACATGATTTGAATCATTTAGTATAGAGGCCCTTTAAAACTGCCAGCAATCCTAGCTATGCTATAACATAGTATTGTCAGCAGAAAAAGACCAAATGGTCCATCCAGTCTGCCCAGCAAGCTTTCCATGGCAGTGACTGCCGCTCCATGCAGGTTACCCCATGTGGCTGTTAAGAATAGTAACTCTCACTCCGTGTAGGTTACCCCAAGCCCTATATTAAGGATAGTAATAATTACAAGCAAGACCAAGCAACTGTCAAATCCTTATCAAATATTCTTGCAACATTTTTACATGTTGAGCAGCCTTCTTGATAATTCAGTCATTGTGTCTTGAACACTTCTTTTAGGCTTAGCCATAGTAGCTTTATCCCCAATGTCAGCATATCAGTATGCCAGATCGTAAAAGTTGGGGCTCAGCGTTGGCTGTCTTCAGAATACAATACCCTTTTCCCCCCATCCCACCATCAAAGTGGAGAGCAATGTTGCAGATGTGTCTAAATCATCAACGCTAAGGGCCGGATTTTAGAAGCCCTGCGCGCGTAAATCCGCCCGGATTTACGCGCGCAGGGCACTTTCACACCGGCGCGCCTATTTTGCATAGGCCGCCGGCGCACGCATAGCCCCGGGACGCGCGTAAGTCCCGGGGCTTCGTAAAAGGGGCGGGAGGGGGTGTGTCCGGGGGTCAGGGGGGCGGTCCGGGGCGGGTCCGGGGGCATGGTGCCAGCCCGGGGGCATGGCTGAGGCTTCCGGACCAGCCCCTGGATCGGGTGATGGCACGCCAGCAGCCCGCTGGCGCACGCAGATTTACACCTGTCTCGAGTAGGCGTAAATCTGCTGACAAAGGTAGGGGGGGTTTAGATAGGGCCGGGGGGGTGGGTTAGGTAGAGGAAGGGAGGGGAAGGTGAGGGGAGGCAGAAGAAAAGTTCCCTCCGAGGCCGCTCCGAATTCGGAGCGGCCTCGGAGGAAACAGGCAACGAGCGCTGGGCTCGGTGCGCGCAGGTTGCACAAAAGTGCACCCCCTTGCACGTGCCAACCCCGTGGTGCGCGAACAAAAGTACGCACGCGCGCTGTTTTTGAAAATGTACCCCTAATTGCTTAGAGGTAATATTTATTTATTTATTTATTTATTTAAAGGTATTTATATACCGCTTTTTAAAATAAAATTTTATCAAAACGGTTTACAGTAGTTTAAAATAAGATAAAAAAATAAAGTGGAAATTAAATTAAATAAAAGATACATAAATTTAGTTAAATAGCTAGATAATTACTAGCTTAAAATAAAATTCTTAATTAAAAAAAATAAACACCCATGCCTTCTGTATAAGGGTACTAACTGCCATTCCATGCAGGGTGCCCCCATGCATCCTTTTCTTCATCATCATCTCAAGCCTTTAGGGATCCACAGTGTTTATCCCATGCTCTTTTGAATTTGTTTACTGTTTTCTTCCTCAACACCTCTTCTGGAAGGGCATTCCAGGTATCCAACACCATCTCCGTGAAAAAAATATTTCCTTATGTTGGTTCTGAACCTTCTCCCCTGGATTTTCATTTCATGACCCCTAGATCTACTGTTTCCTTTCCAACAAAAAAGGTTCAAAGTTTGTGCATTTTTAAATCCTTTCAGGTATCTGAAGGCCTGTCATATGCCCCCTGCACATCTTCTCTTCCAGGGTGTACGTATTCAGATTCTTCAGTCTCTCCTCATAAGTCTTCCAATATAGACCCCATACAATTTTGGTTATCCTTCTTTGGACCACCTCCATCCTGTCTCTATCCTTTTTGAGTTATGGGTTCCAGTACTGAACACAGTACTCCAGGTGAGGCTTCACCAAGGACCTATACAAGGGCATCATTATCTCCTTTTTCTTACTGGTTATTCTTCTCTCTATGCATCCCCAGTATTCTTCTGGCTTTAGCTATCGCCTTATAAGATTGCCTCGCTGCCTTCAGATTGGCAGACACTATGACCCTAAGGTTCCTCTCCCAGTCCATGTACATTAGTCTTTCACCCCCATCACATACAGTTCTTTTGGACTGCCGCACCCCCAAATGCACGACACTGCACCTCTTGGCATTGAATCCCAACTGCCAAATCCTTGACCAGTCTTCAAGCTTTCTTAAATCACTTTTCATTTTCTCTACTTCTTCAGGCATGTCCATTTTGTTGCAGATCTTAGTATCATCTGCAAATAGACAAACTTTACCTTCTATCCCTTCCACAATATCGCTCAAAGATATTGAACAGAACTGGTTCTAAAATCGATTCCTGTGGCACTCCACTTAACACCATTCTTTCTTCATAGTAGTTTCCATTTACCATTACACGTTGTCTCCTGTCAGTCAACCAGTTTTCAATCCATGCTACTACCTTGGCCCCCCACTCCCAAGCTTCTTACTAATCCCTTCTGCAGGACGGTATCAAAAACTTTGCTGAAATCAAAGTAAATCACATCTATTGCTTTTACTCGATCCAATTTTCTAGTCACTAAATCAAAAAAATTTATCAGTTTGCATGACAGGACGTTCCCCTGGTGAATCATGCTGCCTCGGGTCCAGCATCCTTAAACAGTTCACTATCCTTTCCTTTAGCAGAGTCTCCATTAATTTTCCCACCACCGAAGTGAGGCTAACCGTTCTGTAGTTTCCAGCCTCCTCTCTACTCCTACTCTTGTGAAGCAAGCAACTACTGCTCTTTTCTAATCTCATGGCATCATTCCCATTTCCAAGGATCTATTGAACAGGTCTTTCAGTGGACCAGGCACCACATCTCTGAGCTCTCTCAGAATCCTGGGATGTACCTCATCTGGCCCCATGGCCTTGTCCACTTTCATAGCTCTTCCTATACATTCTCTTCTATAAACAGTTTGAATTACTACACACGCATCTACATTCTTGTCAACCAGGAACAGTCCTTCTCCAGGGTCTTCTTTAGTGAACACCGAACTGAAGTATTTGTTTAATATTTCTGCCATTTCTTCATCTCTCTCCACATATTGCTCCTTGTCGCCTTTCAATTTCACTATATCACTATGGACCTTTCTTCTTTCTCTG
The DNA here is from genome assembly GCF_901001135.1 of Rhinatrema bivittatum. NCBI lineage: Eukaryota > Metazoa > Chordata > Amphibia > Gymnophiona > Rhinatrematidae > Rhinatrema > Rhinatrema bivittatum. The sequence goes on along the minus strand of NC_042617.1, from coordinate 71,526,242 downwards.
ATATATCTGAAAAAATGTTTTGGCACCTTGCTTTATCTCTTTAGCAATCCTTTCTTCTGCTTGACCTTTTTTTTTCTAATATCTTTTTTCATCTCCTTCAGTTTCACTAGGTATTATGTTTTTGTAGTGAAGTGGAATCATTTGCTATTTTTGTCAATGGCAAAATTTAATGTTAGCTGTATATTTCCAGAAGATTCTCAAGATTGGCAATGTATAATAAAAGGAAAACCAAAATACAAGATGTATATATTTGTATGCTTCAGGGTGCATCCTTGTGACTTTAGGAGAAAATTAATACATCTCTACAACAGCACAACTTGAAGCATGTTATATCACTTATGAAATGTTTCATTAAAATATTTTTTAAACTATTATACTAAACTGGTTATGAAAATGTATTAATATCAAACAGAAAAAGAGTTGTAACATGTTGAAAATGCTACTCATTAGGGATGAACAGGGGAAAAAAATTTGTTTTTGTTTTTCAGTTTTTTTGGGGAGATTATTTCCCATGAATTTCAGTTACTGGAATGTTTCATTTGTGTGAAGAAAACAAATCAAACATTAACCCACCCAAAATAAAACAGCCAAAAAAAACAAAAACAGGGCAGCATGGGGCCTTGCACCTACCTGGAAAAATGTCAGTTCTAGGATCCCCCCCAGCTCCAACTTACTCAGTCTGGTAGGGATCCACCAGCGAGGCCTAGGCTTGCATAGGCCGAGGCCACTGTAGGACACCGCAACCTCAGCCCAGACCTACTCAAGGCTGATGCCTCAGCCTAGGCATAGCCCGGAGCCAAGACCAAGGCCCAATACAGCAGCTCAGCTGGGAGGCTGGGTCCTGACTTTGGGGCCTCAATCCGGACCCAGGTCTGTGCCAGGACCGTCCAGAGGCCAGGTCCCAATGCCAGGGCCTCGGCTGGAGCCTGGACCCAGGCTTGATGCTCAACTTGGCCCAGATGCTGGGTTCCAATGCCAGGCCTAGACCTAGACCCGGGTAACAATGCCTGGGCTTTGGCCTAGGCCAGAATGCGCACCCAGGCCCTATTGAGCAGCCTGGTTTGGAGGCCGAGTCCCGACACTAGGGCCTCGGCCCAGACCAGGTCAATGCTGGGGCCTGGCCTGGAGGCCAGATCCTGACGCTTGGGCCTTGGCCTAGGGTCAGGCTCAGGCCTCAAAGCTCCTCAGGCGACAATCTCTTCCAATTATTTCTTCTTTCATCAGATGCCATGCACTGGGCTTGATGACTTTTTAAATTTGTGATTGACTTTGAATGAGTGTTCTCGCTAGGAAAGACGGAAAATAAAATTTAAATTAAATTTCATCTGACTCAGAAAACAGATTTTAAGCAAATAAAAAAATCAATTAAAATTTTTAAAATGAAAAAGAACTAGCCACATCCTCTTCCTTTTCTTTCTTCGTACACTGTGCAGTGGGGTCATGCCAGAGTTAACTAACTCTAGCACATTTACCCAGCAGATATCGCAATTTGATGTATGGAATTACCTTACAATTGCTGTACATCAAAATGACACCGTCTGCTGCAGTGAATACACTAGAGTTAATTAAGTCTGGCATGACTCCAGCACACAGCGTCAAAATAAAGAAAAGGAAAAGGATGTCACCCAAGGATCTGCAAGGCCTGGATTCCAGGCACTGAGCCTGGGTCCGGTCCGAGGTCTTGCATCAGGACCTGGCCTCTGGGCTACAGCGTCAGGCCTGGGTCTGGGCTAGGCCGAAGCTCAGGCAATGGGAACCAGCCTCTGGGCTGAGCCACAGAGTCAGGCCTGGGTCTAGGCTCCATCCTGGGGCACAGCCCATCATGGGACCTGAGCGTAGGCTTTAGCTAGGGCCAGAGGTCCTGCGTCAGGATCTGGCCTGGCCATCAGATACCCGATGGATCAGGTAAGTGATTGTTCCTGGAGGGGGAGCTTGGGACTCAGCCAAGACTCTGACATTGCACCCAGGCCTTATGCCCTAGGCGAGGCCCCAGCTTCAGGCCTAAGCACCAGCGTCTCGCTCTGGCATAGGCTGCGGCCCCTGCTTTGGGCCTCAGCCTATGTCCTACACAAGGCCTCAACGCCTAGATCTAGGCTCTAAGCATTCCTTTCAAATGAATGCAACGAATGAGATTGATTTCATTCGGGGGGGGGGGGGGGGGGGGAGGGGCATGATTCGTTTTGGGAAACCTGTATGAAACCAATTGCCCTTATTTTTTCATTTTTGAAATTTGTTTGAAACAAATGCACATCCCTAGAGAGCCTTAACCAGAGTACTTTTCAACAATTCCAAAGCAATGCTATAATTCCCTGACCAAAAGTGGGTACCTGAAACCATACAAGATAGGTGACTTGTACAAGATCATGAATGAAAAGGGTTTTTTTCTGTCACAACTCTTCTGGAGCTCACTCCCAGAGAACTTATCTGAATGTACAAAAACTTTTAAAGTTATGTTAAAAACATTCCTGTTCAAGCTAGCCTTTTTATAGTTATTTATTTATTTATTTATTTATTTATTTATTTATAGTATTTCTAGACCGGAGGTTCCTGTATAGAATACATATCACCCCGGTTTACAAGGAACTCAAACTATCGCTTCATTTAGCGGTTTACATTGAACAAGGTTTACATTGTTCAATGTACATGCAGTAGAATATCTCAGAGTGTTTGTCTAGTCAGAAGGCATGAATTTAGCATTTTTTATTGTTTGTTTATTAGACTCAAACTTTACGTTCTAGAAGGTAGATAACATAGCTTGTCTTAGTTTTGTATTGCATGATATTTTATGCATGTTTTATTGTTATGTTTCTCTTGTTATTTATAATGATATTTTATATGTTTTATCATTTTGTTTCTCTTGTTAATTATTATATGATATTTAATGTATGTTTTAATGTACACCACCTCATAAATCATTGTAGGCATTTTATAAACCTATAATAAAGGTAAATTAGTACCTAGATGTACTTCATCCTTTATGTTTATACTTTTGCTTTAATTTTTATAACATATAATAAATATCTTTTCCTTTATGACTTGGCCTCCCTTTGTATATAGATCTTATTGTTACAGAATTTAGCTCAGGTAGGAGATTCTTTGGGTATAGTCCTTTTTCATTTTAAATTTGTTAATAGATTTTTTATTTTCCTAAAATCTGTTTTCTTTTCTGATTCAGATGAAATTTAATTTAAATGTTATATTCCGCATTTCCTAGAAAGAACATTCATTCAAAGTGAATCACAAATTTAAAAAGTCATCAAACCCTCTTCATCACAATCCCCATTTCATATAAATATATTGCTTAAATAATACAAACGAAAGGGATATATACAGAAAAATCAAGATAGAAGCCAGCTGGGGAATGAGTTCCCAAATCTGTAAAATAAAATCAGCTTGACCTCTGAACAAAATCTAATAACTATATTGGCAGTGGTAAGTTATCCTATTGCCAGGGTAATCAGCAAAACCCTAAGAAGTTAGCAAATCCCAGACGTTCTTGTGAACCACAGCTATCTGGAGAGCAAAGCAGAGAAAACACAATAAACAAAATCTAAAGAAATCAGAGTAAAGAGCTAGGTCTTAAGATTCTTGCAGAGAGTCAGACAATTGGATTGCGACTGCGTGGGAGCCCATGCAACGAGACCAGCAGAGTGTCCCTGCCCCATCTCTTATGCCCATTGATAACCCTGGCAGCTGCGTTCTGCACGATTTGAAGGCTTGCCATGGTCTTTTTTTTGGAATACCCAAATAGACCAAATTACAAAAATCGAGGTGGGAGAGGGCTACTGCCTGTATAACACTTTTGAGCTCTGAACGATGGGCAAAAGGATACAGTTGTTCGCCAAGTTGCAGATTTATAAAAGTTTCGCTAGCTACTTTCGAAATCTGATTCTCCACGGAGACTGCCGAGTCTGAGTCCAGCTTTACTCCAAGGCTATGAACCTCCTCTACTGGTGTCAAAGTCACACTCCCAACCTGAGTATATCTTGAGTTGGACCATTTAAAATTCAACAAATACATAATAGAAACTCTGACCGGAATTGTACCGTTCTAACCAGTGGCATCATTTGCAAGTGGCTGCAGAGCAGGAAGGAGGGCTCTGCCCATGAAGATCCTGTTCTGTGCAGGCAAGACCTGTTTCTAGTAGGGGGGTGGAGGCAATGGGGACGCCTCTCAGGGTAGGAGTTCTGCTTTGCACTCAGAGTGGGGAGAACATGTTTCAAGTGAGAGCACGGAATGAGGGTATCCTGATATGTGCAGGGGTGGGAACTACCTCTCATGGGGGAGGAAGGATTCCTACTGTGCTGGTCGGAGGGGGGGGGGGAGTTTGGGAGGAGCCATGTTCTGTTCACTGGACTGAGGGGGGGGGGGAACTGTAAAGAGAATGAAATTATCCACTTCTAATTTCCACGTTGGTTCCACAGCCCTGCTACTGAGGCAAGTTGTAAATCATTTTGCACAGCACATCATTAAGGCCTGTTTTAGCACACACATAAGTATTTTAAAAAGTAGCATGATAAAACTTTTGACACGTGATCCACACAGAAGACAGGTAAGCAAGCTGGGAAGGTATGGGCATGGACCAAAAAGTTATATATTGAGTTATATACCTGACTATCGCTGTAACAAACACCACCACTAATGCTGCAAACCCAGTCTCCAAGTGAGCCTCTAAGTAATAGTTACACAATAATATTAAGACTGTTTATACCGTTACTAAGTTATTCTGTACAGTTCCATGAGGAAGTTAATACCGTTTATACTGCTTTCTAAGTTTCTCTGTAAGAAATAAGATGCATATGCCTTATTCGTTCTAATTTGCTGTAAACTGTTTATACCGTTACTAAGTTATTCTGCATAATTACCTAAGGGTATTTAATACTGTTTTATACTGTCTACTAAGTTACTCTTTAAGAAATAAGATGCATATGCCTTATCTGTTCTAATCGTTTGCTGTAAATCGATGTGATATCTCGGATCGAATGTGGGTATATAAAAATAAATAAATAAAATAAAATAAATTGAGTAAGGAACTGCAGGACCCAGAGAGCATTTCATTTCATTTATTAAATTAAAAAATTTCATTTTCATTTATTAAAATTTATTGATCGCCTAACACTTAAAAAGGCCTAGGCGATATACAGAAAATACATACATAATAAAACAAATAAACATACAATGCAGACAGCGAGTATTAGTTTCACAGAAACCAAAGCAACTTACCAAATGTTATTGGTACATAAAGTATTATAAACATCACCACAATTCTATAAGTAAAGTCTCAATATTGGTACATCGTGTTACTGGTAAAGGCGGCAAATGGAGTCCACTCTGGTGAAGGCAGAGTGACCAGTGGGGGATCTTCATGGCTCACAGCTAGGAATGGCTCAGTAATTTTATTAATCACGTTGCTGAGGAACGTAGGCAGATAAGACAAATGTTTGCCAGAGAACAGACATGGCAGATGGGGTGAAAAAAATGAAAAGGGACTTGAGGAAAGGTCAAAAGTCTGGAGTGTGAGCTTCGCTGCTAAGTGTAAAATCGTGCAAGTGGGACACAAACATCCATTGGCCCTCTTGTCAAGGACAAGAACTGGAAACTGCAAAACAAGAAGGAGATGTATGAGTAAAGCATCTCAGATGACCTCAAGGGAGCCAGCTAATGTCGTAAAGAAATAAAAGCTAACAATATGCTCACTTAGAATCTACTCACTGGAGAAACGAAGGATGGGGGATAAGGAGAAGAGGGAAAGTCAGATCCAGACTGCAGGTGCAACCCTCTGCCAATCCAACTGAATGGGAGGGGCATGAAAAAGTGAGGCTGGAAAAAAAGAGTAAAACAGAACAGCAATTTTTAGGGCTGGATTTTCTTGTGTTATGTCGTACTAAGCAGTATCGTATTTGATTTGAATTAAAATCACTCGGGTAACCAAAACATAACAATGGAAATAGTTTTGCTTTATCCTTTAATTGAACAAGAACATTTATTATACATCATAATATTTCTCTATTTAGTTTGGGGGGGGGGGTTCTTCTTGACTTGACAATGTCCTCCTGCTCCCTTGAGTTCCCCTAGGCCAGTGGTTCTCAACCTTTTTTTGGGCCGGTACACACATGACAGATGGTTCTCACATGCGTGACCACTGAACATGTGACCTTCGCAGGGCTAAATGTAAACATGCACTCTGCAACCACAGGAATCCCCTCAACCCCCAGCAAGGAGTGCAGAGCAGATCTAGGGCATTACCCTGTACAACTTGCCATACAAAAAAGATATTCTGGTTCTGATGACATCTCAGGAAAAGCAAAACAAACTCCCTTTACTACCAGGCACAATAGCCTTCCTTATGAAAAGACAGTAATTTACCACTAATGCATATCCTATTGAGAAAACACAACAAATAGATTTGATACAAATGCCTACATGCTAGTAAATTACCTCACCTCGGTCACACACCCAGAACTGACCTTCACTAAGTACAGAAAGACCACAAATTATAAATATGGAGACAAACTGGAATGGAAAACCAAACAAGCCACTCTGCATGCAGTGCAATCCTGGAGAAATGGAAAGAGAAATATAGCACCTAACAGACTCTCAGGATTTGCAATAATGCACACAAACTAACCCACACAAAGTTACACCTGTATTATGGAACACACTCAAACAGTAACAACCCTATCTAAGAAATACAACTATTAAACCAGGCCCTAAACACTAATACATTTCCTATTGGGAATGGTCTCCTCAAGCTGCTATAGAGCCCCACACAGAAATAATTGTAAAGCTATACTAAAAATGTTACAAAACAGCTGCTGAACAGAATATCATCCAACAATTAAAAACTCATAAAAATTATTAAAACGTGTCCAAATATCAATAATATATTTCAAAACAGCAGACATTGCACAATACCCAATAATTAAAATGGCAGTCAATCAAGAAAAATAAACTTAAAAGCCACCTTTACTTACCCTCTCCAGCAACTCTCCTATTCTTTTCCCTTCCAGGCAATAGCACTCACCAGAAGCAGCAAGGGCTGCTGAAGTTCTGTCATATCAGTCCTCTTCCTTAGCACCCACAACCAGTCGCTCACACACACATACACACCCCAAATTAGACCCCATGACCAGTCTTGGTCTCTCTCACATACACACCAGTCATCTTCCTGACCAGTCTCTCTCTCTCTCACACAGAAACACACCACCTCCCTGATCAGTCTCTCTCAATCATACACAAATGCTCTCGCGCGCATTCACACCAGCTCTCACTCAGGCACCCATACACACCCAAGCTCTCACCCATTCACACCCACACCCACAGACACAAATGTTACAAAACAGCTGCTGAACAGAATATCATCCAACAATTAAAAACTCATAAAAATTATTAAAACGTGCCCAAATATCAATAAAATATTTCAAAACAGCAGACATTGCACAATACCCAATAATTAAAATGGCAGTCAATCAAGAAAAATAAACTTAAAAGCCACCTTTACTTACCCTCTCCAGCAACTCTCCTATTCCTTTCCCTTCCAGGCAATAGCACTCACCAGAAGCAGCAAGGGCTGCTGAAGTTCTGTCATATCAGTCCTCTTCCTTAGCACCCACAACCAGTTGCTCACACACACATACACACCCCAAATTAGACCCAGGCACCCATTCACACCCACTCTCACTGCCAAACCTCTTCTTACTTCGCTGCAGGGATGGGCTTCAGTTCTGCAGTGGCTTTACTCCGGCGGGCCTTCTTTTTCACAGCCATGGGGATGGGCTGCCATGGCGGCCTTGCTTGGTTGGGGTTGGGTTTCCTCTTCGCCACCATGAGAATGAGCTCCCGTGGCAGCCTTGGTCAGGGTCGGGTTTCCTCTTTGCCGCCATGGGGATTGTTATAATTTGATATGTTTGTAGACCCTGGATCGGGGTGAGAGCTGACTCCACCCACAGGGAGGGGCCCTGTGGGTACTCACCACGATAGGTATGGCCTCAGCTGAGACGGACACAACAGCGAAGAGACTTTATTGTACTGGAACGTAGAAAAACCCACCAAGTGGGAAGAGAGAGACACAGTCCAGAGGAATGGGTAGTTCAATGATGATATCCCTGGTAGTGGTCCGCAAAGCGGGGTACGCCGTGAATCTCAGGAGAATGTTGAGACCACTGAAGAAGCTGAAATAGAGGGTGAGAGGCCTCCTTCAGCTCCAGCCATGGGAGGAATCGTAACAGGGATGAGCTCCCATGGCGACCTTGCTTCGTCGGGGTTCGACACTGCAATTCCACCCACCCCATCCCCGGGATATGCGATGCCCCTTCTTCCTGCCTCACCGGCCAATCAGAGGCTTCCTCCCTTCCTCCTACTCCCACTGGCAGGTAGAAGGGAGAAGGCTTCTGATTAGGCAGTGGGGGCAGGAAGAAAGGAGGCTTCCCATTGGCCCATGGGGGCTGGAAAAAGGGTGAAGGGAAGAACAACTGGGGCAGTGGGTCACTGGGAGCTGCGACACACCTGCCGGTGCTTGGCGACACACTGGTTGAGAATCGCTGCCCTAGGCTATGAAGCTGTAACTTAGCCCTTCCCCCAGCCTCTCCCTTCCATCCAATGCAACTCTCCTTGAACAGGGGCCACAGATAATGTTTCCCTCTGGGACTTGTTGCACGATGGAGGACTCCCTCACCTCTGGGGGTGGAGATGCTTACTTTGCTTTTTCAGAACAGCTGGAAAATATATAACTGGCTGCAGTGGCTATTTGTTCTGTCTCTCCTAGCTCCTATGCGGCACCAAAGCGCTGAATGGTATCTGAAGCTGTGTAGCTGTTCAACATCTCTGGGATATTGATAATTTGCAGTTACAACCAGCAGGCCAGAAAAACTAATTGCTGTGAAGCAAATCCCAAGGTCACAGCATAAAGCAAAGGAAGAGCAAGCCTAACTATTCATTGTTTTCTCTCATCAGTAAAGATGAGGAGCACCTTCTTCAGATGTTAATCTGAACAGATACTGAGATACTTCTGGGAAATGCAATCTGAGATACATATGGGAAAGAAACTTGAATTCATTTTCTTAAACTAGGAGTTCAAATACAGCACAGTCTTAATGTTAAGATTAATATATCCCAACCAGTGTGCCATGGTAAACTGGTATGTCTTCAATCCTGATGAGATGTGGTACGGAAAAGTCACTACTACTTGATGCTCAGATCCAGGCAAGCACCTGGACTCTGCTCTCAGCACCTTGCAACAAGACACACCTGTGATGGCTCTTAAACATGGAGGAGCTCCTTTCTAACACATGTAATCATGCATGAGCCCTGGAGTGTGGAAATACATGGGCAGCATGTAGGGCATGGATAGCTAGGATACATGTTATGCAGCACAGGTAATGCACACAGTGTCTCCTCAGAGTCCTTCCAGCCTCTGTCTTATTCCCAGACTGGCTAATTTCCACCTGTACCTAGAATACAGTGAAATATCTTCTTATTACTATTGATCCTGCATAATGAAGCTATTCAGCATAATCTCCAGTAAACCTAAGGGAAAAAAGTAAACTCTATCCTAATCAGCACTATACAGTTATTTATGCTTTATCTGTAGTAATGCAAAAAGTTTCAAAAATCATCAAACTACTGCTGGAGTGCCACTGTCTGTTAAGAACAACATAGAGTGAAGAAGGATAAATATTCTGCAGGCAACAAATTGTACTTTGGGATCTCTATAGATAGAAATTACATGTGTGCTAGGGATATATAATAGTGAGGGTATATTATAGTCCACCTGACCAGAATGGTGACATAGACTGTAAAATGCTAAGAGATTAAATAGGCTACTAAACCTGAAAACACAATAATAATGGGAGCCTTCAAATACCAAAGAAAGAAATATCTCATTTTAAGCTGAACAACGATTAAACAATCTGCAGTAAAACGTTGTATCACATACTTTTGTTTTTTTAAATAAATGCTATGTCTTTTACCTTCTTGAGACTTGAACATAAACACATTGGTCAAGGATTAGGGACCATCATAACACCCCCGGTGCTGCAAGTTGACATTTGTATCTTACACCTTTATACACCTCTTATACAAGTGTCAACTTGCAGCACCGGGGGTGTTATGATGGTCCCTAATCCTTGACCAATGTGTTTACGTTCAAGTATCAAGAAGGTAAAAGATTTATAGCATTTATTTAAAAGAGCCTTCAAATACCCCAATATCTACTGAGTGAATGAGAAAAAGTTTCTAGATACCATAAAAGAATGCTTCATGGAGTAGCTGATCCTGAACCTGAAAAGAGGGGAAGCTACTTTAGAACTACTTCTCAAGGGATAACGGTGGTGGAAACACTTCGCAATAGTAATTATAAAGCAATCAAATTTCAAATAATCCATGGTGGGATAATACAAAATAAAACTACTGCAGTAGCATTTAATTTCTGTGATGAAATGAGGAAATCACAAAGAAACTAAAAGGAGCAGCTGCAAGGGTTAAAAGAGTGCAAAAGGCATGGAGATTGTTTAAAAATACCATCTTGAAGGCTCAGATAAAATTTATTCTACTCATTATAAAAAGATTAAAAAAAAAAGTCCAAACAACAGTCAGAATGGCTAAATAGTGTGGTAAAAAGGTTAGTGAAGCCAAAAAGGCATTCTTTAAAAAAATAGAAGCAGGTCCTAATGAAAGTCCTTCTGAACTCTCTAGAAAGCTCTACTGCTCTAGTCACTCTCCTTCAGGAAGCCTGAAGGGAATAGGAAGTGAGGGGTGAGCCTGAAGCACACACTGCAGGCAGTATGTGGAGAGAAACTGCCAAGGATATTGGGAGATATCCACACTGGAACCATTCTTTGCAGGTGACGATTCAGAGGTATTGAAGCAAATCACTGTGAATCTGGAGGCAGTGCTAGAACAAATTGACAAACATGGAGAAAAATTTTCAAACAGCTCATATAGGTTAAAGTCTGCAGATACTTTTCACTCACCTTACGTTAGTCAGAATTTTCAAAGCAGATTTATATGCATAAATCTACTTTGAAAATATGTGGGTGTGCGAGAAACCCCATGCACAAAGTTACAACTGTTCAAGATCATGTGTAGCTTTGTGGATGTGGATTTACACGTATCCTTTTGAAAATCAAAAGTATGCACATAAATCCCGATCCTACCCCTGGAACACCAATTAATATGCACATAAAAGCACACATGGAATCGCATTCCATGCATATTTTTACACTCATACTCACCAGGGCTATTTTCAAAACCTTGTTCATGCAAGTGTCTACAAAAACTGTCCTCGAAATATTAACAAATCACCAGGAAGTGTTCGCATTCACCCTAGATTTCTAAAGGGACTCAAATAAGAAATTACATAAATGTTACTAGAAATCTGTATCCTACCATTAAAATCTGCTACTGTGCCTGAGGACTGAAGGATAGCCAATATTACAACAATTTTTAAAGGCTCCAGGGTGATCCAGAAAACTACATACCGGTGAAGCTGATGTAGGTGCCAGGCAAAATAATAAGCACAGCATTAATGGGCAAAAGAATAAACATGGCTTAATGAGGGAATGGATTTCACAAAGGAAAGTCATACTTTACTAATCTTCATTGAAGGTCTAAATAAGCATGCGGATTTGGGTATGCCAATTGTTAAAGAGGGGAATTTTCAAAGTCATTATATGCATGAAATCTGTCTGTTATGTGACACGGGTTTTTCGTGTGCCCTTGGGCCTCAGCCCGACCCCAGACAGATCCAGGACCGAACCGAGGGTTGGCGACGTGTCCCAGCATGGCGGAACACGGTCTTACCCTCTGCCAGGCCTGCAAGCTCCCAGAGCCAACAACAGGATGATGTTGGTAGGGGAACGGTCCTCCGACCGTTCCAAGCCCTTTCGGACCTGCCGCTTGGATCAGCATGGAGCAGCAGGCTGGCCTGAGGATGAGGGCAGATGGAGGCCTTGACACGAAGACATAACTATGAGTAAGGCGAAGACATGACACCAAGACTGATGCGAAGACATGACACCAAGGCTGATGCGATGGATTCACAGATGAGACGAGGAACCTGACAATGTCCAGATGAGACAAGAAGCAGGGAAGGTAGACAATGGCACTGTCTCTCAGGGTGCCCTACTCAGCCCACCTTCACGGGCGGACCCAATGGGCTGGTCACGGACCACCCTGTCCCACTGCACACCCTACACAGCCCGAGGAGGCTGGTCACAGACCACGCGGAGAGCGGGACAAGCGCAGAGAGAATCCAGCCGAGGCGGGGCTTCGACGACGGAGCCGATGTCATCCGGAGCTCCACAAAGGCTAGCAGGACAGGACGGCTCAGGAGCACAAGACACCAGTCCACTGGTGTCTTGTGCTCCTGGCATCTCCTAAGATGGATCCCGGCATCTCCTAAGATGATCCCGGCATCTCCTAAGATGGAGCAGCGTCACCTGGAGATCCACGGCCGGTGGAACAGAAGGCTCACGAGCACAAGAACAAACACCAAGGAAGGCTGGAATACCAGGAAGCGAGATATCAGGAGGCGAGACACCAGGACACCTGGACAGGGACCTCAGGCCACGAAGACATGACGAGACGAGGAGCTCCACGAAGAACACCAAGGACCTGTCAGAGCGCTGGCAGGCAGGAGCCTCCAGGGCTAAAGTAACTCCGATGCAAGGCCAAGACGGAATGCAGGAACAGCCCTTTAATAGGGCTAGCACAGGAAACAGTCAGAAGGTGGAGCCCAGGGCCTATCCGGCCGTGGGCCCTTTAAATCTGGAAGAGAGGTGCGGCCGTGCGCCTAGGAGGAAGAAGCAGGAACTGTGCAGGACTGTGAACAGCGGCCCTGCACCGACGTCAGCGCGCAGAAGCAGGGCCGGGCCTAGGAGCAGGCCCCGACGAAGGCAGCAGCTCCAGCTGCTGCAGGAGGCCCCGAGGGCGGCTCCAGCCGCCAAGCCAGCTCGGGGCTTGCGGCCTCCAGCCCCGGAGATGGTTGGGACGGCGGCGGCGGCTCAGTGCTGCGAAGAAGCAAAGAAGTCCACGGCTCCGGCCGCAGTGAAGCAGAGCACAAAGGGCGGCCTCCGGGCTGCAAAGGGAAACAGAGTCCGTGGCTCCGGCCGCGTGGGAAGGCCCAACTTCGGCGGCGTCCAACCGCAACGGGCAGCAGCAAAAGCGAGGTGAGGAGCCTGCTCGCAGGGAATAGCTCCGCGGGCAGGATTCATAACACTGTCTAAAAATCTGTCCTCTCTACAGCTTGCATACTTTTAGCCACCCTTAGTGGGAGGCATTTCTGAGTTGAGGTCAGGAGAGGAAAAGCACATGCATAGATAGCATTTTCAATTCTACGCATGTATTTCCAACACAGTTCTACCTCGCAAAAAGCACATGAAAATGTCTGTGGTTACTCTGTACCTGCGGCCAGCTTCAAAGCAAAAATGCATGCGTACTTTTGCTTTCAAAAATTGGTGCAGAGCCCATGAGTAAAATGTATCTGCTGACTTTGTCCCAATATTGACATTATGAAAATTACACCCATACTGTATCTGTGTTTTCAGAAAGCAGCTGACAAAGTCTCTTACAAATGCCTTCTGAGGTTTTGAAAAGTGATGGGACAGGAAACAATGTCCTATTGTGGGCCAGTAACTCATTAAAGGACAGAAAACAAGAGATAACAACTTAAATGGTCAGTTTTCCCAGCAGAGAAAGGTAGTGGAGTGCTCCAGGGACTGTACTGGGATCAAGGTTGCTTAGCTTCTTCATTAATGACTTGGAAAAAGGAGCAATGATCACATTTTCAGAAGACACCAAAATATGCAAAGTAGGTAAAAGACCAGCAGACTGTCAAGAACTGCAGAAGGACCTTGCAAGACTGCGGAACTGAGCATCCACAGTAAAGGGCAGTTGACATTTAATGTGCACAAGTGCAAAGCGATGCATAGTGGCGTGGAAGAATGAAATAGAAAATGGCTAGTTACCTTTTCAGATAATACTAGAACTAAAGGACATTCCATGAAACTAACCGGCAGCAGCTTTACAACACATTTAAGCAAGTATTCTTTCAGTCAAAGCACAATTAAGCTGTGGCATTTGTTGCCGGAGGATGCAGTCAAGGCCAGCAGTATAGATGGGTATACAAAAGGGTTGAATAGGAAACCAAGATGGCATCAGAACAATAGCCGCAGCACTGCAGAGTTTATATCTGTTTAAACTGTCATTTACAGTATATTTTGGATTTGATGACTCACCTTTCCAAATCTGTGCTCACAGCAAGTTACAATTGCAGATATTGTGGGTACGTCTACGCCACAGAAAGAGTTTACAAGGTAAGGGCGGGCTGGGGAGTGTGTTATAGGCGGGGCGGAGGTGGGCTGGGACAGTGCCATTGATCGCTGTCCCGAAGACTCGGCTGCCGGCTCGCACAACTTACTTCAGGACAAGAACCCTGTCTATTGACGTTCAGAAAAAAACTCAAGACTTGGCTATTTCATCAAGCCTTCCCTTAATCTGGGACCTCCCCAGCTACAGTCACACGCCAAGGCCCTCTAGTCAATGCACCCCACTACCGCTATTGTAAATATTATTGTATTGATATTGTTTAGTTCCGAATTTCCTCTACCACTGGCTCCTCTTCTTCCCAGTTCAAGTACCCCTGTTTTATTGTAACTTTCGCTATCTTCATGTTCATGTTAACGTTATTTCCCCCTTGTTCCATGTAAACCGATTTGATATGATCTGTATCATGAATGTCGGTATAAAAAAAAAGCACTAAATAAATAAATACATAATAAAACAAAAACAAAAAAAGAATAGGTCGGGTTTAGGGGGTGGGGAGGAGAGGAGAGGGGAAGGGGGGGAGGAAGGTTAGGTAGTGGGGTAGGGAATTGGAGCGGACTGGGAGGGAACTGGAGAAGGCCGGAATGCTTCGCTGCGCGGAAATTGCAAAAGTCCCCCCCTTTGCACTTGCCGCCCGCACATATGCGCGCACATTATAAAATCCAGCACGCATGTGCACGTGGCCCACGGATTTTATAACATGTGTGCACCGGCACGCGCATGTTATAAAATCGGTATGTCCATGTGTGCGCGCCAGGAAGCACGCACACGTGGATGCGCGCGCGCGCACCCCTAAAGGTTCAGCCCATGATGCGACCCTGCTGGAACATACTGGGTGAATGGACTTAATGGACCAACAAACTGTGGCTCTATAAGCCACCAATGTAGCCTTAGCCAAGGATAGCTTAGCTATACATTCCAAGCTGGAGAATAATGCTAGACATTTAAATTTAAGGGTCCTTAACTTCCCCATATTTCCTAGTATAACTCTGGGAGATATGTTCAAGAAGTATTTGTTAGACACACTAAGGATCCCAGCAGAAACAAGACTTCCTACCACTAAGATCTATTTGCCCTATAAAAAATACAGTACAATGCAGGCTGAAGAAGTGTTAGATGAACAGCTAGGACCTTACTGCGATCTTAGAAAGACCTCTGGAAGACTGGGATTTTGAAACCGTTTTTTCCATTCTAGGAACAATTTTTTCTAGGTCATAAGATAGGAGTATTTCCAGACTTATTTAAAGAGACACAAGATAGATGAAAACTTTTTTGCACATGAGCCAGAAGGTTATTATTAAGTACATAAGAACATAAGTTGCCATACTGGGGTCAGACAGAGGGTCCATGAAGCCCAGCATCCTAGGCCAATCCAGGATACAAGTACCTGGCAAGTACCCAAACATTAAATAGATCTCAAGCTACTAATGCCAATAATAGCAGTGGCTATTCCCTTACTGAACTTTATTAATTGAGCTTATGGACTTCTCCAGGAATATATCCAAACCTTTTTTAAACCCAACTACACTAACTGCCCCAACCACATACCCAGGCAATGAATTCCAGAGCATAATAATGCGTTGAGGGAAAAAGAATGTTCTCTGATTAGTTTTAAATGTGCTACTTGCTAACTTCATGGAGTGCCCCCTAATCCTTGTATTATCTGAAAGAGTAAATAACCGATTCACATTTACCCATTCTAGTTCTCTCTCGATTTAATAGACCTCTATCATATCCTCCCTTAGCTGTCTCTTCTCCAAGCTGAATAGTCCTAACCACTTGGAGCTGAAATTTTTCTTCAATTTCTATGTAAATGCATGATTTACTATTTTACTATTAATTTTAAATTTTACGATCCTAAACCTTGAGTATTTCTGAATCCAAACAATTTCTTCTGCAGTGGTGGAAAGGGATAGAATCTCTCCTGATTAAATAATTTCTTTTCATTAGAGGTAGTTCAGATTCCTTGCTAGGAATGCAAAGTTGCGAGATGTAAGTATAAACTGCTGGTGTATTGAGTAATTTCTTCTTTCCTTTTTCTTAATTGTTTTTGTATTGGATTCTCTGTCTATGGGGGTCTTTTATCAAAATGCGATAAGGCATTTTCGCATGCGTTAAGGGCTTATCGAGGTGGGGTTTAGGTAAGAGGGTAGGGGTCCATCAAGCTAGGCTGAGAGAACATTGCCCAAATCTCATCTTGGAGTGAGTTTCCTCACTCCGAAGGCCAGCAAATCTTCACAAGAGACCACTGTTCTGTTCTGTTCGTAGGTGTCACGTAGAATGTCAAAGTGGCCCCTAACCCCCTACACTCTTACCTAAACCCCACCTCGAGTTACTAGGTGGGCCTACCATAGGGATACAAATATCTACCTATGGGCCATGACATTATGGCCACTCTCTCTCTCTCTCTCTCTTTCTCTCTTTCTCTCTCTCTCTCTATGTCTGGGACCATTAACAATGGTCCCCCAGTGGTTGAATGCAGGAAATACAACAAGTCTGGCACTTATCACAGAATCTGAAATGGTATCACAATTTGCGCTAACTTAGCTCTTCGCACAGGTAATTAGCACAAATTGCAATAAATGCTATATTAGCATAAAACGCACCCGTTTTGCTATCGCATACGGTACTTACCACATTTTGATAAATCTACCCCTATCATAGATTGTAGAATATGTAAGCACACTAAAGGGCGAATTTTAAAAGCCCCAAGCATGGCAAAACCGGAAGATACGCGCGTGACGTGGCCGCGCGGATTTTAAAAGGCCTGCGGCCACGCACATATCTCCTAGTAAGCAGATAAAAAAGATCTGACATAAAAGGGGCAGGACGTGGGCAGACTGTGACTGCATCCATGAAGTCACTTATGTGCTCTAGCGTGTGCTGGGATCCCTCAACCGCATAAATTGCTTCTGCTATAGACAATGTGTAAGTAGCGAAATAAAAAAAATAGAGTAGTCAGCAAGGTTTTAGGGGTCAGGGCTAGTAGGGTGAAAGGGAGACAAGTTAGGTAGGAAGTCCGCTCCTTTACTAGGGTGAAATGGGAAATAGGCCTATTGCGTCGCCGCACATACCTACTAAAGTTCCCCCCTTACGAACTCGAGACAGGATTCACGTGCACATCAATGTAAAATCATAAGCGCATGTATGCGTGGCTAGCTGATTTTATAAAATGCGTATATAAAGGTGCGCATGTTATAAAATCAGCGTGTCCACATGCGTGCACCGGCAAACCGCATACATTTGCGCCCACGCGCAGCTCTTAAAATTTACCTTTAAGGTTACTTTCTCCTTCTTTCTTCTTTCCTTTGAAGCTAAATGGATGGAAAATTCTATTGCCGTGTCATGCTCACTTGATTTCCTTATCAAGGCTTATAAATATAAAGTAAATAAATACAAAAGTTTGGAAATGTTTCTGGATGCCATTAAAAGTAAGTCATCAAGTAGCCTTGAGGATTGCCACCTCTTACTTCTGGGACTGAACAACAGGGTGGATCGGTATAGAAAAGCTCGAAATAAATAAATAAATTTTAGGATCTGCTGGGAATTTTCAAATGAACTGGACTGGCCATGGTGGGAGACAGGATGTCGGGATTGATGGACCATTGGTCTGACCCAGCATGACATTGCTTGTGTTCTCAAACTCCTTTTTTTTTTTTTCTTTAATCTATCCTGCCAGCTCTCATTTCTATATAAATCTCATCAATAAGCCATTGTACCAGATTAGTTGGAATGGATGCAAAATTAAACATTTGGTGAAACAAATGAAAGATGATAAAGTTATAGCATAGTAAGTAATGAACCACTGCACAGTACCTGACCAATATGTCTTCTTTCATTTCAAGACTTGCTGATAAATCATATGAGCCTTCTTTCACAACTATCTGGGGCAGTCTTCCCCCTGTTTCATAACACCCCCAACTTATCCTGTCCATTGCAATGATAGCCCTAAGCCGGAGGCTAGAGACTACAACTCCCTTCACATACTGATTATATAAACACCACGAGTCTGGTCAGCGGATGTCACCACTGTTGAATGGCTAACATGCCATAAACGTAACCTCTGGCAGTACCGCCACAGCTGGCCAGTCCAGGAAGCAGAAACAGGGCTTGGGAGCTGAACCTGGGACTTCCACATGGCGCTGCACAGCACTATCACTGAGCCAGTGAGTCACATCTGAACAAAACTGAATAAAGTTTTGCAAGTCTGTAAAAAGGGCGACATCCATGACCCCAGGCCTTGTTCAGTTTGCTTTACAGATCCCCATTCCAGATTTCCAATCTGATGAATCTATTTGCCTGTACCCATGGCTTTTCAAGTTCTATCACATCCATCATCTGCGGTTTTACACCAGTACTGCTCAGGATTTGTTGTTTCAATGGAACATCAGCTGCTGTTTGCATCCCAAAACGATGGGATGAATATCCTGACCCGAACACGAGTCAGTGACCCAGCTACTAAGTGTACACAGCACACTGCTCCCTTTATTACACTTCCTAATATATTTAACCAGGATTCTCACTTTCGGGGTGAGAACCAGGAATGAGGGAATTACAAAAAACAAAAACAGTTTGCAAATGCAACTTTTCTATACATTGGGTGCTCAAAATGTACTTGCACATTAAAATAATACAAAAATGTTTGCAATGCATAGGCTCTCATGGTTTGCAGAAGTTTAGCAGAATTAATTTTCTGTTGCCTCAATGTGGACTACATATCAAATGACAGAGAGAGGTGGGGAGCAGAAGGAGAGCAAAGCAAATTAGAAAAGGTGAAGAGTGGGATAGGAAGGACAGGAAATGGGAGAGAAGGGGGTGCAGAATTAAAGAAAACCAGTGGAGGATACCAGAGGCACCGATTGGTGCCATCATCCATCATCATTGGTGCAAAGGTCCATTGGATGCATCATCCATCATCATTCGTGCAAAGCCAGAACTGTGGTACATAGTAATGCCTGTGCCACAGCAGGACGGGCAGCAGCACTGTACAGAAGCAGATTCCTCATCCGCATCCTTGGAATGGTGTGGACAGTGGCACTAGGAGCTGCTACAGGGGATGGCAGGGACACTGGCACTACTTCTGGGATAGAAATGAAGATTCTAGTATTGGAAATCTGAAATAAATTCTAGATGTACAACCCTACATCACACGTTACAGAGCTTAATGATTCATTCCCATGCCTCTGTGAAAGGCTGTCTGATTTCACCAAGCCGATGACCTATTCTTTGGAACACAGAACAGTGCACATCATAGAACGTGACAGCAGAGAGGGACCATAAAACATATCTAACCTGCCCGATTTCATTCCTGGCACAATGCCATAAATCCCAGCTGATCTCTGGCTTTCCTCCCACTTCTTCGCCACTAGGGAGCCTCTGCGCTCATCCCAGGCTTTCTTGAATTTCATTATCATTTTTAATTATCCAGAGCTCCGCAGCTAGAGTTTTAATGGGCTCTTCAAAATATGAGCATATACCACTGATATTATCAGCATTTCACTGGCTTCCTATGAAATATAGAACTGATTATAAAATCTTGACTTTAATACATAAGATAGTAAATAGTGAAGATACCCTATGGTTAGGAGTGGCTCTCATGTTTATAGACCCAAATGTTCTTTAAGGACATCTAATAAGAGTTTTATGGTAGTTCCAAGTATAGCACAGGTACATCTGGATGAGGTGAGGGATCATGTAATATTGGCGAAGGTCCAATTTTATTGAACCAAATGCTGGAATACTTATGTACAGTAACATATATAGTTTATAAAAAGATTCTAAAAACTTGCTTATTTCAACTAGCTTTTGAAGAAACTAGCAGCTAAAGCTCACCTGTAAGACCAACATGTACTAATTAGGTTGTTTTATTTATTTATTATTTTAGGTTAACAAAATTTTTTTATTAGATTTTGTCTTTTGAAATTAGTGTTGAATATTGTACTTCAATTTATTTTCATTGCAAGATGTTTTTGTTTATTTTTGTGTTATGATAATTTTAACTACTGTACCATGATATTTATTTTGTTTTTCTCTAATCTGAAAATCACCATATACATCAGAATGGTGGTTAATAAATGTTTTCTAAATAAATATATATATATATATATTTTTTTTTTTTGCTTTTGTTTTATTGATTTTATTCCTGTCTAAATTGTTTTTACCATTTTAATTCTGTTTTATTTGTATTATGCATTTAATTGAAACATGATTGTGTATGTTTTTGTAAACTGCTTACCAATGATAAAAGGTGGTATATAAATTAAATAATAATATTAATTTTCACCATCTCCCCTGGGAAGTCATTCCATGCATCACCATCTTTTTTGTGAAGAATCGTTTTCTGATGCTGCTCCCAAATCTACCTCCTTGAGGCCTCTTGTTCTAGAGCATTCTTTCTTCTGGAAACGTTTTGCTTCTGACATTTATATATTTGAGGTATTTGACTGTCTGTATCATAGCGCCCTGTCTGACCTCTGCTCTGAGTCGACATATTTACTGTAGAACCTTAAGATTCATTTCATATGGCTTTTGGTGTAGTTTCTGCAAGGGTAGAATCTCTTTGGACAACTTCCAGTCTGTCTTTCAGAGGTATGGCCTCCAGATATCAACACTATTCTAGGTGAGGTCTCACCAGTGCCCTATGCACTATCATTTCCTTTCTCCTACTGCTTATACTTTTTCCCTGTGGCACCTTAGCATTCTTCTGGTTCTGGTCACCGTCTTATCACATTGTCTCGCCTCCTTGAGATCATAAGACACAAATTACCCTAAGGTCTGTCTCCTGGTTGTTGCACATCAGTATTTTAGTGTGTACTGCTCCCTCAGATTTCTGCATCCACAATACTGCACTTTTTTACACTGAATCAATTGGCAAACATTCAACTTTTCCTAGATCACATCTCATTCTTACTATTATCTTAGAGGCATACACTCTGAGGCGGATCTTGGTATCATCTGCAGAAAGGCAAACTGTTCCTTCTATCCCCTTCACAATATCTCTCAGAAATGCACTAAACAGAATTGGGCCCAGGACCAATCCCCACTAATGACCCTTCTTTTTTCACATGAACTTCAATCACCCTCTATTGTCTTTTACTCAACCAACTTCTAATGCAGTCCACCATCTTGTGGCTCATGTCCAGGCTGCTCATTTTATCTATGACCTGCTTATGTGGGACAGTATCAAAAGTTTTGCTGAAATCATTGTTTAATTTCTGATCTACTTCATAATCCTCTTCGAGGGAAAAGCTTTTTCAGATGTATGTGGAAAATACATAAATAAATAAATAAATAAAATCAAGTATACCACATCCATCGAATGCCCTTGATCTAAAAAAAATTGATCAGATTTGTTTGACACAATCTCCCTCTGGTATAATCACGCTGCCTCTGATCCTACAACTTACTGGATTTTAGATGCTTCTCTATCCTTTCCTTCAGTAGAGTCTCCATTCATTTTCAACCTCCTCTCTGTTACCATTTTTATGACCTGATGTGCATCCAGATCAGGGGAAACACTAAGAGTCTGTCGACGTGGCACTAAAGATGCTTACACAAGGGCTCTCTGTAAAGGCACTGCCATGTGTGACTGGGACGGTCTGCATGTCCCTCGGGCTCTGCTTTCTAAACACACTAGATTTATAATTATTGGGGTCCATATTCAGCCGCAGAGTGGCTGGATATACCTATCCAGCTAACTTAATTGGGATATTTAGCGGGACAGCCACGCCGTTGAATATACCCAGCTAACTTTAGGACAGCTTTATAGTGCGACCAGAGTTAACCACATAGGTTAAGTGGCTAACTCCAAATATTGGTCTGCCCCAAAAATGCCTCCCACCCACCCTCAGGCCGCCCCCAAATTATGTGGCTTCAAATTTCGCTGCTTTGCTGTTTAGATGGATAACATAAGAACATAAGAAATTGCCATGCTGGGTCAGACCAAGGGTCCATCAAGCCCAGCATCCCGTTTCCAACAGAGGCCAAAACGAGGCCACAAGAACCTGGCAATTACCCAAACACCAAGAAGATCCCATGCCACTGATGCAATTAATAGCAGTGGCTATTCCCTAAGTAAACTTGATTAATAGCCATTAATGGACTTCTCCTCCAAGAACTTATCCAAACCTTTTTTGAACCCAGTTACACTAACTGCACTAACCACATCCTCTGGCAACAAATTCCAGAGCTTTATTGTGCATTGAGTGAAAAAGAATTTTCTCCGATTAGTCTTAAATGTGCTACTTGCTAACTTCATGGAATGCCCCCTAGTCCTTCTATTATTCGAAAGTGAAAATAACCGAGTCACATCTACTCGTTCAAGACCTCTCATGATCTTAAAGACCTCTATCATATCCCACTCAGCCGTCTCTTCTCCAAGCTGAACAGCCCTAATCTCTTCAGCCTATAACGTTTCAGTTATCCATCTAAATGGCTTCTGAATACCGGCCTCAAGATTTATGTATCCATCTGCTGCCCTAATCCCCATCTCAGTTCAGAAAAAAAAAGTCATATGATATGTTGTTTGATAGGGTATTGTGAATTTATACCTAAAAGTAAAATCTCTTTTACTGCACTGGAAATGTGCAATTTTTAGTGTTCATTCAGTCCGCTGCAGGACATTTACACAGCTGCTGTAGAGAAGGAATATGCAGAGCAAGTTAAATATGCACATTGTCCCTTTTTATACATGTTAAACCAATCCATCAGCTCCTTTTGACTCTCCTCGACCACAAGCAAGCAGTAGTACATGGTATTTCCATAGAAGAAAAGGCGTATCCTTCCTCGGCTCCTTTGCCGCTTTTTTTGCTTTTGTTTGGGGTTTTTTGGGAGACTTTTTAAAACCATTCAAGTTTCTATCCAAAGCACCAAGGCATGAAAATTTGCCAAAACTGGAAAAGGCAGAGATTTTTGTAATGATATTTAGAACAGTTCTCCCATTTTGTGTTTCAGGTGAGTGTGGGGGGAAGAGGAACATTTTAAGATTAAGTTTTTAATTCCTGCCCCCCCCCCCCCCCCATGTCCCCTTCTGCATTGCTACTACTAGGTAAGGGAAAATCCTTCAATCACACCTGAAACAAATGAAAATGTAGCAAAATACTTTGGGGCAAGGTCACTGAGAGTAGAGGAAAACTTTGTGAGAAATAGCTCAAATGGGCTCATCCTGACAACTGCATTTTTCTTATCCACCACTGGAGGGCACTCCAACATGACAAAGGAATGCAGCCGTGGCTCACTGTGGGCATGGATGCACCTTGAAGTGCTTTCGACATCCCGGTGCAAGAGGTTAATTTATGAAAATTATCTGAAATGTCTATGGAAGATTTAATGTGTGTGTGTGGGGGGGGGGAGAGAGAATAATCTACTACTAACATTTCTTCAAACCATAAACCTTCCAAGAAAAATATTAGTTGAAAGTCTGCATTTGCACTTTTTAGCTGATTTTAAGCTTGTGCTAATTCAGGCCTTGGTTTGCATGTGTTATTATGTGAATATATGTGCATTAATTTTTCTGCTTTGTAGCTGAAGCCAATATCGAGAGTGCAGTGGAAAAAATGGAATAAAACTACTTTAGTTCACAGCTCCAAGCAGTGCAGGAGTAGCTTAGTGGTTAGAGCAGCAGGCTGAGACCCAGCAAAGCCAGGGCCCTTCCATCCTGCTTCTCCTACCTTGAGCAACCGTACTTCACCCTCCATCACCTCAGGTCCCCAAATTTAGGGCCTGATTTATTAATGCTTTATACATGAGGCCCTCAGATTGTAATACCTGCTATACCTGCCTTTAACATGTCTTGAGCTCAGAATCAGAAAGGTGAGTATTTAAATCCAAGGAAAACAAAGCTATTGTTTTTGGAAAAAAAAAATCAATTTAAATCTGAAGAAAAAAATAGGACGGAATGGCTGGTAAACAGCAAAAACTGCTGGAGAAAAGAAAATCTTGGCAGTAGGAGGAGAACAAGATTCCGGAAAAAAGAGAACAATTGCATGCGTATATCACCTTTCATATTTAATCAGACTGTAACATGCATGGAGGCTTTGAAATGAAACATTTAGGACAAAGTATTTCGGGGTCTAAAACCCCCAGGAGGGACTTCCTGGCTGGGTGCTTCTTATCACCCTTGCAGCTGCCTCGCTCCCTCCTTCTCCCTTCCCTCGCTCTCTCCACAGCTTCCCCTCTTTCTCCCTCCCTCATTCTCGCTTTGTCTGCAGCAAATTCTCCCTTTTTACTGCAGTAATTTAATAAATTTTTTAAATTAGTTTTCAAAAAGTATACTTTGTTCATCAAGTAAAGCAAAATAAGAAGGTTAAAGCAAAGAATTCTGTTGCCTGAATATACGTGCAAATCAGAAGCTGCATTATAATGACTGGGGTGTAATGTCAAGGAGTGAGGTGAGGGGAGAACATGTTGCTTCCTCTCATCCCTTCAAATATTTCACTTTATACCATCATTATAATGCAATCCGGGTATTATTTTTTTTTGTCCCTATAAATATGAGTAGCGATTCAAAGATTATTCCAGGAATTACTCGTCAGGGAAAAATGCACTTCCTTGATCTGCCCCTCCCCATGCAGCCTATTTACTCTCTTCTTCAATTCTCCCCCCCCCCCTTCTTCCTCGCCCCTCACTCCTATCCCCCTTCCCCACACATAGCCCTTTCACACTCCACTGACGTCCCAGAAGCTCGGTCTGGAGAGACAATTACTACCCTTAACAGAAGGCATGGGGGTAACTTGCATGCAGCGGCAGTTACTACCCGTAACAGAAGGCATGGGGGTAACCTGCATGGAGCGGCAGTTACTTCCCTTAACAGAAGGGATGACGGTAATCTGCATGGAGTGGCAGTTACTATCCTTAACAGAAGGCATGGGGGTAATCTGCATGGAGTGGCAGTTACTACACTTAACAGAAGACATGAGGGTAATCTGCATGGAGCGGCAGTTACTACTTTTAACAGAAGACATGAGGGTAATCTGCATGGAGCGGCAGTTACTACACTTAACAGAAGGCATGGGGTAACCTGCATGGAGTGGCAGTTACTACTCTTAACAGAAGACATGGGAGTAATCTGCATGGAGTGGCAGTTACTACCCTTAACAGAAGGCATGGGGTAACCTGCATGGAGCAGCAGTTACTACACTTAACAGAAGGCATGGGGTAACCTGCATGGAGTGGCAGTTACTACCCTTAACAGAAGGCATGGGGGTAATCTGCACGGAGTGGCAGTTACTACCCTTAACAGAAGGCATGGGGTAACCTGCATGGAGCGGCAGTTACTACACTTAACAGAAGGCATGGGGTAACCTGCATGGAGTGGCAGTTACTATCCTTAACAGAAGGCATGGGGGTAATCTGCACGGAGTGGCAGTTACTACCCTTAACAGAATTCTTTGCTTGGATTTAAAAACCTGCATGGAGAGGCAGTTACTACCCTTAACAATCTTTACTATGTTACTTTATGTTAAACTAGGTGACTATATGGAATAAGTCATGACTTGTCTTGTATCCTGTATGAATGATAGAGCAGCATATCTGTGAACTCTCCAAGAATTTATATAAATTGAAGACTCTCCGGGGGGTGGAAACACTAGAGGGCCTTTCTGTTTACTGCTCCAGCCCCTCCTCTTTAAGAAGCCTACAAGGACCAGGAGAGGAGGGGCTGAAGAAAGAAGAGCAACTGTTTTCTGCTCAGCAGGGTCTGCTCCAACCATACTCCCCTCCCCTTCCTCACGAAGCGTGAGCCAGGAGCGCACACTGCAGGCAGCATGTGAGGAGAAACTGGAGAAGGGCTGCAACAGACACAGTTCAGTCTGCAGCTGTGATTCTAGGATTTGGGACTCTGTCCAGGATGCAGTAAGGGTGCCAGGGAGCTGTGACTTACAAGGAGGTGAGAGCAAAGAGTGCAGGAGTCAGGGAGGGAGGAAAGGGGGAAGGATGCTGGGGTTATCCCTGGAGTTGGGGTGGGGGTGGAGGGTATTAAAGAGAGAAAACTGATACACATTATTTCTCTTTCCTCCTTCCCCCCCAACTAATCAACAGCAATCTCAGGTTGACCACGACTCGAAAGCTGCCAGGTATGCAGAGAATTTTAACCCTCCTACCAGCAGTACCTCCGCTTTCACTGCAATCTTACATATGTCTTTGACTAAATATTTTTCAAATACTTTTAGCTGTGCTGGAGGTCTGCAGATCAGGCTGATGTAAATTGAAGATCTAATAGCTCCGAATGCCCTTTCCCATTGCTGTAGCCCTCCTCATGCCTCCCATTTTTATCAATTCCTTTATTGCTATTCTTTATATAAAGTGGTTACTCCTCCCCTGTCCTTTCTGCACTACAGGCCTGGAAGGATTATATCTTAGTCATGGTGCTCACTGTCACTGTCATAGCAACAATAGCTAAATCTGCCTTTGTTGTTAGGACCTTCAAGTCTGGGTTTTTATTACTTTGATTATTAACATTTGTGCAGATAGCCTTCCAAATATCGCAGCTTCCCTTCCCTTCTTTCTTCCTATTGTCATAAGTACTCTCTTTATATGCTCTGTTCTTAAACAGATACACTTATAGGTTCTTCACTGACCTTATTTGACTGTGGTGGATGGCAGCCCGATTCAAACAGCTTCTATCTGTCGAATCCCTTCATCCAGTTTAAACTCTTGACAATGCAAGAGCTGATTTGTTGATCTAGGATCATAACCTCCCACTCAGACTGATCACAAAGACCATTAAGAAAATTCCCAAGGCCATAGTACCCAAATGGACGTGGTAACATGGTGTTGGGTGGCCCCTCCTATTTCGGGCCACTCACTGATTCCTTCTCCTGGCTACCCTGGTAATATGATACCTGCATAGGGTGTTGTGGGAAAGGGGATACAGTCAGGGAGAGAAGTAACGGGAGCATAAGAGGCATGGGCAGATGAGAATCTGCCATCTTGCCTCTTTTCCCTGCTGAATAAACCCATAGGCAGCCTCAATCTCAGGATCTCTTCAGGCCCCGAAAGGTTTTGGAACCACTTTTGTGTAATTGGAACAAGGGGGCGGTGTGCATAGCTCATCTGGGCAGAGGAACTAGGGCGTTAGGGAGCAGAGAGAACATAGCCATGGACTAACAAAATGGTTGCCCTGCAGCTGAAAAGGGGGTAAATACAGATGGGTGCTCCTGCTGCCTCTCCTCATGATGTTCCAATTTATGGATGTCTTTGGACATTGCTGTGCAGCCATCAGAAGAGCTGCTGTAGCTTTGTCATACATTCCACAAGGATGGGACCATGGCCAGCTCAACAGATAGGGGCCTTTCAGCATCCTCTATTAAGAGGAGTAACCAATGGCATTCAGCATCATATGTATCCTACTTGCTGGTGGGATACGTGGCAAAGATGGGTGTGGGCCTATCTCTGTGTTTGCTCTCTCAGAGGTTCCAGTTGTAGCAATATGAATGAAGACAGTATAGGTTGGTCACTTGGTTGTCATGTGGCCTGGATAGTGGGCTGCAGAGAGACCATATGGATGGCACCTTGGCACAGGGTGCACAGACCACATAAGATTGGCAAGTGTGAGATGTGATGGAGCAGCAGGCTCTCCACATGAAGCAGTGTGCCACACGCCAGGTGTACTCAGACATCCTCAGCATCCTCTCTCCTGGCAACAACAACCTCTTTAAAAACACTCTGCTTAGGAATCCAAGATGGCAATGAAGCTGTTAACAGCGTGAGGTGGTTCTCTTGATTGTATTGAACTTTGATTTCTTACTTTTGTGGAATGCCTCATGCTGGTCGGAAGAGGAGGGCTAAGGAGAGGGCAATCTCTGTGGTAACTACCCAAAATAACCTGTTATCGGCCCAAAGGACGCTCATGTTGTTAGAGAGATTGCAGAATTGAGTGAGTAGCTGCACGGGAAGCTTTTTTACTCGCCTCCTCCCCAGAATCTGTAACATCTTTTCTCGCAATTGACAGAAACCCCCCCCCTATTAATCCAGCGGCAGCTTGGGAACTGACGCATGACTGAACTTGTCGCAGGCTGATGACGCTGACACAGCAGAGTTCCATGCAGGTAACGCTGAGTCGGCAGGAACTGCTGTGCTTTCTGGGCAGACCATCCCTAGTGGTGCAGGGGATATGCCTGCTGTGAGAAGACAGAGTGCTGTGGGTGATGTATCCCCCCAAATCGTTCACTCGGAACCAGAGTCCAGGTTTCCTCGGATCAATTTTCACTGGTAAGGCCTGCTCTGTTTACATTGGAATCCATCTGGGAGGCTACTGAAGGTCTTGGCCTTTTTATTACTGCACAACTGAACCCTATGACTTCAAAATTTATAGAGGTCGAGAGTCGTGTACAATCTTTGGAACTCTCTAAAAATAATATGGGTCAACAAATTAATAAGCTTAATTAAGAAGTTACGTATGTTAAGTCTTTACAAAAGTTTTTAATGAAGGAAAATTTAATTTTGTCTACTAAATTGGAAAATCTGGAGAATTCTGTGAGAAGGCAGAATCTCAGATTCATTAAATTTCCTAAGTTAACTTTAACACTGCCTAAGGATTTGTTTAAAAGATATCTATTGGAAGTATTGAAGATATCTGAATAAGCTGTTCTCCCAGTCTCCAAGGTGTTTTATCTGCCTGCATTCAAGAAAGAAAATAAAGTGGATATGGAAATTCAAGTACTGATATCAACTGGATCAAATAATTTGAATAACGCCACTTTTCCTTATCCTCAGATAGAGAATTAGCAAGGTCTGCAACTTTTTTGGTTTCCTTTCTTCTTGAGCCGGTCAGAGCCTGGTTTTAAAGATGCTTTTCTGTCACGATACTGAACATTTTTTGGGTTGCAGTGCTAAAGTTTTTCCTGATGTGTCAAGACGACCATAAAGAAAGAGGAAACTGTTTCTTTTTATGCGGCCTAGAGTTCTACCATTAGAGGCATCTTTTTTCTAAAATATCCTTGTAAATGTTATAAAAATTCAAGGATGTTTCTTATTTTCTTTCAGCCTTCTCTGCTGTCTCAATTTCTTAGTAATAAAAATGTACATGGAGATATTTCTGTTGTTCCCACAGTTTCAAAACTCTCTTGATTAGCAGGAATTTGTTCTGTATTAGATAGTTTTGATCTCATTCACCTTCTTGTTTTTTTTCTTTTTGTGTATAATCATTATTATTCATGATTTAGGTTTAGGATCTCTTCTTCTTGAGGAATTGGAATTGAATTGGATATGTTTAAGCTTCTTGCACTTTTTTTTTTCTCTTATGTCTCATCTATTTCCTGGTTTTCCTTTCAAGTGGATTCTGAAAATTTGAAAATAAAAAGTAAAAAACAAACAAAAAACCCAAACACATTGCATGAAGCAAGTGAAGCTGCATCAAGTCTATCTCAGTATGCTGGCCCACAGATGGGGTTGGGGTGAGGTCTCAGGGGGCGAGATGTGCCCAAGTCAGTGGTGCAGGGGTGCTGCTGGGAAGCAGTGGGTGAGCCCAGGGAAGGCTCCCCTCCATTTATGAGCTGGTAAAATGGGGTGGAAGGGGACAGGTACAGCGTCACCCCCACCTGGCCTGGCCTGTTAGGCCAAAGGCAGTATGCTGGGGTGGTTCTTTAGGAAAGTCACCGGGGGCTGGGACTAGAGTTGATAGCCCAGTTGGCTCCACGGTAGGCTGAATTGGGGTATGGCCTAGCTGATCCTATGGCAGGCCAGGAAGGAGAAGGTACAATAAACATTGTTTTGGCTCAGGAACACTTTATGGGTTTTTACTGTAAACACTGAGATGAAGCTGTGGTCCTGCTTTTATACCACTAAGTGGTTGTCTGCGGTAACTGCACAGCGCGCTACATTCTGTCTGAGCTTCAGGGGAGGGCAGACACGGGGAAGGGAGACATCCTGACTGCCTATTTTAATCACTTGGCAAGCTGAGACTTTTGTGCTTCTGGTCAGAAACTGACCACAGAAACCTTATTGAGGAAAACAATTGGCCAGATCGTTTTCATCGTAGGCACTGATCACTGGACGTTGGCTGCGCTCTCTTAATATTCTCAGAGACTGTACATTTCTTTTTCTATTTTGCCCAACTAATGAAAACCAAATAATTTATTTTATTTGATTGATATGCACAATGTAGTGAACCAGTAATCCCCCAGAGGACTGTATTTGGAGCATCCCCTGTCCAATTCCTGGCCTCACATGGAAATAAAATGCATGTCTTCATGCTGGAAATTTTCTTTTTTTAAAACAATATTGTGAGTTGCATTATATTTGGCAGTCAGGCAAGATGCCAGAGGACAGACCTATGTGGAAAAACATCTGGGTAACATGTGGGAAGTCAGGGAGCGTTGGGTGCTATCAAAAAAAAGGGTTTAAAATGATGAACAAATGCCTTTTTTCATTCTAAACAGTGTGGGCTCAGTTTACAGATGGTTTTTCCATGTTAATAAGGAATGGTAGAGAACCAGGACCCAATTCAGACTTCCCCCCAGGATATATTTTTATTTTTTATTTATTTTATTTAAAATATGTATATATTGCCTCCATGCAAGGTGTGAGCGCCAGGCAGAAAAGTTTGCATCCGATCTTTACTGTGTTGCTGAAAGTATTTCAAGGCAATGAAAAAGATCATCCAAATGCTCACTCCAAGTTGGTTTTAACTCGCCAACCAGATACAAAGTTCATTAGGTAAAGGATGGAATGATCCACCTTAAGTTTAACGCTAGAGAGACGACATTTTGGGAGTCATTTTATAACTGCCTGCTGAGATTCAGTGTCAACTACTGACGAATTTTCCAACAATTTTCAAAGGAAAAATCCACGCAT
Organism: Rhinatrema bivittatum; assembly: GCF_901001135.1. Taxonomy (NCBI): domain Eukaryota; kingdom Metazoa; phylum Chordata; class Amphibia; order Gymnophiona; family Rhinatrematidae; genus Rhinatrema; species Rhinatrema bivittatum. The sequence goes on along the minus strand of NC_042617.1, from coordinate 71,495,129 downwards.
AACTTCCCTTTGAAAATGATCCCACCAACACTACCCACACACATTTACACCTGCTAACTTGTGCACATAGGAGTTTTTTTCAGGGAAAAGTATGCACGTATGTTTGACACTGCAGAAGTATGTGTGCATAATGCAAACCCTCCCCATCCCACCCCTGGATGCCACTGCTCACCTCTAAAGTGCATACATCCAGGCCATATGTGTGTACTTGTAACCGCATACCAGGTGGGCAATTTTAGTAAAAGCTTATGTGGTTTTTTACCTGCAGAAATAGCTCTGAAAATGACCCTCCTTGTGCATGTGCCCAAGACAGGGTGAGTGAAGTGCATTCTTTAATGTGTATCCTTTGTACCCGTGCATTCCCTGCCAGCCACAAATGCTCTAAGGGAAGCTTCATGGAGATTTTAAAAATTGCCCTCTTTCTTACTGAACAAGCCTGTTTATTGGAGAACTCTTGTGTATAATCAGAGAAAGGTTATTACCATGTGTGTCCCTTGTGTGCCACAGAGAGTATAAATGTTGCTAATCTAAGGATGTGCAATAGTAAAGTAATGGTTTGTTTCCCCTTATGGAAGTCTGCAAAGGCTGAAAAGGTTGAAAAGGTTGCACAGGGTGCAAAGCTTGCAGTGAAGTAAATGGAGATTTTCCAGCACTTAAAGGTCATCTTTTTCTCAGAGGGTGATACAGATAGCTCCCTGACTGACAGTTCAGTGTAGCCCCTAAGGGCTTGGTTTAAAGAGAAGGCTATAAAAATCCTGCCTATCCCTGGTTTGGGGCTTCTCCAGGGAAACGGATCTAAAATGAGGATGTAGCAGTGACCCTCTTTCAGGTTTACAAGAGGTGAGAAGCAGTACTAAGGCAGAGATTCTCAACCAGAGTCTCAGGAAGCCTGAAGGCAAGAAAACTAAGATTTTTGCAATACTGTTTTGAAGATTTAAAGAAGCCTGTATTTACTAGAAATGTGAATCGGGTGCCTGATCATTCCTGCTTTTGAGTTCATCTGGCCGCAGGAAAATCTCGTTTTCCCGCGGATCCCCATTTTTTTTTCGTGAAAAATCGTTTTTCGGGTTAGTGCGCGCTAACAAAAATAGCAAAAAGTAACAAAAATAAACGTTTTTTGTTAGCGCGCACTAACCCGAAAAATGATTTTTACGAAAATTCGGGGGGAAGGTGATCATTTCTTTTTTTACCCGTTATATTAACGAATTTAGAAATATCATATGATATTTCAATTCATTAGAAAAACGATTCACATATCTAGTATTTACTTGGACCAGGAGGCAAACTGTGCCACCAAAGACTCTCTGCAGGGCTCAGTGGATTCCTGTTTGCAGAACCAGAGGGATTTCTTCCTTGAGCTGATCAGGACATTGTGAGTAACTAAGGGGGTCATTTATCAAAATGCGATAAGGCGTTTTCGCATGCGAAAGGCCCCGTTAACGCATGCAATAGGCCCTCAAACTAGTTGAACATCAAGCAAGTTTGAGAGAACATTGCCCAAATCTCATCTTGGAGTGAGTTTCCTCACTCCGAAGGCCATCAAATCTTCACAAGAGACCACTGTTCTGTTTGTAGGTGTCATGTACAATGTCAAAGTGGCCCCTAACCCCCTACACTCTTACCTAAACCCCACCTTGAGTTACTAGGTGGGCCTACCATAGGGATACAAATACCTACCTATGGGAATGACATTATGGCCAGTCTCTCTCTCTCTCTCCCCCCCTCCCTCCCTCCCCCTCCACCTCCCTCCATGTCTGGGACCATTAACAATGGTCCCCCAGTGGTTGAATGCAGGAAATACAACAGGTCTGGCACTTATCACAGAATCTGAAAATGGTATTGCAATTTGCGCTAACTTAGCTCTTCGCACAGGTAATTAGCGCAAATTGTGATAAATGCTATATTAGCATAAAACACACCCCTTTTGCTATCGCGTGTGGTACTGACCGCATTTTGATAAATCCAGGCCTAACTTTGATAATGGAAACTAAAAGAGGGCCAGGTTTGGCCGAAGACGTCAAGACGATACTGTGTAAACAGAAAGAAGTAACTCTTCCTGAGAGAAGATATTGATTAAGATCTGTGATTTTTGCTTTTATTACTACTTCTTGTGCTGTTTCACCATGTTTTATTCTACAGCTATAGCAGTAAACTATTTTTATGTTGCAACACAATTACTGAGTAGCCATTGGTTTATTTCTTGGGACTATCCTTGGCCCAGTACTAGCCCTGCAGGTATATCCTGCCCCCAGGCCCAAACCCTAGTACATATAGATGGGCATAATTAATGGGACAAAGCCAACATGGATTTAGACAAAGGAAGTCTTGCCTCACCAATTTGCTACATTTTTTTGAGGGCATAAATAAACATGTGGATAAAGGTGAGCCAGTTGATACAGTGTATCTAGATTTCCAGAAAGCATTTGACAAAGTCCCTCATAAGAGACTTCTTAGGACATTAAAATATCATGGGATATTGTCCTATTGTGGATTGCCAACAGGTTAAAAGATAGAAATCAGAAAATAAGGCTAAATGTTCTTTTGTTCTTAATGGTAAATTTTCCCAATGGAGACGGTGAATAGTACAGTGCCCCTGGGATTTGTTCTGGGACCAATGCTATTTAATATATTTATAAACGACCTGGCAATGGGAACAACAAGTGAGGTGATCAAATTTACTGATGATACAAAATTATTCAAAGCTGTTAAATCACAAGAGGATTGTGAGAAATTGCAAGAGAACCTTGTGAAACTGGGAAACTGGGCATGCACATTGCAAATGAAATTTAATTTGGACAAGTGAAAGTGATGCCCTCAGGAAAGAGTAACCTAAATTATAGCTACACAATGCAAGGTTCCATATTAGAAGTCACCATTCAGAAAAAGGATCTAGGCATCATAGCTGATAATATGTTGAAATCTTCTGCTTGGTGTGCAGCAGCAGCAGAAAAGAAAGCAAATAGAATGCTAGGGATTATTAGGAAAGGAATGGAGAATAAAACAGAGAATATCATAATGCCTCTGTATCACTCCATGATGCAACCTCATCTTGAGAATTGTGTGCAGTTCTGGTCACCACATTTCAAAAGAAGATGTAGCAGAATTAGAAAAGGTATAAGGAAGGGCATCCAAAATGATAAAGGGGATGGAATGATTCCCCTATGTGGAAAGGCTAAAGAGGTTAGGACTCTTCAGCTTGGAGAAGAGATGGCTGAGGGGAGATATGATAGAGGTCTATAAAATAATGAGTAGAATGGAACGAGTAAACGTTAATCAGTTGTTCACACTGTCAAAAAGTACAAAGACCAGGGGACACACAATGCCATTACTGGGTAATACATTTAAAACTAATAAGAGAAAATATTTTTTACTCAGAGCATAATTAAGCTCTGGAGTTCATTGCCTGAGAATGTGGTGAAAGCTATTAGTATATTTATGTTTAAAAACGGTTTGGACAAGTTCCTGGAAGAAAAGTCCATAAACCAGTATTAAGTTAGAGTTACAAATATCCCCTGCTTATTCCTGGGATAAGCGGCATAGAATCTATCTATCCCTTGGGATCCTGCCAGGTACTTGTGACCTGGATTGGCCATTGATGGAAATAGGATACTGATCTTGATGGACCTTTGGTCTGACCCAGTATGGCAAGTCTTATGTTCTAACCTCCCTCACAGTAAACTCCCCACTTCATCGTGGAGTCTCCCCTCTGCCTTTGGCCACTTGTTCTTTTGCTCTTTCCTTTATAATCTTGCTCTTGTTCTCGGTCCTTTGCCTTTCTAATCTTGCCTTTGTTCTGTGTATAGCTCCTAGGCTGTCTGCCCTGCCTTGTCTTTTCTCTTCACAGTGCTCCTTGCCTTGTATATGTCTTGTTTGGGTGTAACTTGTCTGCCTATATTCTGTTATATCCTGTCCTGTCTAGATCTCCCAGTGACCCTCCTGATCTCTGTGGGTCTACTAGTGGCAATTCCTGTTCCCTTTGGGTCTACCAGTGACCCTCCTGTATCCTGTCTAGGTCTCTAGGTGGCCTAGCTCTCCTCTGTGTTCCTTGCTCTGTACTCTTTTCAGTCTTGTCCTGTCTTTGTTCTTTCCTTGTCTTCCCTGTCTTGCTGGTGCACTCCCTGTTCCTGAACAGGTGTACCACCCTCCAGAAGACCTGTCAGCCACTTGCCTCTGAAGGGTAGGTGGCTGGTCAGGCAGAAGATCTGCGCTGGTCCTGCCTGCTTCTGACCCCTGCAAAAGACTGCATACCTGACATGCCTATTCCTGACTCCTGTTCCCCCTGTGGAAACATCCCCAAATCGGCCAGCCAGGCTGTGACACAAGTCATTAAGTCAAATTTGATAGCACTATGATCACGGTTTCTGAGCAGCCCCGCCGTTATCTCTCACACCAAATCCTGCATTTAGGTCTAAAATGGTCTCCCCTCTTGTGGGTTACTGGATGAACTGCTCCATGAAGCAGTCATTTATTTCATCTAGAAACTTTAGCTACCTAGCATGTCTTGATATTACATTTACCCAGTCACTATTGGCGCCATTAAAATCTCTCATTAGTACTGTGTGCCAAATTTGTTAGCTTCCCTAATCTCTGTTAGCATTTCAATGTCCGTCTGCTCATTGTGGCCAGGTGGACGGTAAGATACCCCACAGCTATATTATTCCCCATCACTTGTGTAATTTCCACCCATAACAACTCTACTGTGCATGTAGTCTCTGCAGGATCTTCATCCTGTTAGACTCTATGCCATTGCTAACAAAGCACCCCCCTCCCCCCATCCCCACCAAGTTGATCAACTGTATCATTGCAATATAATTTGTACTCTAGGAGAGCACTGTTCCATTGGTTATCCTCCTTCCACCAGGACTATGAAATGCCAGTTAAGTCCATCTCTTCAATCAATGCTAATTATTGTAACTCTCCTATATTAATTTCTAGACTTCTGGCATTAGTATTTAGACATTTCAATGTACATGTTTATGTACACTTTGAAGTGCCAAAAAAGCAGAATATTAAAATCTAAATCAGTTAAAAAAATAAAAAATTTGTATTAATAATCTGCTTATCAGTTGACAGGTGTAATTTGTTTTTTTTACTTTTAGACATATGGGCTACTTTTGCTTTTACTGGAATCTCTCCACTGTGATGCCCTAACTCCTCTGTTATTTTAGTATCCTTTGAAGATACATGTTATGCTCGCTGCCAATGGCAGCCCCACGGTGCAGCCCTCTCACCTTTACAAGCAACTTCCAGGCTCCAGCTCCCCGTCGCTTGCGGCAGCGAGCCGCCAGCTCTGACCTCGGGCTCTTGCAGCGCCTCCAGCCCTGCTCCACGTCCCAGAACTTCCAGCCAGGACGCCTCCATCCGTCTGGCCTCACCGTGGGGTTCGCAGAGAGATGCTGCCAGCAGCACTGTGCCCCTCCCTAGGCGCGCGTATCAGTAAAACCTTTCAAGGGCCCGCAGCGGGAACCTGGCTGCGGACCCGGATGCCGATGTCAGATCCTTCAGCGTATAAAAGCTCAAGCCTAGCACTGAAGCTTTGCCTTTAAAACAGGTCTCCTTGGTTCCCTGTTTGGTTCTGAGTACTCGTTGCCTCCGTGCTTCCTCATTCCATGTTCCTGAGTGTTTTCCAGTTCCTGTGTCTTCATTCTTCTCGTCAGTACTTCGACTGATCTCCTGGTGTCGACCTCTGCTATGTCCGACCTTGCCTGCCTTCTCCAAGCCTGACCTCTGCTATGTCCAACTTTGTCTGCCTTCTCCAAGCCTCACCTCTTCTATATCCGACTTTGTCTGCCTTCTCCAAGCCTCACCTCTTCTACATCCAACCTTGCCTGCCTTCTCCAAGCCTCTCCTCTGCTACGTCCGACCATGCCTGCCTTCTCTGTGCCTTGACCACTGCTATGCCTGACTACGCTTGCCTTCTCCGTGCCTTGACCACTGCTATGCCTGACCACGCTTGCCTTCTCCGTGCCCTGATGATTGCTACGAACGACCACGCTATCCTTGTGTCCAGAGTTCTACGATTACTTGCTACACCTTTCCATTGCCACCAGCCCTCATTCAAGTTCAACAGTGATGCCTCTGTCCCTTTCCTCTGGATTTGGACTCTCAAGGCTCTGGCCTTTCTCTGCTCAAGCACCTCCAGTTAATCCTCGTTCCTGTACTGGGACCAGTCCAGGATAATACTACGTCACCTGCTGGCTGCTGTCTCTGAGCTGAACTGTTCACCTTTGTTGATCTATCTCGAGGCCCGCCTATGTCCTGCCAGTCCCGGCACCCAAAGGCTCAACCCGAGGGGAACGTGGGCTGGTATAGGTGAAGCTCCATTGGGCATCTAGCTTCAGCTCACTCCACCTGCTGACAGTGAAGACCCGTATGCCCTTGTCTACAGGTTGCGTCAACCCCAACTCAGCCCAAGATGCAACCTCCAGCGCAACAATAGCTCCCTCTGAATCATATGCTGCTGAGCAATTGTCGATTTCCCCTCATGTTTTAGTTGAAAAGCTGCTCTGTCTCCTTTTTGAAGGTTAGCTCCGGCAGCCTGGTTCCACCCTGGTTAAGGTGGAGCCCATCTCTTCCCCAAAATGTTGCTCAGTTCATAATAAAGTTAAAACCATCTTCCCTGCACCATCATTTCATCTAAGCACTAAGACTCCAGAGTTTGCACTGCCTCAGAGAATGCTATGGAGGTTCTAGATTTCAAATTTGTGCCTAAATATGGCCTCCAGAACCTCCCTCCCACACCAACCTTCATTGATGCCCACACTGGTTCGAATCCTAACTAAAAAACAGACAATACAAAGTTAGAATAGGTAACAGCGAATCCAAAGCAACTGACCTATCACAAGGAGTTCCACAAGGCTCTTCATTATCCTCTACCCTTTTTAACATCTACTTACTGCCACTCTGCCACCTCCTCTCTGAGCTTGGTCTTACACACTTCATATATGCGGACGACATACAAATCCTCATCCCTATTACCGATTCCTTACCCAAAGCTCTCAAAACCTGGGAAACCTCTCTCTCTCTGCAATCAACAATCTCCTCACTAACCTCAACATCGCACTCAATACATCCAAAACAGAATTCATGATCATGTTACCCCAACACAGCCCCTTTACCCCCTCCCAACCTCCCTCCTACAATCTCCATCACACAACACGCACGAAACCTAGGCGTCTTTATTGACAATCAACTCAACCTAAAAAATTTATTAACTCCACAATGAAAGAATGCAATTTCAAACTTCAAACGCTAAAAAAAATAAAACCACTCCTCCACTTCAACAACTTCCGCACAGTACTCCAGTCCACTATTTTTTTCGAAAATTGACTACTGCAACATCCTCCTTCTAGGCCTTCCCAAAAATACTATCGCCCCACTCCAAATGCTCCAGAATGCCGCCTCCCATATTCTCAGTAACACTCGCAAAACCGAGCATATCACCCCCATTCTCAAAGAACTACACTGGCTCCCAATCCCATATCGAATCTGCTATAAGACCCTCTCCATCATACACAAAATCTTACACAACCAAAATATGCATTGGCTTAATGACTCCACAATTTTCCGCACCACTAACAGACCCACTAGATCTCACTATTTGGCAACCCTACACACACCCTCTCCTAAACTTACTCATCATACCACCGCGAAAGAGCGTGCACTATCCATTGCAGGGCCTGCTATCTGGAATACTATGCCTACTGACCTATGCCAAGAACACTGTTTACAAAAGTTCAAACAAAAATTGAAAACCTGGCTCTTCATACAGGCTTTCTCCTGATCCACTCTCACCCACACGCTCGCCCAGCAATAACACCTCTGCTTTTCTACCTTACCATGCAATCTCAACTGCCTTCCCCCCCTTCCTCTTCCCCCTCTCTTACAAGGCATAATACAATTCTACTGTAACCGCAATATATCCTTGGTCAGCTATCTTCTCTCTCCTTATTACCTTGTAAATATGTTACACATCTTCATTTATATATTATGTTATACCTATACCATTATTACCTATATATATACACAGTTTAACCCCTGTTATTTATCAACCTGCCACACGTTGTTGCTATGTTCAATTCAATTCATTGTAAAACCTATATGCTGTATTTCATGTTCCTTGTAAACTGATGTGATGTTCCCAACGAATGCTGGTCTAGAAAAGCTTTAAATAAATAAACAAATAAATAAACATGTACAACAACAGCTGGCTTGTCTCCAGCATGATCTAAAATCCTATCTAGTTCAGGAGGGGTTGGTAAGATCCGCCAACTTCGCAGACAAGTTACCAAGCCATCCTCACATCCACAAGCTATCCAGCTATCTACATTCCTAATAATTTAATCATCAGCTATGACAGCTGTCTTAACCTTTCTCTCTTAGGCACTAGGCTTTGGAAACTCATCCTCAGTGTGAAAGGATAATGTATCATCTGGAGGGCAGGTCTTTGCTACAGGATCACTTCCTGCCACACCAGGGTGATGCTTTTACCAGGTGATCTTGCTCCTCCAAAGCAGTACAGGGACTGCTGGACTGGAGTTGTGACTTGACTACTATGTCCCTAAAGGTTTATTCTTTCTACTTCTCTGTCTGCCTCAGTTCCTCCAGTTCTGCCACTCTAGCCTCCAGAGATCGGACTTGTTCTCAGAGCCAGGAGCTCTTTGCATTGGGTGCACACATATAACCTCTCACCAACTGGTAGAAAATTATATATGCGGCACTTGGTGCAAAAGACTGGAAGGCTCCCATGCTGAACTGCTGTTTGTATCTTAATATTGTTGAGTTCTTAGTTAACTTAAGTTACTATGCAAGAAGGGATGTATAAATCAGAGTCCTTTAAATTTATGTGGTATATTTAATGTTAATTTGGCAATGACCTGCAAGAGGACAATTAAACCAATTGATAAGGTCTAGGTCACTCCCTTGTTTAAGATAAATCCCTGACTGATTTTTGATGTGAAAATGTCTCTTATCCACTTATGTGGGATAAAAGTCTATAAATCAAACAATGAGCTTTGGGGTCGGTAGGAGGGAAAGAAAGACACAATAAAATTATTTGCCATTTGCCTTTTCTATCCTTTTTTTTTTTTTTTTTTTTTTAAATCAAAGCACATACACCTTTCAGTGCCTTTGGCTATTCATACCACTTTTAGTGCCATTTTTCCACAGCCTTGGTGCCTTGGAGTTTTCTTTCCCTTTCTAGTGTTGTCAACCCACATATTTCATTATAATTAATTAGAAAACAATTTTTTTTTTCATTTGAAACTAGTGAACCAAATGTAGGTGACCTCAAACAAATGAAGAAACCACAAATGAAAATGTTACCTCTGCACATCCCTATCCTTCTCCTTTAGCCCTTCTGAAATCTTACTTGTAATCCAAGTGCCAGAAATGTGCCGCTGTATCAGGCGAGGCTACATGCATGTTTCTGAAATATGTAACTGGGATCTCACTGAAATATTAATATATGCCAACTTTGTCTGATTCTGTCCATGAACACAATGGGGAAGCCATCTACAAAGATTTTTTTTTTTGAGGGGGAATTTTTGAATTGTCTGCATTGAGACAAAGTCTGTAGGTACTTTTAACCCTCATCAATGATATTGCAAATTGTTCTCCAGCTGTAAATTCATTGTAAATTGCAGGCTGAGAAGAAATTGTACTGTGTTAAAGTTTAAAATAAAAGCATAAATGTACTAAAATATATATTTTAGTAAGAAATACATACAAAAGACACCTGGGCTGAGACTTTTCTAGGCCTAGTCACTTTTTTTCTGCAGCTGGAATTTCACCAGGCCTGATTATATTAACCTGAGCTGGAATTTAGCTACTGCATTACAATTATGATCTCCAGTCTTACAAAAAGTGGCATGACAACTATGATATCCACAGAGAAGACATTATCTTAATTAAATGCCACTTTTGACAGATGGCACTCCCAGTGGCACAATGTATTCACTATCAAAAGAAAACAAAAAAATCCCTCTAGGCATTATAAGGTGTCAATGTTAATGTCAACATGAATTTACACCTTCTAAGATAAGTGACATCTGTTTTCTTCGACATTTTCAACATACATGTGCAGCATTTGTAATGCAAAGCATATGGTTTCGGTGCTCAAAGTTTATGAAACTACTGGCTTTCTTTTTTATTTGCATAATAGTAAAATAAAAAAAGAAAATATTGCGCCAAAAATTCTGGATAGTGAAAGTACATCCAAAACAGTGGGGTTAATGATTAAATCTAAGGGCTTGTAACCATTCAGTTACACTGAGAGCTTATAGCTATGTGACCACCCCTTTTATATGAGGTTTATATGGTTTATGTATTTAATTATTTATTTAGGCATTTTATATACCGTCGTTCCAAAAGAAGATCACAATGGTTTACAAAGTCAGCTTTAACATTTTTGGTCAGCATTCAACCTATTCACCATTCAGCATTCTAAATATGTACACCCTGGAAGAGAGGAGGTGCAGTAGAGATATAATACAGACTTTCAGATACTTGAAAGATTTTAATGATGCACAAACTTTGAACCTTTTCTGTCAGAAAGGAAACAGTAGAACTAGGGGTTCCAAAATGAAACTCCGGGGGGACACTCAGAACCACCATCAACGTCAGGAAATATTTCTTCAGGGAGAGGGTGGTGAATGCTTTGACAGCTTACATTTTCTAGATCAACACAACAGCCAAAGCATATTCTTATTTATATCCATACGTATTCTAGGTCAACATATCAGCAAATATATAATCTAGTACATATTCATACATTTTCTAGACTGACACAACTGCAACTACAGATTCTGATTCCAAAATTCTAGATTGTACAGGATTGTGGTTGATAGCAATTTCAAATTTTGATTGTTGACATTGAGGCATTACAATGCAGAGGGATTTTTTTCTGATATTACATTTTCATTTCCTTTTTGGACTTCTTATTGGCTATAATATATTCACTACCATGCCAGTGAAAATCAAATAGAAGAGTTGATTACCTGTACCCACATAAACACCAAGTCATCACTATTACCTTCTACCCAAGAGGGTTCTCAGCCACATACAAGCCAGGCATATTAAATCTCCTAATACCAGAGTCCAAGGTGATGTAGCTTCAAATCCTGTCAGACCCATCAGTGATTCTTTTCATTGGGAGACTAGAAAATTGGATCAAGGAAGAGCGCTTGGTGTGATCTACTTTGATTTCATCAAAGCTTTTGATACAGTCCCAAACAGGAGGCTTGTGAATAAAATGAGAAGCTTGGGAGAGAGTGCCAAGGTAAAAACATAAGAAATTGCCATGCTGGGTCAGACTAAGGGTCCATCAAGCCCAGCATCCTGTTTCCATAAGAACCTGGCAATTACCCAAACACTAAGAAGATCCCATGCTACTGATGCAATTAATAGCAGTGGCTATTCCCTAAGTAAACTTGATTAATAGCTGTTAATGGACTTCTCCTCCAAGAACTTATCCAAACCTTTTTTGAACCCAGCTACACTAACTGCACTAACCACATCCTCTGGCAACAAATTCCAGAGCTTTATTGTGCATTGAGTGAAAAAGAATTTTCTCCGATTAGTCTTAAATGTGCTACTTGCTAACTTCATTGAATGCCCCCTGGTCCTTCTATTATTCTAAAGTGTAAATAACCGAGTCACATCTACTCGTTCAAGACCTCTCATGATCTTAAAGACCTCGATCATATCCCCCCTCAGCCGTCTCTTCTCCAAGTTAAACAGCCCTAAGGTCTTCAACCTTTCCTCATAGGGGAGCTGTTCCATCCCCTTTATCATTTTGGTTGCCCTTCTCTATACCTTCTCCATCACAACTATATCTTTTTTGAGATGCGGCAACCAGAATTGTACACAGTATTCAAGGTGCGGTCTCACCATGGAGCGATATAGAGGCATTATGACATTTTCCATTTTATTAACCATTCCCTTCCGAATAATTCCTAACATTCTGTTTGCTTTTTTGACTGCTGCAGCATACTGAGCCGACAATTTTAAAGTATTATCCACTATGATGCCTAGACCTTTTTCCTGGGTGGTAGCTGTTAATATGGAACCTAACATCGTGTAACTACAGCAAGGGTTATTTTTCCCTATATGCAACACCTTGCACTTGTCCAGATTAAATTTCATCTGCCATTTGGATGCCCAATCTTCCAGTCTTGCAAGGTCCTCCTGTAATCTATCACAGTCCACTTGTGATTTAACTACTCTAAATAATTTTGTATCATCCGCAAATCTGATAACCTCACTCATCGAATTCCTTTCCAGATCATTTATATATATATTGAAAAGCACCGGTCCAAGTACAGATCCCTGAGGCACTCCACTGTTTACCCTTTTCCACTGAGAAATTAATCCTACTCTCTGTTTCCTGACTTTTAATCCTACTCTCTGTTTCCTGTCTTTTAACCAGTTTGTAATCCACGAAAGGACAACGCCTCCTATCCCATGACTTTTTAGTTTTCGTAGAAGCCTCTCATGAGGGACTTTGTCAAACGCCTTTTGAAAATCCAAATACACTACATCTACCAGTTCACCTATATCCCCATGTTTATTAACCCCTTCAAAAAATGAAGCAGATTTGTTAGGCAAGACTTCTCTTGGGTAAATCCATGTTGACTGTGTTCCATTAAACCATGTCTTTCTATATGCTCTACGATTTTGATCTTGAGAATAGTTTCCACTATTTTTCCCGGCACTGAAGTCAGGGTCGTTGGTCTATAGTTACCCCGGATTGCCCCTGTAGCCTTTTTTAAATATTGGGGTTACATTGGCCACCCTCCAGTCTTCAGGTACAATGGATGATTTTAATGTTAGGTTACAAATTTTAACTAATAGATCAGAAGTTTCATTTTTGAGTTCCTTCAGTACCCTAGGATGCATACCATCCAGTCCAGGTGATTTGCTACTCTTTAGTTTGTCAATCTGGCCTACTACATCTTCCAGATTCACAGTGATTTTGTTCAGTTCGTGTGACTCATCACGGACTCATCATGTATTACAAACTGGTTGATTGATATGAGATAGCATGTAATGGTTAGAGATGTGCAAAGCCCGAACCTTCTGGTTCGAGCTTAGTTTTCAGCCCGCTGCAGGAAATTTCATATTTCCTGCAGTTCAGGCCTTTGAAATTCGGGGACCCAAATTTCGGGTTAGTGCCTGCACTAACGGGGAGTTAGCGCGTACTAACTCCCGTTAGTGCACAGTAACCCGAAAACTGAATTTTCCCAAAATGCAGTACCCCAGACCAGGTAAAGCACAGGACGGCTTCTACCGCCAAGTCCCAAGCAAAGAACATCAAGCAGCATTGTCTGAATTATCAAGAAGGTTCCTCACCCAGTAAAAATGTTGCTAGCAGTAATTTGTTATGGGTTTGACAGTTGCTTGGTTTCAATTGTAAATATTTCTAACCTTATCATAAGGCTTGGGTAGCTGCATGGAGTGGAGGATACCTACCATAAGAAGCTTGCTGGGCAGATTGGATGGGCCATCTGGTCCTTTTCTGCTGTCATTATTATGTTACTATGCTACTATGTAAGTCATGTTAACCTGATAAACTAAGCAAGTTACTTAAAAAGACACTTCTACATCACTAATACTAATTCATTCTTCTTTTTACACCCACTAATTTTTTCATATTTGAAATCTCGCCAATCCAGGTGCCAACAAGGCAGGTTACACAAAATAAATACATATTGCTTCCCTTAACATAAGGCTTGGAGATTACCTGCACAAAGCGGCAGTGCCTGCCATAAGAAACTTGCTGGGCAGACTGGATGGACCGTTTGGTCTTTTTCTGCTGTCATTACTGTGTTACTATGCAACTAAAGTATGGAGAAAGAAATTAATGAAGGCAAAACAGAAATCAAAATAAGCCTCACCTGTCCTTCTTAAATTATTCTCTCCATGCCAACCCCTACTGTAAAATAAAACAAAGCAAACCTTAATTATATCACTACCAAGTCAAGTAAATTCCCAACAGACTTCTACGCAAGCGCTCTCCTTGCAAATGCCATAGCAAGCCTCTTCTGGCAAAACTCTAAAACTCCACATGCAGAAAGTACACCACATCTAAACTTTAGTTCTATTTAAAAAAAGAAAAAAACAAAATGGAATTGTTTACCCTATGCTCCAACCACACGAACTAAGTACAAATTGGTAGAAGGAGATTACAGTTTCCACCCTAACTTTCTTTGTGCTTTTGATGATTTGTTCTTATGTTTCCAGAGGGTTAATATTTTAACTTCAACAAAGCCTCCTTTATTTCTCACCTTGGATGCATAAGGATTCAGCTTTAATCGTTTGAGAAGCCGCCATTTCCAACTGCATGAAGAAGTACTAAAACTGTTTGTTTTTAAGGAGAGAGTGCTCAGTTGAGAAATCCACCAATTTATTTTGGGAGAAAGAACATAAGAACAGCCATGCTGGGTCAGACCAATGGTGCATTAAGCCCAGCATCCTGTCTCCGTCAGCGTCCTGTCTAGGCTGCCTGGAAGGTCCCAGTAAATTCCAGTATGAAAGTGTTTGATGTTGCTCACCACATGAATTGAGAGATGGAGAACCCAAAGTCTATCTGGCAAATCATTATTTATGGACCTGTGGATACCTGTCTTCTAGAAACCTGTCCAAACCGTTTCACAGCTATATAATACTGCTAATCTTAAACATTTTCTGGCAGCAACTCCATAGCTTAAGTACTTTCTTAACTTTGTTGTAAATCTGCTACCGGTTAATGTTTCAGGGAGTGTCCCCTAGTTTTAGTATAAATAACCATTCCCTATTAATCTGTTCCATACCATGCATAATTTCATAATTCTCTGTCATAGCCCCTCTAAGTCACCTCCTCTCCGAACTGAATAGCCCAAACCTATTTAGCCTTTATTCAGAATGAAACCAAACCATCTCCTTCATCACTTTTATTGCCCAACTCCGTACTTTTCTATTTCTGCTAATTCTTTTTTGAGGTGTGGGGGGGACCAGAATTGCACCCAGTACTCAAGGTGTGGTCACACCATAAATCAATACAGAGGCATTATTCAATTCACAGATTTGTTTCCTATTTTTCCAAAAAATTCCTTTCTCGGTCACTGCTGCACACTGAGCAGAAGATTTCAACATCCACAATGAGCCTCAAGTTTCTTTTTTCTGAGTGGGGAACTCCTAATAAGGACCCTAGCATTGTGAAAACATAATTAGGATTATTCATACCCACGAGCCTACACTTTGCACTTGGGTCCACATTTAAATTTCATTTGCCATTTAGACAGATCCCCAGTTCCGCAGACTCATAATGCAATCCTGAAATTCCTCAAAATCAGCACTTATTTTAACTAATTTGAATAACATACAGGGTCATTTATTTATTAAAACTGTGATGTGACATTATTGCATGCATTAGGGCCTTATTGCACGCGATACTGGCCACATCCTGGTGGTACTATTTAAATCAGGGGAAGAGGAGGAGTGTGGGTGGGGTTTGGTTGGGGTTATGGCCCAGCAGCACTGCGGCCAATAATGTTTTACACTGACAGCACCTCAGGAAATAACACCACCTTTTCCCGTGGCACTATGATAGTGTGAGGCGCGGCTGCACCGCAGTGGATGAAACCACAGCGCCGCGATGCGACCGGCTGCACACTATCGCACCCCCGCCCCTTTTTTTCCCACGGGCCATCATTCCAGAGTTTGTGTCATCTGCAAACCTGAGCACCTTGTTCATTGCTCTTTTTTCTAAGATCATTCAAAAGGGAAACTTTGATAAAATGAGAAAAATTGTTAGAAAAAATCTGAAAGGAGCAGCTACAAAAGTAAAAAATGTCCAAGAGGCAATGTCATTGTTAAAAATACCATTCTAGAAGCACAGTCCAGATGTATTCCACACATTAAGAAAGGTGGAAAGAAGGCAAAACGATTACCGGCATGGTTAAAAGGGGAGGTGAAAGAAGCTATTTTAGTCAAAAGATCGTCATTCAAAAACTGGAAGAAGGATCCAACAGAAGAAAATAGGATAAAGTATAAGCATTGACAAGTTAAATGTAAGACTTGATAAGACAGGCTAAGAGAGAATTGAAAAGAAGTTGGCTGTAGAGGGCAAAACTCACAGCAAAAACTTTTTAAAATATATCTGAAGCAGAAAGCCTGTGAGGGAGTCAGTTGGACGCGTTAGATGGATCGAGGGGTTAAAGGGGCACTTAGAGAAGATAAGGCCATCGCGGAAAGATTAAATGATATCTTTGCTTCGGTGTTTTACTGAAGAGGATGTTGGGGAGGTACCCGTAATGGAGAAGGTTTTCATGGGTAATGATTCAGATGGACTGAATCAAATCACCGGTGAACCTAGAAGATGTGGTAGGCCTGATTGACAAACTGAAGAGTAGTAATCACCTGGACCGGATGGTATATACCCCAGAGTTCTGAAGGAACTAAAAAATGAAATTTCAGACCTATTAGTAAAAATTTGTAACTTATCATTAAAATCATCCATTGTACCTGAAGACTGGAGGATAGCAAAATGTAACCCCAATATTTAAAAAGGGCTCCAGGGGCGATCCGGGAAACTACAAACTGGTTAGCCTGACTTCAGTGCCAGGGAAAAATAGTGGAAAGTGTTCTAAACATCAAAATCACAGAACATATAGAAAGACATGGTTTAATGGAACAAAGTCAGCATGGCTTTACCCAGGGCAAGTCTTGCCTCACAAATCTGCTTCACTTTTTTGAAGGAGTTAATAACACGTGGATAAAGGTGAACCGGTAGAATATAGTACACTTGGATTTTCAGAAGGCATTTGACAAGGTTTCTCATGAGAGGCTTCTAGGAAAAGTAAAAAGTCATGGGATAGGTGGCGATGTCCTTTTGTGGATTATAAACTGGCTAAAAGACAGGAAACAGAGAGTAGGATTAAATGGACAATTTTCTCAGTGGAAGGGAGTGGACAGTGGAGTGCTCAGGATCTCTATTGGGACCCTTACTTTTCAATATATTTATAAATGATCTGGAAAGAAATACGACGAGTGAGATAATCAAATTTGCAGATGACACAAAATTATTCAGAGTAGTTAAATTGCAGGAAGACCTTGTGAGAGTGGAAAATTGGGCATCCAAATGGCAGATGAAATTTAATGTGGATAAATGCAAGGTGATGCATATAGGGAAAAATAACCCATGCTATAGTTACACAATGTTGGGTTCCATATTAGGTGCTACAACCCAAGAAAGAGATCTAGGTGTCATAGTGGATAACACATTGAAATCGTCGGTTCAGTGTGCTGCGGCAGTCAAAAAGCAAAACAGAATGTTGGGAATTATTAGAAAGGGGAATGGTGAATAAAATGGAAAATGTCATAATCCCTCTGTATCGCTAGATGGTGAGACCGCACCTTGAATACTGTGTACAATTCTGGTCGCCGCATCTCAAAAAAGATGTAATTGCGATGGAGAAGGTACAGAGAAGAGCTACCAAAATAATAAGGGGAATGGAACAACTCCCCTATGAGGAAAGACTAAAGAGGTTAGGACTTTTCAGCTTGGAGAAGAGACGACTGAGGGGGGATATGATAGAGATGTTTTAAAATCATGAGAGGTCTAGAACGGGTAGATGTGAATCGGTTATTTACTCTTTCGGATAGTAGAAAGACTAGGGGGCACTCCATGAAGTTAGCATGGGGCACATTTAAAACTAATCGGAGAAAGTTCTTTTTTACTCAATGCACAATTAAACTCTGGAATTTGGTGCCAGAGGATGAGGTTTAGTGCAGTTAGTATAGCTGTGTTTAAAAAAGGGATTGGATAAGTTCTTGGAGGAGAAGTCCATTACCTGCTATTAAGTTTACTTAGAGAATAGCCACTGCCATTAGCAATGGTAACATGGAATAGACTTAGTTTTTGGGTACTTGCCAGGTTCTTATGGCCTGGATTGGCCACTGTTGGAAACAGGCTGCTGGGCTTGATGGACCCTTGGTCTGACCCAGTATGGCATTTTCTTATGTTCTTACTATGCTAAGTGACACTGATACCAGTACAGATCCCTAGGGCTCTCCGCTATTCACTTCTCTCCTTTGGGAAAACCGACCATGTAGGCTTATTCTGTTCCCCATCATTTAACCAATTGCCAATCTACAATAGGACATTGCCTCCTATCCCAAGACTATGTAATTTCCTGAGGAATCTCTCCTGAGAGACTTTATCCATCGCCTTCTGCATATCCAAGTACATTTTATCAACCAATTCACCCTTATCAGCATGTTTATTTACATCTTCAAGGATTTGCTTTTTCCTATTAAGCCATGCTTACTCATAGGCCCAGTAATTCCTTTCTTAACTATAGTTTCTACCATGACGTCTGATACTGATGTCAAGCTTACTGGTTTGTAATTTCCCAGATCACCTCTGGCGCCCTTTTTAAAAATGAATTTTGCATTGGCTACTCTCCAGTCTTCCAGTACAGTGGCAGGTTTTAAAGATATGTTAGAGATTAACAGGAGCAGATCTGCAATTTCATATTTGAGTTCTTTCAGAACACATCCTGGTGGTGAAATATTGCTGTTTAGCCTGTGAATTTTCTCTAATACGTCCTCTAGTTTAACAGTGATTTCTTTCCGTTCCTTCGACCCTTCAGAGAACATTTCCAGTCTGGGTATTGCCCCCCCCCAAATCAAAAATTCATTCAATTTTTCTACAATGGTGTATGGGGTAGGGAGTGAAAGGAAGGAAAGAGGAAATAGTGAATTATAAATGTCCAATGAATAAAATTACTAGAGTGGGAGAGCTGCACCAGGAAGAAGGAGGGAGGAGGAGGAGAAATGAGAGGGGGGAAATTTTGTGGGGGGTGGAGGATGGAGGAGCCGGAATGGTTGAGGGCGGGTTCTTCCATGGTGAGGTTGCCATGGAGGAATTTTTAGAACCACGAACGTAATCCTGTAACACTAGTAAGACATCCCATTTTCTAGCTGAAATCTAGTAAAGTTTCATTCTCGTACTATACAAAACTCAGCCCTGATGTAACATTTGATAGCCAGTACCTTACAGGGATCAGTTATAGAGCTTTCATGAGAGCCAATTACAAGAAAGCATTCAAGTCTGTCGTTTAGAGAACTAGCAGTCAAATATCCTGGAGGTCAAAAAAAGTATCAAACAAAAAAAAATATTGAAGTACAATACAGGGTAAAGCTATAGCAGTCAACATCTCTCAGAAAGCTTTGCAGCATCTTTGTACTATTTATGAGACAGCAATATTCTAAGAAGGAGTGATTCTAGTAAGACCTTTCCACAGATTTGCTTAGCAGCCACTCAGTAACACTAACTGCACTGTTTTCAGATCATTCAGTAATAAAAAAAAAGTCTGAAGAGTTTAAGGTAACCATAACTTTACGGAACAGCGTCCGTTTTGTTTGGTGGTGTGGCTTTGTTATGTTTACTCCATGGGGGTGAAGAATTTAATATTACTACTGTGCTTTTAGGATGGGGACAGTATGTCACTTGCCCCAAAAAGTTGGCTTTAAAAAGTTAATGTGTCTTTGGAATCAGCATATCCACCACAACTGAGGGGCACTAAATTACCAACTTAAGGGCGCTTTTAGTGATTCTTTGGATCTAGGCCTATCATTTGGTTATATATTAATGCATAGTCTGTGAGACAAAAACTGGTTATTTTTCATTATTGCTTGATTCTTATTGTGAAAACCAGGGACAAGTGTATAGTCAATTTCACAATATATTATTTCAATATCCTTAATTTATTGATTCAAAATTATTTTTTTATTCACATCTTCATACACATAGGGGTAGATTTTACAAATCTACGCGGGATTTATAAGATACGCGTGTAGCCACCAGCCGTATCTTATAAAATCAGGGGTCGGCGCGCCCAAGGGGGTGCACATTTGTGCACCTTGCGCGCGCCGAGCCCTGCGCGCGCTGCCCGTTCCCTCCAAGGCCGCTCGAAATCGGACGGCCTGGAGGGAACTTTCCATTCACCCCCCTGCACCTTCCCTCCCTTCCCCTACCTAACACACCCCCCCCCCCCCCCCCGCCCTAATCTAGACCCCCCCGTACCTTTATCAGAAAAGTTACTACTACTTGCCCGGACGCGGCAAGCCCCGAACCAGGCCGCTGTGTTGGGGCACTCGGCCATGCCCCCGGACCGCCCACACATCCCCGAACACGCCCCCGATCAGAAAACGTGCCCCCTTGCCACGCCCCCAACCATCCCTTTTTGCAAGCCCCGGGACTTATGCACGTCACCGGGGCTTGCGCACGCCACCGAGCCGATGCAAAATAGGCTCGGCACACGCAGGAGGGTTTTAAAAAGGGTTACGCACGTACCTTATGCGCGTAACCCTTTTAAAATCCGGCCCATAGTATCAAATATTATATATCATACATCTTGTAAACCAATTTAAATAAAGCTTAACAAAATGTATCCTGTATTTTAATTGTAGAATATAAGAGCATAAGAAATTGCCATGCTGGGTCAGACCAAGGGTCCATCAAGCCCAGCATCCTGTTTCCAACAGAGACCAAACCAGGCCACAAGAACCTGGCAATTACCCAACACTAAGAAGATCCCATGCTACTGATGCAATTAAAAGCAGTCACTATTCCCTAAGTAAACTTGATTAATAGCCGTTAATGAACTTCTCCTCCCATGAACTTATCCAAACCTTTTTGAACCCAGCTACACTAACTGCGCTAACCACATCCTCTGGCAACAAATTCCAGAGCAAAATGTTATTTCTCAAATAATACAAAACTTGACATTTCATTCATAGATCCACCCATAAAATACATACATACACACACATATACATGAACTTCCTCACACATCAGAACAAACATATGAAAAAATTAAAAAATCAGGCATTATTATAAAAGCATAAAAAATGCCTTAATATAAAATATACTCAATCATAGGAGCTTCTACAAATGTGTAGTTGGCATAAAAGGACTAATAATTTGAAGTAATTTTAACAAACCCAAATATCAACTAAAAAATCACTATACCCAAAGGACTACCAATGATGACAATCTAACAACCAGCAAAGTCCGACGAAAGATTAAATTTCAATCCCCAGTTTCATCAACTGTTGAAAAGATAGATTTCATTCCCAGTAAGATTTTATTCCTATTCCCAGTAGATTTATTTGGGACTATACATTTGCCCCTGGATTTACAGAATATTTCATATATTTGGGGGAAGTCTTTTTTTCTTTAGCCAGAGTGTTGGTTGTTCCTTATTGCTTCTCATTTGGACATTCTGTAACTTACTGAAACTTGGCATACTGAAAGTGATATCATGATATTAAATCAGCTATGCCCTACTGGGCATTCAGTCCCTACTGTCACCAGGCTAGACCACAAAAAAAAAAAAAAAAAAAAAAAAAAAAGAGGCATGGGGTGATTTTGTAAAACTCCAGGTATTATGTACCTCATTTGGTTTAGGGTAGGGATGTGAAGTTTAGTACTAAAATGTGGGTCTTGTGCTTTAGCTTTGGTATATCATCCCCCTGGGTCTGCAAGTGCTGATCTATCGGTGATGGCTGATTTTATTATTACCCTTCATCTGCACTATGTGGATCTATTGATACTTGGGCACTTTAACGCTTATGTGGCCTGTAGATCCACTAATCTATTGCAATATTTTTGATGGCTCTATCTGCCCTTAGTCTTTCTGAAATTATAAATGTACCAACACATCGTGCCAGTCTGATTCCTGAGTTAATGAAGGTTTCATCTTGAACCTTACTGTAAAATCTGTTTTATGGTCTGATCATTAATTGATTTCCTCTAACGAGTGCTCAAACAAGCCTTTTCTTGGATTTTCCTAGGCCTTATCGTGGGTCTATAGAACTAGCTAGGTTTGAAGAAGAATGAGGAAAATATGAAGCCTTTTTGTACTTTAATTCAGCTGATGAGTTGGGACAAATATTTCTGTATTTTCAATTACTGCCCCGTTAAGGACATGAAAAAATCAAGCCCTTGTTCACCTGGTCCCTGGCATAGTTTAGATCTTCGGGATAAAAAGTGTATTATGTGTCGTGCTGAATGGCAATAGTGAAAACCTTGTGACTGCTGTGTTAGCTACCATCTTGCCTTTGAGGTCCACAGGAAGGAATATTTTCCACTGTCTCGAAGCTTATTTTAACTGACCAAAGGAACTTTTCAATATGTTACATAAAACTTATTATGCCACCAAAAGAGCTGTTTCCTCACAGCTACAGTGTGAGACTTTTTCTGATTACTGCCAGCAAAAGATTTCAGATTTTCAGTTATCCTGGACAACTTAAAAGGGGAGTTTTTGGTGGCCTCTGGTACCAGCCATCCATTAATTTGGGGACACATTTAGTTATGTCTCCTCAGTTGAGATAGAGGAAGTAATTCAGAAGGTAAGGACTTCCTTCTGTCCTTTGGATAACTGTCCAGTTTGGCTGCTGTATAGCTTGAAATCTAGTTTCCTTGAGGTGTTTATAAAATGCGTCATCTTTCATTATCGGAAGGTGTAGCTCACAGTTCCTTCATAAGGGCTGCTGCTCCTCCTATTATTATCCTGTTGATCCTGTTGATCTTCCATTTAGTTATAGGCTGATATCAAATCTTCCTACGTTAGAGAAGCTCCCTTGAAAATAGCAATAGTTTCTCAGCTAAATTATTTTTTATTTGATGGTGATGTTCTGAATTAATTTCAATGTGATTTAGAAGTGGGCACAGTACTGAAACTGTATTATTGTCGCCTATCTGACCAGGTTCTGAGATAGATACACAAGGGGGAAGCTGTTACAATTTTGCTTGATTTGTCAGCAAAATTGATTTTGTAAATTACCTGATACTTATTGAAAGGTTGCAGAAGATGGATATGGGGGTGTGTAAGATCTGTGGACCCTTGCTGGCTGTGGTGAGATTGGTTCAGCCTATGGGGTAGCCCTGTAGGTCCTCACTGACACCTGGAGGAGCAACGTAAGAGAGAAACTGACTAGGAGTTTCACTTATACCAATCCCTTTGCCCTTGGCTTAAGCCCTTGGGTTTCGGGGACCAGCAGGTCTTGGGCGAGAGTCTCTGAGGCAGTGCCATAGGCATTGATCCAGGCCAGGACAGGGTCAGAAGCAGGCAGCAAACAAAAATGGTCAGAGTCCAGGCAGGGGTCAGAGGCAGGCAGCAAACAAGAATGGTTAGTGTCCAGGCAAAAGTCAGATCCAGAAGTCAGAAAGAAGGGAGACAAGGAGGCAAGTGGAGCTGAAAAGATGAGACAAGGCTGGGCTGGAGAGACAAGACAAGGCAAGGACTGGAAACACAGGAATCAGAAATGAAGCGGCAACACAAACTACACAGGCTGTGCAGAAGACCCGTTGCTGAGGCAATGTTAGGGTGCACAACTGGGCCTTAGGAACCCTTCCACATAACATCATCATGAAGCGATGGCAGCTTGGGGTCCCGCTGCAGGCTCTCTAAGAGGCAGCACAGTACAGCACACAGGCGCGAGCCTAGAGGCAGCCCACAGTGGAGGGCAGACGGTAGTGTCCTGCCATTAATACATTATCCATGAAGGGGTGAGTGCTGCTGATCGCAGGTAGCTCCCACGACCGGCGAACGTGGCAGGGAGGACATATATTCAATGGTTTATGTCATTTTTAAGTGGTCATCAGCCTCAGATAAGAAGTGGGATGCAATCTTCATCCTGGAAACTAATTAATTTGGATGTTTCACAGTGGTCCGCCCTATCAGCAGTGTTATTTAATATTTATCTTTCTGTAATTTTTGGGGTGGACTTAAAGTAGACCTTTGAATATATGCTGATGACATTCAGCTATTGCTTCTGGTAGGAGATTATGTACCCACTATAATTGCTATTATTTCTTAGTGTTTGCAAGCAGAATCTGTTTGGATGTGCAAAAATTTCTTTGTTTTGAATTTAAAGAAAAAGGAAGCTTTAAGGGCTAGCGTACCCTGATTCCTGACCTGTTGCCTTCTCTAGCTATAGAAGGGACAGAGATTCCATTTTCAACAGTTGTTAAAGACCTTGAGTTCCTGTGGAACTCCCATTGGTCTCTGTAACCCCAGTTAAAGGCCATCCTAAGAGCAGGATTTTTAAAGCTGAGGTTACTATGGCAACTACATTATGTTATTCCACAAAGTGATTTTCGTACGATATTGTAGACATTTGTTTTGACATCTATAGATTATTTGAATTCATTATACAATGGTCTTCCTAAATGCCATATTAAAGAATTACAATTACTCCAAAATGCTTGCAGCTTGACATTTATGAGGTTGTCCTGCAAAAGAGCATATTACCGCAATTCTGTATCGGCTTCACTGGTTACCTCATGACTCCGGTTTCACAGAGTCGGTTCCATCCGGCATTTTGACATGAACAATGCCTGCCTCTGCATTCGAGGAGACCTGCAATGGGACTACGATTACATGAGGAAGGGTCTGGAAGTGTGGGAGAAATATGAGGAAAGAAGTCAGGGCCAAGCTAAACATGCAGATGCCATTAGTATTTGGGAAAAGAATACCGAATCAAGTGCATTCTCCCATCACGTTTTGTCCATAGTCCTTTACGGACTTGACTAACTTAATGCCCCAGTTACCTGCATTATCTAAAGGGGTGAGTGACTGGATAAATGCCTTTGAGAAAACAAACATCAGGACACTAGCTGTATCCAGGATATAAAAGCTATTTTAGCCAAAATCCAGGGTGTGCTGTGGATCTAAGGATTGATTCTGGACAAAAGGGTAATGTTTGATCATAGTTAGATATTGAACTAGGTGGAGGAGCCTATGGCTGCGCCTTGCAGGCACACTACAAGCTGAGCCCTTTACAGTACTTTTGGGAACACCTGTTAGGGAGAGAATCATATTTAAAGAGCTTTGGGCTAGAATCATCAAACTATCACATGCAATAGGAAGAGGGGCATGTTTTATGATAATAGCCTATTTATTGGAATGTGTGCTTCGCATAGGATTGCACTTGTAGTAATACCACAATTATTGCAGCCCCTGCCTGCAACCACCAGGTGGGAGAGAGAGAGAGAGAGAGCGCTAAGGCCCTTCAAGTAGCTAGCTATTTATATCTGTATAGGAGGCCCACCTAGTAAGTCGAGGTGAGGTTTAGGTAGTAGCGTAAGAGTTAGGGGCCACTTTGACATGCAGAGTGAGACGTATGAACAGAACAGTACACTTTTGTGAAGATTTGATGTTCTTTGGAGTGAGGAAACTCACACAAAGATGAGATTTGTACAATGTTCTCTCAACCTAGCTTGATGTTACCCAGGGAGAGAGTCCCATCAAAGTGCAAAGCCAGCCCACTTTTCCAAAACTCCCACCCCCAACTCCTCCCCCTTTAAAAATTGGCATCGCGCCATGCGTTATGGTGCTTTTCGCATGAGTTAAGGTGTTTTTCGCATGCGAAAAGGCCTTAACGCATGCGAAAAGGCCATAACATGAGTTGGAAAATAACCCCTTTTTTTGGTAATTAAGGCTATCAATGGGGGGAGTCCATCTTATCTTTCAGATTTGTTACCTGAGTATATGCCTATTGTCTACTTGGACTTAAATTCTGATGGACACTGTTTGCACTGTTTCCATCAGTAAAAGAAACCCACCTGCAGGAAACTCAGGCACGGCCCTTTTCAGTTATAGGCCGACCTTATGGAAGTCTTTTCCCTATGAGTTACAAAGCCTTTTGTAAGACATTGAAGATCCACTTATTCCAGGAGGCATTTTAAAGTGCCTGTGCAATTTTATGAAGTTTTCAAGATGTTCTACTGTAGTTTTATTTAATTATGATGTTTTTATTATATGTATGCTATTTGTTACTGTTTGTCTGCATCTTATCAATGTTATTATGTTATCTGCTCAGCATGGTTTACCAAATCAGCAGAATATAAGAATTTTAAATAAATAATAAAGAAAGAAAGAAAGAAAATGTTGGTCTTGCCAGTGTTGTTGGAAATTTTACTTCTGCATTCTTGAAAATATGATGACAGCATAGTTTCTCAACAAAGTCCAAAAAAAAACAATTATATATAAATACACTCTATCTAATGTAATATATTTCTTGACTAGTTTTCGAGACTTTTTAATATGGTCACCATACTACCTTGAACAAAAGGGAGTAACGGATCCAGTTTAATCTGCTCATCGCTACTGCAGTAATCTTCTAAAGACTATCTAAATACTCCTTGCAAATTGCTTGGCAGTAACGGGCAAGTCTGAGCAAGATGCACAGGGATTTAATTTTCAAAGGGAAACTACTTGGGAAAACTGAAAATTTGAAAATGTACCCTAAAGATGCATGCTTATACTTTTGCTTATGTTAGGGCAAAATGTTTTGCAGATAGCCTTAAAGCAGGGTCTGCTCAGTTCAGTGCCAGTGTGCTTTCGGTGGAGTCACAGAATGGCTCTAAGGAATCCAGGCTCAGATTACAGACAGCTTCTGAGGATCTGGATTGGACCTCAGGGGATTTAAAGGGTTAAGTTGGGATGCCAGGAAGTCCGGTATCTTCCACAGGTATCTTCCATGAGACTTCTACTTATTCTCATGGAAGATACGGTGGAAGACCCCATGTGCTCTGATGCTATATTATGTGATATGAAAGTACCTATGCTCTGTGTTAACCTTGTAAGTAAGTAGTGTCTCAAATATTCACTGTGTGTGTCCATGGAAAGGAATTACTGTGGAAACTGACTTGAACTGGATTTAAGCTTCCCCTAAGCATGTTTTCAGCCTTGATTGACATTACCTGCGTATTCATATCTACATAGGCAGTGTACTATAGGTTATGGCACAGAGATGCCAGTCCCAGTGTGGTTTTTGTACTACAGGAGCTTCCAAATCTGATGAAAGACAAATACTGTGGCCTTGTGCAAAAGTACACCATTGTTGTATACCAAAAGTAATAACTAATAGTATTTCTAATTCATATAGCCTTACTCATCTAAAACAGTCTCAAAGCAGTGTACAGTCACAGCACTGCACAGGCTTTCTGTTAGTCATCCATTCTGCTGGATGGGGGCCACCACAGCCTCTCAGCAGATGGACACTTAATGACAGCTTTTGAAGGGGAGGAGTGGGTGAGGAAGAGAAACAATGTTATTCTTACCACTATTGCCCAATTACTGCATATGGTTGGGGAAGCTTAGATATGAAGAGAGTGACAGAGCCAGGATGCAATAAAGGAGCACTGCTCGCTCATTCTTAGCTTCACATTTTTCTGTGTAGGTAAATGGTGCCTCTAGACATCATATCAAGGAGCAAACATCTTTTTGACAAAATTCACCCTATGTTGGTAGCCTCCCAGAGGCAGCCTTATCAGGGGCAACTGTGCTCCTTGAGCTGCTCCTTCCCCCATTATGTCCCCAAATAGGACACTGGGACATAATGGGTTAATGGAACACAGGGGTGGATAAGGAGCAGGGCAGGCAGCTGAGGGACAATACACAGTAAAATCTCCAGATCATGGAGATTTTATATAAAAGCTATTCTCGCCTTTGAAGAGCAAGGCCAGATAATCCAATGTCCGGAAGCCCACGGTTCCCCCAGGAGGTGTCTGTAGGGACCCGAGCTGCTTGGACTTAGGAGACTTCCTGAAGATAGGTTGGGATGCAGGCGCCTCCTGCAGGTCGTGGGGTCCAGGCCGCTGGCACCTCCAGCAGGTCGTAATGCAATACGGAAGTCGAAGCCAAGGAAAGGTCGGAAGCCGGTCCAGTGGTCGAAGCCAAGAGAAGGGCCAGAAGCCAGTCCAGTGATCGAAGCCAGAAGCGTCCGTCCAACAATAGGAGAAGCAGGAACTAGGACCAGAAGGACAACACCACAGAACACAAGAAGCAGAGTCCAGGAACAGGAAACGGGAACGCAGGAACAACACCAGTCCAGAGCCAGGATACCAAGGCAAGGTCTGAGGGGCAGACCTTGCCTTTAAATAGGGAACCAGCAGGGGAGTTCCCCGGAAGAAGCTAAAGTCAATATCTGGTGGTGGTCCCTTTAAGAATCCTGCTTAGTCGTGCACGCGGCTCTAAGCAGGCTCGGCGGGGGAGGAGCCAGCTGCAGAGAACGTCGGCTGGGATGCGGCCAGGCCTCAGCAGCGGCCATGGCCGTGCGCCAAGTGTCGGAGCCGGCTGCCCGCTCCCGCGGGTGCCCCAGGAGCGACCCGACGCCGCGGGTGAGTGGCTGGCCCCGGTTGCAGCGGTCCGCGACCGGCGGCCATAACACCAAGGAGAGGAAGATCACAGCCACAAGAAGACCAAGCTGGTGCAGAGAGGAGGTAGGGAAGGGTGTAGCTGATTCCCACCATAAGGAATCTGAAACTGCACTGAGAGGAGGAAGGGAAGCGAGTTCCACCAGCACCTTCAGCAGCTACTGCACATGACCAGAGGCAGCAGCAAGCAGGGTGATGAACCTGAGGAGCATTTCTGGCCACTGCTACATGTGCTCTGGCTGTCCTGCTGGCCTGACCGTGAAGGGAAAAAAATCTGCACTGAGGGAGCAGTGTGGTCATGATGGTGGTGGTGGTGGGGGGGGTCAGAGGGCAGGGGCCATAGTGGGAATCAGTACTCAGAAAGGGGCAGAAAAGGGGGGTCACAGGGAAGAGAGGGCAAGAGGGAGAGCACAGGAGTGAAAGCACTTGGAAAGGGCCTTAAAAGGCAGAAGGCAGAAGGGAATGCAACAAACTGCTTGGCAGGTGCACTGCTGCAACCCATTGTTTTACCGCGATGCTTGTATTTATGTGAGTGCCTTTAAAATGCTGCTGAGGTGTCTGTATTCCTCTCTAAGTAGTCCTGTGCTGATTTTACTGAGATGTGTTGTACCCTTAGTCCTGTTGTTGACTTATTTCAAGTTTAGTACTGATCTCCATTTTGCCTACTTTAGCCCCGTCGTTGATGGATGTCAAGTTTAGCCCTTACTGAAGTCTCCTTCAGACGGTGCATTACCTTTCAAATATGTTGTACCCCGCCCTTGGATTAATTTCTTATTCAAAAAGGTGGGTGATAAATCCAAGGAAATAAATTAAAGGACACCTGGGATGGGGCTTGGAAAGAAAGAAAGAGGGAGGGGGCCACAAGGAGAAGAGGACAGGGAGCAAGGCACTTAGGAAGAGGCCATGGAGGAAGGAGGAGAGAAAGGAGGGAGCGTAGGAGGGAAGGGGCCTTCAAGGGAAGGACCAAGGAGGAGGGCGAGGACAGAAGGGAAGGGGCCACAGGTGGGGGGAAAGTGAGGCAAGAAGGAAGAGAATTGGAGAGGGCAGGAGGGTGAGGACTCAGGAAGGGTCTGAAGGTGAAGGGAAGTAGGGCAGGAAGGAAAGCACTTGGGAAGGGGCCATGGTAGTGGTGGGGAGAACCATTCATGAAAGGGCCAGAAGGGGAGAGCAGGAGAGAGAGCCCACGACTCAGAAGTGCAGGTGATGATTATTATTACATTAATCTGTTTTCCACAAGATGCTTAACTGCACGTAAAAATTAAAGAGACACGTGTGGGAGTCTGTGAAATGTTTGAGAAGGGGTCCACACTCCCCAAAAGGTTAGGAGCACCTGCCCCAACCTCCTCCATTCAAGAAATTACTAAATGCACATGTACAGTAATAATATTTTAGGTTCGAAACAATTTTAATTCATTTTTTTGAACTATTTCGCTTCAAAATATACACTCTGCTCACTGCAAAATATTTCAGAACATAGGGCCCGTTGTAATATTTCTGCAACCACCGTATATTATTTTGGGGGATTTCCCAACAAATATCCTGCACATCTGGGAACAAACACTTTACAGGATAGACCTGTATGTTAGCAAGAAAGTTTCAAATTCTATCACAACACTGACTGGTTCATGCACTGGAATGTCCTTGGCGGCATCAGCGCCAACCAAACCAACAAAGCTCCATTGTGTGAAGTAATTTGTCATTAGGTGAAGGAGGGTGAAGGGCTTGATCCATTTGCATTGTGTTGGCTGGGATTGACAGGGATATAAGAGCTCACTCAATCAATCACAATTAGCCAATTAAGTACAAACAGGCTCCCAGAGAAGCAGAGGAAGGGGCAGAGTTTGTTTTGTAGAAACTTAAGTGGCAGGCTTAAGTGGCCTCTGGCAGAAAGGAGTAAAATGATTTATTATTGATGTGCCACCAGTTTCTTCCCATGAGGCTCCTACCAAGTCCTAACTCAGCTGGATGAGAAAAAAACAAACCCCATCACTGTTTGATCCTTTTGAAAGCCACACAACAATGGATGCAGACTGTATGTAGATCTTTTCTTAAACTAAGCTCACTTTTACAGGTACAAGCTTTAAGAGATGGAGAGTGAGTGTGTTACTGTCGTGCGGTCCTCCTGAGGCACCGCACAGGAAGACGTCTCTGAGCAGATTCTGTTGGAAGCCTGCTTTTAGAGGATGCCGTGGCTAAAAAAAATGAACACGTTTTACTGTCACTGCAGTCTCTTTTGTCCTTTGACATTCGTTTTCACAAATACTTACCCCCCTTTCATCTTCCTACCAAAAGCGTGGGAGATTGACATCTAAGCAATGCCATTGCTTAGTTTAAAAAAAAAAAAAACCCAAACACCATTCAGGACAATTTTCTAACTAATCATAGTGGAAGTGCTAATTCTCTGTGTTTCTTTCTGTCTTTTACTGCCATTTCTATAGTCATTTCTCCCACAGCCCTCCACCCCAAGTGGAGGACACCTGCTCGGGGGCTTGAGGGTGTGCTACTTCCAATCTTTGTTGGCTGTAGAGGCCATCGCTTATAGAGATGTGCATTCATTTTTTCCGAATTGGAAAATTACAACAAAATTGTCCAATTCGGCATGTTTCAGGGAGCCCGAAAAAAATCAGGATTTTCCCGTTTTTTCGCAAAAAATTCATTTTTCCGATTAGTGCGCACTAACGGGAGTCAATGCGCGCTAACTCCCCGTTAGCGCGCACTAACAAAAACTAACAAAAAGTAACAAAAACTAACGGTTTTTGTTAGTGCACACTAACAGGGAGTTAGCGCGCACTAACTAAAAATCGATTTTTCGCGAAAAAAAAGACCCGAACCGAAAAAACCCGACATTTTCCATGGCGGCCAAAAAACGAAGAATGACACGAACACAAAAAACGATGCACATCTCTAATCGCTTAAGCGGTCACCATCTTCCCTTCCTCCCTGGCCATAAGTGTACAACCTCCATGTGAGCCCAAGCCCAGCCTGCCCCATCAGATAATTCAAATCTGGATCCACCATACCACAGAACATCAGAAAACACTGTGACATGAGTTACAAGACCGCATGAAGCTTCTTTGTGTATTTCTCTGTACTCACAACATTTAAGAAATTATATTGTTGTGAAAATGGCTTCAAAATTCTATACAGCTATGTACTGACGTTTTCATCAGAAACAAATGTACAGAAATTAAATTCTCTTTCTGCATCTAGTTAATACAGACTTTGAAGTAAAGTCCCATTTAGCCTGCCATCCTATCCCCAAAGAACAGAAGAAAACAATTGTAAGGAAAGAAGCCTAAAACAAATTAATTATATATTTCCAAGGGTGGCCAATTTCACACTTTAGGAGCTACAAACAGGTCTGGCTTTGAGACTACCCACAATGAACACGCCTGAGATATATCTGCATGCCCTTACCTCCGTTACATGCCACTGTACTGTACCTCATGAATACACATTGTGGACATCCTCAAAACCGGACTGATTTTTGGCTCTTGAGGACGGGAGATGGCTACCCCATTCTGATGAATATGTATAGAACTGCTCATTGTAGGTCCTATTTTCTTAAGAATTCTGCCTTACAGGATGTCCACTTGAAAACAGTCTGTCATGTTCAAATGCATACACTGAAGAACATTTGGAAAAATGAATGACTGACTATAGTACAGTCCACACCAATTTTCTTACAAAGCAAGCCTGGCAGTGTGGTTGCTGTGTTAGTCCACTTAAATATGTACAGATAAAGGTCTACCTTCTTATTGGATTAACTCAATGTATCTGTGACTGCCACCTGACAGTTAAATACAGGAAGTCCTTATTCTTACGTTGTGATGTCTTAGACTTGCTGTGGTGAAGAATTTGCACCCCATACCAGACCTCCAACAGAGGTTTTAGTTTCCAACATGGCTTGAGGCACTGGAAGCATTTGGCGCTAATATCAGCAATCAGCGCCCGGCTGGACAAAGCAGTGAGAGCAATGCTCACGTCTCCTCTGTGACCTGCTACTCTGGGGTGCAGGATGTGGAGTGGAGGAGGGTCAATTGAGGAGAGAGTAGGGACCCCATGGCAGGAACAGAACGACTCAGGTCAGTGGTGAGAAGAGCAGGGGGTGCATTGCTGATTGGATTCTGCTGCAGAAGTAAGGCAAGCCTGTGCCTTCAGTGAAAATGGCAGGCCTTTGTCCAAGCCAGTCTGTCCTGTGAAAATTGCAAGCCTTTATCTTAGCCTAGCAGTTACTTTACTGAAAACTGGGCCTCAGCCTTGGTGCTGGCATCAATCCTCTAAGCATATGAAGAATAGGCCGAGCAGATAACCAAGAATTCCCAGATGCCTCTGCTGTACTATGGCTGTCAGAGGTGAATGAACTTTGAGTGCCTTTCTGAGCATGACTTGCAGAATATCTCTGAGATGGATCTACTGGCACCAACAGGAAAAGGCCTATTCAATGACAGTGTTTGCACCACAATACAAGGAAACTTGGTGCACGTGACATCAGGATGCAAGCTTTTGTCTTGCAGATGCATGGTTTCAACGGACAGAAATCAGTTGAAAAGGAGATCCTGTGAGGTGACAGTTTTTAATTAAACCCTGGTGCCAAGAAATGGAATTCAAGCCTAGCTCCTATTCAAGACCCAGACTGTGATTTGTTTACACAACAAAAGAAGAACAGAAGAGAATACAGTGCATCAAAGCCAGAGTGATACAGGAACTTGTATGATGGGAGGATGGTTCAGGGAAGACTAGTATAGAATGATTTTTACAATTGAATGGGGGGTGTCATCACAAGCATTTCCTATACATGATAGATTGTCATGACAACAGCATAAGGTATCGTTGTAAAAAAGTCTTTGGGCAGTCACGTCATTCATTCTGGAAGCTTCGGGAATGTTGTATTTTGATTATATAAGTCAGGGCATGTCAGAGATTCACGGAGATGCAAGTTATTACTAATAGAGGGCAGTCATATTGCATCTCCCAGAACACTTGTCTTGGACTTTCTTATAAACAGCTGAATAAATTATATTTTAAAATCTTTTTCTGAATCAAAGTGTTCTGATTGCCCTGTCCCTGTGATACAAAAATTATATACACATAACATTGCTTCTGATGGGTAAATTGGGTTTGACATAAGTCAGTTCGATTTAAGACATGGTTTTCAGGAACCAGTTGTGACTTAAGTGGGAAGACTTCCTGTATTTGCTTCATTGAGTCAGTAGAAAACTATTTCAAATGCGAGTTTGGAATCTGGTTTGAATCCAGTTTAAAGCTGCACTATAAAGTATGTGGCAGGGTTCCATGACCCGTCCTCTTGCTGTGTTGCCTGAATTGTGTATTGTAAAAAAAAAAAAAAGGGAAAAGGTGTTTGGGTCTGAACTATTGCAGCTGTGCCTTGGACCTGCCTGGGGATATTTTCAAGCTCCACAGGCACTGCTTGTTCCTTGCTGTGAGAGGAGAGGTGCCTAGGGGGACCGTCTGTGTATTGAACTTGCTTTTTCCTTGAAGCATGCCTCTGCCGAACCAGCAGTTGTACGGTTAACCAGACACAGTGCAGAGAAAGAGGCCACCTGAACCATTCAGCCTATGGGAGCAGGCCAACAACCAGGAAGAAAACGGAAGACTTGCTGCCCTATGGGCAATAGACAAAGGGGAGTAGCCCAGAGCAGACAGAAGTGAGGAGGGGCATGATCTAGGAGAGAAAGAGACGGCTGAAAACGGGGCAGCATAGAGCAAGTCATCTCAGGACATCTGGAAGCTATAAAATGTGGTGTCATGGCTGGAGAGCAAATCCCAGGACTGAGGCTGAAATGCAAGCCAGGATCTCCCTCTGTGTGTTGAGATAAGTGCCCAAGACTGAGAGAGAGAGAGAGAGAGATGTTATTCAGAAGTCTGATAGCAGCCTAGCTGAAAAATAAAGCTGGCAGGTTTTCCCTGAAAAATCTGAACTCAAACCTGTTTTGTTTTGTATTTTTTGTTTGGGGGAGACGCTGGTTGGAGATATAAAGGATGAGGAGGGAACCTGCCTTACCTCAGGGAAAGAGACATTTTTCTTAAAGTCCTCCGCACTAGTCTGATTGTCTGGTCTGCTATTTGTCTTCATTATTTGATTACAAACATCTTGGGTGCCACCATTTTTTTTCTTTTGTGCACAAAAGAACACTAGATAATAATTTTCCAGGATACCCAGTGGTTTATTACTAGCCACAGTCTGATAAGCTTACAACTTTATTCAGTGCCTGACCTAACTGACTCACAATATCACCAGTATTTAAATTTGTACCTCTTACTTCAGTGTCTGTTTCTTACTGTTGTTTCTGTATATTCTCCCCCCCCCCCCCCTTCTTCTACATCAGGGATGGCGAACTCCAGTCCTCGAGGGCCGCATACAGGCCAGGTTTCCAGGATATCCACAATGAGCACGCATCAGAAAGATTTGCATCCAGTGGAGGCAGTGCATGCAGATCTTTCTCATGCATATTCATTGTGAGTATCCTGAAAACCTGGCCTGTTTGCAGCCCTCGAGGACTGGAGTCCGCCATCCCTCTTCCACATGAATGCAGTTATATGCTATCAGTAAAAAGCAAAAAGCTTTCACTTGGTGTGGTGATTTTCCTGTTGTAGCCTGTTCTCAGGAGTGGTGTGGGAAAGAGGGATAAGAAGAAGCGAGCGGTGGAGCAGGAGAGTGCAAGACTCATCTCTCCCATTGGAGATACGGTAACACGCCACCCCCCACTTTGCTTCTACCCTCGGAGGGCAGATGAGGTTCTCTCCTCAGAGAAGCCTACCCCTGCTCTTGATGGCAGTGTACCTGCATTACCTGAGGGGTGCGCTGCAAGTATATTCAGCCATCATGGAATGCGCTTAAAAGCTGGGTTAGACCCTGTCTTGAGGCTCAGTTATAAATGTGAATTGTACTGCAGTTGGGAAGAGATACTCTCCAGTTCTGAAATATGCCAGTATTTGAAGTTTCTTTGTAAGAAAAAAAATAATTAATCTAAAGTTCAATTGAAAGTATATGAGTTACAATTATTTTGCACAAATGATGATGTTGAATTTCTACAGTTAATTTGTATTTCTGTTTTGTTTGGTCCAAGAACTTTGTAAACTAATGGAAACATTACTAACCTGATAATTTCATTTTCCTTAGTGTAGACAGATGGACTCAGGACCAGTGGGTTTATGCTCCCCTGCCAGCAGATGGAGATGGAGCAAGCTGACGTCACAGTATATATAACCCTGCAGTGACCCCAGCCTGCCACTATTCTCTTCAAAAGTAACTGTGGGCAGACAAGCAAAAAACTTGATTAAAAACAGAAAACCAGAACTAAACCAACCATAAACATTGAACTCACATAAGATACTAGGTACCTCAAGTTAGGGACTGGATGAACACTTATCAGTAATCCCTTGGGATCCAAAGCCCCACAGGAGGACTATTGGCACACTCATGTGCAGTAGAGGGCGGGAAGCTGAGTCCATTTGTCTACACTAAGGAAAACAAAATTATCAGGTAATTTCTCCATTTCCTAGCGTGTAGATAGATGGACTCAAGACCAATGGGATGTACCAAAACTACTCCCCAACAGGGGGGGAGGCTGCATGCAGTCCAGTCAACCACCGCCCATAGCAAAGGCTGTGTCCTCCTGGGCCTGCACATCCAGATGATAAAACCTGGAAAAGTGTGTAAGAAGGACCATGTCTTATCTCGGCAGATATCGATGGGAGACAACAATCTAACCTCCGCTCATGACGATGCCTGAGCCCTAGTGGAATGAGCCTGAACCTGAGTATATAACGGCTTTCCAGCATCCACATACATGGCCATGATCACCTCCTTAATCCAGCAAGCTATGGTAGCCCGCGAAGCTAGAGCATCCTGCCTACTCCCACCATGGAGAACAAACAGGAGCACCATCTTTCGAAAAGACTCAGAGACCTCCAGATACCGCACAAGTCTCTTGACATCTAAGGAGCGCAGGAGGCGATACTGTCCCGCATCCCTGACCTTATCCAGGGACGGCAAGGAAATGGACTGATTCAAATGAAAGTCCGACGTCACTGTAAAGCCCCTGGACTAATTCAAATAAAAGTCCGACATCACTGTAAAGCCCCTGGAATTACCCAAAGGAACGGCTCCTGGCAAAACAAGGCCTGCAGCTCAGAAATTCAACGTGCAGAATATTAAGCCACCAGGAACACTGTCTTCAAGGTCAACAACCGCAAGGAAAGGCTACGCAGCAGTCAGAACATAGGGCCCGCCAAGAAATCCAGCACCAAGTTAAGACTCCTCAAGGGAGGCCTAAGATGCTTCACTCTCTTTATTCTCTATTTGGTCAGGTTCTGCCTCTGTTCTGCATGTGTAAGTGAGGTGAGGTATTTTGCTAGCATGTATAGTTTCTATGTAGGAATTTAGAGCAGACTGGTTTGTTCTGCTTTCTTAAAAGGAGATATTAGGACCTGGTGTAATATTTACCTTTTTATAGATAGGGGCTGAGTGCTTGCAGTTAGTACTGTCTTGGTATGGGATTTTTACTATATTGTTGGATGTCCAAGGGCCAGACCCACACCTATGACGCATTACAATAAGCTTAGTACTATATGGGTTCCAAGTGACCTTTTTTGAAGGGTTTTCTGGTTGGCACCACAGCAGTGCATGTTTTTCTGCACAACAAACGGGTGCTGGTTACAGGGCCCAGCCGGCATCAATTTTATGTACTGATAGTGGAGAAGAAGCACCTGGCGAATGATTGTTCCTTCACAATTTAGAAATGCTGGACCTGTGGATGGGGTAAAATAGGTTCAGGGAAGTGTGTTAATTTGGAGAGTTTTGATTGCCAGAGAGAACAGGGCTTTTTTTGGCAGCGGAAGGGGGATTGGGACAGAGCGTAAGACCGACAGTTTCTATTGTGTGCTGAAATGACAGGAGTCGGATAGCACCTTATAGACTAATCAACTTATTAAAACATGAGCTTTCGAGGATTGTTCACTTTGTCAGATGCACTGTGTGTTGGCTATTGGGGAAAACAACAAAAAGTTTGTGTTAAAAAAAAAGAACGGGGGGTGGGGAGGGCAGCACAGCAATTTTATGCACAGGGCAGCAAAAATGCTAGCACCAGCCCTGCTACTGGTCCAAGGTTATGAAATAATTTGCCACTTGAATTGCACAAAGAGAGAGATTATGTACGTTTTAAGAAAAGTTGAAAGCCCTGTTGTTTCACTAGGCCTTTTCTTAAATGTTCTGTTACAGGACTTATTTCAGTCATTTTTATGTAATGTTTTAATTTGCTTTTGGGGCTCCCTGCGGGTGTTCCCGACAGGAACCCGGTTGGCACTGATCATGAGGTTGGTCCCGATTCCCTGGAAGATGGGGAAATCCCTCTGGGTCTGGAACCGTATCGAACCATGTTGCGGTTCTTTCATAGAGATGAACTGCCAGCCCTGCTTTCCCAGACGTTGAAGCAGCTGGGTGTCCCTAGTTCGGATGCTATGTCAGAGCTGAGGAAGAATCCCATTTTGGTTTCCTTGCGTAAAGCCTCTTGTTTTTTTCCCTGTGATTGACGCCATTCAGGAATTCATTGATCCTGAATGGGTTGCTCCAGAGGCAAATTTTAAAGGGGGTCGGACACTGAAAAGCCCTTACTGACTGCTCCCACAATATTTATTTATTTATTTATTTATTGTTTTTGTTATACCGAGTTTCATGACAGGCATCACATCAACCCGGTTTACAATTAACAGAGTGTGTAAAGCATAACATAACTTAAAACAATGTTCTCAGTAAGAATCTTGAACTTTAAATACAGTGAATAAATACAGTGAATCAAATAAAGGATGTGAGAAAGTTACAAAAAATCAGGGAAATCAACTTGGAACTGGAAAAGGGGAGAGATTGTACAGAGCAATATTTACATTTTGGCCTATTAATGTAATAGAGTAGCAAAGTGATTAAATAAGAATATGTGAGTAACTGTGGCGGTACATCACTATGAGACGGTACATAAATAACCGGATGCATAAATACGATAATGGTATGATAAAAGCTCAGAAGGTATTGATGAGTGTCAATTTAAGGTTGGTTGATTTGTATTAGGTCCAGTTATAGAATAAGAGTTTGTGCTATTTAATGGAGGTTTTATTCAATGCTTGGAAATGCTTTTTTGAAAAGCCAGGTTTTTAGTCTTTTCCTAAATGTTAGAGAGCATGGCTCCTGTCTCAAATCAGGTGGGATAGAGTTCCAGAGAGTTGGACCTGCTGAAGAGAAGGCTCTAAGACTCAATGATTTATGTTGGTAGGTTTTGGCCTTTGGAATTTGGAGTGACTCTTTGTAGTATTCCCTGATGGGTCTGGCGGAAGTGTATTTTAATTTTAATATGAAGCACACACCTCATGCATGTAAGAGATCATGTGTTTTTCATAGCGGGCCCAAAACTTTGGAACTCTTTACCTGAAATACTGCGTGTGATACCAGATAAAAGAGATTTAAATGTGAACTAAAAACATGGCTATTCAAAAATGCATACAACCTAATTTAAAACTTCAGAATGCAGAGATTCCCAATAAAAAGAAGGACAACAATACTAATTGATGCATGAGAAACAAGAGATTGTAAGAAACGCAATACAAAATATAGAATAATATGTGAAATTTATTTATTTTAATTTATTTTTGTAAGTCACATCTTACATCCTTGATCTTTAATTAACATTAGAACAATTCAATTGATAGATTATAATGAATACTTCCTATATAATCCATCATTATTTGCTTATTTTACCTATGAATATCATTATTGTAAACCATTGTGACCTTGGCATGGAACAATGGTATATAAAATATCTAAATAAATGATTAAATATTCAGCAGCTTAGCCGTGCTGCTGAATATACCTTGTAACTTAGCCGGATTAGTTATATCCAGTTAAGGGCCTGATTCACTAAGACATTTCTCCCATTCTGTGTCTATGGGAAAATGCCTTGATGAATCAGACCTTAAGTTACTTAAACAGCCAGCGTTCAATATTGACCTCTAGGAGTATAAAAAGATAATGCATGGGCTAAACAATGGGTACCATCAGAATATGTTATATGAACCATAGTTAAAACTTTGAACTGAGGCAGCAGCAAAATGGGCAGCCAATGCAACTCAATCTTAGCATTCTTTCATTCCATTTTATTCCAGTTAATATCCTCATAGCAGCATTCTGAATTAGGTGCAATATTTGCAAAAGCGTTTTTGGTAGGCCCTAATATACCAAATTGCTGTAATATAGTTTAGAAAATACTAAAGCTTGAACTATGGTTCTAACGTCTTCCATCACAATAAAGTTTTGTAATGGGTGGATAATCTGCAGTTTATAAAAGATCACTTTAGCTACTGTACTGATCTGTGGCTTCATCCCAAGTTTAAAGTCTAATATAATGTCCAAATTACATGCCTTGGAAGATATTCTAATCAAAACATTACCAATCAATAAATGAGGCAAATCCTCAGGTAATCCCGTTCTAGCTAACCATAAAATATTGTTTTCTGCAAATTTAAAATTAAGGTGTTCACAGAAAGCCACTGATTAATGACATCAATACAACAAGAAATAGCATCTTGGATAGAATTTTCAGTACCTTTGCATGGTCGATAAAACTGAGTACAAAAGACAAGGTATGCAATGCAAACTTGAAATGTCTTCCAAAATCAAAATATTGAAAAGTTAGGTGATTCAAAGTACTTTAATACAAAGATTCTCAAAAAGATATTATTACACAGAAAAATATATCCCCCTACACAGTCTCGTGTTTCACCTGAAGGCTGCGTCGGGAGGGACAATCAGCCAGGAAAACCCTTAACTTCCCAAAGTGATCATGATGCACATTTATACACAGTTCTTACCCAAAAAGATGTACAGTAGTTTATTGAAAAAAAAAAGGTTTTAACTGCTAGAAAAAAATCCAGCCATTGCTTCAAAAGGAAAAGAAGAAAAACAATCCCGTACATTCTCCATTCAAAACAATCACATGGTGGCAGAAACATTAATGGCGTGTTCAGACTCTTAACAGCCAATGCGTGACTTACTGGTTTTGTACAGTAAATGATCTGCAGATCGTCAGTTTTATAAAAATACACTGACTCAGTGTAATTCAACTCTGGTGAAAAATATTCCTTAGGGTAACTCTATATGGGCCCTCTTCTGAGATTTTATTTTTCTGAGCGCTGAAAACTGAAAGATCTTCAGTTTTCACATGCCAAACTAAAACTCATGAAAAAGTACAATAAACTACACCAGATCTGATCAAGCCAAAATACAAAACTGTTTGGGAAATGTTATTGCTAGCAATTATAGACACTGTCACATCAGGGGTATCTGAGAGCCTCTTGTGCACCGACTGGAATCTGTCTCGCTGAGGTATCACCTGCATAAGATAGGAAGATGAAGGTAAAACTTACAGTTACGATTAGGGTGAGGGGATTACAGAATTAAAAGAATGTAAAGTTCACAATAATGATCAGCCTTACCGCGTGAGGTATGTGCCCGGAGGACAAATAAACAGCCCCAGCAAACGCACTTCTCTGTGGCAATTTCCCACACAGTGGGGCTGAGGCAATACAATGCACTCAGCCGAGCGTACTGTTTAACTTGGCAGTTGGACGCGGGTTGTACAGGCGCTACCTTTTGTGGGGTGAAACTAATAGAGCTCATCACATGCAAATGCATGTTGATGAGGCTATTAGCTATTAGCCAATCACCTGCAATGCAAAAAAAAAAAAAGTGCATCTAAAAGGCACATTTTTCCACTCAAAAATTAACGCCTGCCTAGAGCAGACGTTAATTGCTGAGCATTCTCAAAAATTGTACAGAAAAGCTGAAAATACTGCTTTTCTCTAACTTTTAAAAAACGTTTTTAAAAAGGACCAGCGCTTGGGTTCAGGAAACAGATGCTAGGTTAACAAGCGTCCGTTTCCTGAACCCCCCCCCCCCCCCCCCGACTGGGCGCTGATTAGGAAAACAGTCACCAATTAAATTCGGCATCCATTTTCTAAACCGGCGGACAGCTGACTTCTTGCAGCTCCCGTTGTGAAGGAGGCGCTAGAGGTGCACAAGCGACCCTAGCGCCTCCTTGGCAACGCGACCCCTAATTTAAACTCTGCACGGTGCCCCCAGGAGAGGTGCCTGGGGACGCATTAGAAAAGCG
This sequence comes from Rhinatrema bivittatum, assembly GCF_901001135.1. Lineage (NCBI taxonomy): Eukaryota > Metazoa > Chordata > Amphibia > Gymnophiona > Rhinatrematidae > Rhinatrema > Rhinatrema bivittatum. Next base: position 71,453,738 of record NC_042617.1, on the reverse strand, counting down.
GGTGCTGAACACTCGGCGCACACTTTCAGCTCATTTTTATTTCATCGGCCCCAGTGAATGCTCAGTCTCACACGCCGCCATCCCAGATATTCTATAACGGACACCATGATGAGGCCCCCCCCCTGACTGGATGGGTTTCTCTTCTCACAGATGAATAACTGCTCACATTCACTGTAATGGTTTATGAATATGCTACAATTGTGCCCTGAGGCCTAGCCAGGTGAATAAAAAGATGGGTGCAACTTATTATTTTCTTTGCTGGTTTAACTTTTAAACCCTAATGTTTTTATTTATGTAGCTTGGCACTATGTTCAGCTCTAGGCTGATAGTTCGATTCCAGCTCAGAGACTTCTCCATCTGGAAGCCTCTTGTGCCACATCACGTCTGGGATAAAAACTAATGACCCTCTCATATTTGGTCCCTTCAGGGGTAAAAAGGAAAAAGACATTCATTACTATACCCAATCCAGATGCTGCCCTTGTTCGTAACTATCTGGAGGACATTAGTTAGCAGTTCTGAGCTCTTAAATTTCACTGGAGAAAAAAAAAATGTGTTTGCTTTTCAAAGTATTAGGGAATTTCTATAAATTCATCAAGCTTCAACAATAAAAGTTGTACACTAAATCCATCCAGTGGAATGGTTTAGTACTGCATCCACGATCATCCCTACAGAGGAAAAGTGATGATTCATTCTCTCCCCAATGTATGACGTTTTTCTCATCTGGAAGGTACCAGATCTTCACTAGGCTTTAGTAAAACAGAAGCAACCTTATTCACGACATGATGCCAAAAGGGCTCGTGCAATAAATGTTCAATCAGATGATGCTGTATTTAAGGGGGAGTCCAGGGTCTGCATACGCCAAACACGCAAAAAAATGTCTGTGCTTACAAAACACTATTTTCTTTCCTGGTAGCATAATAAAAACAAACCTTCAAACCATTCTACAGTTCATCCCAAATTAAATGTGTTAAAATATTTATTGGCACAGGTATTTGCCTCCAGGCTCACAAAACGTGCACTCCAACTATTTAAAAACAAAACAGTTACTGTGTAAGTATTTGAAAAACCATTATAAATCACAATAGGAAACTACAGATGGACTGGTATAGAAATGATACCTTCCAATCTAACTCAATGTCTTACTGTTCATTAAACTTTAGCAGTAACTTTCAAAGCGACACGCGTCTGCACATGTGCACGCGTTTGCCGGCACGCGCACATGGATACACTGATTTTATAACATGCGCACGTTTAAGCGTGCATGTCATACAATCAACTACCCACGATTTTATATTGACGTGCAGATATGCGTGCAAATGCCGTCTTGAGCGTGTAAGTGGGGAGGATTTTAGTAGATGCACGCAGCGACCCATTATTAGGCCTATTTCCCAGTTCCTTCCCAGTTCGCCCCGGTATAAGAGAAGACTTCCTAAATCCCTACCTAACTAGCCTCCGTTTTACCCTACTAACCCCAACCCTTAAAACCTCGCTAACTACCCTTTTTTTTAAATTTAATACTACTTACACGCAGCCCATAGCAGAAGCAAGTCACAGGGCTATGGGATCCTAGTGCGCGCTAGTGTGCGTAACTAACTGCCTGCCGCAGTCCCAGCCCGCTCATGCGCTGCCCAGACCAGGTCCTCATCCTGCCCCTTTTTTGGCAAACCTTTTTAATCCGGGTACCGGGAGATCCACGTAGGGCCTCAGGCCTTTTAAAATCCGTGCGGTGCATGCACATGTGAGTCACGCGCATATCTCCCAGTTTTGCTGCATGCAACCCTTTTAAAATGTACCTCTTTGTGTGTAGTGTATCTAGAGGGATGGGTGGCTCTTCCATGAACAGACCTGGTTTATCACACACATTATGCTGGCTTTGGCTTGATTCTCACTGTTCTTTGCAAAGTCAGCTCCAACTTGGTATGCACAGACCCAGGTCCACCCATCAAGTTCACTCGCGCCACCTGGAGAGACTGAGCAGAAAGGTTCTGGTCATGAGCCTGGAAGAGGAGGTTAGGGTAGGAATAAAGAACGCTGAACACCGCCCACTCCAGCTGTGTAGGGCAAGGGACAGTAAAGCAGGGCTTTCTTACGAGTAAGTAGATCTCCCTGTTTTATTTTATTTATTTATTTAACGTGTTTTGTATACCGTCATTCGGTTTCGCCATCAGAACGGTTTACAGTAATCGTGAAAAAAAGGTTAGATAAACATCATCACAGCAACTTGTCTTGAAGATGGATTATAGTTTCGGGATTTGTGTGTTAGTTATTACATACAAAATGGTCTACTAAGGCGTAGAATGAAGTTAATAAGTAAGGTAGAAGGAGGGTATATAGGTTGGATGAGTTATACAGTTAGGTCAGTAACAACAGGGATTTAAAGGTTCAAGGTATACTTAAGAGGTTCTTTTATAAACGATGTACAAGTATTTGATGAGGAATCAGGTCGACCTATGGTCTTTCTCAATTCTTCCCCATACTGTTGGTGGGAGCAATATTTTGTCATATTGGAGGGAAGAGGAATCACGGCACAAAGTCCCTCTAAATTTGGGAAGATTACATTTTTTTGTAAGTAGGAATCTTGTTTATTTCAAGCATAGGAGGTTTTAATTTTGTACACCTTCCAGCTTCGATCCATCCATCCATCCATCCTTTGGATGCTCTGCAGTCCCCATATACGGCCTACCCAGGGGAATTCTGCACCCACAAACCATACAAATCCAACACACACTATTTTAAAATTCTGCATATTTATTTGTCAGAATGGAATATAATTTCTGTCCTTGAGTCAGAATACATTTAAACTGCAATGCAGAAAAACGTTATTAGTCAAAGATGCAGAACTTTTTCTTGTGCAAAATCCCTCCTCCCAGGAATACGGTAACAGCACATCATAACGCCTGATCCCCAGCTCTCCTTCTCCCTCCCTCCCATAGCTAACTTCCTCTCCAGCAAGCTCACACTCCCAGCTCTCTCTCTCTCTGCCCACCCAAGACTCAATCACTGGTTTGCAGTCTCATTCCTTTCCCAAACTTGACTGCTGCCAGCAGCTAGGGATGTGCAGAGCAAAAGTTTAAGTTCATATGTCCATATGTCCAAAGGGGGTCCCATTTGCGGTCAATATGGACATAAACAGAATTCAATGAGTTGAGTATATGTCCATATGTGCAAATAAAAATTTAAACCCCTCACCCTCCTTAATCCCCCCCCCCCCCCCCCCCAAGACTTACCACAACTCCCTGGTGGTCCAGCGGGGTCAGGACGCCATTTCTGACCAACTTTGCAAGGAGCACGTGACGTCGGCGTCACGTCGGAGTGACGCAGCGTCACGTGATTCCCCGCGGGTTCGCGCCGGAACGCTCGTTCGGCCCAAAAGGAACTTTTGGCCAGCTTGGGGGGGGCCTCTTGACACCCCCAAGCTGGCCAAAAGTTCCTTTTGGGCCGAATGAGGGTGCCGGAGGGAACTCGCGGGGAATCACGTGACGCCGCGTCACTGCGACGTGGCGCCGTCACGTGATTCCCCGCGGGGTCGCTTCCGGGATCCTCGTTCGGCCCAAAAGGAACTTTTGGCCAGCTTGGGGGGGCCTCCTGACACCCCCAAGCTGGCCAAAAGTTCCTTTTGGGCCGAACGAGGATCCAGGAAGCGACCCCGCGGGGAATCACGTGACGTCGGTGTGACGCGGCGTCACGTGATTCCCCGCGAGTTCCCTCCGGCACCCTCATTCGGCCCAAAAGGAACTTTTGGCCAGCTTGGGGGGGCCTCCTGACCCACCCAAGCTGGCCAAAAGTTCCTTTTGGGCCGAACGAGCGTTCCGGCGCGAACCCGCGGAGAATCACGTGACGCCGCGTCACTCCGACGTGGCGCCGATGTCACGTGCTCCTCGGAAAGGCTTTCAGAAATGGCGTCCTCACTCCTCGCTGGATCACCAGGGAGTTGTGGTAAGTCTTTGGGGGGGGATTAAGGAAGGTGAGGGGTTTAAATTTTTATTTTGGATCAACAATCGCGATTTCCAACTTATTTAACATAGCTATGTTGAATAAGTTGGAAATCCGATCGTTTATGTCTTATCACTTTTTTAAGTTAAAAAAAAAAAATAAGTAGCGTTTTACATTTATGTTCAATACGAATGCACACCCCTACCAGCAGCCTCTCTCTTTCTGTCCTTCTCGAGCCCAACACCTCCCTCTCCACTCAAGCTCATCTTCCAGCTGTTCCCCCTACCAGCCTTGATTTGCCAACTCTCTCCCTTCCTCCCCTCCCCCTACTCCCACAACACTCCCTCCCCCTCCTCCAGTTTTCTCCCTCTGCCTTCCCCCAGTTCTCGCCTTCCTCCCCTGACAGCTCTCGCATGCTTTCTGTCACTCTCTTCCTCCCCTCCACCCAGGATGGACGGTCACCACCCCCCACTTGCCTCTGTCCCTCCAATGCAACTAACTAGGCTGCCTTCGTTCAACCTTCAGGGGCCTCGGCCTCCTCCTTGTTCTTCTTCTGGTCCACGTAAGCCAACGCTGTTGCTTTCTTTTGGTTCCCTGCATAAAATTCTACATTGTGCAGTTATATAAAATTCCCCTGGGAGTAGCAGCCACTGGGCACCCCACTGTTGGTCAGAGCGTGGTACTACAGAATGCTTTAGTGGGTAGTACAATAAACAGAAAACTAAGAGCAGCAGTAATAAGGCAAAAACTATTTCTATTTTTTTTTTAGCCATAGGGTCCTGGCCAGCAAACCAGGAATAAAAAAAATAATCACAACAGGTGTTTCTCAAAGTGCTTCCTCCAGGGTGTAACATCTACAGACAAATGGACCAATTTAAAAGCCTCTACCTAATTAACAGTAACTGCCACAGATGAAAGTATGGGGGCTGCACAATATGAAACCCAAGACTTCAATCATGAAATTCAGTCAACTTCAGTCAACGTTCAATAAACAATTAGAAACAATAATGGAGAGGCCTCCGTGCCAAAAATATTAATTCAATAAATCACAGTTGTGTCCAAAATTGAATTTCAAATGATGGAAACATGTTTTTAAATGAATAAATACCAGACAAAAATGACAATAAATAAAATTTGTCCAGTTAAACTTCATGTCGTTATCAAACTTATAAATCTCAATCAATGAATTTTCATATAGCCAGCACTTGATAATTTAGTGGCAAATCCTGATAAACTTGTAAACTTGTAATTTCTTGTTATTTGTCATCTGCTATAGGCATCTTGAAATGTGCTATAAAAACGTATATCACATAAGAATTAAAATGACAAAGCAACATGTTATTAGTTAATTTATGAACCTATATGTAGCAAAATGATAGTATGACATATCACATAAAACAAACAGAGCATCCAGTACAGGAAAAGAAAATTCTAAGAATGAAGCCAAAATAGATCCTAGTGGAAAGCTACGAAACAGAAAAAGGATCAGGCTGCGTTAGGCACATCAGACCCAAACACCTGCTTGAAAAGCCAGGTCTTCACTTTTTTTTTTTAAACTAAGTCAACTCATTTGTGAGTCTAGCTTCCATGGCACAAACCAAGAAAAGGCTCGTTTGCAAGTGCATGGCAAATGGAGAGGGAACGATCAGAAAAGTGATTCTGAAATGATGAACAGGGAGATGTGATACAACCAGGAGGTAGCATAAATGGCCATTCAAATGGAAAGCTGTGAACACCAGAGCAAGACTTTGATTTGAGTTTGTCAGAAAACAGAGAGCCAGTGCAGCTTCAACAGAATGAGACTAACGTGCTCCCGATGCCAGTCCAGAAAGGATTCTAGCCGCTGAGTTCTGGTTAAACTGTAGTTTTCAAATAGATTTTCTTGGTAAGCCTTAGAGGTGTACGGTTGAAAATCTTTTGCTTCTGCCATTTCGTCTCTGTGTTTTTGCTTTAGCATGCATTAAAACCCATTCAAAACACAATTTTACATCCACTACATTGCTTTAGCTTGCATTAAAAAAAAATAACAAGCTCTAAATGAACTCAAAGAAATGACAGCATCTCCCTGGTAAGCCTATCAAAACAACTGTTCTAAAATTCTAGCTGGGTTGTAATCATTGCCTGAACCAAGGAGGCAAGATCAATTACATTTATATAGGGATGAGCCAGCTTATTGGGGTTTAAAAGTATATTAAAAATATACTTCTCCAATTTTAAACCCGCATCCAATGTAACTCCCAGAATGTGAAAAAAATCATTTGATGACAGAACTATACCACCGAAAACTAGTAAGGTTTTTAGAGCATCATCTGGGGATCTGCCCACCCTTACAGCCTCTCATTTGTTTGGATTCAGGCAGCAAGCCAGCCAGTTCGGAAATTCTTCCCACCCCTCATTAGCAGGTATAATATTTCCTGTCTAAATACGAGGAATTATCAACTGGATGTTATCTGTGTAATTGAAAAACTGGAAGCCCAACTTAGTAATACATTCTGCTAGTGGTTCCAGGTACAGAGTAAAAACAATAATGGTGAGGTTAGGGTTCAAGGATTTATCCATTCTCAATGGGTAATAAGAATTCAACTGAAACTACCATTCTGATACTTTTGGGAATACTTTTGTAAAAGCCCACATATCTTGGGGCCCGACATTCAAAGCATGGTAAGTGGGTCTTATGCAACTATGTAGAGGCTGCTGAATATATGCCTATGGTCAGCAGCCTCTGCTTAGCCATGTAAGTTCCTTTATACAGCTAAACGTTACACACACAAAACGTAGATGTGTACTGGGCGGATCAGGGATGAGGCAAGTTAGCCGTATAATTTATACGGCTAACTACTGATATTTGGAGTTAGCTGCATAATTATGGGGTAAATTTTCAAACAAATACGTGGGCGTACATGTGCGCGCACACACGTACTCCCGATTTTATAACATGCGCGTGCAGGCCTCTGGGCAGGCGCAAGTTGCGCATGCTGGCAGCCTGCCGGCACGTGATCCTTTGACACAGCGGCGAATGGCTGCTGTGCCGGAGGCCTCTGGCCCAACCCCCGCCCCCAGACCGCCCCGGACCGCCCCTTTTGTAAAACCCTGGGACTTAGAAGGGTCCCGGGGCTTTACGCTCGTTGCCAGGCCTTTATAAAAAATAGGCCCAGTGCGCATAGGGCTTTTAAAATCCGGACCTATATGTGCAAGTTTAGATGCACCATAGAGCAGGTGTAAACTCAGCCAGGGAGACTTATCCGGCAGGGGCAGTAACTTTCAAAGCAGCGCGTGGGCGCTCATGTACGTGTGCTCATCAGCCTACGCCCAGGGACGCAGCTATATTATTACATACCTGTGTATATACGCTAGAGATGTGCTTCGGAATGGTATATCGTGTTGGGCTTTGTTTTGGGGCCCACCTGCGGGAATTTCGTTTTTCCTGCGGTTCGGGTTTTTTTTGGGGGGGCCCCGATTTTCGGGTTACTGCGCGCTAACTCCCCATCAGTGCGCACTAACTCTTCCACGTTAGTGCACGCTAATTCCCGTTAGCGCGCGCTAACCCGAAAATGAATTTTCTCCGAAATTTCATTGAAATTGCCTAATTTGGGAAAAACGATTGCACATCCCTAATATACGCACGTTATACATAAAACAGGCTGGTCAAGCACAATTTTAAGTGAGCGCGTGCCTGTGCGCGATAATCCCGTTTCTACCATGTAAGCGGGGAGATTTTAAAAGTGATGCCTGCTGGCACCATTGTCACTAAAACTAGTTCATTCCCAGTTCGCCCAGTTAAAGGATAGGTCTTCCAAGCTCCCCTAGTTTAATAGCCTTCCTTCTCCCCTGTTAAAATCCCGCTGATCTGCCTAGATTTTTCTGTTTTATCACTTACACATAATCGGCAGGGGACCCCAGTTACTAACACAGCCAGCTTTGAAATTCTACCCCTTGAAGTACAGCCTGCAAAATCAACTTGCCTGACACATTCAACAGTGTAAATCATGGGAAAGGAATTACAGTTAGTGAAAGAATCAATTTTATATTTTTCATCATTCTGATGGCTAATGAATTCTTCTCAAGATAACTGCAAATTTACATAATGAACATTATTTTGTTTTGTTTTTCATTTTGTTTTTGTTTTTCATTTCTTGTTTGTTTTGTTTCATTTATCCAAAATGAAATTTTAAAAAACACCGCTAAAAAAAAACATATAAAAAATGTTTTTCCTCCTCCCGCCTACCAAATTTTTTTAAATGATGGACTCCATGTGGCTCCCAGGACCCCTTCCACCGCAGGTCTTTTCCACTGGCTCTCTATGAGGGTAGGAGTGATCCTCAGTTGCTCCTGTCCCACCGCTCCAGCTTTTCAAAATGGCCACCAGTCAACTCAAGGCTGGCACTTCTGTTGTATGATCAGTATGGTGATCTTCAAAACGAGCAACATAAAGGTGTGCTACAGATGGTGCCATGGCCAGCCATATTTTTGCTGCAGAAAAGCCTTCATCTTGAGATATTTTCATTCATTTTGAGATAAGGCAATTTTGCTGCGCCTTCCTGAAAAAAGCTATGGGCGAAACATGGTTCTATGTTGGAGCACTTAAACTATATGGAGCACCATAACTATTCTATCTTGTACTTTTCTCAAGTAGTGTGCTGAGTTATTTGAACAACTCTTTGATTATTGAACACTGAATACTAAACATTGGATTGTTCTTAGAAACTCCTTGTGGGCAATGAAGATGAGTGTCTACTGAATCCATATAAGAAATAAGGGTTTATGCTTATCATAAAGTGCTCATTTTTGTAGCAAAGTATTGATTGATAATTTTAAAAATATTTTTGAAAAATGTTTGAATTATTTTGGGTTTAGAAAGTGTTCTTTTGAGTATGTAGTGATTATCATCTGACATTGGTGAGGGTGTCTTCTGGCCACTCTGAACATATTTGTTTTTAACTTTTCTTTTTTTATGTTTTTTGGATTACTTTAATGTCTTCAGATTATTTTGTTGAAAAGCTTATTTGGGGTGTTTAAATGTAAGGTGAAATTGTGATCTGAGGATGTATATATATATATTTGAACTTATTGTCCTTGATCTTTTGACTATGAAGCTTCAATATATTTATTTTTTTGCAATAGTGCTCACATGTATTACAGAATTTTATTTAGTATCAAAATTATTTCATCAAATTCATTTTTTTATTTTGATCCAAAAATATCACCCTCCTATTGATCCTGAAGTTCTTGCCATTGAACTCCAGCCCTGGAAAGAAATTCCATACCGTAGATCACCACTGCAATAGCAACGTCCTGGGCAACCCCCTAGAAATGTAAAGAAATCCTCAAGGCAGGGCAAATGAGGTTATGAAATGTCCAATCTCAGTGAAAAAGAGGAAGCAGCAACTGCTAAGTGGCATTAAAACAAGATAAAAGGGGAAGTAAGGAAATACCATAGAAGACCAACACCAAAGTACCAACAGAAAGGTCAGTATTTCAGCACCATTATAGTAACATAATATCCTAATAAATGACAGCAGGAAAAAAGACCAAAATGGTCCATCCAGTCTGCTTAGTAATGGCCTGATTTTAAAAGGCCGGCGTGCGCCAATACCGGGAGATATGCGCGTGGCCACGCACTGTGCGCATTTTCAAAGCACGGCAGCCACGCGAATATCTCCCAGTATCCACGAAAGATCTGGCTTTGAAGAAAGGGGCTGGCCAGGGGAGGGTTGGAGGCGGGGTCTGGCGGGGTGTGGGAGTGCCATTAGGCACCGTCCCGCTGAAGCATGTGCCGGCAGCCGGCTGGCCCGGGCTGCTCCAGAGAGCAAGTAAGTTGGAATAACAACAAATAAATGGTAGTTAGGGGGGTTTTAGGGGTCGAGGAGGATGGGGAAAAGGCAGGCAGGGTAGGTAGAGGGTTTAGGAAGTTCCCTCCCAGTCCGCTTTATTGGAGCAGATTGGGAAGGAACTGGGGAAAAGCCCTATCGCGTCACCAAAAATCCTCCCCCCCCCCCGCGCATGTGAGTTGGCACCCACGCACGCATGCGTGCATTGATATAAAATCAGGAGCAAATGTGCACGCGGGAAGCGGATTTTATAACGTGCGTGCGTCGGTGCGCGCATGTTATAAAATCGGCGCATCCATGTGCGCACGCCAGGAACCGTGTGCACACATGGATGCCCGCACGCGGGTTTTAAAATTCACCTTTAAGTTTTTAAGGTTGTAACTACCATTCTTTGCAGGTTACCCTCGTGCCTTCTTTTTAGGGTTGTAACTACCACTCCATACAAGTTACCCCATGCTTAGGAAACTCTGTTTTTCATTTTTTATTTATTTTTCCTGGAAATTTCAATGCTAGAACAAAGAAAATCAGCAGAAAAATGACTTTGTTGTAACAAACTGGAGAAAAATAAGTGGAAAAGTAATTTTTCCTTGGGTTTTATTTTTGATATAACATTGAAATTCCCAGGAAAAAATAAGATGAAAGCTGAAAGCAGAGGTCACTGCTCAAGTTTTTCCTGAAAACATAATATAAGCATCTCAATGGTTTGAGGATGAACCACTGCTTCATGCAGGTCACTCCAGGGTTTTGTTTCCATCTTCCTGCCAATAAGAGATCCTCCCTGTTTATCCCATGCTTTTTTTGAATTCTGCTACCATCTTTGTGGCCACTGCCCCTTCGTGGAGGACATTCTCTGCATCCACTAGCCTCTCCTTGAAAAAAAATATTTTCTTGGTCCTGAATCTACCTTCTTGCAGCTTCAAGCTGTGACCCCTAGCTCTATAGCTTCCTTTTCCATTGGAAAAGGTTTATTTGTGCATTAACATCTTTCGAATATTTAAAGGTCTGTCTCTTCCCTCCTCTAAGCTATACATGTTCAGGTCCTGAAGTCTCATCTCGTAGGTCCATTCTGTTTGCCCTTCTCTGGATCACCTCTAACCTTTTTGAGGTATGGACTGTAGAAAGTCCGTCTATTTTTTCTAAAATCTTGTCTAAAGATCTTCAGGCGGAGACTGGACTCTAGAAGTGAACGCAGTATCCTAAATTGAGGCCTCACCAAGCCCTTCCTTATACAGGCACAACATTAAACAACTTTTTTTTTTTTTTTAACTGGTCGCGCTTCTCTCTGCAGCCGAACATCCCTTTGTCAAACTGCTTCACTATCTTGAGATCATCAGACACTATCGCGCCGAAGTCTCTCTCCTTATCAGAGCACATCAGCATCTCGCCCTACTGTGTGCCACTCCTTTGGATCTGTGCGGCCCAAAGGCTTGATTCAGCACCTTTCTGCACTGAATCTGAACTGCCAAGCTTTTGACCGTTCCTCGAGGTTTCTTAGGTCACGTCACATTCTGTCTATTCCCTCAGGCATGTCCACTCTGTTGCATAAGTATAGTGTTGTCGGCAAAAAAGGCAGACTTTTCCATCTAACTCTTCTGCAATATTGCTCAGAAAGATACAGAACAGAACCAGTCCCAGGCCTGATTCCTGAGGCACTTCTCTAAATCCCCCCTACCCCCCTCTCTCTGAGTGAATTCTGTACCACCGTCTTCTCTCGTCTTATCACTCAACCGATTTCTAATCCGGTTCACCACCATGGAACCTACCCCAAAGCTGCTCGGTTAATAAAGCATTAACAATTTGCATATTGTTTCCTGGTACAAGACAAGTGGGGCAAAGGCTGCAATCAGCCCAGCCAGGAAGGCAGCTGAGAGGTAAACAGATTATTTTAGTAACCAGCAGATAAATAGGGCACATAGTCCAGTTTAGCCTTGTGGTTCAAGAGCATGAACTTATATCGCTTAGTACACTATGAAATAAATATTTGAGTTCATTTTAAAAAAAACCCAAAAAAAAAAAACCACGGGCATTAATATTGTGCGCATGGATAACTGATGCTGAACAATATATTCTATTGGGCGGCAACCAGTAGAGAATTTGTGGATGAATTACCTGCTCCTGTGGTGACTGAAACCTGCTCCCCTTCTCCATTGGGTCTGGGGCAGGGAGGGAATCTGCTCTTCTTCCCTCTCCTTTGAGCTCAGGGAAGGGAAACAGCCAGGGCCCCTTAGTGAATCTTCCCTCCTTCCCATCCTTTAGGTCTTCAGCCACCACACCATCAGCTACTGCCGCAGCCATTCCACTGCCACCCTGACCACTACTTAGCTGCCGCAGCTCCTGTGGGTCCTTCTCTCCCTTCCTCACCTCCTGCTGCTTCTCTGGTTCTACCCCATCTCCTGCCACTGCTGACTGACATTCCACAGGCATCCCATATTCTCCCTTTTCACTGCTGCCGCTTTTCTTCCGATCTTCTCCCCCATGTCCAGCCCTCTTTCTCAGGCTTCCCAACCTCCTGCCACTTCCGCTGCCCCAAGAAGCAAACGTAGAACTCAAGGCCTTTCTTAGCTTCTCAGCTGCGCCTTTCCCCTGGGCTGGGGTTCAGGCCCCAACTGGTCTCGTGCATACTCTGGGTCCTCAGTCGGCACCTGCTGGCCATCTCCTGCCAACTCTGGGCCCCTTGTCCTAGAGGAGGCTTCATGGACGAAGCTGAACAAAGTGAACATATGTGCAGCATCACTTTTAACTCAACGTTTCCTCCAAAAGCAAACTCAAAGAAAGAGGGTTAGACACAGTTAAAACAGGAAAGGACATTTTTTGCTGGCCAGACGCTACCAAATCAAAAATTTTAAAATTTAAAAAAAATAAGATTCCAGGTGAGCCAACAAGATTCAGCGCAAACAGGATTTTTTTTTTTTATGCTCATAATGGATGATTTAAATGATTAACTTAATTGAGATTTATAAAGGGCAGAAGCACTCACAAAGGTACAGCTCAAAACTAAATTAAACATTTCTTACCTGACACATGGATCTTGTGATAATCACCAGGCAACAAAAACAGCTTTGAAGTACAATAAAACTCACTGTGGCTCTAGAGCACAATTATCCTAGTGCTGCTTTCTGAGAAATGCTAGTGCTAATGATTTCATTTTCTTTTTTCTACATATTCCTTATACTTTGCTGAATGCTTTCAGGCACTGATACAGCTTTTAGCTTGCTTGAAACTATGTGGAGTTCAGACACCTCACTCCCAGCTTTTGATAGTTAAATCACAGGATTAGCAGCTTCTCCCTTCTCCAAGAATAATCCTGTAAGAACACATACTTGGAAAGCATATTTTCCAACTTTAAATGACCTCAGTCCCATGTTCCCATGCAGCTATCTTCAGGGAGTCGTGATGGAGGAATCACAAAATCTGTACACAAACTGGTTCTGGAGTAACCCCCAGCCCTGAGCTTCCCAAACCTGTCCTGAGGACCCTTCAGCCAGTTGGGTTTTCAGGATATCCACAATGAATATGCATGAGCCTCCATGATATGCACATTTATCTCCTGCCTATTCATTCTGGATGTCCTGAAAACCCGACTGGATGTGGGGGTCCCTGGGACAGGATGGGTAAGCCATGCCCTAGGCAGTTTAGTTTTTAGACTATCCACTTGTGAATATGCAGAAGACAGATTTGCAGGCACTGTCCCCCTCTGCAGGCACATTTCTTTCTTGCCTGTTCATTGTGGATATCCTGAAAACTAAACTGGCTACAAGGTACTCTAGGAATGACTTGAGAAACACTGCTCTATGGAAGCAAACCTGCCATATACCATAACACATTGACTGTCAAACTCAACCAATAACAACCCTACCCATAAAAAGGCAGAACCTCAGATATTACAACTCGCCTTAATACATTCATACACCTCATACTAGAAAAACATGAACTGCTACAGACTCCTGCCCAGACCCTACCTACTAGCAGAATAACAGCCACATAGACAGACCCTCATCAAATACAGAATAATAAGAGACCACAGAGAAAAGTACAGACAAAAATTGAAATGGAAACCACAAGAAGCCAAATTCTGCATGAAATGTAAGAGCAAAGAAAGAGAAAGAAATCTATTTCCTTCTGAACTCAGCAAAATACTGATATCATGAGACACACATCGCAAAGCTGACATATCACTAAGCTGGAAATAAAATGCTTTTTTCTACTTTTGATGTCTGGATTTTCATTTTTCTAATCATGTTGGTCTCAATATTTTTTTCTCTGTCTTCTCTTTTTCCAGAGTCTCCAGTCCATTTGCTGTTTCTTCTGTCTCCTCCGTCTTCTCCTACATCTATCTTCTGTCTCCACTTCCTCTCCTACATCTGTCATTGATCTTTCCCTCCCATCTCTTTTCTGCTTCTCTATCCACTCATAGCTACATTTCACCCCTTCTCCATCCTCTCATTCTCCAGTCCTCAATCGCCCTCTTCTCATCTCTCACCTACCTACCAGCTTTCTATCTCCTGCTCCCATCCCTTTTCCACCAGTTCTTTCACTCCTTCCCCAGCCTATTTCCCTTTCTGTCTTTCACTCACTTCCTGGTGCCCTTTTTCCACCTTCTGCAATCTCCCCCAGCCCTCAACTACTTTCCTCTGCCTCATCTCTCCACAAGCCCCAGTTTCTTCTGTCACTCATTCTCCTGCCTCCAGCCCTTTTCTTCTGTCTCTCACCCCCTTACCCATTTACCTCCTCCCCAGCCCTATCTCACCCTATCTAACCCCTTTCACAAATCCATTCCTTTTCCACTGTCTCGCATCCCTTCCCCAGCCCACCAGGTGTTTCATACCATATTGCAAATATTCCCCACCATTCAGCCCTCTTTCTCCTACTCCATATCTCACACCTCCCAGCTCATCTTACACACCACTGCTTATACTCCTCACCCAATTAATGAGTCTCTACTCTCCTCTCCCAATCTCTGAGTTCCCGTTTCACTCTAATCCCAGAGACTCCATTCTCTCAATCCCTACCCAATCATTGAGTGCCCACTCTCCTACACATTCCCGAGTCTCCACTCTCTCCTTCATACCTAACCTCCTCTCCCCTTATGCCCTCCTAATCTGGGAGTCCCATTTTCTCCTCTTCCTATCCATCCAACCACCAAATCTGGGAGTGCCCCTCTCCTACCCTCATCTATAAACCTCTAATCTCTCCTCCCCCCACCTATCCAGGACTGCATAATCTCCTCCTCCCCATCTGGGAGGTCCCACTCTCTCCTCTTTCCTTCACATCTTTCAAATCAGAGTCCTTGCGTCCCCCATTCCACATCCACAAGGCCATATCCTCCCAAATCTGCCCGCCTCCCCTCCTGGTACCTTTACGTTTGTCCCTGAAGCTGACTCTACCTGTCCTTTTTCTCCCTCACACCTGCTTGTCACCCAGCTGCTCTTCCTTCCATGGCACTGACACCTTTTATTCTACATTCCTGCAATGATCTATGGTTGAACCATGTGGCATACTAGCTGGGTTACAAGTAGGCATGGAGGAGAGGAGAAAGAGGTAGGGAGAGCCACAGGAGTAAGAACATAAGAACATGCCAAACTGGCTTAGACCAAGGGTCCATCAAGCCCAGCATCCTGTTTCCAACTGTAGCCACTGTTGCCTTGACCACATCTTCTGGCAACTTATTCCACAGCTTTATTAGGCACTGAGTAAAAAAGTACTTTCTATGATTTGTTTTAAATCTGCTGGTTGTTCGTTCCGTGGAGTGTCCCCTGTTTTAGTATTATTTGAAAAGGTAAATAGCTGTCCTTTATTTACCTGTTCCACCCCGCTCATGATTATATAAACTGCTATCCTTTGTTTTCTCTTTCTGGTTTTGACATGTGAATCTGAGTGCACACCTCCTAAAAAATGACAGCCCAGCTTCCACTCCTCCCTCCATCCCCTAGTTTCTCTCTTGCCCATTCCCTGTTTCCCATTTGCAGGCTCCTCTCCCTCCCCCCGTTCCTATGTAATATTAGGCAAGCTTTGAATTTGTTTCACTATAACATTTCAACCATATTCAGTGTCCTGATGGTTCCCCCAGCCTCAATCAAATATTTCAGTTCAACTATTTGGTCACCTGAAATGCTTTTGAGATACACCATGGGAATTAATATAGGGGGGGGGGGCCAATCCTTTAATTATATTGTCACAATACCTTACATTGTTAATAGGCATTTAGCATTCATATACGGTGCATCAGAAGTTGGTTCTGCAGAGCCGAGCAGAAATAGTTTATCACATCACACATTTTAGACAACATGCATGCTGTTTTCCATTAAAATATATCAGAACAGCATATAGCAGCTGCAAATGTATAATCTAGTTCTAGAAATAATAATAAACATACAGTGCCAAGCTATGTTCCCCCTCAAGGACAAGCAAATTGTTATAGGTAGATTAAGATGAACAGAAGTTTGTTAATCCATGAAATCTGTAATGGGATCCTACTCCAGACTGCAGCCACCACTAAAGGTCAGAGCAAATGTGATTTGTCCATTTCAGATCTTCAAGGCAAGGGATTCCCCAGGGACTACCCCCCTTCTCCCTTCCCTCCAGAAGTGAAATGTGCTTAAGCCTTGGGTGCAGTTCTCTCCTTGGGAAAAACACACGGGAGGGAGGGGGAACAATTTGCCTGGATGGGTTCACAGTGTTCTCCCTCAGGCCTAAGGAAATCCCTTATTCTTCCCACCTCCTTCCTAGAGAGCAGATTATGTCTGCCCAGGGAGGGATTTCCACCCTTTCCTCTCCTTCCCAACATACTCTGATGGGTCAAGGCTGCTCTGAGTGTGTGCTTTGCAAATGAGGACTATGGATCCGTTGCCGTACCATACGCATACTGCAGAGATGTGTAGCTTTTAGATCTTTCTCATATTGCCCCTCCCCCTTGTGGCCTGTAGTTTTGCTTGTCTAATTTAAGCTGGGATGAAAGGGCAGGTCAGGACTAGGGCCAGTCCTCTGCCTAGCCAGCTCCCTCTCCCTCAGGTTGAGCGCTTGGGATCTGGGGCCAGCAGGACTTGGCTGTGGTACCGGTACATCTTGGTGAGTGCTGGCTGGGGCAGGAGCTGATACTGGTGACAAGTGCTGCTAAGGACTGATACAAGATCTTGAGTGCAGGCAAAGACTCGAACAGGAGCCTGAGTGCATGCACAGATTGGAACAGGAGCTTGAGTGCAGACAAGGAATGGAACTGAGGTTTGCGTGCAGGCAAGACAAAACAAGGACAGGACTGACAAGGACAGGACACAGAGAACAAGGAACACAGAACATAAAGGCTCAAAGGCACAAGGGACTAAGGAGGCCTAGATAGGTCACAGAGCTTAAAAAGTTCTAGGTAGGCCTCAAGTCAAGGCAAGGAGTGATAAGGCCAGATGGCTATGAGGCAAGGCAAAGCAAGGAGCATGAAGGCCGGATGGCTACAAGTTAAGAGGGTCAGGGCAAGGAGTCAAGGCAGACTCGATGTAGGGCTGAGGCTTGGGTGTGGTGTAGGCAAGGAGGAGGAGCTTGGCAAGGCTGGCGACATGGTTCACCGAGAACCCCTGGTGGCTAGGAGGCTGCACCACAGGCTGAGCAGAAGGAGCTGTGAGGAGCTGACATGGATAGCATGGAGTGGAGTTCCAAGGAAACCTCTGATGGCAGGGAGGTAACATAGTCAGGGTACGATGAGGCTGCGTAGCAGGTGAAATCTTAACATGAGTAAGACCAATTTGAGACCTATTGAACCTTCGCCCCTGGGAAGAGAGGAATTTGGGACTCTCTGTGCAGACTGTTTTACCATTTTTGCCAGCTTGGAGGGTTTTTCCTGCCCAAACAAGCATACCCTGTCCATTTGGGAACCTCATTTAATCCATGCCCTGGAGGGTGAGTGTTTCCCTGCCCTGGTAGTAGGAAACCCTTGCACAGATAGAGGAAAGACTGTAAATTGAAAGACCAGTTGTGGTGCTAAGGACTGGTTTTTTTTTTTAAACTGTGCCATTTACTCATCTGATTCACCCTCAGTAAAATTACTTTCGGACACCCTACCCGAGTCTCCTGTTTATTCTTGACACCTTACAGCACTCTTGTCCGTAAGAGAATTTTACTTTTCCCCTGAAGAAGTGTTTAAAAGGCACCCTGTCACTCCAGGCCCTGAAAAATGATTTCTTTCCCCCACCAACAAAGGATTCGGGCCCTGAGGGAAGGAGACTGTGTTACGAGCTAGTCTGTGTGATCCAGCCCCAGATTTACTAATCATTTTATGGCCCCTGGGGCCTACACTGTAAGCTGTCCACACTGTCCACAGGATCCATGATGGATATTTATCCTTTGATATCTTGGGATGTCACTACCCCCTGAAATACTCCTCCTGCCCAGTATTCTTAATACATTTCAGAAAAATCGGAAGTTTGGGTTGAAACAAACTCCGTAATTTTAAATTGGCATTTACTTGAAAATATATCCTGCTACTTACTAATGCTAATTTTTTGAAGACATGTTTTCAAAATTGAATTCTCCCCCTCAAAATCTATTTTGGCAACAGCAAAAATGCCACATTCTTCTTTTGCATTAAGTCATATAAAGAGATCCTGAATATTCAGAGTTGCTTTCTAGCGACTAATGGAAGTCAGTCCAGTTAAAGAATATGGACCTGCTATCTGGAAATATAACTCGCAGCATGAAATCGCAGCTAGGTTGCCCTTCTCATGTTCTCTGTCCACAGAATATTATGAAGCAAGACGGTAGATCAGAAAGACTGCTGCTCTACGTTCTATAAACTGTTCCAAAAATAGAGCAAACATCATTTATTCAGTAGTCAAGCTTCAAATGATGTGTATATTAGAGCTTGAGAACAAGTCAAACTGATCAACAATTCACTGCTGACATGTTATAAGTGGGAATCAGAGCCAGTAAACTTCAGATCTACTGGCAGAAACTCTACTAACTAATCAAAAAATGGATCCTAACAGTGATGCAGCATAAGTTCCCACGTTCTTCTCACAGATCGAAGAATTTTCTAGCCTACTAGTAGATAAGGCCAGTGGTAATCAGTGGTTAGAAGAACCCTTACATTCTCCACTCTGCGACATCAGCAGCTGCAGTCTCTTCCTGTAGAATATCAATTATATTGCATTGCCACATTTCAGCACAAATATATTAAATCATAAATAAATCAATGTCATTGATATTGCCGAAAAGCAGCAGTTCCATTATCCACTGTGCCTTAGTGCCTCTATTCCCTCCTCTCCAAGACAGACTGTCGCATTTCTACCTATCAGCTGACAAATGATAGCATGCAGAGGTGGAGAAGTGATGGATAACGAACAGAAAATAAGCTGCATCTTCCCTCTTTAATAAGTGCTCAGCCCCAAGCTCACAGACACGTCATCATATTTATTTTCTTAACCAGATCAATCTCCAGCATATAGAAAAGAAAGAATCTGAAGATCAAGGTTAAATTTATGGTTTGGGCACCACTGTGAGGATATTTTAGACAATAGGTGGACATTATCTGGAAGAGTTTCATGGAGAAAACTGTACACATCGGAGTCAGTTTTCAGCTGCAGCTGAGTGCCTGATCTAGATTACCTGATTTGGGCCACCTTGGTTTAAGTATATTTTCAGCTGAACTTAGGTGGCTAGGTTTGCGGCTTAAATTCCCTGAATCTAGGTGGCCCAATTTAGGATATCTATTGCTTTATTGTTTGAGTCTGCATGCCTAATTTTCATCCCCCAATATAATCCTGCACCCAGGGCCACCCACTTTTCCAGCAGTTACATTTAGCTGCTCAACCCTGCCCAATTTTTAATGGGACCTATATAACCGCCTTTCTCTTAAAGCCAGGCAGCTAGATTGTTTGAAAATTGATCCCATATTATGTAAAGGAGAGATGTAATACAAACGCTGAAATATCTTATCTAACAGACTTCAATAAGGCACCAGAAGTTACCACTCTACAGAAAGAGAAGCTCAAGGCCAAGGGAGTCATAATATGAGGGTGAAAAACGGGAGGCTCAAAAGGACTGTGAGGGGAAAAAAAAGACTCTCTCTGCACGGCACAGCGTCTCAGGAGACGCCGCAGGAGCCAAAACAGTGGCAGAATTGAAGTATACCTGGGACAGACACAGAGGAACCTTACTGACAGGGCAAAAGAGGGAGAAGACCACTCAAACAGGACGTGTGACCGCACCGCAGCGGCATAAAAAAGCAGGCTGGATAGACCCTGGTCCCTGTCTGCCCAATTTCTAGCGCCTGCCTGATTTCCATTTTCAGTTTATAAAATGCGAAGTTTGGCTGCCCACACTGAGCTCCACTTCTCAGAACAGATATTTTTCAAGTGACCTTTATGTTTAACACAGCTAACGTGCAGTGTTTTACTACCGTAGCATACTTTAATAATATGTGGGCTTGCAAGGCAACGCTTTGAATTTCATCTGTGCTAAATCTGGCATTGCTTTCTGGGTGAGGAATGAAGATTGCAAGAGCAATGGGGAAGGTTAAAGAATATCTAGCAGAGGATTAAAAAAGAAACACTTATATTTGTGTAACTATGGTACCGGGGGAAATGTTCTGATTGGTTGGTGGTCTATATCAGGCAATAGACTGATGCACTGTAAAGGAGAAACAAAAGAGTGCATGGCTTGCTGGGCAGACTGGCTGGGCCGTTTGGTCTTCTTCTGCCATCATTTCTATGTTTCTATGACAGCCAGTCTTCTCCGGGGCAGCCTATAAGCACCACGCTTCTGCTGTGGCTCCAAACTGATCTGACTTTTATTGATAAGGACAACTTATAAACAGCTGCATTCCGCAAGAAACAGTCGGTGAATACAGTTCTTGACATCTGTTAGAGCAGTAGAACTAAAATCCCCAAATTCCATAAGGCACCACTTGACACAAACTACACCAGTCTCCCCTTGCAGCTGCAGAAATATCGGGTACATTCCAGCATTGGGCTGAGCCCCTGTTTCCAGGAGCTGATACTCCTTTTGAGGAAGAAAAAGATCCTTTTTGACCCAGCTCCTCCTGCTTTGGGTTAAACAGTTGCTCCCTAGTGAGAAGACATTAAATTACTCACACATCTGGGAGGTGATCCAAGAAAAATCCTGTTAGAGGGAGATTCCTCTTTTGAGCTCTGCAGAAACCTCCCTAGGAGCACTAAGTTGCCCAGCAAGAGAGCTAGATGGATGTCACCTGTTCCACCTAAGCCGCTTAATCAGCGCATTCCCTTTCAGTCTCTCACTCCAACTTCTGGTTGCCTCTTTTCTTCCTTTAACACGTTGCCCCTGAACCCACCAGCACATGCCCAGATCTACTTTAGAATATGCCATACCAGCCTCAACACAGAGGTCCTATCGGCTTTACCATGTTGCCCACGGGCTACATTTGAACTTTCACTCTAAGCCTTTAAATATACATTGTTTTACAATGAGTATAATTTTCTTCACATAAAAGTTCACAGCATAAAGAAAGTGGTTGGTTGTTACAAGATTTCGGGGAAAAATAAAATGATACCTACCTGATCAGCGAGATTATCTTTTTTGAAAGAATAAGCTGGTATAAACAAGCATCTCCCAACAATTGAGGGGTCGATATTCAGTGCCACTTAGCCTGATAAGTACTGACTTATCCAGCTAAGTAGCGGCAGCTGAATACTGGGCCATGCTCAGTGGCCAGCACTTAGCTGGCTAACTACTTAAGCTAAGTGGTGGACAGGCTGGGGATGTAACTTAATTGGATAAGCAGCGATGTTTATACTTATCCATCTAACTTTAGACCAGCTACTGAGATAAACGTAGATAAATTCCGTGCTGCTTATCCCAGGGGCAAGCAGTGGATTTTCCCCAAGTCCACCTGAATAATGGTTTATGGACTTTTCTTTCAGGAAGTTGTCTAAACCTTTTTTAAATCCAGCTACACCAACAACTTTAAATTAGTTTAGTGGGCAAACTAGACAGGTCATACAGTCTTTTTCTGCCATCGCGTTTCTCTGTTTGTAAGACTGAGATTTATAAAATCATGAGTGGGGTGAAGTGAGTAAATAGGGTATGGTTATTTACCCTTTCAAGGCCTAAGGGACACGCCATGAAACCAGCAACCAGCACATTTAAAAACACATTTTAGGAAGTATTTTTTCATTCAGAACACAATAACATGTAAAACTTAAGGTTGTAACTGCCACTCTGAGCAGGTTACTCCCATATTTCTCTTAAGGGAAGTAACCGCCGCTCTGTGCATTTATCCCCAAACCTTATGTTACCCATAAAAATTTCAGCCAGGAACATTTTTTAGTGGGTGATGCGCTTTCTTGAAAATTCACACAGTGTTGCTTGACGTGCTTTGCTAATGGACTTGGCCGTAGAAGCAGTCCTGTGCTTTTCCCCTTATGTCTGCCTATCAGTACCCCAGACCGTAGACGTCAGGACCCTCTTGGTTGTTGTCTGAATCCAATTCCTCTTTTCCCCCTGCCGCTGAAGCAGGGAGCAATGTTTCAGTTGCATTGGTTAAGGGTAATAATCTCCATGCTTTCTGCTCCGGGCAGTAACTGCCGCACCAGCAAGTTACCCCATGCAGGCTTTCTTCATTTCCTTTAGGAATTGGCCCTACTATAGCTCTGGAATCTGTTGCCAGACGATGTGGTCAAGGCAACTAACCTGGTGGGGTTCAAAAGAGGTTTGTTCAACTTCCTAAAGTAAAAGTCCATAGATAGTTATTAGCCAGGTAGACTTGGGAAAGCCAGATCTTATCTCTGGGAGTGAGACACAAGAAATAGATCAACTACTGGGGATGTGCCGGGTAGGTATTTGAGACCTGGATTGGCCACTGTCAGAGACAGGATTGCTGGGCTCAATGGATCTTAGTCTGACCCTTGCTCTTAAGTGACTGGAAAGATGTGTATTTTGTAAGCACATTGGTATGCTTATAGGCTTTCAAGATTAAAACTAGTATTTCAGGGCCCAATATTCAGCAGATATCCAAGTGAACAAATTAGATAAAATGAACAGGCTAACTTGTTTGGGATATTCAGGGGTGTGGCCATATTCTGAATATACCTGGATAAGTTAAAGTTAGCGGCTAAGTTTATCTGTGTAACTTTAGATCTGCCCAGTAGCAGGCTGTTTTATGCATCCACCGCCCTCTCCATAAAGAAATATTTCTTAATATTACTCCTGAGTCTGCTCCCTTTCACCATCATCCCTTGACTCCTCATTCTAGAGCATTCTTTTCATTGAAAGAGGCTCAACTCCTGTGCATGGAAATCTTGGAAATATTTAAATGTCTCTATCATTTCTCCTCTATCTCTCAACTTTCCTCTAGGATATACATGTTTAGGTCTTTATGTCTGTCACCACATGCTTTTGAACAAAGACTGCTGACCATTTTAATAGCCACCCTCTGGACCGACTCCATCCTGTTTATATAATTTTGAAGGTGCAGTCTCCAGCATTGTACACAGTATTCCAAGTGAGGTCTCACCAGGGACCTATACAGAGGCAATATCACCTCCCTTTTTCTGCTGATCATTCCTCTCCCTATGCAGCCAAGCAGCTTTCTGGCTTATACCATCACTTTATCCACCTGTTTGGGCACCTTAAGATCATCAGATACAATCACCCCCAGATCCTGCTTTTCTTTTGTATTAAGAAGAATTTCACCCCCAATACTGTACCCCTCACTTTGATTTTTGCAGCCTAAATGCATAAAACTGCATTTTGAGCTTTAGATCTTAGTTGCCAGACCCTAGATCATTTCTTGAGCTTTGCTAGATCCCTTCTTATGTTTTCCTCACACTACTGGCTGACTACCCTGTTGCAGAATTTGGTATCAGCAAAAAGGCAAACCTTTCCCAACAATCCTTCAACAATGTCACCCAAGAAAATGTTGAAAAGAATCTATAAATGTACCAATCCCGAGGCACACCTCAGAGTGAACCCCAGTTACCTGTGAGGGAGTGTACAGCAGCTTCCCTTGGTCTACCTTAAAGGACCGGGCTCAGATATCTCGCCCAGTCCTCCTTAAGCTTGGGGTCCCCAAGGGATCCTGGGAGGAGTCCAAACTCTGAGCATAAAACCTGGGGGCCTAGACAGGCTAGAGGGGGCCCCCAGGGAGCTGACGGAGTCCCAGACTACAGAGACCACTTATCCGTGAGGTGGGTAAACCTGTATGTGTTTAAGCCAGAGACTGCCTGAGTTCAAGGCGCCTGCTTTATTGGTTGCTGCCGAATGTTTGCTGTCCCATATCATTGTAAATAAAGAGCACGTAAAGCACAGCCAGAGTGTATGTGTGCATTTCTCTGGCTGTACCCACAGCCATTGACCGCTCCTGTGCCACATTACCAATTCGCTTTGTTGCCTCCCACTCAACCAGTTTCTGACCCAGTCAGTCACTCCAGGGCCCATATTAAGGGCACTGAATTTATAAGTCATCTATCTGGAACCGTGTCAAAGGCCTTACTGAAATTCAACCACACTTCATCTAGTGCTCTCTCCTGATCCAACTCTCTGGTCACCCGATCAAAGAAATTGATCAGATTCATCTCATAAGATCAACCTCTGGTAAAACCATGCTGCCTCGGATCTTACAATCCATTGGATTCCAGAAATTGCACTATCCTGTTTCAGCAGCGATTCCATTAGTTTGCTCACCACAGAGGTCAGATTAATAGACCTGTAGTTCCCAGCCTCCTCCTTATTTCCACTTTTTATGAATAGAAACCACATCTTGTCTTCAGTCTACTGGAACTACTATGAACTAAAGAAGCACTGAAAAGGTCTGCCAGCATAGCTGCCATAACATCTCTAAGTTCCCATAATAATCTTGGATGTATCCCATCTGCCCCATCACCTTATCTATTTTAAGTTTAGGTAGCTCCTCTTGAACAAACTTTTCTGAAAATCTATTGAGGTTTACCTCACTTCCAATTTTATTTGTGTTTGTTTTATGTGATCTCCTCCTGGCCCTTCCGCAGTGAACAAGCAATTTTGCTTTTTTCTAATTTTCCTCCCCTTCACAATACCACTTTTGTACTTTCTAAAATAAATCTTATCCCCTCACTTTATGTATTTTCTATTTTTTCTTCCATTTGAATTTTTGCATTCCTTAGAGATATGCATTGGGTGCCTGATTGTTTCCGCTTTCGGGTTCGTGTGGCCGCAGGAAAATCTCGTATTCCCACGGATCTGTATTTTTTTTTCGTGAAAAATTGTTTTTTGGCTTAGGGCACGCTAACTCCCGTTCATGTGTACTAACAAAAACTAATGATTTTTTTGTTAGTGCGCACCAACGGGGGTTAACGTGCACTGAGGCAATGGAGGGTAAAGTGACTTACCCAAGGTCACAAGGAGTGACAGCAGGACTCAAACCCTGGTCTCCTGGTTCATAGTCCACTGCTCTAACCACTATGCTAATCGTTTTTTTTTTACTCTTTCGGATAATAGAAAGACTAGGAGGCACTCCATGAAGTTAGCATGGGGCACATTTAAAACTAATTGGAGAAAGTTCTTTTTTACTCAACGCACAATTAAACTCTAGAATTTGTTGTCAGAGGATGTGGTTAGTGCAGTTAGTATAGCTGTGTTTAAAAAAGGATTGGATAAGTTCTTGGAGGAGAAGTCCATTACCTGCTATTAATTAATTAAGTTGACTTAGAAAATAGCCACTGCTATTACTAGCAGCGGTAACATGGAATAGACTTAGGTTTTGGGTACTTGCCAGGTTCTTATGGCCTGGATTGGCCACTGTTGGAAACAGGATGCTGGGCTTGATGGACCCTTGGTCTGACCCAGTATGGCATTTTCTTATGTAAAGACATGTGATGCAAACAGCAGTTTAAGATTGTGGATATGGCTCATTATATACGCATGAAGCTTTGCAAAAGTGGGATTTTAAAAAGAAAATGCATGCTGGAGAGAAGATGGAGGGAAAGCAGACTAATTAAATAGTTTTTCATGCCCAATCCTCATATATTTCTGTAAAATTATACAAAGGAAACACAAGAGACAGCACTAATTTCCGTATCGAACATTCCCAGATTAAGGAGTCTGATGTTCAGTCCCTTCAATTTATGACTGCTTTACTAAAGCAATGGAAATGGACGTCCTGATATATAGACAGAGGAGATTTGTGAGGCAATTCCATTTGTAGGCCAATTATTAAATCATAATAAAAGGTAACATAACCAACCGTAATTATACATTCCATGTATAAATGGCATGGCTTTAACAGGAAGACAAAACATGTGTTTAAAGGTAACCCAACACTGCAGCCGACAGGCTCACACTGAGCAGTACTGAAATATTTAGTTTCCATATTTTATTTGTATCTTTATTTCTATGTGCATTAAAAATCAGACTTATAATATGGTACATCAGCATAAGTTAGCACTCAGTGCTAGAATCGGTAACATTGCTGTACAAGGAAGATGGCTAATGTATATCCTAATAAAATTATTTCACAAATAATATACTTAATATACAGCACAAACCACTAAAAGATGCAGGGTTTCTAGAAGATTGTGTGTGTGGTGCGGGGACTTAATGTACAGCTATGCACGGGTATAGCCAGAAGTGAATTTTTGAGGAGGACAAGGTTAAATAGGGGGACCACTGTGCTAGCCCCCCATCCCTTACTCCATCCTATGTGCTCTTCACAGCAGTAGCTACAAAAAGTGTTTAATTTCTGACAACATCCTGTATTGACTGTCTTTTCACTCTCTCTTTACCCTGGCTACTTTATTCAAGTGTTACCCTCTCTGTTATACAGCAGCTATGTAAACTGGCTTCCAACTATGCCAGGCATTCCTGAAGTTTTAAGGTGCTGAGAGGAGGGGAAATAATTACCTGTCAAAAATTAAATATAAAGACTTTGATGGCCTCAAATCTTTACAGGACTAGCCCAAAGGCAGTGATGTTTCCCTGTCCAAGTTAGCCTTTTCAAAGGTGCATGGCCCTCTGCTGCATCTTTAAGGGCTGACTCAGATGTGACATGATCCTTCTGCTAGGGGAGGGGACCTGAGCAAAATGTGAGGGAGCACAAGCTCCCAAAATCCCCCATAGCTATGCCCCTGCAGCTAAAGCATCACCACTGAGTGTCTACAGAAATCTGCAACGTTTTAATAGTCTGTGCTGTATATAAATAGTACTAGTGTATGTGCCCATACAAAATGATGGGGAAAAGTGTACCTCTTCTGGGAACACAAAAAAGAGTCACCCCTGTCACATTGGGCCATGAAAGTAATACTATCCCCCCCGCCTACAAAGGATCCAGCCCTGGGGGAAAAAGGGACTGTGAGAGAGTTAGCCAGCGAATGGGTGCAGCCCCAAAGTCTTCAATTCTTTTATGGCCTCACTGGGTAGCAGTCCGCACCCAGGGATCGGGGTACATCTGAATATAGCCAGTTAAAGTCAAAGTTATACAGAAACACAGAGCCAGCTAACTTTGAAACTGAACCAGTGATATTCAGACATTGCTGGTTAGATTGCAAAGTTATCTGGGTAGCTATTGAGGATATTTAGCAGGATATTTATCACTGACAATTTATCCAGCTAACTTTAGCTGGATAAATTATCCGTTTTATGTTTTTTGTTTGGTTTTTTTTTAAATTGACCTCAATAGACACGTACGTAAATAAATGTACATATACATGTGGATGTGCAAGTATGATAGCAGCCTTCCTCCAAATCTTTCCTCTTTATTTGCTGCCAGAAAATACCAGTCCCCAGATGACTGTTGAAGTTGCGCTGCAAACTGCGATGTCACTGATGCAGAAAGGAAACCTGGCATTGCTCACCGGACTGGCAACAAGTGACAGGATCTGCACCCATGTATAATCAGAATTTTAAACAAAATGCATGCAGGACACCACTTGGAAGTCACTTCTGAGCACTAGTTATGACTCTCTGTAGGTCAGGTAGAAATGGGGCTTTAAAATCATCCTGGTGAAGGTCGTCTAAATTACATTCCACCTTGTTAAACTGGAGATTTCTGAAGGTATCCTATTTTAAGGCTGAAGGTCTGTCTGCTGAGCTGACTAATTAACACCATTACTCTCCGTGAAAAGGGCTTGTGAAGATTTAAGCTGTGCTCTCCCTCTCCTCCTCACCTTCTCTCATACACCGGGTGAGATGCTGCCTGCTAATGCTCCAAGCAGCAGGAAGAAGAGCGCTGGAGCTAAGAGTTTCGGAGACTCCTCAGATGAAATGGGATTCGGTAGCTGGCAGCAAGTGAATAGGAAAGGCGGGGAGCAGACGCCAAGCTGAAACCCGCAAGCTTAATATTCCAAGCTGGATTTTTGTTCCGTTTATTTAACCAGAGAGGGCAACACCGCTTATGTTTTGCCGCGAGCCCTCTGCGTCTTTGCCGCTACGTTCCCTTTTCATTTCTTAAGGTAAAGCGAAACGCGGCAGATGATTTTCACTCTGAGGTGCACGCACATATACAGCACATGCCCTTCCAGTACGGTCGGACTGAAGATCAGTTTGCTCCTGAATACCATTCACAGAAATTTCACTGTGCTACCTCCGACCCCCCCAATACAAGCAGCATGTGCTATTCCACCCCTGTACAATGGAGAGCTCATTATGCCGTCTCTATAGCAACCAATGCGAAATCACATCCCAAATAAGATTTCTGAGAAAATTAAGTTACAGCCAGCTAATGTGTCTGTTGTGGACTCAAACAGTGAATGAGCAAAATGAATCAGCAGAGCAGATGGTGCGGACACCTAATGAAACCGGGACAAAAGAAAGTTACATTAAATACTGTCATTTCCTACATAGCGCTGGGATCTGACTTCTTCCGTGGTGGTTCACACAAGGGAGCTCAAATGTTGGTGAAATACAAGGGGAAAAAAAATGTCTTTTATAAAATAAAACATATTATATTAAAATACAGTAAGCGCAATCAGGCCAGGTGGTTTAAGCCTTTGACCCTCCCCACAAATCACTTAAGTATGTGAAAGGCAGTCAGGAAAACACTAAAAATGATAAATTAACTCTTCACTGCTCGTACATGGGTAATTCTGAACAAGGGAATCGCTGTCTTCCTGCCTTGGCCTTTTCTTCCTGCAGTAATTATAAAAATCCATGTGGGGGTGAGGCAGTCAGGTTTTCAGGATACCTGCAGTGGTTAAGTTTGTGGTGGTGCTGAAGGGTCAGGACGGCCTCAGGCCCTGTGAGCACATGCTGGCTCACAGACTCTGTGCTGATCTTACTTCAAGCTTCTGCAGCTCTTGCCACTGCACAAAAGGTCTACAGCACTGCAACCCAGGGAGGGAGGAGAGTGAAAGAAAAGGGGGAGACCGGAAGGGGCTGCCACTGAGCAGGGAGTGAACGGGGGAAGTCTAAGAAGAGGAGGCTGCTGCTGGCCAGGAGGCCGGGGGTAGAGACACAGGGAGCTGCAGCTGGGCAGAAGGTTGGGGGAGAGGGAGCTGCTGCTGGGCAGAGGGTTGGGGGAGAGGTGGCTGCTGATGGACAGAGGGTTGGGGGAGAGGGGGCTGCTGATGGACAGAGGGTTGGGGGAGAGGGGACTGCTGATGGACAGAGGGTTGGGGGAGAGGGGACTGCTGATGGACAGAGGGTTGGGGGAGAGGGGACTGCTGATGGACAGAGGGTTGGGGGGAGAGGGGGCTGCTGATGGACAGAGGGTTGGGGGGAGAGACATAGGGAGCTGCTCCTGGACAGAGGGTTGGGAAGAAGGGATGCAGCTGGACAGAGGGTTGGGGAGAGATACAGGGAGCTGCTCCTGGACAGAGGGTTGGGGGAGAGGGGGCTGCTCCTGGACAGAGGGTTGGGGGAGAGACACAAGGAGCTGATGCTGCTGAGTAGGGGGATTTGGTTGCTCAGGAAGTGGTTGGAGGAGAGAGAGATAAGAGGAGCTGTTGGACAGAGTGAGAGGAGGAGGAAGCTGATAGGCAAGGGGTGGGTGGATGGGATAGAGAGGAGAGATGCTGCTGAACAAGGAATGGAGGGGGAGAAAGATGGATGCAGAGTAAGGAATGGGTAGAGAAGAGAAAGAGGATTGCAGGACAAGGAGTGGAGGGACAGAAAGAGGGGCACACAGGGCAAGCAGTAAGGGGGGGAGGGAGGATGTAAGGAAGGCATGGGGGAGAGAGAGAGAGTGATGCAGGGCATGGAGTAGAGTAGGAGAGAGAAAGGGACGCAGGGGAAGGAATGGGGGTAGGGAAATAGGGGGACACGGGGCGCAGAATGGATTGGGAGGAGTGGGAAGGAGTGGAGGAGAGGGATGGGGGTGCTTTGCTGGAGCTGCCACCAGCTGTGCCTTCGCTGGCATCGATAAGTGAAGGGGGGGGGGGGCGGAGGGCGTAATTCTGAATATTCTCCCCTGGTGCAGGAAAACCTGGTCCCAGCGCTGCATGCGGGCTTGCTATAAGTTGGTTATTTCAGTTCAGAAAACATAGGAAACACAGGAATACAACTGATGACATTCGGCGTCCTGCGGCAGCTGAATAACATCACAGAAATGCTGTGAAGTCTGAGTCACACTGTCGAGGTCCTGTCAGTTTCTCTCGTCTTAGTTCCCACATCAGGACTCTTGAGTTTTGTGTAATTACGACCAGCAAAAAAGAACCAGTTCTCATTGATATTTATTACGCTCTTAAAATCCATCCTCAAGAGTAGCAGAAAATCCCTGTTTGGCTGTGAGCTTCCATCAAGTCCACAGTTAAGCAAGAGTTTTATCACAACACAAAATATGGGCGGACATGGTAAGAAGCGAGTAACCAGTGCCCCCATTGAAAATACTGGGATTCTGTCATTGATAAATCTGGAGTAGATTCTGCAGTGGGGCCCAAAAAGCGTTGATATGCCTGTCCCCGAGCCATCTCACAAACCACAACACTTTAGCAGGGAAAGATGATCTGGGGTGAAAACGAAGAGAGAAAACCCCCAACCCTACAGGAATGGGGTAAAACAAAGGGCCCGATTTACCAAGGCTTTTCTCCCAGTCTGTGTCTATGGGAAAAATGTTTCGTAAACAGGACCCCAAATTTGCATCTTCCCTTGGGTTCTTGACCTATCAGAGCCTTAAGGCACTTACCAAACGGTAATTTTCTGAGCAGAAAGCAATATGATTATAGGACCACCCTTTGGAGCGAAATGTTTCGGGAAGGAGTGGGTGTAGTTCTCAGAGCTCACGTCAGAAAAATGCCAGGTGGAATCCTGCCCCACTTGGAACCAAACACCGGGCTAATTCTGAATCACTAAAGGCCAACATAAAAAATGTTAGATCGCTTTCTTCCCCACTTATCCTTCAGCTGACTTTTTCTCATCAAGGCTCCCTCTCTGTTGCAGCCAGTGCCAGTCTTCCTGCTTCTGGGGCAAACGAGCTGCCTTAGAATGCCAGCAGTGAAAATAAAAGACTTGTCTCGTGGGATGAGTGTGATGCTAGTAGGCCTGAGTGGCCCAGAAAACGGGGATGCAGTTAGAAAATGGATACAGAGGCCCATATTTAAACGGTTTGACCAGCTACGTACAGGACATAGCTGGGAAAACCGGAGTTTTCAAAAATCCCACCGCTTTCACTGTCCGACTTATCCAGCTAAGTAGCTCGCTGGCTAAAAACTTAGCCAGATACATCAGGGTGGAGCAAAGTTAGTTATCTAAGTTATCCAGCTAACTTTAGGGCTTCCTCACAACAGTCTTTATTTATTTATTTATTTTTGGTTTTTATATACCGGAAGTTCCTGTATACAATACATATCACTCCGGTTCACATTTAACAGAGATAACTATCGCCGGGGAGGCGGTTTACATGGAACATATCGAATAAACACGGATAATCTATAGTAAAGTACAAACTCTTATGAAACAACTAGGATCAATTTAGTACAAACTCTTATGAAACAACTAGGATCAATTTAGTACAAACTCTTATGAAACAACTAGGATCAATTTAGAACACAACTTTGAACATATAACTGACGCAATATAAACAATAGATTATTGCAGTAAGAAGCTTTTAGCTCTCTGGGAAAGCTTAACGGAAGAGCCAAGTCTTAAGTTTCACTTTAAAAGTAGTATGGCACTTTTATGGCTGGATAAACTCACCTGACTCACTTTCAGATTGTGGGATATATTCAGCAGCATACCCACACCACTGAATATCCGCTATAAGTTACCAGTTAAGTTTATCTTAGTAATTTAGAAGGAAACCTCGTAGCTGAATATTGCCCCCGTAGTAACATACTTAATGATGGATCAAATTGCTCATTCAATCTGCCACTTATTCCTGTCCGGGCTGTCGGGATAATATCCCAGCTGCCAGCCAGAGAGCCTGACTACTTGTAAAAATTTGACAGCTTTTGTCATGTTCCTCATTTGCATTCTACCATCTCAGGCAGATGAGCATTCAAAATCTCCTATAAGTTCACACCCAGAAACAAACCCCCTCCCCCCCCCGCTTCCCATTTCCATTCTCAAAGCTTTGCAATAATCTGAATAGCTACCGGCATCAGTCTGGACATTGCCCAAACCATCCAACCTCCTAGGTCTCCTGCATAGCCTGCCAGACAGACCCAGCGGCTAGTTAATACCATCGTAGCCTGCCACGCAAATCTCACGGAATACGTGATAAAAAAAAAGATAGTCTTCCCAATTTATTTCTTGGTGCAATGCCACAAATCCCGGTTAATCTCTGGTTTTTCCCTGAGTGGGGATGCTATAAAATAAAATCAGCCACCCTTCTCTAACATATCCTGCCAAAGGCAAAGCAACCTCTGTCATTAGACTTGCGCTGGGAGACAATGAGCAGTTGCTAGGAAAGGGTCAGAAACATGCACCCAATTGTCCCTATGACAACCACAAATGCACAATGTCAACCAGAGAGGCTGTAGGAACCACACAGTCCCATGACCGGAAATGAATTCTGAGCTGAGTTTTCCACATCAAACTAAGGTGTTTGCATCTCTGATAAGGATGTCAATGCTAGCCTACTTGGGTTATTGCTGTCAACACTTGTATTTATTTTAAACATTTGTTACGCTTCTCATCACTAAAATTGGGCTCAAGGCAAGATACAATCAACAAAGACCTGTTATAAAAAAAATACAACAATAACTTACTAGTGCTGACATTACTTTGGCAATTTGAATGATATATATAGAGAGAGAATCATATGAATGTGTCATGCATTCCAGTATAAATGAGGTGATTTCATATTAACACCAATGTATGGTAAAGAATATATCACAAGAGCAAGCTGCACTCAACAGCAACCATCGGGGAACACAAGAGGTTCAGCTGAGCTGAACTAAAGGAAGGTTTGTATGAAATATCAGCTCGTTTCCCAATAATTGTTTCAGTGCTTAAAGATAAATGAAGCTCCTATTATTTCTGATGAGTGCAATTTTTATTTGCTGCAAAATTCAAAACTACACAAGCAAAGTGTGTGGCCAAGTGAACACATCTGGACTGGAAGCCAATTTTCCTTCCTTAAGACAGACCTTCCAACTGACAAAAAAAACAAAAAACAAAGCCAAAAAGGTCTAAAGGCCTGTACTAAACATCTTCCCCCATGAACAAAAAATGCTTGAAAACCCTTAGCATATCCAATCCTAATCCTTAATAAATCTACATTCTTTCCAGAACAGACTTTGGCTTGATGCAAAATGAAAAACTTATGAGAAATCTAGACTCAGCCTTTGGTACAGTACTAATTTACAACATATTTGTGATTCTTTTGAAAAAAAAAAGAAGCATAGCAGGTGACAAGATGTGCTAAGTTTAAGACAGAATAAATGGCGCACTAGGGTCACTGAGCATGACATGGTGTCCTGCACAGGCAAGCATTCCATTATTTGTGATGTAGTGTGCTTATCCTGAACTATTTCCGAATATTTATAAAAAAAAGGAAGTAACAAATTATAGAAAACTTCTAAGCCACCAGGCAAGGGACCAAAAAAGAAAAAAAAGTTAATAAAAGTATCCATGACATTTGCCAATTCTGACTAATGAAGACTGGCCTCTGACTCATTTCTGCTGAACTGAGTGCTGTCAACTGTAATTAAACAGTCTTAGTTTTTAGCATTTCTCATAATGCACACCATATTTAACAAATGGCTACTAAGATGAATTCCAGGACTCTACTGGAACATATATTTTATTTATTTATTTTTAACTTTTATATACCGACATTCCTGTATAAAATACAAATCACACCGGTTTACAATAAAAACATAACTTCACCTGTGAGCATTACATAGAACAATCAACAAATTATATTAAAAGCATACATTACCTTTGTCAGAAATGTAGAACAATTATAAAGTAGAATTGTTAACAAGGGATATATATATGCATGGCATTGGTTGTTTGTCAGTGCTAGGGGGAGAAGCAAAAGAGATTCTTGAGTCCATGAGGTCAATACTCAGATTTATCCGCTAAGGGACACTGTTTGAATTTTCATAGCCAGATTAATAATTATTTATCCAGTTAAACAGTTATCTAATTAAGTGGTGGGCAGGACAGAGCATTCTGGGGCCTGGCTACTTCTCCGGCTAAATTAGCCAGATAACTTAGACCTGCAGGTCTAATTTATCTGGATAAGTTTCTCTGACTAACTTTTTTTTTTTTTTTTTTAAATTCTCTTTATTAAGATTTTCAAAACATTACAAATAAGGATTCCATTCCTTACCATAAGGTATAGCATATCAATATTTCATTACACATAAGTAATAATATTTAATCAAAACGTTTACTTATGCTATATCCTTATTTTACCATGAAATCTGAGAGATCGAATTTAGGTAATTGATGGAGCAAAAAAAAAAAACCAAGTCAAAATACTAAAGCATAGTTGAAAGTGGTCGAGTTAAATCATTTACCTGATACTTAACAGAATTTCAAGCTGTTCCTTCTTTAGAAATCAGGAATTTCTCTAAGTGCTCCGGTTCAAAAAAAACATAACGTACATTCTCTATTGTCAAAACACATTTGCAAGGAAACTTGATCAGGATCTGTGCTCCAAGAGCATGTGCTCTAGTACATAAATTCAAGAATTTCTTTCTTCGTATTTGTGTCGATCTTACTACGTCTGGATATACCCATATTTTTTCTCCCAAGTACAGTTTTTCCCTATTTTTTAAGAAATTTCTCAGTACATTGTCTCTTTCAACAGGGGTTGCAAATGAAACAAATAGTATACCTCTTCTCTCTATCTGTTCCTCTTGTGAGGTTTCTAAAAACCCCGTTAGATCTTCTAAGGGTGACGAGGTCACTACATCACCCCTAGAAACATCTTTATCTCTTGTAGGTACACCTTCCCCTTCACGTCTCTTTAAAGTATCAGATATAAAATATACTTTAATTACATGTTGAATACCCTTAGAAGGAACAACAGTACCTCTTTCATGTATCTACTTAATTGTTCTTTAGGAGAAATAAGTTTACATTTAGGAAAATTTACCAATCTCAGATTATTATATCTGAGATTATTCTCCAGATTTTCTATTCTCTTATCTGTTCTAGAGTCTTCCTGAATCAAATTTACCTGAACTTCTTTAATTTTAACTATCTGAGAATCCAGCTCTTGTACTTTAATAGAATTTGATAACACTACTGGGTTAACTATAGTAGATTGTTCCTGAAAATTTTTAAAAGCTTGTGTTAGAGAAATAATAGTTTTCTCAAATACAGAAACAGCATTCCATATTACATCTAAAGTAACAACTTCTGGTTTCTCTAACAGAGTAATCTCAGGAATATTAAACGGAGGTTTCCGAAAAACTTCCCCCGATTTCCCCTTATCCGTTATAATTCCCCCTACCGGGTTTCTTGGTACAATTTTACCAGAATCACTTACTGTCCCGATGTTAATTTCTTTCAAGGCGCTCAAAACTTCCTCGCCTTGAATTTGACCATATTCAAAACCAGCTGTGGCTCCCTCGATCACATTCCCTTCCTGGGACACTTTTGGTTTCAGGGGGTCTGCAGTCTCAGCTGATCTAATATGGACTGGAGGAGAGGGGGTTTCAGGAGCCCCAGGGCTCAAAGATGTTTCGTCGATGGGTTCTGGAATGTGCTCCTGTTCCATTAACCCAGCCGACACTCCTGAGATATCCACGACCGCGGAGTAGAACTCCTTAATCTTTGTTTGCACTGGGGAAGGCAAGCATGGGGTCGAGGTTCCTTCCCTCACCTTCCCCTTTCTTTTCGTATGCGGCATTAGGAAATCTGTTCCAGAATAAACAAGAAAAGAGTTCTGCTTACCGACTTCTTCCAATAGCACAATTCAATCTCTCAGTGAGAGCTGTTTGCTGTGAAGAGGTGAAAAGATGAAAAACTTCTTAAAGGAAAAAATTCTTATCCAAAACTTTGGAGGGATTTCTCAGCCAAAGCCGCGCGCCCCTTCAGCACGTGCGGCTTAGGCTGCGCGCCGCTGCACGCCAAGTTTTTAAAGGCGAAGTCCCGGCGGCGTCCGGAAGTGACGTCACGCTACGCCCCCTTCCCTACCGGGGCTTGAAGTCTGTTTCAATTAGACTCGCTAGCGTAGAGGAAAGCCTCCTTAGCAGGAACAAGTCCTCACCTCCTCTCACAACGGAAACAGCTCCATCTCTGACTAATTTTTAAATGTATTCAGTGGCACAGCTGCACCACTGAATATGTGGCTGAATATCTATTTCTAAGAGAAGAGGTGAAATGAGAACTGGAAAAACAAACGGGGCCAAATGTTTTTTTGTCCTTGCACATCCCTAGCAGCGACAGGTAGAAGGATCAGAAAGTATTCTGTCTCAGGGTTTGGATGAGATGCTGGTGAGGGGAACATGCATGTAGACAGGGAGGGGGACTGGAGGGAAGCTGGAAAGGTTTGGTGAGCCGTGTAGAGGAGGAAATAGCATTGGGAGGGGACAAGCAAAGGCAGAAGATGAAAAGATTGCTATGAAAGATGAAAAAGTGGAAGTATTAGGGCAGAAGAAGGGAAACAGGGTATGGTGAGAGCGACAGAAAAAAAAGTAGGAAAGATTAAAAGGAGAACGATTAGAGAGTGACACTGGGACACAGAGCAGACGTTGCTGACAAGTACCGATATATTTTTATTTAGATCACAGATGAAAATATTGTGGCAAGAAGTCTATGAAAACACTGGTAATCAATCATCAGTGAAGAGTGATAATAGATATTGTCTTGTGATTTCAATAACTTGGAGTGGAGCGCCTCGTTTTTTTTTTACCATTACTTAGCATGTGGCAGAGGAGAATGAGAAGAGTCAAAACCAACAGCAATATTGTCTGTGATCTCCCTCTTCCTCCCATCTCAAAA
Source organism: Rhinatrema bivittatum (assembly GCF_901001135.1). NCBI lineage: Eukaryota > Metazoa > Chordata > Amphibia > Gymnophiona > Rhinatrematidae > Rhinatrema > Rhinatrema bivittatum. The sequence goes on along the minus strand of NC_042617.1, from coordinate 71,416,707 downwards.
TGCAGGAAGACAATAAGGTGCCAGGCTCTACATAACATCACTAGAAAGTAGACAGCATACCTTCCTCACGAATACACGCTGGATCCTTCTCAATCAATCTTATTACCCCAAATCTCTCTTGAAGTGGAGTGGATTTTACTAGTGTGACTGCTGATTTTCCATTTGAAAGAAGGCTATATGTGCCTGACGTACTAAAAGGGATTTTCTGATTTTGTGTCTCCTGGGAAACTGCTGAGTGCATCTGGCCGTTTGTCAGTTTATTTATTTATATTCTGCATTTCAGACACCTCAAAGTGGATTCCATTCAGGTACTGTAAATATGTTTGTCCTCAGAGGGCTCACAATCCAAATTTGTAGCGGAGATAATGGAGAGAGAAGTAACTTGCCTAAGAAAAGGCAAGTCACCAGGGGTATTCTGGTTCTCAGCCCACCGCACTAACCACTAGGCTACTCCTCCACATAGCTACAAAACTGAAGACGGCTGCAGGAGAAGCGTGAGAACTGGGACTTGTATTCTGCTGAGTACTAGGGACTACATTTTAGCCATTTCACACAGTGGAGAGAAGCTTCAGATAAATGTGGGCGTTAGAAGAAGGATTACACTTTCTTCAATTGGAGTAATTGAGAAGGAGATAAATCATTAGAGAATTGGCTTCCATAAATTCAGAGACTTTAGTAGAAGAGTGAGATCACAAATGTTTTCATCCTTATTCTTCCCTATTGTTCATCAATTTCATTTACCATCTAAGTGCTGTAAAGAATCTTCGGTCAATTTATCAGCTATCAGTAAAGGAGTTGGAAACCACATTGCCTTTTAGTGTGATCATTGCTGCTATTGACTGTGGAGATTATCAGTGCTGTTTACAGGGACTGGAAAAAGAGCTGCATACTTTGGTTAATGCAAAAGGGCCTTGAAGCCATGCTTCACCCCACAGGGAGCACGGGACCGCAGAAATAAAAATCTATCTGAGGAGAACTGTTTGCAAATAGGATCTATTTTATTTCTATGTGCCTCTGGGTCCAAGATTTGGGTCTTACCCCACCCGAGGGTTACAAATCGTTTTCAGTTGGAGCATCGCTAATGAAAAGTGGTGTACTTCCACACTTTTGTTCCAGTTCAAGATGCATCCACAAAGGCTGACCCAAATAGTTTTGCTATCATGGAGCCAAGGTTCAATAAGTCCCATGAACGGGATATGGCTGTTTTGAGCTAGAACCTGTCAGGAAGGATAGGAATGGCAGAAAAGGAAGAGCAAAGCACGTTGAGGGTAATTTTCAAAAGCATTTACATGTGTAAATGAAACTACTTTTGTAGTAATTTTCAAAAGCCATTTATTCAAGTAAATTGAACTTATGGGAATAAAATCTATGGACAAAACAATGGCATATAATATAGAAAATTTAAAAAGCCCACTTACATGGGTAACATGGATTTACATGTGTAAAAACCAGTTTTATGCGTGTAAATGCTTTTGAAAATCAGGCCCTTTGTGCAAGTAACTGAAATGTATGGAGAAAGGAGGAGACCTTCTGGGCTGTTCTGGAAAGGGAGATGGCACTTCCATTTACATGGGTGCGGTCTACAGACCTCGACTTAGGCGGAGCTAGACTAAGATCTAGTCGAAGACAGCCAAAAGGGCGAAGAGAAAGGTAGGAGGAGTTTTAACCTGCCAAGATGTGGACTGATGTCTCCTGGCTGTGGAATTGGTTAGAAGTGGAGAAATCCTGGACTCCCTTCAAGAGCCTCTCAAAGAAACAGGCAATACTGAACCTGGCACAGCACTTACAAACTGTCAGGGTTTGACTGAGCCATAAGTGGTCTTGTGGCAATGTTTCCATGTACTTTGCTTTCACAAAGAGGCTTCGGGTCTCACAGTCAAAGGTGGTTGGGAGGATGGAACAAAGTGGCACAACCACCAGCAGGCCAAAAGTACTGGGAATGGAGTCCGGTGCCAGACCTAGCAGTCCAGGAGGCCAGAACCAAACAAGGTAGTCCAGAAGTCAGCAATTTCGGTAAGGGAGTCACTGAACCAGCAAAGGCCTGTCTGTTCCTTCTGGTCTTATATCCTGTTCCTTGTTAGGGCTCCACCCTCTCTTGTTTCAATCACATGTCCCTGGGACTGTGTTCTAATGCTTTCCCAGAAAGGCCATATATGCACAGAGGAGTCTGCTTTCTTTGTGCTCCTATTGCTCTGCAGCTCGGTCTGATGCCTCTGATACTAACACTCACCAGTTCAAATCCAGAGGCTCCTGATATGAACAGAGAAAGCATTTCAAATGTTCCAGTGGGCACCCACCTCCAGTGATCAGATGAAGAGCCAAGGAGGAGAGGAGTCACATGACAGTCAAAATCCTGGATTTATAAACTATCACTTGGGTAAGCTGCATGTAATCAGCAACAGTATACAAAGGCAGTCAAAAAAGCAAACAAAATGTTGGGAATTATTAGAAAGGGAATGGTGAATAAAACGGAAAATGTCATAATGCCTCTGTATCGCTCCATGGTGAGACCGTACCTTGAATACTGTGTAAAATTCTGGTCGCCGCATCTCAAAAAAGATATAATTGCAATGGAGAAGGTACAGAGAAGGGCTACCAAAATGATAAGGGGAATGGAGCAGCTCCCCTATGAGGAAAGACTAAAGAGGTTAGGACTTTTCAGCTTGGAGAAGAGACGGCTGAGGGGGGATATGATAGAGGTGTTTAAAATCATGAGAGGTCTAGAACGGGTAGATGTGAATCGGTTATTTACTCTTTCGGATAATAGAAAGACTAGGGGGCACTCCATGAAGTTAGCATGGGGCACATTTAAAACTAATCGGAGAAAGTTCTTTTTTACTCAGCGCACAATTAAACTCTGGAATTTGTTGCCAGAGGATGTGGTTAGTGCAGTTAGTATAACTGTGTTTAAAAAAGGATTGGATAAGTTCTTGGAGGAGAAGTCCATTACCTGCTATTAATTAAGTTGACTTAGAAAATAGCCACTGCTATTACTAGCAACGGTAACATGGAATAGACTTAGTTTTTGGGTACTTGCCAAGTTCTTATGGCCTGGATTGGCCCCTGTTGGAAACAGTATGCTGGGCTTGATGGACCCTTGGTCTGACCCAGTATGGCATGTTCTTATGTTCTTATGGAGTGAACTGGAAAGAATAAGGGGAGAAATTATAAAGCACACACACACACTGTTGTCTGTACTCCCCTTCATTTTGCCATAGAAAGACCATCGTGGCTTCTGGGCACAAGAGATCCTATCTGGGGATATTCTGAAGATATTTCTTCCCTGGATAAAAAATGAAAATGTGACAAGTGAAAACAGTGCAATAAGGGGATGCAGGACCTCCGTAAAAGAATGTATTTATTTATTTATCAACATTTAATATTCCATCTTTTACTGATTATGGCATCAAGGCAGATTACAACAAAGTTAAAGCAGACAATTGTTATAAAACGTAATGAAAACTCTTTATTGGGCAAAAATGATGTGAATATGTCTGAAGAACAATGTGAATCAACTAGTCAGTAAATCGGAGAATTCACTTTGCAACGTGTTATTCTTCAAGACTCTCGCTATACCTTTTAGCATAAACGAATTAACAAGTAAATTCCCAACATGTTTAAGTGATCAGACTTCACCGTTATTTAAGAAATATGAGAAGAAGAACCGGTGAAACTTGATTTAAATCACTTGATTTATACAACTCCACACTGGTGCTGGTACAGCAGATCCTCGGCCTGCTCTAGCGTTCCTGTTCTTGGCTGTGTCACTTCACCTGTGCCCCGATACGTGGCTCCTTGGTTATTCTTGATCATGCTAGCACCTGCTTCTTTTCTTCCCTACCCCAGCCTGCCTTTCTCTGAATGGGTCACTTTGGCATATGAACTCTGCCTGGAATTAACACTGTGTTTGCTCATTGGACTTGTCTCCTGTGGTTTCCAGTGCTGTTCTTGGCTTCTCTGCCTGTCCACTGGACTCTGCTGGCAAGTCACTTCCCAGTCATGAACCACAATGTTTATCAGATGAGTATTTTTCATTGCATGCCTCATGCTTTCTTCCATGTCGGCTTGTGTGTTGGGCCTGCTATTGTGGCAGGTACTGTGTAGCGCTTTTGTTGTGTGCGTGTCACATATACTCTGCACACTTGTTGCACTATCTTTTCCTTTGTACCCATGTGTGCACTCTGTTCTTTATATTGTGTGATTTGCACGCAGTTCACTGTGGAATGCAAAGGAAACTTATAGTATATGCTGTGTGCATACAGAATGAATTTTATATCTGTTATTGCTACAATGTAGCCTGTCTCATTTTACATTTTCTATTTTTTTTAGTACATTCTAGTTTCTCGCTTTCAGTTTATCTTCATATTTGTAACTGCTGATAGATCTATCTCAAGCACTTTTTCTTCCCCTCCCCATGCTCTATAAAAGTCTTTTTTCAGTGCAAGCAAAATATGCCCAGCTAGGGGCCCACAGACTCGGCTAATGTGAATCCTAAGTCAGACTGCCCACCAGGTGTCACCGCTGCATGATGACCAAGACTTGCTACCCTCCAGTCTAAAGGGAGTGAACGCTACCTCCACAGCATCCCCTGCCCCATCAGGGATGGGAAGCATAAAATCTGAGCACAGCAGTGTGCAGCTAACTGCTCACCCAGACCTTCATCTTATCCCCACCATCTGCCTTCCTACTGTTGTCCAAGATTTTCTCAATCTAGGCTTTGAGAACTTATTCCAACAATTCTGGGGTTAATATTTGATGCTTATTTAAGGTAATTGAACTATACTGAGCAGTAACTTATATAACCCAAGCTCTCCTTCAAATATTTACAGTCCCACCATCCTATCTGATCCTCAATTTAATCCCCACATCATTCTTTTCAATCACATCTTTACTGCATTATCCTAATTGTTTTTTGTTATATCTTTTCTGTCAGTCTTCACTAGACTCCAAACTCTAAGGAGTAGGGACTATCTATTATGTGTCTCTGCACAGCCCTGCATACATCTGGTATGCACTACACAAAATAATAATGAGGGAAATATTCAAAAAGCAGTGGACATTTTATTCAGCAAAAGTTAGCCAGATAAGTTATCAGGAATATACAGAGGAATAAATGTCCCACTGAATATACTTTCCTAAACTTATCCAGGTATACGTACCCAGATAATAAATCTCCCTCAGAAATTGAAAGTTAAGTCATGATAGTTTATCACGGGAGCAAAATATCATGGGAGGTGTCCTCGTGATATTTGAGTCCTCCCCGACAAGCTATCACAGCTGTAACAAGCGTGATTTGTTTACTGCAACAAAAAATCACGATGCAGTATGGACTTTTTCTGCACGATGGCAGCCCATCTCAGCCAGGGCCGCCATCACTTACAGGACCCGAGGCCCAAAAAAGCACTCCCCCGCCAAAACCACAAAAATAATCACCCCAGGGGTCTTCAGTGACCCCCACTCACCACCTTCCAAAACAATACTAGCCCCCCACCAATAAATTTTAAAAGTCTGGGATTCCACCTGCACAGAAACAACTCCTCCCTTCCTTACCCCACCCCTTAAAATGGAAAAAAACAACCCTTATTTAAATGACCTTGCTCTCCCGGCCCATCCTTCCCCCTCATTCAAATAAATTACAATCTAGGGACTTCCCACTGCACCTATCCATAAATAGATACCTGGTTGTCTGATGGGAAGCTTCCAGACCCCCACCCCCCATACCTCTAATTGCAAGCATTAGGGCTCAGTGGGGGCCTGGAGTGCTACCTAAGTTCAGGCCTGTCAGCGCTGTTTTTCAAAATGGTGCTGAACTTATCCTGTCCCTAACACACGATAGGGGCAAGGTTCGGGGACCTGAAAAATGGTGGCGATGGGCCTGGAGCTAGGGGGCCTCCAGGCCCTCACTGAGCCCCAATGCTTGTGATTTCAGGTTGGGGGAGGGTGAGTTGGAGGGTCTAGAAGCCCCCAACCACCAGGAATCTATTTTTGGATTGGGGGAGGGGGAGGTTGTTGGACCCCTAGACACCAGGGATTGTAATTTATTTGGATGAGGCTGGGAGAGGGGAGAAAGGTCATTTAACTAAGGGGGCTTTTTCCATTTTAAGGGGAGGGTTGGGGAAGGGAGGGGGCCATTACTGAGCGGTTGGAATCCTGGACTTTTATTTATATATGGGAAGTCAGTGCCGGCTTTGAAGGCAGCAGAGAGGTGAGCAGGGGGGTCTCTGAAGACCCCCCAGGTGATTTTTTTGTGGCTTTGGGGGTGTGTGTTTTGGACACCTTGGCCTGTTAATTTTCCTGTGGGAGCATTGGGGACTTGCGTTAGTGGTTTGATGCTCCCTCGTGGAAAATAACTTCACCTTCATCAAACATGCTATAATAATGGGACTGACTTTTTTCAAAGTCAACCGCGTTATTTTATTACCAAAGTATTACCTATGCATAAGCTGCTTTGGATTTAGATTTAGATTTATTATATTTTATATACTGTCACTAAGGACCCATTGTAACGGTTCACAACAAAAATAAAACATCATACTTAATCTAAAATACATCATTAATAAACCTAAAATACATCATAATTAAACTAGAATACATCATAAATAATCCTAAGATACTTCATAATAAAATAAAACTAAAAGTACATCATAATTAACCTAAAAACAATTAGTTACGATCAAATCTAAAACATATATGATCTTAAAACTATTGGCAACTACTCAAAACATAAAGTAATGGTTAAAACAAGCAAAAACAGATAACGCATTCCTCATTTTGCATGTTTTAGACAATTTTATGCATGCAATTGCATGCAAAGCAGCTTATTTCTATAAGGGGAGGAAGTCTGCTGCTATATTATATAATATCATGATATCACCTTATCGCGGTTTAGTAAATCCACCTATTAAACGGTTATGTCTGAAAATACATATACCCAGATAAGTACTGATTTAACCGGCCGTATCAAAACCCAGCCAGTTAAGTTAAGGAAAATATACAATTAAAAAGAAGAGGTTTGTGGGCCAGCAGGAATGATCCTCTAACCTCCTAATAAACTGTAGCTTAATCAAGAAAAACACCTGAGCCCCTGCCACCCGAAAGATTATCAAATTTTGTGTGCCCATGGGACTGAGGAGCCTCGCCCTCCTCGAATTCAGGTACACAGTCTGGCATCCAGTCCCCCTCATCATGCCCAGTGTCCCCCGCCCCTGCAAACCAAACCCAAATCCTCCTGTTCCCTCCGGCAACCCTACTGACCAGACTAAAAGAAATTGGCCTATGTGACACCATACTCAAATGGTTTGTCTCATATCTCTCTGGCAGGTCCTACTCAGTAAGAATAGAATCATCTCAATCAAAACAAATCCCCCTACCACACGGCATACCCAAGGATCATCCCTCTCCTCCACACTGTTCAACATCTACATGCTCCCCCTCTGCAACCTTCTTTCCAAAAAAGATCTTACATTTTACATTTATTTATTTAAGAGTTTTTATATACCGTCATTAAGTTATTTACCATCATAACGGTTTACAATAGTGCACCAATATCCAAGTGAATATGGATCATAATTTACATAGGTGGTGCCAGTACTATTCGGTAACAAACAATATGGACTAATATAATTTGCTATAAAGATTATGCATATGAAGAAAATCAATTGGGGGATTGTCTGTTTTATAGCGATGTATCCTATGTTTTGACTACAGTTAAAATTAGTGGTGAGCTAATTTCCAGTAGTAACTGGATTTTGTGAGCTTGTTGCTACATGTCCACTTATTCTTGTTTACCTGCTTGCATCACTCTCTTTGTTGAAGGCTAGTTTGAAGAGCCAGATGACGTACAGATTCTGCTCCCCCTCAAATCATCCCTCAAAAACACACTAAAAACCTGGGACACCCACCTGTCGGATATAACTCAACTCCTCACCCAGCTGTCACTCTCCCTCAACCACAAAAAAACTGAAATCCTTCATATCTCCAACAATCCCAACCACTATCTCAAACATCACAGCACAACAACCCTCCCGAACCAACAACTAACCCTTTCAGCAAGGAACCTTGGAGTCACTCTCGATACAGAAATCAACCTCAAAAAGCACATCAACACCATCATCATAGATGGATTCTTCAAGCTCCAGACCCTCAAAAGACTAATGACTACAGAACCGTCCTCCAGACCATACTATTCTCAAAGCTTGACTATTGCAACTCCCTTCTGCTCGGCCTCCCCACAGCCACAATCAGACCACTGCAGCTACTACAAAATGCAGCAGCCAGATCCCTCGCAAAGAGAAAGAAATCGGACCACATCACTCCCATCCTCAAGGACCTCCACTGGCTACCCATCACCTTCCGAACACAACACAAAGTTCTATCCCTCATCCACAAGTCACTCCACAATGACAAATTGAACTGGTTAAGCATGCCCCTACGATACCACACACCACAACGAACCCTCCGATCCTCTAATACTGGTCTTCTCCACATCCCCACCCCAAAAGAAGCACATCTAACCATAACAAGGGAACGCGCACTTTCCATAGCCGGACCCTCATGCTGGAATAACCTTCCCCTCAACACAGCTCTTCAAAAAACACCTAAAAACCTGGCTTTTCCGGCTAGCCTTCCCCCCATGATCAAACCCCCCAACCACTGCTCCTTTTTTGCCCTGCCCCTGTTACCCATTTCCTCGCCCCCAAGTCCCTGGTCGCTTGCCGATCACGTTCACCACGTTTCTTTTTAAAGACTTTCTAGTCCCATTAAGATGCGTTAGAAGAGTTTCGTATCATTTCTATTTATTTTATATTTCTATATTTTTTTATCATGTTGCCTTGTTAGATATACGCAAGAACTTCAAGTTTCATTAAGCTGCATTGTTAAAGATATGTTTCACTGTAAGAAAAAAGTACCCCCCCCCCCCCGCTTATTTCCTTTCGTTATCTGAAAACCGATGTGACATCATTGATCTAATGTCGGTATATAAAAATGTATAAATAAATAAATAAATAAATCCTCCATGCTGCCAGGTGCGCTGTACAACTGTAGCGCTCCCGGTGGCGTCCAGCGTTGCTTTGGCAGAAACTGTAATAGCTAAAGCTATCAGCACTGCTGTTGGACCTCGAATCCTGTAAGCAATGCTGGGCATGGCTGGGAGTGCTGCAATTAAAGCATGCTCCTGGTGGCATGGGGGATTTGAGGGGTGCTGGATGGGGCAGGCAGCAGTTACAGGGAGAGGGATGAGGACATAAGGAGGGGGGCCCAGATGCCAGATTTAGTTTCTGTATTTGGAAGGGAAGGGTGGATGGGGAGACTTCTCAGCTCCATAGGCCTGCTATGATTTTGGTAATCTTTTGGGGGGCTTAGGGGGAGGGGCAATTTGAGCACTATGTCCATCATCATTTGGAATGATTTTGCGAAGTCAGGGTTGGGAGATCGAGCCTGCAGGTCTGCATGGATATTTTTTCCTTTGGCTGCCACTTAACCAGCTACATCATTTGAATATGGCCAGTTATCAGAGTACACATTCCTAGATAACTTGAACCCTGCTCTGAGTTGGCTGAATAACTTATTTGGCTAACTCTGAATATTGCTATTAGTCAGGAAAGTTATCCAGCTAAGAGAGCACCATCCAGGAACACTCTTAAAAAATGCTTCCAATTTATCCAGATGTTTTTTCTGGTTAATGACTTGTCCAGATAAAATGTATATCCAGCATAGCTCTCTGCTTCAACGGCAGGGGAGAAAGACCGATACTTCACGCATATCCAGCATAGCTCTCTGCTTCAATGGCAGGAGAGAAAGACCGATACTTCACGCATATCCAGCATAGCTCTCTGCTTCAACGGCAGGGGAGAAAGACCGATACTTCACGCATATTCAGCATACCTCTCTGCTTCAACAGCAGGGGAGAAAGACCGATACTTCACGCATATCCAGCATAGCTCTCTGCTTCAACGGCAGGGGAGAAAGACCGATACTTTACTCATATCCAGCATAGCTCACTGCTTCAACGGCAGGGGAGAAAGTCTGATACTTCATGCATATCCAGCATAGCTCTCTGCTTCAATGGCAGGGGGAATGAAGAAAAGTGGATCTATATACAGACAACAACCAACAAGGACTGAATTACATAGTCTGGGTAAACAAATAAGCATGGGTGTAGCTTGCTTATTGTGGCGGTTACTACCCCTAACTAATTAAGCTACATATTTCACTTAGATGCAGTTCCAACATTGCTCTCTACATTAATGGTGGGGGTGGAAGGGAAATAGAACCAAAAGGTTACTAAGAGCCAAGAGAAACAGATAAGTATGAGAAAAAAAAAGTGTGAAACTTGCTGGGCAGACTGGATGGGCCGTTTGGTCTTCTTCTGCCATCATTTCTATGTTTCTATCCAGCTACAGAGGCTGGATATTTAATTCTTGGCTTTGTCTGGCTAACTTAAAAGTTATCTGGATAAACTTCTTTGAATATGGACCTCTAAGTGTTTATTTTAACTGATAGAAAACACAAATTTTGGGAAGTCAATTGTTTTCCCTTGTTTTATTGGTAGTTGAAAGAAGAATAACTTACAAATTAAGTTTAACTGAAATATGGCATTCAGCAAAACTCTACCATCTCTTCAAGTGCCTGCAGCTTTGCTTCTAGCAAAGCCATCATGGTAATACTAATGTCATTTCATCCAGAATGAAGTACCGTAAATTCTTAGATAACCTCCAGCTCTTCAATTCATATCCAGAACTGAATGCAACATTGTTAAGCCTCCATAACAGAGCAAGAAATTCCATTTAATATTATCCTCGTCTCTGAATTATGCCGTTATTACTGGAACACTGGATCAAATGGAGGTGAAGGAATGGCAAGCTTGTAGAAATAATGTAGGTAATGGTTTTAATAGGATGCTTGAAATTCACCCATTTTCCCCCAATACATTCATTTTTAGATTACACTTTTGCTTTTTTTTTCATTGTTTTCTCACATATTTGCCATCCATCAGCTTGCCTTTCTACCTCCTGAATTTTTATTACTGTAATAGCTAGTGAGGTGCGGTTGTTATTCACAGTGCAAAAAATGGTTACAGAGAAAATAGCACCATACTGCCTTGCTTTGTCCTAGGATTACAACAGCATTCTGAAAATAACTCACTAAACACAAGAGCGAGCAGGCTGGAGGACTGACTGCAGATGTTAAGAGCTGAAAAGGTTCGTTGTTCAGAATGCCAAAATGATGATTACATGTTAAGTTTCTTTTGACATCTAATTGTTAACCAGCTAATACACAACTAACTGCCAATTTTCATAAATATTTATGACACAAAAGACATATGGTAGCTAACCTGGCTCAGTGCAGAAAGTGTGTTAGCACAGTAACTGGCGTCAAGTAATAGTAGAAAGAATGCCCTCACATAAAGCAGGGAGACATTTGTCTTAGCACTGGATAATTCAACAAGAGCTATCAAGCCCCATTTTCCTTTGTTAATGATTTCTCCTTAAAAATGTACCTACAAAGGTGCCTAATTATTTAGCCTCATAACGACATTACAGTGATTGCCATGTATTAGTACCAGGAGATATAAAAAAGTTTGATTACCGTAAACAGTGTTTTCCGTAGATAGCAGGATGATTTAGCCATGCTGAATTGGTGACATCATCGGGCAGCACCCTGTCTCTCAAAGCTTTAGAGTTTTCGCTCTGTTGAGCATTCATGGCAGTTTCCAGGTGAATGATCATTCTAGAAGTCTCCAGAGTTCCTATCCAAGCAAGGAAGATATCCAGAGGTATACAAATGCTGTCCAAGGAAGAGGTCAGGAAAGCATGGCTAATTCATCCTGCTATCTACGAAAACACTATTTATGGTAAACAAACTTGCTTTTTCCCCCCATCGATAAGCAGGCTGAATTAGCAAGCTGAATGAGGAGTCCCAAGCTAAGGACTTTAAAAAATGAAGAGTTGACCTCATCTATGTAAATTTCCTTCTTCTTTTAATTATTATTATTATTATTTTGCGACCCAGACTCCTCTGTAGATAGCATTTATCTGGACGATAATTGATGCAATACTGCCTTCCCACTCGGAGCCATCTGCATTTGCCAATTTGTTAAGGCAGTAGTGGGATTTGAAGGTGTGAACAGATGACCAGGTGGCAGCTTTACAAATTTCTTCTATGGGTACATTTCACAAGTGCACCATAGAGGCCACTGTTGCTTGGACTTGATGTGCTTTTATAGGATGCATTAGAATAAGGGACTGCACCTCACAGCAATGTTGAATGCAGGAGGCTATCCAATTGGAGAGAGAGTTTATTTCGCAACTGGTATACCCAATTCATTGGGATCATATGAATTGAACAGCTGAGAGGAGCACCTATGATCTTGTGTTCTGCATTTGTAATAAGCTCATGCTCGTTTGCACTCCAAGGTATGCAGCTCAGTCCCGCTCCTGTTTATGCGGCTTTGGAAAGAAAGTGGGGAGCATGATGGATTGATTCAAGTGGAATGCCAATACGATCTTTGGCAAGAATTTCAGGACTACTTTGTTATGGAAAAATTGTAGGTATAATGGAAAGTGCACCAGCACTTGCAATTCACTCACTCTTCTAGCAGAGGTAATCGCTACCAAGAAAATTAGTTTCCATGTCAAGTATTTTAGGTCATCTTTTTCCAAGGGCTCAAAAGGCAGTTCCATTAAAGCTTTGAGTAGATTTATGTCCCAAGACACTGGAGGTTTTTGTATGGGAGGATGTATATAAATGTTCTTTCATGAATTGGGAGATGAGCGAATGTATTGAGATGAAATTTCTGTTCTCTTGCTGATGATATTCTGCTATTGCACTTAGATGCACTCGAATGGAAGAGGTTGCGAGGCCCTTTTTGGGAAAGTGATACAGATGTTCCAATAACTGACTGACAAAGTTCACAGGTAAGGTTCACAGGTAAGTGCAGAATAATGCTTCCATTTGAAGGCGTAGTTATGGCATGTTGATGGCTTTCTTGCCAATACTAGGATGTTCTCAATGTCACTAGGCAAACACAAATACACTAGTGTCGAGTGTTCAACATCCATGCCATGAGTTTGAGCAAAGGCTATAGGGAATGAAGGAGTAAGCCTTCTTCCTGGGTTAGCAGTGCTGAGCTGTTCCCCAGAAACTGTGGGGGACTTACTGGAAAGGTTGCCTCAGCCATGCTGGGGCTACTAAGATCATCCTGGCATGCCTTGCATGCATTTCTGTACTGTTTTGGCTATTAATGGAATTGGGGGGGGGGGGGGGGGAGTGTAGGGTAGTCCCTGTCACCATGAGATCAAGAAGATGTCTGGAGCCTCTCGGTATGGGCTGGGATGAATGGAGCAAAAATGGGTCACCTTTTCTTGTTCCCTTCTGTGGCAAATAGGCCTAACCAAGAGCATCCCCACTGATGGAACAGGCAATTAGCTATTTACTACAATAGGGCCCATTCATGTGTTTGGTAAACTCTGCTGAGTCTGTCTGCTTCTGTGTTCACAATTCCAGAAAGATAAATTGCCTGCAGGGTCGCTAAATTGATACTTGCCCAGTTCCAAATCTTTAGTTTTTCTTGGCAGAGAGTCCAAGAGCCTGTTCCCCCCTGTTTGTTTATGCAATACATCGCTACTTGATTGTCTGTATGAATCATTATATATTTTTTCCCCAAGGTATATGTTGAAAAACTTCCAATACACATCGTATTGCTCTTAACTCTAGTAAATATATTTGATAGAATGAGTCTTGAGGGGACACATCCCCTGTGTTTTGAATTGCTGGAAATGGAATCCACAGTCACTGAGTGGAGGCATCCATGGCGAGTATAATCAGATGCAGTTCTGATTGAAGTGGCACTCTTATTTCCAATACTCCTTGACAGAGCCACCATTTGATATCCATCTTTATGAAATCGGTAATTAGAATTTTGGAGGAAAGTAGTTGTAGGAATTGATTCCACTGTGTTCATAATCCCCCCTGCATATGCAGACGGGTTAAAGGGACTACACATATCACTACAGCTAGATGTCCCAGTAATGTAAGGATGTGATGTGCCAACATACAGGTTCATTGTCAGAGATGGTTTGCTAAGATACAAATATTTTTTTGCTCTTTCTTCTGGGAGGAAAGCTCTGGACTGAAGTGAGTCTATCTGGGTCCCTATAAATTGTATTGACTGGGTTGGATGTAGGTTTCACTTCTCGTAATTTATTATGGAACCTAGAGTTTCTAGGCAGATAATGGTTGACCGTGTGTGAGCACCCAGATGGAGACTGAAGGACTGTTATCAGCCAGTCATCTAGGTAAGGAAAGATCCTTATTCCAGAATGACGTAAATGGGCTACAGCCACAGCTAAGCACTTTGTGGCAACTCTTGGGGCTGACAATAGGCCAAGTAGGAGCACCTTGTACTGATAGTGCTTCTCTCCCACTCTGAAGCAGAGGAAACGCCAAGAGGATGTGTGTGTATTATGATTTGAATATATGCATCCTGGAAGTCTAGGGAGCACATCCAGTCCTGTTGTTGGATGAAAGGTACAATAGTCCCTAGAGATGTCATTTTGAATTTCTTTCAATTAAGATGTTTGTGGAGACATCTGAGGTCTAGGATAGGGCGCAGACCTCTGGATTTCTTAAGAATGAGGAAATCTTTGGATTAATATTTGGAATAGTGGGCTAGTTCTTGTATGGCATTAGATTTCAGAAGCAACTGCACTTCCAAATGTAGAAGGATCATTTGGGATTGGTCAAGTGGGAGTAAAACCAGGTCAGGTGTCTGAGGCTGGTTCTTGAAATTTACTGTTTTACTATTGTCAGCACTCACTAGTCTGTAGTTATTGTGGATCAGTGGTTGGCAAAGTGTTGAATTCTGCCCCCCAACTGGTGTTAGTTGCTGTGGCAGTGGTGACTTAAAAAGTTCTGCTGTAACTCTGCTATCTACTGTGGCAGTTGCTTCTGTTGGCATCAATCTCTTTGATGTTCACAGGATTGGGAGACTGTTTTTTGAGGACTTGGCAGTTGATATGGACGCAAACCCCTTATCAAATACCTGCCAAACACTAATGGATATAAAGACAGCACTAGGATTTACTCTAACTACTGACAAACCCACACACAAAGCAGGACACTCTCTGGACCTATCATTTATCAACCACAGCTACTTCAAACTTATTAAAACAGACTACACACAAATTCCTTGGTCAGATCACTTCCGCATACTTTCCTCTATCAAATATATTGAACCACAAATGAAACAGACAAAAGAACCCATAGAATTTAAGTATCATCCGCCTTATAACATAGAAACACTGAAAGATAAATTAGAAGAAAAACTAACTGAAATTGACTATAAAGACTGCTGTTCTGCAGTAACAGCATGGATGCAAACAACCAACAAACTAGCTGATGAGATAAACCCAATAAAATTTATATGCATCAAAGAACCCAAAAAAAAAAATTCCTGGCATAGTAAAAAGATAAAGGAAGTCAAAAGAAATCTTAGGGAAAAAGAAAGAGAATGGAGAAAAGGTAAAACATCCGAAAACCTAACTAAATACAGAAAACACTTAGCCTATTACAAACAAGTAATTCTTGATGCAAAGAAACAATACTTCAGCTCTAAAATAGAGAAGTTTGCAAATAAACCAAGAACCTTATTTACCATAGTAAAAAATCTCACCAACGACAAATCTGAATCTCCTCAAACCCTACCAGAAAATAGATGTAATGAAATAGCAAATTTCTTCAGTGACAAAATTACGAACCTAAAAACCAAAATCCCAAACATAACTAAGCAAGAAATCAAAATGCAAAAAAGAGATGTTACACAATGGTCTACATTCAATGAGATATCAGACCTAGAAGTTGAATCCATGCTAAAAAAGCTAAATCCAGCCCCACACGTAATTGACACACTACCAACTACGGACATAAAAACAATAGCCAATACAGTATCTCCGATATTAGTGAAGATCATAAATCTATCCTTAGAGGAAGGAGTAATGCCAGATATACTAAAAGGAGCAATCATAAAACAAATTATAAAGAAAAAATCCAGTGACCCACTTACCCTGAGCAATTACATACCAGTATCAAATCTACCATTAATTGCAAAATGAATAGAAAAAACTGTACAAAATCAACTAGCTGAACACTTGGACAACAATAATATACTGTACCCATCACAACATAGCTTCTGTAAACACTACAGCACAGAGACACTGCTACTTTCACTAACAGACAATATCTTGAGAGGTTTCGATAGTGGAAAACATTACATTATAGTGATGCTAGACCTGTCATCAGCATTTGACACAGTAAATCATGACATACTATTAAAAAGATTAGAAGAAATAGGATTACTCAACAAAACAATAAACTGGTTCAGATCATATCTAAATAACAGATATTTCCAAGTACAGATCAAAAATGTAAGATCAGAAAAAATAAACCTTCAAACAGGAGTACCACAAGGATCAGCCTTATCCACAACACTCTTTAACATATACCTGCTGCCTCTTAGCAGGTCTGGGCATCATACATTACATATATGCTGATGACATTCAACTAATCCTACCCATCGACGACACAATTGAAAAAACATTAAACCTAGCTAATATGTACCTAGATATTATCAAACAGTTACTAAACCAAATAGAGCTAGTTATTAACATCGAAAAAACAGAATTCCTACATTTAGAATGAAAGAATATAGAGATCATTCAAAACCCAATTACACTCAAAAACAACCAGAAAATAGAATTAGCAGAGAACGTATGAAACCTCAGAGTAATAATTGACATGGAACTAAGCATGAAACAACACATATCTTTAAAAGTAAAGGAAGGCTATGCAAAGCTCATAGTTCTCAGGAGATTAAAACAACTATTAACACTGCTGTGTCGAATCCCTCATACACAGACCTTAGGAGATGTTGCAGTACTTCCTCCTTGTCATAAAGAAGTTGAGGTGAAATTGGTTGGCTTTCTTCCATTCTGATGTATGGTTTTAGTGATTGCAAACACTCATACAAGTATTGCACCTTATAAAACTGGTGCTGCTGGATAAGTGTTGTCAGCATCAAACTTTGAAAAAATTGCTTCCCAAAGTCATCTAATAGTTTGTGATCTTTCCCTGGAAGTGAGTTAGAGTGAAGCCTTGATTTTTTTAGCCCTCTTAATTGCTGATTCAACAATTACGAACTTATGGGGCATTTGCACAATGCTGTACCCTGGTGACTTCTGTAAATAAAATTTGAGATCTAGCTTGCAGTCTACTGTTGTCCTTCTGGAGAACCAGATGGGACAGGAGAGTGGTGGGTTCTGCTAGGATCTCTAAGATTTTTAAAATACCCATTACTTCCGCCTGAGGATGGGGTCTTTCTTTAAGTCTACTTTAAGACAAGTTACCATCTTCTCTACAAACCAAGATTACGTCACATCCTCAGGAGGGGAGGAATGGTCTGCACACTCCTCTGATAAGCCCATCGAGCTTCTCAGGGATTCCCCTGGAGATGGCAATATGGGGTTCTCTGATCTTGGAGAAGGTGCCAGTGATGATTCCCTAGAAGGTTGCAGGAAGAAGAGGTGCTCCCGGCATCACCAATTCCGTTGTCATGGGTCATATGGTGAAAATCTTGGATGCTGAACTTGTGGGAATAATGAAAAGAAATTTCTCTCAGTGTAGTAATCTTCTCTACTGCACTCTTGTGACTGGAGGCCAGGAGATTGAGGAAAGTTCTCTTCTGGTACTAGGATCTGTTCCTGCTCCATCGTGGTTATGGGACCCTTTGATAAGATTGAACAAACAGGTTGTGGTGCTTGAAGTCCCTATTGTCATGGGCTTGAAACCAGAAAGGAGCTTGGCCCTCCTATTGGAATGTGGAAAGACATTTCATAGGAAGAATAGATTCCCCATGGCAATCTTGGTGGCAGAAGTGCTGCGGCCAGTATTTCATGAGCTGGCACTGGCCCTAAGAGAAGAACCAGAACCTGTCACTTTCTAGGATGGATATCCCTTCTGTGAATACTTGACGTTCGCTTCCCTTTGAGGCCCTGAAGTTTGCAGGGTGGGCTCCTCAAGTATAGGTTCCTCCTGACGTGGAAGTCTTTTTTTCCCTTTTGTGCAGAACTGTGATCCCTGGGTGAGGAGGTTGTGCCATGGTCTTGGATTTTTCTCTTTAGTGGCAGTGGTCCTTCCTCTGCTTATTTTTCTCCATGTGATGCTTTCTGTTGCACGGTGTTTGAGTCATAGGCGCCGAGGCATGTGCCATCTTTGGTGCATGATGTACCGTATGCGATGAAGTGCCATGTTTTTTTGTGATCTTTGTGCTTTGCGTCAGAAACGGCATTTTGTGCATCATATGGGGAGGAATGTTGTGCACTGTGAGGGGTTTCCCCCATGAGTCAGCTGGGTTGCGCTGTGTGTCGATTCTTTCAGTGACCCTGTGTTTTGCTTCTTTGATCCAACACTATGGGACTTTTCCTCCACCAAGTTCATTTCTGATGGTGCGGTCGGTGCATGCAAGGCTCCCTTGGAGGCTGGTCAGTACTCCTGAACTTGGGACTGCCTCAACTGTGCCAGGGAAGATTTTGTCAACCTGGTATGGTTTCCTATCTTGCTAGATGAGGATAAGGGTGTTGCGTTTGCCGGCCGAGGCAGGCCTGCAGCCAGGCCCTCTTACCTCCGTTTGCCTGCTCCAGCGCCTGGTTCTGCTGCTCTCATGGCCGGTGGCCGCCGCCTCCAACCCCAGGCTGCTGCTCATGCTCCTAGTTCCGCAGCGGACGTCCCTGCTCCACTGCGGGCCTCCCCGCGTAGTCTGCGGGGAGACGCCGCCATCTTGCTCCAAGCCCCTCCCTATTTGCGCGTACGCACATCAGCTGTTCTTTTAAAGGGGCCGCGGCAGGAACCTCACCCGTGGCCCTGGATGATGACGTCACTGGGTCCCAGTATATAAGGTGGGGCCCAGCCAACACTTCCTTGCCTTGGCAGCAGGTCTCCACGCTGGTCGTGTCCTGAGTTGCTTGTTCCTGCATCTCCTCCGTGTTCCTGGTTTCTGATTCGTCTGTGTTCTTGTTCCTGATCCTGTTACCCGTTCTTGTTCCTGTGTTCGTGTCTACCTTACTTGTTCCATTGACTGACCTCCTAGCTTTGACTACTGCTTCGTCTGACCACGCTACCGCTTCTCTCCCGGTATTGACCTCTGCTTCATCTGACCACGCTACTGCCCGTCTCCTGGTTTGACCTTTGCCTTGCCCGACCATTCTCCTGCTGCCTTCTGGTACTGACCCACGCTTGCCTTGCTACTCTCCTTGCCTGCCACCTGCCCTGACTTCAGCCTGCTTTACGATGCTTCTCTCATCTTCATTCTGGACTTGGCTTTTCAGGCTTCAGCCTGTTCTTACTCGGGTGCCCTCTGCCTTTCTCCTGTACTCCTTGGCGCCTGGGTTTCCAGGACTCCGCCTTGTCCAGATCGGACTACGTATTCCTACTAGTGCTGCTGGCCCCTGGCTGACCTCCTCATCGTCCCAGAGAAGACCTCAGACGGAGGCCCACCTAAGTCCAGCCGGCCCCGGTACCCAAGGGCTCAACCTGCGGGGAACGAGGGCTGGTATTGTCGAAGCTCCAGCCAGCCTCCGTCAGTCAGCCAGCTTCGCCTGCCGACAGTAGGGACCCTTAGGGCTTGCCCTGCAGGGTCCCTTGGGCCAAAGTGCGGGTAGCGTCAACCCCACTTTGGCCCAAGGGTCCACCTCCCGCGCAACAAAGGGTGAGGACAAAGAATGCTCCAAAGCCGGTATGCTAGCTGCTCGAAGGCGAACAATTTTCTCCACTTTCTGCCTCTATATTCTCTGAGACATCCTTCCAGAGTCATGGCAATTGGCCTGGTTGTGCAATGCATGGACAAAAAAGAACTGAGGAGACTTCTAGAAAGATCATTCATGTGGGAACTGCCCCACATGACCAATAGAGCAAAAGCTCTAAAGCTTTGGGAGACAGTTTCACCTGGTGCCGCCTGATGATGTCACCCATTCAGCATGGCTAATTCAGCCTGCATACTGATGGAAAATACTTTGTATTGGCTTAGCACACCTATTGACAAAGAGAAGATCACTTGATGTGCTGTTGGAGTGTCAGCTTCTTACACCTTTCTTCTGAAGAATAGTTTTTTCCATATTTTAACTACTTTTAAACAGTTTCTACTCTAATTCAGGATCTTCTCCTCTCTGGGCTTTGTAGAATTTAGTCCTGGGGGAATTCTGGACTACTGTGAAATGCAGCATTTGCGCAGAATTCCCCTCCCATGCAGAATTTAAAAGAAAGCACCTGTGGGCCACAAGCAAATGAGTCCATCCCACTCACAGTGAAGATCAGGCCCAGGACAGCAGATGACCGTGAACAGTGAAGATCAGGCCAGAGGATCAGCTGGCCATGAGCGGAGCAGTGAAGATCAGCAGCAAAGAAGGCCCAGCATAAGAGACAAGTAAGCTTGTGAGCCTGTGTGAGAGAGGCAGTGTGCTTGTGAGGGTGCCTGTGTGTGTAAGCGTGAGTAAGAGATTGGGATCCTGTATGTGTGAGTGAGGGATTGTGTGCAGATGAGAGAGGCGGGGAGCCTCTGTGTGTGTGTGTGTGTGTGTGTGCATGCGCGCGCAACTGAGAGAGGGCACCTGTGTGAGGGAATGTGTATGTGTAGGAGAGAGAAGGAGCCTGGGTGATGGGGTGTTTGTGCAAGAGAGAGAGGGAGCTTGTGTGAGGGTGTGTGAGAGAGTGGGACAAAGAACCTGTGTGAGGATATGTGTGCATATGCAGACAGAGAAAGAAAGGGAGTCTGAGTGAGAAATTGTGTAGGTGTGAGGGTATGTGGGTGTTTATGAGAGGGTCAGAGGAAGCTTGTGTGAGGGCCTGAATGAGAAATGGATCAAACTATGGGAGTGGAGGGCTGGGGGGTGGAAAGACTATGGAGGGACTTGAGCATAGAGAGGTAGGGGATAGTGGAGAGCGGAAGAGTTGAGGCCTAAAAAGGCAGAGTGAAAGAAGTCTGGCCAGGGGAGTAGGGAGAGAGGTTGAAGGGACACTGTTACAGTGTGCTACTAGGGGAATTCAGTTAAAAATATTTAAAACTCTGCATCTTTGAGAAATAACTTTTCTATATTGCATGTCGACTGGTTCACCCTTATCCACATGCTTATTTATACCTTCAAACAACTCTAATTCTGAGTTGGAACAGTCGCAGTAAGCAGTAGCATTATTATATTTTTGGTCTTAACTTTTTCTAATTCTTCTTTTAATTTTAACTTTTATTTTAGGAAAGAATAATTGATTTTAGAATATCTTATTAAGTTCTTAAATATTTGTTCTTAGATAATAGTGTATCATGTTTTTGTTATATTTTATAGTAGTAGTTTTATGATATTTTTTAGCAGCTAATTTATACATGTCTCTTATTAATTTTAGCTGTTATCTCTTTTATGATATTATTGTATTTCTCTATTTTAATTTAATTGTAAACTGTTGTGATGGCATTGCCGATGTGACGTATAGAAAAACCAATAAACTAAACTAAACTAATAGTTTGGTACAGAAGTATTCCCTTTCTTAAATCCATGCTATCTCTACCCTACTGAGCCATGTTTATCCATCTGAGAAGGGCGAATGCCGAGGACGTGGGAAATGGAAAGTTGTTGATGGCAAGGGTTAAGAATGGAAATGGAGGCATTATATGTATGATTATATGTATGATGGATGTTGTGTAGGAGAAATGGGGAAAGTGGTGGAAGGGATGGAAGGGATGGGAGACAAAAGAAATGGAAGACTAAGAAGAAAAAGGAGAGGTAAGATGAAGATGTGAGGAGAGCCTGAGAGAAGTGAAAAGAGATTGAAGTTGAGAAGAGAAAGATGGAGAGAATGAAGGGGAAAGACAGAACTTGGGTCCTTGGTAGTGGTCTAACGGCACTGTAAGTAGTAGCACTATGGGAGAAACAGTCACTTGCTGTCACGCCTGCCCACTCTCCCCCCTCCCAACCTCTCCACCACTCTTGTGCAAAATGTATATGCTCCGCTCACACCCTGGAGAAAACCAGTGTGAACATGGCCATTCACCCTGGGCAGATGCACACATAAATTCCCACATGGGACACAACATCCATTCCCCCTTCCCCCAACCTCTAAAGCTGAGGCACTACCTTTTTTTGGATTACAACTGGCAGGTTGCCTCCATGCTTTCTGTTTAAGCTTGTAACTGCTATTCTATACTGGTCGCTCCAGGGTATCATTACCATCCACTTGTCTCTAGAAATCCTCTGCGTTTATCCCATACCAGTTTTGTCTCCATCACCTGCACTGGTTGCAACGACATCTGGTTTCCAACCAGCCATCCTGACATTTGATACAGTAGTTTTTGTTTATCCTGTACAGTTAGCTCTTTCAGTTAAAAGGAGTTTTACTTAGCTCTAGAGGGGCTTGAGAAAACTGGAGTCTTGAAGTTTGTGATACTTATTATTGGATCCAACAAGAAAATTATACAAAGATGCATCCGTTTTTTGAAACTACATTGGTCAATTCACCCTGCATTTCCTTCTCATCTTCAAAAAGAACCTATGTGGTCTTAGCTTATGCACAACCATTCTTTATAATCTCCACGCAGAATCAATAAAAGATATCACAAAACCTAGGACAAATCTAGTTGATCTACAATGAAACTTTAGTGCACAAGTATGGCTATTTCTTTTTTCCTACTATTAAATGATAAGTAATAAATGTCTGTAATACAGCCTTATCAATTCAGTGGACTGTATATTACCTACAGGTAATTTCTTGTAAGAGCTTAGCTTAGTTTCATTTTATTCCTCTTCCAAGCTGAAAAAAAAAATAAAGATAATTTATCTGAATTTTTCTGTGAACTTTGTACAGTGTTCCTGTTTTGTATCTATGTTATCCATCCATTAGGAACACTATTAACTAGTGTAACTGCCATCAATATATATATATATATAAAAAATTATATATATATATATATATATATATAATTTTTTGAGAGACATATTCCATCTCTGTTCCATACACGTGTCTTCAAATCTGCCAAGGAATAGCCAGAATTCTTTTTGTTTTTTTATGCAATAAGCAATAAAACTGAATATTCAGCTGTTCTGTCTCTCAGAGAGGGCTGGCTGACAATTTTGTTTTTTTTATTGGCTATACTGGCACAGAATATGAAGTGCAATAAATGATGTAATCTCTTCTCAAATTGTAAAACTAATTAAAAAGTGTACACATATACAAGAACTGAGTAAAGTCAGAAGGACAGTCTTGTGAGGCCCAGTCTCCAGAAAACTGGAGTATTGTTCATTTATTAGCACGTAGACTAAGTCAGCATTTTTGTATTCCCGACTTGTAATAGTGCTTACTGCAGTACCACTCCCTAAATATCCGTGTCCTTAGCATTTAACGGCTATGTTACTATAGTTAAACAGTCTTTGCTATCCTAATTAAATCAAGAGTTTGAGAGAAAATTGCAGTTCAATAAGCACTTTTAGGCATGTTGAAAACATTTATACAAAATGCCCTATGGGGTAATTTAGTAAATACATGCATAAATCTGACACTGATTGTGCAGATAAGTAATACCACGTTTTCAAAAGGAGAGTATGTGCGTGCTTTCCCTTTGAAAAATATCCCACCAAAACTAAAACTACCCACACACATGCGCACGCGGTTCTTTGAAGAAAAGTGCGTGTGGAAGTGCAGATCCGTCTCATACTCTGCCCCTGCTCGATGTGGGTAAACTTCCATGCATACGGGCCCTACACGCATACGTCTACTTGCACAGCGGGCGGGCAGTTTTGTAAAAGCCCATTTTACCCGTAGAAATGGCTTGAAAAATTACCCTCCCTAGGTATAGCTCCCTGCAAATCGCCAACAACAGTGATTCTGTTCTGCGCTCAAGGAAACATTTTGTTATTAACGCAATTAGCTTTCTCTGCGTTTAAGAGGTGATAATGCTTGAAGATGGTTTCGGCTTAGTAAAAAAAAAAAAACAATTCCAGCCTTAGCTATCGACAGCCTGACCCTCTCCAATTTCCAAGATCCTGCACTCAATACATAGCTGTGTCCTCTTGCTCAAAATTTTAAATTAGCCCGTCCTCAGAGAAAATCAAGAGATCTTTGCAGAGATTATGTAAAATAATCATTTTAATAAACAGTGGGGTCAATTTACTCAGGCTGAGGCTGGAAAAGAGGGTGTGGCAAGCAGTTATCCGGGACGGTTGGGAAAATATTTTTAAATGCCGATTTTTCTTTTTTTTTTTTTTTTTTTAACTTAGATGTCATCCGTAGCAAAAGAAAGGTTACACAGCAGGGGGCCTCGGCGCGTGCCGGACCGCGTAAGTATTTATGCATGCGGCCCAGGTTCATGCCCTGAAATGCCCATGCCCCTTTCTGAAATCTTCCAAAGTGTGCACGCTCCAGTAGATACGCACATTGGGGTAGATTTTCTAAATCTACACACGTGCGAACAAAAGTACGCCGGATTTTATAAGATACGCGCGTAGCTGCGCGTATCTTATAAAATCCGGGGTCGGTGCGCGCAAGGGGGTGCACATTTCTGCAACTTGCGCGCGCTGCCCCTCCGAGGCCGCTCCGAAATCGGAGCGGCCTCGGAGGGAACTTTCCTTCTACCCCCCGCACCTTCCCCTCCCTAACCCACCCCCCCGGCCCTATGTACCCCTTCCCCCTACCTTTGTTGGTAAAGTTACGCCGGCCGGAGGCTGGCGTAACTCTGCGCACACCAGCGGGCTGCTGGAGCGCCATCACCCGACCCGGGGGCAGGTCCGGAGGCCTCGACCACGCCCCCGGGCCTGCGCCACGCCCCTGACACGCCCCCGGGCCTGCGCCACGCCCCTGACACGCCCCCGTGCCTGCGCCACGCCCCTGACACACCCCCGTGCCTGCACCACGCCCCTGACACACCCCGGAACGCCCCAAAAATCACGCCGCCCGCCTGGCACGTCCCCGACACGCCCCCTTGCGAAGCCCCGGGACTTACGCGCGTCCCGGGGCTTGCACTCCCCACCGAGCCTATGTAAAATAGGCTCGGCACGTGCAGGGGTTTTTAAAAGAGTTTCGCGCATAACTTATGCGCATAACCCTTTTAAAATCCGGCCGATTATCTCTGCAGGTTTTAGAACCCGCTCAGCACACGAGGCCGACTTATTTGCGCATTCCCTAATTAGTGCATGCATCACCTTTAAGCGCGCAGCGGCCGCCTAAAGTTTCCCGAGACGTTAGAAACTCCCTCTCCCTCTGCTTACTTTAAAAGGAGTTTGTTAGAAGTGTTGTGAATAAACGTAATCAGGGTAAAAAAGCAGTTCTGTGAACGCTGCATTATTGCTGAAGTTGGTAAATGCTGATGCACTGAGATTCTCCAAAGCGATAAAGTTTCTCTTTAGTGCTGAAGTCAGATGTTCTCAAGCCATGCCCACGGAGTTTGAACACAGGCCAGTTTTCTCTGCGAGTATCCCCTGCTAGAACTATAATATTAAATTAAATCATCTGCCAATAATGGGCCTTATTCATCACGGTATTTTCCCATAGACCCGGAATGGGAGAGAAGCCTTAGTGAATCAGGCTATAAACATTAAGAAAATAACTACAAGACTGTCTGTCTGTATTTAAGCCTCATTCTGCCCCGGATGTCCAGTGTTTCCCTATCAGATCAGCCACTATAATTATTGGCACTCCCATCAACCTGTTGCACTTGGTTTAATCACTCACTTCTTATGTGCGTTTGTCAAAATCCCTGTTCTGAAAAGCTGTATAGGGCTCTGTCAGAGTCGAGTACATTACCCCCTTCATAACCACTGCTTATCATGAGCTGACAGTGGGAATGGAAGAGCTTTATTCTGCCACATTTTTAAGCACCTGGAGAGCTCTGCCCCAGCTGCCCATGCTCCCTTCCTTAGCATCAGAGGGGCCGATGCTATAAAGTGCGCCCAGCCTAGCACGCAGGTTCCCGAGCGGTTGGATGCGCTAGACTAACACCCGACGCAACAAGGGGATAAGCGCATCCAAAGCGAGTGCCCAATCAGCTGCAGAGCCGATAGCACCCATCACAAGTAAACGCCATGTAGATGAAGCTATTAGCTATTACCCCCCCCCCCCCCCCCCGATGCAGTAAATCCCAAGGCACCCAAAACACACTTTTTAACCCAGCAAATTCAACACCAGCGAGCCATGGGCTTATGAAAAACTCAAACATACTGTTCTCTGTGGTTCCTCCACAAAGAACAGAAGATCTACCAAAGATCTACTAAAGAATTAATGAAATGGATCAATTACAAAAATAAAATTTCTGGACACACAATATACACTCTCCAGGCCGATTTCACCGCTTGCTGTTGTGAGTGTATATTGTGTGCCCAGAAAACGTTATTTTTAAATAATTGACTCATTTCATTAATTCTTTAGGTGATATTTAGCATATCTCTATGGTTCGTATTGAGCACCCGTAGCAATAAGCACACAGCCCCGTCTCCTGGGCGCTAAGGATGCACAATTTCTCCCTACTGCATCCCTTTTAACACACCAAGTCATTTAAATATAGCCATCGGGCGCCCAGGAAAGGTGTCGTGAGTGCCCGGTTTGGACACACGTTTTTATGCGCGTCTTATTGCATCGGCTCCCTACGCCCATGCACCTCTACAGGCAGCTGCAGTCACAGTAGTTTATAGTTTATTAGATTTTTTTATGCCGCCATATTGGCGTTAGCCTTCACAGCAGTTTACAATATACAAATTAAAGATAATACAGTAAAACAATTCAATAAAAGGTGACAGCTAAAATTAATTAAAAGCACATAGAAATATTATAGCTGTACAAGTAAAGATAAAAATTATAGATTGCTATTCCTCAGTGTGGTTTTCAAGGGTAAAGTTAAGACAAATTAAGACAAAATAATAAGACAGCTGATGTAAATGTGCAACGGTGTGATTGCCCCACAAAAATGTCTGCCCCTCTTTAACCAACTACTCGGCATCTACAAAGCCACCAGACAATATCGTGAGAGCACTGCAATTACTATAAAACTCTGCCGCGAGGGTACTGACAGGTCAGAGGGTGTACTGTGCCTGTTTTATCATCTCTTCACTGGCTACCAGTTCAAGCAAGACTTAAATACAAGATGCTAATGCTGAGCCACAAGCTAATTAATACTACAGATGTGCCAGGGCTGGAATCAGCACTGTACATTCATATTCTACCACACAATTACGCTCCGCAAACAAAGGTCTTCTAAAGATTCCTAAGTCCATCAAGCTCATCTGTGCGAAATAAGAGCCCGTCCATTTTCTATGGCTGGACTTATAATGTAGAATGCAGTGCCAGAGTATTTAAGCACTATAACAAGAGCCTAAAGTGTTTTTAAAAACTCTAAAAACAAGAGTATTCCAGCAAGCCTGCAATCCTAATAGTTAACTGAATCAAAGCGGGTAATTACTGTAGTTAAAATTAGAGCCTGCAGATGTGATATGAGCTCAGAAACTAGGCACCATGTCTGTTTATGTACGTTACGTTAAAGGCCAATTATCGACAGTATATTTAGCAAAACTGCATGAGATATTTGTTTTATAAGTTTGTTCATGTTGTTTTATTATAGCGTACTTTTTATGTACATTATAAAGCAGCACAAGCATCAGAGTGTGCGGTCTAAAAATAATTTTAAATGCAGAAATAAAAGCATTTCATGGCCCCTGACTCTTTTCCTTGTAGGAGCAATAATGCTGAGCGCTCTCAATTCATGGTGTGTACCGGGGGGAGGAGGGCAAAAGGAATGCAGAAGGGGAGAATCCCCTGAAAGACAGCGCTGCCTTCCCCAATAGCTGCATTTCTGTAACTGGATCCCCAGGTGAGAGCAAGCTCAAATATTTCTGCAGTGCAGGAGGGAGGGAGCCTGGCTGGTGGAGCAGGAGAGGCCTCTGCCAGCTGGAAGGAACCCATGCTGCTGCTGCTGCCGGCCTGGGGCCAGAAAAGAGCTAAGATGGAGCCAAAGAGGTGCATTTAGCTGACAGCCTGCCACGGCAAGGGAGAGAAGGCAAGGCAGGGAGCAGAAATAAAGCGGAGAGGAGGACAGCAGACAATGGAAGGCAGAAACAGAGAGGGCGAAGAGGACCATGGAAGGCCCCCATCCTGTTACCCAACTTATTTTGCTGATCCTAGAGTTAGGTTCAGCATGGGCCCAGTGCTCGGCAAGGGCTGGAGGCCATGGACTCAGGAAGGATACAAGGAAGTGGCTGATGGTGATTTTATTTACACTGCAAGTTTCTGTTTAGTTTTATGCAGTCATTTTCAGTGATGCTATATACAATCTTTTGGTTTTATTTAGAATTTTTCAGAGCTCAAAAATGTTGCATATAACCCAAAAAGTTTCATATTGGAGTGGAGGAGTAGTAGTCTAGTGGATGGAGCAGCGGGCTATGAACCAGAAGACCAGGGTTCAATTCCCACTGTTGCTCCTTGTGACCTTAGGCAAGTCACTTCACCCTCCATTATCTCAGGTACAAACCTACAGGCCAATACAGTAAAAGTCACACACACAGGCCACTCTCCTGTGTGTGTGATTCTGTATTCAAATAAGGGCCTGCGGCAAAAAGAGGCGATAGGGACACTAGCACATCCCTAGTGCCTCTTTTTGGACAGGAGTGGCGGCTGTCAGCGGGTTTGACAGCCGACGCTCAATTTTGCCGATGTCAGTTCTCAAACCCGCTGACAGCCACGGGTTCGGAAACCGGACGCCGACAAAATTGAACGTCCGGTTTTCAACCCGCGAGCCGTGGGCCTATTTCAAATTTATTTTTTTTTAACTTTCAGGACCTCCAACTTAATATCGCCATGATATTAAGTCAGAGGGTGCACAGAAAAGCATTTTTTACTGCTTTTCTATGCACTTTCCCGGTGCCCGGAGAAATTAACGCCTACCTTCGTGTAGGCACTAATTTCTTAAAGTAAAATGTGCGGCTTGGCTGCACATTTTGCTTTCTGAATCGCGCGGGAATACCTAATAGGGCCATCAACATGCATTTGCATGTTGCGGGCGCTATTAGGTTCGGGGGGGGGGGGGAGTTGGATGCGCGTTTTCGACGCTCTATTATCCCTTACTGAATAAGGGGTAAATCTAGCGCGTCAAAAACGCGCGTCCAATCGCAGGTTACTAGTGCGCTCTGTTGGAGCGCACTGTACTGTATCGGCCTGTTAGATGGTAAGCCCTCTACAGATAGGGAAGAACCTGAATATGTAATCTGCTTAAAAGTGTGAAAAGCAGAATATAAAAATTGAAAACAATAAAATATTCATTTAAAAAAAAAGCATGGGACTCTCCCATTTCTAGTAAAAATACAAATTACTATCCCATGTGTAAATTTACTTTGGTGCAATGAAGAACTCAGAAATCTACTGCTCCCAATGCTAATAATTACAGTGGCAAATTTGCAGCCTGAGTAAAAGCAATAAGGATCCTAAAACTGATATTTCCATTTGCTCCCTTTATTTATCTTGCGATGTGGGGCATAGTGTCAGGGCAAAGTCTCAGGGCTGAGTTCTATTTTCAGAGTGGGCAATTTCACGTTATAGGTCTTAGGACTTTAAGGAGGTGGCATGCCCTCTATGCAGTGCATCAATGGTTTTCTATTGCCAGAATCTTCCCTGCTCAAAAGTCCTAAACCTCTCACAATAAGGCCAAGGGAATATCCAAGCTTCCACATGTCCCGTCAGATAAGCACTCAGAGGTATTAATTCTCCCTAAACAGAGAGGATGCCTGGGGTTCTTATCCCTAGCAAGTGGCTAATTCTTAGTGGAGCGAGTTTATCACAGGTCTCAATTCAGTAAGGCCCTCTGCAAAAGGCTGAATTATAATATTTCCAGCTTAACTGTGTCCTACTGTCCTTCACAACCGTGTGGGGATCGCCCCCTTTTAACCAAAACAGAAACCTGGAACTGGACTCTTAACTCTTTGTGGCAAATCTTGTACTATACTATTACTGTTTCCCAAAACCTTTGCACCATGCCAGCCTTCAATGACAACTCAAAAGAAAACCACAATTCAATTCCCCAAATTATTTTTTCATTCATTAACAGCTAACACTCAACCATAGCAGTAACAGTTTGAAGCAGGTAGTAGCACTGCTTAAGACAGCTCAACCTCTTAAGTCCCCAACCAGTCCAATCACTAGGAGAAAAGTATAATTCATAGCCCTGCTAACTCTGGGCTGTTTTACACAAATGCAGGGATTCCA
Organism: Rhinatrema bivittatum; assembly: GCF_901001135.1. NCBI lineage: Eukaryota > Metazoa > Chordata > Amphibia > Gymnophiona > Rhinatrematidae > Rhinatrema > Rhinatrema bivittatum. The sequence goes on along the minus strand of NC_042617.1, from coordinate 71,386,437 downwards.
TGCCAGAGTTTCTAAGGGATTGGCGAGCAGAACCCTTACAGCTTAGGCTTCTAACTACTATGGGGCTTGCAGCACAAGTAATAGACAATTAATGACAGGACATATTCCAAACTGAAAGGTTCAGGATTTTCCAACACCACAGTTTCCTAAAAGCCTAGATGACCCAGTTAATCAGGTAGGGTTCTAACGGGCTGAACTTTTACATGAATTCAGCATTCCAAACAGCAGTTTCAAACCACAAATTAACCAATTAACACACAGCTTACGGTAGCTTGCTCAGCCTTCCGGCCCAATATTGAGCTTGCCTCTCCCAAACTATGTTCTCATCAATAACTTTAAACTTCAAGCACAAAGTCCTCTTCTTGAAATTGACTACAGGCTTGATTAGGGGCCTGTAGTTTGAGTAAGCTAACTCTAGATCTTCTTTTTTCTCTCCTATTTTTTATTGATTTTATGTATTTATTTTTCCTTAGAGCTGTCACTCTCTGGCTTTCCTCCGAGTTGTGCTATAACAAACCTAACATTCTCTAGTGCTCCTATTACATTAATCCAAAGTCTAGCAACCTACCGTTTCCTACACAGGTTCTTAAATTCCCAAGAAAAAGTAGCAACAGTTTTCCTGCTGTTTTCTAGACAAAAGACTTAACTTAAAAACTGGGCTCAGGCTCATCAACACTGTACTCTATGGTTAAACCAGTTGCCACCCCAGCTGTCCGCCTCCATCCCTACTGTTTCCCTCTGGTTCCTTTTATGGGAACTAACAGCCTATTGGTGGGCCTGACTCAGCCTTTCTCAAACTAGGTACCGGGGAACCTGGGAGATGTAGTCCTGATAGAATAACCATCTTAACCTCCTGCTTCAAACTGTTCCTGCCTTATCCTTAAAGGCTGTCTTTTGCACACAGACATATACTAACGCCACTGTGTCATTAAAACCTTCATTCAGCAGAAGAAAATACCTTTACTTTAAATGATAGCATTGATACTGTTCACTACTGTATAGACATATATTGTTCATTTGATAAAAACAAGATGACAAAGGAAGATACTTTCAAAATCTGTTTTATATTTTCTGGAAAAATGCTTTTTGAAGAAAGGATCTTGATGTTTACATGCATTTTCTGTTCACTCTTGAGGCATTATGAAAGAAATTCCTTCTGAATTTATTTATATGTTATTTGGACCCCAAAAACAGACCGGAAGCCGATCCAAGATGGCTACGTAGCGACCAAAAAACAAGGGCTTGAATGACGTCAGAATAAAGGCCCTTTTTTACACACCGATCCTGTTCTCCTTGTTTTTGGTCTCTTTATATGTTATTTGACATCATCCAAGAGGCTGTACCTTTAATATTAGTCAGTTAAGATTCTTCTTTTTAAATACGTTAGCAGGATATCTTTTATTCCAACAGACAACACCCAAAAAATTGTTTGCCAATCTTTCCCTAATAGTAACACCAGGGCCGGTGCAAGGGTATTAGGTGCCCTAGGCGAACCTTCTGCCTTGCGCCCCCCCCCCGATCCTGGTCCCGGCCTCAACCCCGACCTCATTTACTGAGACTTCGCTCGTGGCCCGTCAAGTCGTGTTTTTCTCGGCTGCGAGCAGTATGGACACTGCTCACAGCCAGCCGAGTCTCCACGCGCGGCCCCACACGGCTGCTTTTCAGGGCCCCCTAATGGCTGGTGCCCTTGGCAACCACCTAGTTCGCGTAATGGGACATAGCGGCCCTGAGTAATATACCTAGGTAAAGTTTCTCATGTAAAACCCAAGGGCAAGTGCTGCTTTTTCAGTAGGGGGATTGTGGCAATCAATATCTGAAAACCACCTAAGCCTTCCCTAGCCTCCATACCACCCTAGCCTATACAAGGACTCTTTTTTTCTTGCAAGCACAATTTTATACCTTCTTGCTACTGCACTCATTCTGTCACATCTCGTGCTTGCACACTAAACACTTGCTACATGCATGCAAACCTTCGTGCACTCTCATTTTCTCAAACGCACAGCGTATGTCCAAAAGACTAGGGATCTCCAGGACTGTAAATTTAAGACATCTGCACCACTTCTATGATGATCAACTACAATAGCAGGGAGTACTCAGGCACACTGTGGAAAAAAAAACCCTTTGAAAACTCTCCCACCTTCGATACAGGTGAAAGTATGCACATTGTACACAGCAGGTGAACTTTTCCATGCACAAAGAAAGGAGTGAGGACAGGTCAGGGAAGTGACGATATATGTTGAGATTTCAAGCGCACACGTTGCACTGGCTGGCAGTCAGGTGGGTGATTCAGTATCCACATTGTGCACGCTTGGTGGAATTTTCAGAGGCTTGGAAAATGAGCTTGCAGTCACGCAGGCACTTCAAATGCCACGGGAAGTATTATTATTGCCCTGTCCGCTCTTCAAAGTTTGTATTCATTATGGACACATTATGTAAGCCAGACAAAAGTATATTTATATATATAAAGCCCATACAGAACAGATGATTATACTCCAGCAAATCCACTTTTGTGATCCTATTGCTTGTTCTGATTTCTCCCTATGCGGGCGGTTTTAATCACCTATTGAAAATATTTATAGTGTAGGAACACATTGGTAATTGGTTTAATAGAATTACAACCATCACATTTCTGATTTATGGTTGGTTGCTTCCTGTTTTTGTCTTGATTATGCAGTTCATTGAAGCATATGTAACATCAGTACGTTTTATGGCACTTTAGCCTGTAATCCTAGATACTTAATATAATCATGTAGAGATAAGACACATTAACTAAAATAAGCACTCAGAATTTAGTATAATTTAAGATTAAATAGACAGAAAAGTACTTCTTTCAAGTCCCAATATTTATCCCGGACTGTCAACTAGATAAAAGAATCGTGTCTCTGCCCTTGGGTAACCAAACTGTTGTAACCATCATAGAGGTCAGTAAGGCAGTGAGGAAAATCATCTGATGGGTATGGCTGCAAAGGAATTTACGTGGCCCCTGACTATTTCACAGAGCCAATACAGATAGTGGACTAAAGGATTTCTATAAAGCATTGCTGATGTAAGAGCTCAAAAGATGTAATCTGACTTTCTACCCACAAAGAGGTGAATTTTCAAAAGATGCACACGTATAAAATAGTACATGCGTGCATAAAATATCACGTATGCGAGTATACACTATTTTAAAAACCACAACATATGTGCATATATCGGGGTCCGCGAGTAAACATTCGCATGTAAATAAGGGGCGTGCATAAGTTACGTGCATAAGTTGCTATTTTACAACCTGGCAAAGTGACGCGTCTAAGTCTTACTTACATATATTTACTCCCTACTCAATATCTGGTTACGTGATCATAAACATCTCACAAGTGAAAACATGACTGGATGAGGGGTCTGGGTGATATGTGGGGGGGGGGAATTCAGGCTGAAGAGCCAAGAGGGTCTTTACAAGCTCCAGATGGACTGGGCAAACCGGCAGATTAATTGTTAAAACGGGTAATTTCATTGCCGCATGCATGTTTTAAAATCCCCTGACTTACATGTGTAAAAACTAACTTTCGGAGGGTGAATGCATCTTAGTAACGCGAATAAAATCTATTCATGTAGCCCCTTAAAATTCGAAGTACAAATAAGCGGGTATATCATTTGCGCACACTTATCTGGCTAAGTAGTGCTTTTGCCGCTACTTAGATGGACAAATTTGAATTAAACCAGATAAATAGCACTTTTGTTTTAGGCTTATCTGGCTTTCTTACATACCCGGATAAATCGAATAAGTGTTAATTAGATAGAGAAGTAGCATTTATCAGACGTTTCTGGATAAGTGCCGCTACTTTTCTGGATAAGTCCGAACTTGTGCAGCTCTTGGTTTTTACATACAAGAGCATGTGCGTTCGCATATTGACTGGTATTTTATAACCTGCGCATTTCATTTGCGCACAGATTATAAAATACAGTAGTAAATTATTGTGTGCCTATAAATACGCATATATGGGCATATGCAAACAGTTTTGGAAGTTATCCTCTTAGTCTATTGATTTTTGTTTGATGTTCATGACTACAGTTGTACATATGATCCTCCTGGTTTATCACCAATCAAGGAGACAAGGCACCTCAAGCTGCAGTTAGTTTGGTCTGAACTAGATCTGATAAAGCTTCTTGAGAGTCGGAGCACAGCTAGTAAGTAGCACCTTCAAAAATGTGAGAAAAGACACAACTAACATCAGTCAGCTTTCTATATAAAAATGTGATCATTATCTTTTGACTATGATGATTTTCTACAATGCTCCTGAACATACATTAAACCTATACTTTACATGATAGACACAGAAACAGAAAGGTCCATATTCAGCAGTGCGGGATGCAGATAAATTATCAGGAAAAATTTACTCAGATAACTTTATATTCAGAAGAAAGCAGCCACTTTCGCTTTCCACTGCATATACTTGAGTAACATCCAAATTATCTGGATAAAATCATCCAAGTAACTTTAGGTTTCCTATCCGGAATGACCATGCTTACCTTTGTAACTGAATATCCGCATAATCTGGCTAAATTATCTGGATATATTCAGCCCTGCCCCCGAATGCCTCCCATTTATCCAGGTAAGTTTTATCTGTCTAAAAGCTTACCTGGATGAATCAGAGATAGTCTGCAAGGCAGCAAATTCTAATCACAGGTTGGTCCGGCTATATCCAAACTTACTGGACAAACTGTTTTGAATATTGACCTCAAGAGTAAGTGATCCACCTCATATGCCCATCAATATCTGCCTACTAGGCCAGATCCTACTTAATCTCTGGTCTTCTCCCTCCCTTGTTCTCCCACTAAAGGTCTCTTTGGGTCTGTCCTAAGCACATTTAAATTCTGTCACCCTTTTGTCTTCTACCACATCCACTTTAGTCTATTGCCGCCCCTTGTGCCCTGGTTCTACTTTAGAATTTTTAAGTTATCTATCATTTTATATCGATATCAATATATCATCTACAAACTGGCAATTGCATTCTATAACATTATTAAAGAAGACGTAAGCCTGGTACTGATCCTTGTAGCAAAGAACAGTTATTTTGCCTTCATCAGAGTGGACACCACCAACCACCATTTTCTGAGTCCTGAGGCTTAACAGATGCTGGCTGGTTCTCTTCAGCTGCGCCCGCTGTAGCAGGCCCCTGTGTTCATCAGCCGATGATCATTTTGGAAAGAAAAGCCAAGTATCGAGAAACTATTATGTCCTTTTGACCACCTCAGCCAGCCTTCTTCATCCCAGAAATACATTCCCACCATACTCATACTCAGCATCCCTATTAGTGCCACCAATATGGACACCAGTACAAGAGTTCAGATGAAGAGTCCCCCAGGCCAGGTCCTCGACCAGAATCAGCAGCACATCGCATGGCAGGCCTCCTCCCGATCAGTGCCATCTTGGCCTTGACAGCCACCCTAGTGTCCCACAAGCAATGCGTCGGCTAATCCACTGTCCTGGTTGTCCTTGGCAATGCTCTCCCAGATCTTTCCCTTAGTCTTTGAGGATGTCTTCTGATCAAAGAGGGCACTGTGTTTCTCACAGACACACCACACAAAAAGGTCCTTTTCATCCTCCCTGAAGCACAGATGGCATTGACGCCATTTGTCCTCTCGCTTTTGGCTGCTGATTTCCACCTGCTCGTCACTCCCAGATGATGACTGGTGTGGATCCCTACCTCCCTGAGCACTACTCCCACTACATGCTCCCCTATCACCTCCCCTCCCCCTGCTCAGACTCCTCCACCCAGCTTCTTTCCTTTCCCCCTCTAACTGCACCCTCTACCTTCCTACACCACTCTCCTCCTGCCCCATCTCCCCTCCTTGGCTACACTCCACTAACTAATGCACCACTCTCTTCCTAGCCTTTCTGTCACTATTCACCCGCCTGTCACGCACATCTGCTCCCCCATTTGCACCCCCCTCTGTCAGGCTCCCTTCCCTCCACAGCCACGAACACTCACTCCACTCTTTCAGGAACCTAAACGCAAAAGCGGACAAAAAGGCAGACAATCACAGACCAACAAAATATCAGATGCACACTAGAGATTCACTCAAGACAACACACAAAAGACAAAAGGAGAGGAAACAGCAAGGGAAAAAAACACAAAGCAGCACAGAAAACACCACTCACTCAGCAAGTGCAATTGAACAACTACCACCTCCAGCACCTCCAAAACCTCTCGCTCCTAGTCCAGAGCTCTTCTAACACCATCCAGCACTGACAAAATGGCCCTGGAAGGAGCTGCCTTTTATTTCCCTGAAAGGAGGAGTGTCCAAGAAAACAGATGGACGCCCAGCATGCACCACCAGTCACACCACCGGTCATGCTAGATCATTTCTATCAACCAATCGGGAACACTACAGCATTTTTCAAACTAGTACTGTTTTTCACCACCAGTTTCACTGTTGTTTTCAGTCCGTCGGTTTTAACGCCAGTTTTGATGCGCTTTTTGGGATTACTGAAGATTTTTTTTTAAGCACTGGTTTGGTTTGCATAACATTAGTTTACTACATCAAGCGAGGCCATGTGTTTTTTAACACGTGCAGTATTAAAATGCGCTATAAGTTTGTGCTGGTTTTGGCCCATGTTTTATTACATCAGCCCCTGTATTAGCATATGGATTCCCTAAAGACCTGAATCTCAGGGGTTTCTGCAAATTTTTAGATATGTACAGGGTCTGTGGCTTCATCAGAGGATTTGTTATATTTGCTGAGGTCATTGAATAACTTTCTGTCACAGATTTGTCTGAGCCCTGGATTACAGCAAATTGATTAGCTTGTGAAGATAAGTAGCAGCAGAGCGTCCTGCATATTTCATGAGCTGTTCATCTAACCTCAGCAGAAATATGAGAGCCTTTCAGGAAGTATGCTATCAATAATCGGCTCTTGCTAGCAGTAAGCAACTGCATCTCATACGTCACATGAAAGGACATATCTGGTGCAAAATGGTTGTCTCCATACATGGGAGCTTAGAGAAACAGATGGACTCCACAGCCAGCAAGATACGTTAATTTTACAGGCATTAACAGCTTGAAAATGTACTCAACAGTGAACACTGTCCCGCATGTTTTGCAAGTCTGTGTATGTAGTGAAGTATAGTATAAGGGTGGGCTGAATTTTCACTCCAGAATACTGTCTGACCATAATTCATATTCATAGTTTTAGATAGCATGCGTGCCCAGGAAGCAAAGCAGCTGTGCTAGCAAACTAAAGGCACATGCTCTGTGTGTGTTTTTTGTGGCACCTGTACAGCATTTCTGGCTCACATGCTTATGTGCGCGCTCACAGTAGAAAGTGATTCGCTTCTGGAAATTGCACTGTAATTTGGGAAACATTGCTCTTTCTAATTTACTCTTTTTCATTAGAATTCCACTATTTAACATGGAGCCAAATTTTAAAATACTTTCTTTTCTGCCATAACATGCATACATCTGCGCATAAGTAGCTTGTCTTCGTGAATATACTATTTTATAAACAGCATAAGTACGTGCATATTTTGAGTTTCGTGCACAAATTTACCTGCACAAAAAAGGGATGGTCTGGGGAGGACCACGGCAGGCACAAGAAGTATGCCCAGAAGTTGCTATTTTAGAAGAGATTCGCGCAAATACATTAGGCAATCTATTTGCGGAATTTTACCCCTACTAATTAACTAACGCAACTGGTATCAAACTTATCTGTTGTCTGCTATTTTTGGGTGAGAGATCTGGGTGAACTGGGAGTTCAGGATGAAGTCCTAGGAGGGTCTCGGTGATCTGGTGGAGGTATTGGCAAACTGGGGATTTCAAGTATGCACACATATTTTAAAATATACCCACTTCCGCTTATAAATTAGGGGCCCAATATTCAGCCCAATATTAGCTGCTCAATTTATGGATGGGCAATGGGCGGCACTACTTAGCTGGATAATTATCCAGCTAAGTAACAATCTTCACCCTTAGACAGGCAGCTTATCCGCCTAAGTCAAACCTACTCAATAACAGGTTTAAACTTACTTATCCATCTAAGTAGCGATTTCTCCATGGATATTCAGCAGCATAGCCGTTCTGCTGAATATCCCATCTAAGTTAGCTGGATATGTCTATCTGGTTAATTGAGATAGACGGACAACTTTTGAATATTGATCCCCAGAGTTTTATGCATAAAATATACATGTGTAAGTTTATAAAACAGATAAAGTACACGCTTTCACTGCATTGCAAAATATTTGTGCATACTGAAACATGCGTGCATATGTTGGGGGGTGAATATATGCTTATTTTATAATCTGCACAGACCAATATGCACAGATTAGAAAATATTATATCTCCCATATCTGTGTGTATGTGGGGCCAATGGAGTTGTTTGAAAGTTATCTTTTAAAGGTTTACTGTCATTTGATGCTTATGGAAAAGTGAGGCCCATGGTCTTCAAGCTCTCATCAGCTATCTAGTTTATCAGGAAAAAAACCAGAATCTGTCCTATTCCAGTAAGATTTGGGGTCTTATGCATAATGCAGAGTTTTATATTTCTGATTTCTTCTTCTTTGGGCTTAGATAGAGCCCCTTGGGGATTCGATTTTTATTTTTTTTGTTGGTTTTAGTCTATCAGCATACCTTATGATACGTGTTTATCTACGTCTTATATAGGACTACTTTTTGGGGACAATTTCTGTGGCAAGGCTGCATAAGAGTTGGCAAAAAGGTATATAAATGACACAGATTTTCAAAGTGAACATGCGCAAATGTTCGCTTTGAAACTTACCCCCACCAAAAATATCTTCACCCAATTCCACCAGCTAAAACATATGAAGAAAATGAAAAATAAATATGCATGTAAGTGCAAGGCCCTCCCCAACTCTGCCACCGGGAATGCCTCCACTCCGTCCAGGTAAACTCACCTGCCTGTGGGAGGGACACCCGACACAGGCCTGCATCTTTGTGAGAGTGCAACCTGAGCAATACAATGGAACAGAGTGCTCACAGGGCTCAGGGCTGACCAAGAGAGGCACTTTGTGATAAGCAACCTGACTCTCGCGACCAGAAAGAAATAGAAGGAAAAAGGTTCGCTCTGGGACCCTATCCCAAACAAAGAGTCCTGGGGAACACACCCACACCATACGCTGGGCAAAAAAATGTGCCAAGAAGGCTCTGCCCAAAAGCAGTGAACAAACAGCGCGCATGAAATGCAGGGAACTCAAAACTTCTTTCAGCTTAAAAGGAACGGCCTTAATCTAAAATATTACGGATATGCTTTCGTTTCGGTTTTTAAAAGAAACAAAAGCAAAATGAAGGACATATCGTTCATTTTCATTTTGTTTTAATGTAGGGCGTGCACCATGAAGCTGGGGAGAATTCTGTGTGGGTTTTGCTCCCCCAGGTGGGAGCAATGCAGATGGTACGGGCTGGCTGCTCATCATGTCAAAGCACCTGCTGTCCTGGTGGATTTTCAGATTGGATTTCGTTGACGTAGGAGCTCTCTGTCTCCTGATTTTTCCTCCTAAGTTATGGGAAGGGAGTAAGGACGTTCCCATTTAGGGGGCTCTTTTAAGCCAGTGTTTGAGGTGTCCCTGTGAGACCCCCCCCCCCCCCCGGGTTGCAGTGGATTGGGGCGTCCCTGTACTCCAGGCTGGCTGCGGGGTAAGGAAGAGCTGCGGGGGCTGTGTCTCCTGACGAGCATGCACAGTGACACAGGGACCTGCTGCAGAGGATGGAGAGTTTTGCATTAACTGTGTGGAACTATCTCCTCTGCTCTGAAGTTTTCCCACCCTTTCCCGTCTCTTGCTTCATTTTTCCCCTTTTTCGTGTTTGACGTAATTACTTTTGTTCACTTGGAGCTGACAGCCCAAGGTACCTGAAGGCAGCATCCTAAACCTAGTGAAGAGAGAATATTTCCTTCACAGAGGCACGGAGGAGTTACCAAGACCATCTAAAGAAAGGGAAAAAAACAAGGAAAATACTAAGGGAGGTCAAATAGGGGTAGGAGAAGAGTCCGCCCGGCGCTGCCTAGGGAGTGGAGCACGGCATGACGAAATATAAAGGGGGGAGAAGTGCCCACCAGGTGCTGACAAAGACGCTAAGGAGAGTGAAGTGCCCTTCAGATGCTGCAAAAGAGCTAAAAGGATTTCTGGAAGAGTAGGAAATCTGGGACCGAGTTCTGAATCAATATTGGGACCTCCGGGGAAGGGGGGGGAGAGTCAAATAGAAGTAAATTGGGACGTAAAAGAAGATTAAACTGCATAAGCGGGGAGGAGTTTCAGGAACTGAATACAGTGAGGAATTCTGTGTAAATATAGAAGTTTAGACTTTACCAAGAAGTGGAGTCACAAGTTTATTCTAGCTGCTGTTTATGATTTACTGCTGCTAAACAAGCGAATGAGAGAAGTGTAAATGTTACCGACTCATCTGAACAAGCTACCAGTAGAGAGGCTGGAAAACACCAGCCCTCTGCTGGGCGTTTATTGGATGCTGAGACCGTATAATTACCGATGCTGTGAAGCCAAGGGCGGAAACAGGGCTAGAACTGCAACAGGAACTGGGTATAAGAGCGATTGTTTAACCCCACTTATATTAGAACTTGTGGCCTCGGCTACAAGCTCTCCGGTAGGGAGAAGAAGCTGAACAGAGACCAAGAGGAGCTGTCTCTCCATTTATATGTGCCTCTGAGGGCCAAATAAGAGGATCTGTCCCGCCCAGGGGGTTACATTAAACTTTGTCCTCTACCAGACTCTTAACCCACCTCTGGGTCTTTGCAGGACAGCAGTGATCCCCGGTCACTCCTGCCCTGCCGGCTGAGCAATACAAAATGGTGGCGGCCCAACCCCAAGCCGATGTTATCTTGGATTACTGCAAAACTACAAAACGGCACTTGCCTCAAAGTTGGCCGGCATCATTTTGCAATTGTGAAACTGGAAGGTCAGGAGCAACTGAGGATCATTTCTGACCCATAAGGGACCATGGATGGGGGTGAGAGGCTGGGGCCAGGGAGTCTGAAGGCCGGGGAGGGGACTTGGGTGTTTAATTTTTTTATTTCTTTTTGTATTTATTTATTTATTTATTTTAAGTTTTTCTATACCGGCATTCGCAATAGATATCGCATCATGTCGGTTTACAATTAACAAGTGGATAGGTAACAAAACTCGGTAAAAAACTAACATTTATCTTAATAATAATAATAATAATAATAGTTGTAGTAATAATAATGATAAAAAACATTAAACAAGAGAAGGTTAAGGTATGCAGTTACAATAAAACAAGGGAGTAATACAACTTGGAGCATAGAAAAGAAGCTGGGGATTAAATAGAGAGAACGTAAATGCCAGTCAATGTGCTTAAAGCATTAATGAATTGTCCTTTAGAGGTAGGGATATTGATTATGCGGTACAGATATTAATTACCATGAATAAGGCAAAGTCTGAGCGCCTATTTAATAATGGAATAGGATCAGTTTAGTTCAGGAAAGGCTTTCAGGAATAGCCACGTTTTGAGTCTTTTCCTGAATGTGGGCAGGCAGGGTTCCTGTCGCAGATCTGGTGGGATAGAGTTCCACAGTGTTGGTCCTGCAATGGAGAAAGCCCTATCTCTGGTGGTTATGTGCCTCATGGATTTGGAGTGTGGTACTTGTAGTGTTTCTCTATAGGACTCTCTGATTGATCTGTTGGATGTAAATTTTTTGAGAGGAATTTGGAGGTTGAGCAGAGAATGTTGATGAATAGCTTTGAAAATAGTGGTTATGGACTTATATATGATTCTGTAGTGAATTGGCAGCCAGTGCAGGTCTTTGAGGATTGGTGATATATGGTCTCTTCTCCGTGTGTTAGTTAATATTCTCGCAGCCGTGTTTTGAACCATCTGAAGGGGTTTCGTGTGAGATGAAGGGAGACCTAATAGCAAAGAGTTGCAGTAATCTAGTTTAGAAAATACTATTGATTGCAGAATGGTTCTGTAGTCATGAAAGTGGAAGAGAGGTCTTATTCTTTTTAAGACTTGGAGTTTATAGAAGCAGTCCTTAGTAGTTTGATTTATGAATGCTTTTAAGTTTAACCTATTATCAATGATAGCTCCCAAGTTTCTTACTTGTTGAGTTTGTAAATTGTGAGGGGGATTTGAGTCGGTGTTCCTGTTTTCCGATGAAATTAGGAGGAGTTCACTTTTTGAAGAGTTTAGTATTAGATTGAGGTTGGAGAGGAGACCATCAATTTTTTTTAAGACAAGTTTCCCAGAATTCTAGGGTTTTGCTGTAGGATTCTTTGACGGGGATGACTATCTGGACGTCATCTGCATAAATAAAGTGTTTAAGGTTTAAATTAGTTAGCAGTTGGCAAAGAGGGAGCAAGTAGATATTAAAGAGTGTTGGTGAAAGGGAGGAGCCCTGTGGAACTCCCGTAGATGAAGGGTAGTGTTGAGATTCCTTGTTGTGAATTTTGACTTTGTATTTTCTGTTCCCTAAGAACGATTTGAACCACGAAAGTGCTGTTCCTGTTATTCCGATGTTTGCTAATTGAATTAGTAGGGAGGCGTGGTTAACCGTATCAAAGGCAGCTGAGAGGTCCAGGAGGATCAGTAAATAAGTGTGACCTTTATCCAGGCCCATGATGAGGTAGTCGGTCAGGGAAATTAGCAGTGATTCAGTATTTAAAGCTTTTCTGAAGCCATATTGGGACGGGAACAGAATTTTTTGTTCCTCGAGGTAGTCTGAGAGTCTGGAGTTAACTAATTTTTCCGTTACCTTAGCTATGAATGGGAGATTGGATATAGGATGGAAATTGGTAGGATCATTCGGATTTAAGTTGGGTTTTTTCAAGAGCGGTTTGATGGAAGCAATCTTCAGGTCGTCTGGGTAGATTCCTTGTGCTAGGGAGCAGTTAATAATGTCTGTCAGAGCGTTGGAGATTGTGTCTGGTATTAGCAGGAGAAGTTTGGAAGGGATGTGGTCAAATGGATGAGATGAAGGCTTCATTTTCTTTAATGTAGAAAGTAACTCAGTAGTAGTGATGGGTTCGAAGGATTGTAGAGTAATGTCTTTGTTGTGGTGGAAGTATGTGTTGGATGGCGTTGAAGTGTTGGTTCTCAGCTGTGTTATTAGGTTGGATATTTTGTTGCTAAAGAAGAGGGCCAGCTCCTCTGCTTTTTCTTGTGCTAAGTTGGCAGGGATGTCAGGAGTGGAGGTTTGTGTTAAGTTAGATACATAGGCAAAGAGGGCTTTGGAATCAAAGATTATGTGATGGATCTTCTGTGCAAAGAAATCCCTTTTTGTTTTTAATGTAGCGCTTTTGTATTGGTGGAGTGCAAGTTTGTAAGCAGAGAGGGAGGTCTGTGTTGGTGTTTTCCGCCATTTGCTTTCCTTCTGTCGTAGGGAGTGTTTAAGATTTTGAAGTTCTTCTTTAAACCACGGTTGTCTTTTGGAGGTGTTGTGTTCGAGTTTTTTTGTTACCAGCGGACAGAGATTGTTAGCTGCTGTTTCTGTTATCTTGGACCAAGAGTGGAGGGCTGAGTTGGGTGAAGAGATGTCTATGAGTGGGAGTTCTGGGCCAAGATGATTGTGTAATTCCTCGGAAGTGCAAGATTTCCTGTATATGAATTCCGGTTGTGGGACAGGTTTTCTGCTTGATTGTTCTAGCAAAAAGGTGGAAGATATTAAAGTATGGTCAGACCAGGGAACAGGTTGGCATTTGGGTGAAGTAGTTTGAGAGATGCTAGAGTTTACAAATATTAGGTCCAGGGTGTGACCTGCTCTGTGGGTGGGTTTGTTTATGATCTGCTTGAAGCCTATGGCCGACATGGCGATTAGGAAAGATTCGCAATTGGTTGATAGAATGGGGAGGGAGAAGGGCGGGCCCAGACCTGACCTTTTATTTTAAATTTGTTTTTTATTCCTTTCTAAAACAATTTTTTGTTTTTTCATTTTGACTAGACGAAATAAACAAACAAAATTTAAAAAAATTAGAAAGAAAAAAAAACAAAATAGAAAAAAAATAAAATAAAAATGTTATGTGCAGAAAAATAGCCTCTGTGAAGCATTACCAAAGCATTTGCCTATGAAGACAGAGCCATATCAACAAATATGTTAAGAGTCCAAGCAGTTTTAAGCCAGCGCTCTCAGTCATTAGAGAAACAGCTCAGTGGGGTGCTACTGAGCTTCACCCCTCCCCTTCTCACCAAGACCAGCAGATAGACTGGGAGGGGAAGGGCTGCTGCGGGATGGGACGGATCTGGCAAGTTACTTACTGTAAAACTCCTTTCCTCCCCATCCCCCACCCCCGTTAGGTAAAGATTCTCAGTGCGAGCCCAAAGGCTAAGAAGGGATCTTCCTCCACCCCCAGCCCAGCTCTTACGTTTAATCTTAAACGAAAAGCTGAGCAAGGTGGCAGCTGATCTGTTTACAGAGTACCCGAGAGACAGGTTCTGCTCCTCGGAGAGGCAAGAGCAGACATGAATGCATTACCTCTTCACTTCTATTAGAAAATACGGATATCCAGCTCTTGATTAAAACGGAACTGTGAGCTTTAAATCTGATTCCACGTTACAGAGGGCTGCTGCACTATGTCTGGGGAATGGATTTGGGTAGATTACTGCAATTTATCTTTATCACTCTGAACTTTAAATAGTGCTAATATTTTCCCTACTTAGGATTCACAAAGTTGTGATTTTACATTACACAGAGCAATTTAATTCTCTGCCTTCTAACATCCAAACTGGAGGATATATCACATTATCCATTTACATCAGATTTGTTGGAAATGTTTCCAGTGCCATAATGGAATCTGCAGCAAAGCCCGTGGTGCGCATAACTTTCCTGTAAAGTGCATAATGGCTCTGCTGTACTCGTGATGGGTTTTACCATATTACAGGATGTTTCTCGTTGACTGTTCAATTCACAAGCTGCTGCAAACATCAACAGCCTATTTAAGTGCATCAAAATGTCCTCTAAAGACTATCTCAAAGCAATCAGCTCATCAATAAACATCATAGTCAGAGGCTCAACGATTGATTACTGCATCTAATGGTCTGATTATGCAGGAGGTTCACAGTGACCTTTAAAAAAAAAAAAAGTTGCAGATAATAATCTCCCTAATTTCAAAATGACTAATTGAGTAATGTTCTATAATCATAATCAACAATGATGTCAGTATTCAGTGCTGCATACATTCATATAGTTACAGTATGTATATATCTTAATAGTATATTGATTAATAAAAATATTTAAATATATATATGTATATATTATACCACAACTGGCACTTACGTCAGACTATCCATTTTGGGGACAATACAATAAGATACACTCTATTTAACTAATGGATTGAACCCTACTCAATAGTATCTAATTATACTTCCTTTATTTCAGCTTGGCCTTTTGGAAACTGATCATTATAAATTCAATTAACAATTGCTACAAATAAGATACAACCATTCCTCCATTCAAACCAACAGTCATACTCACTACCACTCACATATCACATCCAGCATCCATAACCAACCTAGCACTCCGTCACTCCAGGGGCAACTCTGAAAGAGGTGATCCCCCTTTGGTTTATCCCTTCGGGAATATTATGGCAGGGGGTTTCTCTTGAACTCTGCCACTGATGATGTCACAGGAGGGGGACGGAGCTGCCGGTGGATGCCAGATTCTGAAGCAGCAGCGGCAAGAGTTGTGCAGGTCATCCAGCTGGAGAGGTATCCGTAGTGAGAAGGGTCTCACCCTTCCAGGCAGCTCTCTTTTGCAGCGGGTTTCCTCTTATAAATTTAATGCCATCAGATGATGCAATGACACAAGTTACATCACAGAAGAGCGAGCTGCACATCACCTGTCTCCACTACATACTGCAGAGTAATTAAATCCTCTTCTACATAATTGTCCATCTTATATAGGATATAATAATGATATGCAAAACAGCCCTTCTATATAGGAGATGGGGGAAGTGGCACAATCTTTCTTATCCAACAGTATACAACATGAATTTATTCAGTATTTTCTTTCCAATGAAAGACTTCCGGTATAAAGACTAATCCTAAATGAGTTGCCAAGTACAAGCAGAATATTTTGAATCTTAGTTAACTATATCCTATTGCCATCTTGCCAGTGGTCCCAATACATACAGTGGTGCTGAACCAGATTATCCTGTAAAAGACAAAATATATAATAATATGCAATAGATTAAAGAGTTTCTTGCTTTGGTTTGTGAAAGTCTGACACTATCATAGTTACGCATTGGAACACTAGTGAAATGAGGACACAGACAAGTTCCTTATTTATCAGTTCCCTGCTCTATGGCACCAGAAAAGACTCTGCCATTATTTTACTATTTAAATTCCACCTTTCTATAATAAAGTTCTAATAAAAGTACCACCTCAAAGCAACACACCCACCAGATACACTTGCTCAGCTGGAGAGAAATTATTTTGTTTGTCTGCTTCGCTGAGCTTTTTTCCATCACAACCTGCCTTGCTCTATGACTTTGAACCTTTCAAGCCTTATCTGCCAAATAACACAGCAAAACTAATGCACAGACTGCTCCCATTCCATAAGAAATGAGTAGGAGGAATCTGTAATGGACTTTGTACAGAGTGCGCTGGGAAGTAATCCTTATCACTTCAGGTATGTTTTCTTTCTGCTCATCAACTTATCGCCAAAGATGTTTTCAAGAATTTTTAAAATTCATTCAAAAATTGTTGTAATAACAGGAACATTTATTGTTACCTGCCAATTACTATGAAAACCAAGAAGCCCTCACAGTACTTGACAGGTATTTTAATGCAGAATCACATAGCAACAGCTCATAGGAGTTCCACAATCTGCTCTGGTCCCACAAATTTGCCATGGATTGCAGAGCTAATGAATGCATCGACTTCAGTAGCAATTAGGAAGTGCTGGGGGAAAAAATGTGTTTTTTTGTTTTGGGATTTTTTTTCTCCTCTGGGTATTATTTCATTGAATGTTTATTTCATTTCTAAACTTTGCAGAAACAAAATACACATTAACCCCCCCCCCCCAAAAAAAAATAACAAAATGTAAAAATAATAAAAATGGGAATTCCCCAGTACTCCCTGCACCCCATACAAACTGTAGGGACCAAGAACTTCCCCAGCCCTCACTTATCCTGTCCATGGGGGGGGGGGGGGGGGGTCATGTCAACACATTCAAATCAAGACCTAAGCTCAGGCCCAATACTGGGGTCTGGCCCAGAAGTTGGGTCCCATCACCAGGACCTCAAACTAGGCCCAGGCCCAATGCTGTGGCCCGGCCCGAAGGCCAGGGCGCAATGCCAAGCCCTTGGTCAAGATCTAGACTCGACACTAGGGCCCAGCCCGGAGGCCAGGTTCCATCACCAAGTCCATGGCCTCAGCCCAAACCAGGAGGTCAGGGACCAGGCCTCCAGATAACTTCTTCCATTGATGTCCTCTTCAAAGTCAGAGCCTCCGCTTGGAGGACGAACCAAAGTGGCATCTCTCCAGTGCCTTCGTCCTGACCAAAGGGCTCCATTCGTACATCAAAATGGCTCCCTCTGCTCAGGAGAAAGGTGCCAGAGAGACGTCACTCTGGTGTTTCTTCCAAGCGGGCCTGGGCAATAGTTCTGGCCTCAGGATCCTGCTTCTGGGTCAGGCCCCATTGTTGGACCTGGGCCTAGGAAGAGGCCTATGTGACAGGACCTGGTGGGCTGGATCTTGGGCCAAGGTCTCTGCGACAGGACCTAAAAGTCCTTGGCTCAGTCATGTTATCGGAAACCCATACGGATGGGCTAAGTGGGGATCAGGGAAATTCCTAGCCCCAGCAATTTTTGGGGGTGATCCAAGGGTTTATTTAGCTTTCTTTCAAAACAAAAAAAAAAACCCCCCCGAAGTCTCAGTTTTTCTATCATTTCATTTTAAAAACATTATAAAACAAAATAGCAAATGTCATTTCATTTCCTACTTCGTTTCCAATGAATGCATATTCCTAGTGGTAATGCTTACGAATTTGCTATAGCAAACCACAGCAAGTCTAGAGAATGCCAGAAATCGACAGTGTACATCACAGCCAAGAAAGCAAACAGAACGCTAGGAATTATCAGCAAAGGAATGGAGAATAAAACTGAGAATATCTGTATCACTCCATGGTGTGACCTCATCTTGAGTACTGTGTGCAGTTCTGCTCACCACATTTCACGAAAGATATAGCAGAATTAGAAAAGGTACAGAGAAGGGCAACAAAGATGATAAAAGGGATGGAACAATTCCCCTATGAAGAAAGGCTAAAGACTTTAGGACTCTTCAGCTTGGAGAAGAGACTACTGAGGGGAGATATGATTATAAAAGATAGTGAGATATCCTAGAATATTTATGATTATGAACTAGAACATGTATACAATGTGGTGTTGAACTAGAAGGTGAATGCTGACACACAGTATGTGATCGTTGACCATGAATATGAATGTGGATATTGGAAACTGCTGTGATCTTGTTTTGGAACGACAGTATATGAAACACCTAAATAAATAAATGTTAGAGGTCTATAAAATAATGAGTGGAATGGAACGAGTAAACATTAATCGGTTGTTTACTCTTTCGAAAAGTAGAAAGATCAGGGGACACACAATGTTTTTTTTACTCAACGCATAATTAAGCTCTGGAATTTGTTGCCTTAGGATATACTGAAAGCTATTAATATAGCTGCATTTAAAAAAGGTTTGGACAAGTTCCTGAAGGAAAAGTCCATTAACAATTATTAAATCCACTGCTTATTCTTGGGATAAGCAGCTTAGAATGTATCTACCCCTTGTGACCTGGCCTGGTCACTTTTGGAAACTATTGGCAAGCTTGATGTTATGTTCTCTGAAAGATCTAGAACTGAAAATGCAGTCTTCTGTATTCACAATGCTCAAGACTGATGAAGCCATTAGAGAAACTAAAGTCTGGGCAAAGAACCCCAAGGAACAACAAAAACAATATTTCACTAGAGTGCACATTCTGGAGTTAATTTTCAAATGGTTTGTACTCATAAAATCAAAATGTTTCCAAAATAGCATGTACATATGTAGATGCTATTTTGGAAACATCGTGGGTACGCACGCACTTGTGGTATTCTATGTAAATGTTAAAATGGAAAAAAAGGGGCAATTTAGAGGTGTTGCAGGGCACTTTAAGAAAAGTGATCAGAACTGAAGATTTCCAGAAATAACAATAATAAAAACACATTTAACATTTCTCTCTTCACATAAAAGTCTTCCATATTGAGGGACGGAGCTAACATATAGCACAAGAAATACTTAGAATGTATATAAGGAAACCAGCGGGATAGGCCTGAGACTACGCAATCTTTCAATTTACTGAAGGATTTGACAGGAAGGCTGCAAACTGTGTTACCAATGGATCTAATAAAACCCCAGGTGAGAGAACCAAACAGCTGTGAATATGCTTACCACTAAGAAATGAGGATAATTGGGATAATTGGGAAGGATCAAAAAACACATACTTATTATGTTATTTTACCACACATGGAAATTTGAGGAAAAGCAATGCCTCTATTTGCAAAACTTTGGGGCGGAGTAACAATATCTGCTTTCTACACTTTTGCTTAGGTTTTCCCATATCGGGAAAAATCCTCACTTTACAGTTAAAAAAAAAAAATTCTCCTATGTTTAAAAAGTCTTAAAATCTAATAGCAAATTGGTTCCAGGAAAAAGTTAACTATTAAAGCTTCCAAAGTAACAGGAGAAACCTCAGAACTCTCCAAAAAAGCAGAAAGGTCACAGAAAAAAATGGTTCCAAATTTCCCCCCAAAATCTCTCTTTTTGGCAAAGAGGGATAGAACATTCTAACCAATGGAGGTATCATTTCTGTTTTAACTTCTTAAACATTTCTGTTGCTGAAATCTTCACTGACTTTGGAAAATTATTGTCAAATTTGAATATTTAACAATGTTCTCAAAACTTTCCAGCTTATTCTGCAAATATATATTATCTTTCAGAAGAGAAAACACTTCTTGCTGTAATTCCCCAAATTTAGATTCCAACGCCTCCGTTTTATTAGTGTTAGTTAATAGAGAGGGTTCCTGGTCTGAAACTTTATTAGAAAGTGATGATATTTGTTGAGACAAAAAAAAAAGAAATACGGTGTCCATTCAGCGTCTTATCCAGTCCTGCCATAGCCATTCATATTGATTCCAAAGAAACAGTTTTTGGCTTCTCTAAAGCAAACTGGAAAGTTCATTAAGCAGCTACCTTCTCATCCTCCATCTCAGGATGAGCCGGTGCTCCCACCACAGTTGTTTTCGGGGATGAGGACAACTCCGGAATGGCTCTTCAAATCCACAGATGCTGCTACCGCCTGGAAAACACCCCAAGGTTCTTCCTGCCGCCTCGGCACCATAGTGGAACGGCATGGTCTTTCGGACCCTGGGGCTCAAAGGTGCCTTCCCAGCCTGCCAATCCCATGGGTCACCCGACCCTGCAACGGCTTCCAAGTGGCTGCCCCTCCGAGGAATTAGGTGGCAATAATTCCCGCTGAAGAAACTGATCCAGCAGCCCAGGGACCAACCCGATGTCAGTGGAAAAGACCTGGGTCCTCCCTTTCCTCTTCCCCATTTAGCGCTAAAGTTTTAAGCAAGAAAATCGCAGGTTAATGGGAGAGGTCTCGAAATCAGTCTGCCATTGTGCCCAACAAAATAGTTTGTAAACTGACTTTTCCCCCCAAAACTTTAACTGTACTTCACTGAGATATAGTTATATTTTTTTGCAAAATCACTTTTTATGAAGCTATTTTCACTCATAGTTTAAGCATTCATAGCTAATGAGCTAGTCTACAGAATTTTGCATCACGGACCTTCATCGGTGTGGATGGACTAACTAGACGGGCTGTAATGGTCTTTTTCTGTCATAATGTTTCTATTAACTATGAATTTACACAAAATTTTGCAAAAGTTCCGTTGTGCATACTAAATAGCTATTCGTGAAACCAGTAGTTAAATTTTGCATGCTAAAAGAATATAGTGCATGTTATCCCATGTCACACACTATTTGCTTTTTTAGTGTGCAAAGTAGCTTTTGCACAATTCTGCACACTTTCTAACATCGGCCTCTAACGGTATAAACCTCCTTCTACTTAAATGGACCCAGGTGCAGGCTTACTTTCTAAAGGAAGTACTGAGAATATCCTTGTTCATATAAGACTAATGTACAGCATGCTCTGAAGAAAACCACGAGAAAAGGGATAGTTCTAGGAGATATTCGTGAATTTACTCAAGAATCCATCTGCAAAAATCAGTACATGGATTTTGAAAACCCCATGGAAGGATGTTCCCCACAGGCTGGATTTTAAGCAGTTTAACATCATTCTTTTTTCTAAAAGCATTTTTTTTTTTCTTGGATCCCGGCACCAATAACAAGCTTTCACATCTTAAAAACAAACGCAGACCGGCAGTTTCCATGGAGCCTAATTAATTATTTAAAACATTTAATGGTGTGCGATTACAGCTCCTCCATTCAGCGTGGTCTTTCATCCACAGGCCTTCGTGGCCGCTGTTCCATTCTAATGCACAGTTGGGCATCCACCTTCAGAGGACCCAGGATTAGCTCCTTTGTTTGTTACTCAACAGCAGGTCACAGAAGATTTAAACAAGCCGAAGATGACCTATGCACAGCACACCAAGTTGCCAGAGCTAAGAAACAAAACATCACAAAAACTCTCTAAATTATTTCTCACAGCCCAGCTTATGGAGCCTTATTCGATTTAATGCTACGCAGTGTCAAATGTCCCTGTTCTATCCAGTGTGAATCTCTGCTTCTGCTGTTCTTATCAACAGCTCTGGACTGAAAAAATGCAAGGTAGGTTTGATGAAAGGCCCTTAAAATCTAAGGAAGTTTATTGTCCCCCCAGCTGAAAATACTCTTATTGATAAAAAAAAATATATACTTTAGACCCTTACCAATCAGGAGCTATCTTGCCTTCAGAACAGTTCCTGTTAGGAGTATTAATTTTGTGCTGCAGTCTAACACCATACTATCTGTTGCTAATTGGCCCATTATTAAATAGAATAAATATATACTGTATATTAAAAAGGGGTTATGGTAAAGTATTTATGGCGCAAATCTACAAAATGGATACAGCATACCTCTGTGAAAAATGAAAGAGCACCAGTCAATAAACATTGCTTGTACAAATTTATCCTAATCAATGGTTCCCAAGCTTGCCAGTTAATCAGGTTTTCAGGATAACCATGTAAATATGCATGAGATCAATCTGAATGCACTGCCTCCAACACATGTTCATTGTGGATATCCAAAACCCAATTGGCTGGGAGGCCATAGGGCAGGTTTGGGAACCACATGGTCTACTTTTTCTTTCTAGTGGGGGCTGGGGAGGGAGAGGTTTACCTAGCCTTCTCAAATGGAAATAGAAGAAACATATTACAAATATTAAATCTGAGAAGTCTTTACAGTTGCTTTTATCTCTTGTCGTAGCATGGTGCGCACTACTTAAATAACATAAAACACTGGGAGGAGAATTTTAAAGCAATCCGCATCAGGCGACAGTCCGTGTGTTGAAAGTACCTGCAGATTGTAGCCCAAATCTTCAAAGCAGATTCATGCGCCTAAGTCCGTTTTGAAAACTAGCGGGTGTGCGTGGAACCCTCATGGCATACATGCACACATGTGCACGGCTCCTTTGCAAGCGCCAACGTGTGCATGTAGATTCAAGTGCATACTTTCGAACATCGGATGTAAACGGCTTCCCCGCCCCAACTCTACCCATGAGAGCACCTCTTTCTAGTGGGCACAAAGGTGCACACAAAATTGCCTTGGCAAATACTTTTATCTGAATATATCCCAGCCAAGGCCTATGTATGTGCATAAAACTAGATTTTATGCAGGTAAGTCCTTTGGAATATTCAGCCCAAAAAGCTTCAGAAGAATCAGTGAACATCAGAATGCATTACAGTTCAACCATTTCCCGCTACTACATCAGAAATGGTAAGTATGAGATCGATGTACAGGTAATATAATGTGCGTGCGACCATGTTGTAAACATTTCTAATAAGGAAAAACTTCAGTTTCCAACTCTGGAAAGCAAACAGCAGAATGAGAGGTGAAAATCATCTGCATTGTGACAGAATCTGCAGGTTTCAAACAGAGCTGACCTCATGGCAGAGTCTACCCTCCAGAGCTGGCTTTCTGTGCCCGAGGCAAGCATTCAGTTTGATTTTTTGCCAGCACTATTAGGCAGTACCACCATTAAAGCGGGCAGCAATATAAAGTTACATGAGCATCTGTTACATTGCATGAGCCCTTTAAATGCCGTCAGCTAGTAGAAAGTACCCTGAAAAGCATGTGAAGCAATTTTCTGCTTTGCTTTGTGCTATTGCATTTTTTCAGATGATGTAAATTCATTAAGACCTAGATCATCAAAAAGCTATAAATATAGTGAAAATAGCAATACCTTGCAGGAGTCAATCTTCTGTGGCTGACAATAGGAATGTACACTATCCTTAGCAATGTGGATCAGAATAAATGGGCAGACTGGATGGGACAACTGGTCTTTTTCTGCTATCATATAGTATGTTACTATGCTAGTTCCACAGAAGTGATAGAAAAGTCAGAGATCAATTAAAGTTGATGGCACTATACCAGGAAATAAAATGGGCAAACACGATGGGCCATATGGTCCTTATTTGCTGTCATATTCTCTGCTTCTTTGTTTTTATTTCACCATTAGGAATAGTTCCAAAAAAAATAATAAAGTAAAAAGTAAATGCTTTTTAACTCACAGTTTGTCTCACCTGGTGGGCAGCTCTGTGCATGATTTAATTAACCCCGATTTGTGTTCATTGCAGTACTTGTCTTTTCATTAAGCAATTGGCTTGTGCAAGAGATGCAGAGAAGGGATTTTAATGGCTAAAGCCAGAATTGAATCAGCATGTAGATTACTGCTCAGACATGCTGGAAATTTGCATCTTTTAGGTTTCAGATTTGATGGAAAATGCCATTTTGACAAATGTAGGCCTATGGCATACTCAATCTCTTGTACATGCTCTGAAAAAGTGCCTTCCTTCGCTGGGTAACTGAGCAGAGGGCTACCAACAAGAACACTGTGCATTCCCTTAGGGGCGGATTTTAAATGCCCTGCCCGCGTAAATCCGCCCGGATTTACGCGAGCAGGGCCCTCGCGCGCCGGCGCACCTATTTTGCAAAGGCCGCCGGAGTGCGCAGAGCCCCAGGACATACGTAAGTCCCGGGGTTTTTTAAAAGGGACGGGAGGGGGCGTGTCAGGGGCGTGGCTGAACGACGCAGCATTTCGGGGGCGTGACGTGGCGTTTTGGGGGTGGCGACGTGGGCGTGGTTTCGGCCCGGGGGCGTTGCCGCGGCCTCCGGACCAGCCCCAGGACCGGAACACGGACGGGGCAGCCGGCCAACGCGCGCAGATTTACGTCTGCTTTTCGCAGGCGTAAATCGTGAGATAAAGGTAAGGGGGGGGGTTTAGATAGTGCTGGGGGGTGGGTTAGGTAGGGGAAGGGAGGGGAAGAGAGGGGAAGTGGGGGGAGGGCGAAGGAAAGTTCCCTCCGAGGCCGCTCCGAAATCGGAGCGGTCTCGGAGTGAACAGGCAGTGCGCGCTGGGCTCGGCGCATGCAGGTTGCACAAATGTGCACCCCCTTGCGCGCTCCGACCCCGGATTTTATAAGATACGCGCGGCTACACGTGTTTCTTATAAAATCCAGCATACTTTTGTTTGCGCCTGGTGCGCAAACAAAAGTACGCGATCGAGCAATTTTTTAAAATCTACCCATTAATGAGTGGTTTGGCACACAAAAAATCTAACCCAGGATCTTAGAAGTCCTGTGGCAGATGACTGACAATACTGAAGCCTTTAGAACAACTATCGCCTTCCTAGGCACAGCATTAAGATAGAGTCTAGACTATGGGGTAGATTTTTAAAAAGTGCGCCTTCGCGTACTTTTGTTGGCGCACCAGGCGCAAACAAAAGTACGCTGGATTTTAGTAGATACGCATGTAGCCGCTAAAATCCAGGATCGGCGTGCGCAAGGCTGCCGATTTCGTGTAGCCGGCGCGCGCCGAGCCGCGCAGCCTGCCGCCGTTCCCTCCAAGGCCGCTCCGAAATCGGAGCGGCCTCGGAGGGAACTCGCTTTCGCCCTCCCCTCACCTTCCCCTCCCTTCCTCTATCTAACCCACCCCCCCGGCCCTATCTAAACCCCCCCCCTACCTTTGTCGGGGGATTTACGCCTCCCGGAGGGAGAAGTAAATCCCCGCGCGCCAGCGGGCCGCTAGCGCGCCGAGACGCGACCTGGGTGCGGTTCCGGAGGGCGTGGCCATGCCCCCGGTCTGAAACCACACCCCCGGGCCCGCCCCCGAAACGCCGCATCCCGCCCCAAAACGCCGCGCCGATCGGCCCCGCCCCGACACGCCCCCGACATGCCCCCCTCGAAAAACCCCGGGACTTACGCGAGTCCCGGGGCTCTGTGCGCGCCGGCAGGCCTATGGAACATAGGCGCCCCGGCGCGCAAGGCCCTGCTCGCGTAAATCCGCCCGGATTTACGCGAGCAGGGCTTTTAAAATCCGCCCCTTTCTTTTTAACAAATTGGTAAGATTAAAGGAATGCCTAGCCAGAATGAATGTAGATAAAAAGCAGGTTGAAGAGAAATTACTGACTTACTGGTCAACTTAATTTCTCACATTGTGTCATTCCAATCAGGAGGGTATTAATTCATGCACTAGCAGCTGCCACTATAGACTATGCTTTCCTAAATTAATTAATGCTGTTCTTTTTAGACAAGCTTTTAGAGTCTATGTCGTATATTTTATTGCTTGTTTTAATTCCTTATGTTTTATGAACTTTTGTGTAGGTTTTATTTTACTGTTAAGAATTACTATGTATATTTGCTGTTTTCCGCAATGATTAAATGTTAGAATTGTGAATTATAAGAAATGTTATTTATTTACATACCGTACTATTAAAACAAGAAAACCCGAGGACTATTCTTATGTAAGTTTAAAATGTTTGCAATACGGAAGATTCCACAGTTTAAAGTGACTTATTCTGAATGAATCTCAGATGCATCCAGGAGTAAGGGGTTTCAGCGTTTATTTTCAGAAAGAATGTGTCAAATCATGGCCTGAACACTGGCAGACAAATGGAATCATGAGAAACATCATCTTGATGGAATTATTTCCCACTGTAATTGTCCTGTCACTATAGGCCAAATGACTAGCTAACAGGAAGTTACCACTCTGCTCTGATAATATGGGAGTTGTTGCAGTTGTCAACAGACAATCAGAAAAGGAAACTGGTTTAGTGAATCTGCTGTGAGTGGCAATTCTCAATAAATGACGCAGAACATTTCATTTAGAGCAGGGATGGTCAATTCCAGTCCTCGAGAACCACAAACAGGATATTCTTCAGGATATTCCCGAGGAATATTCATTGGATTGATCTGCAAGCACTGTCTCCATTATATGCAAATATAGCTCATGCATATTTATGTTCAATACAGTTTATTAAGTGATGCTTTGAAAAGGAATACATAAACTTGGAAAGAAAAAAAACACAGACATAACACGCAACAAGAAACTATCAACTTTCATCCAGGTAGTCATCAAATCAGGTGATCACTATATTTCCCAATGAAGGAATCACCCCCCCTTCCTCCCCTCTATTCCCCCCTCTTAAAGCCAGCCCACTCCCCCCCCCCCCCCAAGAGATCCAAACCAGAATTTCCATGTCCACTCCTTCCACTACACTTTTTGTCCCAGTACAAAAAGTATTTAAGCATTTAAGAGCAGGCTCCTGGCTTTCAGGCCGATACAGTAAGGGCGCGTAAGAAAGAGTGCGGCAGTGCCGGGCGCACCCTCGTTTGCCGCGCGCACAATTTGGTTCACATACCGCTCGATACAGTATTCAAATGAGACGCAAATGCAAGCGGCGTCCAAAGCGCATCCAAGAAGCGGTAGGCGTGCACAATCCATTTTACTGTATAGAGCGGTATACAGCGCCTATACAGTATCCTGGGTGCGCTGGTACCTGTCATTTCAAATGTCATTCCACCAGGTAAGTTCTTTTCTACAGACCCCACTGCCTTGAGCACCCGGCTGGACGTCCAAGTCGCGACCTTGGACGTCTGGCTTGGACGTCCAGCCGGGAGCTCAAGGCAGCGGGAAGGTCCATGAACGGATGCTGTGACTCTCGTGGAATAACATCGTTCCTCCATGTATTGCTGATGTCCTTTACCAAACTGCCACTTCCTCTGAAATCTCTCCAGACAGTGAATCTACAGCTCTGCACAGGAGGCGAATGCAGACCCCTGGCTTTCCTTTCCCATTAGCTCTTATTTGTTAACTCTTCCTCATGTGTGTGTGTGTGAGTGAGTGAGTGAAAGAGTGTGTGAGTGAGAGAGTGTGTGAGTGAGTGAGGGAGAGAGACTCTACTTACGAGCTCGGGCTCTGCCTTCAGTCTCTCGCAGGTCGGGAGCCATCTCCAGGCGGGGACGACGGAAGAAGGAGATCCCAGATCCCAAAGGTTAGCATGACCCAAGTGCCTCCCAAGCAATGATTCCCTCCCCATGAACGCGTCCATGAACGGACGCCGCGACCTCCCGCTGCCTTGAGCACCCAGCTGGATGGCGTCCATGAATGGACGCCGCGACTTCCCTGCTAAACTGCTCCGCCACGCTCGGGGAGGAGAAGAAGGGAAGGCTTTCGGGGTCTCCAGCTCCTCTCTCCTCGCAGGATGAACTTTCCGGAAAGCTGGCGCAGCAGGGGGTTGTCGCCTGCCTCTTTAGGGCGTCCCCGCAGAGATGAAAGGGTTAACCCCCCTCCCTGACTCCCACCGTGAATTAGAACTCTGATTCTATGCCTGCGGTGGCAGGGCAAGCGGGCCCAGTGCCGGGCCTTCCCAGCTGCCCGGCACTAGAGTGAAAGGAACATGTTTTAAATAACTTTTGTGCAGAGAAGGTTGAAGTAGGGAGATCCAGAGGGGGCGAAGATACAGCTCAAGGCAGCGGGAAGCTGAATGAACACCACACTAACGCCAGAGTCAGGGTAGGCGGTAAATTTGCAGGTTAAAGACGCGGCAAAATAGCTGGTTAAAAAGGCGATAATCTGGTCCTTTTTAACCAGCTGTATTGGAGGGAATAGCTAAATGGATCATTAACATATCATATACATGCGGTGGGCGGAGACGGATACGCGTCCGTTTCAGTAAGCGGTAAGGACGCGTAAAACCGGATACTGAATCGCGGGTTAGCCATACGCATCCAAAATGTTCGGCCAAAGCGGGTTAAAAACAGGGTAACCGCGGCCGCGCTTTACTGTATCGGCCTGTTTGTGAGGCAGCAATTGTAGGTAAGGTTTCATGCATATTTATTATGGATATCCTGAAAAGTAGTCCCAGTTCTGGCTCTTGAGGAGAGGTATTGGCCACCCCTGATTTAGAGTGAAACATGTTCCAGAAGTCCAAAAGGATACGATGTCATTGTCAGAGATCTCTCTATTTTCAGTTACGTGGCCTCAGATGTAGAAGAGGGAAGCATTATTGATCTTGCACGGCTTGTGGAGATTTGGCTACAAGGAACAGGGGCGGTGTTAAGCAATCTGATATCACTGAAAACCTTACAACAATTTCATAAAATGTAAGGAGGAGGAGAAAGATCAGCACGCTTAGCCAGACAGCTGACTGTTCACCAAGTTTTAACTCAGTTGTTTTAAAACAGGGTTTGACTGGCTGGATGTAAGTGTGTCTGGCACCCATTTCTTCCACCTAAGTGCGGAATCCAATCACAGCACTCAAATTAGAGCTCCTAAGACAGCAGGGTGATAAGATTGGGTCGATGGCATTCCACGGTCCAGCAGTTACATACCAACTGATGGTAGAGATTCATATTAAATAGTATAAATAGGGGGTCCATTTTTACAAAGCTGCAAAACATTAACAAAGGTTAATTTGTACCCGGGCACCTTTAGCAAATTTTCAAACAGCATGCACCCTGCTGTTTCTGTGGATAGAGTTAGCTCTATGGATAATTTCTGGGGGGGAACTAGGAGCATCAACTGAAATAGTCAGTATTATGCACATAGTTTTCTCCCCTGAGCAGGTTTGCCCCCTGTAACACCTACATTTGGAGTGGTTAAATAGAGTTACCTAGTTTGGCTCTGCATGGGGCCATTTCCAAACAAAGGATCTGGTTCCTTAACTCTGTGGTTGGGTGGCTATTTTCCTTTTGAAAATGGCCCTCATAAATTTTAAAACGTGGTCACTGTCTCAGATTTTATTTGTGTACTCCCCATAGGAAACATGGAATCAGTGTTTGAATGTGTGGCCACGTATCTGTATTCTGCATTAGAAGGCAGATGTCAGTGAAAACATTGCTAGCACACAGGTTCACCTACATTGGATGGAAATCCAACAGATGCAAAGGGACCAACCAATTCTGTTCATCTCTTCCAAGCCAGAAAAACCCTTGCTCCACCACATATATTATCATGGTCATTTATCGGGGGGGGAGGGGAAGAGGAGGCCAATGGTTTGGGAAAATGTTATTTATTTATTTTAAACAGTTGTGTTCACTGGTCGCAGCAGGCTGCTGTGACCTGCTTCACCAGCCCCTCCTGTGGCAGGATGCCGCTGCTCTCTCCGGTGGCAGGGACACCATCGGGACGAGGTCATGCCGGCAGGGCTTTCTTAGGTGTGCATGCACAGGGTGCATGGCTTTTTAAAGACCCCTGCGGTGGGAACCCAGGCTGCCGGCACTGGCGATATCCCACAGCTGGTTATATAAGGCTCAGCTGCGTACTGGAACTTGCCTCAGCAACAGGTCTCCTTCTTTCATGGTTTCTGTTGTTCTATGAAGCCTTGACTCATCTTGCCTTCCAGCCTTGCCTTGCCAGCATTGCCTCATCCACCCTTCCAGCCTTGCCTTGCCAGCATTGCCTCATCCACCCTTCCAGCCTTGCCTTGCCAGCATTGCCTCATCCACCCTTCCAGCCTTGCCTCGTGCATCTTTGCCAGCGCAGCCTTGTCCACCCATGCCTCACCCTACTTTGTCTTGTTCCTATTCCTGCCCTATCTCTGTTGCCTTGTTCTTGTCCTTTTCCTCAGAGTCTTATCTTGTCGGCCTTGTCCATTTTGTCTAGTCTTGTCCCTCCATATCTTGTCTGTCTTGGCTTGTTTCTGTGGTTCTGACCTTGGCTTGGATCTTGACTATCCCCTTGCTTTCCTTGTCTACGTCCTGTCTGCTGCCAGCCCTAACTTGTGGCCTGTCTCTGGACTCTGTCTTAGATCCTTTCAACCACTGAAGTCCTGCCAGCTGCTGGAACCCAAGGGCTCAACCCATGGAGGAGGCGGCTAGTTCAGGTGAAACTCCAGCTTGGTCTGCTTCAAGCCGCACTCTGCAGCTATTGGCGTAGGCCTCGTGGGCTTGCCCACAAGATAGCGTCAACTACACCACAGCACTAAAGGCACATGCCACTCCTTACAAAAATTTCTTATAGCCCACTTCCTCCAAAGTTCGGGGTGGGGTACAATAGTACATACATAATAAAACCTTAAAACAATAACCATAAATCAGAAAACAATTGACAGAATACAGATCCTGATAAAGGGGAATTAAAAGATGCCCCTCATAAAATGTCTCACTAATGTTCAGGGTAAAAATAAAAAGTCATTGTTAAGATGCCTGTTCCTGTATGAGATCTTTAAATGCGATGTTAAATAGGAATGTCTGCAGAAATGCATAGCTGCACAGGCAATGAGTTCCACAGTGAGGGGCCGGAGAGGGAAAAGGCTCTTTCTCTTTTTGAATCGAGTCTGGCAAACCTGTGGGAAGGAATCTCCAGGAGTTGCTGGTTGGATAACTGGAGGGAGCAGCTGGGTGTATGCATTTTATGTGTTGCATTTATCCAAAGGGAAGTGTGATGGTGTAACAAATTATGAATAATCAAAGCTAATTTATAAAGAATGTGCCACGGGACGGGAAGCCAATGCAAAGTGAATAATACTGGCGTGATGTGTTCATAGGTCTTGGTGCTAGTTAGCAGATGGGCAGCCAAATTTTGAATAGTTTGTAGAGCTCTGATAGAGAATTTTGGAAGACTTAAATAGGAGATGAAAAGAGACTTGATCCAGTGGGAAATGCAATTTTCAAAAGCCACTGTCCCATGTGAATGGCTATTTGCCCTAGTCAAGGTCTGTTTACTGAAATAAAAGGCATTTTGAAAACTCCCCACCTGTATATGGATAAAAGGGAGCATGCTGATCTACAATGCGGGTACTTTTACTTTAATTTTGTGGGGGCATTCTTGGGGTAGGATTAGGCCTGAGGAGGCAACAATACTTATAGGTTTGCATTTTTCAAAACTATATATATTATATTGGTCAGAAAAAGCATCTGCAAAAAATGCAGGTGCAAATCCCTGTGGTACTTTTTCAGCGGGTCATTTTCGAAGGGAAGGTATGCACGCACTTTCCCTATGAGAAATGGTGCAAAATCCGAGGAGGAAAGTACCTGTGGATTTTTGCAAGTGACTGCGCAATCATGGCAATTTCCCCCTTAATGACCATAATCAAGAGAATAAGAATGGCTTGACCTAACGTTATTCCCCAGAGGATTTGGAAGGGTGCTGAAAACCCCAACTGAAATTGGAGCATTTACAAGGAATCTAGTAGGTAGAACTATTAGGCAGGACTTGGGGCCTTATTCACTACAGAATTTATGCACAGGCAGAAATGATCAAACACAAAACCATTTGAAAGGACTGACGAGAAACCTGGGGGATTTTTTGGCTCAGCAGCAGACATAAAATTCTGCTGCCTCTCTATCATCTCCCCCTATCACTGTAACACATCAAGCAGCAGCAGCCCACTCACTTTTATTTGCTGGCAACGTCATCTCTTGCCTGTTTTCGTTTTTGGATCTGAGGAAGCGCATGTCTGCTCAAACAAATGTATTACGTCAGCTCAATAAAAAGGCATCAAATTATTATATTTTCTTTACTTGTTATCCTTTATTTCTGTGCATGCAAGTGGACTGACAGGGCAACCACACAGTCTGCATAGGCACAAGATGGGTAAATATATATAGGCAGGATGTGATCTATTTATCAGAAATGGGGCTCAGCTTATTCAATAATGCAGTTCAAAAAGCTATCAAGGCAGCTTCCCAAGTTCCTGAGGTCCACAGCTGGAGTGTAGGGAGTATCCTAGACAAATGAGGTGTCACTGTCTGTGCCAATGGTGGGGTCCTGTTGCATGGGACAGGAACCAATATATGAAGAGGAGGAGAGCACAGACCTTTATTTGCTTGCTCCGATTGAAAAGACAGGTGTCCCTGTGCAAGACTAATGTTGGGAGAGTAGAAAAGGGCAGTGTCCTTGAATACACAAAGCTCAACACAGCTGGGTCAAAGAGGCTGAGCTCAGCTGCAGCTGACTGGAGTGGGCTGAGCTGGGCCTGCCAGTCCCAAGGGCATCCCTGTCATTCTGCTACTGCACAGGCAAAGAGCTGATCCTATTAGAAACTGTAAGGTGTACAGTTTACCCTGTTACTTTTGCTCAAATTCAGTTCTCTAATAAAGCCGCGGCTTCTTCATTCCAGTGGTTGTTTCTGGAAGTGCTACTGGGGCTGTGGAAACACAACCCGATGGGCACAGTTGCACATATTATGGGACATTTTCAAAGCCATTCACCTGGGCAAATCCTGATTTATCTGGATAAACTGGCATGTCTGACAACTTCCCTCCTCAAAGCAGCAAAACCGTATGCCGGGGTTCACAACGCATGCAATTTTATCTGCCATTAACAGGGGGTGGCGGTTCCTGAGCAAAATAGCACGAGCACTTGGCATTTTCAAAAGCACGCATGCTATTTTGCCCTCACCTCCTCCACTGCCCGCACACACGGCATTTGCAAAGCACCCCCGACATTTGGCAGATGCTCACTTTCAGAGGGGAAGCAACGCTCATGGTTTCCTTTTCAAAACCGATTGCAATATACGGGGAGATAATGCAGACAATACAAGCTATTCAAAACGTTCCCCCTGTTATAGCCGAAGTACAAATACCAAGGCATTCTCCCGTGCCGGAGGTCATGGTTTTACTTCAAGGGGAGCGGTTTCCACACGCACACACAACCTGTCAAGCCGTAATTCCACAACTGCTTTCTTTATCAGAACGTGTGCATTCTCAAATGCAATCCCTTTATCTTGGAGGACGAGGGAATCCTTTCTCCGGAGGGGGCTGATTTTTTTTTTCTCCTCTATTTCTAATATTTTGCTCTCTCTCACTTTTCTCCTACCTATTTGGCTTCCAGCTCCAGCAGACTTGACCTCCACTGGGGTACAATGTCCTGGGCCATCCTTGGCAACTACCTGGGATTTAACCCATCTTTAACCCTCTCCTCCGCCTGACTAGCCCAAGGATTGCAGCAAGATTTCAGGCAGTCCCTCCAAAACCCAGTCTGAGTCTTTTTCTTTTGATTCTCTAGTACTAAGACTGATGATTACTTGCTGCAAAATGTTTAAAACTACAGTGTTTACAAGAATTAATAAAAAAAAAAACCAACCATTTCTAAATGCGCAAGTCTAATACAGAATGACTGAAGAAATACCGTAACTATCTAGATCATAATTACAAAAAGGTGCCATTTTGCCACTGTAATCACTTTTTGCTTGCACTAATAACTGTTTTAATACAGTATTGATATTACTGATGTGACCTGTGAAATATTGAGGGAAGGGTTTCACTTTTTCTTTACTTAAGTAGTTACAACTGATGTGCAAAGATTTTCACATCTACAAACTCTTAATATGTCTCCTATCAGCAAGGAGGATGAGGTTAGTGCAGTTAGTATAGCTATGTTTAAAAAAGGATTGGATAAGTTCTTGGAGGAGAAGTCCATTACCTGCTATTAATTAAGTTGACTTAGAGAATAGCCACTGCTAGTACTAGCAACAGTAACATGGAATAGACTTAGTTTTTGGGTAATTGCCAGGTTCTTGTGGCCTGGTTTAGCCTCTGTTGGAAACAGGATGCTGGGCTTGATGGACCCTTCGTCTGACCCAGTATGGCATTTTCTTATGTTCTTATGTTCTTATTCATAAAAAACTCAGCCCGATAAGTCAGACTTATCCAGCTAAGTGTCACCTTTGAATATCCAGCTATGTCCAGCAGGCGCCATAGCCGGATACTTAGCCAGATAACTCAGGGGTGGGGAATAGGCAGATTAGAGAGGAGTCAAGTTAGCTCCAATTCTCAGAATTAGCTAGATAACTTATCCAACTAACTCTGGTCAGGCTACAGGGCTATCCTAAAGTTAGTCGGATAAACCACATCAAGCATTTTCAGTGGCACTGCCACACTGCAGAATATCCCAGCTAAGTCAGCCAGATAAATGTATCCAGCTAACGTGCCGAGCTGCGCAGAGGCTCAATATGGACCTCTCGGAGCCTACATTTAAAATCTATCTGCAGGACAACAATTGTGCATGTAAGTGGACGTATGGAGACTAATGCTAGTATTTTATAAACTGTGCGGCAGCGGCTGCAATTTATATAATACTATGGAGTTCTGCTGCAAAAGTGCATGTGTATGTTTTACGTCATGCGAATATTTCCAATGCAGAAAATGCATACTTTTTTTACTTACTTTATAAACATGCACATGTATATTTTAGGTGCATAAAAAAAAAACCATGTACGCCTAATAAGTCCAATTTATATGCAGTGGCAGGATTTTATAGAATATCATACATAATGTTTTGAAAATACTTACCTGTGCATTTACCAGTTCATTGATACCTCTGCCAGTTCACCCAATCTATCTCTAGTCAACTAGACCCTCTAGCACTTTACCCTGAACCACCATCAGTTCACCCAGACCTCCCAACCAAAAACTGCAGACGAGTCTGATTTCACTTGCGCAAGTCAATGAGCAGGTATAAAAGTACAGAGAGGTTCGGTAAGGCATATGTGTATCTCTCTTACAAAACAGCAACTACTGCATGTACTTCTGAGCATGGTCCCAGAACTCCCCAGCCCGTCCCTTTCCTCTGCAGGTAAAATGTATGCATGCAATGGGAAATACAAGCGTATGCTCAATGTTTATAAAACAGCATATGCACAAGTACATGCAACATAACCACAGATATGCTATTTTGACCTTCAAAACCTTTTACTCGTAAGAGATATTTAACAAGATAACTCCCACATTGCCCTTTATTACAAAGAATTAATCGCATTCATGATTCCATTTTGCAATCTGACCAAAAATGCAACTTTCTAAAGAGCAGGTGCTGTAGATATCACAGCACAGCATTTTCCAACCGATCAAATGCTTTCAGATAATTAATTTATCTGCCAATGCAAAATGTTTTTCTATGCATTGTGGGAATGGTATCCAGATGGCCACTCTTCACATTTATTTCTGCTGGACGTGGTTAATTATTCAAAAGCAAACATTTCCCAAACTTCAGCAGTCCAGCTTGGTATGTCATCTTTTTGGCACAGCAATGAGGGTCTCCATCAAACTAGAGGTGATATTTGTTTAATGTCTTACTCATTGCATCTTTTTTGGCTAAATTTCGCACCTCTTCTCTGAACTGAGAGCGATAGTTAAAAAGTGCCCACCAGGTGGCACTGCTGGAAGGGACATTGTCCTTGGCTTAGTTTTCTGTCAGTGGGACGAGGAGCCCAGTCCGATTAGTCAGCACAAGTCTCTGATTTGATAAGCTGATGATGTTTGGTTTCTCACATTTCTACAACCGCTATCACACAGATCAATAATCCAGTCCACCAAGTAAAAGGAAGAAAATATTTGGGCATTTAAGTACGGATGGGGTAAAATCTCTCACTGCGCTATTTGCCCAGCCTTCCTGTGCACAATTTATTTTGCACAAGTTCTTTCCTAGCGCCAAATTTATCTTACGTGAAGCATGCAATATTCCAAAAGTGGCAAAGCTAAATGTTGTACACGTATATGCTGATTTTCTTTGCAGTGTTCTTGTGCATTGTCATTTAAGGAGGGATTACTTTATGCAAGCCTTCAGTTCATAGTACATGTAAAACACTCGCATTTTACTATGACAACTTTGGAGTGAATGATGCACAGCTCCGACAAACAACATTTTGAAAATATCAAACTATCCAAACTCACCAATGACTATTCTACACTTAGGAAGGATCATTTTAAAAGGCATTTCCAGGGGTAAAGCAATGCTTTACCTGCAGCAGGGCCAGTGCAAGGGTACTGGGCTCCCTAGGCGACCTTTGTGCTGCCCCCCCCACCCCCCTCGCGCCCCCTCCCCCGGTCACACCCCCCCCCCCCCTACCTGTTTCGGCGCCGACTGTGTGCTTCTCAGGGCTGCGAGCAGCTGGCCCTGAGAAGCACACAGTCTCTATTTCTCTTTGCCGCGAGCGGGATAGGCACTGCTTGCGGCACCACATGGCTGCTCTTCGGCGCCCCCTACGGCTCGGCGCCCTAGACGGCCACTGATGTTCGCCAAATGGACGCGCTGGCCCTGACCTGCAGAAACTGCTGGAAAACTGCAGACTGCCTAAGCGAGTAAATTTAGCTCGATAGTCCAACATTGCACAAATCTCATCTCACAAATCTTTCCTCACACCGAAGGACGTCAAATCTTCACAAGAGTGCACTGTTCTGTTTGTACGTCTCACTCTGCATGTAAAAGTGGCCCCCTAACCCCCACACTACTACCTAAACTTCACCTCGAGTAGCTAGGTGGGCCTCCTATAGTACCGTGTTTCCCCGAAAATAAGCCATACCCTGAAAATAAGCCCTAGCTTGAGTTTTCAGGATTTTTGGAGTGGGCTTGAAATATGAGGCCTACTCCAAAAATAAGCCCTAGTTATAATTTCAACGAGGCTGTGTCTGTTATCAACTCTTTGCTTTGCTACTGGCCAGCAGGCCCTGCTCGCTCCCCTCTGAACTAGACAGCGCGTCGCCGTGCATGACAAACAAGCTCTGATACACAAGTGGAAGTGCGGTTGCACCACCAGCTGGTAACAGCTGTGTTGTGGTTGGCCGTCGGGCCCGCTCGGTGGGTGGCGCTTCCTACCGTGGTTCCTTAGCTGATCTCTCACAGCTTAAGCAAGCACCACTCGCCATCAGACTTGGCGCCTAATCC
The DNA here is from genome assembly GCF_901001135.1 of Rhinatrema bivittatum. NCBI lineage: Eukaryota > Metazoa > Chordata > Amphibia > Gymnophiona > Rhinatrematidae > Rhinatrema > Rhinatrema bivittatum. The sequence continues at coordinate 71,349,332 of NC_042617.1, read as the reverse complement.
ACACGCAGCAGCCATGATTCTCCACACAGTAAAGTACCGTGCATATGTGACATGTGACCGTGCTCTTCACTCCTAATTGAATCTGATTGGTGAATGAAGGGGAAGGCGGGCTTAGCCTTGTCCTCATTCACCAATCTCTGCTGCTCATACTGCTCCTGGCTGTGTCTGGGGCTTGACTGCAGTGAGACGAGAGGACAGTTAGCAGTGCAGGGAGCTGGGGAAGTTGGGGTGTGTTTGGGCAGGGGAGAATGATGTATGAGATACATTAAACTGTATTATTGAAAAAAAAAAAGACATCCCCTGAAAATAAGCCCTAACCTTTTTTTCAGAGCTAAAAATAATATAAGACCCTGTCTTATTTTCGGAGAAACATGGTAGCATAAATAGCTAACTACTACAAGGGCTTTGTAGATAGTCTCTCTCTCTCTCTCTCTCTCAGTCTGTCTCAGTCTCTCTCTCTTTCTCTCAGTCTCTCTTTCTCTCTCAGTCTGTCTCTTTCAGTCTGTCTCTCTCTCTCTCTCTCTCTCTCTCTCTCTCTCCCTCACCCCCCCCCCCCCCCAGTGGTGAAATGAGCACTGCATTTTGATAAATCTAGGCCTAAGTTAAATTTATCAGGCTAACTAATAGATATCCAAGTATATTCAGTGGTGTGTCTGTGCCACTGAATACCTCGGCCAAGTTAACAAGATGTTTATCCAGCTAAATTGCTCAGCCTTATAGCAGATGAATATGGACCACAAAAAGGGAATGAAATAGCAAAAATTCAATCCCTTTTAAATTGTGTTATTTCCTTATATTTACCCTTATGGATCACCATACCCAATAAGGCTCATGGCAATTTACAGAGTGAAAGGGCTGGTTGTTGGTTTCAATCTTTTTTTACAAGGCAAGAATCAGGCTGTTGTCACAGGGTATTGGCTAGTGCAGGGGTGCTGAAACCAGTCCTTGGGGCTCCCCCAGCAGTCAGGTTTTCCAGATATCTACAATGAACTTGCATGAGATTTATTTGCATGCACTATCTCCCATGTATACAAATATTTCTCATGCATATTCATTAGGGATATCCTGAAAACTCAACTGGCTGGGGGGTGGGCCTGAGGACTGGTTTGAGCACCCCTGAGCTGTGGGGTGTCACATGGTGCCCCACCATTCCCCCATGCTATTTAATGTGCACCTTTGCCCCCTGGAAGCCATTATTAGAGCCTGGAGAAGCAGGAATACGTTTATGTAGATGATATCCAGATTCTCCTCCTGCAGTTGCAGATATGGGATACCCCACTAGTGAGTGAGAAAGAGCTTGTGTGTATGTGTCTGTGTGTGTGAGAGAAAGAGAGAGAGAGAATGAGGGAGAAAGCATCAGTGAGAGAAAGCTTGTGTGTGAGAGAGTGAGCAAGAGAGAGATTTGTGTGTGAGAGAGGGTGAGAGAGGAGCGCCAGTGAGTGAAAGAGGGTGTATGTGTATGTGAGCATGAGTGAGAGAGAGAGTACCAATGAATAAGAGAAACATTGTGTATGTGAGTTGTGTGTGTGTGTGCACATGAGGGAGGCAGCACCAGTAAATGATTGACAGCTTGCTTGTATGTAGGACTGAGGGAGAGAGTGCCAGTCAGTGTGAGAGAGCCTGCATGTGTGCATGAGAGGGCGAGAGAGCCTGTGTGTGTGAGAGAGAAAGTGAGGGAAAGAGCCAGTGAGTATCAGAGAGCTGTGTCTGTGAGAGTGGGGGAGGGGAAGAGAGAGCCAGTGAGTATGAGAGAGCCTGTGTGTGAAAGAGGGGGAGAGAACCAATAAGTGTGTGAGAACCTGTATATGAGAGATGCAGAGAGAGCCAGTGAGAAAGCCTGTGTGTGTATGACATAGAGAGAGCCAGTGAGTGTGAGAGAGCCTGTGTCTGTGTGAAAGGGAGTGTGCGTGAGAGTGAACATGTGTGAGTGAATGTGTGTGTTCGTGTGTGTGTGAGAGAGAATGAACAAATGTGTATGTTAAGGAGTGTGTATATATGAGAGAAAGAGAGAGAGAGGATAAAGTACATGCCCTCCCTCTTCCTGACTAATCCATGGCAATCTCAGGGGACTAGAAAACAAAGGTTCCTAGCTATGGAGATTGGGGGATCTATTTTAGCCCTGTTTTAATTATTGCACATTATTTGATGTGTCTGCAGTTGTATTGGTGTTTGGTAAATTGTAAAAAAAATGTTAATATGAGTTTTTAATTATTTGATGATATTTTATTTGTCACCTGTTTTGAAATATTTATTATTTTTATTGGTATGATTTTACTATTATGATGTTTTATATTTCATAGATTTATTGTTTGTTTTTTGAGGAATGGTGATGTTTTTGTTTTCCCATTCTTGCACAATATGTAGATTCTGGCTTGTTGCTGTTTTGGTCACTTTTTTCTGTATTTGGTGAGGGTCTGCATGAGTGACCGAAATGAGGTATTCTGCCAGTGTGTAGTTTCTGTGAAGGAATCTATAGCAGCCTGTTTTGTTCTGTTTTCCTAGCAGGAGGTGTATTGGTGTTTAGGACCTGGAGTAATATTTGCAGTATTGCCTTTTCATAGGCAGGGTGTTTACTGTTTGAGTTCTAGTAATTAGTGCTGTTTTGGTTTGGGAGGTTTACTATACTGTAATTCACTTCACACATGGCTTTCTGATGGGCAAGCCCCCACCCAATAGACGTTACCATAAGCCTAATACCATATGGGGTCCAAGTGTCTTTTTTGCAGGGTTCTAGTTTGCACCAAAACAGTACCTACATGTCGTGATATTTTTACCTCAGAAGACTGTTCTTTGAATCTGATATATCTGCATAATTTTAAATTGTGTGTGGGAAGGAGGGTCACGCAAGGCTGTAAGCTTTGCCTATTGAACCTAATACTCTTGCTCCTGCCCTGGGATGGCAGTGGTAGGTAAAGAGGTGTGATATCAAGTAAAAAAGACAAAAATAGCGGGGGAAATCTCAACTGGGCAGTGATAGGTTCGCAGGCTAAGCAACTGTAATGGGGCAAAACAGATTTAATAGAAGATTTGTGTGACATGATAAATGACAAGTATTTGTGATTCTTCTTCAAATCAAGTGCATTTTTCCTTAGTGGTGGGTGTGGCAATTGTTAAGTCATTTTAGCTTTCCTGACAGGCCCAGTGGAATGTTGTTGGTATTTTTATATTTGGGATCATTTGGTTGTGCACAGTTTTCTCGTAATAAGGCAAGTAACAAATATTTAAAATAAATAGTCGTGTGGAAGGACAGGCAAAAAGTTAACTCTGCGGGTCCAAGTGTTCAGAATTTTTACAGTTGAAAGTTGGAAATCCTGCTTGCTTTGTCAACTAGATTTAAGGATGATGATGCAAGTGGCTGTGCTCAGCCACTTTGATTATTACAATTTTCTATATGCAGGGCTGCCAATTAAATTGCTGACCAAGCTTCAAATAGTGCAAAACATGGAAGAGTCTATTCCAAAAGGGAAGTGGCACTTTTGACTGCTTTCCATCGATTAATGGTGGAGTTCTGAGTCAAGGTTAAGGCATTGGCACTAACTGTTAAAGGCATGAGCCTTTTGAATCTGTCACAAAAGGTGGAATGCTGGACAATGCATTCAAGGCATGAAAAGCACTTAAGATCCCCTCTATGAAATAGATTTGTGCAGTAAGAATGAGGGTGTTCTAATCTGTGCCTGGGTTAAGGAATCAACTCCCTTGAAAATAAAAAATATGGAAGATTATGGGCTGTTCCAGAAGGCCTTAAAACATGGTTCTTTGGTCTAATGGTACAGAAGGATGGTTATGGTATGGCACTGAAAAGAGACATAGAGGTACTATTAATTGCAGCAGTAGCATGGGATCTTCTTAGTGTTTGGGTAATTGCCAGGTTCTTGTGGCCTGGTTTGGCCTCTGTTGGAAACAGGATGCTGGGCTTGATGGACCCTTGGTCTGACCCAGCATGGCAATTTCTTATGTTCTTATGATAGGGTGCAAGAGAGAAAGAGGGGATGGGCTGGTAGTATTCATCTATGGTGGCCAATAGAGAAGGAAAGGGGTTTGGGGCTGGTGTTTATTTTTAGGCTGGACTTGGATGTGTATAATATAATTGGGTATGATTTAGTGTGGGTTGTTCAGGCAGTTATGCTTTTGTATGTTGATTATATGTTTTATTATGAATGGTATTTTATGTAATCCACTTTGTCCTTGTAATACTTAAAAATGCAGAATATAAATTTGTAATTAAATAATGAAAAACATGCAATAGTAACTTATACTCAAGTGTAACTTATTATGTGATACAACATCACATAATAAAACACAGAAACATAGAAACATTGAAACATGATAGCAGAAAAAGACCACATGTCCATCCAATCTGCCCATCATCCAATTAATTTAGCATTATAATTCTCATCACTTCTTTAGAAATCCCCTGTATTTATCCTATGCTTTCTTGAATTCAGATACTGTTTTTTTCTCCACCACTTCCAATGGGAGGCAGTTCCACACATCCACCATCCTCTCTGTAAAGAAATATTTCCTAAGATTACTCCCTGAGTCTACCCGCTTTCAAACTTATCTCATGACCCTTCATTCTAGAACCTCCTTTCCACTGAAAAAAGCTCACCTCTTCTGCATAAGAACATAAGAACATGCCATACTGGGTCAGACCAAGGGTCCATCAAGCCCAGCATCCTGTTTCCAACAGTGGCCAATCCAGGCCATAAGAACCTGGCAAGTACCCAAAAACTAAGTCTATTCCATGTTACCATTGCTAATGGCAGTGGCTATTCTCTAAGTGAACTTAATAGCAGGTAATGGACTTCTCCTCCAAGAACTTATCCAATCCTTTTTTAAACACAGCTATACTAACTGCACTAACCACATCCTCTGGCAACAAATTCCAGAGTTTAATTGTGTGTTGAGTAAAAAAGAACTTTCTCCGATTAGTTTTAAATGTGCCCCATGCTAACTTCATGGAGTGCCCCCTAGTCTTTCTACTATCCGAAAGAGTAAATAACCGATTCACATCTACCCGTTCTAGACCTCTCATGATTTTAAACACCTCTATCATATCCCCCCTCAGTCATCTCTTCTCTAAGCTGAAAAGTCCAAATCTCTTTAGTCTTTCCTCATAGGGGAGCTGTTCCATTCCCCTTATCATTTTGGTAGCCCTTCTCTGTACCTTCTCCATCGCAATTATACCTTTTTTGAGATGTGGCGACCAGAATTGTACACAGTATTCAAGGTGCGGTCTCACCATGGAGCGATACAGAGGCATTATGACATTTTCCGTTTTATTCACCATTCCCTTTCTAATAATTCCCAACATTCTGTTTGCTTATTTGACTGCCGCAGCACACTGTACCGACGATTTCAATGTGTTATCCACTATGACACCTAGATCTCTTTCTTGGGTTGCAGCACCTAATATGGAAACCAACATTGTGTAATTATAGCATGGGTTATTTTTCCCTATATGCATCACCTTGCACTTATCCACATTAAATTTCATCTGCCATTTGGATGCCCAATTTTCCAATCTCACAAGGTCTTCCTGCAATTTATCACAATCTGCTTGTGATTTAACTACTCTGAACAATTTTGTGTCATCTGCAAATTTGATTATCTCACTCGTCGTATTTCTTTCCAGATCATTTATAAATATATTGAAAAGTAAGGGTCCCAATACAGATCCCTGAGGCACTCCACTGTCCACTCCCTTCCACTGAGAAAATTGTCCATTTAATCCTACTCTCTATTTCCTGTCTTTTAGCCAGTTTGCAATCCACGAAAGGACATCGCCACCTATCCCATGACTTTTTACTTTTCCTAGAAGCCTCTCATGAGGAACTTTGTCAAACGCCTTCTGAAAATCCAAGTATACTATATCTACCGGTTCACCTTTATCCACATGTTTATTAACTCCTTCAAAAAAGTGAAGCAGATTTGTGAGACAAGACTTGCCCTGGGTAAAGCCATGCTGACTTTGTTCCATTAAACCATGTCTTTCTATATGTTCTGTGATTTTAATGTTTAGAACACTTTCCACTATTTTTCCTGGCACTGAAGTCAGGCTAACCGGTCTGTAGTTTCCCGGATCGCTCCTGGAGCCCTTCTTAAATATTGGGTTTACATTTGCTATCCTCCAGTCTTCAGGGACAATGGATAATTTTAATGATAAGTTACAAATTTTTACTAATAGGTCTGAAATTTCATTTTTTAGTTCCTTCAGAACTCTGGGATGTATACCATCCGGTCCAGGTGATTTACTACTCTTCAGTTTGTCAATCAGGCCTACCACATCTTCTAGGTTCACCGTGATTTGATTCAGTCCATCTGAATCATTACCCATGAAAACCTTCTCCATTACGGGTACCTCCCCAACATCCTCTTCATTAAACACCGAAGCAAAGAAATCATTTAATCTTTCCGCGATGGTCTTATCTTCTCTAAATGCCCCTTTAACCCCTTGATCATCTAACGGTCCAACTGACTCCCTCACAGGCTTTCTGCTTCGGATATATTTTAAAAAGTTTTTACTGTGAGTTTTTGCCTCTACAGCCAACTTCTTTTCAAATTCTCTCTTAGCCTGTCTTATCAATGTCTTACATTTAACTTGCCAATGTTCATGGTTTATCCTATTTTCTTCTGTTGGATCCTTCTTCCAATTTTTGAATGAAGATCTTTTGGCTAAAATAGCTTCTTTCACCTCCCCTTTTAACCATGCCGGTAATCGTTTTGCCTTCTTTCCACCTTTCTTAATGTGTGGAATACATCTGGACTGTGCTTCTAGAATGGTATTTTTTAACAATGACCATGCCTCTTGGACATTTTTTACTTTTGTAGCTGCTCCTTTCAGTTTTTTTCTAACAATTTTTCTCATTTCTCATTTTATCAAAGTTTCCCTTTTGAAAATTTAGCACGAGAGCCTTGGATTTGCACACTGTTCCTTTTCCAGTCATTAAATCAAATTTGATTATATTATGATCACTATTGCCAAGTGGCCCCACCACCGTTACCTCTCTCACCAAGTCCTGTGCTCCACTGAGAATTAGATCTAAAATTGCTCCCTCTCTTGTCGGTTCCTGAACCAATTGCTCCATAAAGCTATCATTTATTCCATCCAGGAATGTTATCTCTCTAGTGTGACCCGACGATACATTTACCCAGTCTATATTGGGGTAAATGCATGGATATATTGGGGTAAATGCATGGAAACCTTTGAGATATTTGAAAGTCTCTATCATATCTCTCCTCTCTCGCCTTTCCTCTATTGTATAGATGTTTAGATCTTTAAGTCTATCCCCATATGCTTTAGAACAAAGACCACTGACCATTTTAGTAGCCACCCTCTGGACCTACTCCATCCTGTTTATATCCTTTTAAAGGAGCAGTATCCAGAATCATATACAGTATTCCAAGTGAGATCTCACCAGGGACCTATACAGAGGCAATATCACCTCTCTTTTTCTGCTGACCATTCCTCTCCCTATGCAAGTCAGTATAATAATATAGTCATAGACAGAACATAATAATAAGCATTATTATTGACAAATAAACCCATTACAATCTAAAACACATTATAAAGTAAAATTCAACATATAAATCAACTACAAATAAAACACATGACTAAACATAATACTTCTCCGAAAAACCATGTTTTTAAGTCTTTCCTAAAATGTATACAGTCCTGTTGCAAGCAGAGTACATTATTCCATAACTGGAAGACACTACTGAAAATGCTTTCTCTGGTTTTCTGCAGCCAACTATTTGCTAGTGAGGGAAAAGATAAGAGATTGTTAGAAGATGACTTCAAGTTATGGTGGGCAACAAAAGAGACTACATAGTCAATAAAATAATCTAGTCCAAAGTCATGGTGATTATAAATGTTAGTAACAGGATCTTAAATCTCACCCAAAGATCTACAGGTAGCCAGTGTAGGCTCTTCAAAAATAGGGAAACATGATATCTAAAACTCAGTCCATAATGAAATTTTGCAGCCGTACGAGGCAAAAATTCTTTACAAAGATTTTTGTGGAAGCCTCATATAGACAGCATGATAGTAATCTAATCTTGGCAATATTGTAGCTTGAACCACTGAAGTAAAATATGAAAGATGGGCAACGCATTCAGATTATTGAACTAATTACAAAAGAAATCTGATCTGCCATCAACAACTTTGAATCAAGCCAAACTGCAAGACCATTGGCTTTCTGCTGATATGGTGGTAAAAAGAGGCATTTATTTGAATTTTGAAATCAGAATGAGGATCTGAAGTCCCATTTGTAACACTTCAGTTAGTTTATGTTAAATTTCAATCTATGCTCTTCTAAGCCATGTAACAATAAGTGTTATGCTTAGATTTATTAGATTTATTTTACCTAATTCCTTTAATTTGTCTTTGCTGACTGGAAAATACAGCTGCATTTTATCAGCAAATAAATAATAGTGACAACCTGCTGCCCTAATAATTTTACATAATAGGTCCTTAAAAATGTTAAATTCAAATGGTGACAATAAGGAACCCAGAAGGAACCCACAGGACAAATTTCAGATACTGAATGCTACCCATATAGCACTACAGTTTCAGGCCAAACAGTTAAATAAGCAATAAACCACTGTAAAACTTTGCTTTCAATCCTTCAAGTAGAAAGCCATGGCTTACAGTATCAAAAGCAGCAGACAAATCTAATACTTCACATTTCTGAACATATTGTTATAAAAGGAAAATAAACCCTTTCTATACTATATTTGATTATAAAATCAGATTGATACTTATCAAACACATTGTCATCTAAAAAAAACATAACCGTTTTTCCATTACTTTTTCCTCAATTTTTTTCCTAAATAAGGAAAATCTTAAATTAGTCTGCAGTTGTCCGCTATCATGGATCCAATGAAAGTTTCTTTAATTATTAGAATAAAGGAGTAGGATTAAATGGACAATTTTCTCAGTGGAAGGGAGTGGGCAGTGGGGTGCCTCAGGGATCTGTTTTGGGACCCTTACTTTTCAATATATTTATAATTGATCTGGAAAGAAATACGACGAGTAAGATAATCAAATTTGCAGATGATACAAAATTGTTCAGAGCAGTTAAATCACAAGCAGATTGTGATAAATTGCAGGAAGACCTTGTGAGACTGGAAAATTGGGCATCAAAATGGCAGATGAAATTTAATGTGGATAAGTGCAAGGTGATGCATATAGGGAAAAATAACCCATGCTATAGTTACACAATGTTAGGGTCCATATTAGGTGCTACAACCCAAGAAAGAGATCTAGGCGTCATAGTGGATAACACATTGAAATCGTTGGTTCAGTGTGCTGCATCAGCCAAAAAAGCAAACAGAATGTTGGGAATTATTAGAAAGGGAATGGTGAATAAAACGGAAAATGTCATAATGCCTTTTATCACTCCATGGTGAGACCGCACCTTGAATACTGTGTACAATTCTGGTCGCAGCATCTCAAAAAAGATATAATTGCGATGGAGAAGGTACAGAGAAGGGCTACCAAAATGATCAGGGGAATGGAACAGCTCCCCTATGAGGAAAGACTAAAGAGGTTAGAACTTTTCAGCTTGGAGAAGAGACGACTGAGGGGGGATATGATAAAGGTGTTTAAAATCATGAGAGGTCTAGAACGGGTAGATGTGAATCGGTTATTTACTCTTTCGGATAGTAGAAAGACTAGGGGGCACTCCATGAAGTTAGCATGTGGCACATTTAAAACTAATCAGAGAAAGTTCTTTTTTACTCAACACACAATTAAACTCTGGAATTTGTTGCCAGAGGATGTGGTTAGTGCAGATAGTATAGCTGTGTTTAAAAAAGGATTGGATAAGTTCTTGGAGGAGAAGTCCATTACCTGCTATTAATTAAGTTGACTTAGAAAATAGCCACTGCTATTACTAGCAATGGTAACATGGAATAGACTTAGTTTTTGGGTAATTGCGAGGTTCTTATGGCCTGGATTGGCCACTGTTGGAAACAGGATGCTGGGCTTGATGGACCCTTCGTCTGACCCAGTATGGCATATTCTTATGTTCTTAAACCCAAAACATACAAATTAGAGTAAATTGGCATAAAAACAAATAAACCACTATCGGAAACCACATGGTATCCTATCATGTATAAGGATGCTGATGATACCAAAGGAGTAGCCACTAGGAATGCTTTGGTTTTAGCTGTGATCTGGGCAACTCGCTACAAATGTCTAAGGCAAGTTTGTATCTTTAATCATATCCTTGGAATGGAAAGTACTCTTTTTACGCAGACGAACCTTACACCAGTATGTAGCCTGGGGCACTCTCAGGCACCACAGTCAGAGAGAATATATCAGATCCATTCTGGAAAACAAATATGCTTTGCTGCATACGGCTCAGAGACTTCCTGCTCTCACTCGGGTGATGCTTGTTTTGGAATCTAGACTTTAGCTCTGACTACCAGCATGATTTTCCCATTGTTAATATCTTTGTGTAGACTGTCGTCCACTTGGGAAGTACATAATGGCCTCAGAACTCAGATAATTCATATTCAAAAACCCACAGCATATCTAGGAAATCTCCATATGTGATTTATTAATTGCCTTGTCTCATGATGTCCCTCAGTGGAAAAACATTTCCACTATTCCTTCACGGCTGCTGCTGCTGCTGCTGCTGCTGCTGCAAAAACAAAAATTTAATAAGAAAGGACTTTCACTTCATGGCACAAAATATATTCAGATAAAAGCGAGCAGGCTTTTGTTGATAGTGAGCAGGTAAACCATGTCCTACTGCACTCAAGACAGCTCTAAAGCCTGCTTTTCTAGAGGGTATCAATTTATTTTGAAACTATATAGCCCACTAATCCTAAATCCTTACTCTTAAAAAACATAGCAGCTGATATTCAAATGCTACTTAGCCAGACAAGTAGGACTTATCCGGCTATGGGAGGCCACTGAATATCCGGCTACGTTTAGCGGCTGCCATTTAGCTGAACAAGTCACTCATCTGGCTAAGTAGACAGCCAGATAAGTTGTGGGTGGGCAGTGGGCAGATTGGGACAGGTCAACTTATCCAGTTAACTTAGCCGGCTAAGTAGCGATATTCGTACTTATCCAGTTATCTAGGCTATTACACTGGCTGCTCGGGGCTTCTGGGGTCCCTGGATGTGTGCCTATAGGTGCTGTTCCATCCGTTCCACGAGCTTCAGATGTGGGTTATGTGGAGAGAAGGATGGATTAGTTGCTCTCCATTTTTGTGTTCATGGGTTTGTTTCTGGTTGGGCATTTGGGGGGAGTTGGGTTGGGGAAGTTTGTGGGGGGAAAAGGCATGCTATCACTATTGTCAGCAAGCAATTTCAGTACTTCCTAGAATTGGCTATTGGCCTCTTCTTATATATGTCCATGTTTGTATATGTTCTCTGTCAATCTCTGTCTCCAATCTTATGAATGCACAGGTAAACACTATCTCTTTAAATGTGAAAGGCATCTCCTTCCCTATTAAGAAGAAACTTATTTTGCAGCATGGGAGCAGACATAAAGCTCACATTATGATGTTGCAGGAGACTCACTTAAATAAAACTGAACATGAGAAGCTGCGTTATGGCTGGAATACTATGCTTCATTTAACTCTAGAAGCAGAGATTTTTATGTTTTGATTGATAAAACTTTTCCCCTCACTGTGAAGAGATAATTAGCAGATCCTGAAGGGCAATATAACATTTTAGAATGTTTTCTCTATTTGTCAACATTTACATTAGTGAATGTATATGGGCCTAATATCAATCAAAATGAGTTTTATATGGCTCTTGCTGGTGTTTTTGTTGCGGTCCTGACCGCCCCTCTCCTGATTGGGCTCAGGCCTGCCTATCTCCGCTCCGGCAGCCGTGGGATTCCGACCAGCCCAGGTCCCGGGAGGCCCCCCCCCCCCCGTCCGCGCGCGCGAGGAGGCTCCTCTTGTGCGTCCAGCTCCCGGAAACCCGGCTCCGCCTCCCCGCCTGACTTCACGCTCAGCTCCCGATAAACCGGTGTTCAGTCGCTCACTAAACGCCTTGCAACAAGGTTCCTAGCTGACTAGTTGCTTCCTGTTCGCGTTTCCTGTTGTATCCTGATACCTGCCTTTGACTCCGGTTTGCTTCTGACATCGCCACAGCCTGCAGCCTGCCATAGACTCCGGTTAGCTTCTGACTTCTCTGCAGTCTGCCACCTGCCCTGATCCCGGTTGCCTCGGACTCTCGGCTGCCTGCTAGTCTGCTCCTAGTGGGCCTTCTGCCCTCCATTGGCACTAGCTCTTCTGGACATTCACTGCAGTGCCCAAGTCCCTATGGGCTCCTCCCGGGGGGACCCCAGACTCCGGGTGAATCCTCTCCAGATCGTGCCTCCGCCTCCAGGCCTGCCCTGTGATCTCCGGTAGGCCGGCCCAAGGGTCCACCATCTACCCTCACAGCAGTCTAGCCACAACAGTTTTGGCTGAAGCTGACCTTTCCTGGCTTTACTTGAGAGGTAACCAAGTAAAGCCAATACAAAATGAGTGCAGACCCTCTGCTTCTAGTACAGGTTTCAGAGACCTGATGGAGACTTACAACTTGGTAGATATCTGACGAAAGCAACATCGTAACTGTCGAGATTATATGTTTTATTTGCATAGACATAAAGGGGTAGATTTTCAAAGGGATACGCAAGTAACCCCCGCAAACCTACCCCTGCGTGCGCAAGCCCCGGGACACTCGTATGTCCCGGGGCTTTCCGAAATGGGTGGTCCGGGAGCGTGGCGGCAGTCCGGGGACGGTCCCAAGTGCTCCGGCACAGCAGCTGGTGCCAGAGCATGGCGCCCCGGCAGCTGGCCGGCGCGCACGTTACGCCTGCCTCAGGCGTAACTTGCGTGCCTCAGGCGTAACTTGCGCCTGAGGAGTTACGCCTCAGGCAGGCGTAACTCCTGAAAAAAAGGTAGGGGGGATTTAGTTAGGGCTGGAGGGTGGGTTAGATAGAGGAAGGGAGGGAAAGGTGGGGAGGGATAAAAAAAAAATTTCCCTCCTTGGATGGAACGGGGAAAGCCATCGGGGCTCCCCTTGGGCTCGGCGTGCGCAAGGTACACAAGTGTGCACCCCCTTGCACGCGCAGAGCCTGGATTTTATAACATGCGTGCGGCAGCGCACACATGTTATAAAATCGGGTGTACATTTGTGCGCACCATGTAGCGTGCACAAATGTACCCCACGCGCATAACAATTAAAATCTGCTCGTAAATGTACAGTATATTGGATTTTGCTCCTACAACATGGTGGCCTTAATACACAAAAGTAATATTCTTGATTGTGTGTTCTCTGATCATCATTCAATATGAGCCCTACTAGATTTTCAGGGCATTAAGTTGAGAACATATTCATAGAGGTTGAACACTATGTAGAGGATAAGGGTTTTCAAGAATTCTTGAATGATGCTTTTGCTGAATTTGATATGTTTAATCCTGAATCGGAGTACAACCTTACCTTGTTTTGGTAAACCTTTGAAGTATTCTTTCATGGGAGAATTATTGCCTACACTAGTCATTTACAATGACAGTGCAAGGTAACTTGGAGGTTCAGCACAAACTTGATTGTGCCCTGAAACCTTTTCAAAATTTATAGAAATTGCAGATGGAATTAAAATTCTTGGATATGGATAAGATTGAGAGTGTTGTTCAATTTACAAAATTACAATTCTATGAGCATGGGGTTAAAGCAGGGGCTTTATTGGCCAAGGCGGTCAAAAGGAAATTTGGGAGTTCAGTTATTGGAGCTATTAGAGATGGAGTGGTGGCATAACATAGGTTTGTTCTGCTGTAGAACAGGCATCTCTGGATTACTTTACAGCACTGTATCCTTCATCGCAGGCACTAAACACCTCTGGCATTACAGCTTTTTTCACCCCTTTCAATTTCCTAGCTATTATGCCAGCATGGACAGAAGAAACTTGCTGTTCCAATTATGCCGAAGGAAATTCAGTTGTCTATAAAGGCATTACCAGGTGGTAAATGTCCAGGCCCAAATGGATATCATATTGATTTCTATAAAAAATACTTGCCAGAAATGGTTCCTTATTTACTTGCTTTATTCAACTCCTGGGGTAATTCAGCTAATGTTATGATCACCTTGATTTATAAAAATAAAAGGATGATTGCATGGATTGATGTTCTTATTGTTCAATTTCATTACTTAATTCTGGCATTAAGGTGTTGCCTAAAGTCTTACAACCAAGGATGGATGAAATGAAGTCAATTTTGGTACAAAAGGACCAAACTGTTTTTATTAAAGGGTGAGTGTCTACTGTGAACACCAGATGTCTCTTTAACATTCTGCATGTCACCAAGAAGAAGGATCATTCAGGCTTGATTGTTTCCCTTGATGCAGATAAAGCATTTGATAGGCAATACTGGCCCTTCTTGTTTGCAGTATTAGACAAGGTTGGCTTGCCTCAGAGGCTAATAGAGTGGATTAGAGCTCTACATGAGAAGCCAAGATCCAGGGTACTGGTCAATGTGTCCTTCTCTTAGTTTTTTAATATTTTCCGGAAGGATGTCACTTTTCCCCACTTCTGTTCGAATTGAAAATAAGAGTCAATGGCAATTATTGAACAAAGATTCCTCTAATATTAATGGCTTTTATACTTGGAGAAGGGAACATAAACTCTTTTAGTATGGCGATGATGTCCTATTACTGGATATTTTACATCAATATGGACGGGTATCTAGCTATCGGATCAATAACTCTAAATCTGAGAGTTTTCCCATTGGGTCTCAGGTTGCCTTGCCATTTTGTCTCTCAGTTTATGACTGTCCTCATGGGATTTACAAATCTGGGAGTGCAAGTAGAAGCTAATGCCTTTGATCTTATTAAAGAAAATTATGGTCCAATTATAGGTGAGATCAAAAAAGACCTTGTTGAATGGCAAGATCTTGCCATTTCCTGGGCTGGTAGGATTAATCTTTTAAAAATGAGCATTTTACCCCAACTATTTTACTTGTTTTAACACATCCCTTGTAATATTCCTGCTAATGTGTTCATGTATCTATAAAGAGCTAAGGCATTTGTAATAATAAACAGGCAGGAATCAAGCTCAGTACCCTTTGATTGCCTAAAAAACAAGGAAGTATGGCATTACCTAATTTACTGATTTATTATTGAGCCTCCAGACTATACTCTTCCCCAACACACAAGGATTTCTTACTAGAAAAATTTGATTCTGCATTTAATCCCTTGCAAGATCTTTATCCTGTTGGACTCTATGCCATCCCGGACATAAAGTGACACCCCACCACCAAGTTGCTCCTCTCTATCATTGCGATATAAAATTTGTACGCTGCTGTCCATTGGTTATCCTCCTTCCACCAAGTCTCTGAGATGCCAATTACGTCTATGTCAGCATTCACTGCTATACACACTAACTCTCCCATCTTATTGCTTAGACTTCCCCTCCCTCCCCTATTTATTTAGTTATTGATCTGTTACTATGTTCTAGGTTACACAATGTTCCTTGTAAAGGCTTTGCCTATATATATCCTTGTTTTAAGTTATCTGTAAACCGGCACGATGTGCAAACGGTTGCCGGTATATAAAATTAAATAAATAAAATAAATAAATAAAATTAGTATATAAACATTTCAAAGTGTGTTTTTTGTTTGTATTAACATTCTGCTTTTCAGTTGACAGGGATAAATTGTAATCTTTTTGCTCAGGTGAGTCTTTAATTATAGGCACTTGGACTACTTTTTTTATTATTGGAACTTCTCTGTTGGGATGCCCTAACTCTAATGCTTCATTAGTATCCTTCGAATATACCTCCCTCCGAACCATGCACTGTTGAGCGACAGTTGGCTTTCCCCTTTGATTTAATTTAAAAGCCTCGCTATTTCCTTTTTAAAAGTTAGCGCCAGCAGCCTGGTTCCACCCTGGTTAAGGAGAAGTCCAACCCTTTGGAAAAGATTCCCCCTTCCTCAAAGGGTTCCCCAGTTCCTTACAAAACTGAATGTCTGTTCCTTGCACCATCGTCTCATCCACACATTGAGACTCCGGAGCTCTGCCTGCCTCTGGGGACCTGCGCGTGGAACAGGGAGCATTTCAGAGAATGCTACCCTGGAGGTGCTGGATTTCAGCTTCCTACCTAAGGCCTGGATTCATCATTCCTCGCAGAATGATGAATCCTGTGAAAACGGGGGGTGGGCCTGTGAAAGCCCGCAGCCTTCGCACCACGGCGGTGCGCCGGCTGCCGGCTTTCGCACCGAATAGCACCACCGTGAAAGGTGGTGCTATTCGGTGCGCTACTGCCGACGAATATGTTACTAACAGCCCCAACTCCTCCCCTCCCCCTAATTTGCATGATATCGCATGCGAAAAGGCCCTTTTCGCAAGCGATAAGCCTTTGATACATGACCCCTTAAGAGCCTAAATTTGGCTTCTATAACCTCCTTCCCCCATTTTCTTATGTTGTTGGTGCCCATATGTACCATGACAGCCAGCTCCTCCCCAGCACTGTCTAAAATCCTATCTAGGTTACGCATGAGGTCTGCCACCTTCATACCAGGTAGGCATGTTACCAGGTGATCCTCATGCCCACCAGCTACCCAGCTGTCTACATTCCTAATAATTGAATCACCAACCCTTCCCTCCTGGGCAGTAGCCTTGGGAGACACATCCTCGGTGTGAGAGAACAATACATCACCTGGAGAGCAGGTCTTTGCTATAGGATCATTTCCTGATGCACCAGGTTGATGCTCTCCAATCAGGAGACCTTCCTCCTCCAAGGCAGCACCAGGGTTTCCAGACTGGAGTTGGGACTTGGCTACTATGTCCCTGAAGTCTTATCTATATACCTCTCTGTCTGCCTCAGATCCTGCAGCTCTTCCACTCTAGCCTTCAGAGATCGTACTTGTTCTCTGAGAGACAGGAGCTCTTTGCACTGGGTGCACACATACAACGTCTTACCAGTGGGTAAAAAAATCATACATGTGACACTCGATGCAAAAGAATAGGAGGCACCCCTCTTGCTGCTGGACTGCTGCTTTCATCTTAAATTTGTTCAATTCCTAGTTAGGTTTAGGCTGCTATGGGAGTAGGAATGCATACAATTAGGGTCTTTTAAATGTATTAGTGTATTCACTATTTATCTGGTAGTGACCTACAAGGGAATGATTAAACTCTTGATAAGGCCTGGAGCAATCCTGTGTTTAAGTTAAAAGGCTGATTAATTTTTTTTCTTAGTGTTAAACTGTCACCTGCCTGTAAATTAAAGGATGAGCTAGAGGTGGGTGAGAGGGGTGGGAAGGAGGGATAACACAAACTCCTGGTTATTTTGCCTGCTTTCTGACTAGCTTTTTAATACAGACACACGAACATACTAAAGAATATACCCCAATAGTTTACTTCTCCCTATTACCCCCAAATGCTACCCAACTTTATCTTTAAACTATATTTGTTAAACTCTAATGTTACTCTCCTAATATAAACCATTTTGATGGCAAAACCGAATATACAGTACAGAAAGCATGTTAAAATAAAAATAAATAAATAAGTTCTAAAATTTCCCCAAGCAATACTTACTGATTCTTTCAGCCACCAGCAAGGTGATGCTCTCCTCTCGGTGCTCCTACTGGATTGTGTTGGCAGTATTTACATGGACCCTATGACATATTCAATGGGTTTGCTCCAGTGAGATTCCTGGAAAACTAGTTATCAGCCCTTAGCCCACTCTCATCCATAGGCAACAGAATGGCTTACTATCGCTTTAGTCTATATGTCACTCTAGTGAGCCCAGGCAGTTGAGTTGGGTGTGGTTGATCGTCTTCATTGAGCCCTGCTCTCTCCAAAATACAATCTGAAAACTTGTATGCAAGCTCCTGCATGCTCTTTCACTGTGGCTTCAGTAACAAAGCCAGAGAGACCCATCAAAGAAACCCAAGGACTTCGATGGCTTGTCTGGCTAGACACCAGGCTCTCTTACTGACTGCCATTCCAACATCGTAACTCAAGATATAATTTAGTTTTCCAGTAGACAGCATTTAGAAAGGCCAGACCTGTCCCAGTAAAACAAGAACAGCTGGTACTCTTATTCATAGTCGCCACATATGGGGGGGGGGGGGGTGTGTCATAAAATAAAGGCCCACATAAAAAGATGGAGTCAAAATAAAACCCAGCAGAAGACTGAAAATGTTTGCTTTATTAAACGTAAAACTCTCCTCTCTAGCAGCATAATCTCAAACACTGAGGTGTTCACTTTCATGATTTTTATAGTAATAAAACCATTAGAACTAACTAACAGCTAAAACTGATTTAGAGATGCATATGTAATAATATTGTGTCTTCAATAAAAACATTTAAATTAAAAAAAAAAAAGATTTAGAGATATTTGATACATTCATAGATCCAGGCCTGGATTGCTGCGCAGGCTCACTAAGTCTGTGCCTAGGGCAGCACAATTCTAGGCTGGTTCGTGAGGCCAAATAGCCATCCCCGCTCTGTATCCAGCAGTCTGCAGGACCTGAAGTCTCGCTGCCTCCCATTGCTCCTGTTGGCTGCTGCGGGGGCTGAAGCTATGCTGCAACTGCAGAGCCATGAAGATGCTGATGCCACCAGCGATGCCACTGGGAGCCACCATGGAGGCTCAAGCAGGGAAAGAGCATAGGTAAAGCAGGAGGGATAGGGCAGCGGTGGCCTGGAGTGGAGATTGGAGATCCAGTGCAATGACAATGGAGGTCTATCCTCTGGAGGTCTAGAAAAGTAGTTGTGGTGGAAAAGAGTCACCAAAGTGACAGAAACTGGAGGTCTGGGGGCAGAGAGTACCAGAGATCAGGGTAGGCGTGGGTGAGAGGGGTCAGTAAGGATGTCACTGGATATTGGGAGGGGAGCACTACACCAACAGCGCCCTAGGGGTGGCAGATAGGGATGTGCATTCGTCCTGTTTCGGCCACCCCGAAAAACAAAGGAAATTTCCCCGAAATTTGGTTTTTCGGAGTTAGCGCACATTAATCCGAAATTCGGGGCAGCTGAAAAAAGAAAAGGCCCGAACTGCGGGAAACCGAAATTTCCAGCAGCGGGCCGATAACAAAGGCCGAACCGAAAGGTTCAGCCGAAGCACATTTCTAGTGGCAGACAGCAAAATCCATAATGCATAGGTCCTGTGATTCCGATAAGCTTCTAAGTGAAGCTCAAATAGAGAAAAGGCAGAAATCACTGTGACCATAAGTAAGATAAGCAAAGTGAAACAGTAATGTGATGACATGTTGGATTTACAGGATTATTTGTCTCTTGTGCATTTTATTTTTCCTTTTACATGTAGGGCTGGCTTTCAGGACCCTTTCTATTTGGATCTCCATTATTGTTTTGTGGGTATAGATTTGTGCTATTGCTATTGGGTGGGAATTTTGTGTTTGACAAAATGTTTTCACTGATGTTATTTCAGTTTCCTTTTTCAACTGCTCACGGGAGATCTTAATTAGAAATGCAATTTAAAAATAGAAACAGTAAAAGTATAGCTGCTCAGGCCTCTTTTGGACAAGAGCTTTTCTATCTCTTGGGAGTTTTGGCAAAACTCCGCAAATCTGCCAAATCCCTCTTGCCCTGCTCCTTCTCTCCTCCATTCCCCATCCCTTCCTCTTCAATTTCCCATGCTTTCTCCCTTCTCCCCTCTCTCGCTTTGGTGTTAGTATCCACATTAATATTAATCAAACTCACTGAACACAGACTTTCAGAGGAGGGGCTGCCCCCCTCTCATCTCTGGCTGTGTTTGGTAGGCTTGGGCTTCCCGCTTCCCTTCCTGGAGCATCTTTGCTTCTGCCCCCTCCCTCTCCTGCCCTATGGTGGTGGTGAGATGCTGCCTCCTGCTTCCGCACAGGGGATGATCTTATTCTCTTTGGTTTTGTCTGCTGCCAGAAGACTCATCTGTTCACCGATCTGGTCCCATCCCAAGTCCCCTGGAAGTAAATGCAGCAGAGAGCAGTGCTTGCAGTGACACTAAGGAAACAGGAACATCTGTGGCAAATGTAGCGAATCAAGATAAGGACAAATGAACCCTTCTACGACATCTAGGCCACACTACTGTAAATTACTTATTAAAACTGTCAGGTTTGCCAGAACAAAAATAAGAAAATGTTCTTGGTGTTAGAGTGGGCTCTGATTGTTCAGTGCCCTGCTGCTACTTGACAGGTTCAGCAGGATAGTGCAGTTTAGCTTAAAGGTTAGGTAACACCAGAATTTAAATCCCACAGCCATTCTTCAAGATGTGACCTTGAGCAAACCAATTGGCCTCCAAGTGTTCATATCCAGTTGCAAGCCCTTTGAACCAGGTAACTGTTTATGTGTGTGATGTATCCAGCATAGGTGCACCACACAGAGGATACTCTACAAATTACAATTATTCTAAAAGTTAATGCTAAAGGAAATGCATAAGACTCCCTACTGGCACCACTAGGAAAAGCTCAGCAGCTCGCTCTGTTGCAGATTGTAGGAACCAAAGAGTTAAAATGTTAGTAATTCCAAACTGTACCCAGATGTCAGGACACAGTACTTGTGTATGCGGCAGTAAAAGGGCTGATGTACTGAGAGGAGATTATCCAAATGCATGCCGCCAATGTAACGCTGGCATGACAATATAAACCCCATGCAGCAGCCTGTACTGCAGCTGTTTGAAAAGTAACCATTTTTGAAATTTTACTTATTGCATTTGCAGTTCAAAAGACCTGAGTTCAGATTTTTGTTTTCCTTTAGTCAGCCTCTCCTAATAGCTAGCACTGTAAGTTGGCATGGTTTCCTATTGTATTATCATTGGTGTAACTACTGGAAAAGGTTTATATTCTGCATTCATCCTAACATGCGGAGGACAGAAAGTCCCCTGAGGACAGCACCACCTGCTCTGTATACCAAGAACAAATGGAAATATGTACTTATCAAGATGGATTTTCTACTGCAAAAGAGCAGACTTGGAGCTTTCCATACAGTTCAGTAACAGGTCCACAAGTTTGCTTAAAATAAAAGTAAAGAAACCCATGGGCTGCCAAGGGACCTGCTCAAATTCTTGATCTTCGATGTTTTTGCTTGCACCATAAGCTCCTCTTTGATCTTTTACTAAGAACCAGAAATGTTCATCCATAGTTAGAATACAAGAATTGCCATACTGGGTCAGACCGAGGGTCCATCAAGCCCAGTATCCTGTTTTCAACAGTGGCCAATCCAGGTAGGAAATACCTGGCAAGATCCCAAAGAGTAAATAGATCTCATGCTACCATTGTGCTATTCCCTAAGCCTCCTTGGTTAATAACAGTTTATGGACTTCTCCTCCAGGAACTTTTCCAAACCTTTTTTAAACCCAGCCTTAACTACATCCTCTGGCAATGAATTCCAAAGCTTAATTTTGCGTTGAGTGAAAAAGAATTTTCTAGATCTAGAACTAGTGTTAGCACAGAAAGGTTTGTAATCTACCATATTTATTAGACTATAAGGCACATTGCACTATAGGTTGGACCGAGGTTTTTTCAAGAAAAACATGGAAAAAAGATATCAGTGAATATGGGCCAATCAGGAGCCACTTCTCTGGGTGCGTATTATTGCCTCGGCCGTCATCTCTCTACCCCTTTCTCTCCTTCTGTCTCTACAGTGCCCATCTCCCTCTCTCTCCTCACAGTCATCTTTCTCCCTGTATTTTCCTCTCTCTGCATTCTCCTCTCCCGCCTATAATCATCCCTTCCTTCCACACCCTTTCCCCTCTATCTCCCTTCCTGCTCATTTCCCCATCTTTTGGCAGCTGGCAGGATGGACTCCACTTCTGCCCCAGGCCTTCTCCTCACTCTGGTGACTGGTAGAATGGCTTCCACCAGCTGTACAGGGACATACATAACTTTGCTCCCAATATAGCAAGGAGTTTTTTGCACAAAACATGTGCACACAACCCAGAGTAAAAAATGTGCACATGGCATCAAGCTCCACCCTGCAAAGTCCATGTTAATCACGGCATTAGCTGTTATTCCCCAATGCAGAGAGATATCTAGGCTTGCCTTTTATTTTCTTAGCACTGGAAATTTAACTACTGGTCAAAGGTGGAGTTTCTGAGACTAGTGTTAGTCTGTGGGGTTGAACTTGGAGTTCATGGTACCAGAATCCTGTACTCAAAATATATGCACATGAAACATGATTTATGTGGTTTTGTGCACACAACCTATAAGCACAATTTTTATGCTCTTAACTTATCTTTTATGCCCCCAATTTTTAGGAGCATCATCTGTGTTCCTATCTCATGGTTTATGTATAGAGCGATCAGAAGCATAAAAGTTTTGCTCCTAACTCATGCATTGTGCTCCTAACATAGGTGCATACAAATTCTACTTCTACCTTAGGAGCACACCTGTTACGGCTATGGCTGCTGTGCAACCGCCTCACCACCAGAGGTCCCTCAAGAGCATGCTCTCCTGGCTGGCCCAATCCGTCCTAGTCATCTGCTCTATGTCCTGGACTTCCTTTATAACCCTGCCTACCCAATTCTCCAGTGCTTCGACATCGAGCTCGTTTGGGCTCCCTGCTCTAGCCTCCTTGCTGTGCTGCCTTCGGGCCTCTGCCTTCGGGCTTTTGTGTTTTATGTTCAGTGTTAGTACTGTCTGGTTAGTCTGTCTAGTCATTGTCAGTCTTGCTTCCCCGGGTTCCCTCAGTCCAGTCACTCATACCTACAGTCAGTATCACCCTTACCTGCACGCTATCCTGAGTCCATCCTTACCAGCACCCAGTTCCAGTATCCTGATCACCTTTACCTGCACTCACTTTCACACATACCTCCATGCTGCTCCTGTGTATCAAGCTCACTCTTACCTTCACGCACCTTGTATCAGAGATTCCCTCAGCCTGCATCAGACTCCCTCCAGCCAGCTCCCAGTACATCCGACACCTTCCAGCTAGCATCCGGCTCCACAAGTTCCAGCCAGCACCAGCCTCCTTGCCAGCCAGTACTCAGCTCCACAGGTTCCAGCCATCACCCAGTTCTATACACTCTTGCCTGCACCACATTCCTTCCCAGCCATTATCAGAGGCTGTCCTGTTTCTCTCCACCTGGAGTCACTCCTGCAGGTGGTGTTCACTACACCTGACGATTGCCCAATCGTAACAATACCTCCTATGCTCCTAACTCACGTTTTGTGCCTACAACTTTCAGGAGCATAAAAGATGTGACCTATGCACTTACCAGAAGAATCTTTTTTCATGTCTTCCCAATCCTGATCTGTCAGATTTTTAGGAGACTCAATGCATTCAGATTTATCTCATGCATGTCCACTGCGGATACCCTGAAAACCTGACACTGGGGTTCACCAGGACAGCCCTGCTCTGCAGTGTTTCTTTTCTTTCCCCTTTCCCTCATACCCACATCGAGAGGTTGCCTTGGGAGGTGGAAGGCTTGAACATGGTATCTGCTGTTTGCTGTCACCTTGTCACAGTGTTTCTGGCACCATCCACTAACATTAAAGAGCTGCGGGGCAGTGGCTGGACAGCTCCCTCTGTGCTGGACCTTCCTCTCTTTCCTAGCATGTTACTCACCAATAAACTGTCTCTGATCGCCAGTGCCTTCCTGCTGCTGTGTTATGCTGGCCCAAGTGGGTCAACAACATGAACTGTGGGCCTGACGTAATAAGGCAGGTGCAAAAAAATGCGTGCCGTACTTCAACGCAAACTTTATTAACGCACTCACTAAAGGAAAAAAAAAGTTAACACCTGATGCAGTGAGGTGATGGTATGCAAATGCATCTTGAGTTTAAAAAAGTGCAGAAACCTAAAACTCTGTGCAAAAAAAAGTAGTGTGCATACACAAACCTTGATTTAGGATCACAAAACTTGTTTTTAGAAGTGTAACTAAGGTTTGTGCGCATTGTAGGCAGAAAACACAATTTATGCACATAAAACTTGTACTCCTAATGGGATAATTAAAAAAAAAGATTTACATACATAAAACTGGGTTTTCCACATGTAAAGGCACTTTACCCGAGTAAGTGGGCTTTTGAAAATTGATACAATATAGGGCCATTATGCAGATGCTGATTTCGAAACACTGGTCAGGGTCGGCCTTGGGACATTAATATCTTGTGAGATTAGTGTGCATAATTTTATTTGCATTTATAGAAAAAGGGCACAATTTTTGATTGCATTCAACCAAAAAAGAAAAAACAAACCTAGACCTATGAGTGTACCAATGGCATACAACACAGATTTAAGTCATGCTGTCATAGTGTGCAAAATGAGGTCAGACATATCCCATTTGAGAGTCACTGGTTTCAGCAAGACACCGAGTGAATTTTTGGGACATTGCTACAAAATAGAAGTCATACCAACAGCACAGTCTATAACAACCTGCTTACTCTAACTCATAAAGGTCCATAGACCTCCAGAGCCAGAAGAACGCTACTAAACTTCAGTCTGTGCTTTCAAAACCCCAGCACCATAAGTCAATGCCAGCCCTGCTGAAATATCTCACTAAGCTCGATTCAAGGCTAGGAAAACAGCACACCCATCAAACTTCCAGAAGAAGTTTGTGATAGTCTAGAATCCTTTGACCTAAACTAACGCCTCAAGGCACCGGATTTCACAACTCATAGGAGTGCATCATGCAGACCTGTCACTGCTATGCTACCCAACTGCTCTTTAAATCCAAATAAATATTTCTTAACCTATACATTTCTAAACTTCAAAGAACTGCTTCACAATTGACCTTTCATTCGTTTATGGCAGTGGTCAAACACCACTTTACTGTGCTGCACAATTTCCAATAATTGGTTTAAAAAAAAATTGTGCACCAGCATCTGCATCAGTGCCTTGCCGTCTATAAGGATAAGAGCCTTGTCCTTTCAATGCACCATTATTTGCCTGAAAATGCTGGCAAGCCTGGCGAGTTATACTCTACCTCAAAACTCCACAGATGTGCCAGGTTTGAAGACAAGGGAGGACCTTAAGTCTACTGCGATGAGCTACTTATAAAAGCATTTACAGGACATAAAGTAAAACAAAACAAGCTGCCGCAGCTACAGAGCCCCCGCCCCCACCCCCTTGCTGAGCAATGGCTATAAGCATTTGTAGCTCAAACTCCTGGATTAGACATGAGTTGCGCCTTACAACGCACATCCCACTCTATGTAGATGTAAAGCCAAATGCAAGGACTAATGATGACAACCTGATGCCTCTGTACACATGTGGAGTACACGTTCAGCTGAGCTCTGTATCGTGTACATTCTGGAAAACTGGAAGAGATCATAACCAGCCTTCCAGTTTATGAAGGTTTTCTTTATGTTTTACCAAATGTTTTTTTTCTGCACTTTTCTGTATTTTCCACATGGAAATCTTACTACTTAAATGCCATGAATCAAATCCTAAAGTTCTATTATATTTATTATATTTTGGTTCTCTAGGTGGCAGATTTATATATATAAGGAACAACTCACATACTATATCTAAAAATAAGAAAGTCTTGCTTTAAAAACTTTTACAAAATGTGTTTACACTTCTTAATTTGTTTTCCAGAGCTGGATCTTTGCACGGACATTCAAACCCTCACCATGGCTCTGCCCAAAACATTCTCGGTGGCTCCAGTGATATGTGGAGCACGCCGTGCCTGCAAACACCGAGGGATACTTCAAATTCTCCAGCCCTCCTTCTACAGAGGAGGAGTCTGCCCAAGCAAACAGGCTCTCCCTCAAGTGCTTCCTTCAGCCAGATGGGACCCTGCAGTACTTCAGCAAGAGGTACCTGACACTGTTGCACTTCCTCAGAACAACACCCCCCATCCCATCCCATCCCAGAAACTGCATCCTCCACCACCACACCTAAGGGCACGGAGAAAGTATATCCAGCCCTGCCAATTCCAACTACTAGAAACACCCAGCATTAAAAAAATCAGGAACAAATTTGTCTACTAAGAGTCTAAATTAGTGTCATGTCTCACAAAAAAAACAAAAAAAGAGACTCCTCTCAGGAGGGATCTTTGACTTACTGTCAGGAATCAAAAGTAGTTAAAAAAAAAACCTAACTAATTAGTTGAGTAGAGATGGTACTTTTATAATAATGCTGCTGACTGGTACAAGCCATCAGGGCTAGCAAGCTCCCTTTCTCGGATCTCCTGAGCTAGATGCCTTAGTAGCCCTGAAGCATGCGTCTTCAAATATTGGTTAGCCTTACTAAGATATTATATCTACTTAACTACTCCAGTTTTTTTTCCAACTAAGCTTTTTGTAACGGGCTAAACATGGTCTTCCCTTTCTGTATCTAGCAAACAAAGACTCCAGTCAGGATACGAGGGGTTCACAATATAAGGAGTGACTCCTGCATTCAGGATCTGACAGGATTTCACAATTTCTGAAACAATAATTAATGGAATCTCATATCCTGCTAGCTCCCAGCGCCAGCTGCAATCTTCCTATTATGTAAGGCATGATAAGAGTAAAAACAGTTGGTGGTCCAAAGCCTTTATGTTTAAAACGTGTCAATCTCACAAGAGATTAAGACTCATTATAAGAGATTCAGCTTCTCCTTTGGGCCTACTGAACTATTATTAATCAGGCATCATAGAATCCACATATAGAGCAGCAATACATGTTGAATGAGCAACAGCACTAAGGGGGTACTTTTGTATTATGTAACAGTGACACCAATTTTAAAAGCAGGCTTTCACGCAGAAGTCCACTATGAAAATTATCCCGGCAAAACTAGGCACACAATTACACCTGCTAAAATGTACACAGAAATGTTTCAGGAAGAAAGAAGGGAAATGGGGGGCGGAATAGGATAGAAACATTAGAATAAATTACAGGAAGATGACATTTTTAGCAGGAAAGGAATTTCAAGGACAAGGGACAATAGATGCTTGGCATAACCTAGCAAGAGAGAAGCTGGAAATCAGTATTGTGAAAGAATGTAAGCAATCGTGGTGGGACAGATTATAGAAGTAGGCAGGTTGCAATCAACTCACCCGTCACTCCCTCTAGAGCAGAGCTAAGGGGACAAGTCCCAGCTCCGTGCTTTCCATCATGCTGAGCCACCTGCCTGAACTAAACCTCTGAGTCGCTGCGTCAACCTTCCTCTCTGGCCACATTCAGATCCAGTCTAAAAACACACCTTTTTGAGGCTATTTTTAAATCCCAACTACTTCTCCAATATAAATCAGCTTCCCATAGACTCTTGTTTCTTTCTGAATGCTTTTCTTGACTAGACTGAAAGCTCCATGTTGCAGGGATTGTCTCTTCTGCATAGTGTGCTTCTGTAAAGCACTGCATATGTCTAGAGCCCTTTCGAAATGATAGTGTCACTAGTACTAGAAACAGGGACAGGTGATAGAGAAAAGAAGGGGACAGAGAAAGGAAGCATGGTCTAGTGACACCACAGGCCATAGGATATCTGGATGTGAACCAGCAGATTACAAAATCCCTAGAAATCAACTGAGTCGATGCCTGTAGTTTGGCAAAGCCTTGCTAGTTTTATTACTATTGCAAAGATTGTTGGTACGACATGGGGGGAGAGGCTGGGTGTCATTTTAAAGAAGGGCCATAGCAGATGTGTCCTACATCCACAGTAATAATACTTGCATTTTACCATACCTTGCAATGTCAGTAAAGAAAACATATCCTAGACAAAACTCTCCTACAAAGTGAGAAAACTTAAGATATAGTACATCCCTGCTAAGAAGTCAGATATTAAATCACCATTTATACTCAATTGTAGGGATAACAGGTGCATGGAACTACAGAATCCTGGCACAAAATAGCCTGCTCCATTAACTTCCTGGCACTGAAGTTTGGATTTCTCAACAAAGAAGCCTTCTACAAGAATAGATGTGCCAAACCCAATGATGCCAAAGTATTTTAATAAGCATTTTTTTTCATTTAGTTTCAAAGTCTAGATTCATTATAATTCTCCAGGAAATGTTTCCAGTGAAGAACAAGTGCATACGTCTTAAAAGCATTCACCATCCAAATGACAATGCTAAAATCTTGACAGGTCTTACCTTCACCTGATGATCCAGAAAGGTCTATGATTACAAACACTCTCCCCTCCGGCTCCAAGTCGATCTGCAATGGAGAGGAAAAGGCACAATTTAAGATAGTTTCACTAATTTACCTCACAGATGAAACAGTCTGCATTGAGTTCTGAATTTACTGAGCCCTGTGAAAAATGACAAAAATCTGCCTGAAAACTAGTCCACACTTAAAACCTGGCCCTAAACACGGGCGGGATTCCACATCGTGCATACGTTTAGCCATGTTAGGAGGAGGAGGTGCTCCTGATGGCATGTTCCAACGGGTGGTGGAGGGAAACGCAACCATGTGCCTAGTTCTGCACTTTCAAATTTACATTAGGATATTCCCCAGGCAACGAGTAACCACTTGACAAAGCAGGAGTAAATGTCATTGGATACCTCGTCCCTGCTGCAGTTTTCAAGGTGAAAGCAAACATGTGCGCTCACTATGAAAATGGTTGCAAAGCCTGTGGGTATCAAGTACCCCTGGGCATTGTAATAAATGGCAAACAGTTTGAAAAATGCCCGCCCCCCCCCCCCCACACCGCAAGAGTGCAAATGGCCAGAATCCAAGCATGGAAACTAGGGTAGTAGTTTTTATGCTTCTTTGCTGCTTTTCGGAGACGAGAGATCAATGTGTCTCAAGAATGTAAGATAAAAACAAAGTCTCCAGCCTGATTGCCCATCCATTTCATAAGTTTAATTTGTAACCAAATTTAGAAATGCAAAACGCATTGCCTACAGATATATCTAGGAAAACGTCAGTGTACAAATCCATGGCCAATGGCAATCAATCGATGATTGTATGTTGCCTAATTAGGGATGCAAAATTGTTTCAAAGCCCTCCTGCTTAAATTGGAGCTGTGGGAAAACCACATTTGGCCATCTCTATTTTACTCAAAGCCCAAACAAAGCAGCAATCCATGTGGGAAGTGCTGCTGGTTTGGGAAGGAGTTGATGTAAAAGGAAGAAGCCTAATTATCTACTAGGAAAGAATACAATACTGGAACTATGTATTCCTTTAAAGAAAGAAAGCTTACATTCAACTAGGACTACAGCAAAAAATAAACTTGGTCACTGGAATTTTTGTCTTACTAAAATGGGAACTGTGGTACAGCAAATGAACCCTCCCCATTATGTGGCTCTTTTATTCTAGAGTTTTCCAGTAGCACTGAAATCAAGAGAGAATACAAAGAGTTAATTTTTCTGGGTTTCTCTCCCATTCTGTGCCTGTGGTAAAATCCTTTGATAATTCAGGCCTGGGAGTTACAAAGGACTAGAGTACTTTAATATCTGGCTATGGTCATATTATACCTGCACTACTCTCTCTTCACTGGTTACTAAATACACTGGCCATCCCAATCCACCACTTAATATCAAGTCACCGTAGACCTTTTCTGTGTGTTAAAAATTCACACCCCCTGGGTTCAAAAAGGGTTTGGATAAGTTCTTGGAGGAGAAGTCCATTAACGGCTATTAATCAAGTTTACTTAAGGGCGGATTTTAAGAGCCTTGCTCGCCGGTGCGCCTATGTTCAATAGGCGCACCGGCGCGCGCAGAGCCCCGGGACTCACGTAAGTCCCGGGGTTTTTCGAGGGGGCGTGTCGGGGGCATCGGGGGTGGGGCCGATCGGCGCGGCGTTTTCAGGGCGGGGCGCGGCGTTTCGGGGGCGGGCCTGGAGGCATGGTTTCGGGTCAGGGCGGTCCGGGGGCGTGGCCGCGCCCTCCGGAACCGCCCCCAGGTCCCGTCTTGGCGCGCTAGAGGCCCACTGGCGCGCGGGGATTTACTTCTCCCTCCGGGAGGCGTAAATCCCCCGACAAAGGTAAGGGGGGGTCTAGATAGGGCCGGGGGGGTGGGTTAGGTATGGGAAGGGAGGGGAAGGTGAGGGGAGGGCGAAAGCAAGTTCCCTCCGAGGCCGCTCCGATTTCGGAGCGGCCTCGGAGGGAACGGCGGCAGGCTGCGCGGCTTGGCGCGTGCCGGCTACACAAAATCGGCAGCCTTGCACGCACCGATCCAGGATTTGCCAAGATCACTGAGGATTTTTGGCATCCTTGATCAAGGGGTGTGCATACATTTATGCCTGTTTGAAGATTTAATGTGACGTCCAGAGCTGGGCTTATTTTTGATACCCCAAGGAGCAATCTCTGTTTTGTTCTGTCGTTCGACTAGCACATAAGTTCAATATTTTGTCATTAATTATTCCTTTTCATAAATGTCTTTCAGAATTACAGACAGTGAGGTTAACTTAAACTACACAAGGCAGCTGCATAATTAGAATTTACTGGAATTGCAAGGCCTTCCCATGCAGATTTTGATTACCCTTGCGCAGTGTTGTGTGCAGAAATCTGACCCGAGCAACAGAGAGAATCTGTTATGCAAACAAAGGAGGCGAACGGATGGAGCAGAGCCAAGCCAAACCATAGAGCGCCCGCTCTCCTGTGCGTGCGATTTAGTATCGGCCCGCATGCAAATGAGGGCCCGCAGTAAAAAGAGGCGCTAGGGACACTAGCGCGTCCCTAGTGCCTCTTTTTTGACAGGAGCGGCGGCTGTCAGCGAGTTTGACAGCCGACGCTCAATTTTGCCGGCGTCGGTTCTCAAACCCGCTGACAGCCACAGGTTCGGAAACCGGACGCCGGCAAAATTGAGCAACCGGTTTTCAACCCGCGAGCCGCAAGCCGAATTTTTAATTTTTAATTATTTTTAACTTTTGGGACCTCCAACTTAATATCGCTATTACCCCTTAATATCGCTATTACCCCTTACTGAATAAGGGGTAAAGCTAGCACGTCGAAAATGCACGTTGAAACGCGGGTTAACAATGCGTTCCGTCGGAGCGCACTGTACTGTATCGGCCTGTAAGTGATTGCCAATAAAGACCTCACTGCATCTATCATTGTCTATCATTACCGTGCCATTAATCAAGCAAAGTGATGCCTCGATTGCCTCCCACCTGCAGACCAAAGGTCTTCAGTCATCCAAAACTCAGTGGAGGCCATTAATCTATGATAGGCTGATTATTTCAATTTTTATTTTATTTTCTATGATATGGCTGACTGGATTCTTGACTGGAATGCTGAAGTCAAAAATACACTTAAAACAGAACTTTTGTGTGTATATGTGGGGGGGGGGGGGGGGGGGGCAGAGAAATGCAGTGTCTGAGCTGCCACTTTCCCAAACAGCTCAGTTTAAATGTTGCTGACATCAGTCCACTGATCCAGGAGCCCATAATCAATAACTAGAAAACGTATTTTAAACATTTAGAGATGGAAAGTAATATCAGTTTTGTATCAGTGATCACTGCCTGACAATCAGCCGCAAGCCGGTCTGTTTGCTTATGCTCGTATTCCTTTATAATATATACATCATTTATGCAAATATACCTATGCTTTGCTCACAAATGCAATCAGCATCTGGTTTAAATAACTGGCATCTTGAACCTGCATTCTATTTATATAATTATATAACCAGAATCTCTCCTTGTCAAGAACCCCTCATAACACTGCTAACTCTATCACATAATCATGCAATATACGGAAATAAGGATTAACAGAAACAAAAAAATATGCTGCATATAACGTCATACCTTTTTATTCGTCTAACTTAATATATTTCTTGCCTGGCTTTTGGGAGTTAATACTCCCTACCTCAGGTCGAAAGAGAATGAGTAAAAGTTGACATCTCCGGAAACGCTAACAGGCCGAAGCTGTAAGGCGCACGGGAAAACGGGCAATCAGTACTGAGCACCCACTTTCCCAATGCGCGCTCAGCCACCTCTCCTAGGAGCGCGATCCTGCATTTAAATGAGGGGGTCGCGCTAAAAAGAAGGCGCTAGGGACAATAGCGCGCCCCTAGCACCTCCTTAGCAGCGGAAACCCAGGAGAGGTGGCTGTCAGAGGGTTCAGCTCAATTTTACAAGCGTCAATTTTCTGAACCCGCTGACAGCCATGGGTTAGGAAAATGGCGTCACCGGCACTTAAAATTTTTTTTTTTTTTAACCTTTTGGTTCCTCTGACTTAATAATGCTAAGATATTAAGTTGGAGGATGTACAGAAAAGGAGCATTTACTGCTTTTCTGTACACTTTATCGGGCCACTCAGAAATTAAGGGCAGGCGTTAATTTCATGAACGTGCATTTGCATGTAATGAGCGCTATTAGTGTTGGGGGGGGGGGGTAGTGGACCCGTGTTGAAAACGCGCGCCCAACTGCAGGTGAAACAGTGCGCTCAGCTGAGTGCACTTTACAGTATCGGTAAAAGGCATGCCAATGATGGTGTGAAGAGGAAGGTGGGGTGGAGAGCGGGCGCATGTTTGATGGGTGATCAGAAGGTAACAATCTGTATAGTACTGTGGATCATAATGAGTTAAGAAACCTAGGTCTTTGTTAAGTCCTTTCTTGTTTTAAATCTGCCTTTAATTATCTTGATGGTAAAGTCATTGAGGCAGTGATCTTGGTTCTGGAACGTGCTCTCCCATGGAGCATCACCTTGGTCTGACTCTGGGACCAGGGACCAACAAGCCCTTCCCATCCTGATCACCCCCCTCCAGACGTTCTTACTTCCAATTAAAACACGATATAGTAATGCAAACCCCGCAAATAATTGGCTGTAAAAGCCGCAGCTTTATTAGCATAACAATAAACAGAACAATAAAAAACATGTACCCGAGCCATGGTCATGGACACTGGGACTATGCCCCCAAACCATTCACCACCCGCCGTGACAACCAAACAAGGCAGTGATCTTCACCCACCGGCCCGGCCCCCCTGCCTTAGTACCAAGCAAGGGGGCCACCCTTCCAGGCATAACCACACCCTCCAATTCCACCCTAGAGGAATTCCCTTGGCAGCTGACAGCTGGCCCGTTACCATGTGCAATATTTACACTGCAAACAAACAGAGCTTGTCCTGATTTCCACTGTCAAAAACTATCATCCAAAAAGGAAATACCAACTCGACTGTTCTTCAACCGAAGGTGCCACTTACCAGGAATGTGTCTGCAAACTTTATTAAATATTAGTGTTAGATTTTCAGTTAGATTTTTTGCCGCATCATCAAGCCTGACAGCGTGCCCACCTGACATTCAATTCAATAATCCTCAACTGTCTATTAAGCTGAGACAACACACTACATGCAAGTCTATGGGAGTAGTGTATATTATCCAGTGTCCGTGTGAAAAGACGTACGTGGGAAAAGCCACGTGACAATTACGCACTAGAGTGACTGAACAGTGCTCTAGTCTGTCCACTAAACGTTTGAATGCACCTATAGTGATGCATTGCCTTGAGAAGGGACATGTCTTTGATGAATTAAAAGTATGTGTTTTGGAACAAATCTTACCACACTGGTGGCGAGGAGATATAAACAAGAAACTAATACAGGCAGAACAAAAGTGTATACGGTACATTTTTTGGATACATTACATCCTAAAGGCTTAAATGCGGAGCTTGAATTAAATGTATTCATTTGAAGAAACAACGGCGTTCACGTCATAGTGAGAAATGACGTTGTCCTGTATATGTAGATCCTGATTGGACAATATCCGGTTATAAGCTGACGCTTGACGCAGAGATGGTCTCTGCTCCTTTTGTCTGAATACTTCTCGAGACGATGGTCGCCCTGTTGGAAGGTTTGGTTTTGTGCCAACACCAGATAAGTAATACATTAACAGTTGAAGTTATGTTTTGATAATAATTTCTTGTTATACAGGAACTTGAATGAATATGGATGGAACGGTGTGACACATTTATATTATTGAGAAATGTACCTTTAAGACCTACGGCTCCTGATGAAGCAGTTTTCTGTGAAACATCGGCCGGTTGTCGAGCTGAGCTGAAGAAATGAGCTGAGCTAAAGAAATAACATTGGATTTAAAACGCGAGCTTATATTGAGAGTGTTGAAGTGATACACACGTTGACTACCGTGATCATATATCAAAAGAAAGAACAGTGTTTTTTATTAAAAAAAAAAGACTGTGACCACGGATGATTAGAAGACCAGGCGGCCTCCTTTTGAATGTCAGGTGGGCCCGCTGTCAGGCTTGATGATGCGGCAAAAAAATCTAACTAAAAATCTAACACTAATATTTAATAAAGTTTGCAGACACATTCCTGGTAAGTGGCACCTTCGGTTGAAGAACAGTCGAGTTGGTATTTTCTTTTTGGATGACAATACTTACACCAGCCATCAGAGCTTGCCATGGGCTTGGGTACCCATCCTTGCTACGACAATATAAACAATAATAATTGTATACTGTCTGTCAGACAAAGCTGAATGTGTACATGAAGATGTGGATTCCATCTAACATCCACTACCCGCCAAACAACACCATTAAATACTTAAACCCCATGCTCACATTAACCCTTATGCAAAATGTAAGGCACAATATTAGAAAAACATACATGAGTCGTTTGAAGGGATGGGAGGGTGGGGAAGTGAAGGAGCAGGCAAGAGGAAGCAAGGCGCGTCGGACCTTAAATTTAAAAATCCACGCATCAGCCTGCACCAGGCGTCCCCCCACTGCCAACGTCATCGGAGGTGGCTGGTGCCCCTGATGATGTCACCGGCGCACCGTGAATACGTAGTCACGCTGGCATGCCCGAAGAGGTGAGGGAGAGCCTCATTGGCTGTGGGCCGGAGGCGGGAATCACAGTGATAGCCTGCTCTGCCCCAGGTTAGTCGCAGGCTTCGGTGCATGAGGTGCGGGCCCGCGTATGTCTCTGTAGTGACTGATCTTGTATCGGTGTGAACTGATTCCTTTATCATAATCATGCAATGTCCTGAAAAATGCTGGAAACAAAACCATTCTCACATCAAAGGAGGAGATTCCAGGCTTCATTTGGATATGCATTTAATTCAGAATTTATTTATTTACATACATTAACATATTCCTAAAGGTAAATACAAGGTGGATTACATAAAATTTAAGAAGAATAAATATGACACACAGAGAAGGTGACAGATTGCAAGACAGGTACATTTTGGTACAACAGATGCATTAAAAAAGGTATAGTGGAGTACATTGGGTAGCAATAAAGATGTGGGTTAATTGGTTATAGAAAAATGCATATAAATATTTAAGACCCAAGTTAAGTGCTGGAGGTGTGAGAGATATAGGAATGACCCACAATTGGGTGAAAAATAGGTAGGTTGGTAGTAGGACGAGTCTCCACTGTGGAGTATGGAGGAAGGCCTGGCTAAATAGCCAAGCTTTGATTTTTTTTTTTATATATAGAATGAGAACACATTTCCTTTAATGCAGGTCTAGATTTGTCAATAGGCACACTAAACCTATGCCTAGGGCAGCTGAATTTCACTCAGCATAGAACAGCCCTCTATTTCCTGATCCGACCCCTCCTCTCTTAAGCAGCCTCCAGGGAGCAGGAGGAGAGGGGCCAGCCGGAAGCAGGCAGAGCAAAGAAAGCTACTCTGATCCCTAATCCAGCCCCTCCCATCCCCTCCCCTCATTCAGGGACAGGGGGCAGGGATGAGCCTAGGACAGACAGAGCAAAGGGGATCATTTTGGGGAGCTTAGGAGAGGCTGAATGGGAGATCATTGGTTAGTGAGTAGAGAGGCTAAGAAGCAATCAGTTGCAAGGCATGTGTCTGCATGTGAGAGAAACAGGGGACTGTGTTCTACAGTAGAATTTAAATACTAGTAAAAAAAAAAAAAGTCAACTCTGAGAATATTGCTAAAAACTGCACTATTTTGTATTCTGTAGTAAATTGCCAGAGTACTATATTGACCATTGCTCAGAGTTACATAGCTGAAGATTCCAGTATGCTTCTCTGTCATTCTGTGACCTTGAGCGTGTCACTTAACCTCTCTTGGTCAGACATACCATTATAAACTGTTTCGGGGATGGGCACAGTAAATGAGTGTACAGAGCTGTGAACGTTGATGGTGCTGTGTCAACCATAAACTAGGGCTGTTCTCTGCTGCTGAATGACATTCAGCAGAGCTGGAAGGCAACAAACCTGCAGCCCAGCCTTCTGCTTCTGAGATTTTGCCACCCTAAGCACTGGCCTAGTGTGCCTATTGACAAATACAGGCCTGATTAAGAGCCTCACAAGGTTTGGTTGGTTTGAAAAGCATCCAAATAAAAATGACATTCAGTGTTGGACTGAGTCCCACAAATGCAGAGCAAAGAATTAGTCTGGAGAAAAGTATCACTTTACCAGCACAACCGGACTTATCGACAATGTGTGCAGAGTGAAGGCATGCCAGACTTACTGGAGTTGGAAGAAGGACCTAACCCAGGGGCCGATGAAATAACACGTGGGTTAAAACTGTGCTCTGAAACTCAGCACGGTTTTCTAACATATGGGTTACATTTGTTTTAACTCCCAGTGCAGTAAGCTAATGGTAATGGTGATGCATCAGGACTTTAAAAAGTGCGCTGACTGTAAAATAAGAACCTGACTTAAAATGTGCGGTCAGCACAGACCACACATTTTAAACTTGGGGATGGGGGTGGGGGGAGAAGTCTAACATAAGTGATTTATGCGCACAAACTCATCTTTTGTGCACATAAAAGACTTTTATGCGCACAAAACATTAGTGCACATAAATATGATTTATGCACATAAAAATGCTTTCAGTGCACAAAGCATGTTTTCTGACATAAATCCAGATTACAGGTCTTGATTTCAGCTTCTGCTGACAGAAACGCTAGAAACTTTCCTCCCCCTCTGACCAGGAGTAAAATTTACAGCGCTAAGAATTGATAATGGGTAAATGTGAATCTGTTATTTACTCTTTTGGATAATAGAAGGGCTAGGGGGCACTCTATGAAGTTAGCAAGTAGCACATTTAAAACTAAACGGCAATAGTTCTTTTTTTATTCAATGCACAATTAAACTCTGGAATTTGTTGCCAGGGGATGTGGTTAGTGCAGTTGGTGTAGCTGTGTTTAAAAAAGGTTTGGCTAAGTTCTTGGAGGAGAAGTCCATTACCTGCTATTAATTATGTTTACTTAGGGAATAGCCACTGCTATTAATTGCATCAGTAGCATGGGATCTACTTAGTGTTTGGGTACTTGCCAGGTACTTATAGCCTGGATTGGCCACTGTTGGAAACAGGATGCTGCGCTTGATGGACCCTTGGTCTGACCCAGTATGGCAATTTCTTATGTTCTTATGGCTTCATTTGCATGGGATTTCCATGTGAGAGTGCTAAGCAAGTCACACAGTTTTCATGCACATTTTTGTGCTCAAAATTCCATGATGCATCGGGCATAACATCTGCCAAAAAAACCATGTGCGCAGAACTGAAGTTAAAACTGTGCGCTCTGCTGACCGCACCTTATTGCATCAGCCCCCAGGATAGTCTCATCCCCCTATTGAGCCTGGAGTATGAGCTGCAGGACTGCAGGTGGGCAGTGGCTCAATGTTCACACAAAGGTGCTGGTCCTGGCTGTCATCTCACCTTCTCTATCAGGTAACAGCATGAATATCTGATACTTGCATTGTAATTCTGTGTCTAGTACCAAGGCTAGAGCCCCACATTGCTATCCATATCCATTTGTCCTGCCTAGGCGGGTCTGAGAGGCATGCTAAACAGCAGGCTTTAGAGACGTAGCACACTGTTTGGCCTCTAGATGTGTCCATTGGGATTGTACAAGACATGACTATCTGCATGAGTACTGGCATGCATTCCTGTTCAAAGCAGTGGCAGAAGGTCTGCAGAGTAACCTGGTTTAGAAGACACTATGCCAGCAATATGTACAATGGATGTACTACAGAAGATGACAGAATCTCCTCTATTATGGCAAGACCACTGATGATGCAGGACAGGTCTGCAGTCCTTCAGGCCAATGCAATACGGGTGCATAGAAAATGGGCACTCAGTGCTCAGCATCCGCTTCCCTAACACATGCCCAGCC
The DNA here is from genome assembly GCF_901001135.1 of Rhinatrema bivittatum. NCBI lineage: Eukaryota > Metazoa > Chordata > Amphibia > Gymnophiona > Rhinatrematidae > Rhinatrema > Rhinatrema bivittatum. Next base: position 71,311,482 of record NC_042617.1, on the reverse strand, counting down.
ACCCCTCCTGGACGTGATCAAATATTTAAATGAGGGGTCCTGCTAAAAAGGAAGCGCTAGGGAAAACTGTGCATCCCTAATGCTTCCTTGGCATTGGGTGCCCAGGAGAGGTGGCTGTCAGTGCGGGTTAGGAAAACGGATGCTCAACACGAGCATCTGTTTCCTCCCGCTACCAACACAATATACATGCACAAGGTACACGGCCTGGCCCATCTATCTTGATATGTAAATTGGGTGCCCAGAATTTTTTTTCCAAGCCTTTTTTTTTTAATCTAGATTTGCTTTCTGTGGTTCCTCTTACTTAGTATCCTGATGCACCAAGAGGAGGAATCACAGAAAGCAGGATTTTTTTTATTTTTTTTCAATGCGCCCTTGAGTGTGGCAGATCTTTACACCAGCCCTGGGCTGGCGACAAATTCGCCGTTTTGTAACAGGTGCATTGGCTGTGCGGGAAATTTTTTTGAATTGCGGGGATTAGCTAATAGCCTCATCTACATGTACTTTACATATGATGAGAGCTATTAGCTTTGCGGTGGTTTAGATGCGCGTTTTGGGTAGGCTAATCCCCGTATTACAACGGGGGGTTATGGACGCATGACAAAAAATGCGCATCCAATCACATATAAAGCCGTGCACTCAGCTGAGCGCACTGCATTGCATCGGCCTGCTTGTGTGTGACAGATGAGGCTTCGGTGGCCAGTGCAGGAAAGGGGTTGCAAGATTGGGAAGCCATGACAGCATGCAGGCTTTGAGGACTGCAAAGCATATATAAGGCACAGGTGTGAGGCTAGTGTCCTGGCCCAGTGCAGAAAGCAGAGTGTGGGTAAAGGATGCAGAGTAAAGAGTTAGTAGATGGGGGGAAAATGTTGCTTATGTTTCATTTAGAGATATGGTGGCCTGGCATGCCAGCAGCTCCACATACGCTGCAGGCATCTGTGGTTTATTGGACTGAGAAAAGCAATGTTTTCCAGTGTGTGAGTGCTGAGGTTTTCCCCATTGATTCCCATACAGTAGAGTAAATAAATGTTTCACCGTAGGCAAATGAGGTGGCGTAGCTGTCAAGCAAATCACGAATCTTTGATATAACCATTTTTAAATAAATGCACAAACAGATGTGCAAATCTGAAAAGGGATGAGGAGGCTCGCGCATAAAGAAGTGAGGCCGGACAAATCCAAAACAGGTTATTACATGCTCAGTTTTGCCCCATTTGATCTCACTCACATAATGTTTTTCTTTGCCAGCTTTACCCCACATAGCTATTCCTCTCACCTTCGCCTTCTTTCAGGTCTCAGTTTCAGTGCATATATCAGCTTACAAGAAATAGGTGGCTAGTATACTGCGGCAGGGTTTGCCAAACTGTGAATCTTTATGTTCAGATGTGAATTCCCCCCCCCCCAAAAAAAAAAAAAATCAGATCTGAGTCCTAAGCTGCAGAGAATTTCAATCTTCACTATAGCTCTCGCTAGCTAGGACAGGAACATCTGAAGTGCCGGTCTGTTGAAGATGCGCAGAAGACGGCACTGGAAGACAGGATGGCTTTGCTGTATTTGTCCAAGATGGGGGCTAAGCAATGACTAAGGGTTGCTTTGCTCACATGCAAGGTTTTAGTTTATTTTGTAGCGCAACTATTAGATTCTCCTTGGAATACAAAAACAAGAGATTTCTTACTTCAAAGCTGATTTCATGATATCGCAAATGTCTGACAAATATGGCGAGCGCTTCAAAAAGTTCCAGAGGTCTCAAAACTGCAGATGTAGGTGAATTCTCGGGTTCCAAATTCTAAACTAATTTTCCAAGTGATTAGCATCACCAACAGATGCACATTTGGGGTAGGGGTGTACAGCCAAAAAAAAAAAAGTTTGATTTGTTTTGTTTCCTTTTATGCACCAAATTTTCTTTAATGCACATCAAAACCCATTTAGTGCCTGCTAACATCAATTTGCTGCCAAAATCAATACATTAAGTCAGGTTTTTTTTGTGTGTTTTTACAAAAACAGCTCAAGGGTGATTTCTCCCAGCATCCCAAGGGAGTATCAACTCCTGAATGCTAGTCAAGAAATGTACTAAATTAGTCCAATATTACTATATTATTTGTTTACTTGTTAACCTTTATCGCCATGCAGACAGTAACCAAAACCTTTCCAGGGTAATAGTTCCATCTTTTTCAGAATCTGCAAGTGCACGATTCATCTGCCAAGGGCAATTTTCAAAGCCAATTACCCGGTAAACTGGGGTCTGTCTAAAAGTTTCCCCTCCCTCCATCCGGCTGAATATATGAGCAGCCTTCCAAAGCTTTCAGCTGGACTGTCAGGAGGCATTCCCAGAGGTGCGCGAGGGTCAGGAAGGACAAGAAAGCACCTAGGCGAGATGTTCAAATCCACTTGCCGTATTTCCCATGGAAGTTTCACCCATACAGAGAGCTGCAATGCAGACTTTCTCTTTGAAAATTAGGAGCAAAATCCACAGGCACAAAGTACCCTGTGAACTTTTCACCAAGGCGAGGAGTTTGAAAATTGACCCCTCTATAACAGAAATACAACTTCTAGGGAATCCGATTTTGCAATGAGCACTAGAGACTTTTGCCACAACTAAAAACAAGAGGAAAGAGAAGCCAGACTAGACTCTCAGGGTCACGAGAAACCCGTGTTACAGCAAATAGCCTGTAAAATTAAGAAGATGGTTGGTCTGTCCACATTTCCTTGACCAGCATAGACATTTGATTTTCCAAATGTTTCTTTCTAAGCCATTTTGTCTCTTGCAGTGTAATGGAAAGTCCATTGAGCTGAACGGGATAGATACCTCCAGCAACATTTCTTGCTTCCGGTCAAACACAAATACTCCTTTTCCCTTAGCTCACGTAATTATTTGCACGCATTCCTCCTCCTTTGTTGTACTCTTCTGATACCAGGTGCACATTTACAGAAATCATGTGCCGAAAGAGGAAGTGCCCACAGAGCACTAGAAAAGCAACACCAAGGGCTAGAGGAAACAAAACCTTGTATTCATTTTAGTTTAGAGGCAGCTGTACTGCTGCAGCTAACGTGGCATAGATTCAAAACCTGCCCAACTGAGACGAAAAAGCATTGGCAAAAAGAAGGTTACTTTTGCCCATTCACGCAGAGGCATTCCGTAGATTCCTGATCTACGAGCGCTGCCAGGCAGTAGGCCCTTCATTCAATTCTTGGATTGATTCTCCCACACCCTAGGTCAGCTGGAAATGCTACAAAGGCAGTGCTCACAGCCTCTGGAAGAGAGGGAGTCCTGGTCATCCATAAGGGTGACACCTGATGGCCAGATCTGAAGCCCATGTTGCCGGATTCCAGGAGGGTTAATGCATGGTTCCCGGCCTCAGGACTGCTACTGAAATGATCAGACTATGTGAGAGTCTGTTAAAATAGAGGGGGGGGGGGGAATAATTAGAATAATTATATTGCTGTACCATGCTTTGATATTTTTTGTGTAACGTGGGTAATCACATTCTATTAAATAAAAAATAAAATCCCCAGGTAGTCATGAATGAAAATTCATGGTTCCAAGATCCCTAGGCTGGTTCCAAATGAGGAAGACTGGGCTAAGAAAAAAAAAAATTCCGAGCAGCACTTAATTCCTGGGGGGAATTCTGCGCCAATGCGCAATGTAAAATTTGCCCACAAAATCTGAGCTCACTACTCTCGGGGGGGGGGGGGGGGGGGGGGGAGCCATTTTGCAGAGAACGGGCCAGAGAGGGATGAGCAGCTAACAAGAGGAGGAGGAGGAGGAGGAGCAGCTGTTTCTGCAAGGAGGAACCGCTGCACTGAATGTGGGCAAGAACAGTCCCAGCTCAGCTCCATGGGCTGGCCAGAACCAGAAGAGGAAACCCTGTGAGGGTGGGCAGGTGGAAGCATTGTCTTCTTCAATCTGCACTCAGGAGAGAAAGGTTCAAAGTGTGTGGGTGTGGCGGGGAAAGGCTGCCATAGGGATTAGGAGAGAAAGAAGGAGAGCGAGACTGAGGACTAAAGCTGAAACATGTTGGAGGCAGGAGAGAGAGAGAGAGGCAGGGGTTAGGGAAACATGCTGGGAGAGGGTGAGATTGGTGGAAGCAGTGAAGAGAACAGAGGAAAGCCTCCTGGTTATGGCATGGGAGAGGTTAGAGAGGACGCAAAGCAAAGGGGGAGAGATGGAGATTGGGGGAACAAGGGCAGAGAGACTGGTGAGGTTATGGGAAATGGGAGGCTGGTGAGGATGAGCTGGGGGACAAGAGGATGGGGTAGAGCGCAATGAGGATGATTACAGTATTCCAAGTGTGTCAAAAGACATTTCAATTCTAAAATTTTGAGTAATAATTGTTTCTTGAATTGTAGTTTAAGTTACTTGCTCCTCAAAGATGAGAGTTACTTGTTCCTCACAAAAAATGGCAGAATTTTGCAGAATTTTAAAATACTGGGTGCAGAATTCCCCAGGGATAGCACTTGTAAGGCAATGCTTGGAAGAGGGATTAAACGATTAATGGAGGAATATTGATTTTTTTAAGCATCCAGGACCTGTTGTGCAAAGTTTAATTTAGGAGGAGAAAGTAAAGTGTAAGCATGCACAGACTGAGTAACCCTGATCTAGGCTTCCCAGACTGCTCCAGGCTGCACAGGTCCTGCTGGTTCCTTAACACAGGGAAAGGAATTTTAGTCCTGTATCACGTATCAGAAATCAGACCTTTAAGCCCATGGATAAAATGGAGCAAACCTGGGACTGGCCCAGCCTGTCTCGGAAGGTCTGGAGCCATATGGTGTGGCTATCTATTCTGATGACTTTTCCCTAGTTTATTTAATCTTCATTCATTGTAAAATCCCTCCAGCCCTCCCCCCACAAAAAAAGACAAAGGCAGAATTCGGGTGGTCATATGGGTCCAGATGACAACTGGATTCTTTGCCGGCTGGGATACCTTTTATTGGAGCAATATAGTGTAAGAATTATTAGAAGAGGCATCTGACGAAGGAGCTTTTGTGGCCTAATAAAGCTCATTGTCTAATGTAGGCTTTTAACATGTATCTGCTAGCTTGCATTAATGTTAACACAAAATATACTCTAATGAGGTAATAAGATGCAAAATGATGTTAAATAGTTCATTATCAGGACATGTTAAAATGTACAAAATTTAATGCAGACCTGTAAAATGTCACCGCTTGAGGAGATGCAGTCAACTTTTTGTGTTAATGCCTGCACTAACATGCACCTCATTTGTATCTCATTAATGTTTACCATTAAGATATGCATTAAATACCACATTACATGGGCATTAGTAGCTAATATTAAAGCAATTTAGCACTCTGGTCTCATAGGGCTGCTACGCTCCTACCCGCGGACCCCATCCCGTGGACAGGCCCTCACTTTTTTTCCCGTGCTGGCCCAACACTCCTCTTCTCACCGCGGCCCGGACTGCCACCGAGCCGCGCCTCCCTTCATGTCACGGCCTTGCCGCTGCTGCTGCTTCCTCCTGCACGGCTCGAGCCGTGCCACCGACTACTCTTCAGCGGGGAAGTCCCTGCCGGGATTCCCTCCTCTTCCGTGGCCGAGTGCCGCCATCGGAGTCCTCTTCAGCAGCAGGGAGCCTTTGCCGCTCTCTCTTCATCTTCAGGGCCAGACCCTGCCCCAGCGCTGCTCCTCTTCAGCGGCAGGAGCCGCCTCCGGCCTTCACCATCCTTCCAGGACATTGCTGCAGGGCCTAGCTCCACTAATCTTCTTCCAGGGCTCCCTCTAGGGCTGGCAGCATGGCTTCCTTCTTCTTTTAAAGGGCCAGAGACAGGACGCACTCCTGTGCTCTCCAGATGATGTCTTCAGGGCTCTTCCTGGTCCTGCCCTATAAAAAGGCTCTGCTTCAGTTCCTCAGAGCCTTCAGATGGAGTTACGTCTGCTCCATAATCCATCCTTGGAGTTTCACCCTCCATGGAGTTCCACTGCTTCCATCGTGGTCCATCTTGCTGCTCCTGTCCGGAAGACTTCGTGTTCCATGTCTTCTTTTTCCTGATGTCCGTCCGATGCTCCAGGTTTCATCCCTCTTCAGATCATCCTCGTGGTATGTTCCAGCCCTTAGCTTTCCTTCCATAAGCCTCGGGGTTCCTCATCCATACCTTGATGTCTGAGATGTTCCTGTCACCCAGATGTCCAGATGTCCCTGTCGTCCTGATGTCCGTTGTCCTCTTCTCTATGACCTTCTGATCTCTACTCGTCCAGTAGTCCACTCTAACTGTGTCCATCATCCCAGATGTCCAGAGACCCTGATATCCAGTTGTCTTCTCATTCTGAGATCCAGATGTCCTGATGACCTGCGCTTGAGGGTTCCCCTCTCGCATACTCTCTTCTTTCTCTCCTCATCTCGTTCCTGAAGAATCCGCCAGCAGCCTTGCCCACAAGAAGCAAGGGAGCACGGTCGGTCACTAGACTATAGGCCTGGAGTATCAGAGAAGGCCAATATAGCGTAGGCGATGACAAGGCAAGGGACAGAGCCAGAATCAAGAGGCGTGATCAATGGCTGCCGGGGTCAGGTTCCGAGAATCAGTCTGAGGGAAGTCAGCCAAAGGAGGAGTCAATACCAAGAATCAGTCCGAGAGTAGTCAACGAAGCAGGGGTCAGGTTCCAGAGGTCAGACGAGGTCACGAAGGCAGGCAAAGGTCAGAATCCAGGCAGCGATCAGAATAGTCAATGAAGCAGGCAGAAGTCAGTACCAGAGAGTCAGTCACAGGGACAGGCAGGGACAGACAGACGCTGGAACAGAAGGATGTTGGAATGGAAGGACGCTGGAACAAGGCTGGAACAGAAGGACGCTGGAACAAGACTGTGTATGGGGAGGCAAACTAGTACACATACAGTGCTGACCTGATTTCCAAGGCAAGGAAGTGCAGGCAGGAACTTCCTTAAGTAGTACGTTCAATCAGGGCGTGCCGTGGAGCTAGGACCCGCCCCTCGCCCTACAAGAGACTGGGCCATCTGTGCACATGCGCGTAGTGGCATGGCCGGCGCCACGGAGGATGCCGAACTCCAGTGTGAGGCCTGGTGCGCAGTGGAAGGCCCGGCGACTATTGCCGTGAGACGCCAAGGCCTGGAGGAGCTCGCGGCTGCCGCCGGGGAGGCCAACCCGTGACCTGCTGAGGAGCTAGCGAGGTGAGCAGGCCCGTGCGCGGGCCGAGTGCAGATGGGCTGCGCAACAAGTACACTGGCCCCAAAGAGCCTCATTCGTACTTTCCTATTACTACAAAGTCTGGTAGTAAGACATAGGGGCAGTGAGGACTGGGGGTTGAATTATGGAATTTGTGTGCTCATCTACCCAGGATGATAGAAAACCAAAGAAGGAAGACAACAACTGTCATGGATAAGGAGAGATAGCCTACAAGCAGTCAAGATTTCTATTGCTGGCTGCTGGGATATATCCTTACCAGTGTAGACCAAAATATCTAGGCAGACTGGATCGACCAATTAGTCTTTATCTACCATTGCCTTATTAAGTGGCTGTGTGTGTGTCAAAGGCCAACATAAAGTTGCAGCTCTTTAGCAATCACCAGCTTATGCTTCCCGATGAGTGTGGTAACAAGCTAATTGTGTTAGCATTACTGCACACCAGAGATCTCAATGGTAATGCTAACACATGCAAATTATAAAAAGAACATATATTTAACTTACCATTCTCTGAATTAATGTTGGATTTACTATCCTGTATTAATAACTGTAAAGCTGAATGCAGCTCTCCTAACGTGGGAAGTGTATGTAATTAAGTTTCTCCTTATTAGAATGATAGAGTTTGCATAATGCAGTGGCTCTGCCCTCCCTCTCCCTCATCCCTTGGCCTCCAAAAGCAAGACCGGGCTCTGAGCTCCTTCCCTCCTAAAATCAAGATTGAGCGATGGAGCCTCCGGACAGAAACCCACCCCCACCCCCACACATCACCAAGAAAAACTGTTCTCTTCAGGTTTCTACTTTCTCTCAAAAAATAGCCTGGCGGTGGAAGTAGTGGGGACTCCTCGCTCCTCCCACAATAGCCCATAGTAAGCACTCATATATACATATGTGGTTAACAGTACGATACATGGTTTTGCCATGGGCTTACTCTGGTGAAGCCAGAAGGAGGTAACTCGCCGTCGCCTGGACAAGAGGCGTGCCTCCAAGAAGCCAGGCCGGGCGTTACCGAAGTTGAAGCAGGTGATCTTCGGCCTCCCTTTCTCCCTATTCCAGGACCCCTGCAGCCCATGATCACTTTAAAGTGGGCTGCAGGGAACAACTCTGAACTGGCAGCGTTGCAGTCGCTGCATTAAACTATATATGCATGGGGCCATCCTTAGGAGGGGGCAAACAAGGGTAACTGCCCTGGGATCCCCACTCTGCCATAGTAGCTCCATCCCTAACACTATAATTTCAGTGCTCCATGGCCCCACAGGTGTTGCTTCACCCTGGGCCTCCTACAGTCAGCCCTGTTTATGCATAATATGTAGGAGTTTTCAATATGATGTAATTATGTGTTATTGTTTATTTTTATTTTATTTATTTAACTCTTTTCTATACTGACATTCATGATACGAATCATATCATATCAGTTTACAAGGAACAAAGGGGGTTATAACATTAACAAACCATTTAACAAGAGGCAAAGTTACATTTAACAAGGTGGAGTGAACTTGGAAGCTGAAGTAGCAGGAGCCGAGGAAAGAGGAAGAAAGAAAAAAAAAAAAACCCCTTAAATTATGATGATGTTTACTGATGATGTTTTACTGCTATTGTAACACTCATTGAGTGTAGAAAGAATAGAATTAAGCCGAACCTAGTCATTGTAACACTGCTACATCAGGTGTATCATCATCTTGGTACATTGGGTTTTAAAGCTTATTTATTTATGTATTTATTTACTTATTTATTTGTATTCTGCCTTTCAGGCACTTCAAAGCGGATTATATTCAGGTGCAGGAGGTATTTTCCTCGTCCCCAGAGGGCTCACAATTTAAGTATATTTCTGGGGCAATGGGAGGTGAAGTGACTTGACCAAGGTCACAAGGAGCAAGCAGCATGTCATCCTGCTGGTTCTTACATGGGCTGCTACACAGACCCCTCCCTCCTACAATTTTTTTTCTTAGCTTGTATTTTTCAACAGAGCAGGCTCTCTGCTCCAAGTGCACCTTACACATATAATCAGATTCACTGCAACACAGAAACGATAGCTACAGTAAGTACTGTAGTGCAAGGCAACTTTAAATGTTTATCCAAAGTGAATACAACTGAAACCATGAAATTCATGAGTTTCCAAATATCTTTGCTGCTACTTCAGAAAATGGGATCAAAACAAGGAGAAAGGAAAGCAAACTGGTCAGTTATTCAAAGATCCTTTAATGGAACTATTCATTAATGCTTTCAAAGTTTCGCTACATTATTAAGGGTTTCATGTGTGTCGTGCTCTATATCTTCCAGGTCAGGCTTGCTTAGTTTTCTAGACCAGGGCTTCCCAAACCTGTCTTGGAGACCCCACAGCCAGTTGGGTTTTTCAGGATATCCTTAATGAATATGCATGATGTAAATTTGCATATCATGGAGATCTTTTTTATCCTCTCAATGACAATGCAATATTCAGCCTGACCTGATTTCAGGTGTTACGCTAGGGCTCCGGTCAGGAGTCGTAAACACCACCCAGCAGGGTGGCTCCAGGTGGAGAGAGACAGGAATGGCTAGAAACAGTGTCTGGTTCCAGGCTGGGTCAGGGCAGGCAGCAAGTAGCAGTGTCTGGGTCCAGGCTGGGTCAGGGCAGGCGGCAAGTAGCAGTGTCTGGGTCCAGGCTGGGTCAGGGCAGGCGGCAAGTAGCAGTGTCTGGGTTCAGGCTGGGTCAGGGCAGGCGGCAAGTAGCAGTGTCTGGGTCTAGGCTGGGTCAGGGCAGGCGGCAAGTAGCAGTGTCTGGGTTCAGGCTGGGTCAGGGCAAGGCAGGTCAGAAGGCCCGTAGGCCACACACACACAGAAGGCCCGTAGGCCACACACAGTAAGCAGGGCAAGGCAGGTCAGAAGGCCCGTAGGCCACACACACACAGAAGGCCCGTAGGCCACACACAGTAAGCAGGGCAAGGCAGGTCAGAAGGCCCGTAGGCCACACACACACAGAAGGCCCGTAGGCCACACACCGTAAGCAGGGCAAGGCAGGTCAGAAGGCCCGTAGGCCACACACAGTAAGCAGGGCAAGGCAGGTCAGAAGGCCCGTAGGCCACACACACACAGAAGGCCCGTAGACCACACACAGTAAGCAGGGCAAGGCAGGTCAGAAGGCCCGTAGGCCACACACACACAGAAGGCCCGTAGGCCACACACCGTAAGCAGGGCAAGGCAGGTCAGAAGGCCCGTAGGCCACACACACACAGAAGGCCCGTAGGCCACACACCGTAAGCAGGGCAAGGCAGAGAAGGCCCGTAGGCCACACACACACACCGAAGGCCCGTAGGCCACACACCGTAAGCAGGGCAAGGCAGGTCAGAAGGCCCGTAGGCCACACACACACAGAAGGCCTGTAGGCCACACAAGGCAAGGCAAGACAAGGCAAGGAATAAGGCCCGAAGGCCGCGCAAGGCAAGGCAAGGCAAGGAATAAGGCCCGAAGGCCGCGCAAGGCAAGGCAAGGCAAGGAATAAGGCCCGAAGGCCGCGCAAGGCAAGGCAAGGCAAGGAATAAGGCCCGAAGGCCGCGCAAGGCAAGGCAAGGAATAAGGCCCGAAGGCCGCGCAAGGCAAGGCAAGGCAAGGAATAAGGCCCGAAGGCCGCGCAAGGCAAGGGAAGGTCCAGGGACCAAATGCACAGCAAGCAAGGAAGGCTAGAGCAGGGAGCCCAGGCGAGCTCGATGCCGAAGCCCTGAGGGAACTGTCAGGCAGGGTTATAAGGGACAGCCCAGAACATAGAGAGGAGAAGGGAGATGGACTGGGCCTGTCAGGAGATCCAGCTCTAGAGGGACCCCTGGTGGTGAGGCGGTTGCACAGCAGCCATAGCCGTAACATCAGGGATAGGTTCTCTGAGCTCAGGACATCCATACCTGTGAACTTTTGACTTTCAGTCACCTGAAATTATCGTAGGGTAGCAGGGGAGGGGCAGGGGCAGATAAACTTTGTCTTACACATACACATTCAAACACACTTAGGGCCAGAAGTATTAAGGTTTTACTCCCAATTTGTGTCTATGGGAAAAACCCTTAGTGAATCAGGTACTTACATATTCACTTACACTCTCTCTCACACACATGCCCATGCACACTCACTTCTGTCCTTCTCTCACTCTCATACACACTCATTCACTCTCAGTCATGCCTACCCCCTGCTCTGGTCCCAAGCGAAGGCCTCTTTCAGAAGATTGTGGGGACAAAGGAAAAGGAAAAGGAACGGTGACTAGTTGGCAAAAATAAATAAATAATACAAAAGTAAACTTTACTTGGAGGTTTGAAAGATGCCCCTTTCCAGTGTGTGCTCAGGCTGGAAACTGGTGCTGGCTCATGAATGGCATGGCCAGGTATTGGAAGCTGGTGAAACGGGAATTCTGGCTCAGGCTGTCCTGTTGTGTCTATCCCATTGTGGAGAGGTGGTAGAGCATGGCTATCGCAGGGCCAGCAACAGAATCAAGAGAGCAGGAAGGCTTGCCTCAGGAGAGGCCCAGGGCTATAGTTGTTTCCGATGGGAGCCCAGAGACCAGCCATTAAGTTCCAGCTGTTTAGGAGTTACTGTGGCACCTGGGTCCATGGAGGAAGGGTCAGGCAGCCATAACGAAGTAGACTGGGTTCGCACATCATCTAAACTGCAATCCCTGGCTTAACAAGGAGAAGTCAGTGTGAGCAGCAGTGGAGTATGGCAGGAGGCTCCCACCACTGCTGAAAAGTATCAGGGAGCACCAGATCCGGGTGAAACAGGAAATGCGAGGCTAGCCATTGAGAAGTTGCATTAAAAGGAAGCCAAAGTTTTTACACCCTAGAACAGCCGATGGCATGTTTTTATGCCGCTATATTTTAGGTTCTATCAGTGAAAGAAAACAAATTTTTATGGTGCATGAACTGATGCTCTCTGTTAGACAGAAGTGTCAGAGTGCAGACAAAAGTCAAAGCACCTCAAAAGATAAATCAGAATGAGCAGAAATTGAGAAAATTCACTGGCATGAAAATGTGCTGAGAGCTGTTCTAAGATGTGGAGCAAAAACTGAAGGGGGTAGGGGATAAAACTTTCAGGTATGAAAGGTCACCATAAATGATGAAAAGTCACAGATTTGCAATCCACTACGAACATGTGCATGGATTGTGCAAGCCTTTAAAATCTTCACAGGCAAAAAAACATGCCGGTGGTGGGAGCTGCACACAAAGCAATGAAGAGCGCTCAGGCGCCGGTGTGAGGGCTGCGCCTCCAGCTGGGGAGAAGAATAGAGGCCGCAGCACCTGCAGGTTGGCCCAGAGACCTGGCAATTCATTTAGAATTTCAGGGGTCTATTTTCAGCGGTGCTGCTCTGCTAGTTAGCTGGTCAGTGGTCACTTAGCCAGATAAGTCACTTACCTGGCTAACTATTTAGCTAGATAACTCAAGGGCAGAGAATGGGCAGCTCAGGGAGGAGCTGAGTTAGCTGGATAAGTTACCTGGCTAACTCGTAACTCCAATATTCAGAGTTACCTGATAACTTATCCGGCTAACTCTGCTCTGCCTATACACCTGTCCTAAAGTTAGCCAGATAAACTTATCTGGCTAACGTTAGGATACCCAGGTATATTCAGAGGCACAGCTGACTATCAGGCTAACTAGCAAAGTCGCACAGTGGCTTAATATGGGCCCCAAGAAGCTTTTATTTAGGAAAAGTTTAGAGTGTGAAGGCAGCGGGATACTAACTTGCAGTGAACAATCTGATAAAGCTGAAACAAGGCCCTGTCCTGATCTCATTTTTTTTCAAGAAATCTGAGATGGTTAAGCCACTGTATCTGCTATTGCATGCTGAAACATACGACTTATCTCCTGTGACTTATTTCGCCTTCTGTTGAGAGGTAGGATAGGTTAGCTCCCTTCTCTCATCAGTGCTAAAAAAATCCGTACAAGATTAATGATAGGACACGGTCCTCTGAGGACAAGAGCACTGTCCCTGCCAGCGTTCCAGTTGCTGCTGCTTTACCTACGCCATGATTTCATTAGATGATAAATAAAACAGGTTGGATCAGCACGTTGCAGTGCAATAACCAACCTGTCTCATGCTCAATTACACACAACTGGGAGGAAACCCTTCTGAAAACAGGACACCTTAGGTTATGCAATCTCAGCAGAACAAACTGACAACCAATACCCAATTTGCCTTTGGTAACATGAAAGACAATATGAGTACTTTAATTTGTGTCACTGTAACCACAGGTATCTCTGTTCTTCCTGCCTGCCTTGTCCCGCAGGAAAGGGGACACAGTACAAAGCTGCTCCTTTCCCAATAGTCAGGGCAAGGTTTCTCTTCAGCAGCTTTTTCCAGCTACCCCCTGCTTTCAAGATGAGGTATAATATAATCAAGATCAAGATAATATAATAGTTACAACTGTAGTTGTACTCATTCTATTCTATTTATTATTTGGATTAATTTTTAATTTTAATTTAATTTATTTATTTTGTATTGTATATTTCTTACTCATTTTAAGTCAATTTATTCATAGCCCTGGGTCTGTTCTATTTTACCCAAAGAGAGTTACCTCCTCAGTGTTCTATGGAAGCGTTCTGTTTAAACTGTTTCATGTAAACCTTGGCTTTCCTGAAGCCCGTTGGTATCCTAGTTTTATATAAACCGGATTGATTTGTATCCTTACAAGAATTTCGGTATATAAAAAAAATAAAAATAAACAAATAAATAAATGAGGTTAAAATCTGTTTTTATGAAAGTTGGATCCATGAACTCTGTAAACAAGGCTTTCAGCTTCTTAACCAGTATATATCTCACTTGATGTCATGCTAAGTGATTTCATTAATTAGGATCCTCCCTAATACAGAGTCATCATAGCGCATGTAAGTTCAATTATTCCTATTCAAGAGCAAGGAACAAGAGGAATTTCATTATCAGGTTAAACAAAGGCATATAGTTAATCACAATTGTCATTCATAGGAAAGACTACAACTGAGACTGCAAATGTAAATGTGCAATGCTCAGATCCAATCAACTTTTTCCTGATGTAGCCTGGAAGCCAGGGTTCAAATCCCACTGCCGCTCCTTGTGACCTTGGACAAGTCACTTCACCTTCCATGCCCTTGTGAGCCCTTGACTGCTGCCAAGTTGGCACTATCTGAACCGTGAGAATACAGATCAGGTGGAGGTAAGTACAGCCACAGACTAGGACTGAACTCACAGGGGGTCTTTGCCTATGCCAGGCTGCCTTCCCCACAGGGTGAGCCCTTGGGTGCTGATGGCCGGCAGGATGATAGCAGGCCAAGTCTTGATGGACAAGTGAGCGGAAATGAGATCCTGGCCGAGATCTGGGCAGGCATCAGTATCAGAGTTGGGTTCCGCGCCAAGGTTGAGGCTGGCAGCAAATTTCAGCATCAAGTTCCAGGCCAAGGTCAGGGTAGGTGGCAAGTTTCAGAGTTGAGTTCCAGGCCAAGGTCAGCAATCAGTGGAGACAACCAAAGGGGAAAAGCAAGGAAGCAGTAAGTGGAGAAGGGGGTCCGGGACCCGGGGATGGGCACAGGATGACAAGGCAGGCTCCAGAGGACAGAGAAGACAGAAATGACAAGGCAAGGCATGGCAAGAAATTCAGGAATGAGATAGCAAGGCTCCAATGAAGACGAAGAACCACACCAGGACCTGTTGCTGAGGCATCTGACCGGAGCAGGACTGGCTTTTAAATAGGGATGAAGCAGTGATGTCATAAGCCGGTGCTGAACTTAAGAGTCTGGCCTAGAAGCAGGCACCCTTGCCAAGGATGCCAGTGGTGATGGTGTGGCCTCTGAACACCGAAGCCTGCCCAAGGACAGGGTGCAGGTGAGCACCACGGCTAGTGAAATGTTACAGGTATAAACTTAGATTGTGACCTCTGGAGTCAGGGAAATACTTCCTGCACTTGAATATAACACCTCTTCAGTGACCAAGGAAAAAGCATAAGCTAAATAAATATAAATACATAAACAATGTTCCTCTTTTATGATCTGTGTTTGCAATTTTTATCCTAATGTCTTGCAGCAGTTGTCAGCTTCTGCCCCCCCCCAGAAAAGTGACTTGGCTTAGTTATTTCTGATTCCTTCCACTAATGGAAATTCTGTTTTCTAAAAGAGCAATTATTGGTCTTAAATTTTCAACCTCTGTATATGCTGCTACACAGCAGCCACACATGGCTGATAAAACACAGACTATCAAGTTCCCTCCCTGCGAGGGATGATTATACCGTGCTTTGCGTTGTACTGTAGGTGTTTGCACAAAGGCATAATCCCAGCACCACAATACAAATGGGCTCTTCGTTTCTTTGGCAACAACACAGCACAAACTGGATTTCCTATCATATGGTGAAAATAAAAGGCAGATTCAATTGTGGAATACATAACAAAGAATTAAACTTTACTATTTGCAAATCAAGGATGTATACTGTGGTTACTAAAATAAACTTATTTCATAGATTTCATGAGAAAGTACCTATATATGGAATGGCTGGCTTAGTGTGCTTTGAATAAGGTGTACATTAAGAAATCAGTGTTTTAGGGCAGTGGTCCCCAATCCTGTCCTGGGGGCCCACCAGCCAGTTGGGTTTTCAGGCTATCCACAATAAATATGCATGAGAGAAAATGTGCATGTTATGGAGTCAGTGCTGTGCTGTGCATGCAAACTCATTGTGGAGAGCCTGAAAACCTGACCAGCTGGGGATCCTCCGGGACAGGTTTGGGAACCTTTGGTCTAAATAGCTATGAGTACTAAAATGGCTGTTGACCAAACATCCAGCCTCCAAGACCTTCTGCATAGTATGATCCTTTTCCCTCAGGGCAACACAGGCATTCCCCCACCTGTCAAGGCATCAAGGAGTAAGAAGTTAATAATGGCGTAACTGTTCTCCTGTGAACCCTAGGTAACCTGGACACAATCCTGCAATCCCAATCCTCTGTAGTGAAATTTAAGTAATGGATAATCCCACTCTACCAAAATGTAAGGTAGGAAGAGGGGCGAGGAGACATAAGCAAAAACTATTCTCCCTTGTAGGTAGTGGGATGGTATTTAGTGTGCATCTGGCTCAAGAGCCAGATGCTAAAATAAATACATCAAATGTATTTCACTCTGCCTAATGCTGGAAGAATGAACTAGACTAACAGAAAGAGGAAAGAACTCAACTGCTAAATGATTTTCTTCTTCTTCTGACTTGGTACTATTTTTCAGAAGTTCAAAATGCATTTGAAAATTTAGCTTCAGATTTTCACAATATTTTAAGCAGATTTCACCCTATTGTGGGTTTGTTTTAAATTTTTCAAATTTCTTTTGCATTTTATACCTACTAGTAAGAATCCAATGGATGTCCCCAGAAGATCTGGGGAAAATCCAAAAATTCCACCCCGCTCAATCCAGGTTAACATTTGTCTAGTTTCAACCTGGATTGTTTGTACGTTTCTAAACAAGAGAATGGAATAGCCAGGTTTTGTTCTTCTAACCTATCTTCTCCAACCTAATCTTAACCTTCTCTTCCTCTACTTTTCTAGCCAATGCCACAGCCCCCACTTTGCCAAATGCGCTGGTCTCCTGCTTCTTTAAGAAGGAAGTCGGTCTAGCAAAGCCGTGAGGAATATAAAAGAGAGAAGCCGAAGTCCTCAAAAAATATTTATTGTTAAAACGATATTGCAGTGAGTGCCCGACTCTAGGCCTGAGTTTCGCCCAGTGGAGGGCTGCTTCAGGGGCTCATTTACAATCACATCAATAACGAGAGTAGCATGTTTTGCACTATCTTGTTGGTGTACTCATTCCATAGTGATTCATACATGAGCTCTTATGCTCACAAAGATATGCACGCTTGAGGTTTATTCTTTCAGAGCGGCTCCAAGGCACATAACAATGTAATATACGTGTATCAACAGGAAGTCAATATCAGCCCGACTATAGGAACGCTGTAAATGCAATCCAATTAGATTCGGTGTGCACACCATGTATCGGCTATTTTTGAAAAAGCGTGCATATCTTTGTGAGCATAAGAGCTCATTTATGAATCACTATGGAAAGAGTACACCAACAAGATAGTGCAAAACATGCTACTCTCGTTATTGATAACATTGTTAATGAGCCCCTGAAGGAGCCCTCCATTGGGCGAAACTCAGGCCTAGAGTCGGGAACTCACTGCAATATCGTTTTAACAATAAATATTGTTTGAGGACTTCGGCTTCTCTCTTTTATATTCCACCTGCTTCTTTTGTCAGGATTCACGGTTTGAAACATCTTCCTCCCTGCATGTCATGAACAGCCTCCCAACCAACAGCAGTCTGATATATTGCTGCATAGTTTTAATATGTACAGGCCGGGAAATCAAAAAAGGAACATTATCTTTTAAAAGCTCAGAACAGCCAATGGCAAAAAACATAAAAACTGCTTTGCCATTCACATGTCTTGGAGCAGAGTTGAGTATTGTTTAGCTGTGATACAAAACGGAGTCCTTTATTGAGAAACATATTTCTTTGGGTTCTTTTTGGAAGCAACAGCTGTCTTCCCATTGCACTTGTTCAATATTAGAATGTACACCATGGGTCTGTTTTCAAAAGATTTCCTTTGTGTGCTCACGCAAAGTTCTTTTGAAAACAGAGCCCCATGTTGCTATTTTATGGCCTCATAAAACATGTTTCATGACTAGTCATTGGAATTTGCACATATTTATCTAAAGGTCATAATCCCATTAAAAGTCACAGGGTTTTGCTGAGTCATGGAGAACACTTGGTCAAACAGAATCAGCAAGCATCTCTAAATGCTTTCTTGTAATTGCGATTAATACGGTAAATTGAACTTTTGCAAGTGTGTGCAATACATTTACTTTTAATTATTTACAACAAATCAAGCACAAATAGCTGCTGAACCAACTCGAGTGGCTTCTCAAGTAGATATATGCAACATCATATTTTGTTCATGACCAGGAAACCACTTTGATGCTTCTGCTTCCCACCTTTTCGATTATGTAGGATTCTGCCTGCTCTTGTCTGTCAAGATTATGAAATGGCCCCAAATCAACACAAGACTGACCCATGAACTTTTTTGGTTTTAAGTTTACTTGTCTAGCAATGTTAAGTGATATCATTTCATACAAAATGCCTGTTGAAAGAAGTACGCTTTTAGGGCCGGATTTTAAAAGACCTGCGCGCGTAAATCTGGCCGGATTTATGCGCGCCTATTTTGCATAGGCCGCCGGCGCGCACAGAGCCCCGGAACGCGCGTAAGTCCGGGGGCTTTGTAAAAGGGGTGGGGAGGGGGCGTGTCAGGGGGCGTGTCCACTGGCGCGCGCAGATTTACACCTGCTTTCGGAAGGCGTAAATCTGGCAACAAAGGTAGGGGGGAGGGTGGAAAGAAAGTTCCCTCCGAGGCCGCTCCGATTTCGGAGTGGCCTCAGAGGGAACAGGCAGCGCGCGCCGGGCTCGGCACATGCAAGTTGCACAAATGTGCACCCCCTTGCGCTCGCCGACCCCGGATTTTATAAGATACGCGCGGCTATGCGCGTATCTTATAAAATCCAGCGTACTTTTGTTCGCGCCTGGTGTGCGAACAAAAGTACGCGCTCGCGCAAATTTATAAAATCTACCCCTTAGACTTTTGCAGAACTTAAATAAGTAAAGAATTCTAGAGTATGAGACCCAAAACAAAGAATTCTCTCACACGATTCTTCCAGCCAAACCTGTCGGACAGAAGGGACTTCAAATAAATTTTCGGAGGCTGATCTAAGCTTGCGAACTGGACAATATACCTTTAATAATGGACAGGCAATACCATTGAAAGCTTTAAAAACTAATAATACAGTCTTGAATTTCACTCTCCAGGAAGTGGGCAGCCAATGAGCTTTGATTAAGGCAGGAGTGATATGATCTTTTAATTTAATGTCCATAATGAGTCAGGCTGCAGCATTCTGGATATATTGAAAAGCTTTCATAGTGGAATGGGGAAGGCCTATATATAAAACATTGCAATAATCCATTTGAGAAATGATTAATGCCTGTGTTACTGTTCTCAAATCAGATTTGGATAATAAAGACTGGATATGTCTTAACAACCAAAGCTTATAAAAACAGTTACAAACAAGATTTACAATTTGTGGCTTAAAAGACAGAGGAGTATCAAAAATGATTCCCAAATTACGTATCTTATTCAAATGTTAATGGGGGACTCCCTCAAAAAGCAGAGATGGTGGAGGCAGCGTTGGGGAGTAACATGATAAAAATAAAATTCTGGTTTTACTGGCATTCAGCAAAAGTCCGTTTTCAGAAAGCCAATACTTAATAGCAGACATACAACTAGATATTTTCAATAAAGCATTAACAATTGAGGTGGTAACAGAAACATAAAACTGAATGTCGTCTGCATGGAGACGATATCCAACCGATAAATTGGCTAACAGTGGACAAAATGGGAATATACACAAATTAAAAAGCGCTGCAGAAAGCGCAGACCCTTGTGGTACCCCAGTGTCTAAACTGAATGAAGATGATCTGCTTCCTGAAACACTAACAAATTGATGACGATCTGTCAAAAATGACTAAAACCAAGCCAACACAACAGATGAAATACCAATTTCCTGAAGACGATGCAGTAAAACATTTTGGTCATGTGTGTCAAAGACTGAGGTTATTTCCAGTTTGCAAATATTTGCGAGTATGATGGGGGGGGCAGATATACGTGTATTTAATAAAATACTAGAGTAGATCTTTGGCATGCCCATATATGCACCTATATGGCGCCACATGGGGATCTTTGAAAGTAATCCTATCTGTATGTAAGAATCAACAAGAAGCATTTCTCCCTTCTTCCTAAGGTTTAATTGGCTAACATTAAGAGTTGACCGGTTAAATCCAACAGGTATAATATATTCCCTCTCCTCGCCAAACACCTAGAGCAGACCTGCTTCATGATTTTGCAGATCAAAACAAATTATATAAGAAAAAGCAACACTAGCTGTCATCAGCTTTAGAGTGCTAAACTGATTATGCTAAGGGACTGGAATTCTACTTCATTCCCTAAGGTGACAACACAGAACCAAGGAATGTTGAAAATAGCTTCTTATGAATATATATAATTTATAAACAAGAAGACAGCAAGATCTGATCATCCTTCCTGAAGGTGTTAGAATGGGGGGGGGGGGGTCATCTATTAAGATGCCAACAGAGAGATCTTGTGCTTCCTCATGTTCCTCCTCTTTATCTATTATTTATTTTTTTTTGTTTCTATTTTTTGTGGCAGCATTAACTACAGGAAAAGATTTTCTTGTTGGATTGAATTTGCCAAAAAATTCAAGGTAAATGAATAGTAAAAAACAAAAAAAAAGCCCTCCTCTGACAGGTTAAATCTGAATGTGCAAGGTGCACAAATGCAGTCCATTAAAAAAAGGGGCAAGGCAGAAGCGTTGCAAGGTCCAGGTCAGAATTCATCCAGTTGGCAGTAATTTTCAGCACTAGTCAGTTAAGTCTAGAAGCAAAAACAACAGGCCTAAATCTAGCCAAGCATATTTTATCTGGCTAGATTTATCTGAACTTTCATCAAAAAATCTGGTCAATTAGATCTGACTGAAAATCTGGCTAAAATTACCTATTTATCAATACCACAGCAATTTTATGAAAATAGATCCATTAGAATTTATAATTTAAATACATTAAATGCTACTTTGTCATTTTTTCTGGGAAAGCTGATTTTGCTCTCAAGTCACTTTTGCAAACTTAGGAGGTTATTTTCCAACTCGCAGTATGGCCTTTTCGCATGCGTTAAGGTGAAAAACACCTTAACGCATGCGAAAAGCACCATAACGCATGGTGCGATGCTAATTTTTAAAAGGGGAGGAGTTGGGGTGGGAAATTTGCGAAAAAATTGTAATTTACGTTATGGGCATGTCGCACAGCTTATCGCCAGTGAAAAAGGTGTAGTTATTTTCGGCTTTAAAACTGTGCGATATGGCTTCACACTTTGCGAAGCCAGCCTACTTTTCCAAAAATCCCGACTCATCCTCCTTTTAAAAATCAGCATCGCACCATGCATTATGGTGCTTTTCACATGGGTTAAGGCAGTTTTCGCATGCAAAACGCCTTAACGCATGCGAAAAGGCCATAACACAAGATGGAAAATAACCCCCTTAGAAAGTAATTTACTAAGCTGTACTAAGCTTTGCCATACACTAAATGATTTTAAACGCAGAAATAATGTGCAAAATTTCAAATTCTGTGCATTATCCACACTAAAAAATCCAGGAACTACACAGGTATTAATATGAGCAGATGTGCATGCAAACACATGCAAATCAAATAATTTATATTAAAACTGAATGTAAATTGAATAATATGGCTTGCCATAAAATTCTCAAGCCTGGATATTTGAACAAAAATAAGCTTCAATGCAAGAGGTTTAGCTAACTTTCTCCAGGAGCATCAGAACATAAACGCACATCATAATACTTCTGAGATCAGGCCTTAAAGAGGATGTGCTTGTTGCACTCCTGCTCACGGGTCCAGCCGCAAGCAGGTGCTTACCTCGCGGCCCGTGACCACTGATGCTCCTTCAATGCAGCTTGTGCCACCCCCGGACCTCTCCATGTGACAGGAGGCCACTGCCGATGTCCCCTTCACTGCGGCAGGGAGCCACAGACTTTGGCCTGCTCTTCAGCAGCATGGCCGCCGGCAACGCCGTCTTCCAGCAGGCTTGGAGGCCTGCTCCTCAGCGGCATGGACACCGTCATCGCTCCGCCCCTGCCTCCCTCGTGCGGCAGGAAGCTGCCTCCCACATCGGAGCCTCTGTGGCTGCCTCCTTCTTGATAATGAACTCTGCCTGAACTTATTCCGTTCCGATGTGGCCGTCTTGCCTTGACTGGCCGGGAGAGCACGTCTTGGTACAGGCCTCTCTGAGCCTTGTCATGTCTTCAACCTGAATCTTCAAGCAACCTGCCCAGCTCCCCTCGTGGTCCGCGACCAGCCAACCGGCTGTGTAGGACACGTAGGAGACAGTGTGGTCCGCGACCAGCCCAGCTGGGCTGTGTAGGGCGCCTGAGAGATCTTGCTCGTCCTCGTCTGAGTCTCCATGTTCCAAGCTCCTCATCTGTGTCTCCATGCTCCAGAGTCCTCATCTGCCCTTGTCTCCTGTCCTCTGCCGTTACCCAGCGGCAGGTCCGAAAGGGCTTGGAGTGGTCAAAGGACTACTCAGAGACCAACCTTGCGAGGTTAGCCTCACGGAAGCCGTGCAGGTCGGTGGGGGCTTGGGCTACCAGTTTTCACCTAGAGAAGGACCCATCTCACCTGCCTCAGTGCTTCCTGAGCTCCTCTCCTGGTTCGCCAACGTCCAAGGGCACACTTCTCCCCGGTTCGGGAGCGCCCCCTCCTATGGATCCAGAACAGTGCAGTCCCAGAAATGCTCCCAACAGAGTGGTAAAAGCAGCTTGGGTTTATTCAGAACCCCTCGCAAATCCACCACCCCACCCACACTATTATAGAAACATGATGCTGAAAAAGACCATAAAGCCCATCTAGTCTGCCAAACTCTATAATCTCTACCATTCCCTCAGAGATCCACTGTGCTTGACCCAATCTTTCTTGAATTAAAATACTGCCCTTGTCTCCATCACTGTTATGGTTATGAGGTGTTGGAGTGGATTCTTGGGTACTGTGGGGATGGCCACTCCCATGAGGAGGAGCCCCATGAGGAACCACAGTACTAGGCTAGACTCTATACACACAGACACAGAGAAGTTGTATTTATTGTACAGCTCAATGTAATGCCCGAGGAGAGGGCAGCAGTGAAGGCAACCCAGTGAAGTAGTCCAGGAGTCCTCAGCAGGGGAGACCAGTCTCACACTCGAGTAGGTGATAGGCAGCGACGCGTAGCAGGGACAGGTCCTGGATGTCTCACAGAGCGCTGAAGCTGAAGATGAGGCAGACTGAAAGGGTTAGTACTCACTGAAGCAGAAAGCTGTATTGTTGAAGGTCCCGGCAGGCAGAAGTTGTTCAGTGGCAGGCACCAGATTTAGGGAGAGCAGGCCCTCGAGGATCGAGTACCTGGTATCCCAAGATAGGTACCTGAAATAAAGCAGAAGGGCCCCTGAGGAGCGGGTACCCAGGTTAGTGAAAAGTTACCCCGAAGGGCAGAGAGAGCTTCCTGCGGCAGCTGGGAAGTGGCAGAGAAGCTTAGACCAGAGGCAATCCAATCCTTGCTAACTCAGACTGTTAGCAAACGAAGGGCAGCTAAATACCAGGAAGTGATGACGTCACTCAGAGGGGACCCCTCCGAGGTTCACACCATGACGTGGATAAAGACGTGGGTGGCGTGCGCGCGCGTGCCCTAGGAGGCCCTCAGGAAAATCATGGCATACACCATCGCCATCGCCAATCCAGGGACACCGGAGAGAGCGGCATGAAGTCGCTGCAGCAGCCATCTTCCCAAGGCTTGAGGAGAGAGAAGGAAGAAAGGTGAGGCACAGAGATTGAAGCCGTCTGAGACCGACGGACGCAACAATCACCTCCAACAAGTGGCTGTTCCATGCATCTACCACCCTTTCTAAAGAAATATTTCCATAGATTGTTTCTTAGTCTGCCCCATTTCATCTTCATCCCATGATCCCTCATTCCAGAGTCTCTTTTCCATTGATACCTTGGAGGTATTAAATGTCTCTGTCATATCTTCCAAATCGCAACTTTTCTCTACGTTATACATGTTTAGATCTTAGATCACTACTGTTCATTTTAGTAGCCACCCTCTCGACCAACTCCATCTGGTTTATATTCTTTTGAACATGCGGTCTCCAGAATTATACAAATTATTCCAAAAGAGATCTCACCCTTGACTTATAGAATGGCAATATCACCTCCTTTTGCCTGCTGACCATTCCTCTACCTATGGACCCAAACATCTTTCCAGTTTTTGCTGCACCTCCTCCACCTGTTTGCCCAACTTGAGATCTAGACCCCACTCTTGATTCATGCATAGAACAATTTCACATCATACTGTACCATACTGTTGATGAGATTCATCTAACAAGACCTACTCTAGTAAAAACCATGCTGCACTGGATCTTGTAATCCATTGTATTCCAGAGATTGCACTATCCTGTTTTACCAGTGATTTCATTAATGTACTCATCACTGTGGTCAGACTAACCAGCCTGTAGCTTCTAGCCTCCTTACTTCAATTTTTATGAAGAGGAACTTCATCTGCCTGTCTCCAGTCCTCCAGAACTACTCCTGACGCTAAAGTAGCATTGAAAAAGTCAGCCAGCAAAGCTGTCAGAACTTCTCTACGTTCCCAATAATAACTTCAGATGGATCCCATTCAGCCTCATTATTTTATCTACTTTTAGTTTAGCTAATTTCTCACTAATACACTTTTCCGACAGTTGTGCAAAGTTTACTTTGCTTCCAATCCTATTTGTGTCCATTTTCTGTGGACCTACTCCTGGCCCTTCCTCAGTGAACACTATTTGTTAAGTAATTTTGCTTTATCCTCTTCAGGCTCTAGATATTCCAGCCCTTCACATATCAGGCTCAGAATGCCACTTTTGCACACCCTCCTATCATTAAAAAATAAAAGTCCTCCCCAACCTGTTTTACCGCATTTACTATATTTTTCTTCCATATGCATCTTTGCTCTCCTGACTACTTTCCCAGCTTCTCTTAGCTTTTGATTATATATTGTCACCTGTCTCTTTCTTTGATTTATTGTAGCTTATGAATGCTAACCTTTTTCCTTATCTTTTCAACTACTTTTTTTAGAAAACCATAGCAGTCTCTTTTAACTGTTTACCTTATTAGCCTTTCTAACAAAAAAGGTTAGTGGCTCTTACAATATCTTCTTTTAATTTTTCCATTGCTCTTTTACTTTCCATAGATTTTGCCATCCAGCTAATGACTCCTTGACGTTCTTCCCCCATTTTAACAAAATGTATTTTCCCGAAGTCCAGCACCACTGCACTCTAATACTGAACCACATCATCTGGCGATCGTTGATCCCACTGTCATGGCCTGCTCTGCTAAACATAAAAACATGATGGCAGAAAAAGATCATATGGCCTATCGAATCTGCCCATCCACACAACTAATTAGGCTTTATAATACCCATCACTCCCTTCAAGATCCCCTGTGATTCCCATGCTTTCTTGAGTAAATGTGTGATGGCTAAGCAAAGGCATACTTTGAGAGGCTGGGTGGTCTGGAGCTGCTGTTTTCCACCTAAGGCAGCCGCCATTCCCCATGGGTTGAGTCCTTGGTGCAGGTGGCCGCTAGGACTTCCATATGAGAGAGCGCAGGAACCGGAATGGACTGAAAACCAGGACCCAGAGTAGGAAGCAGGAGCATAGCTTAAGGCCAAGGCTGGAGCAGGAAGCAGGAGGGTAGCCAAAGGCCAAGGCTGGAACAGGAATACAGTAACTCAGCCAAGAAACAGGATACAGTATTGACTGTTGGACCAGCAAAGGTGTGGCAGAGTAGAATTCCTTATATACAGCTGTCTAGTCCAATAGGGACCCTCTAAAAGTGGGTCTCCAGGGGGCACCGAAGAAATGTTGCTAGGGGCGGAGCATACTAGCATTGAAATAGACCAAAGGCTGGTTTCCCTTGCTTTGGTTCACTTGATATTTAGTAGAGGATTCTTGCTGCTTCAGAATCCTTGTGACTCCACTGCAAGATCTCATGGCTTTGACCATCCAGGGTCACAGGTTTTATCCCCACTGCCCCCCGACACTCAGATGATCATTCACTATGACACTATAACCATGATACCTGTTGATATGCCACAGATACAGTACCACTCCCTCTCATGTGGGTTCTGTTACAAGTCGATGGAATAGTTCTCCCTGCTCCTAGAACACACCACAGCTTAGTAAATATTTTCCCTCTGCTTAGTAAATAGATTCAGTAATTGAGACAAAGTAATATCCACACTCCTTACTGTTATGAAATGTCAAATGGATACAAGTTAGCAATATTGTTTTATACTTTAATCTGCTATAGATAATTGATATTAAGCTCAGCAAAATATTAATGTTTTTAAATAAATTAAATAATATACAGTGGATAAGATGTGTGTATATTTTTCTCCTGCATTCATATGACACGGCTTGGAAGAGAATAACTACAGATTGAGAAGTATAATACAGAGGACAGATATGTGCTCTGGCGTGCCTTGTTTTACTCACAAGAGATGTAAGACACATGTAAGCTGCTTCAAGTTGGCATACTGTCAGTGATCCTTCATATATCAGTCTCATTATGTTATGACTGTATCAGGGGTTGGTTATTTAATCTTTGGCTTCGTGGAATCTCAACTCTGTCAACATATGGAACTGGAATTACAGAACAACAATACACTCCCTTTTGTGTTATTGTTAGTGACATTATTATGTAACTGATCACTGGGTAGGCTAAAAAGCTGCTGGAGATTTCTGTTCAGAAATCTATAGAGCATATTTTTTTCATTACTCTGCCATGCATTT
Organism: Rhinatrema bivittatum; assembly: GCF_901001135.1. NCBI lineage: Eukaryota > Metazoa > Chordata > Amphibia > Gymnophiona > Rhinatrematidae > Rhinatrema > Rhinatrema bivittatum. The sequence continues at coordinate 71,284,899 of NC_042617.1, read as the reverse complement.
TCAAAGATTTACAAAACCCCCATTCCCCACACTCACCTCTAGATTCATCATTCCGCTATAATTATAACGCCCTAACGTACGTGATAACAGTCCAACGCAATTTGATGAATGACCCCCTCAATGAGGTCTTGAGGTACATAGTCAGTGAATGGGAGGGGTTTGTGAGATAAACTGAAAATCATGAAGGTCACCCAAGGCAAGACCTAGAGTATGATGCAGACTAAGCATGGCATCAATTCGGGGCCGATAAATGGATGTTTTCTGTCCAACGGGTAATGATATGTGGTTATGTAACAGATGCAGTATGTTACGAAAAAAAAAAGCGCCTGAGGCTCAGATACAGTGCATATGTTATTTAAAACTTGACCAATTAACAACTTGTGGTTTACATTTGCAAATGACTATTAATCCCGCCTCTTTGTGGCTTGCAAAAAAAATTGTATGGACTTTCTATACCTCATACAAACATATTGGGATGATTGGTCGAGGCCCTCCTCCCCCCAATGCTTTGGACAGGAGCCCCATACTTCGATCCTCTCCCTCTTCCCTCCCCACCAGCAGTAGTACAGCAGCGTTTCTCAACCTGCATCTTCCTTCTCCTCTTTCAGTTTCAATCCAAACTGTCTGGTGATATTACGGGGCCCTGCACGGTTCAGACTTAAGGGTGAAACCAGCAGAGGAGGAGGCAGACACAGGTAAGAAGCACTGCTCTCACCCTCCTGGTAGGGAGGGGTCAGGAATTGCACTGGAGGAGTGTTAGAGAGGATCGTAGCCAAGGAAGTGAGGGGGAGATATGCTCCCCCCCTCCCCCCACGCACATATAGGCTGATGTGCCCTGGACTTCGTACCCCTCCATATCAGCCCTCTTTGTATTCAAATAACATCAGACTGCCATTGATCTCTCACAGTGGCAGACCTGTGACAGGTTAATGCCCGTAGATGTTACTCAAGCAGTCAAACCTGTAGCGCTGCTCTGTTGGATGCTAGAGAAACCACACATGGTTTTCTGCACACAAAAACAGAAATACTTGTAAAATATTGTGAATAAACCGTGCCATATAATGATGCTAACACACCTCACAGCATCAAATAATTAGCCTCTACCCCCTGCACTTCCACGTCACTCACTTACACACCTAGGTAATGGTGCCTCCAGGTCCCAGCCGCTGCACAGTATAACAGAAAAGTCAATTCCATTGATGTTAAACACTGATGCTCTTCCTTCTTCTAGCTACTTGCAATCTCTGATTTTGCTTATATTTTTCCAATACAGGATTTATTTTTTTCTGAGAAAAATACACCTAAGTGGTTGAACCCTTCCCCATGTGATTGTTGTGATCTGACTGAGCCAGTTTATGCATGATTATCTCCCGGCACTGATGGCTGAGAACACTGCAGGGTGGTTTGGTTAAAGGGAGAAAAAAATAAACCATGGCTTCTCCATTCCAAATGTATTTGTCACCAACTTATTAATGTTGCATTAATGGAGTGAGCAGTTCAGTTGTAAAGATGGTATTGCTAACAGCCAGAACTAACCCTCCCTTTTAAAAATGGCTCCCTAAAAAATCACGAAGATCACCGTGATACCTTCGTAATGTGGCCAGAGCGTGATTTTTTTTTTTTTTTTTGGCCACTTCTGATTCCTGGACCTTACTCCATCGTTTCCCAACCCTGTCGTGGAGGTACACCTAACCGGTCAGCTTTTCAGAATACCCACAATGAATATTCATTAGATAGATTTGCAAATGCTGGATTTTCATAAGTATGCAAACCTCTCTCATGTGCTCACTGTAGAGATATTCCGAAAACCCAAATAGTTAGGTCTGCTGACTCTGCTGCCAAGTTTAAGTCAAGCACGCTGCTTTCTAATTTTTCCCCTGGTCTCTATCAGGTTTCAACTTCAGCTTAGCTTAGATTTTACTTCCTTTATATCAGATGCTTTTGGAGTGCCAGCAGCATATGCCAAACAGCAAAATCATTTGCCAACAATGACAAAAGAAAAAAAAAAAAGCTGGAATTTGGCTCCACTTCTGCTAGTGAAAATATAGTATTTGCTACATGATGAAACATGTTATCTGCAAGATGTTACACACAGACCGAAATGTGTGCTTGAATGCCAGGTATATTGTCCTGAAACATCACAAAGTAACAGTTTCAAATATCCACAAGCAGAGGCATTATTTGAGGCTTCAGAAACAAGTGCAGTGAACATCCAAACAAGTGCCATCCATGGTCCGAGAGTGACAGGGTAGGTGAAAACCACTTTACATCCTTGTGTTAATTCAACAAACAGGAGGGAAGGGAAGTGAACGTTTCTCTCCTGTGTGTTGAATGAAAGCAAGTAATAACCACAATAACAGTCATAAAAGCTTCTTGAAATAAAAGAGTTTTCCATTTCTTAAGAAATAATTTATAGTCAGACATAGACCAAAGCTATTTCAGCACAATTTTCCATAAAGAAGGTCCTGATATTGAAATTGCACGATTTCTAGTCTCCTGAAGATGAGCAAATCTTACATCTGGGACCTCAAAAAAGTGCCCATGCCCCGAACGTAGGGTGTGAGAGGTAATATATTACTTAAACAAAGTTGGTAAATACACAGGAGCATCTGTCCTCAGTGACTTATAAAACAACACAAGTATTTTAAATCTGATTCTCTGCATGACTGGTAGTCAATGAAGGCTTTGAAGCAGAGGTGAAACATGGTCAGGCGGAGAAGCGCTGCAGAGTTTTGTAGCAATTGTAATGCATGTAGATGACTTTTTGGAAGTGTACATCTAAGTACATCACAAAACGATTGCACAGTTCTAGTCAATGGACATACTGTAAGTCTCTCTATGCAATAGCTGATCCACTCTGACTCACTGAATGCATTAACAAAATTACATGTATAGACCATGGGAATAGGCAAAATGGAAAATTCACAGAATACTGAAGCTTTATATTGGATCCCATGATTTTTCCATTCATTAATAAAAACCTTGGATATTCCCTCTCCCCCGTAATTTTATAGTATAGCAGAAGTATGAAAAGTCAACAAGGGCTTTTTTCTCCTTCATTTCCCCTCTTCCCATATGCCTGTGGGACAACACAAGGTTTAATTAGGTGCCTGATCTCAATTCTTCGTAACACACTAAAGGGGGCCCAGGCTTCAGGCTAGCCACTGCAATGCTTAATTTAAGGCTGTTCAATATGGACATTCAGGACTCAAAATCTCATTTTGGTTTGTTTTTTTCGTTTTGGAGGGTTGGGTTTTGTTTTGTTTAATGTTTATTTCAGTTTGGTTCATTTGCCAAACCAACATAAACATTAAAAAATGCCATAACACAAAAAGCACAAAAATGAGCCAACATGGAGGCCCCCGCCATGCTCCTCCAAACCTTCCCTCCCAAAAAAACAAATCTTCCAGGGTCTCCTTGATCACCACTTACCCCTTTTGTGGGGTCCTGGATAGAGAAAGGAGCAGGAGTGATACCCACTTGCTCCTGCCCTGCCGGTGTGCTTTGGAAAATGGCGCCAGTGATCCCTGTGACAAACACCATTGTGAAATCAAAATGGTGCCGGTCTAAATGCCAGCTGGTGCCATTTTTAAAGGGATGCAAATGGGGCAGGTATGAGTGGGTGTCACTTCTGCCCCTTTCTCTATTCAGGACTTCTACAGAAAGGCTAAGTGGGGGCCAAGGAGGTCTCAGGTCCCAGCAGATTTTTCAGAGGTCAGGAGGAGGGTCAGCAGGGTCCTGGGAGGCGCCAGCTGGGCTTGGCTCATGCTAGCCAGGGCAGTTTCAGACCCAGTGATTTTGGCGAGAACTCTTGGGAAGCCCTGGAGAGCACAGGGAAGGAGCACTGGGGGGCTGGGGAGGCCTTCTTTTTTTTGTAATGAATCACATTACTGGCCTGCAATTCATTTTAAACAAATTTACACTCCTACTGTTCAATGGTGCACTAAATTAAAAATGCTCTGGCACAGGACAAGATTTGTTTATTTACTGTACAAGCTTTTTTGCTTCTGAAAACCCATAACTGTTTTAATTTTTCCCCGCCGTCTTCTATGTAGGCCCAAATATGGGATGAAGTTCATAAAACCATTATCATCCAGGATAAACCACTTGTGAACTGGCCTAAGGCTCCTACCCTCATGCATAATAAAATCTCATTCCTGCCCTCCTTTCAATTGTCCAGCAGTTCCCGCAAAAAAACTTTTATTTTACAGTCCGAAATGCTTAGCCGAACAAAAATGCAGAAGAACCTTTCAGCCATTAATGCGATTCTGCTTTGATCCCTCCTTCTGGTCCATTGCTAAAAATCAACAGCATGATTGGTGAGAATACAACTCAACACTTGCTGCATCAGAGAAAATACTCAGACATATATTACTGTCGAGCTACCCAAACACAGTATCATTTTGGAAGAACATTTGTAAAGAAACGAATGCCACTCCTTGAACTCCGGAGTCTTTGTGTCAAATCCAGAGAGTTCCCAAGTATGGGAATTACTGGAGACAACTGCAACCCATCTGAAGATAAAAAAAAAAAAGTGAGACAACTAAACAAATCATGATGAATGATCTCCTCACCAATACATACAAAGAAACATACAAATCAAAACAGCAGCTGCAGAAGAAAGGCTGTGGTATTAGTACAAGTTTATGACTTATCAGCATCATTACAGGAACAAAGGGAAAAAAGGAAAACCAGAAAAAGGAAAACATATAAACCAGACAGCATGCCATGCTATTTAGCATTTAGAGGGTGCCTCCTCTACATGCCTCTACTCCTTTTCCTCTTCCTTGTGTGCCCATTTCTGCCCCTTTACTAGACGTGGTTGCCCATCAATGGTACGGCATTTGTGGCCTCAAAAGGTCAGCTTGTTAGTAGTATGAGTCAGAGGTCTCGATGGAGACTCTGCCCCTAAGTGTGAGGTCGGTGAACTGGAGAGGTGTTACGGTAGTGTACCACTCCCCACTGGGAGGGGTTTGAGCACTAACCAAACTCTGGTGCCCTTATGACAAAGAGGAAGTAAGGAACCAGCCGTTCCACAGGGCTGAGGGAGCAGGTGTCTCTCCTCTGGAGGACACTTGGTAGGTCTGATCCCTCCACAGGGAAGATCTGGGAGAAGAGAAGCAGGAGAACTGCAAGATTCCAAGAGGGGTGAAGAAAACGTTCCTGAAAGAAGAGGAGAATCCATGTCAAAAGAGACGGGGATTTCTCAGAGAACTGGTTGAGTTTACTGGAGGTATCAGAGGAGAGAGAACCCGTTTGAAGAAATCCAGAGTCAAAGACTAATCAAGAAATTCGGTCAAAAGGCTGTGGAGAGAAACAGAAGTGAGAGGTCGAGGTACAGAGAAAGCGATTCCACCACCCGGAAGATACTGGGAGAGCCCAGAGAGGAAGGGTACCTGCCCCTACTTATTTGTGATAGAGAGTAAGAAGAGACTGTACTGGATTTTGTACCAGTTTTTGTTTGCTAGAGTGCACTGTTCCCTGATTTTCTTGTTTTGGACTTTGGTTTCCCTGCCACCAATTTTCAGTAGAGATTCTGAGTAGCAGCTTTGGACTGTAGAGAGATTGCTTGTGTGACTGGACTGGAGTGTAGAAGATCCCTAGTGAGAGACAAAACCAAGGGCCTTGAAAACACTTATTTCCACCCCACCCCCATGCGGGAGCCCCAGGAGGTCATGCGGCCTTCCCCAATGTGCCCCTGTGCCCACATGCTGGCTAGGATGGGGACTACACGTGGGCACACTTTGCCTCTCCTCCCACTCCTCTCCCCTCCATACTAGAAGATGCTATGTGGATGCTTAATTAGTATATTCATATAGGGACACAGGCCAGCTCCAACGTCGGCTTTACGGATGCGCATATTCTTGCTTGTTGGACTTGCTTTAGGGCACTAAGAGATGGAGATTTGCCAACAAGAGCTCTCCATTCATATATGGACAGTACTCCTGCTTTCCGAAAAATCACTCTGGCAGAGAGAACAAGCTGAAAATGGCCACAGAGCAGCATGGCGCCCCCTCCTGGGTTCCTTTAGGGGCACAAATAAAGAGCAATAATAAACCAAGAAAATAGAAAGTGATAACCTTTTCTTTGGTCCGACTTAATACATTTCTTGACCAGCTTTCAGGAACTAATATTCCCTTCAACAAGCTCAAAACAAAAGGAGCAGGGAGATCCATGATTCAAAATGTTTTCTAGGTACTATGTTCCTTGCACGGAGGGATCTAAGTTCAAGAAATGCCCCACTCAACAAACAAAGACATTATTCCTGAAATAAATGAATGCGAGCCAGGTCTTTAATGGACTCATTTCATCTCATATCCACCAATGGCTGCCTGGACAGCTCTGCAGTTTTCTGCCATTCAGGAAGTGTCCACAAATTAAAAAAAACAAAAACAAAACAATCATATCATTATTCTTGCTTTCTTTATTTAAATGATTCATTCATTGTTTACTTAATTTTATCCCAGCATATTGGTACTTCTGTTTTGTAATAAAACATCAAGTTTTTATTGTAGTAGATGAGATCATAGGGAATATTATCTGACATGGTATAAATCACTTTCAGTCCATGTGCACTGCTCTGATACCACATTTTGGAATGTTACCTGAATGAATTCAACAATTTAAAAATAAATTTATTTCAGAATTAAAAAAAAAAAAAAGCCCCTTTGATAATCTGGAAAAAGTCAAGCGGTTGATACTTGCTTGTAAATAAACACACCAGATTTTACAAAGAGCTCAAGAACTGTGATAGTAACTTTTTCAGAAAGAGAAGAAATAAAGGTCAACAAACAAGCCCTAGCTGATACGTTTTTATTGGACTAATTCATCTATGACCAGCCATCAAGAACTCTGCTGTCTCCTTCAGGTCAGGTCGGGGAATGCAGCCCTCGAAAGCTGGTCACAGATGTATTGAGACAGACCAATAAAAAAGGATCAGCTACAGCTTTTTTGCTGATCTTTATTTCTGCTTATTCAAATGGACTCATTACCATACTTTGTTCAATTAAAAAAAAAAAAAGAAAACTGATATATACAGCATAGCTATACTATGGGCACAAATCAATAGTTTTCATACATCAAAACTGTTTATTGTACAAGCAAAGAAAAATCATTTCTACTATGTAGGTCTCTTTTCTGGATAATCTGATCTTCCTAGGAGAAAATAGAAAAAATTGTTTGCAGTCACTTGCTTATCTCCCACTCGAATTAGGGAAACATGTGACAAAAGTTATTTTCCTTGTTATTCTGAAGATTAGAAAGGTACCATGAGATTCTCACTGAAATATCTGTATCTGTTAACCACATGCACCACCATTCTATATAGTGCAATCCACCTGCTTCTGCTTCTCTGTAATTATGGCTTTGATTAACCCAAAGCCTCTCATTTCTCTTGTTTGTGTGACTTCACTGCCTCTTATGTGTATCCATACACTGCTTGTACATCTGGTGGTACTGTACAAATGGGGGCAGATATTTAAAAAAAAAATGCTAAGCTCCAAAATTTAGACCTCTTAATTAGGTGCAAAAGTTTTCATCTGAAAATTCACATAAATTTAGGAGCCTAACAGCCTGCTATTGCCTAGATTTAGGATCCATTCATCAAAAAGTGTTGAGAGAGAGAGGCCTGCACAGTAGTTAAGTATTTATATCTCTATAGGAGGGCCATCTAATAGGTCGAGGTGAGGTGTTGGTGGTGGTTTAGGGTTTAGGGACCAGTTTCACATGTAAAGTGAGACATACGAACAGCACAGTACACCTTGATGGAGATTTGACATCATTTGGAGTGAGGAAAGTCTTTAAAGATTACATTTCTACTATGTTTTCTCACCCTAGCTTGATGGACTCTATAACAGGGTACCATCAAGCTAGGGTGAGATAACATAGCACAAAATTTCATCTTTGACAGGCACAGAAGGGTATGTGTGCGATTTGGAGTCAATGTGCCTGAATGAGGGTGCATGTTTGTGTGTGAGAGGGAGCCCATGTGAAGGGATGTATGTGAGTAAGAGAACCTATGTGCAGGGGTGTATGAGTGAGGAAAAGAGAAAAGGAGCCTCTGTGTGAGTACTTGTTTGCCAGAGAGAGATGGAGCCTTTGTGAGGAGGGAGAGGTGTGTGCAATAGAGAGTGGGAGTCTACGTGAGGGTGTATATGTGAGTGTGCCAGAGAGAGGGAATCTGTGTGAAGGGGTGTGTATGTGTGAGGGCGAGATCAGTGGATGGAGCCTGTATGCAAGGGTGTGTGAAAGTGTGAGCAAAAGAGAGGGAGACTTACGGGCCAATACAGTAAATCCCGCGGGAGAGCTGGCGCTCCAAGGTGAGTTCCCGCTCCCCCAATGCGCGCCCAGGCCACTCTTGGGCGCACGATCAAGTATTTAAATGAGGACCCGTTGTAAAAAGAGGCGCTAGGGACACTAGCGCATCCCTAGTGCCTCCTTTTTGACAGGAGTGGCGGCTGTCAGCGGGTTTGACAGCCAACGCTCAATTTTTCCGGCATCGGTTCTCAAGCCCGCTGACAGCCACAGGTTCAGAAACGGACACCGGCATAATTGAGTGTCTGTCTTCCGACCCGCGGGCAGATTTAAATTTATTTTTTTTTAATTAAAATTTTTTTTTTGGGGGGGGGGGGCCTCCGACTTAATATCGCTATGATATTAAGTCGGAGGGTGTACAGAAAAGCAGTTTTTCTGCTTTTCTGTACACTTTCCCGGTGCCAGCCTTTGGGCAGGCGTTAATTTCTGAAAGTAAAATGTGCGGCTTGGCTGCACATTTTACTTTGTGTATCGCGCGGGAATAACTAATAGGGCCATCAACATGCATTTGCATGTTGCTGGCGCTATTAGTTTCGGGGGGGGGGAAGGGGTTGGCCGCGCATTTTCAATGCGCTATTACCCCCTTACAGTATAAGGGGTAAAAATAGCGTGTCGAAAACGCGCGGCCAAACACGGGCTAACAGTGCGCTCCACCGGACAGCGGACAGTCAGTGGTTCAGGAAACAAACGCTTGTCAACTGAACTTCCGTTGCCTACACCCGACTGCCAGTGCTTTTTTATTATTATTATTTTTTGAAAGATTTCTTCCTCCTACTTAATATCGCAATGATATTAAGTAGGAGGCTGTACAAAAAAGCAGGGTTTTTTTCTGCTTTTCTGTACTACTTTTAGAAATGCTCAGCAATTGGCGCCGGCTGTCCATTGCTCCTACCATGTGACAGAGGCCGGTCAATGGCACTGATAGCCCCTGTCACATGGTAAGCACAAAGAGACACCGGCGCCATTTTTACTGGCAGCTGATGGCCCGAGAGAGGGAGATCGCTCCCAGGACCCCTGTTGGACCACCAGGGACTTTAGATAAGTTTTGGGGGGTTGGAAGGATGGGGGATTGTAATTAATTAAATCTGAAGGGTTGGGGTGGTTTTCGGTTGTTTTCGGTTCGGGACAGCCGAAAAAAAATTGGCCCAAACCGCAGGAAACTAAATTTTCCACGGCGGGCCGATAACGAAGGCCAAACCAAAAGAATTGGCCGAATCACATCTCTACTGCTCATCAGGCAAGTCACTCCTATCTATGCCCTTCTCCTCTACCACCAATTCCTGACTCCATGCTTTCCATCTGGCTACACCACATGCTTGGAATAAAGTTCCTGAGCTGGTGCAACATGTTCCTTCTCTTGCTTTATTTAAATCCAGTCTAAAAACCCACCTTGTTGATGCTGCATTTAAATCTTAACCCCTGATTGTCTCACTTACAGTCTCATTCATTTTTAACCATTTTCTTCATGAATTAAATTTCCAAAGTCTTGTTTGCCTTATATGTTTGTTTTGATTAAACCGTAAGCTCTACAGAGCAGGGACCGCCACCTATATTTTTGTACAGCACTGTGTACATCGAATAGTGCTATATAAGTCTTAAGTAAAAGTAGTAGAAGTAGTAAAGTGAAAAAATTGACTTTAAATACCTTCACTGAGTCATGCACCCTTGTGAGAGAGACAAGGGACAGAACATTTCCAGAAGCATGGCCTAGAATATAGAATGCCCTTCTGGATACTCCAAGGGCAGAAATAGATATAAAATGTTGTTTCATTTTATTGAGGTATTTGTTACTCTGAAAGCTATGATGACAGGAAATAAATAACAGAGCACAGCTCATGGATACCAAAGCGAGAGGGCATATTAGTAACAAGGACAGGCCAAGCAGGGATTCACAGCAGAGGCTAGCAACAGTTTGTTTTAGATACATGCTTATGTTTTATGTCTTCATGTATATAGCTTGTAACCTGCCTAGGATTTTAGATAAAGTGAGTAGTAAATATTTTAAATAAAACAGAATAAAGTAGTAGGGCTTGCAATAAGTTTGGAGGTGAGTATGCCAACCTGCCCACTGAAAGTAGCTTTCAAAGGTAAAAATCACTGTAATGAGATAGAGAGCTCAGAATAAGTTCCAGAGCTGACATCACCAGATAACAGAAAAGTCGCTGGGCTGGATTTTGTACCTAAGGGAAAAACCTGTAGCAAATCCGACTGATCATCTCATGATGCCACCATTCAAAAGTTCTTTGCTAAATATTAGGACTCTAAGGTAAATGAACATAATTCAGAGGAACCACGTCTCAGTGCACTTTGTACCACGAACGGTTATGTACGAAATCATCATGTGGCAGAGATCCTTCCTCTGCACCTGTCCAGCCCTTATCACCACTTCCTCATTGGCTATAGCATAAATAAAAAATGGTGGGAAAGGCCTACCCTACACCAAGCAATATTAAATTATTTAAAATATAAATTTCCTATGAATGTATAACTCACCTTGAGCTATCAGTAAAAGGAGTGAGCTAAATCTAATATTTAAAAATATATGTGTAGCATACACTGGTGCTTTGTAGCTTGCCATGAAACCCTCCTCCTCTGCTCCCCTCAGTCAGCCTAAGCGTGCTCCTAGCTACCAGCACTCAGCCTGGGTCATCAGAAATAACAGGGTTTCCAATGAGCTAGGGACATTTTAACTGAACACAGGGTGCTTTTTTTTTTTTTTTTTTTTACAGCCCCTTGGTTCCTGCAAAGGAAGAAAAAAAAACAGGACCTAAAGAGTTAATTGCTTGACTTGGAGAAGAGAAAGGATGAAGTGCAGGGGAGCTTTTAAAATGTAGGCTATGTATTATTTGTATTGTTATTAAAATTACTATACCAATGTGAAGCAGAACCCTCCGACTTTTCGATTCTTTTCATGTCACAGCTTCCTCCTGCTCTGTTGGACTTCTAACTCACTCAAAATCATCCCCTACTGGGACCATGGCATACGGTGCCATGACACCCCAGAAACCGGGAGTGGATTTACGCTAGTCATACTGCAAAAGTCAATCTACCACCAAAGGTGTGTGAGAGTAAAGTGACCAATAGATTTTCATGTGCATAAATTCTTCAGTCAAGGTGCTCCATATTCCCTCACTGTCGGTCACAAACATATAATCAATTACTGGATGCTTCCACAGAATTCAAGGTATTTTAAACAAAGTGAAACTTGCAACAGAGGTTCAAAGGAGATGCGACCCCGGCATGGCCATGTTTCGCCCATCGGCTCCTTCAGGAGGGACAGAGGAGGAGGGTTTCATGATGCGGTGTAATGAGCTTTCATTCCCCCACCCCATATTTAAGCCCCGCCTTTCTAGCCTAGTCATATTGCAACACTCCTCTGGCTAAGAGGCACAAATCTTGCTTAATTCACATCCATTTTCCCTCAATCACCGTGCTTAGCCCGCACCAGGCAAGCAGCACCACAAGTGCCTGCAGCTGGTGCTGGCCGGACCCAGCCAGCAGCAGTTGGAAAGGGTGGAAGAGACGCGGAGGATGGGCAGGGAGCGGAAGCAGAGTGATGCAAGTTCTCTGTGCTGCTGTGGGACCCAAGTGCAGGCAGCACAGAGGGGCAGCAGCCAGCAAGGAGCTGCTGTGGAGGACAAACATGCCTGGCTCGACTCATTCTTGGATCATCATCACTAAGGATGACAAGCCAAGTCAGGGTCAGGCTCACTCAGTTCTAATTGAAATATGAATCGAAAGACTCTTCAGATGAACTGGAGCTCTCCTCTCATTCATACTAGTTCTCCCCTAGACTGCTATGTCTTACAGTGCAAGCCTACAAAGTGACTAACCAGTGAACTGAACAAGCCTGTCCCTTTCTGTCAGAGAGTCGTCAAGAAGTGGCAAACCCCCATGGTCTCAGATATTCAAAAATGGGCTGATAACTTAGCACTTGCATGACCAATATGCAGCTGCACATCTCAAATACACAGTGTGATGTACTAAGTTGTTCTACCCATGGACACAGAATGGGGAAAAAAAACCACCTTAGTAAATCAGGCCTACAGTCATGAAAAAAGCTGATTGGATATATTTGATGGCTAGGCCAAACACTGACCATGCAAACAGTCTGAACTGACACCAGGGACTTTTATAATGGGAAATATCCTGGTGACAGAATATCAAAACAGAGCACAGCTACAAATCCTTTCCTTTTCTTTATTTTCATATAAAATAAAACAATAATTACTCATCTGGAGGTTTTTGCTTGTCAGAATCTGTGTTAAGCAGACACAGTGCTGCAGGCTAACGTAACATTAGTCCTGTCTGAGGAACACCTGCACGCAGATGATTACAGATAACAAATAAATGCAAAAGAAAAAGAGAACTACTTTAAAGCATAGTTTCTGTGCTGAAATGTAAGCCCAGCAAGCACGCTGGCTAGCACAGCTGTTCTCATTAAGTGTATTCCCCCGAGATTCATAAACGGACCGTCGAGTAACCGGGTCTCTGGCTGAATTTTGAATATGTCCTATTTTCAGACTGCAGATTTAGAGATGTAAAATACAGTACAGTCTATTATACGTAATAATACTATGCAAATGGTATGTTATTATCCCCTTGATATTTTATATGCAATGCCAGATGTGCGGCAAACATCTGACTAAGCAGAAGACATTGGCTTAGTTTTACATTGTACTGATCCAACACCTTGTGACCCAGGCAGATGGTATTAGTCACAAAAAAGTATACAAAGAACTGAGAAAGAAAGCACCCCCCCCCCCCTCTTCTTTTGCCATTTCTCTGCATTATTATACAATTTCATATCTTTTTGCAATCTTTTTTTTTTTTTTCAAGAACATTGTTCAACTCTGTTATTGACTGTCCACTGTGAATACAAGTTTTTTTCAAGAGCTATTTTTCCATGGGAAATGTTATTTTGGGAGAAGAGGCTCTATGGCTCTAAACTGACAGAAATTCTTTTCCCCAGGATGGCAAATCTCTCTACAGAAATTGGCCATTGTGTCAACCGGTATTTAAAGTCTATAAATGTTATCTTCAAACTGTGCTCAGCATTTATCTGAAGGAACTAATGAAAAAGTACAGGATGTTTAATGCCCGATACCACTTGGAAATGCGCATTAAGAATAGGTTAGCCACTGATCTATATTTTCTTTTTCTTGAATGATGTATGGATAAGTAATATATGCACAATATACAGCATGCCTTAAAGTTTAAGATGTGTCAAAAAGATTAGAGACTATAAAATCACTGGGGCAGAGAAAAATTGATAGTACATAAAACAGCAAAGAAGTCCAGGCTACAGATGTGTATATGCTGAGGAGCTCAGGAGACTGCATGCCTTCAAAAGATACGAAGGTAGGATGGGGAAAATTTCTACAATGACAGAGAAATAGGAAAGATATTCAGGTGACAGGAAGCAAAAAAGCAGAAGGCAGCAAAGTAAGGTGAGAAGACTTTTGTGGATATTTTAGTAAAAGGAGAAAATGCAAGTCAAGAGTGGGACAGTAAGACAGAGGTGTAAAGAAGGAATGTGCAGAGAAAGACAAAGAGAAACAAATACTCTCTTCAGTGTACACTGAAGAAGCGATTAGTAAAGGACCACAAGTGAATGTCGGGGGCATAACCAGCAGAGAGATACGTCCCGGTCCCTTTACAGAGGACAAGATCTGCATGGAACTAGCACAACCGAAAATGGAAAAGGCACTGAAGCCAGACAGAACACATTCTAAGACTTTTTAATGTACTTATTTATTTATTTAAAAAATGTACAGCCCGCATTTATCCAAAATTCTAAGCGGGGTGCATGCTCACATTTATAAAAAAACTTTAACACAATAACAAACACTACATACAGTATCACAGCCACTTGTTTAAAATCCACCATCTACTGCTTACCTTATAAAAAAGGTTCAATATTAATGACTTCAGTACTTAAAATATCCTAAATAAAAGTTAGAGAGGTAATCATTCTTTAGCAACAGGAATAGTGGCAGAGTAATGGAGAAACACAGGCAAAATTGGAGTAGGGAGGAAGCTGGTACATAAAATCTAGTTAGTCCGACAGCAGTGGTGGTTAAATAAGTGGAATTACTAAAGAAGGGATACTGAAGTATCTTGAATCCAGGAGATTACAGGAACTAGGGCAAGAAAGAATGCCAAACAGTAAGATCAATTTCTTTGACTGGATAACAAAAGAATTAGATTGAAGAGACTGCTGGATGTGACACTAAAATTTCATGAAAGCTTTTGACACATTGTTCCACAGCAGTCTAGGGATAGGTCTAAAGTTAGTAAACTGGCTTAGCAACTAGTTGTGTGATAGGCTGTTATGATCCGGAAGTGGATCCTTAGGCCGACCGTCGTTGGGAAGCGGTCGGGAGGCAGACACGCACAGCCGTAGAAAGATCTTCGCCTGGAAACCCGTGACGCCCCCAGAGGAGCTGTGAACGCCCGGGTCGCTAGGACTTAGGTGACTTCACCCTGGAAGTCTGAGGTCCCCCCAGGAGGAGCCCGTAGGGACCCGGACCGCTGGGACTTAGGAGAGAGGCTGGTGTGGAAGAAAACCCGGACCGGAACTGGAACAGGAGTGAAGGCAGGAGAGAGAGTGAAGACGAACCGTGATCAAGGCAGGCAGCTGGAATCAGGAGCGGGAAGACAATCCGTGGTCGAGGCAGGCAGCAGGAATCAGAGGCGAGAGACAATCCGTGGTCGAGGCAGGCAGCAGGAATCAGAAGCGAGAGACAATCCGTGGTCGAGGCAGACAGCAAGAATCAGAGACAGGAACGCTGAAACTGGCAAGCAGGAACAGGAGAACCTGGAACAGCAACTAACCTACAGAAGTGACCTCGTTGCAAGGCAAAGCAGGAAGGGCTGGGACCGACTTAAATTCCCCGCCGGTGCTGACGTCATCCAGGGGGCGGTTCAGCACATCCAGGTGCTGGACTACCAAAAGCCCGACCCTCGCACGCGCGCATTCCCCTCCGGGGGAGGAGTCATCTGCGGGGCTCGGCGGTGTTGTCGGCGTCTCCCACGAGGCGAGGCCGTCGCCATGCGGCCAGGCCGGCCCCGGATCCCGCAGCTCGCGGCAGGACCCCGGACCCCGCTGAGGAAGTAAGGACCCGGTCGCTAACGCGGCGACCGGGGCCGTAACATAGGCAACCAAAGGACATAGCAACTTGAGTTTAATCCAAGGAAAGGTAGATTATATATAGAGTTTCTCAAGGATCAGCCTCGAGTCCAGGTCTGTTCAATAATATCATAAGTAATACCACAAAAATGGTGAGTAGTGAAGCTTTGTCTTTTTCAAGTTGATACCACAATGTTTAATGGAGTGGACATTCCAGATGGAATGGAAAATATAAGGAGTAGTCAAGTGTTTGGCAACTGATTTTTAATACAAAAAATTTTAGTTGTTGCGGGAGTGGACCCTTAGACCGAGGCGGGGTTGACGTAACCTGCAGGGAGGAGCCCTAGAGGTCCCTACCATCGGCAGGTGGACCCGAATGAGACAGAAGCACAGTTGGAGCTTTGCCTCTACCAGTCCATGTTCCCCTTGGGTTGAGCTTTTGGGTGCCAGGGACAGCAGGTCTTAGGTGGTGGCCTCTGCTGGTGGAGAGATCCATCAAGGTAGTTGGGTAGGAGCAGGAGTAGAGGAGATGGAACTGAAGGCAGGCTATGGTCGGAGGCAGGCTATGGTCGGAGGGAGGCACTGGTCAGGAATGTCCAGAAGTTAGGAGGTGGTCAGTGGCAGGCAGCATGCAAGAATATCCAGGAAGCAGGCAGTGGTCAGTGGCAGGCAAGAGTGTGCAGACGTCAGGCCGTGTCAATACTAGGTACCCATCCATAGGGAAGGAGGGAAGGATAGGCATGGCGGGAAGGCAAGGAGCAGAACAGGCAGGTGAGGAACCATGGAAGAACTGAAGACAAAGACAAGGACCACTAGAGAATGAAGATGAGGATCACTGAGGCAACTCACACTACAGAAACATAGGGAGACCTGTTTTCGAGGAAGCAGTGGAAAGTCCGTAGGGGCCTTTTATAGGCCAGAAGAGTGACATCATCTAGAGGCCCCTTCAGCCCTTTTCCTGCTTTATAGCTGGCGACATTGGGTGCGCATGCACTTTAGGAATGGGGCCAGATGATGTTGGAGGCATCCTGCTCCAGGCGCTGTTGGCAGAGTCTTGCCGCCCTGGTGGGCGGCGGTGTGTCGCAAAGACTCCAGGAGGCTGGCCACATTGGGAACAGAGAAGAGGCCCAGCTGGGAGGTGAGTGTGGTGGTTCGTGGGGACAGCTCACGGACTGCCAAGCGCAACAGCAGTCAAGTACTTGGGGGTGTACAAATCACAGGAAGCAGTACAGGATGGCAAGGTGAGGAACTGAAATGTACCAAGTGAAAGAGATCATGGACTAATTGTAGCTGATGATCTCAACATTGCAAAGCAGTACAACAAAGCAGTGACAAGAGCCAGAGAAATGACAGGGTGCATAGGAAGGAGTTATAAGCAGTAGCAATAAAAAGGTGATAATGCCTCTATACAAATCGGTAAGGATGTGAGTTGTTTAAGACACAGGAAATGTCATAATGTTGTTTTCTAAAGGAGTCGTCAGAAAAAAAAATCCAAAATTGAGTTTCTTGTCATTTGATGTTTTATGTGTATTATCTTCAGTGAGCATACACTAAAAATGAAAGTAAAAATAAAGCTAAATTTAAAAAATGACACTAATAACAAAATCTAAAGAAAACAAAATGAAAACCAAAAACTACAAATCGTTGGTAAGACCTCAAATGGAATATTGTGTACAATTCCAAAGATCACACCTACAAAAGGTTATATATAGGGTAAAATCCACAACATAAGCCCTGAGGTGAGACTTAAAGACATAAATATGTATATCCTATAGCAGATGACAGTGACGGGGATATGATAGAGACATTCAAATATCTCAAAGGTATAAACACCACAGATCAAAAACTTTTTAGAGGAACACAAATTCTAAAACAAGAGATCATAGTATTAGGCTGAAAGAGGCTACACACAAGAGTTAATAACTTAAGGGAATATTTCTTCACAGAGGGGGTAATGGGTGCATGGAACACCCTCCTAATGGAAGTGATGGAAGCAAACACAGTTTCAGAAGTTAAGTGCTCATGGGGCAGGCACAGAGGATCCTTTGTTATGGGGAACTGAGCATGACCAAAGCTCAAGAAGAAGAGTCCATGGCATTGCAGCAGGAAGGGAAAATGGGTGGACTCTATAGGCTGTGCAGTCGTTATCTGCTGTCATATTCTGTTTCTGTGGTTTGCACTGCTATATCTGGCATGAAGCCTAGCCAGTTTCCTATACATGGAACAGACTGTGGTTTCTAGGGTGTTAAAATCATTTATTTCAGTTATCATAAGAGTTTTGGAAAACTAAATTGTCTTTTTTTTTTTTTAGATCTTTTATTGACAGCCAAAAGGCAAATTTTCCAACTGTGTGCTACAATGTACCAACACATACAAACAAAGAAAACAAAAAACAGATGTCTGATCTGTAATAGATGTTAAAACATCTATCATCAAGGAAAAAAAAAAGTATTTTCTATTAACATGTGCAAGTATTTGTATCTCAATATACAACTCTGACTATGTGCAAGAGAGCTAAAAAGTTTACATTTCTCCATTCTGTATCCAAAATCTTTTGGCTGTGTCTCTACTCCACTTGGTTTGTTTAAAAAAAAAAGCATTGTTTGAATTTTTAATAATTTGTACAGACACTGATTCCAATATGAATGGGAGTCTACGTTTTTAGGGTCTCAGATTGTTTACGTAGTCTGGTCCTTGTATGTTTTACCATTTTATGAAGGTCTTGCATTTTGTAAGCTGCTTTGAGCTGTGGATTTAAATATTAAGAATCATCTTTCTTTAACAGTGAGTTAAGGAACAATGCGAGTTAGTTTGTGAGTCGGGCACAATGTCACTGCGCTGTAAGCATCAACTCAATGAAGACTAATCTGAAGGGGTGCAGCCTGAGTCAAACAGGACATTTAGACACAAATGTGTAAAAATACCCTTTCTTGCCCGCAGAAGGAAGAATCGCACGAGCTGTAAGTGGGGGGAAAAGAGGAAGGGATTGTAGCCGCTATAAGCGGACAGATGTTATGCACTTGAGTTCTTCCCTTGCAAACAGTTCATCTTTAAATGATGTTTAATATCCTTGACTAACAAATAAATGCAATCTAGCAGCCCACGTTGGCTAAATATCTTTGTGCAGCAGATAAAGATCAAAAGAAAGTAGGAGAGGTACAATGAAGATATTAAAGTAACCAACACTACCCTCCCACCATCTTCAGCTTCAAGGCTGGAAAACAAAACGTTTCGGGCACTTTCTAGTTTCCATCTCTGCTCCCAACCATTTCCACTTTCCCCAGGACAGGTTTGGAAAAATAGCTGGTGGCTGCTGTGAACACTTACAGCAGACAGGAGGAATAAACACTGTAGTGAGCTATCGAGGTGATAGGTCTGAGCGGGGAAAGTGCTGCACAGGACACCTCGCCAGTCATTGTTTACAGGGCCCCCTGACTTCTGGCCATGCTAAGGCAAGATATCTGCTGTCCTGGATCTCAGGATGGTTCTGCCAGTTACCCAGGCTATTAATGTACCATACTGGACCACACAGAGCAAATGCATTTAGCACTTGACAATGCTTTTAAATGCATTCCAGGGCGACTGAAAACAGCAACCTCGGCATCTCGGAACTAATTTGAAACCTCTTTTCTGATTCACTGGGTTAAAACCTCAGAAAACCAGAGCCACTCGCTTTCTTCAAAATGACAATTTGTTTATACATTTTTATGTCTTGCTGCTTTCATTGCAACGTTAATTTGTTAAGTGTTTAAAATTTCTGGAAGATAGGGTGTTCATCTCTGAGCATGGCTATGCCTCATTTCAAAATACCTCCCTTCCCTGTGGTCATGCTTCAATACTCCTTGCAGCACTGATACTCTAGATAGATATAGTAACATGGAGGTCAACATTCAGAAAAATGGTGAGCAGACAAGATATTCAGCTAAAGAAACCCAGAAAACCTGTTGTGGGTATTCAGCGGGACAAGCTTCCCACTGAATAAACTCATCTAAATTTATCTGGGTATATGTCCCCAGATAACTTTCAAACTTAGACAAGTATATTTTAATATAGCCAATTAGGTTTATAGTTATCTGGGTGCATATATCGAAAGAACTTTAACCTTAACTGGCACCTCCTTACAGCCTCTCACACCCTCAGCTTTTCATTTCCCTTCTTATTTTCTCCTCATATTCCCCATCTCTCCCGCTCAGTCCCTACCCTCATCTCCTCTTCTTAGTCTACTCCCCCTCCTCAGCTTCCAGCATTCATCACACCCTTTCACTCTCTGCATTGCCCTCAATCTCCTGCCTTATCTCAGCTCTGCAGTGCTTCATCTCTCACCTCAGTCCCCCTCCCCCCCCTCCAATTCTCAAACCTCAGTCCTCCATTTCATTTTCTTGCCTCAGCAAGAAGACAGATCCTGAGTCTCCAGGAATAGCCTAGCCATAGAGGCAAATTGCTCTTAAACAAGTAGGCAGCACAAAGTGATTACAAACTGTCCCTTGTTTCAGTCCTGCCTCCAACTCTTCCTTTCTCTGCGGCTCTTCCATCGGTTTCCTTTCTGAACTTAAAGCAACCGAAAAGGGAGAATTGCAGCACAAAGGAATAGTGAGCATGTGTACTCCTTCTGAGCTCCCAGGGCATGTGCTGACCAGGTTTCTAGCAATGCACTTCCATGAGTACTACTGATTGAGGAAACTCAAAAGTGAATACAGGAGTCTACCGGAAGTTTCACGGAAACTAGACTGTCACTGAAGTCTGTAGGCTTACACACCTTGTAAAAATAATAGGGGTGTGCATTCGTTCCCTACGATTTGGGAATCCACAACGTATAGGGCCCTATTCGTTGTATTCGTGGGGAAGCGAAACGTATCGCGATTCCCCATGATCGCTCCCGGACCCGCGCTGGACTTTTGGCAAGTCTTGTGGGGGGTCAGGAGGGCCCCCCAAGACTTGTCAAAAGTCCCTGGTGGTCCAGCGGGTATCCAGGAGTGATCTCCTGCACTCGGGCCGTCGGCTGCCAGTAATCAAAATGGCACCGATAACCTTTGCCCTTACTATGTCACAGGGGCTGCCAGTGCCATTGGTCAGCTCCTGTCACATGGTAGCACAAGATGGCACTGATGGCCATGTGACAGAGGCTGACCAATGGCCGGTAGCCCCTGTGACATAGTAGGTCAAAGGCTATCGGCGCCATTTTGAAACCGGCTGCCGAGGGTGTGAGTGCAGGGGATGGCTCTCGGACCCCCCGCTGGACCACCAGGGAGTTTTGGTAAGTCTTGGGGGGGGTCAGGAGGGTGGGGGTTTGTAGTTAATTTAATTTTAGCGGGGAAACGAATAGGAATTAACGTATAAACGTATCGGGGGGCCCCCTTGCCGAATGCAACGTATCTGCCCCCCGACGAATACGAATCCCGAATGCAACGTATGGCGTCCCTCTGCACATCCCTAAAAAATAAGTAGGTAGATGCCACCTAAAACCACCTAAAACCACCTATACCCATCTTCAGCGCTGTATGAGAATGCAGGGATTAAAAGTTAACTGATAGCTTCTATCTTACTCCCTACTGTGAAAGCACTTTTCAATATTAGTTTCAGACACCTGTAGTACTCTTTTCTCTCAGTGATTTATGCTGGATTGTTGCTCCTTCATCTACTCTTAGATATTTATGTACAACTTCCTGGCAGGTAAAGTTAAGTTGAACATTTGACCACTTCAGCCCCTTGGACATAAGTTTCAACTGGGGGCAATATTCAGCCCCTGAGCAACTCAGCTAGTTAGCCAAATAAACTTATCTGGCTGTGAAGTGTAGCGAGTGTGTGAGTCCTTGGTGCTGCGGCGTAGTTGACACAGCCTTGAGGGCGAACCCCCAAGGCCTCTGCCAGCAGCTGATCAATGCGCCCTGTAGCGAGTCAGTCTGGAGCTTCACCTTTACCAGCCACCTCACTCGTAGCTTGAGCCTTTAGTTCTGGCAGCTTGCAGGACTTAGGCAGGTTCCTAGGGTGGTGATGATAACAAAAGTCCAAAAGCATACCCAGGGTCAGGGCAGGCAGCAGACTAACAGAGTCGAGGCAGGCCAAAGCTGAGCAGGCAGCTAGCAAGAGTGTTCAGGTCCCAGCACGGATTCCGGTCCAGCCAGCAGGCAATCATGGCCAGGTCCAAGCAAGAGGTCAGGATCCAGAGCGTCAG
Organism: Rhinatrema bivittatum; assembly: GCF_901001135.1. Lineage (NCBI taxonomy): Eukaryota > Metazoa > Chordata > Amphibia > Gymnophiona > Rhinatrematidae > Rhinatrema > Rhinatrema bivittatum. Next base: position 71,263,282 of record NC_042617.1, on the reverse strand, counting down.
GCCAAGGGTGGACAAAGACACACTGAAGACACTGGACAAGATGGATAAGAGAAAGTGAGGCTGGATTAGGAAAGCTGGAGAAGAGAAGGCTGGACAAGGCAAGGCTGGAAGGCAAGGCAGGAGGCAAAGCTGGAGAAGCCAAGACTGAACGAGGCAGAGGCACTGGAACACAGGAATCAGGAAAGCGAGGCAACATGAACTGGAAGGCAGAAGACTCTTTGCTGAGGTGAGGCAATGCTGTGAGGCTTTTTCTTAAATAGCCCAATAAGGCTGATGTCATCAAGAGTTTCTTGCCTTGGGGAACCTATATTATGTGCATATATGCGTGTGCGCGTGCCTAAGGTGAGGCGGCAGCCTGGCTGGGATGGCTGCGTCAGTGGCATTCAGTAGCATGCAGCAATGGCAGCATCCTGCCGCGAGAGGAGGCCTCCAGCAGCATCGGGCAGCAGCTGGGATGAGTGTGGCAGCTTGTGGGGCAGTCCTGTGAGCGGCCAAACGTAACACCGGCTAACAAGTAGGGTATATTTAGCAGCACGGTTGCACCGCTGAATATACCCAGCTATCTTAACGTTAGCCAGATAAATACTTCAGCAGCACGAGCAGAGTTAGCCATATATGTTAGCTGGCTAACTCTGAATATTGCATTTAGCCCGATTAACATATGTGGTTAGCTCCCCTCCTCCTCAAAACGCCTCCTGCCGACCCACCGGTTCAAATATTTAAGCCGATAACATTTCAGTTGTCCATCTAACAAGTTTCTGAATATTGACCTCATTTGTATTCCAAGAACGTAGCCTACAGGTCATGACTGCTGGGAAGTGTAAGAAAAGTTTATTCCATTAATGCTGACCAGTGATAAAATTCTTTTTGCTAATTGTTGACAATTATGAAATCATTGCTCATATTATCAGTGCAATAAATGCAGAGTGAAGTCTATTGATGCTGCATGCTTTCATTGCTGCAATGTCTTTAGACAAAGGGGTCAACTTTTAAAAAATGCTCAGTGTCTAAATTAGATCCCTAAAGTTTAGACACCAACAGTTAGGGGGATTTTAAGCTTGAATTTAGGGACATAAGTTTTTAACTGAAAATGCCCCTAAATTTATGGATCAAAGATATGTAAATTTAAGACTGCAATTCATTTGAATAGATTTAGGGACCCAAGTCAGGATTCTCCATCAAACTCCATCCCCCACTTTTTAGGGACTTAAATTTAGGCATCTAATAAAACAATGCCCCTAAATTAGGTGTTCATCCCTAGTCAGTTTTTAAAGGGGCTGTTATAGGTGCCTAACTTCCCAAATTAGGAACCTAAACCCTTGGAAAATTGACCCCCCCAAAGGGCCTAAGCTAGGGAACTATCAGTGGGATAAACACATCACCAACATTTAAAAAAACATATATAAAATACCCCGCTGTCCAGACAATGGCTGTTGCTGCTGCTCTAAAGCTGCATCCCACAGACACAACTTTTAGAACCACCTCTATCTTGAGAATTTCCTGCCCCTTGCTTTGCCTGTAGGATGACTGGAAGAGAAGCATATAACTGCATTCATTTTCTGTCCTCTCAGCAGCCCCTATGGGTTGGAATTTTCTGTTCTGAAAGGACAATGACTTCTTTTTTTTTTTTTTTTTTTAAGAGATGCAGCATAGGGCAAGCACTCTAGATCTGTTTCCCAGCCTACATTCACCAGTTATATCAGCAACAAAGTGCTACTTCAAACAAAACCAAGGCATAAACATAAACCGGTAAGCATTTTTTGACAGAAGGAAATATTTCTTCCCAGAAAGGGTGACAGCTGTAGGGAAGAGTCTCCCCATGGAAGTGGCAGGGGGGGCAAAAAATGTATCAAATTCAAGACGATGTGCAATAAGCCACGGAGCTGAACATCAAGACTATATAGCCAGAGAAAAGCAAGGTCTGTGACACCACAGAGGCAGGAAAAACAGGCAAAAAAAAACCTAGGTGGGCCTGAAAATCTGTTTAATGCTGTCAATTTCTCTGTTTCAGCCAATTGCAACTATAAAATAAAAAAGAGCAAAAGAGAAAGAACAAAAGCACACTGCACACGCACATTATACTGGGTAGGTGCACTGTAACTGAAATCCTGTTAATAGAATAAATGCACAGCCATCAGGGAGACCTTGTAGTTATGAAGTGAAAGTTTTGGACACTTTACAAGTTCAGAGGTAATTTGCAATACATAAAAACATGTCGTTTAGAAAATCAGTCTTCCAAAATTACCTAATTCACCTTAACATTTTAAATGTTTCCACCTTCTAATAAACACAAGTAACCCTGGGTGGGGAAACAGAGGAAGGTCATAACCTTCTTTTTATTTTAAAGAGAAAGTTTCATTTTTAAGCCAGATTTTATACCTCGTGTCTTCTTCTGGATAGTACTAGAATTCTTTAATTTCCCACTAATTCCTAATCTTTGAGAAAGTAATAGTACCAATGCACTGAATAAGAATATGAAACTTGCCGGTCGTGTACTCAGAGGTTTTAGTGGAAAACAAACTGATTTAGTACTGGGTGGCATGATAGATGGCAAAAGAAACAGAAGAACATAGTCAGCAGTCTGGGGCAATGACATCACAAAATGGTCAAGATCTGGAAACATGGGCAAAGGAGGAGGAGAAAGCTGAGTGCACAGTACCCAACCTCCATGTTGAAGATGGCATTTGATGATGATAACGATGATAAAGAATAAATGCTTATTCATACTTAATCACATGATGGGGCAATGGTCGGCTGGCGCCATTTTGGAAAATGGCATCGACAGGCTCAGGGCTAGGGGGTGCTCCAGGTTTGCCTCTGCACCAGTAACGAGTCTTCTAAAGATATAGGGAAAGGAGTCCAGAGGGGTCCAGGGCCACCCTAGACCACCAGGTCTGTTTTTGATGGAAGAAGGGATGGGAAGACCCACTAGACCCCAGAATGATATTGTATTTTGGAGAGGGAGAGCCAGGGGTGTATCTGCTCCTGGGAGGGAGTTAATGGGGGTATTTGATTGGGGCAAGGAAACTTTCTACAAATGGGAGGAGTTTGGGAAGGGAGCAGAACAACATCATGTGCAGTTGATTTCCTTTTTAAAAATCTTTTGGGGCTCACACCATCTCGATAGGTGGTTGGAGGGTGGGCAAGAGTCTTGATAAACCCCCAGTGGGGGATTTTATAGTGGCAGGAGTGGTAGTTATAGTTGGGCCTGTGAGTTTAAGAAGCCTCCCAGGGACATTGGTTAGCATCCTGATGTCCCCAGAAATAATTTGCATAGGATTTCCTATTCATTGATTGTTTGCATGGATTTGCAAAATATATGCATGCAAATTGCATGCTAAGCAGCTAATTATAATAGGGGTGTGTTTTGGGCCAAAATATCATGCAATATTATTAATATTAATATTAATATTGCTGCAATATGGTTAAATCATTGCAATAAATAGCATTAGAGCCTTATTGCAGCTTAGTAAATCTAGGCATATTTGTACCTGAGGCATTGTTGTGTTTTTTGCACAAAGACTTTGTTTTAAAGACATATAACCAGATGTCTGCACAAAGCATGTTCTCTGGAGGACCTCCACACCACAAACTCCAGGTTCAGTCCCACAGACTAATACTAATCCCAGAAACTTTACTCCAGCTCTGACCAGGAGTTAAATTTTCAACGTTAAGAAAACATGGGTTAGGGCTTATGCACCTTTCCACAATAGCTAATGCCTCAATTAACTTGGGATTTGAATGGAGGCACGCTAAACTGTGCACATATTTTTACTCAGGGTTGTGTGCACAATTGTTTTATGTGTAAAAATCCTTGTTAAATTGGGAGTAAAGTTGTGCACACACTTGCACGTTAACATGTATGCACAGCGACACATCAGTCTATCAGTTTGTAAAGCTGCAGTAAAAAGCAGGATAAGAAAAGAATATAAGAAGTAGAAAAAAAAGCTCCAATCAGATAGCCAGAGAAGAGTAAAGAGCGCACAGGGTACACATACACCTGTAGGTTGCTGTATTTTGGATGTGTGCCGGTAACTGAAAATGTCTTGCTCCGCCGTGATGGCATAGACCTGGGTAAAGAGTGAGAAAGCACCCAGACAGATTGGTGAGCACAGCTTTGAAAATACTGGTAAACAAATTTCTGGGAACATTTTGTTTCCTCCACAACCTTTGGTGAAACAAGCAGATTTTAACAAGCTGAACACAAATATGCATTTATTATGTCTATATCACATACCATTTGCCAGAAAAGTGCGATATACATTAAGCATTGTTACGTGTCTGTAGAGGCATAAGCTATAATGGCAATGTTGGTACCAGAAAACAAAACTAAAAATGTTTTGCCGCAGATTTTCGTTTCTAATCACTGTCCGACGCTTCGCAGATGAGAGTCCAACAATAGTCACCCAGCATGGAAGGGTTCCACTTGCTTTGATACCGTTTCTCCATTTTGACAATGTCTTGATGAAACCTTTCACCATGTTCGTCACTCACAGTGCCAAGATTGTCTGGGAAGAAGTCCAAGTGGGAATGAAGAAAATGTATCTTCAATGACATGTTGCACTTCATCAATTTGTATGCCTAAAGCAGATCTTCAACCTGTTTGACATAGTCTGCTGCCTTATAGTTGCCTAGAAAGTTACAAATGACATTCTTGAAGGCTGTCCACGCAACACATTCTGTACCTTGCAGAAGACCATCAAAGTGGCTGTCTTTCATCACAGCTCGGATTTGTGGGCTAACGAAAACACCTTCTTTTATTTTGGCGTCACTTATGCGTGGAAACACTTGCCGCAAATAATCAAAGGCTTTAATTTGCTTATTCATTGCCTTAACAAAGTTTTTCATCAGCCCAAGTTTGATGTGCAAAGGTGGAAGAAATATCTTACTTGGATCCACCAATGGGTCGTGCGCAACATTCTTCTGCCCTGGAACCAACTTCTTGCGGAGAGGCCAGACTTTTCTGACGTAATGTGAATCTCTTGCTTGACTGTCCCACTCACAAAGGAAGCAACAATACTTGCTGTAATCAAGCTGCAGACCCGTAGAATTGCAACTACCTTGAGATCACTACACAAATTCCAGTTGTACCTCGAGTACTCAATGTGGTTCAGTAATAGCTGCATGTTCTCATATGTTTCTTTCATATGAATGGCATGTCCGACAGGTATTGGTGGGTAGATATTGCCATTTTGCAGCAAAACAGCCTTCAAACTTAAGCTTGATGAATCAGTAAACAGTCGCCATTCTGTTGGGTCATGGTCACATCCGAGAGCACAAAACAATCCATTGATGTCACAGCAAAAAGTCAGACTGTCTACTTGGTTGAAATATTTTGTCAAATCTTCATGACGGCTGCAAAATACTGAAATTTTTGTATCAGATGACAAAAGATTCCAGCCTTGCAGCCTTGACCCAAGCAGCTCCGCCTGACTCTTTGATAAAGCCAAATCTCTGACCAGATCGTTCAGCTCTGACTGAGATATTAAATGAGGATTGCTCGCTGTTGATGGCACAAAGTCAGGATCAGCCGCAGCTTCCATCTGCGATGGCTCATCATCATTGCCTACCTCCTCATCCTCAAGTGTCCACACCTCTGGTGGTTTTAGAACAGGAAGACTGTCATCATGCGGCACTGGTCTCATTGCCGATGCAATGCTAGGATACTCAATAAACTTCCTGTTCTTTGATGAGTATCCTGACACATTCATCATGCAGATCTTTCTGTTCCCTCCATATCATTGGGATGGCAAATGGCATGGATGGTCACATACCTTTCAGCCAAGCTCGCAGACTACTGGTGCAAGATGCGCAACATATATGAGGAGCCAATTTTGCACCCGAAGTATAACTCGTATGCCTTCTTAATGAGTGCAGTCAAACTTCTTTTCTGTGCTTCAGAGTTATCTCACCACAGATGTAAAAAAAAAAAAAACGTGTCACGGCTATTATGACATTGGCGCGACATTTCATAAAGTATATGAAATTAAATCCACAAGCTTTAAACTCAACAGTTTTAGCAATACGATTCGCTCATTCACACAGACGTTGCATAGGAAACTATGCATTGCTGCTGTTTATATAAGGCTGTGTCATCATGGAAACAAGTTGGAATCTTTCAGCTGAGCTATGGCTTGCCCAAGCAAGTTCTGGCATGATCAGGCAGAGTTTCTTGGTATATTTTTTAAAAAAGTTAGTCTCTGTTACATGTTACGTTGCTTATGGCCATCAAAAATATGACATGAATTGTAAAAATCATAAAAACTAATGTCCAACAAGAAAATATGGGGTAGATTTTATAAATGTACGCCCACGCGTACTTTTGTTCGTGCACCAGGCGCACACAAAATCCGGAGTTGGCGCATGCAAGGGGGTGCATATTTGTGCACCTTGTGAGCGCCGAGCCCTGCACGCGCTGCCCGTTCCCTCCGAGGCTGCTGCGAAATTGGAGCGGCCTCGGAGGGAACTTTCCTTCGGCCTCCCCCCACCTTCCCTTCCCTAACCCCCCCCCCCCCCCAGCCCTATCTGCACCCCCCCTACCTTTATTGTGAAAGTTACGCCTGCTCCAGGCAGGTATAACTCGCGCGCGCCGATCGGCCGCCACCACGCGATTCCCCGGCCACGCCCCCGAACCGGCACCATGCCCCTGACACGCCCCCCGGAACGCCCCAAATGTCGGACCGCCCCGACACGCCCCCCCTAGCAAAGTCCCGGGAGTTATGCGTGTCCCGGGGCGCGCGCAGGGGGGTTTTAAAAGTGTTACGCGCTAACTTATGCGCATAACACTTTTAAAATCGACCCCTATATGTACGCGAGATTATATTTTAAAATTTCACAATTATTGTAACACAAAAGTGTCCGTTTCTCAAAAACCTTACGTGATGTACAAATTTCGAAGTAATATCTGTGATCAGCATCAAAAAATCTATTTGGAACACCAAAAAGCCTGAAGGAAACAAAAACTTTGTTTACCAGTGAAATCAGTGGTCACTGCTGCAGCCAAGTATGTAGCATTTGTTTGTCTGACCTTTAGCTGCCCAGAGTTAGCCTTACTAACTCGGCATGATTGGAGAGCTTCGTAGTCTGGCAGTGTAGACAGGCTCCAGGTTAAGATGAGCATTTAATGTTTTTGTGTTACTTAGCTGTTTAAAGAGTCCAGAATGGTAAGTATAAATAAATCACTACCACAATGCTGAAAAATATAATGTCCGTGAACCACTTCCTCGCCATCTCTTATTGACTCCCATGGCCGAAGCAAGAGGGACTTATTGCATGTTACAATTTCAGGTATGCCTAATTAATATTTTAAGCAAAAATGACTCAAATTGCCACAAAATGAGTCTTAAAGTACATCCTACCTAGAAAATATTTCCATTATGATATTTTTCTGACTCCCCAACACACATATAAATGCATCATAATCATATTTCTTCAGCTTTGCATTTTGATTTCAAAATTAATCCAAGTTCTTGAAAATTTTGAATTACTGCCTTCAAAGCAATCCATACTACTCCCATTAGGAGAATCCCAATCACATGGCCATAAATATGATTGCTTTCTTTCAGGCATTCTTTGTTGTATAGATATCATTTGGGATTGTTAGATATTGATCAAATAATGTTATCCCATTCTAATTCCAATTTTAATCCCAATGGATGAACTTACAGTAATGTAAAAATCCATCATCATTCTTTTATAGCGAGCAAACACTTCATATCACCTCCCCTCCATGATGCTCTTACCTGATCTGTAAAATGCCAAAAAATGTCCTTAAATACATTACCCTTTTGTGTATGATGTGCTACCCATTCAGCTTCTACCTTCCTTGTTCAAATGCAGCTTCAATGTTCTATAAATCTTGTCTTTATCATATACTTTTTTTCCCATGTATAATAAATTAAAGGGACAGCTTAAAAAGTATATTATGTATTGGGATCTGCTTTTGGTATTTGAATGGAACAAAAAAAAAAAACTGCTTGTTAACAGGATGCATGAATATACAAATGTCTACTGCATAAGGACACATGATGCTTTTGCCACTTTTCATGTGCCCATATGTGGTTCTAAATGAGGTTTTAAATCTGCTAACACAATTATATTCCTAATATTGTGATTTCTGGCAAATGCTGTATTTGGAGATTGTTGTAAAAAGTGATGTAACTTCAACATATATCAATGCAGATTAACTATCCATTCAATCCTGGCTGCATAGAATGAAATTCAAAGTACATGTCACCCATTTGATCTTTGATGTCTTCGTGGTGTCTTGTAGCTATTGTGTGCAATCAGTATATAGGGTTTGGGGTTTTTTTTAAGCCAATCAAGTGCTGGGATACATAAAATCAAAGAAGTGTCTGATGCTGTATTTTAGAGCCTGGTACTAGCCTCTGTGGATTCAAAAATCACAAAAAAAAAATGGTCAAGGAGATGGTGTCGTGAACCTGGCCTAGAAGCAAAGGCAATATTTCCTCATGCTGGAAGTCACAAAATCCTCCCTTTCAAAAGGCACAAACCTGTATTATTCTGGAGTGACCAGAAGACAAAGGCTCCTTAACTAGAAAATCACCAAAAGGATGAATCTTATAGAGGTCCACTCACACATTTACTGAAAAAGGCCTCTGAGAAACCAGGCCATTCTCTTCTGTAATAGGAAGACTCACACATTAATCAGAGGTAAAGGTTAAGTGACACATTTTTTTAGGACTAAGTAAAGGGCACATTTCTAGTGGCAAGGACCTGAGCCACATTTACAATGTACAATAAAACCAGTAGAAGTATTCTCAACTAAAACATCCAAAAATGAAATTTAGAATTTATCCATCTGAAGAATAAAACAAAAACTGACATCACAGTGATTAATCCATGTATTAAACTGATGAAGCTGTTCAACTTTTTTCTTAAATGAGCCTTCTAAGTGTAGTGTGGCATAAGGCCAAGAGTCCTCTCTCTTCATTGACCTATCTATATTTGATGTTTTTGAAAGGCCAGCAGTGACAACTGTTAGAAGCTGTTTCCACTCACTCTCTTATTGCCTTTTTTGTTTGATTAATCATGATGCCTGTACAGTAATTTGTTTTCTTATTTTGATTCTGTGACTGGGATTTCTCAGCCTGCTATATTAGATTGATCCATCTGCCAGCAAGGGTCATAGGCCTCAGCTCTGTTTGCCCAGTGGGTGCTTGAACATCCCCAGTGTTGTCTCCTGCACTTCTGTGAATTGAGAGCCGAGAGCTCCATGCTGCAGGGGAAGCAGGAAGGAAGTGTTTCTGCCTCCCTGCTGCTAATCCCGCCTCCCCCTGCAGCCCACTGATTGGCTGTGGAATCTCTGACCAATAAGCAGCAGGTGACTAGAGAGAAGCAGCAGGCTGGGCCAGACAGGCTTCCTCAGGGGCAGTGGAAATGGAGAGTTCTGCTGATAGAGGGCTCTGGGAAAGGGGAAAAGGGACAGAGGAGCTATGATGGGGGAAGAGAAGGGCTAACAGAACTACTGGGAGATGGGGAGGGAATGTTGGCTAGGAGAGGAACCGTGAGGGGAAGAAAGCCTGGTGGTGCAGCTATGGGAGAGGCAGAAGAGTAGGCAGGCTGTGAGGCTGTGAGGTTTAGCTAAGAGGGCTAAACCAGGGGTTGAGGAGACATGGGCTGTGAGCTGAGAGGGGGATACAAGCTAGGAGAAAGGACAAGGGTTGCAATCAGAAGAGTTGGGCTGAGAGATTAGGCAAAGGCAACTTAGTAGGGTGAGCGAGGTGAAGAAGACTAGGAAAGGAGCTGTGTGGGACAGAGAGAGCAGGGGGTCTGACAGGGGGAGTAAACCAAGAGAAGGTTGTGAGAAGCGATGGAATCTGCATGAAAGGGTGAAGAGACAAATGGTAGGAGGAGGTGAGAGAAGATAATAAGCTGTGGAGAGACAGCTGGCAGTCAGAAAAATATATACACATGGAAAAAAAAATAACAGAAATGATAAAGAAGTGAGAGGAAGACCAGAAAAGAAATGAGGAGGCAGAGAGAGAGAGAAAGCCAAGAGCAAGCAGAAGATAAATTCAAACTACAGACACAAATGATTGGAAGATTATTTTAGATTTGCTGGAGATTTCTATGCTAACTGGATGGGTTCAAGGTGTGGGACAGATAGTATTTGCCTATTTCTTCCAGCCCTGCAATCACCAGGGTAAATGCTGCATTTCACTAGAAGGAAGGGGAAGGAGGTTGTGGTGGCATTCGATGCCATGGGCTGAAAATCTCTCTTAAAAATTGCTCCTCCTTGGCAGCTACAATATTGAGAGGGGCTGAGGTCAAGGTTTGACAAAAATAAAAAAAAATAAATAATAAAAATGATAATTCCCCTGTTATATCTCACAGGATACGAAGGTTATCTCTGGGGTTTCCATGCAGAGAGACGGAAGCACCAGGTGCAACTATGCCCCTAGAACTGGGGATATGCTGACCACCGAGATGCCAGGGCTCAGGATATGCAGGTGCTGGAGTGTCTTATGGGCCTGGAATCTGTGAGTGCCAGGAGAGCGCTGCACGGGAAGGGGAGGAAAGACCATGTCTATAAAAAAAAAAAAAAAGTTGTACCTGAGCTCAGGGAGGGCAGAACACGAAAGTGATCCAAGCTTTTAGAGGAGGGGAACTCACACAAATTGAGAGGTGAGCTGAGCCTGTAACTGAGGGGAAGCCTAGAGTGCTTTTCTAACTCTGCCACCAGACATGAATCATTGTTCCTCCCATCCTGCATTCTGGCCAGCATTCACTTTTTCTACCTGGCTATAAGTTATTTAGTCTTATGTGGAATCAAATTTCACTTTAAAAAAATTTCAAAGCTATTTTCTGTCATTAGTGACGATACCAAGTTGCTAGAAATACTCTCTAATAGCCTTCCATTGATCACCAATAAACATGCAACTGAAGTCCTGCTATCAGGAGATCAATGTCTAGGCTTACATTTTTTTTGCTCAAATATTGCTTAGCCTTCTTCCAAAGATTTTTATTTATTTATTTATTTATTTTGTTCTTGACCACTTAGATTGGCACATAAGCATAATAATCTATTGCAGACGGTTGGAAAAAACTAATCCAACCGATATAAGACGTTTTCTTCCCAGTGCTAAAAACCCAATAACCTCACACCTGGGAGAGACGCATTGCTGCATCTTATAAGCATAAACAAAAATAATTCTCTAGTCAGACAAAGTTTATTTAATTCTACCTCATAGCTGTTTACTATAGTTAGTATCTGGATTATTAGTATTATGTCTCTGTATCCTATGGGGTAGAGTTTAAAAGGAGCGTGCGTGGCGTACATGTGCGAGCGCTACCTGGTACGCGCAGATGTGCACCCGATTTTATAACTTACGCGCGCAGGCAAGTTATAAAATCAGAGGTCGGCGCGCACAAGGGGGTGCACAATTATGCACCTTGCGCACACCGAGCCACACTGCCTTCCCCAGTATCCCCTAACTTGGCCTTCCACCCCTTCCCCTAACCTTTCCTCCCCCTAGCCCTACTCTAACCCCCCCCCCCCCCCCCCAAATTTTTAATTTATCTTTTGCGCCTGCCTCTAGGCAGGCACAAGTTGCTTGCGCCGGCAGCGTGCCAGCACGCGATCCTCCGACACAGCGGCAATGGCTGCTGTGTCGGAGGCCTCTGGCCCCACCCCCGCTCTGCCCCCGGACCGCCCCTTTTGTAAAGCCTCGGGGCTTTACACGCGTCACTGGGCCTTTTTAAAACAGGCCCAGCGCTCGTAACCCTTTTAAAATCCGACCCTATTTGTCTTTTAAATATCCAAGGCAGGAACTCAATAGGAGTCTACCCAGATACTGCTGTTCTGTTTGCTCCAGTATTTGATATTATGAAACATCTGCCACTCCACTACAGCCCTAAGCTGCCACACATAGAAATAAACTTTAAAATTTGTCATTACAAGGTTTCTCTGATCTTGAGAATCAAATTAAACAGATTGGGCTATGTGGGATGACTTGATTTTCCAGATATAGTCAAATTAGTTTTGAAAGCTCTTTTGCACTTGATATTTTATTTCAGTAGAGAGGATCTGAAACAGAAAATTTACTCTAGGCAATATATTCATTTTGATGCTGGCAATACAACCCATCCAAACAAAATTATATCTTGATCAGCATACTAGATCTTTATAAACTGTTTAACAAAAGGATAATTTTTCTGAAATAATTCATCTCTATGCAATATTATCCTTATTCCTAAATACTGCAAATTCTCCTTAGCACAATTAAAATGAAAATTGTGTTTAAATTATTCATCAAAGGACAAAGTAGCTTAATATTCAAAGCTTCAGATGTTTCCATATTAACTTTTAAAGCCTAAAACTTTCCCATATACATCCATTTCTTTCATAAGCACAGGCAAGATTCTAAAGGGATTAGAAATAAGGACACTTTGTAATCTTTCTGACCTACTAGTGTACATGAAACATCAGGGTCCAATTGGATTTTCTCCACCAATGGCTCAATCGCCAAAGCAAATAGCAATTGACACAGAGGGCATCCCTGCCTCACACCTCAACCAAAAGAAAATAAATTTCAGTAGCCTCCATTTGCTTTCATGCAGTAATGTGGATTATTTTCAAATACATTTAAAAGAAAATGCTCTCCCAATCCCCTTTTTTTTTTTTAATACCCATTTCATAAATTGCCAATGGACCTTACAAAAATGATTTTTCCAGCATTGATGGTTGTTATGGAATATGTTCCACCTCTGCTGCAGATGTTGGCAATTTTGTGAATATCATTTGTCGCTTGCCTACCCTGAATAAACTCTGATTGGTCTACGATGATTACTGAAGGCATGACCCCTGATAAACAGGGAGGACAATGCTCAAAAAGCCATTTAGCCAGGTAAATACAGATTTCCTTAGGTAAAAAGGCCTCCTGAAAATGGCCCAGCATCTACAAGACTAAATGTACGGGCATTCCTCCACTATGCACATATATGGTCATTTTCACCTTCAGAGAAGGCATTGCCTGGGGCGGGGAGTGGGTGTTTAGGTAGGGGAGGAAAACAACACCGATAGGAGTGAATTTTCAAAAACGGTCGCGCAACTTAAATTAGCACATGTGCACGTAAATGGCTCGTGTAGATGTCATTTTATAAGCATCGAAAGTACGCGCATATTTTTGGTTTCGTGCGCACAGGTCCCTGCACAAGAAAGGAGTGGTCTAGGAGAAATCCAGGGCAGGGGGAGGGGGGGGGGCAAGAGAAATGCACATACATTGCTATTTTATAAGAGAAGCAAAAGAAAAGGGAAGCAGGAGCTCGATGTTACAGTGTCCAGCCTCTATATGAGCATGATATATGAGGCTTATATCTATATTATATATATTATATATGAGCATGATATATGAGGCTTATATCTATATTATATATATTATATATGAGCATGATATATGAGGCTTATAAATATATTATATATATTATATATGAGCATGATATATGAGGCTCAGTCAAAGTTCTAAAAACTTTGACATAACTTTTCCATGCCGGGCCCCATCCGATGACGTCACCCATGTTTGAAGACTACCATCTTGCTTGTCCTTGCGGAAAATCCAACACAGTTTGCCAAAAGGATTCCTTCCTCCATGGAACAAACCTTTTACCATTTGCAGCAGAATTGCCATTTCCAGCCAGCATCTCCAGCATGCCCAGTCTAAAGTGTCCCGATGATGGGCCAAGAAATCGAACCAATAAAGGAAGGCTACAGTTTATCTCTATATAGATCATTGCTTCCATCAATACATAATGTAAAGGGTTCTGCCTTTACAAGGTCAAGTACAGCACTGGTACAGTGCGGTGCAAGCACGTTGTTAATTATGGCTGCAGTCTTGTGAAGTCCACAAGCAAATTGCTTGGCAGTGCTAGATTTGCTGAACAGCCTTTTAAACAGTGGACCTGCATGATCTGCTGCTGCTAATGGCAGGTTGTGCTTGATTAAAACCCTACTAAAAAAATATCTCAGCCTCAGTTGTTTTCTGAGAAAGATCATAATTTAAACCTGCAAAATGTAATCTGGTCTGCTTTTTATCCTCCAGCACATTATTCTCTGCTTTTGTGATGTACTTTCTATGTGACCTTTGCAATCACCAAGACCCTTGTGTGTAATGGAAATATCTGAGAAGCAAACTGAACAAAATATAAAGTCACTTCCCTTACGTGATCTTTTAAGAACGGGATATTCAGCAGAATAGCTATCCTTGTAGGTGCAGCTACATTTTCTTTGTGACACCTTGTCAGAATTTTAATTAACCAGCTGACCCAAACCGTGATCTGCGAGATCCACAAAATTTCTCACTGGAATAGTTTCTCTTTAAAAGTCAGAGAGCTCTCTGTTGGACAGTGCTGCAGGAAAATATAACTACTGCCCTACAAAATATACTATACTAAGAAAGCACTGAAAATGTTCAGATACTGCATGCACCCTAGACGTGGCTGCATGGACTTCCCCTCTCTCCTGTTTTTCCCTTCTCACCTCAGATACAATCTCTTATCCTCTACCCCAGCGATTCTCAACGGGTGCGTCGCGGCACACCAGTCTGTCGCCAAGCACCGGCAGGTGTGTCGCATGCTGCCCGCTCTCTCATTGCTCTTCTCTCCCCTTCCCCCACCGAGCGAGAGGCAGACATTCTTCCACTGCCGCCGTTGCTGCCCGGGCTGTCAGAACATTCAAACCGGGCCAGACGAGAACGGCAGCAGCAGCAGCGTTCGTTGAAGCCGGCCACTTCACTGTGGCCTTTTCTTCTTCCCGCCCCCACGGCCTGGAAGAGGAAGTGATGTGTGTAGCAGGGCATGCGGGAAAGAAAAGGCCATGCTGCATTGAAAAGTAGCGGCAGCCTCGGCCCGAAGCAGCAGCAGCGCAGGCCTGGAGCAAAATCAGAAGCAGCCAGCGATCAGCAAGGGAGACAGCAGCTTTAACCCCCACGGTCATGGGATTCATGAATCCCATGACCCCCACGGTCATGGGATTCATGTGTGTGTGTGAGAGAGAGAGAGAGACTGGTTGGGGAGATGATTGGTGTTTGAGAGACAGAAACTGGTCCTGAGGGGGTGACTGGTGTGTGTGTGTGTGAGAGAGAGACAGAGACTGGTTGTAGCCCAAAGGAAGAGGACCGTGAGGACAGCTTCAGTAGCCACTGCTGCTTCTGGTGTGTGCTACTGGCCAGCAAGGGAAAGGAGTAGGAAAGCTGCTGGAAACGGTAAGTAAAGGAGGCTTTTTAAGTTCATTTTCTTGATTGACTGCCATTTTAATTATTGGGTAGTATGTGATGTGTCTGCTGTTTTGAAATATTTTATTAGTGTTTGGAGAATTTTTAAGAGTTTTGTTTGTGGTGTCCTTTGTGTTGCTGTTATTGAGATAACACCAGAATATCTTTTTTATATGGTGAGTTGGATGGGAAAGGTTCTAGTTCTGCTTTATATCCATTGCTGAGAGTGGGCAGTGGGGGCTTCCTGTGGATGCAAAGTGTACATTTACATTTACCTTGTGACGGTCATGTGTTCAGCGGCTCACGCTTGTGAACCCCATCTATCAGATGTGTCCTGACAGATGAAAGGTAGAGAACCACTGCTCTACTAACCCTTCCAATGCAAACCTTTTCTCGTCTCTTCTCTCTTCCCCCCTGCCTACACAGACCTTCTTTCTCCTCTTACTGCAGACCTTTTCACTTCCTGCTGCAGACCTAGTCCTTCTCTTCCTCCTCATTCTTTTTTCTTCTTCTTCCTCCCACCATTGCAGACCATCTCTCCTCCCTCCACCACTGCAGTCCTTTTTCCTTCTCTTCCTCACACTGCAGATGTTCTCTCTTCCCCTCTGCCACCACAGGCCTTCTTTCTCCTGCCACTGCCGACATCATCTCTTCTCTTCTTCCTTCTCCCACTGCAGATGTTCTCTCTTCTCTCCTTACCCATGCCACTGCAGGTCTTCTTCCTTCTTCCACCCTCCCACCGTGACCCAAGGATCCCTATTGCCCTCTTTCCCTAACCCCTGCTTAATTTGTGGATCTCCGGTCCTCTGCCCGTCTAACCTGGCTATGCCCCCCTTCCATGGGTGCCTCAGTGTCACCAAGAGTTTTGATCTAATTCCCCTTCCCCACAGACACCATCTATTCTATGCTATCCTGTGCATGCCCTCTCACAGAAAAGGCCTTGATTCAGCCCCTCTCCGCATTTATCTTTATCATCATTATTAATCAATCAATTCATCATCATCAATCATTATTACAATCTTCAGTTCATCATCATTAATAATAATCAAATCATTATTCACCAATTCATCACCATTATCATTTATTCAATCAATTCATAATTATTAGTCATTGATAAATAATATTGATGAATTTATCATTGATTATTATTAATAATAATAATAATAATAATAATGATAAATTGGTTATTGATTAATAATAATAATAATGATGATGATGATGATGAATTGATTGATTAATAATCATCAATTCATCATCATCATCAAATCACTGACCTGGGCCCTACCTCTCCTCTTTGACTACTCTGAGGCTACTGTATGGGGACTCGAGGAGCTCAGCAATCCGGGGTATGCAGAGCTGCAGGCACTTCTCCCGGCCTTAAAATAAAAACACACCACGGGCCCTGCAAACCTCATGCAGTCTCTTCTTCACCCCATGGCTGTTCCTTGGGCATCGCCATTCCATCAGTTCACTCAACATCCAATCCTTACTCCCTGCTCCAGGCCAGCTGACAGATGCAGTGCATATGTGCAAGCGTGCAACGACAGCAGCTCCAGCATGCGGCCACACACGGGCCAAAACAGCGAGTACGTGCACAGCAAGACTAAAGAGAAGCAGGCAGCGGCACTGCACCTGATCCTCTCTGGAGATTTTATAGCCCTGCCCGCAGACCCATTCATCTGTGTAAATAGCCGGAGTCCCCTAGCTTAGTCCGGAGAGTTCACATGTATGTACATAATGGCTTGCTACAGAAACATTCAGCTCAGCCGGCCATTTCCTCTCTGATGCTGAGTTCAGAACCTTTTTAGTTCAGTTACTGGGCTATCTTCAGGACTCGCAAGAAAGTGACAAAAGGGCTTCTTATTAGAATTAGGCACAGGACCCAGAAACTGAATATATTTTGGCTTCCAAATCAAGGGGCCAATGTAATTAATTGAACATTAAAACTGTGGGCTGAAGTTTCTTAATGCACAAGCTAATTTTTTCTTAAATTCAGGATGCAATAAACTAATGGTATGCTAATACATCAGGAGTTAAAAAATGTGCACAAACCTGAAAATGTGTGCAAAGTAAAGGTTTGGAGTGAATTTTAAAATATATGAGTATCTGGGCTGCACACGAGCAATTCGTGTTTTAAAAGCCAGAAGTTACGTGCGTGTCTACACGGGTGCATGTAAAAAAAAAAAAAAAGGAGCAGAACTAAGGTGTTTCGAGATCATTCTGAGGCAGGCCCAAAAACTCTTAGTGTAAATCCATATTTTAAATCTGGTGGCCATAGTAGTCGGTGGCTTGTTAGCCGTGTATATTTACTACAGCTCCGAATGAGGTGCTTGTCTGCAGATCTCGTTTTTTAGGCCTAACACGTCAGAGTGAGGGGTCTGGGTCAACTGGGGGAAGGGTGGGGGGGAGGGGAGTGAAGGCTGAAGAACCAGAGGGGTCTGGATGACCTTGAGATAGACTGGGCAAACTGGTGGACTACTTGGAAAAACATGTCCTTCACGCGAGCATGTATTAAAATCCACTTACCTGCATGAGTTAAAGCCGATAAAGTCCTAAGGAAGATGCGCAAAATACCCATAGTACTTTGAATGTGTGCATAAAATACCAACTATAGGTCCTGGCACTGAGACCTTTGCTTCTGCCCATAGATGAACACTAGCACTGGAAACTTTACTCTGTCTCAGAACAGGGGTTAGGAAAACCTGGCGCTAGGAAAACCTGAGTTAAGCCAGGGCACCTCTCTGCATTGTGGGGTAATAGTTATTAGTTAATGCCTTCATTTGCTAGGGATTTCCATGCAAGGGCACTAAGCAGTGCACACAGTTCTATGCACACATCTTTTGTGCACAAAGTTCCCTGCTGCATCAGGATTAAAATTTGCACACAAAAAAAATGTGCACACAGTTGCGGGTAAGACTGTGCCCTCTGCTGGTTGTGCCTTATTGCCGCAAGCCAGTTGGGTTTTAAAGATTTCCACGCTGAATGTTCATGAGATGCGTTTGCCTGCACTGCCTCCACTGCGTGAAAAAGCATCTCAAGCATATTCAATTGCAGATATCCTGAAAACTTGACTGCCTTGCAGCATTTCAGGACTGGAGCTGCCAGCCCCCTTTTCATTTGTTTTTCAACTTTTCGCCTGTTGTATTCTTATTATTATTCATTTATATAGTACAGTGTTTCCCAAGCCTCTCCTGGAGGCACACCTAGTCAGTCAGGTTTTTTAGGATTGCCACAATGAATATGCATACACTAAGTCACCAATGTATGCAAATGTAACTCATGCATATTCATTGTGGATGTCCTGAAAACCAGACTGGTTAGACGTGCCTCCAGGAAATACAAGGGCTCGCGCACTCATATGCGCACCCGCCCCTAACAGCGCGCCGCCGGGATGGGAACACTCACCGTCCTCCAGCGCCGGTCTTCCTGGGCACGTCGGGTGTGGGCCTCTCGCGAGAGTGCGCCCCCCCTGACCGACGTGTCCATGGCATCATCGGCCTGCGACGCGCACCAAAGAGCGCGTCGCAGAGCCGATAAAACCCAGCCTCGCCGCTGCCATCACAAGCGAACATCCCTTTCTCTACCGGACCGCAAGTATTGAGATTTGGAGTGCGGGGGGACACGGAATGCCTCCAAAAAAATCGGCGATCCGAGGAGGAGGGGCAAGGGCTGCAAAGTAAGGCCCATTATAAAAAAAAAAATGGGGGGGGGGAATGCCGGCGGCCTGCCCAGCGGCAGTCAGAACGCGTGGCATACACGTGGTTTCCCCCCCCCCCCCACCCACCTTCAATATCAATTTTTGTTTCTTTAAAAAAAACATTTTTCTGCTGCACTTTTGCTACCCCTCCCTGGTTAGAGAGGGCACACTGAGCCCTAGATAAAAAAAAGAGGGAAAGGAAGAGATCAGCCACGCTTACGGCGGAAGACCTGAGTACTGCGGCCGCAAGACACTGTAATTTAAAAGAAGAGACCGGCGGGAGTATTTCAAAGAAGGTGGGTTATCCTACACCATGGCAGCCGTCCCGAAGGAAGCTGCGGACAAAACTGCACTGGAAAACAAGAAAGCAACGGCCAAGCCACGCGCATGACAGACTGCCAGCAGACAAAAGCGCAAAAGAGCGGAATGCGAGTGTGTCAAACTCGCTGAAGTGGCAAATAACAACAGAGATGGTACAACAAACATACCCCCTACAGCAGAACAACAGCAGCCTGGGCCACAAACACAAGAACTGGTCCAAAGGAAAAGCCTGACTGAGCAGTCAGTGACACAGAGTCAGACTGCGACACAGGGGCCCAATAATGCAGAAAATTTGGTCACGGCAACCGGCTGCCCCACCAACACGAGCGGAGGACAGACGCTGGCAGGACCTGCGAGCAATCAAATACAGAACGTTCCACAGCCCCCCTGGAACATGCTAGTACCATTCTGGCCTGGTGCAAATCCATTCACCAATTGGAACATGGGTAACGTGGGCATACCCGCGAACAACCCACAGCAGCCCCCCTGGGGATGGTGGGCATGGCCAGGGCAAACAGCCACAGGACAAACAGCCGCTGGCAACACAGCCGAAAGCACAGCACCAAGGCAAGAAATCAGCCAGAGAATGCAAACTGCAGAGTCGAGCTCCGCGCAACTTAACACGACCACCTCTGTCAACACGGCTCCGACGACTCAGGTGGTGGCAGAAGAATCCACCAATGAAAGAAACAACAAAGGCGGGCGGCACACAATTGCTGATCCATAACAATCATACCCCACTCAGTAGATACCAGTTCGCTGCAGTCCTCATTTTGGCAATTCAACAAATAGGACTCAACACTAAGGAATTCGGGACCCACTCGTTCAGGATAGGCGCGGCTATCAGCGTCGAACAAGCCGGACTATATATAGACGCCATTCAAAAAATTGGGAGATGGAAGTCAGATGCTGTCTACACGTATATCAGGCCAAGTGTACTGTGACCACATAACCTCATTTGTGAACCTCTTTTACAGAGACACCACAACGGCAAAGGTCTGTCTGGATTATCGGACATTCCTTTGTTCACTGGGCAGCCGAGAGGGCGCAGTTTCACTCTTATGGGACTCACTTGGGTCTAGCGTCAAGAAACATGAGAATCATACGGATGGGTCATAAAGGAATGACCTGGGATCAGCTTCTCCAGAGAATGCAGCACAGTAAAGACAGGTTGGCTGACCCAGATGCCGTGGTCATTCACCTCGGGGGCAATGATTCTTGTGTGATTTCAGACGCATACCTGTGATGCAATCCAACTGATTGAGTCAACTTAAGAATATGCCATTTTTAAGCCTGTTCAGCCCCTGAAGCAGCCCTCTAATGGGCGAAACTCAGGCCTAAAGTCGGGCAATCAATAAAGCATTTCCGAAGGACTTTCGGCTACTCTTTGCTTTGTTTCCCTGGGAACTATGTCATGCATAGATTTAATAAGAAGCATTAAACAGGATTGGAGCGAATTGGTTGCCATTTTTCCTAATTCCTGCATGATGTGGTCAGATATTATACTGTGACAGAAATGGCGGGATAACAGGTTATGGAAAAGAGGTCGAAAAAGGTAAACCAACAAGTCGGATGTTGGGCCACCAGGCTCGAAGGGCGGCACATACACCATGACTGGGCGGAAGACACATGTGAAGATTTATACAGGCCTGATCATATACACGTATCAGATATTGGCATTGACCTGTTCAACAATTCCATTCAGGAAGCCACTGAACAATTCTTAGGTTGAGGCCGCAGCTTAGGGGGGGCATGAGGCAAGTGCTACTACCTCATGCTGGTGCCGGGTGCACGAGTCGGGGCTGAATTTGGTAGGCCGGGGACGGAGCCCCCTTGCTAGGATGAGCACGGCAAGGGGCCGGTGGAAGGGGCCGCTTTGCTTGGAGACACGGCGGATGGCACCCTGCACTATTGGTTAGATACAGATATGATGAGAGACTCATGCATCTCAAGGTTATATAGTTGTTGAAGTCTTAATTATATAATAAAGCTGTGGCCTTTATTACCACCATAAAATGTTTTTGCCTCATATTGTTCCGCATTGTGTCAGCGATTCCCGATTGCAATAGCGAACGGAGAACTGCCCCGAGCATTTGCGGTCACGATGTTAATATAAGGGCTTGCGCTCATATGCGTACCCGCCCCAAAGGGTGCACCATCGGGATGGGAACACTCACCGTCCTCCGGCGCCGGTCTTCCTGGGCACGTTGTGCACGGGCCTCTCGCGAGAGCGAGCCCCCCGCCGACCGAAGTACCCATGATGTCATCGGCCTGCGACGTGCACCAAAGAGCGCATCGCAGCGCCGATAAAACCCAGCCTCACCGCTGCCATCGCCACTTTTCAGCAGCAGCGACGGCAAGCGACCCCACCCACCCCCATCTCAATCGTATATATGCATGTATTAGAAATAGCAAATAACCGTTAAATCATCTCTAGAGTGTTTGTTTATATTATAACATTGCTAATGGCTCTTGACTTCTACTGTTTCAATTTTGTTTCGTTCTCGGTTAATTATTACAGTGTACAAATGTAGCAACACACGTCGCAGCTTTATGCAGGTGCACGAGTCAGGGCCGAATTTGGTAGGCTGGGGATGGGGCCCCCTTACTTGGATGAGCATGGCGGGGGACCGGTGGAAGGGGCCGCATTGCTTGGAGACACGGCGGGTGGCACCCTGGACTGTTGGTTAGATACAGATATGATGAGAGACTCGTGCATCAAGGTTATACGGTTGTTGAAGTGTTAATGATATAACAAAGCTGCGGCCTTTATTACCACCATAAAAAGCTTTCGCCTCATATTGTTCTGCATTGTATCAGCAATTCCTGATTGCAATAGTGAACAGAGGACTGGCGGCGGTCGCGACGTTAAGGTTTGGGAAACACTGATATAGCACTGCAAGGCATATGTAGCATGGTACGGACACACAGAAGAGAGAGACTCTGCTCCATAGGGTTTATACTCCAGTCAAGACACACAGACAAGACAACGGGTTCTGAGAGCTGTGTTACCAGGGGAAAAAAAATGGTTAACGACAAAAAGGCCATAGGCAGAAGAATTAAGGTTCAAGATTTCATTGCATCCTCACAGAGCTGAGATTTTAAGCATGGTCTAACTCATTGATTATGCCTTATAAAGATCAATCAGCCATAGAATTCATTGTACTTTTGCTAATGCCAACATCTATCCCATTGTTTTCTTTTGATGCAGTGATCAAAACAGAACCTACTCCAAAAGATGATTACATCAGAGCATGCTCTCCTGCCGCGCGCTGGGTCCAGGGTATTTTTAGCACTTTCACAGATGCAGGCTGTGTTAGCATAAAATATGTTCTGTGAGGCAGATAGGGAGGCAGACATTCAGCTGAGGACAACAAAATTAAACAGAAAGAAATGGTTATCACGAAAAACAAAAAACCTGTCTGGGACTATAGCTAACATGTTCTTAGCATCCATTGTTTTCCAACCTAGCACGCACTCTACAAAGATTAAATCCGCAAAACAGCAGATTGACTTTTATTGTATGATCCAGTCCGATTACGGCTGCAGTTCAAGGAAATGATTTAAGGTGCATTGATTGGCGAGGCACCTCTAGGACATACGAGTTGGCAGTATTTAAGCCTGAAGCTATGCTCTCATTATCAAAGTCAAACTGTCTGAGCTCTCTTGCTTTTGTCTGCCAAGTGTTTTACTCAAAACTTTGCCTTTGTCACTTATCTGTGAAGGCAGAGAAGCTCCATGATGCTTCTGGTGACAAAAAAAACCCCAAAAAACAAAACAAACGTGCAAGAGAAAATCTTTTGGCTAAGAGAGGCCTTGTGCACAGTTTATATAATTTCTGGGTTTTTAGCTCGCCTTTCTAAATAATGTTTGAGGTGGATTACAGCATTAGTAGTATCCCTGTCTCAAAGAGCTTACAATCTAAATGGGTATCTGGTAAAAATGAAAGGTAAAGTGACTTGGCCACCATGAGAGGGCATATCAGTGGAGGACATGAGATTTGAACCCTGGTTCTCAGCACATTGCTTTAACCAACAGGCCACTCACTACCTCATGGCTTGGGGGTCTTCTAAAATAAGCATTTGAACAAAAATGTATCAAAATTGCTTGCTAAGAGCTGTAAAGAGTTGGCATATATTTCACAAATTTATAGCTACATCACAGAGCTTCAGTTTTTCGGAGAAGCTATAGAAATGTGTACATAAATAAGTACTGAATGGTAGGCTGTATGCAAATTTGAAACACTGTATAATTAGCAACTGTATGATTGTAATCAGTTCCTCTGATACTATGATTTATTTACATAAAATGCTTTGGCTGTTTCATTTTTAATAACTGGTGCAACCACATTTTTCAGAGGGGGTAAACGTAGCAGAGAAAGAGGTCTGAAAGGCTGCTGAATCAGAGAATGCATGCTGATCTGTACAGTGGTATATATACTAAATCTGACACAGCTCAGAGAGATTTCTCTCTCTCAGCCTGCACAGCGAGGTATTACTGTCCTTCATTCAATATTTATCCCTGCTTGGAGCTGAAAACGAAGCAGATTATAAATGTGTAAGCCCTTGACAGGGCACATAAAATGAGGGCTGGAATTCCCTATTGTTTACGGGTCCAACCCTTCCATCTTCCCAGCAGGCCATGCAGATGGTGAAGGCGACCTGATGGGGACAATAGGCTTATATCGCAAGCCTCCTTTTACCTTCTACACTATGGACAAAGAGGATAACACCCCACTCTCCTCCATGATCTGACCCCCATCCAGAAGATCGTGATGGCTCAATAATGGACACTGATGCACTGTATCAGATTTCAAAACCAAACTGCACCTTTATTTTCTTGCATTTCCAGCCAGTCAAGAACTATGTAGATGGATGAGCTGTTTTAACACTGCATTACTGTACATATCAGACAAGCATGGGCTTTCATATCAGCACAGATCATAATCACAGCTGACCATAAGACTATTCTATCCACCACCTTTTCTCTCCTTCCATGCTGTGGGAGAGTTGGGGGGGGTTTTTTTCCCCTGTCAGGCATACCCACAGCAAAATTCTTATCCAATGTGCACCAAATACATAATCACAAAATTCCATGACGTTACATTTGTAACGATACTGGCTGCTAGGCAGCCCTACTCCTGCCAGGAGGGGCCTTCACTGGGCCATGTTCGGACCCACTCTAGCCTCCTCCTCCTCGAAGGCCTTATGATGCAGCAAGGCCAGCCCCATAAAACTCTCCCTCATAGATTACTCCCTGTCAGGAGTCTCTTTTCTGCTTCTGCCTCTTGTCCATGTATTCTTTGCCTAGTGACCCTGTTCTGGGACTCCTTGTTCTTGTACGCCTTGCCTAGTTCTTTGCTCTGTCTTGTGTTGGACCTTTCTTGTCAGTGTGTTCTTAGCTTTGCCTTTCCTGCATTAGGCCTTCCAGTGGCTTTCCTTGCCTGCATGTTCTTAGCTTTGCTCCTATCCTGTGCCAGTGGCCCCCATATTGACATCACTTCACTGGCTCCCTATTACTGCACGCATTGCCTACAAATCAATGACCATCATTCACAAAATTCTAAATGATGACCATCAAGGACTGAATAGTTTAAACATAACCCCCCAGAACCCTCAAAGAAACCTACGTTCAAACAACACAGGATACTTAAGCATCCCCCCCATCAAAGATGCACATCTAACAACTGCAAGAGAGAGAGCTTTTTCTATCGCCTCCCCTAAACTCTGGAACACCCTTCCTAAAGCACTAAGAACCCAGCACAACCTGAAAACTTTCAAAAAGGACCTAAAAACTTTTATGTTCCGCAAATTCTTCAGACTCTCAGACCTCGGATATTCCCAACTCTCAAATGAACTCGCATCTATAAACCTCTTATTACCTGCTCTCCACCCTGAACCCCCTCTCCCTCCCTTCCAACCTAGTAATGCTTTCTGAACTTGAAACATTTTCATATCTACTATTGTTAACACTGGTTTACTGTTGCACAACTGCGAAGAATTATGTACTGTTCACTTGGTTTTTACTGTTGCCTAACTACTAAGTTATACATAATCTGAAAACCGTTATGATGGCTCTACCGAATGACGGTATATAAAACTCAATAAATAAATAAATAAATAAATAAATAAAAGTCACTAAGGCCTGGAGCTCACTGACCCTGTGCACTAAAGTGACCGCTACCAAAATTATGACCTTCCGGATCAGGTATTTCAGGTCATAGGTACGCAGGGAGCTTTCATCAGTTGAGCGAGCACCACGTTGAGGTCCGAAGACACAATGGGAGGCCTTAGGGGAGGCTTCAACTGAAGCAGGTCCCGCATGAAGCTTACAACTATGGGCTGTACAGAGATGGGCGTACCATCTATACCCTGGTGGTGTGCTCCAATAGCACTCAAGCGAACCCTAACGGAGTTAGTTTTTAAGTCAGCCTCCGATAGGTGCAGAAGGTAGTTAAGCAGTTTTTCTGTAGAGAAGGAGAAAAGATCTAGGGCCTTCTGCTCACAGCACACAGAAAACCTCCTTCACTTTAGTCCATAGGACTTCCTAGTGGAAGGCTTTTTAGAGCTAGGAGGACCCAAGACACATCGTCGGGGAGATCAAGCGGCTGCAGGATCAACCTCTCAACATCCAGGCTGTGAGCAATAAGGCCTGGAGGTTGGGATGTTGTAGCCTGCTCTGATCCTGCATGATGAGATCTGGGGAAGGCCCCAGATTGATTGGTTCCCAGAAGGACAACTCCAGTAGCAGTGGGAACCAGACCTGTCTCAGCCAATGGGGGGCTATGAGGATCATGGTCCCACAGTCCTGTCTGAACTTCAGGAGAGTCTTTGTGACCAGAGGGAGCGGAGGATACATGTACAGAAGACCCTTGTCCCAATGGCGAGCAAAGGCGTTAAAGGCTGGTTTGCCATCCAACTTGTACAGGGATGAGAACTGAGTCACCTTCCTGTTGCAGGGGGACATGAACAGGTCCACATCTGGGTTCCCCCAGAGACAGAAGATCCAGTTCGCTAACCCCTGGACTGAAGGTCCAACTCAATCTGTCCCATATGCCATTCTCCGTCCTGGCCAGGTACATGGCCCGGAGCACCATCCCGTGGGACAGGGTCCAGGACCAGATCTGTACCACTTCTTGACACAGGAGGTATAACCGCATGCCTTCCTGTTTGCTGACATACCACCTGGCAACTTGGTTGTCTATTTGGATAAGGACAATTTTGTTGGAAAGACAATCCCTGAAAGCCCATAGAGCGTACCTGATCACCCGGAGCTCAAGGAAGTTGATTTGATACTGAACTTCCTGAGCGGACCACAAACCCTGGGTGCAGAGCCCCTCTACATGGGCACTCCATCCTGGGGTGGATGCATCTGTGGTAAGGACAATTTGAGTAGGGGGATTTTGGAAAGACATTCCCTGCTCCAAATTGGAAAGAACGTGCCATGAGGATAAGGAGTCCCGGAGGGACGGTGTGATGCAGATGCTGTCCTGAAGGTTCTGGGTGGACTTGCGCCCCTGCGACCTTAAGGTCCATTGGGCTCTGTGCATGTGCAAACGTGTTAAGGGAGTGGCATGGACGGATGTGGCCATATGGCCCAGCAGCTTCAATATATGTGCTGGATTGACACCTGCTGGCTCTGCAGAGTCACCTCCGCTATGGACACCGAGGTGACCACCCTTGCATGTGGCAGGAAGGCCTTTGCCTGACCCGTGTCTAGCAGGGCTCCTACAAACTCCAACTGAGGTGATGGGCTGAGGTGAGACTTTGGGTAATTGATGATGAACCCTAGTGACTCCAGCACCCGGATGGTCAAATGCAAGGACCGATCTGCCCCTGCCCGAGAGGCGTTCTTGACCAGCCAATCATCCAGCTAAGGGAAAACATACACTCCCAGTCTGTGGAGGTGTGCCTCCACCACAGCCAGGCATTTCGTAAAGACACGTGGGGCCGACGTTAGCCCGGATGGCAACACTCTGTACTGGAAGTGCTATTTTTCCACCACAAATCTGAGATACTTCCTGTGACCTGGGAAGATCTAGATGGAGCATAGCCAGTTCCCTTTTTGCAAGAGGGGAATCAGGGTACCCAGGGGAACCAATTTGAACTTTTTTTTTCTTAGAAACTTGTTCAAGGCCCTCAGGTCTAGGATGGGACAGAGTCCCCCTGTTCTCTTTGGAATCAGGAAGTACCAGGAGTAGAATCCCTGCCCTCTTTGTCCTTGTGGGACAGGCTTGACCGCTCTGGCTGTTAAGAGGGCAGAGAGCTCCCAAAGAAGTACCTCCTGATGTACTATTGGCCCCCAAAACATGCAAGGAGGAGAATTTGGACACCCAATAGGTTCAATCGGTACCCCTGGTGGATGATAGACAGAATCCACTGGTCTGAGGTTATACTGGGCCACCAATTCACAAAGAACAGTAGCCTGCTCCTGACAAAGGGGTCCAGCATCTTGGGTAAAAGTGACTAGCTGATGCTCCCTATGATCCAGTCAAAACCCCATCCTGGGATTTAGCTGGGGCACTGGCTGAGACTTGGGAACCCGCTGCTATCTGGGATGGCCACAAGAGCTCACCTTCTGGGAACGGGAGCGAGGGGCCGGAAGATACTACTTCTTCTGGCAGAAGAAAGAATTCCTCTGGCCATACCTTGCCGACCTCCTGGCTGAGGAGGACAGGTCTGAAGTGCTAGCAGAGACTTATTGGAGGGTCTCATGGTGATCTCACAACTGAGCCACTGCGTCTCTCACCTTATCTCTGAAGAGATTTTCCCCTTTGCACGGCAGGTCGGCAAGTCTTTCCTGTACCTCCGGTCGGATATCCGAGGCCCGCAGTCATGCCATTCTGCGGGCACCAACTCCCACTGCAGAGACTCTCACAAACATCTTGAAAACATCATAGGTGGAGTGCACCTCGTGTTTTCCACACTCCAGGCCCTGACGCACCAGTGACAGGAAGGTGTCTTGCTGCTGTTGAGGTAGCTGCTCAGCCATCTACTGCACCTGCTTCCAGAGCTTGCAAGAGTTTTGGCTCATGAAGAGCTGGTAGGAGGCAATGTAGGCAATGAGCACAGCCCCCTGAAAAATCTTTCTCCCAAGGGCACCCAGCGCTCGTCTTCTCTCCCCAGGGGTGCCAAGGCATGGGTCTGAGAGCACTTTGCCTTCTTGAGAGTGGATTCAACCACTACCAATTGGTGTGCCAGCTGACACTTGTCGATTCTGGTAACCTGCTGGATGAGGTAAACCCCTTCCAACTTCCTGTAAACAGGAGGAACCGTGAGGGGGTGTACCCAAATTCTCAACAGCAACTCCTTAAAGATCTCGTGCACTGGGACAGCCATGATCTCTTTAGGAGTCTCCACAAACTGGAGGATCTCCAGCATTTTGTGCCGGGTGTCTTCCTCCGTCATTAACTGAAACAGGATGGCTTCTGCTATTGCTCGCACAAATCCTGTGAAGGTCAGATCCTCAGGGGGAGACCTCCCTTCACTCCTCTGGAGGAGAAGGTTCTTCCAAGTCTTCTGAGGAGGATTCCGCAGTGCTGTCCCCTCCCGGGGTCGTATGGCACCTCATCCTTGCTGTAATCCACAGGGGATGGAGTCCTAGGTGCTCAGCCTTCGTCCAGAGGTCTAGGCACCAAAGGCACCGGTGCCGGACCCAGCAAAGCTGATGGGGGACTACAGGCCACGGGATCTGCACCAGCCCCAATGGGGCTTCCTCCTCAAAGGAACCGGTGACAACCACCACATCAGTATGGGGAGGCATCGGTATCCTTCCGGGCATTGATGGCATCCTGGGAGCTAGCACCAGTTGGATTGATAATTCCCGAAGAGCATATTGAGACACTCCAGCAGCAGTTCCAACAGGAAGAGCCCAAGCGCTGATACTGTAGGTGCCATTGGCTTGATGCCCTGCAGTGCCCAGTCAACTGCCAGCTGGACTCTGCGCTCCAACTCCTCCTCGAAAGTTGCCGATGCCAAAATGGACTGGGAGGTAGGAATGGGTGGCCAGGTTTTCCTTGGAACCTCAAGGAGGATCGGCGACAGAACCCGGCATCGATGGAGGATAGGCACTCCTCGATGCGGGGTCGCTTCAGGAGCATCTTGGCAAGAGCTGGCCCCAACCCGAGCCTGGCATCATGCATCAAGGGCGACCAGTGCCGATGCTTCCTTGGCTTCCTTCGATGCTCAACCCAGTCTTTCCTCAGTGCCAAGGTCGAAGATGATGAACCTGATGTCCTTGACCTGGAAGAGACCGACAGGGGCCAGTCCCCGGCGCCCCAACCTCCGACAGTGCATCTCCATGGTCCTTCTTTGTCTATGCCACGGATGCTGAACTCAACGGCTCGAACTTCCTCGCCCCAAACAGCTTCTCCGTCTAGTCGAGGCAAGCGCATCATCCTTTAGGGGTCATTTGGTCACACATGCGGCACCGCTGAACATCATGTGAAGCCACTAGGCAGAGGATGCACATCTCGTGTGGGTTCATTCCATGATGGATATGGTCCTCGGGTACTGAGGGCATCAACGAAAACCTGATGTGGCCATGTTAGGACAAGCTAAAGGGGCAAAAAGTGAAGCCAAGGCAGTGGGCGACTGATGCCGGGGGGGGGGGGCACCAAAGCAACACTGCCATGGGGGAACAGATCGAAAGAAAACTTACCAAACTGATGAAAACCCTGACTGGAAAACAAGAGGGAACTGAGCGGTACCCGCAATCTGGAAAAAACACGCGATACATACAGAAGAAATCAGTGAAAGTTTTCCAAAACGGTACTGTTAGAAAATTAACATGAGTTCAAAAACCATGATGCAATAACTCTGCAGAAAAAGAGAGACTGAAAAGGGACCCTGCGTGGACGCATGATTTAGGGCATGCTGGGCATGCTCAGTGTGCCTAATCAAAGTTCCAGAAACTTTGACATAAATTTTCTGTGCCGGGCTCCATCTGATGAAGTCAACCATGTGTGAGGACTACCAACTTGCTTGTCCTAGGAGAAACCAATTTACAATAAACCAAAAAGCAAAAGGTAAAATCCACAGCCAACCAAGTGGAATTTTTATGGGAATAAACTAAGTATTAGGGACATGTCCTGCAACAACCCTGCTAACCGGAGGCAATGACACTAGATCATGCTCGGTTGGCTTCACAGAGGCACATTCTTCCCTCACCTCGCCAGGCGCCTACCTTGACATCAAAAGCCCCAGAGTAACCCTTAGGTTATCCCCTCAAGCATGTGACTGGCTGAACCCCCCCCCCCCCCCCCCCCCCATATACAGGTGGTACAGTTGGTTACAGAACCAGACAAGTGGGATGACTGGATAAGCTGCCTTATATTTATTTTCTTTACAGTCACTGAATGATTCTCATTTCTAAAACTCCTGTACCTCTGAAGTTTTAATTACAGTGCGCACTCATTTTCACAATGTGTGATCAGCACTTTTCAGCGTGTCAATCTGTGAAATATCAGCTGCATTCATGTGCGAAAAGTTCACAATTGTGAGGTAGTGGGCACCAGAACTCAGAAGATTTAACCTCCACTAGATGTCAGCCTTGCTTCCCTGCAACAGTAACAGCACAGCAGACTTCAAAGAAAATTCAGAACGTTTTGGCTTTTTATCAGAAATGATTATATGGGGGGGGGGAGGGGACACAGTTTCTTATATTTTTCTAGATAACAGTGAAACAGACATTTGCAGCTCATTAGATCAGAATGAGTCAAATTAAAAGCAATCCTAATTTCCAAGACTTTATCTGGTCTAAACAGATTGTACATGACTGTAGCTATACTGTACTACTAAATCAATATTTGCTCAAGTTTGAATGAATTAGCCATTTAATAAAAAAGGTCACAGAATTAGCAGACTTAATGAAGATTCAATAATCCTACACAGTATTTTATGCAACATTTAGCAACCACTAGACAATGGAATGTTAGCACTAACCACTCAGCAGCCAGTTAGCTCACAGTGAATGACGACGGGGTGGCTCGTGTTTTAACTTTATCTTTCAATGGAGATCATGACCTAGGAAGCAGATGGTTCTCAGTTAATTGCCCTTGCTATATGACTGGATGCCCTTGAAGGCCATCTGAAACATCTACATGTTGACAATTATCTCACAAGAACCCTTGCTGACATGGACATTGTTTCTTAAGAGTGATCCATGAGCGTGAGGCATGAAAGAATGAGCAATGATCAGGCTCTATAATAAGGTTTACAGAGCCACACACACAAGTGGTCTGCGACTGGCTTTCTGTGGTGGTGGTACTTCCTATTGTTGGACACCACTACTTTTGTTTTGTAGTCTGCTTAATTCTAGTCCTGCCCACCCCACAGCCAGTAATGGTGTTCATAGTGAAGATGATTGAGATAAATCTGCTTATACTAGGTCTCAGATGCATGCATATTTATCTTGTGTGCATTCATTATGGATATCCTGACAGCCCATCACCAAGACAGGTTTGGACCGCCTGACTTAATTAATGCAGCAAGGGAAACAGTAGGAGGATCTTGTCTACTGTTTGGTTACTATGCCATCCAGCATAAATGAAGAATATGTGAAAGTTCTTTTGTATTCCTGTTGAGGTTGGATTACAATATATTCAAATTAGGAAAGGGGAAAATAGACCTTACACAACCGATCCCTACCTGAGAATACAAATTATCACTTAAACCCTCCATAATTTTATAAATTTTGTTGCATTTCTACCCATGCAGTAAATAACTATCAATACCATCTCAGAGTCAGCTGCTCTCTAACTCCCCTTCTATCACGCCAATGAGACCATGAAGGAATAAGGCAAGGAGCAGAAGCTCACTGATAAAGGTTTAGAAGACTACCAAGGATGAGGCAAAACACTGAGTAAGTGTGATGATTCACTAATAGTTTTCTTAGTCCCTGCGCAGAAATTGGTATCTCAGAACTGAGAGGCAGGATCTGGATAGGCAAAAAGGAAAGACAAGCAAGATTGCAACACTAGAAGACTACATTTCCCATGGTACCCTGATGAGAGTTTCAGCTGGGAGGAGCTGGCATTGGGTGGAGTCATTAACCCTCACCTATAGCCTGATGCAATACTGTGTTCTCAGACTAGTACACAGATTAAACTGAGGTTGAATGCACGTTTTGGAAGTGCATCCAAAATCCCTTATGCAATAAGGTGATTAGTGCATCCAAAATGCATGTCCAAACCAGTGCATAGCTAATAGCACATGTAAATGCCATGTTGATGAGGCTATTAGCTATTCCCCCCTTATGTAAAAAATATGTGCGCTCAACGCGCACAATTTTACTCTCAAAAATTAATACCAGCCCTGGAGCTGGCGTTAAGTCCTGAGGAGTCCCAAAAGTTAACAGAAAAGCAGAAAATACTGTTTTTCTGTAGTTCCTCTGACTTAATATCATGGCGATTTTAATTCGGAGGAACTGAATAAAGGAGTAGCATTAAAAAAAACATTTTTTTTTAATGTCTTGCCGGTGGTCAGTTTAGGAAAACAGACGCTTAATTAACAGCATCCATTTTCCTAACCCGTGGCTGTGCACAGGTCAGGAAAACAGATGCCTGTAAAACTGAGCATCCGTTTCCTAACCCACACACAGCCACTTCTCCTGAGCGCCCAATGCTGAGAAGGCACTAGGGATGCGCAGTTTCCCTTAGCGCCTCCTTTTTAATACAGCGGCTCATTTGCCGACAGCATCGCGCACCCAGGAGAGGAGTATGGGTGCGCGTTAGAAAAGCAGGCACTCAATCACGAGTGCCTGTTTTTCCTGTGCCGATTTATTGCTTCAGCCTGCTAGAGGGGCAATTAGCTGTATAAAGGAGGAAGAAGTGAGTTGTGTATAATTAAGCCTGTGAAAGCAAGCAGCTTTCTCACCACGGCAGGAGGACTCAGATGAGGAGGACCTAGACACAGGACTTTCCACACATCATGGCTTTTAAGTTAAGTGATAGTCTTCTTTTGCCATTCTGCCTAAGAAGGACACTGCTATAAACTGAAAAGGAAAAGGTTTGTAGAAGTGAATGAGGGAAGCCACACAAGTATGATGAACAAGGCGGAACCTAGTAAGGCTATAACCTATTTTGGAGTTTGGGATTGGCTTGTTGTGCTAAGTAAGCTCTGCCCAAGTTGGGTTGCTGTATCAGGGGACTCTAATGTCTTCAAAAGTAAAGAGAATGCATGCAATGGCAGCAGCGTGCAAACTGATCTTATAAGTTAAAGTAAATAGAGACTCTGTGATATGCCAACCAAGGAGTAAGTCTCTTCTCAGTTTATAAACTGCAGTTCTGAACTGCACAGAAGTAGATTTTTGTCTCAGTGAGAAATTGCCTTTGTGACAGGCACAGAAGTAAAAAGCATGTAACCACTGCAGCAGTAAGTGTACAACTTTCAGGAGCAACCAGAGACTTTAGTGAGGTACCGGGGGAGGGGGGGAATAAGCCTCTCCTCTGTTTAAAGACTGCAGCAGCAAAATCATAGAAACAGTGCTCTGTTTAAATTAAAAAAGCTGCATTTGTGAGATGTCTAGAAATAAACTACCCAGGTTTAATTAGTAAGCTGTGTGCGAGAGCTACATGGGGCAAATCACCTCCTCTTAATTAACAAGCAGCAATGAAAAGCCTGGGAGAAGGAAAACCTCTCCTTAAGTAACTTAACCTTGCCTGGGACCTACATAGGCGTAAGCTAGCCCCTGCTTCCATAGGCATAATGTAGCACCTGCTTAGTAAAGCAAAGTGTTAAAATGTACTGAAGTGAACTCCTTCCCCAGTAATTATTTGGTACTACAAGCCAGTGCAAGCTGCATAGTGTGGACACTCCTTCTAGTTAATTGTACTAGTTGCCTCAGTGAAAATGTTGTGTCCCAGAGAAGCAAATAACATGCTGTACTACGGTCGATAAAGTTTCCCAGTACTGCCTAGGCTGGTGAAAGCGGCTAGAAGCCTGACCAGCCCATGCCTTGTGGTCTAGCTGCGCTGAAATGACCACTGCTTTGATTGACCCCAAAATTTTGACTGTGATTTGTTATGGAAATTCTGGGTTAATAAAGCTGAGATTTGCCTGAATGGAGATGGTACCAGGGAAGTTTTAATAATAAAAGTAACTAAAGGAATGCCTCTGATCCATGGACCTTTTCTTTTGGACATTAAAAGACAGTTCTAGGCTTGACAGCCTGAATATCAAGTTAGGAAGGTGAACAAGGGAAACATTACAGCGAACCCCAGTTGGAAGAAGGGGTCATCAGTGAGATCACAAGGAGCTCTGCACAGCCCTGTGAGAGCAGGGTCCTAGGAGCATTAAATTAGAGTCAGGGACACAGGTAAGGTGGGATTCACACAAGTCACCACTGCAATGCCTTGATTTTATTGACTTCTACGGTTCCCAGGGGTAGATTGCATCCAAGCCCAACTAAGCCAGTTGCAGCTTCCATGCAGAGTGCCAATATGCCGCGAGGCTCATGCATTCATCACAAGGGGGAACAATTTTCAAACTGTCCTCTTTGGGACATGATGGTGCATACGTTTTACCAGTGGTATCTCTGGCTGGAAGTATTAAAGGAGGTGGGGAGTGGCAACAGGGGGGCAAGCTAGATATGGAAGGGGGGGGGCAAGCCAAAGTGAAATTTCTACATATCACACCCACCTCCTCAACAAGGTCCCGCCTTCAAATTGACTAAAAAAAGACACAGAAAAAAAAAAACCAGATGGGTATAGATCCCTACACAGAAACCATGCCAGTAAAATAATCCTCTTTGGTCATACAGGTACGAGGCCCTTATGTGCCACTAGAAGATGTGCAGTGTGAAAACACAAAGGATTTCTAGGTTTGTAAAAATCTGACTTTCTCTGTGGGAGATTAATGAGGGACTGTGGTATATTTTGTAATGGGAAAGTTCCAGAGAGAGTTCACCTTAGGGTTGAGCAAAGACATGATGATTGTCATGTGGTACAGCCCCTTTTCGGTCATGGTCTAAGGAGGAGAATCTAAGCCAGGGTTCGGTGTGGGTCTGGAGCGTCCCCGGGATATCTGAGTGGAGTAAAGATGTAGCTGTCGCCCCACCCACCCCTGGGGTATACAGCAGGGGGAAGTGAGGTATATATGTGGGATACTCTCTCTAGCATCCCAAAAGAAAGAAACTGCTTGTGGTAAAATGAAGTACAAGACAACCAGAGGAAAGGAAGCTGTACTGGGAGCCACAGGACTAGGAGGAGAAACTGTGCCTGGCCTGAAGCTCAAAGCAGGGCCAAGAAGACTTCATTACCTAAAAACAGGGAGTGAGCGGCCATTCCAGGGACTTTGTGAGTTTTGGAAGCTGGGTAAGAAACTGACACGAAGACTGTTTCTGGGCCTGGTAGGCTGATGTTTTAAGAGGGAGCTGAGAAGACTGTTGGGAGAAGTGGACGGTGAAATATTTTCTTTATTTGAAGAGTGTTGCTGTTTTCTCTGCTCAGCTGAACTAAGAACTATATTTTGATTTTTCCTTTTTCACTAAGGAACTGATTATTCCAGGAAGCTCTCTTTATTTTTGGAGCACATCATCTGGTGTGGACTGTGTTTTGTTGGTGGGTGCCCTCAGCCCACCCTGGATAAGTTACCCCACTGCTTCCCAGGGGTGGGAAGGTGATCCCAAGTGGAAGAGGGGTTACACATATACAAAATAATCAACCACAAATTAAATATGGACTGACAAAAGTTGAAATGGAAATCCTGAGAAGCTAGACTCTGCACACAAATCAACACTGGAGAAAAAAAAATGTATTTTCACCTATACTGAGCAAAAATACCAAGATAAAAGGAATGCATATTCCCAAAATTGGTATATTCCAACCACTAAAATCCAAAATAAATGTCTCTACTTTTGTTGTCTGGATATTTTATTTTTCTAATCATGTTGGTCTTGGCATCTCTTTTCTACTATCCTCTTGTTGATTCTCACCCAAGCCTTTTTCCAGGGTCTCTTTTCCATCTCCATGTCTTCTCTCTCATTCTCCTCTTCCTTCCCTACATCTATCTCTCTCATTGATCTTTCTCTTTCATTTTACTTCTCTAGTTCTCTCTTCTCTGCTTCTCTGTTCACTCACAGCTGATTACACCCTTCCTTCCCCCTTCACACCTCTGGTCCTTGGTCTCTCTCTTTTCAACTCTCAGCTATCTACAAATGTTCCATATCCCACCCCACCTCCTCCCATTCCCCACTCTGTCTCTTATTCCTTCCCTAGCCTCCTGTTTTTCATTCCCCATTTCCACTATCTGTACTCAACCCCTACCTAGCCCTCATCTACTTTCCTCTGCTACTCATCTCCTCCTCAGCCCTTCCCTTTCATTCACCCCCCAGTCTCCAGCTGATTTCTTCTGCTCTTACCTTCTTTCACCTCCTCCCCAGCTCCATTTCCATCCTCTCTCATCCCCTTCACAGAACTGTTTACTCAGTCTCTCATTCCCCTCCACAGCCTCATCCCTTTCCTCTGCCTCCCAAACCCTCCCCAGTCCCTCACACCACCTCCCCACTCCTCTCCACCTTTCTACACCCAGTCTCACACCCCCTAAGCCACTGCCCCCTCAATTCCCGAGTCCTCATCAATCTGTCCCATTCTCCCCTGCTCTCCCACGCAATCCCCGAGCCTCTATCTCACTTCCTTCCTCTGCGGTGTGGCACAGAATGGCCGTCCCCTTCCAATCCACCACCCCCAGTTATTCTGTCCTCTCTTTTCTCTCTCTCTCTGCATCTGTATCTCAGATGTGGTCGCCCCCTTCCCCATCAAAGCTTTCCTATCCTCCTGAAATCTGTTTCTCATCCCCTCCCAAGCCCCTGTGCCGTCTGGTCTTCCCTTCTCCCAATCTGCTCGGCCCTCCTCTGTTCCTTTCCATCCTCTGTCCCTTCTTTCTTTCTTTCTCTCTGCATCTGTCCTATTCCTTTCCAGATCCCTGGGAAAACTCCCCCCCCCCCCCGTGTTAATCTAAATGGGAATACTTGGCCCCTCACCATTTCCTGTGACCTGCTCGAGCCAGGGAAGGGAGGTTTCTCTGAAGATCTCATCAGTAGGGGATGGGGCGGGCAGGCAGTGCTGCTCTTTTCCTCCTTAGCCCCAGAGGGATACAGTTCGTGACCAATGGTTCTTCATCCCTGAGTGGGCCGCATCCCCTCAGCCACTTTGGGAAAAGGCTGCACTCTGATTTGCAACCCACTTGCTTCCGCCTCTACCCGGCACTGTACATTGCGCCGCGGGGGCTGGAGCTTTTTTTTTTTTTTTTTTTTTTTTGCTAGGGTGTGTGGCTACCGGAGGCAGTGGTCTAGTTGCCCTGCTTGGTGCTGGCTTAAGGATGCCCCGCCTCCCCTTTCAGTAATGTGCCCTACAGTGACCACCGCACCCCACCCCCCTCCTCCAACTGCAGCAGCAGGAGTGCAATTAATCACCTTCTGCTGAGGCACAGGCCAGTCTCGCAGTATCAGCTGCGAGAATCCGCGCAGCTCATTGACTGAAACTGGACCCACGCAGCAGCGATTAAGTGGGCCACTCCCATTAGCTCACTGACTGCTCTCTTTATTGGCCCAGGTGGTGAGCGAAGATCAGAGCTGCACAGCACTGGAGAAGCTGGTTGAGTCGGCCCTGACGACACTGCAGGAGATGCGCAGGTCTGTGAAACTGCATTGCCAAAGTGGTGGCGGTGGCAAGCTTTTTTTTTGGGTGGAGGGGGGGAAAAACACTTATCACCCTATAGTGACGCTGCTGCATTTTACACCTGCGGGTTCTGCATCACTTCTGGAAGCAAAAGCATCAACAGGGTTTCACACTGAAACTTGTCGTTTGGTTAAAAAGAAAAAAAAGACATGGGGCCATGTGCAGCTACTTTCTCTGAAGGTAGAATTTGGCTGCAAAAGTAAGCACCGAGATTTGAAAATGCCACCTCTCCATGTGGCACTCGTGGAATGGCATGCAGACGTTTGACCACAGAGGGAGGCTGCTTTTCAGGCGCTGATTAACGCGAGCACATTGTTCTTTACCCCTCTAAACCCATTTGAAAACTGACCTCCAATTGTACATGCAAAGCCCTAAATTACCAAAAGAATAACTTTTTGCTACTAAGCACTTATTTTTTTTCTCTTCTAGCCCGGCACTAATCAACCACACGGGGAACATTTCACTGTACCTGAATTCCAAAATGGCTTGTCAAATGTGTCTAAAAAAAACAAAAATTGAGTTGAGCCAGTGGAGGGAGGGAAGGCGAATTGCCAGCACTGCATGGACTCCCATTGGCACTAAAATAGAGTGGAGAGAGAGTTTCAGAGACTCCCCTGCTGGGGTTGGTAGGTTTTAAAAGCGTGAAAAAAAAATTGGGATTTATAATAATGTATTAGGGCTGTGCACTACCCTGTGGAAGACCTGGGTAGTTGCAAATGAAGGCTTCTGGTGCTGTTGCCCAATGGAGGCTGGAAGCAGGAGGCCCAGAAAGGTTTAGCAGAAATTTAAAAAAAACCCTAAATGGCAATGCTGCTTCAAAGACAGGGAAGCTTTTACACTTTTTGTACAGCAGCAGCTTCACACGTTTCCTTGAGCATTTTTTTCAGACTTCCTCTAAACGGACAATAGTGCGATGCAAGGTGGTTTTTGGGTTTTTTAAGTAAATAAATATGCTAATTTCACCAGATAGCTAAAACCTCCACTGCGGCAGGACCCCACGTTATGAGAGGGCAGCAATTCTACCTAAGCTATCGGCGCTAAAAGAGGCGAGCTACAAAATCATATTAATTAATAAGTTAAAAAATAACTCCGCACAAAAGATGTTCAGACAAGCCTACTGCATTATTATTACAGGCACAAAATATTTAATCTTTTGACACTTCTGAGCACATATGAGTCACATGAAAAAATGCCGAAGAAATAAACAGATCCTAATTGGTGTGTTTTACAAACTGGAATGTGTCAAGTATGAAATAATATGAAACTCTTATTTAAAACCTGAAAAAAAAAATCCACGTTTCCGGGGTTGATCTGCTACTCCTTTCACCCTGCATTTCTTAATGGCGATAGATTTTAAAGTGCACGACCATACAACTGCCCCACTCTTTCAATCCCGTGGTTTTCAGAAACAGTGCCCACAGATTATGGCTGCTGCGGGAAAAAAAAAATCAGACAGATTATTCACCCAAATAGTTTTTTGAGGATCCACATCAAATATGACTGCCATTTTCCAAATTCGTAGCCACTCTCTTCCTTCTATAATATAGATCATTAAATTCCTATTGATTGAGCCATAAAGAGGAGGAGGAGGAGGATCCAAAAAATGCATAGATACCGAAGGAAGAACCAGAGAAGAAAGCCAGACAGCCGCACATCCAAGTGGGATTGACAAGGTAGGAGGGGAAACGCATTAAAATGAAAAAAAAAAAAAAACCCATTCAAAAGCAAGAAGTGGCAAAATCATTTTCTGGGAATTAGTGGAGAGTTGTTAATGACCTTTCTGGACATGTCTCTCTATGATGTGCTGCTGCACTAGGGAAAAATCCATTGGTGCTAAGAATTTAAAGACAACTGACTGAAATCTGTGGGTGTGCCTGTAGGGCACATTAAATCGAATAAGTAGAGTCATGCATTTGAGGTCTAGGAGTTCAGGGAAGAGGAGACTGGAGTACTGACAACCACCAAATAGGAGAGCAGAGGTAAAAATATTTAGATGCCAGCCAAAAATATTTAGAAATCAAGAAAAATGTTTAGCACTTTTTTCTTTTTTCCCTATTTTTTTCTATGTTTTTTGGTGTATTTGTTTTGTCTATTTTTTATTTTTTGCTT
Source organism: Rhinatrema bivittatum (assembly GCF_901001135.1). Taxonomy (NCBI): domain Eukaryota; kingdom Metazoa; phylum Chordata; class Amphibia; order Gymnophiona; family Rhinatrematidae; genus Rhinatrema; species Rhinatrema bivittatum. Next base: position 71,223,249 of record NC_042617.1, on the reverse strand, counting down.
TCTTTAGTTCTCTCCTTCCCCCTCCAGTTATCTCCTCCCCATTTCTTTCCTCTAGGGCAGGGCTTCCCAAACCTGCCTGGGGACCCCACAGCCAGTCGGGTTTTCAGGATATCCACAACGAATATGCATGAGATACATTTGCATACCCTGGAGACTCGGTATATGCAAATTTATATCATGCGTATTCGTTGTCGATATCCTGAAAACCCTGCTGGCTGTGGGGTCCCCAGGACAGGTTTGGAAGCCCTTTTCTAGGGACCCTTTCTGCTTTCCTCCTTCCAAGCATTATCCCTCTTCTTCTTTCTTCCAGTCATTCTTTACTACCCCCCCCCCCCCCCCCCGCAACAGGCCACACTGGTTACATCCGCTGCAACTCTCTATGGCCTGGAGTCTGCTGGTGGTAGCCACTGCAACCTTCTGCAGCCTGGGCCCTGTCAGTGTTGGTCACTGCAACTCTCCCTGATCTGGGCCCCACTGGTAGAAGCCACCATAGACTGCGCCCTGCCAACAGCAGCCAATATAACTCTCCATGGCACATCAACACAGCTCTACTTGACCCTGGTACTGCTGGCAGCAGCCTTCACAGCTCTCTGACCTGTGCCCATCAGTATCTCTTCCTCTGGGCTCCAAGCAACCTAACACCTGAAATTTACAGCCCTAAGGAGCAAGATCTAGGAATGATCACAACTGACAATCTCAAATTTGTCAGTGTGATGATTATTAATCATTTTGTATAGTGCATACCAGATATATACAGCACATAATACAGTCTCTGCTCCTAGTAACATACAATCTAGTCAAGATCGACAGCATACAAAACAAAAAATAAATGAGTTATGATAGCAAAAGCATGACTGGGAAAGGTTTAAGATAGATGGTTTGGTTATAGTTGGGGTTCAATGGAGGGCTTGATTGCACTGTTATATGATCAAGATGTGCTGTTCAGGCTGTAATATTTAAGGAATATTGTGTGCAATTCTGGTTGTCACATCTCAAAAAATATAGCGTAATTAGAAAAGGTATGGAGAAGGGTGACCAAAATGATAGAGAATGGACTGATTCTCCTATGAGGAAAGGCTAAAAAGGTTAGGTCTCTTCAGCTTGGAGAAGAGGCGGCTGAGGGGAGACATGATAAAGATCTTTAAAATTAGTACAGTATAACAGGTAAACACAAATCAGTTGTTTATTCTTTCAAAAAGTACAAAGACTAAAGGACAAAAAATGAAGTTACTAGGTAATACATTTAAGACAAATAGAAAATACTTTTTTACTTAACGCATAATTAAACTCTAAAATTGTTTCTGGAGGATGTGGTGAAAACTGTTAGTGTAGCTGGGTTTAAAAAAGGTTTGGATAAGTTCCTGGAAGAAAAAGTCCATAAACCATTATTAAGGTGGGCGTGGGGAAATCCACTGCTTTTCACTAGGTTAAGCAGCTTGGAATCTATCCAGCTGTTAGGATCCTGCCTGGTGCCTCTGACCTGGCTTGGCCACTGCTGAAAACATGATAATGGGCTTGTTGCACCAATTGGTCTGATTCAGTATGGCAAATCTTATGTTCTTATGATTTATAATAATGGACTGAAGAGAGAGAGAGTGGAACACTATGGCATAACTAACAGAAAAGGATCTGATAATACTCCCCTACAATTCACTGGTATGGCTTCCTTTGGTGGTCTGTATTCAGATCTAGAGGCTGTATCTCCAGAAATATGAAAGCAATCCAGAGGCAGACTTATCAAAATGTTGCAACATTTGCATTAGGTCAATATTAGAAGCGCACTCAGTGCTATTTAGTTGGATAAGTAATTTATGCAGCTAAGTAGCAGTTGCTGAATATGCCCTATATTCAGCGGCTGCCGCTTAGCTACATAAGTCCCTAACACAGCTAAAGAGTTAGCCGCATAAGTTGTGGGTGTGTAGTGGGTGGGTCGAATTTGCCACATAACTTAACGTGGCTAGCTATCAATATTCAGTCTTAGCCGCATAAGTTAACTGGTGAGCTAGACTGGCTAAGCAGATCTAAACTTAGCCGGTTATAACTTATACGGTTAAGCATGAATTTAGATGTGTGTATTCAGTGCTGAGTTATATCCAGCCAAGTTACTGAAATGACCAACTTTTAATATTGATCTCAATGAGTCCTAGGAAGTAAGACTTGAAAACCTAAGGCAAGGATTTCTTAAACCTGTTCTTGGAATCCCCAAGCCAGTCAGATTTTCCAGATATCTACCAGGAAGATGCATGAGAAATCTGCATACATTGGATGCCCATTATAAATACATTTCTCATGCATCATCATTGTGGATAATCTGAAAACCCAAATGGCCAGGGAGTACCAAGGATAGGTTGAAGAAGCTCTGACTTTAGGGGCTTTGTAGCAAACTGCATTAACGTTGGCTGTTAATAATTACAAACACAATGCTTTGTTCCGGCATTACCAGATGCTAATGGATGCAAATAAGGCACGTATACCCACAGACGGTAGAGTGCACGCTAAAATGGTCAGTAATGCAAAAGCTTACCTACATCTTCTGGAGGCATAGTTATATTTTTTGGCATTGTCTGCATATTTTGTGCATTTTAACACACATACCTTTGCACTGCACTAATAGATAATGAGCTATTTTGCATACTTCTGCATTTCATTATTTCATTAGCGGAAATTTTGTGTTAACTCTAATGCAAACCTTTTTATGAATGTTAACCACTTGTAAAAGATAACACAGGGGAGCCAGGGAGGATCTGGGGAGCCCTATCCCAGGTCTTGCAGAACAGTGGCCCACTGCCACCTTCTGAGCACACCAACCCACACTGCAAGGGAACCAGCAGTTAAGACCCATGGATGAGTTAACAGTGGCGTTCTCAGTTATCATGCCATGGAAAAGACTGCAAGGCATCAGCAAAGCAGTTCTCCAAAAAACAGGGAAGCAGATGTCAAGAAAGGTGAGCCAGTCATGGGTCATGAGAGAGAATATGATATCAGCTCTGCTGGCTACACAGACTGCCAAAGAGTTTCAAGCTCAGAGTCCTCCAGCGACTTGAGCACCTCCTGGGACTCCTCCATAGCTGAGGCTGCTGCTCCTGCTTTAGTCATACAAGGCCTCCCTATGTTGACCAATGGCACTTGGCTCTGGGAGGATACTCCAAGGTCTCTCTGGCACCGGCTGAGGCAGCAGCAGCAGTACGTAAACCCTTTCCACCTGTTAGAAGGGCAGAGGAAACGAGGAGAAAGGATGAAGGGCAAGAAGCAAGATGAGCCCCTAGGTCCTAAAAAGAAGATGCAGTGCAATCTGGTTTATTGGGAACACTGCGCAGTTAAAGGTAAATTTTAAAACAACCACGAGGGGCGTCCATGTGCGTGAGGCTCCCGGCACGCGCACACAGACGCACCGATTTTATAACATGCGCGCATCGACACGCGCATGTTATAAAATCCGTTACCCATGCGCGTAAGGGGGGGGGTTGTGATTTTGCAAGATGTGCATGGCGACTGACTAGGCCTTTCCCCAGGGAACTTCCTAAACCCCCCCCCAACTACCCTTTTTTTTTTTGTTGCTTTTCAACTTACCTGCTCTCCAGAGCAGCAGTAAGTGGCGCGGGCTGGCCGGCTGCTGGCACGCACGCAAGCAGCTTTGCACCTAATGGCACTGCCCACACCCCTCCCAGATGCCGCACCAGGCCTGCCCCTTTCTTCTAAGCCGGCTCTTCCTCGCCTACTGGGAGATGCGCGCGGCCCAGCCCCGCTCACGTCTCCTGGTATTAGCGCGCGCGCTGGCCTTTTAAAATTGGGCCGTTAGCCAGCATAAATGGCAAAGCAGGCCCCCTTGCTGTATGCGGTCGTGAACACTATTCTTGGCACGCGCAAAGACTCCACGGGCTTTGCATGGCTGAACTATGATGAGTTGTTCAGGAAAAGGACATCCAGCAAATCAGGTGTGTTGGGGGGGGGGGGGGGGGAATACACAGGATGTTGGCCTTTGGTTTACCTGGACGATTAAGAAAGTACATCATGTGAAGGCCCATGGTTGCCCCTCTTGCAGTACTGCCAAACCCTCCTGCCCAGACGCAAGTCGGTTTGACCCATCAGATGCGTATTGGTGGTGCAGCATGACATACATAAGCATCTCCGTTCTCGACGTGCCGCTAGTCACCCCGCCTCGAATTGCTCCAGGAAAGGGACAAGCGTACAAGGGCAATGAGGGAGGTACGTTTGGAAGCAAATGGAGAAGCCTGTGGCATAGACTGATTTGGCAGCAGCGGGCACAGCAGGTCAGGTTTTCTGCACTCCTTCCCCATTCAGAGCACTTGGCCTGCCACGCACGTTGCAGGTGTAAATATTTGGAGTCTATAAGGGAGAAAAGAGGAAAAAATAGCTTGAGCTGCTCGGCAAAAATTCCCTTTATCTTTACGGTATGCAGTTAGCTCATTTGTAGTATGACAATGCTGTGTTTGTGTGTTTGTATTTCTCAAGTAGAGAAGCAGCTAATACAAAGATTTAATGAGGAAAAAAAAACAAAACAATCTAAAGATCCGAGAACACAAACAAAGTAGTCAATTGTGTATGCAAGAGAGCTTTGTATTACAGGAGAGATTTAGGCTCATAAAACCTTATTTCTGAAAAACAAAAGCTGCATTCAGTATAGTTCATTGGCTAAAAGCTTAAGATTATCTACGCAAATGAGAAATGCTGCGAGGAACACCAGGCTGTGAAAGCAATCCATTGATTACTTTTACAGGTCGATACTGTTTATTCAAGGTTATTAGGGACCAATCATCTGGTGGAATTTGGGTGAGAATAAAAAGCAGAATACTTCCATGACAGGCGGCACTACATCAAGACGGACATTAAATTGTTGAGAGCTGTTTTTTTGTTTCTTGTAAAAACACGATGTCTTGTGTTTCTGATACGCAATCAGAAACACAAGACATTTTTCAGACTGAGCTATTTTTATTGTGCATACAGCTGTCTATGCCAGTAGATCTGTAAGGGGAAGACTAGCAGGACATTTGGAGTCTGCTCACAGGAGTAGTGGACCCTTGGTACTGTGGTGTGGATGGCGCTGCCTATTGATCAAGAGCTGGCAGAGAAGCCCAATGGTGGGACTGGCTGCATCTTCACCTATATCAGCCACCTTCCCTACAGGTTGAGCCCTTGGGTTCTGGCAGCCAGCAGGTCTTAAGTGGGTCCATAGGGCAATCTGGGAATGAGTCCAAGGCATGGCGAGGGTCAGGTCTGGCAGCAGATAACAGGACAGAGGTCTGAGCTGGCAGCAGACTAGGCAGGGTCAGGTCCAGGTAGCGATCAAGGAAGGTCAGGGTCCAAGCCAGGGGTCAGAATCCAGGAAGTCAAGCCGAAGGGGATAGAGACAAAGACCAGAACAGATAAGACAACAGCCAAGGCAGGAACAAGAAGCAGGAATAGCAACATGCAGTGGGACACAAGGCACACCAGAAGACCTGTTGCTGAGGCGTAGAGAAGTTTCCAGGCCAGCCTAAAGTAGGGAAGGGCAGCTGATGTCATCAAAGGGCAATGCAGGGACTTTCCCGCCAAGGCCCCTTTAAGAGCTGGCACGTCGGGCGCATGCCTTAGTGGGAGCCTGGATGGAGGTGGCACTGGTGGCGACGTTCCTGCCACAAAGATGTCTGGGCCTGTCAGCGATGTCGAGGTGAGTGTGTCGGCTCATGGGGCTGTCAAACATAACAACTGAGACACCAGTAGGTGAGGGCACTGTGTGGGCAGTTTTCTGAGAAGCTGTAAAATCTGTGACTACTTTTGTGCCCATAGACCTCAAGGGTAACTTTCAAAGGGAAACCAAGGACTCAGAGACTTTGCACCTGCTTTTTCTAAGGGCTGGAAAACACCACGTGTAGATTTTAAAATTCAGTCTACGTGAGTTGCCTCTCTACCCTATCCTCTCCTCGCCCCTGGAAGTGCTTCCCCTCTAACTGGCTAGAAGTATGCATGCCGGGGAAGCCTGCATGTGCTCCTAGCTAGGCGGGATTTCCAGAAAGGCCAGTTTACCCCGATAAACAGCTTTGAAAACTACCCTCTGTATTGATTTGGGTCAGTCAGAGAATTGCGGGTCTGTTATTGTGTCTGTCTGCTGGCTCCAGTTGGGGATAGGAACAGAGTTATTACAAAAAGAGCAATGGAGCTGAGAGTTTAAATTCGTGCACTCAATGAACAATCTGAACTGTTGCTCTTCTTGAGAGAACAGGCTTGAACCACGGAGGGATGTATTGAAAACTGAGAGAGTAGCATTTTCCTGTGTGCGCTTAGGATTAAATCTACTGGAAGAGGAGTGCTTAGCCCAGTTCCACTCGATGTCACATGCTTACAAGGACAAGGTTCTTTGTGTCACTCTGATTAGAAAGTATGAGGGACAGAAGGAAGTGATGAGGAAAACCAGAATCAGATCCTTGTTGTCAGCTCTCAGCTTGAAAGTTGTACAGGAATTATAACTGCAAGCTAAATTTGGAGAACTGTGCATGAGAGCTGTTAGGAATTCCCATTATACCTGCATTAAACTGACTGAGAGGCAATTTTCACCAGCCGTTCATGGGGGTAAATGACTATTTACCCAGGTAACAGGACTCTTTTGGAAACTGTTCACCCTCATTGAGGGTAAAAGCACATGTATGGTAACATGACCAGCTATGGCTTAGGAAAAAAGCCAAGGGAAATAAGGATGCAGATCTGTCTGTTCCTTAGGTGCAGTTTATGTACAGTGAGAAAACGAAAATCAAACAAACAGTGCAGTTCACCTTAACTTCAGGTAACACACAGTCCTTAAATGAAGCAGGTCTTAACATAGGGTAGGTCACTGCCTGCTCCCCAGGGCACTTTTAACACTTTCAGGCCCTTCACCCAGGATTCCCTATGAGTCTGGATTCTAAGGAGGCCTGGTCCTTTAAAGGAGTTTTCTATACACTCCCTCACAACATGTTTCCTTGGAACAATGAATGCACTTTGACCTGCAATGAGTGGAGGTGCTCCCAGGGGAGGGGATAGGATGGGGACAGCCTTTCCTTCTGAGAACTGGGGTGAAGTCTGTGAGTAAAGGTGCTCCCAGACTTTGCAACTAACCCGCTGATATTTCAAAACTGCCCCCAAAAGTCAAATTCAGAGAGTGTGATCCGAACACTGCACTTGCGCAGACTAGAGCTGAATCTGGAAAGCTAGGCATGAGAACAGCTACAGCCTTCTAATGGACTCTGACAAGTTTAAGGAGCCAAAATGTTCAAAAATACATATAAGCTAAGGGAAAGTCATGACTGAAAAAAAAAACAGATTTAAGATTCAACTTTTTTTTTTGTTATTAAGAAAATGTCAATACACGTTATGAAACATGACATCATTTTCACACATAGCCAAGATTTCATAAAACACATTACATAATATTTACTGCACAGATAATCACCCCCCCCCCCCCCCCAAACCAATCTCTCCAGTCAACAAATAAAAAGGAACCTTCATTTTTTAAAACTATTATATGGAGCCCAAACAAATGCCATAATTTTATCTTGCTTCTTCATCTCAGCTGTCAAAATATCCCTTTCCTCCCACGCTCCAGAGACCCAGCCAAGGTTGGACAGAGGTAAACATTTTTCCATTTAAACCTAATAGCCCTCCTCCCTGGAAGGAACCATCACACCAGACAAATCACGTGAGCCGCTGGAGAGTAACAAGCCCTAAACTACACAACCAAGGAGTTGAAGGAACTTATACATCTGATGGGCCAAGAGAATATGTGAAATAAAGTACTCCTGTTTCTACATCTCTTCCAGAAACAGTCACTTCTGCTATTCCCACAGCTTCTAGTTGGATGAGGGTATAACAGGACTGAGCGAGAAATTTATATTTTTGCTCTCCTACAAAAGCTGATGGAGAACATTTATGCGTCAATGCAAACATTTCTCTCCATTTGAAGTTTGGCACACAGTTTCCTGCCCCTCTTATTCATAAATTAAAACATTATTATTTTATTTATTTATTTATTTTTTTAAGCAATGGCTCTATAAATCCTGCCAATCTCCTTTAACAGAGAAATCAGCTAAAATTGTTCAACCCAAGACCAGGGGTGATCCAGAGAAGATCCCCCTTAAATCAAGACGAGAATGAAAAGGGAAATCAACGAAGCTGAAACTTATCCAACTGCAAAAATGATAGGAATTCATTACCACAAAATAAAAGTTGGGGGAAAAAGTTTGCAATGACAAGTCACAAATTTTATTAGGCAACTTTCTGCAGCAAAGTCTGCTCTCCTCATGAGGCAAAATAGGCATCGATGGAAAAACTATTTGCTGCAGGTCCTTCAACAGCCTAGCTTGCCACCACTGCTAGCCACCCCAGTCAGAGGACATCCCCAGTCCCTCCCTCCTGAAATCCTAAATATTTCCTCTCCAATGCTGCTGTAGCGTTGGCTTGTGACATGGGGGCAAAATTCTTATTTGGGAAGCTTGGAAGAGCCGTGTCACCCTCTTTACTCTAACTTTGGTTTTAACGTTCTGGCTGATGATATTTTGTCCAAGGAAACAAACCGGTAGCCGATCCAAGATGGCTGACAGCAAACACACAACAAGATGGAATCGGTAAAATGGACTTTATTGACTCTTGCCTGCCCGACTCTGGCCGAGTTTCGCTTTACAAGCTGCTTCAGGGGCTTTAGAGTCACTCGGGTAGATTCAAATGAGCATAGACGTCACATACACTGTGATCTCAAAAAATTATACAGCGAGCTGACTTATAGTGACACCTCAACTTCCAAATCTCGCGATAGTGAGTTCTGGCTGATGATATTTTGTGGCGTTGCGGTATTGTTATAATATGAAAATCTTGTGCTAAGAACTGCGTACTAGTGATGAGAATAATCTAATGGGAGTTGAAACATGTGGGTGTGATCCATTGCGCAGTCAAAAGGTGCTTTTATGAGTGGCTCAAGTATAGATACATTTTTTTAAAAAATTGATTAGTGTAGCTAAGAGACTTCTTATTTTAAATAACTTTTTGTTGTGATATCCGAGCTCAATCAAAATTTGTTCAAAGAAAATCGCTTGGTACAGATGACACTTTTAGTAGTCTTCTAAGAAATGTTTTAAGGCACAAACATTTGGGACTACTAAGGTCCATGCCGAAATGTCCCTTGTTCAGACACTGCCATTTCTCTCCGCATTTTTCAAGGGTCTTGCTGCACTGATATGTAGACCCTTCCGCGCTCCCATGTCTCCACGAGCTGTTCCCAGCTCAGGCTATCAGTTAGGGAGTTGAGGAGGGAGCCTGCCACTCCTAATCAGCACCTCCTCCAAGGCTGCTGGGAATGGTATCTTCTGCTTGCAGGTGGGGGTGGTGGCATTTTGAGTTGGGTTTTGGGGAAGGAGGTGTTTGCATTATACTGGAGTTCCTCTACCTCCTAACCTAGGTCCCATGGTCAGATACCCAGGAGAAGAGGAGAGACCTGTCCCTGGTTAGCACCCAATCGCTCTGGAAGGCTTGGTCTCAATGTTGTGTAATTCTTTGGAGAGGAATTTTTTGGATTGTGGTGAATGTCTGTGGTGAAGCTCTGGGAGGTTCCCCTCCCCCCCCCCTTCACTCCCTGCTGGGAGGGGCTCCAGGAAAATAAGACCCACTGTTCCATCCTATCACTCGTGAAGGGACAGCAGGGACTTGCCACAAGAGACATCATGCCTGGTAATTGGCAAGTTTCCTTTTTGTGTTGGTTTGGAAGTTTTGTCCCTCCCCCACCCCCCCCCCCCTCCTTCCTGCATCAGCGGTGGGGAGAGAGGATTTCCCCTGCCGAGCTGAGTGTTGGGAATTTTGACCAGAGTGATCCCCTGTTAATACGAGAAGAGAGGCGAGAGTATCAAGATGTTCATCTGGAAAGCCCAAAAAGGATTCTCTACTCAAGGAGCTGAGAGAGGAGTGAGAGCATCCACGACCTCAGGTATTTTTCCTACCCAGGGAGGGGATACTAAAAGATCCCTGCCCTACTAGGCGCTTCGCTTCTAATATCTGGGAGGAAAGGCTATCCTAGTGTCAGCCATGCTACAGGAACACTTACCCAGAGAAAACAGGATTGAGGCTGAGGACAACTTATGGATGTAACAGCAAGGAGATGTGTGTGTGGTGCCATATTATACAGATTGAAGACTTGCTCAGTAAAGGGGTTTTGTTTTTTTTTTTTTTGTTAACATGCCACTGGAGTGTCAAACGTGGTTATTAGCTCAGAGACAACAAAGCACCAGAGAAACTGTGAGTATGCCAAAACAGAGAGGTATTCTCCCAGCCAGCCTTGGGCTCTGGAAATCCAGATTCCACCACCCCCCAAGTCCCTCCAGGGCTGAACAGACTTTGTGACTGTGTACAGGAACTCAGCCTTGGGACAGAGATTGACCCCTGCACTTTTCAGCCAAAACCCTGACATAGAGGATACAGATATATTTTTGAATGCAAGCACTCAAGACTACTTAGGCCTCTTGTTCAGGCTGAGTCCCTGATATACAGGAACCCTTCCACCAATTTTCAGATATCTCATGCCTATAATTTATGATCGTGACCTGATAAACCCCACCTTCCAAAAGAGATTGTCAGATTACAGACAAGATTTAGATCACAATTTTAAGTCATGACTTTCCAGCCCATCTCAACCATGTTGGCTTTCTTTAACCACTTTGGTTTTGCAGAAGTAATTGCAGGAAAAGTGAAGAACATCCTCCCTTAAGAGGTAGGGCCTGATTTGCTAAGGCTTTTTTCTCCATGTTGTATCTATGGGGGAGAAAAAAAAGCTTAGCTAATAAGCCACTTGTTTCCTTGCTTGATAACATCTTTGATTCCAAAACCACAATCTTAGATTGTGATGCAAATCAAAAATCAGCAGATCATGGACAATTCTGCTGGGCCTAAAGTTTTTACCTCATCCTAATCTATATCACTATGCTTTTCAAAGCAGGGCCCATCCCTATAAACTAAATCAAAGCTTGATTTCTCTTCCTTATTTCTTTTCTTTTCTGGGCAAGGAAGGGCTCTCTGAATAAGGGAGTCTACACACAAGGCCTCTTCCTTAAGATAAGGCTGGCTTAGCTTCTTCCTGTTTCTTTTTGGTCTCCAACTCAGTCAGAACTGGGGTTGTAATACGGTGCTATGAGCCTTCATTTGTAGCTACATGGGGGATTTTGTCCCATTTTTATATCCCCTCCCAACTCATTTGTAGTCCACTTACTACTGTGAGAGGCTTGGGTTAAGGGTCGTGCTAGTACCCTGCAGTAATGCACTCTAAATCCAGCCACTAGGTGTCGCTATTTTGTTTTGTCTATGGTTCCCCCTACGGACTGTGAACATGGTCTCTGCAGCACCACCAGCTGCGCTCTACCTGGGCAACTTGCTTTTTCTTTAACTTTTAAACTGTTTTTTTATTTTATCACAAATTACTGTCACATGCTGACCTCTGCTTGGCTTTTCATATCCCTCTGTAATCCAGTCCAAAACAGATGTTTGGGCACCTATGGGGATAAGAGTATGCAAAGCCTATAAGCATCCACGGAGAAGAAAGATTTATCCGCAAGTGACGTATCCAAGCAAGCATACACTCTTACTCGTTCCTTCAGCTGTGCTTATTAAGATCAGTTTACTCAGATTTTTTCTGTATAAAACAAATACAGATATAACAAAAAAACCAGGAGCCTTATCAATCTGGTAATTTATCAATTAACTCATATATGGTTATGGCTGCATTCAATCATCTGATTCTTGTGGCAGCAAACTACCAACTGTGGAACAGAACTGTCTTTTGGCTACACTGGTGAAAACTCTACTAATTCCTAAATTCTGTAGTTCACTCTTCCTGAAAATGTAAATCGTGAGCACCTTCATTTCTACTGGCTATCTTTTAAACAATGAGGTATACTTTTGATGTTTAGTGGCTTTGTTTTTTCACTTCTGCAGTTTTTTCCCCCAAGTGAGAACATCTAGAAAGTGGTGGCAGGTAAAGAATGACCATTGCACCAGTGCATTCTTGACTCCTGTGTGTTATTTTAAAAGCCAGGATAGTTATTTTGGCCTCTCTATCATTTTGTTCTCTATATCATTTTGTTCTTTCCATTACATTCATTGTAGATGTTTAAAATGCAGTGTTCTGGGTTTATTCAAACGTCAAAGAATATCTGGTGTCACACAGTTGGATAAACAGTTGTTTACAGAGGTACATTTTTATAGTGATCACCACCCCTGTCTGTAAAACGAGTCAAAGGAGTGTCTGATTCTTCAGTCTATGTGCGCAAATGTAAGGGATGATGAACGATGTAATAGAATGACACATTTTTGTCAAACTCTGATTTAGTGTCAAACTCTGATTAATGTGCAGATTGACATCTCAAATATAAGAAAGAGATAGAATATCAGACTTCGGAAGGCAGCCCTTCAGAATCTTATAACTGCTGAATTTCACTTATTAAGTACAGAATCAGGTAACTATTCTTTATGGAAAATGCAAACATACTTTTTGGATTCATTTAGAGATCCTGACATAGTACTGTAGTGTGTATATACTATATATGGCTAGAGCAGCATGCAAGCAATCTCGATGAATAACTAAAATGTAAAAACGATGGGGCTGGATGAACAATGCATTTTTCCTCCAAATATATAAAATTGGGAAAAACAAACCCTTTGGTTCATCCAGGCCCAGTGTTTACATGACATCGGCTCCTGAAGCTGTTTCATGTTTGTCATCCTGGTCCATGCATACTAAGCAAGAGAAACCCAAAACTGTTAATATAATTACCACTAAAAGCTATCCCCTTGGGTTTTCTATACCTTCTAAAACAAATGTTAAATGGATCATCATATGTTTCCACTCAAAACCTATACTTGATTGTCTCAAACCAGAAAGCAGAGCCTACCATGCAAGCAAGAATTCCCTTGAGAGCTAGAGATTTGCCAATGCTGAGTCCTCCTTAAGAAATCCCTCAGGCTAACAAGAGAATATTTAGAAATGTAGGCAAAGAGATCAGTTTTGAAAGGGTCTCATTGAAACTTGACTATCGCTGAGCTCCTAAATTTAGATGCCTAAAAGATGAGTGGGGTCAGGGTGGGAAAAGCTAGGTGTCTAACCTAAGCACCTGCATTTAGGGACGTGAACAGCAGATCTAAAATTAGGCATCTCGGTTTTAAGTTCCTAAATTGAACAAATTTTTATCCTAAAATGCAGGGGTTTAACATTGGTTGAAATTTCTCCAAACTTCGGTCCCTAAAACAGAGGTGCTTAGGTCAGGCACTCAGCGTCCTTGGAATATCAGCCTGCATGGGGCAGACAAAATATTTACCACAGATTCCAGTTTTCTGACCAGTCAAATTTTGGGCAAAATGTCATCCTCTACAGGAATGGAAGCTTCCCTAAAACACACCGCAAATCACAGCATGTACTGGAGGAATGCTTTGCCCCATCCTGCAAACCTTGGACCAGTTTCAGTAAGAATCTAGTGTAGGGGTGTCGGACTGCAATCCTGGAGGGCCACAAAGCAGTCAGTTCTCAGGATATACTGAATGACTATGCATATGAGATAATTTTACACAATGCCTGCCATGTAGGCAAAAGAGCTCATGTATATCCTGAAAACCAGTCTGGTTTGTGGCCATCCAGGACTACAGTTTTACACTCCTGATCTCATGACTGCCCATATCCTTTTATGGCTTCCCATTTCTTCCAGGCTACCTCTCTCAGGCCCTGGACAAACATTAAGGGTTATCCAATACTGAAATTAGAGGGGATAGGGATGACAAAATCACTGTAATTTGTGGCAGAGATTGTGGACAAAGAGTTCAACATAGCCCTGCCTTGTCTTATTTTAAGATCACCTGCAGGTGAGTGAGTGGTTTATTACCCAAACCTGTCCTGGTGACACTATAGCCAGTTAGGTGTACCGAATATCCATGAGACAAATTTGCATATACTGAGTCTCCAAAGCATGCACATTTATTTCATGCATATTCAGTGTAGATATCCTGAAAACCTGACTGGCTATGGAGTTCCCAATCAGGTTTGGGATGCCCTGCTCTAGAAGAAGAGAAAATAGAGAGGGAATTACCAAGACTAATGGAAGTTCCAGAGGGAGCTTAAGGGCGAAGTTACAGATGCTCATAGAAGATTAGAAGCTCTTAGAAGGAGAAGAAGTAAAACTTCTCTGCAGACAGCAGAAATAAAAATGAGTATGGTAATTCTGAACTCATCAGGGAAGATGCGTATTACCTATCTGGAGAAAAGAGGCCAGTTACATCTCCAGCCAAGTTTGTTTAGGTTCATTGGAACCTAGTGTGGTTGGTGGCCTAAGAAGAAAAGGATTTACCTTTTCAATTGTTTGTATTTATTTATTTATTTGAAGCTTTTATATACCGAGGTTTAGCGCATGCCTTCACCCCCGGTTTACATTGAAACGAAACAATGATACATAGAACAAGTAGTGAAACAAAAGTATATATAACAGGTCATGGAGCAGGTTGTAACAGGAAATAACTAAAATAGTTTAAGCCAAATAACGAAAATGAATATAGAAACGAAAAACGAGGAAGGTATATACAATAGAGGGGGAGGCAGTGGGAGGAGGAAGGGGTAAATATCTGCGGAAAAGAGAAGAGGGGAGAAGTAGGTGGAGGCTTAAGGCATCATAATTGTAATTTGCTTAAGTCATCATTGAAAGTCTGGCTGAAGATCCAGGTTTTCAGTTCTTTTTTGAATGCTTTATTATCGATGATATTGGTTAGGTAGTATGGTAGGGCATTCCAGAGTTTTGGCCCAGCTATGGAGAGAGCTCTATTTCTGGTGTTCGTAAGCTTTGCCATGGGATATGTGGGTATTTCGAGAAGTCGTTTGTCAGAAGTTCTGGTGTTCCGTTGAGGTTTGTGGGGGTGGAACATTTTACTGACTGCAGAGTTATCTGTATTGTGTACTGCGTTATGGATGAGCGTCAGGGTTTTGTATTCTATTCTCTGAATGATTGGTAGCCAGTGTAGACTTTTTAATACTGGGGTGATGTGATCCGATTTTTTTATTTCCGGTCAGTACTCTAGCAGCGGCATTTTGCAGTAACTGTAGTGGTTTTATGGTGGATTTGGGGAGACCTAGTAACATTGTATAAAATCTTCTTGTTTGAAGGATCTTAATTCAACCCTTTAAAAGAATAAATAAACTATTTTGTTTATGTGGAATATATGGTCAGTTGGTTAGTTGATTTTATATGTGGAAACTGATAAAGACCCTAGAGAAATATCTGACAGATCCACAAGAGATAATTTGCTGGGAGGAGGGAAGGCGTGCATTATCTTCACACTATCCTGGTTTGATCTCATTGTAGACTCAAATCAAAACTTCCTTAAGTATGTCTGTATAAAGTAGTCAGGCTGCTGTCTACTGCCTCTTTTCATGTTTGTATAGCTAAAGGAGACTTCTTTGTTTTGTTCAAAACAATTTTAATAAAGAGGCAAAGGAACAAAGCAAAATACCTCACCCAATTTGTTTGACTTAACAATCAAGTTTTCTCTATCTCAGCATGATCAGACACTTTTCTGGGAGAAAAGCAGTTTCTCAGATTGATGAAGTGCCAAAAAGCAATTAATAAGAGACCTGGATAATACAAACTATGTAGGCTGGCTGTCTCTCTCTAATTGATGATCTATGAAAAGGAAATATTTTCCATGGAAAGAGTGGTGGATGTGTGTCATGCCCTGGTGGGGGTAAAATGGTAAATGGTCTTCAAGAAGGCATGAGATAAGCACCTGGGATCCTTGCTTACAAAAAAAAAAGGGTGAGAAAAGCAGAATAATTAGCTACTGGGTCTGTCTAACAGGCCACAAGAACAGTAATAACTAGTTCCACAGTCCTCAGTTTCCTATGGCTGCTCAGGAATAGCTTCTGCACTTTCTCTGTAATTCAGTGGCAATTGAAAGACATATTTTTATAAAGTTGCATATATTTGCTTATTGAATAACGCATTTTTAACTTAATTTTCTTAAAGTTGTTTTCTAACATTTCTTAGAACATAAAATTTGTCATACTAGATCAGACCAAAGGTCCATCAAGCCCTGTTTCCAACAATGGCCAATACAGATAGATTACTAGTACTGGCAGGTCCCTAGAAGGTTGATAGATTCCACGCTGCTTATCATCACAAGGATAAGCAGTTAATTTCCCCAAGTCTGGTTTCTGGACTTATCTTTCTGGAACTTATCCAAATCTTTTTTAAATCCAGCTACACTAACAGCTTTTACCAGACCCTCTGGCAACAAATTCTAGAGTAAAAAAAAATTTTCTCCTATTTGTCACTTAAGGCCTGATTTTAAATCCCCTGCGTACGGGGAAAACGTGGGTTATGTGTGTGGCTGGGCCTTGTGCATGCTGTGCGCATTTTAGAAGAGGTCCACTGCGCGCGTAACCCCTATTACGCGCACAAGAGCCAGGCCTCTTCCAAGGGGCGGTCCGGGGGCCAAGTGGGGTGGAGCTGGAAGCTGCCAGTACAGCAACCATTTGCCGCTGTGCCGGGGAATCGCGCGCCGGCAGCCTGGCGTAAGTTCCAAAATAAAGAAAAGAACCAAAGGTATGGCCTTCAAAGGGGTCGGGGAAGAGGAAGGGAGGGTAATTAGTGGGGTAGGAAAGTTCCCTCCCAGACCGCTCCTTAATTGGAGTGGACTGGGAGGGAACTGGGGAAGGCCCGATCTCGTTGCCGCTCATAAACAGGGCAAATCTCCCCCCCCCCCCCCCCCCCCCCCCGTGCGCTCCGGCCCGGATTTTATAACATGCGCATGCCGGTGCGTCCATGTTATAAAATTGTGCATCCATGTGCATGCACCAGGTAGCACGCGCACATGGAGGCGTGCACGTATGTTTTTAAAATCTACCCTTTAATTGTGTGTCCTCTAGCCCTTGTACTTCTTGAAAGCATGAACAATCAGTTTACCCATTCACTCATTTTTCTAGATATCTATCGAGGCACAGGAACAAAGCAATACACACTGCAAGCCAGGGAGACCTGTTGCTGAGGCAAGGGCTTGGAGTATGGCTGTGGTTTAACCCCTCCCCCGCCAAGCTGCGTTGAAGTCATCAGAGGACGCCATCAGTCTTTGCTGCCATGCGGCCTTGATAATCAAGGCATGTGCCTAAGGGGAAGGCGCGAGTGACCGGAGCATCCAATGGCGACATCCCTGCCGCAAGAGAATCCCAGTAGCGTCCTGCAAGCCCAGTGGCACTAAGGTGAAGTGCGGCAGGTCACGGGCTTTCCTGCGACCAGCCGAAATGTTGCAATTCTATTTTCTTTCTTGGCCACTACCGCACACCGAGCAGAGGATTTCAACTTATTATCCCCAATAACGCCTAGATCTCTTTATTTATTTGCAATTTCTCATAATCCTCTTGTGATTTAACAACTTTGAAAAATTTTGTATTAGTAAATGTGATCATCTCACTCATTGTTCCCATCTCTAGGTCGTTTATAAATATTAAAAAGCTATGGTCACAGTACAGATCCCCAGGGCACTCCACTATTCACCTTTTTCCATTGAAAAAAAACTATTTACCCCTACTCTGTTTTCTATCTTTTAACCACTTTTCAATCCACAATAGAACATTGTCTCCTATCCCATGACTTTTAATTTCCTCAAGAATCTCTCATGAGATACTTTGTAAAATGCTTTCTAAAAATCTAGATACACTCTATCAACTGGCACACCTTTATCCAAATGTTTGTCCACAACTTCCCAAAAATGTAGCAGACTGGTGAGCCAAGACTTCCCTTGGTTAGATCCATGTTGGCTTTGTCTCATTAAACTTCTGTGTAAGTTTAGTTTGTTTACTGGCAGAGAGCAATCATAAAGGTCAATATTCAGACTCAGTCTGCATAGCAAAGTTAGCCGGATAAACTTTATCCAGTAGCATGGAATAGACTTAGTGTTTGGGTACTTGCCAGGTTCTTATGGCCTGGATTGGCCACTGTTGGAAACAGGATGCTGGGCTTGATGGACCCTTGGTCTGACCCAGCATGGCATGTTCTTATCTTACTTAGAGGTATTTGCAATAGTGCAGCCACACTATTGAATATTGCCAGCCATCTTAAAGTTAGCCAGATAACCATGACTGGGAAGGGATCTGGGAGATGGGAAGTAGAGAATAGAGGATCTTGGAGGACACAAATGGAAAAAGGAATGCATAGAATGGGAACCCAGGGAATAGGAGCAAAGGGGTATTAGCTGGAAGGGGAATCTTGAAGATGGAGGGAGAATGAAGGGGAGTGGAGGAAGGATTGAGATGCAGAGGGTGAAGAAGAAAAGGGGAAGCAGGGAGCAGAGGGAGGAAGGATCATGAACAGGGGAAGCAGAAGGAAAGGGGAGGAGAAAGTGGGGATAGTGGATCAGGGAAGGGGAGATCCAGAAACAGGAGAATTCACTCTCTCATCTCTCCTCCTGACATGAATCCCTTCTCTTACTCACAAAAACCCCATACCCTCCCTGTGATCTCCTCATTAATTCTTCCCAATTCCTCTTCAGTCCTCTCACTCAATTACACTCATCACACACACACACCTTAAACTCTACTTTCCACACTGAATCTATCCACCCTCCGAAGCAGGCTTAGTGGTAAGAGAACAGTAGCAGCTCAGCCTTTCAAGCTTTGTCCTTCTCCTCTGCTGGCCAGGGTTGGCATGCCATATTTTGAATTGTGCAGCAGTATGGTAACCCCATGGCTCAAACTTCCACACTCCAGCCCCAAATAATAGAGGAGAAGAAGATGAGCCAGGCCGCTGCATTGCTGCTGTCTTCCTCCTAATGCCATGATCAATGATTGGGTCTCCTGTCACAATTCTATTGGGAACAGGAAATGATGCATCAAGGGCCGCTTAGTGTAGCTGCAGAATTGCAAGAGACCAAGAGCCTTGACTACAACTAGAAGTCCTAGCAGAAATGCAGATTCTCACATAGCCAAGCCTGTCTGGCAGACTGCAATGACAATGGCAGCTGGGTCTGTCTGCCAGACTGCAAGTACAGTAAAAGCTATAAGTCCTAGAGGAAATTCAGGTGTTCTCAAAATCAAGTCTGCCTGACAGGTTACACCCTCCTCGTTTTAACTTGGTTAGCATAGCATGTTACTGGTGGCAGCCAGAAAGGCCATGGTGACCTAAGAGGTTGGATGTTTGGGTAACAGCTGTACTGGTGCTGTGCCTGTTTAGATTATTGTGGAGACCAGGTTGGGGAGAGGTGCTGAGAGTGAACTAAACTCAGGATTTTGCATGCTTACCTAATGAGAGAGAGTAGTGTACAAAGGAGGGAGCAGAGCTTCAAACTAACTCCAGAATTTCAGAACAGACTGTTATAGTCCTTGTTTGATCCCACTTGTAATCTTGGACTTGTAATCTTAATTTGTTTAGGAAATGTGATAGGGAAATTAGAACTACAAGTCTCTGCATGAAGTGGGGTCAAACCAGTACTGGATTGTCCTGTCCTGAAAAGCTAGAGCCAGTTGGCAACTCCAGGAGGAAAACAACATAAGGTATCTTGGTCAAGGAGTCATAGCCTATAAGTGGTCATGTTCTCTGGCTGGCAGCTGGGAGATATTCCTGTTCATGCTGCTAAGGATAACTGAGCAGACTGGATGAAACTGTAGGTCTTCTTTTGCTGCCATCTACTATGCTTCCAAATCTGTTGATCAGTGACCAGAAAAATCAAATTTTAAATACACAGAAAAGCATTATAATTAAAGTTACACATTCAGCATGACATTTACAAGTGAGGGGCGTGTCCAAGATGGCCTCCTGACTAGACGCCGAAATACTGAGCTCCTGCAATTCTCTTTTTTTCTTCAACATTTGTTTCATTTCCCTTTCCTTTGCCGATATGGGTAAGAGGAAGAGGGGTTGTGCGATCTTACCCCTCTGCAGGATCTTCCCAGCAGACCACTATGCAAGAGTATGCCGCATCGCTGCTTTCGCCAATTGTGGCTTCTGACTTGGACGAGGGGGCAGTCAGCCCGTTGATTGCTGAGGCTTCACTCAGCCCAATTGATCGGTCATCGCCCTGCCCTCCTAGTGCATCCACCCATGCAGGAGATGACCAAGTCAGGTTTGTCTCTTGACACTACTCCTGATTTTTTGGGTGGTGTTCTGTTTGCTGCTCTGCTGCTGAGGAACAGTGACATGGAACTACTGTGCAGCACCAGCCTTCCCAGGGGAGGGGAAGTATGGCAGAAGGTGCAGATTTTGGCGTTCTGATGTCATGTTAGGCACCGGTAGCTGAGACGGCTTCCTCTGCTGGTTCCCGGGAGATCCAAGATGCCATCAACACTCTTCAGGTCAGACCTGTTTTTGCCAAACCTAACCAAGTTTCTTTAGAAAATCTATGGGTTGTCCTTGCGTCTGTTGAAAAATCAGTCTCCTCTTTGGAAATTCTTACAATGGATATTCACTCTAAATGTTTGCTACAATACCAAAGGATGTCTACATGTGAATCTGCTGTTTCTAATTTAGAGACTTCTGTTGCCTCTGTTAAAGATATTCAAGCAAAACAAGTTGAAGACCCTATTTTGGTTTCATGCAAAATTGAAGGTTTGGAGAACGTCTCTAGGAACTTGAACTTATGTATTTTGAACTTTCCTCAGATTCCGATAATTTCTCCATTGGAGATGTTTAAATCATGTATGAAAGATGTTTTGCTTATTCAGGAAACAACCTATCCCCCAGTTCAAAGATTTTTTTACTTACCTTCGAAAAAGAAGAGGTCAGACATATTGCAGCAAGATGTTTCTCCGAACCTAACAGCTTTTTTTTTTGGATAACTCAACTTTACAATCATAACGGAGCTACTTTATTAGTTTCTTTTGTGTTTTTACAAGACCGTAATAATATTCTTCGTTTATTTTTTCGCCATCATGATGCTTTGTTTAAGAGGAAGAAGATCTGGATTTTTCCAGATTTAGCTAGGGCAACCCAAGAGTGTAGGAAAAAATTTCTTGCACTGAGATCTGAAGCATTAGCTTTGGGAGCTATGTGTGCAGTTAGATTTCCATGCAAATGTGAAGTAGTCCTTAATGATGTTTTCTTTGACCCTGGACAACTTCGTGACCTCATTGAGGCAAGACACCCTGCATCTTCTTAGTCTACTTTAGATGTTTTTATAGAGAGCGGTGATTGTCTTGGAGGCTGTATCTTACTTAACCTTTTTTTTCCTTGAATCATAAGGTCAATTTGCCTATGACCTCTTCCCCCCCCCCCCCCCCCCCCCACACATATATTTTTTTTTGTTTACCATGAGAATGATTGATTTTTATTTTTTCCTATTTATAATTGTTTTTTCCTTTATAATTGTATTTGTTAGCAATGTACTCTCAGCTTTTCTTTTTCAAATATATATGTATTTGATAAATTGACAAACTTCAATAAAATTTAAGTTAAAAAAATGAACTGAGTAAAGTTAAGGCAAAAGGACCACAAAAAGCAGGAGAAAGGATCACAAGAATATCCATAATAAGTAAAATAACAACAATCAACATCATGATTATTTGGAGAGACATACAAAATGAAAAAGAGGGAAGATTGGACAGATGGAGCTTTTATTAACACAGCTAAGCTTGCAGCCAATTTAAGTACTCACTCGGAAAGCTGGGAGCTAGTCAAGAACAGCAGCCAGAAATTTGTTACATTACAAGATACTCCAACTTGCAGTGATGCAAATGCATGCAAAACGTATGTAATTCCTATCAATACATTTTGATTTCTTTTCTTCTGTTCATGCCTTTTACAGCAGTATTTTAACATAGTTCATTTGAACGCTGGCTATGCTGAAATGCTCCATTTGGGTGCAGAATGCTATTTATGCACATGCCACTACTTGTTAAATTCACTTCAGTAATGGACAGCTCCTGACTTTGCAGCAGGACGAAAGGATAAATAATGCAAACAAATATCTTCTACCTTATAAATGGCCTGTGACCGACGGCCCGCAAATGCGCAGTAGAGACCAGCTCTACCGCGCATGTGCGGGCGAGCACGTCGCTCTGAGGCAGCTTCAGAAAGAAAAAAAAATGGCGGCGTCCAGTGGCAGCAGCGGCGGTTCCGGCGGCGACGGCGGTAGCGAGCGACGGCGGTAGCGGGCGGCGACGGCGGTAGCGAGGGAGGGAGAAGAGAGAGAGAGGGAGGGACGGACTGAGTGGGAGGGAGGGACGGAGAGAGAGAGTGGGAGGGAGGGACTGAGTGAGAGGGAGGGAGTGGGACTGAGTGAGAGGGAGAGGGGGGACTGAGGGAGGGAGTGGGACTGAGGGAGGGAGTGGGGCTGAGGGAGAGTGAGTGGGACTGAGTGAGTGAGAGGGAGGGGGGAGGGAGTGACTGAGTGGGAGGGAGGGATTGAGTGAGGGGGAGGGACTGAGGGAGGGAGTGGGACTGAGGGAGAGAGAGGGAGGGAGTGGGACTGAGGGAGAGGACGGAGGGAGTGGGGACTGAGTGAGAGTGAGTGGGACTGAGGGAGGGAGAGAGGGGGGAGGGAGTGAGTGAGACTGAGTGGGAGGGAGGGACTGAGTGATAGGAGAGGGAGGGTGGGGAGGAGTGGGTGAGGGAGGGGGTGGTGAAGAGTGAGGGGAGAGAGAAAGAGGGGGAGGTGAGAGACAGAGGGATGTAGCCCGTTTTAACGGGCTTAACGGCTTGTATAAATATATTTCGGCCTGAGAGCTTCCTGGTGTTCCTTTGGGCTCCAGCCAGCCCTCATGAGCCTTCATTCACAAGAATGCAGGTTTTTCCTCATTTTTAAACTTCTCCCCCTCCAGTCTAGCCCAGCCATTGTAGTAACAGCCTCAGCCAGGGGCCATAAGCTGCTGCTCCCTCTGAAAGCTGGGGCACAGGCCACAGAGTCCAACCATCTGCTGTCACCATTGTGAGCTGGCTGGGACTTCCTGTCTCACTGCTAGGAGCGGGACATTTGGCTGTCTCTGATGTTATGTAAGATGTTTTATGGTTTTGTATTTTTTTGATGAATCTATTATTCCTTGTTGATCTGTCTCTAGTTTTATGTGAAATGGGTTGTATTTCCATGTTTTAATTTTTGTTTTCTGCTCTAGCATATTTATGAACAGTGACTCTATAAATGTAAACAAATAAATGCTGCCTAAGCAGGATACGTGCATTGGCAAGCCCCAGAAATCAAATCCAGAAGTCACCACTGATCCATCAGGCCGGCTCTAAGATTGCAAATATTTAATGCTTTTCCTGCTGAAATGCAGTCATGTTTGTAATGACTGACAATGTTTGCTGTTCTGATTCCCCCTTTCAGAATTCTAGGGAAGCTTTTCCAAATAAGGAATCAAATGAGTCTGGGGCAAATGAGTCTTGGGTCTGGGGCAAAAAGCAACATTAGTTTCTTGGGTTCCTAGGAATACTCCTCCCAACATAATTATTTTAAGATGAATTACCTTACAATCTCAGGGTGCTGTCTAGGGATGTGCACTAAAAGCTAAAAAAAAAGTTACAAGCTTTGAGGCTCAGATTGAGTGCCCCAAGTTTGGACGTAGCCAGACAAATGGCGCTGTCTGAACACCCGCCCAAGCTCAGCAGCCAGCACTTACCTGGATAAGTTGGGGGTGGGTCCAGGGCATGAAAGTAGTTCTAAAGTTAGCAATATAAACTTATCCGGCTCACTGAAATAGCCGTGGATATTCAGCGGTACTGTCATGCTGCTGAATATACCAGCAAAGCTAGCCAGATATGTTTATCCAGCTAATTCTGCAATCTGGCCATCGGCTGAATATGGACCTTTCTGAATCCTCAATGTTCACACTCATAGGGATGATCAATCGTTTTTCCCAAATTAGGCAATGTCAACGAAATTACCTAATTCGGAATAGTTCGGGAGAACCGAAAAACAGTTTAATTTTTTCTGAAATTTTGGAAAAAATTCATTTTTGAGTTAGTACAAGTTAACTCCCATTAGTGCGCACTAACCCGAAAATCGGGGTCCCCGAAAAAAAACAAATCCCGAACCACGAGAAAAACGAAATTCTCGTGGGGGGGGGGGGGGCCCGAAATGAAGCCCGACACGAAATTTTTACCCGAAGCACATCACGTCAAAAGAGAACAGCATGGCCTCTTCTTTGAATCAGTTTTGTCAATCCATAATTCAGCACGGCTGACACAATATGCTTTGAACAGATTCCTTAATAACTATTTCCCTCTGACTAATTTTGTGGCTCTGCTGTCCTATCCTACACTCTAGTGGTAGGATACTAGAAATGTTGAGGTCCAGATTCAAAAGCATGTAGCCAGCAAGAATTTAGCCAGCTAAATGAATATTTGGGTGCCTATCTGGCTAAAGGCGGACAGAATTTAGCTGGCTAAGGGCCTCATTTAGTAAGCATTTTCCCCATAAACACAGAATGGGAGAAAAGCCTTGGTAAATCAGGCCCTAAGTTAGGGCATAACAGGGAGGCACTGAGTTAGCTGGCTAAGGGGGTTATTTTCTAAAGGTTTATCGCGTGCGTTAGGGCCTTATAAATAGATTTGTTATTGTTGCGTCCGTCGCTGCTCGACGCCCTCACACCACCCTTTTTACCTCTGTGGCGACTCCCTCCGGGTCTGATGGACGGTTAGCTGCCGCGGCGTCTTCATGCCGTCTTCCTCCGGCATCCCCGGACCAGCACGACGCTGTGGATCTGCCATGTTCCTGATGACATGCATGCTCTGATTGATGTACCAGCAAGGGCGCGAACCTCGGGGGCGTCCCCTGAGATGACATCATCCGCTTCCAATATAAAAGGTCTCAGTATTCGCTAACAAATCGAGTTAGCAAGGACTCTCTTCGGATTCGTGCAAGCTACTCTGCCTCCTTGGACTTACTAGGGGTACCCGCTCCTCAGGGGCCTCGCTCTCTTTTTTTCTTTATTTCAGATTGCAGATAGGAACTGGTACTCGCTCCTCAAGGGTCCATGTTCCTGAACACACTGAAGATTCTCTACTGCCTGGAAGCTATCCCAGATACAGACACCTGTGAGTTACCATCGCTCTCTCAGAGCTTTTCCTGGAACCAGGTACTTGCTCCTCGAGGGCCTAACCCTTTCCAACTACTGAGCTTCTTTAAGACCTTATGTGAGTTTTGTCATCCAGTTCTGGCTATGAACACAGCATACCCTGTCTACTCACTATCTATAGTTTCGCTACAGCTCAGCAACCCTGGGATCACTGTTCCAGTTCCTGAGGGACTTCAGCCCTGCCGGGCATATCAGCTCACTGCTGCCACCTCTGGTGGTTCTACTAATCTGTCTAATAAAAGTACTATCTGTGTCTGTCTCCATACCCAAGCTTAGTTGGTGGTCCCTCTCAGGATATCCTCCTGGGGGCGCAGCCATCTACCATCGGCCCAAGGACCCACCTATCTACTTTCCTTTACAGCCGAGTGCTCTCTCCAAACACTCCACTGGTAACAGATTGCTAACTCCTCACGGAGTCTCTAACAGATTGCTAACTCCTCCCTTCTACAGGAGTCGAGACATAACAAGATTGCTAACTCCTCCTACCACGGGAGCATATTCATAACTGATTGCTAACTCCTCCCCCAGCAGGAGTCTTTAGCATCAGTTTCATAACAGATTGCTAACTCCCATCTGCTTGCTCCTCCCATCAGCATAGCAGATCCTAACAGTTATATACACAAACCACAAATCTGCTCACAGTTAATAGGGACAGAACAGAATTCCATGCTTAGGTTGGGGAGATATTCACATCAGAAGCATTCGTTCACGGTGATATTTTTTTTTCAATAAATGAAGATAATCCTTAGTCCATTTTGCAAATACCGTAAATTAGAAGGCTAACATGATAAAATAAAATGGAAAATGTTTAACCCTTGCATTGACATAAATGTGCATACTTTTAATATGTTCATTTAGACATAAGGCTTGCCATACTAGTTCAGACCAAAGGTCCATCAGGCCCAGTATCCTGTTTCCAACAGTGGCCAAGCCAGGTCTCAAGAACCTGGCAGGATTCCAAGAGGTAGACAGATTCCAAGCTGCTTATCCCAAGAATAAGTAGGGGATTTCTGCAACTCTACATTAATAATGGTAAATGGACTTTTCCTCCAGGAACTTGCCCAAACCTTTTTTAAATGCAGCCACACTTATAGCTTTCACCACATCCTCTAGCAACAAATTCCAGAGTTTAATTATATGTTGAGTAAAAACATATTTTCTCTTATTACTTTTAAATGTATTACCTAGTAACTTCATTGTGTGTCCCCTGGTCTTTGTACTTTACGAAAGAGTAAAAAACTGATTAACGTTTACTCATTCCATTCCACTCATTATTTTATAGACTTCTATCATATCTCCACTCAACTATCTCTTCTCCAAGCTGAAGAATCCTAACCTCTTTAGCCTTTCTTCCTAGGGGAATTGTCTATCCCCTTTAGCATTTTGGTTGTCCTTCTCTGTACCTTTTCTAATTCTGCTATATTTTTTTTGAGATAATGTGACCACAACTGCAAGACTGGAAGATTGGGCATCCAAATGGCAGATGAAATTTAATGTGGACAAGTACAAGGTGTTGCATATAGGGAAAAATAACCCTTGCTGTAGTTACACAATGTTAGGTTCCATATTAGGAGCTGCCACCCAGGAAAAAGATCTAGGCAACATAGTAGATAATACTTTAAAATCATCAGCTCAGTGTGCTGCAGCAGTCAAAAAAGCAAACAGAATGTTAGGAATTATTAGGAAGGGAATGGTTAATAAAATGGAAAATGTCATAATGCCTCAGTATTGCTTCATGGTGAGACCGCACCTTGAATACTGTGTACAATTCTGGTCGTCACATCTCAAAAAAGATATAGTTGTGATGGAGAAGGTACAGAGAAGGGCAACCAAAATGATAAAGGGGATGGAACAGCTCCCCTATGAGGAAAGGCTGAAGAGGTTAGGGCTGTTCAGCTTGGAGAAGAGACGGTTGAGGGGGGATATGATAGAGGTCTTTAAAATCATGAGAGGTCTTGAACGAGTAGATGTGAATCGGTTATTTACACTTTCGAATAATAGAATGACTAGGGGGTATTCCATGAAGTTAGCAAGTAGCACATTTAAGACTAATTGGAGAAAATTCTTTTTCACTCAACGCACAATAAAGCTCTGGAATTTGTTGCCAGAGGATGTGGTTAGTGCAGTTAGTGTAGCTGGGTTCAAAAAAGGTTTGGATAAGTTCTTGGAGGAAAAGTCCATTACTTTCTATTAATCAAGTTTACTTACAGGCCGATGCGCTCCAACCCGCATTTGGACGCGCGTTTTCGACGTGCTAGCTTTACCCCTTATTCAGTAAGGGGTAATAGCGTGTCGAAAATGCGCGTCCAACCTCCCCGAGACTAATAGCGCCCGCAACATGCAAATGCATGTTGATGGCCCTATTAGTCATTCCCGCGTGATACAGAAAGTAAAATGTGCAGCCAAGCCGCACATTTTACTTTCAGAAATTTGCACCTACCCAAAGGTAGGCGCTAATTTCTGCCGGCACCCTCCGACTTAATAACATGGCGATATTAAGTCGGAGGTCCCAAAGGTTAAAAATAATCAAAAATAAAAAATTTAAAATCGGCCCGCGGCTTGAAAACTGGACGCTCAATTTTGCCGGCGTCCGGTTTCTGAACACATGGCTGTCAGCGGGTTTGAGAACAGACACCAGCAAAATTGAGCATCGGCTGTCAAACCCGCTGACAGCTGCCGCTCCTGTCCAAAAAGAGGCGCTAGGGACGTGCTAGTGCCCCTAGCGCCTCTTTTTACCGTGGGCCCTAATTTGCATAGGCCACCCTCCTAAATCATGCGCCCAGGAGAGTGGCCTGTGCACATGCCGAGAGCATGGGCACTCGCCCGCTCTCCCGCGACTTTTTCTGTATCGGCTTGTTAGGGAATAGCCACTGCTATTAATTGCATCAGTAGCATGGGATCTTCTTAGTGCTTGGGTAATTGCCAGGTTCTTGTGGCCTGGTTTGGCCTCTGTTGGAAACAGGATGCTGGGCTTGATGGATGCTTGGTCTGACCTAGCATGGCAATTTCTTATGATCTTATGTTCTTAAAGATGAGGTCACACCATGGAGCAATTCAGAGGCATTATAATATTCTCTATTTTAATCTCCATTACTTTCCTAATAATCCCTACCATTCAATTTGCTTTCTTGGCTGCTGCAGCACACATAGAAGAACATTTCAACATATTCGACTTCACTAACACTATCCCATCTGGGTCAACACGCCATGTGTCCCACTACATAATAATCCCTGAACAAATACAATCTCCTCCTGCCTAAGATTGACTACGTGTTACATGACCAATCCGAATTGCTAATATGTTAAATTCCAGTATGTTAGATTTCAGTAATTTAAAATGTTGTTTCTCATAATGTTCTATGCAATTTAATTTAATTTATTTAATTAATTTTCTCCCAGTTCTTCATTGCCTTGTTCTATGTAAGACATTAGTGTTTTGTCATCCCAAACTTATATGTAAACCGAAGTGATTGGTAACATTGTTACCAGAACCTCGGTATATAAAAAATGTTAAATAAATAAATAAATAAATTCTCAATGATGACACCTAGATCCTTTTTCTGAATGGCGTCTCCTAATGCGGAACCTTGCATTATGTAGCTATCATTTACTCTTCCCTAAGTGTATCACTTTGCACTTATCCATTTTAAATTTAATTTGCCATTTGCATGCCCAGTCTCCAGGTTTGCAATTTCCTCTTGCAATTTCTCACAATCCTCTTGTGATTTAACAACTTTGAATAATTTTGTGTCGTCGGCAAATTTGATCACCTCACTTGTTGTTCCCATTTCCAGGTCGTTTATAAATATATTAAAAAGCAGTGGTCCAAGAACAGATCCTTGAAGCACTCCACTACTCACCTTTTTCCAGAAAGAACATTTATTATTTAGTCCTACTGTCCGTTTTCTATCTTTTAACCAGTTGGCAATCCACAATAGGACTCTGCCCCCTATCCCATGACTTTTTAATTTCCTAAGAAGTCTCTCATGAGGGTCTTTATCAAATGCTTTCTGGAAATCCATATACACTATATCAACTGGTTCCACTTTATCCACATGTTTATTTATGCCCTCAAAAAAAACATAGCACATTGGTGAGGCAAGACTTCCCTTGGCTAAATCCATGTTAGCTTTCTCCCTTTAAACTATGCTTATCTATATGCTCAGCAATTTTGTTCCTTATGATAGTTTCTACTATTTTGCCTGGCACAGACGTCAGACTCACTGGTCTGTAGTCTCCTGGATCACCCCTTGATCCCTTTTAAAAAATAGTATTACATTGGCAACCCTCCAGTCTTCAGGTGCCATAGATTATGATAATCATTGCTTACAGCTTTCCAACAGCAGGTTCACAATTTCATTTCTCAGTTCTTTCAGTACTCTGGGATTTACTGTATACTATCTGATCCAGATGATTTGGTACTCTTTAGTTTGTCAATTTGCCCTAGCCTAGTACATCTTTGAGGTTCACTGAGATTTGTTTCAGTTCCTCTGAATCATCACCTTTGAATATCATTTCTGGCATGGGTATCTCTCTTACATCTTCCTCAGTGAATACGAAAGCAAAGAATTCATTTAGTCTCTCTGCTATGGCTTTGTCATTCCTAAGTGCCCCCTTTACCCCTTGAACATCTAATGATCCAACTGAATCCCTCACAGGCTAATGTACCCGAGAGTTTTTTTTTATGAGCTTTTGCTTCCACAGCAAGCTTCTTTTCAAATTCTCTCTTTGCCTTCCTTATCAATGCTTTGCATTTGACTTGCCAGTGCTTATGCTGTTTCCTTCATTTGGATCCCTTTTGCATTTCATGAAAGATGTTCCTTTATATATTATACTCTCTCTTATTTCATCTTTTAACCTTGCTTAAAAACCTGAGTTACCCACTACAATGATTTTACTCATTTCATTAAAAAAAAAAAAAAGTAAATCCCAGAGCAACAGGTGAAGCTGTAAAGCAGTAGCATCTCTAGACAGAAGTATGTGGAAGGGCATACGAGGTACGGAAGGAGGCAAGCCAAAGTGACATTTCCACACATTGTACTCAGTCCCAGGGGAAGTAGAATGGAGCTTGGAGAGGGAGGAAGTCAGTCTCCTGTCTCTAAGTTGCAGCTCATTGCAGGTAATTCACATATTCTGTTTCAGTGGTAGTGCACTTGGCTTTTCACTTGGCACTGTGTGTTCCCAAGCTATCATCTAGAAAGGAGAGTATGCCCATGCTAATGGAGTAAATCTCTCACTCCCGGGTTTGTCCTCAAGGGAAGAAAGCCTGGTCCAAGTTCTAAGTTGCACTAAGACACTGAGCAGTGACTAAGCAGTGTTTGGGAGAAATACTGTTTTGATTGGAAAGGCAGGTCAGCCCACCTTATGTTCCTGGGTGTCACTCTGGTGCCAACTGTTTGGAGAGGAGAAAGAGAAAGCTCTCCAACTAGTGCTTGTCTAAAGAGTCCAAAGAGAGAGCAGCAGAGATCAAGCACTAGAAAATGAGGTTCAACAGAGGATCCTTGGGAGTAAAGTAAAGTAACTAAAACACCAGTCCAGAGGGAACTGAAATTCTAGGAGAGAAGGCAAGGGCTCCCAGGAGGGTGCAGGCAAAGATCAGAAAGCCTATTTGATTTGTGCAACACTATAATATGGATGTCACAAGTAGAAAATATCATGTGCCAAATAATTTGTGCTGAAGACGTTTTGCAGTACAGACTTTAGGTTGGAACATTGCCACTCTGTGAAGGGCGGCCAAAATGATAAAGGGATGGAACGACTCCCCTATGAGGAAAGGCTAAAGAGGTTAGGGCTATTCAACTTGGAAAAGAGATGGCTGAGGGGGGATATGACAGAGATCTATAAAATCATGAGAGGACTAGAACAGGTAAATGTGAATTGGTTATTTACTCTGTCAGATAATAAAAGGACTAGGGGGCACTCCATGAAGTTAGCAAGTAGTACATTTAAAACTAATCAGAATTGTTTTTCACTCAATGCACAATTAATCTCTGGAATTCATTGCCAGAGGATGTGGTAAGGGCAGTTAATATAGTTAGGTTTCAAAAAGGTTTTCATAAGTTCCTAGAGAAGTCCTTAAACTGTTATTAATTAAGTTGACTTAGGGAATTGCCACTGCTTATTACTGGCATGAGTAGCAGGGGATCTTTTTTAATGTTTGGGTTCCTGCCACGTACTTGTAACCTGAAATTGCCACTGTTGAAAACAGGATGCTGGGCTTGATGGACCCTCTATCTGACCCAGTATGGCAACTTCTTATGTTCTTATGCCTTAGGCTATGAAAGTAAATCTTTCCCTCGATCACAGAATGCTTACTATGACTGGAAGTATGAGTCAGGACTCATTGATATCAAGTGATTCTTCTCTTGCCTAGAGGTGCACCCGGGAAAGTGGTTTACATGTTCAATAGTAAATGCCATAGTAAGGCGCTCATTATTCATTAACATATTTAACAATTTGCAGTAAATTTACCTTAGCAAATTTATCTGGGCGATGTCCCTGACTTCTACGATGCTGCAATTAGCCTGATAAAATTGACATATTATCAGTTATCTATGGGGGAGGCCATACCCTCAGCTTCCCTTGCCCTTGTTCAAAATTTCTCCCCAACCCAGTGCAATCAAACCTTCTCCACTATCATCACTGCATTATCCAATCCCTAGTCAAAACTCCCTTCTGTTCCCCTGATCCTGAGTCAAGGGATCCACAATCAAGTTCCCCTCCCAATCTACAGTCAATGCCACTCCTCCCCTTCTTAAGCCACAGTAAATCTCATTTCAAGGACTCCACTGCACCTCATCTAGTTCCCTCAGAACACCCCTTACCTCCTCACTAACACCAGCACAGAAAAAGATATACTAATTAATGATTTGCCGGGTGCGCATGCATTCAAGAGTCTGTTCGCGGTCCTTATAATTAAATTAAACCATCAAGTGATTTTTAATTTTAGCCCATGTGCTAACAAATGTACAATATAGGCCCCACTCTGACTAAAAACATCTAAAATTAAGTTGTACATGATGCAGACGGTGAAGGAGTGTATGTTAGATCCTCCTTAAAAGCCTGGGAGTAGACATTTAGCCTGGTGTACCTTAAGCCACAAACAGGGAGGGAGTTTAGCTCTGAGGGTGTTCTCCTTAGAAGGGGATAAAGGGCTAGGCCAAAGCCCCAGGGAAGAGAAGGAGCCTAGGGAAGACCAACATTGCTATCTTGTTTGAGAACTGCTAAAGTTTTTTTTTTTTTGGTTACCATGTTATAATGTAAAATAGGGCGGATCCCGCCCTATTCTCTTGGTTATCTGGAAACCGATGTGATATCTCGATTGAATGTCGGTATATAAAAGAAATAAATAATAATAATAAATAATAATAATAAAGTAAACAGAGCTGCTTTTGTCACATTTTTCCTGTGATTAATAAAAGAGCCAGAGTCCAGCCTGAGTCTGTTCTTGGTCAGCCACCGACCACTCATGATGCCACACAGACATATTCACATTAACCGCATGTGCAAACTCTCTAACTGAGAAAGCAGAAAACACTATTTGGTTACCTGCTTTGTTCCTGGTGCTTTCCCTTTGCATGTGCTCATTTCCTCCTAGGTCACCCCACTCCTCGCATGGGCTTCCCTTTACAGAAGTCCTGAGTTACTGAAGCCGCAAAAAGTAGCCAAGCTGGTGCGTTTTTAGAGCAGATTAGATCAGCATCTGTCTGGGATGAGAGATGCAAAATATCTTGCTCGGAGACAAGGGGATGAAACTGGTAACCACTGACATCATGTCCAGCCTTACCTTTCTAAATGTTTTCTGATTCTGTGTTCAATAGAAGACAATTTTCTGGGAAAAGTTAGGCAAAAGCAGAAAAGCATGAGGGAATGAATGAAAGGTGTGATGCTCTCTATTTCCTCATTCTGAGTTTAAGTTCAGTGCTTCCTGGTACACATGAGCATCCCACAAAATACAATAGGAGAAGGCGAAGCACCCCCCCCCCCCCCCCCCCCCCCGCCAGGAGTTGATGGAGATTTCTCAGTGTTGGCAGGTACAGACCTGTCTGCTGCAATCAAGGCAAATGCTTTCCCATCTTAACCAACTCCCTCACCTGAACAATCAGCCCTAGCAATAGCTTAGAAGCACCACATGCATACCAGGAAGTGCTGTGGCAACCCAAGGCACACCCTGCCCCCCAGATCAGGAACTAGAATCCCATGGATAGAGGAGGCCTCACTTAATTTTCCCCATAAATTAGTCTGATTGAGTCTACTCAAATGGAATGCATTAGAAAGCTAGAAACTGTAGTTTGTGTATGTCTCAGTTCTCACAGTCTATCTGAGTTAGGTTGCAATAAAAAAAAACAAAACCAGACAGGAAAATACAGATATCTCCAAAGGTCTGAAAGTATCCCTTGCACAAGTGCTGCCTGGAACCTCAAAGGTGAATTTAATTTTAAGATCTTGGCAAACCAACAGCTAGATGACTGATTAAAAGAAGACTGATGAGAAAGTGAGCCAGGCTGGTCTGAGCTTGTAACGTTGAAGCCAGCTGTCAGGGCACAGGATCTGATTTGCCCAGGGTTTGTTTTTTCCCCCACTCTGTGTTTTTGGATAAAGCCCTTCTAAAATATGGTCTAAAGGGGCAGAATTATCAAATATGTGCTCTGGTGCAAATTGTTGTTCAGGATTTATTAAATAAAATATCCCAGCATTTTGAAAGAGAAAAAGACCAGCATAAAACCAGAGAGCACTCTTTACATAAACGGGAGCAAAACACTGATATATCTACCCAGCGGTTGGAAATAAATGAGAAGAGACCCATTTCAAATATATGCACGTGGAATTTCATTCCAGCTATAATCAAAACAGTGTTGCTGTGTTATTGTGGTTCCCTGCATTCTCCATGCAAAACAGATCACTACTCGCCTCTGTTTTCTTCCTTTTTTTCCCACTGGAACAAACCCCTAGCCTCTGACATCCGAGAGAGCGCATTCCTAGACATCTTTCAGTCTCGAGGAAAGCACAGCTCTTCAAACGAGCTTCTCCAAACGCCCAACTCCTCCGTCGCCATTCATGCATCAGCCGACGCTGCACCGCGTCCCGCTCTCATCGCTGTTTTGCGTTCTGCGTAGGGGGTACCATACAAAAGTTGCAAATGAATAGATACAAAAAGCAGTAATAGAAGTTTAGTTTTTTTTCTCCCGTTAAGTAACAGCCCGCACACAACAGATCTTTCCGCCGCTAAACTTAGCCAATGAGTGTAAGAGGGCAGGCTGTAAGCCTCCTTCCCTGCTCATCCTACGTGTCCTTTTGCCGGCACCTAGCCCCACATATCAATTCTTCCCCTGTACTGTGGCAGAATTCACTCTTGCAAGATTAGGCCAACAAACTACGGGAGAAAAGAAATTGATTTAAAAACAAAATTCATCTGGTGCAAAGGTGGCAATTTTCAATGGCCCGCGTACTTGTGAAGTGATCAAAAACCTTTGTATCCAGGGACCCAGACCTTTGTATCCAGGGAATACAAACACTCGGGGTAGTTCCTACAAGGATCACGGGTACAAAGTTCCCACTCACTTTGCACCTGCTTTGTGTGCGCGTGACAGAACAGGGTCATGGGCATTTGAAAATAAACTCCGTGCACATTATTTGCTCCCATCCGAAACAGCCCCAGCTTCTCCTCAGTCTAAACCAGCTAAAGGTCCACCCATTGGGAAGGCCCTCGCATACTTTTAGCAGGGGCAATCTAGTGACTACTTAGTTACCCAGCTAGAGACCTTTGAAAATTGTCCTCCAAAGCAGAGAAGGGAACATTTTCTGCAAATGATCGCGTAGTTTTTTTCTTTTTTTAAGCTGCTCGCCAGCGTGACACAGGCTTCCAGAATAAACTGGGATGCCGAGTCGAAACAATCAACTCCCTCCAGAATTTATCCTTTGCTCGTGGTGCTGCCGGCTTCTTCGTTTCGCCGGCCCGCGCTAATGGCAGACAGAAAAATGATGCAAGTGCGGTAAAGAAGATCAGGGAGAAGTGCAAAAAAAAAAAAGAGGGAAGGAAAAGAATGAAGAGCAATGAGGACGCCAGCTCTCAGTCCCGTCCTTGGACCCATCCTGGTCTGGTTTTCGTGATATCCACAATGAATATGCATGCGCTACGTCGACTCAATTCACCTAAATAGATGACGATAAAAACTTACACGCAAAAGTTTTTTTGCTGAGGTTAACAAATAAAAATGATGCTACCCTGCATTATAAACATGGCTAAAGGTCTCTGAGCGTCCCAAAACAATTCAATAAATCCCCTTTCCACGCCGCTCAGAACAGCGTAATATCTTAGCAGTCTAATATAATGTGCAGGAGTTCAATGATCCCTTTCCCAAAGCACAGATGCTCTTCTGATATTACTAACATCTGGAGCTGGGGAAAGCAAGTTACCTTGCTCAGAAACCGCCACAGTGTTGGAATAAAATAAGGGTAAGAAGCCGAACACACTTGCCCATATTTCAATCACCGTGCCACCTCATTTAAACATGCTCAGACTCACTTGTGTGGCTCAGTGCCATAGGATTCAGTGGGGGGGAGGAGAGAAAGAAAGTAGAATTCTTTATTTGATGGTATAAAAATTGCTTTGCTACTTATACTGAATATATGACAAATGTGGAACATTATTTTGTGAAGGTCCACATTTGCATGTACAAGTAGGAAGAGAAACAAAAACTCACTGCATACTTTGCCTTCTCCGCATTACTTTATGACCTGTACTGCAGGTACATCAGATCAGATCTTTCCACAGGAAAGCTTCATTCTTCGCTTCACCCCTCCCTGGATACCATGGCCTGACATCTGTAAACTACAAAACAGAGAACAAACCATTCAAAGAAGAAGAGGCCAGAGGAGCAGGGGAAGAGTAGTCATGGGGTTATGACAATGCAGCTGTCCTCAGACTCACAAAACGCAGTGAAGCCCGGTGGCACCTCTGGTCTCCTATGTACAGTACAGGAATAATGGCAATGCTGGGGGCAGGTAGGCAGCCATGCTATTGAAAAAAGACTCAGTACATCCGGACACTGAAGGCAATATGATGCCCTCTCCTGAAAGAGTCATTATCTATTTCATCTAACTAGATCTAGTAGCCAATGAAACTGTAGTCTGTGGCTTCCATGTTTCTTGAAATGATGATAAAACGGGTGACTCACTCATAGAACCAAACACATGGTCATCCAACCTATCCGTTTTACAAAACCAAATGGACAGGAAGTTCAGATAATATAACCTGGGCTTCTTTAATTTGAACATTTCATTAAAAATCAATTATCCCATCATCTGTATCTACTATATGAAATGAAGAGTACACTACGGGGTACATTTTCAGGACCATGCTTTACAAGTACACAATTTCACTTAATAGGAGAGTGGTAATTTTTAAGAATAAATTTTATTGGGTGATATATTAAAAAAACTAAAAAATTGTTTATTCTCATGGGGAAATGGTAGATGACGCGATCTAACAGTGCCATTACATGAGAAGGGTTGTAGCCCTGTATAGGGCAAGAGCCTGTGAGACTGTGAGCACTTCTATCTGATACCTTCCCCTGAGAGTTTGTTAAGAAATACAAAATTATAATGAATGCTTTTTAGCAATAATCCTCAAAGATATCACGTCTTTTTGTTAGTTTATTAAGATTTTGAGGAAGTGAGCCGTTGTTTTAGAATAATTACAAGTATGTGAATCATTTTCAAGCAAGCTAATTTTTTATCTTAAGATGCATGCATAAGTTTCCTTTGATTGGATCGTTATGCAGCTAAATATATGCAATTTATGTTTTTCCCATTGCAAAATCGATTACAAAGTTATGTGTATAAATGGGCAGGCTAAGGTTTTACATATACCCAGGTCCAAAGGGAGCCACAGTCTGTGGCCTTTGGCCAAGAAATGTTGCTGTGATGGCTGCATTAAGACTATCCCTGAATAGGCCATAGGAGATTTTCCAGATTTTGCAAGATATAATGGGGGTGTGGAATAGCCAAGCAATCTTCACTGGCTGGCGACAGAAATCACGCTGACTACAGCCTTGCTTCATGCAACTTGAAACTTTATTCTTCCATTACATCGGCAAACAAAACAGTAGACTGCCTACCACCTTCTAGCAGTGTACTTTTACAATACGTTCGTGCAGAGCTGTAGTCAGGAGCTCTTCTCCTGGGGATGCTGCTGGGCTCACATTCTTATCCTGCCCCAGCAGAATCCCATCCACAGAGCTCTCTCTCTCTTTCTCTGTAGGATTTAAGGTGGACCAGGCTAGATGCCTGCTCCAGCACAAGTTAAGGAAGGGAAGTAAGACCACTCCTTCACATACCCTCCCTCTTAGCTTGGACCCATTGGTCCCATTCAGGGAAGTGCCTCAATTCTGATTCCCCTTCATCTGGCCTCCCACCAGCTAGGGCTGGGGTTGGAATTCTAGGATCAAGCTTACCCCCACACATTAGGGTTACCCCAGGCAGTACCGCTACCACCACCCACTGCACCCTTTGCCCAGTGTTCACCCCCAGTCCTTTAACGGAATCCATTAATGGCTCTGGGTTCCATTCTTTCCCTGGCCGCACTCCTTGGACTTCACTTAGGTGTTCTTGGGGGTGTCTTCCTTTCCACTTGCTGAAAAACTCTCCCTCCTTCAGGCTTCCACTCTTTCAACTGTTGCCACAGCATTTTCTGACTCATCTGTGCCATCTCCACCTGCAACGCCTCCCTCTGGCCATTCTGAAGTGGTTTCCTCTGGGCTCTCTGTAGGGCCTCCGTCTGGCTCCTCTGCAGCACCCCTCTATGGGCTCCCAGTAGCACCTCCCACTGGCTCCTGTACCACGTGTTTCACCGGATCCTACTTGCTGACTTCTTCTGGACAGTCTATGGGGCTTCCAACAGGAACTTCTATACCGTCTCCTTCAGGTCACTCTTTAAAACTCCACCATGAGCTGTCCTGCACACAAGTCACAGTCACTGCAGGTACATTCAACTGATTCTTTCTTTTCTTTGGCACTCAGCTTTTTTTCTGCTACATATTCCAGGGGTACATTGCCTGGTTCCGCTCCAGGTTTTCCTGTCACCTTCTCCACAAGCTTTCCTCTGGTTCCAACACTATTGCTACTTTTATGTTCTTCTGCAGCGTTGTCTGCTTCCAGATGTAGCAAGTTCTTTCCTTTCCCTACTTCAAGCAGGCTGGCAGACAGGAACACACTACTCACTTTCCAGATTCTCTTCTGATTAAGAACACATTTTTGCAGCTGCCTCTGTTCTTCCAGGAGGCTTCGCAATATAGCTCCATTGATTGCTCTTACATGCTTACTTCTGCAGCAGAGTAGCTGGCTTTCTGGTGCTCTAGTGTTGAGCAGGCTGTCTTTCTGCTGGAGGGCCATGCCCTGCTCACCCACACAAACACACAGAAACTTTGGCAGCTTCACTTCTCTTTAGGGACCACACCCTGTTCAAATCTGGTCTCTCTCTTTTTTTTTTTTTTTTTTGTGAAAAGATTTAAAAAAAAGGCCAAAACAAAATCCTACTTTTCCAGCTACTTACTCACTGATAGTACTGACTACGCATGCGGAGCAGACCCCCATTACTTGCAATGGTACATTTAAACCAACTTTTGCTTTCAAGCCCCAAGACATAGCTCTTTATATTGAAGAAAAAACTTTTAACCTGTTTTTCTCCTCTGTGCTGCTTCTTGAACCACAGTCTTTAAAAGTCCTCAGCACTCTGTGCACTCCTGTACTCTGTACCCTATTTAGAGCCACGGGTCCTCTGCTCAATTCTCTGTGTTCAAACAGAAATGTTAGCAGCTGTTTTACTTCTGTGTGTTATCCCCGACCAATACTCTTTAAACTCTTCAGTGCTCTAGAGCACACTGTAGCCCTGCTTTACGTCCAAACTGCTTTGGCAGCCCGCAAATACAACAAAATCTTTTCTTTTTCTGTTCTTCCCCTTGGAGACTTGGGTTTTCTTTCTGCTTTGCTTAGAGAAAAAATCCCCAAACTGACACCATATGTAGGGATAGCAGAGCAATCTTCACTGACTGGAGACAGAAGTCACACGGACCCCAGGGTTCATGCAACTTAAAGTTTATTCTTCCATTTAATCAGCAAATAAAAGAGTAGACTGCATATCTTCATCTAGCAGTGTCCTCTTGCAATACCTTCATGCAGAGCTGTTTATAAGAACTCCTGTCCTGGAGAGGCTGGAGTCTCTTGATCCCAGCTGGGCTCACATTCTTATTCTGCCCCTCCCACAAAGCTCTCTCTCCCTGTACGATTTAAGGTGGACCAGGCATATAGCACAGGTTAAGGAGGGGAAACAGGGTCACTCCACAGGAACATAAGAACATAAGAAATTGCCATGCTGGGTCAGAAGAAGGGTCCATCAAGCCCAGCATCCTGTTTCCAACAGAGGCCAAACCAGGCCACAAGAACCTGGCAATTACCCAAACACTAAGAAGATCCCATGCTACTGATGCAATTAATAGCAGTGGCTATTCCCTAAGTAAACTTGATTAATAGCTGTTAATGGACTTCTCCTCCAAGAACTTATCCAAACCTTTTTTGAACCCAGCTACACTAACTGCACTAACCACATCCTCTGACAACAAATTCCAGAGCTTTATTGTGCGTTGAGTGAAAAATAATTTTCTCCGATTAGTCTTAAATGTGCTACTTGCTAACTTCATGGAATGCCCCCTAGTCCTTCTATTATTCGAAAGTGTAAATAACTGATTCACATCTACTCGTTCAAGACCTCTCATGATCTTAAAGACCTCTATCATATCCCCCCTCAGCCGTCTCTTCTCCAAGCTGAACAGCCCTAACTTCTTCAGCCTTTCCTCATCCCCTTTCCATCCCCTTTCCTCATCCAGCCCATCCCCTTTATCATTTTGGTTGCCCTTCTCTGTACCTTCTTCATTGCAACTATATCTTTTTTGAGATGCAGCAACCAGAATTGTACATAGTATTCAAGGTGCAGTCTCACCATGGAGCGATATAGAGGCATTATGACATTTTCTGTTTTATTAACCACTCCCTTCCTAATAATTCCTAACATTCTGTTTGCTTTTTTGACTGCTGCAGCACACTGAGCCGACGATTTTAAAGTATTATCCACTATGATGCCTAGATCTTTTTCCTGGGTGGTAGATCCTAATATGGAACCTATCATCGTGTAACTACAGCAAGGGTTATTTTTCCCTATATGCAACACCTTGCACTTGTCCACATTAACGGGCGGATTTTAAAAGCCCTGCTCGCGTAAATCCGCCCGGATTTACGCGAGAAGGGCCTTGCGCGCCGGCGCATCTATTTTCCATAGGCCTGCCGGCGCGCACAGAGCCCCGGGACTTGCGTAAGTCCCGGGGTTTTTTTGTCAGGGGCGTGTCGGGGCGTGTCAGGGGCGGGGCCGACCGACGCGGCGTTTTGGGGGCGGGACGCGGCATTTCGGGGGTGGGCCTGTGGGCGTGGTTTCGGCCCGGGGCGGTCCGGGGGTGTGGCCGCACCCTCCGGAACCGCCCCCTGGTTGCGTCTCGGCGCGCCAGCGGCCTGCTGGCACGCGGGGATTTATGTCTCCCTCCGGGAGGCGTAAATCCGTGGACAAAGGTAGGGGGGGGTTAGGTAGAGGAAGGGAGGGGAAGGTGAGGGGAGGGCGAAAGAGAGTTCCCTCCGAGGCCGCTCCGATTTCGGAGCGGCCTCGGAGGGAATGGAGGCAGGCTGCGCGGCTCGGCGCGCCGGCTGCCCAAAATCGGCAACCTTGCGCGCACCGATCCTGGATTTTAGCAGATAAGCGCGGCTACACGCGTATCTACTAAAATCCAGCGTACTTTTGTTTGCGACTGATGCGCCAACAAAAGTACGTGAACGCGCATTTTTTTAAAATCTACCCCAAAATGTGATCTGCCATTTGGATGCCCAATCTTCCAGTCTTGCAAGGTCCTCCTGTAATGTATCACAATCTGCTTGTGATTTAGCTACTATGAATAATTTTGTATCATCCGCAAATTTGATAACCTCACTCGTATTCCTTTCCAGATCATTTATATATATATTGACAAGCACTGGTCCAAGTACAGATCCCTGAGGCACCCCACTGTTTACCCTTTTCCACTAAGAAAATTGACCATTTAATCCTACTCTCTGTTTCCTGTCTTTTAACCAGTTTGTTATCCACGAAAGGACATCGCCTCCTATCCCATGACTTTTTAGTTTTCTTAGAAGCCTCTCATGAGGGACTTTGTCAAATGCCTTCTGAAAATCCAAATACACTACATCTACTGGTTCACCTTTATCCACATGTTTATTAACCCCTTCAAAAAAAATGAAGCAGATTTGTTAGGCAAGACTTCCCTTGGGTAAATCCATGTTGACTGTGTTCTATTAAACCATGTCTTTCTATATGCTCTGCGATTTTGACCTTGAAAATAGTTTCCACTATTTTTCCCGGCACTGAAGTCAGGCTCACTGGTCTATAGATACCCGGATCGCCCCTGGTGCCTTTTTTAAATATTGGGGTTACATTGGCCACCCTCCAGTCTTCAGGTACAATGGATGATTTTAATGATAGGTTACAAATTTTAACTAATAGATCAGAAATTTCATTTTTTAGTTCCTTCAGTACCCTAGGATGCATACCATCTGGTCCAGTTGATTTGCCACTCTTTAGTTTGTCAATCTGGCCTATTACATCTTCCAGGTTCACAGTGATTTCATTCAGTTCGTCTGACTCATCACCCCTGAAAACCATCTCAGGAACTGGTATCTCCCCAACATCCTCATTAGTAAACACGGAAGCAAAGAATTCATTTAGTCTTTCTGCAATGGCCTTATCTTCCCTAAGAGCCCCTTTAACCCCTCAGTCATCTAATGGTCCAACCAACTCCCGCACAGGTTTCTTGCTTCGGATATATTTTAAAAAGTTTTTATTATGAGTTTTTGCTTCTATGGCCAACTTCATTTCAAATTCTC
Source organism: Rhinatrema bivittatum (assembly GCF_901001135.1). Lineage (NCBI taxonomy): Eukaryota > Metazoa > Chordata > Amphibia > Gymnophiona > Rhinatrematidae > Rhinatrema > Rhinatrema bivittatum. Next base: position 71,181,233 of record NC_042617.1, on the reverse strand, counting down.
TCTTCGCCTGTCTTATCAATGTTTTACACTTAACTTGGCAATGCTTATGTTTTATCCTATTTTCTTCAGATGGATCCTTCTTCCAATTTTTGAAGGATTTTTTTTTGGCTAAAATAGCCTCCTTCACCTCACCTTTTAACCATGACGGTAATCGTTTTGCCTTCCTGCCACCTTTCTTAATGCGTGGAAGGAAGGACTGTGCCTCTAGGATTGTATTTTTAAACAATGTCCATGCCTGCTGAACAATTTTAACCTTTGCAGCTGCACCTTTCAGTTTTTTTCTATTTTCCTCATTTTATCAAAGTTTCCCTTTTGAAAGTTTAGTGTTAGAACTGCAGATTTACTTATTGTCCCCCTTCCAGTTATTAGTTTAAATTTGCTCATGTTATGATCACTGTTGCCAAGTGGCCCCACCACTGTTACCTCTCTCACCAAATCCTGCGTTCCACTAAGAATTAAATCTAAAATAGCTCCCTCTCCTGACTTAAATAGGTTTTGGGTGGTGATCACAGAAGTCTTAACTGGGGCTAATTTTGTTTATTGTTGGTCAGAAAAGATTGAGGATCTCAGGAACAGATCTTGGTGGGGGTAGATAAAGATGAGGTTTTAATTGGAGGTGAGGAAGAAGATTGGTTAGATGAGGGGTTTATGGGTCTGGAGGAGTACCATCCAATGGGGTTACAGGAGTTGCAGGGGTTATTGCCTACCTGTAGAATAACTAAGTTTGTTTGACCCATGCCCCTCATGTTTGATCAAACAGTTGCCTATTAATTTGCAGGGGGTGTTATTAAGATTAGTGAACCAGTCATTAGTTGAGGGTTCTTTACCACAGCAACTGAAGCGAGTGGTGATCTTGCCTTTTCTAAAGAAACCTTTGTTAGATAAAGAAGTTTGTGCCAATTATCATCCAGTGGCTAATGATCCTTTTATTGATGAAAATTATTGAGAAGACAGTTTGTTTCAGATTACAGATTAACAGAAATAGATGGGTTGGATGAGGCTCAGTCAGGTTTTAGGAAGGGCTATAGTCAGTCCTGGGTTTGTCAATAGGCACCCAATATACCCGTGCCTAGATAGCAAACATTTAGGGGTAGCAGGTTGGCAAAGATCTGCTGCCTTCCAGCTCTGTTGAATCTCATGCAGCAGAGAAGAGCCCTCTGCTACCCTGAAACAGTCCCTTACAGGAAGTGGGTGATTAAAAGCCTAACAAAAGCACCTAAGGCAGCAAAATCGTAATTTGTCTTTGGCTATAGTGTGGAAACTGCGTTGATATTGATAGCTATACATGATGCCATCCTGAAGGCTAGAGATCAGGAAAATTCAACAATACTAATCTTGTTGGATTTGTCAAGCACGTTTGACTTGGTAGATCAGCAAATTTTATTAAGTTGCCATAGGGCGTTGGGAATGGGAGGGCAGGTTTTAAAATGGTTAACCTCATTCCTTACAAAACAGTCTGCAGTGGTTCAACTAAGAGGAGTTTTTTTCTGCCCCTTATTCAGTGGAATGTGGGGTGCCTCAAAGCTGTAGTTCAATGTGTTCATGCAGTCGTTAGATCAATGTATTGGATACCTGGGTTTTAACATTTTTATGTATGCTGATGATGTACAACTGGTGTGTTCAGTGGGTACGGATTTGGATGCATCTTTGGCTCATATTAACGAAGTACTGAAAATGGTTTTCAATGAATAATTTGATTTTAAATGAAATTAAAACAGAATGGCAGTTTATTCCAGGAAAGAAGCATTTGGCTGTACCATTACCCCTTAAGAGCAAGGAAAAAGAGTTTGTAAATGTACAGAGTGCAAGAATTGTGGGTATTCAGTTTGAGGAGGGTATATTTGACGTGCAGATCTTGATGACAGTAAAATGTTTTGTTTTTTTTTTTAAAGTTATGCCAATTAAGGAAGGTAAGGAATATGTTGAGTTTTCCAGCATTTCTTGTCCTCCCCTTTGTTTATGGGCTTATCAGAATAGAACTTGAGGCAACGACAAGTAATGCAGCAGAATACGGATGCAAGATTAATCTTTGCATGTCAGCATAGAAAAAGCTCTCAGCCTTTTTTGGTCTGCCTCCTTTGGGTCCCAATAAAGAAAAGAATATTGTTTAAAATCATGATCCTGATGTTTTGGGAAATTAGAGGGGTAGAGGGGAAGGAACGAAATACTCAAAGCATTGCCAGTGGGTGAGGTGAAAACTATTAATGCAGCTGCATTTAAAAAAGGTTTGGAGAAGTTCCTGGAGGAAAAGTCCATTAACCTTTATTAATCCACTGTTTATTCTTGGGATTAGCAGTTTGGAATCTGTCTACCCATTGGGAGCCTGCCAGGTACTTGTGATCTGGATTAGCCACTGTTGGAAACAGGATACTGGGCTTGATGGAACTTTGGTCTCATCCAACATGGGAAGTTTTATGCTTTTATGCTCTTAAAACCTATTGGCAATTTAATGGTATACACTGCAGCAATCTTCAAAAGCTACTTACATGGGTAAAGTGCATGTAAAACCCAGTTTCAAGCATGTAAATGCTTTTTAAAATCAGGCCCTTTGCCCCTATGTTTACCCGCTTTGTTGCAGTAGAATTTTCTTTCCACTAAAAATTAGTTTGCTTCTTGTGATTTATTTACCAGTATAGCTTTGAGGCACTTGATTACTTCTATCACATCCCCTGTCCTCCATAGTATACATATTTCAGGTCTTAAGTCAAATTTCTTATAACGTTTTTGTAAGCGATGGCCAAAGAGATATGAATATACTGCATAGGGACGTGCAGGCCCCAAATTTTTCTTTTTTTTTGTTTGGTTTTGGAGTTTTTGTTTAATGTTTATTTCATTTTGGTATCTTTACAGCAATAAAATAAACATTTACTCCCCCCCCCCCAAAAAAAAAAAAGAAATAAAAACCTGAAATGCTAGGGAGCCCCTGGTAGCTCACCCCGACCCCCAAAATGATACTGGGGTGGGGGTGACCTGGCCCCTACTTAGTCCTCCCGTATGATCAAACTTACAGCTGTACAAACAAATTTCCATACAAGAAAATGGCACCCACCGGCCCGGAGACTGTTGCCATGTGATGTCTCTATGGTGCTAGTCTCAGGACCAACTGGCACCGTGCTGAAGATTACACAGATGGGGCAGGAGGCAGTGTGCATCCCTCCTTTATCTTTACCATTATTAGGATTTATGAATTGCGTATAATCAGTACTGTAGGTGATGTACAAATAAGAACAAAAGATATGCCATACAAAACAGTCACAAAATAATACAAATAAAATAATCACAAAACAATTGACGTCTAGTCATAAAACTTCACAGGGGTACCCTATTAGTCCATAATCAGGAAAATGAATAGTGCTAGCAAATGTTCAAAGACCCAAAAAGCTAATAGAGGCCTGTTGAAATAGCCAAGATTTCAATAATGTTTTGAAAGCCTTCACTCCATCCGCCTCTGGAAAAGAGTTCCAGAGAATAGGGGCCACAACAGAGGAGGCACAGTCTCTAGTAATGCTCTTGTACTTTGCTGTTGACCCCATGTGAGGGGTAAGTGGGGGCTGGAGTGGTTCCCAGCTCCAGTAGCTTTCTGGAAGTGGAGAGGGAGGGGTCAGAGGAGGCCACGGAATAGGCTCTGGGGCAGATTGTGGGGCATCTTCCTTGCCCCTTTTATTTTTATTTTGCAGGTGACCCCATGAGAGGGATAAGTGGGGGCTGAGGTGTTCCTGGCATCATTTCAGGAGCAGGGGGCGAGTTACTGGGGATTCCCTAGCATTTCAGGGTTTTTTTCTCTTGAGAGGGTTATAAGTGTTTGTTTTGTTTCAGTAAAGATACCAAAACTAAATAAGCATTAAACGAAAATATTTTTGGAATAATAAACCTCCGTAAATGAAAAAAAAAACCCCAAGATTATTGAGCCTATACATCTCTATGCAGCATATTCATATCTCTATGGCTAGTTAACACAAATAGCTGCCTCTTACTCATACAGAACTCATAAAGAAAAAAGAAGAGCACCAGCACACAGCACTATTCTCAGAATGTGCATTAAAATAGTCTAACAACTCTATTTCACAACAAACGTAATTGTAAAACACAGAGAATAGGAATTTTACCTGTGAATAGTACCATACAGGTACACCTGGTCATGACCGATTTCACTAAACAATCAATTGTATTATATAATATATTGTAACTGAACCTTTTGTGGCACCTGTTAGAATGTCACTCAAAAAACAATGCTTAGCAAGATCGAATCAATTTCGGAGAGGTCACGATCGATACACAAACTGCTACTATTGACCCGCTTCCTAATTCATAACCAACTTTGGACGCTATCGTAAAAATGTTTTGTGACCATCATACTAGGCATCATTGTGTGGTTCAACAGCCATAATCACTCAACCTTATTATAATCATCGGTCAGTCCATGTAAAACATCAATTTTTTGAATATTTTCTTGTGCTGATTACACCCATGAATGAAATTTTTTTTATTTCAATGACATATATCATTATTCTTCATAAATCACCTCTGCATCAATTCCCAAAGGTTTTATGATATTGCTTTTTCCAGTTAATTGGTATTAAATGCTGTACTTATCTCATGTTGACGCGCTTGTTTCTCTGCTGAAAACCAACCATGAAATTTCTGCCAGCATATATCTCAGCATTGTGATACTTCACACAAGCTCTTTTCTTGTGTGAAGTACCACAAACCGTTGCGAAGGTATATAATTTAGCGATGGTATAGAAAAGATTTTAAATAAATAAATACAAAACCTACGATTCCCCTTGATTAGGCAATTGGGGGCATAACACTAAGGGCCACAACTAAACCTCCTGTTTCTTAAGTTCCAACTAAAAAAGCCACACTGATAAATCTGCACAAACAACCATTCCAGAGGAGCCTCAGTGGAGGTGCCTGCAGGGATGGTCTGCAAATAAAAACATTCTTAGCCTAAGAAAGGAGCTAGGGACACTTTAGTTAGTTAAGACCTATGAGTCAATTACCAACATGAGTTCTGTCCCAACACAAACTCCACCCCGGAACACCTCTTGGTAGTGCACATAAACGTACAGGTGAAACGGGTTTTACATGTACCTTTGAATGCACAACCCCCCAGACAATTTTAAAAAGCACATTTATGCACATAAAACTGAGGTTTATGCATGTAAATCTTGCCACAATAAAATGCCTCGACAAGTTAAGAAATGGGAGAACCATTAAAAAGAAGCAGGAAAGTTACAACAGACTTTAGGAGCCCTAATTATAAAGTCAGAGCCAGCCTAAGGCTGCATGAACAAATGTTCTCAAAAGACAGTAATACACTGAATACTTTTACTGCAGTTCATGTATACAGAATAAGATTTTAACATTTTAACTAGCACAAAATCACCTTTAAGATCACCATTGCCTTTACTTGATCCTCATTCTCCTTGACTTATCTGCTACTTTTGATCCCTGTCTACTGCTTGACACAATATACTCAATTGGATTTCAGGACTCTGCTTTAGCTTGAGTTTCTTCTTACCTGTCCATTAGTACTTTTACTGTATTCTCGGGTGATTCATCATCCATCGCTATTCTGCTATCTGCCAGTGTACCTTGGCTCTGTCCTGGTCCTTTTCTCTTTTCTCTCTACATGCCATCTTGTCACAGTCCACTCCAGTAAGGATGGAGAGAAGGTGTGATGGCTAAGCAAAGGTGTACTCTGAAAGGTCGGGTGGTCTGGAGCTACTGTCTTCCACCTATGGCAGCCGCCATTCCCCATGGGTTGAGCTCTTGGGTGCAGGCAGCCACCAGGACTTCCATGTCAGAGCAGGAAGCAGAATGGATTTAAGACAAGAACCAGAAATCAGGACAGTAGCCAAGGACCAGGACTGAAGCAGGAACAAGTCAGAAAAAAGCAAACAAATCAATTGCACTTCCACAGGGCAGACGCCAAGTGAGCTGTTTGACAAGCAAAGGTGTGGCAGGCTAGAACTCCTTATATACAGCTGTCTTATTTTGCCATATTAATGCTAGTCTAATAGGGAGCCTCTGGAGGCAGGGCTCCCTAACTTTGCTTTGGTTGATATTTACTAGAGGATTCTCACTGATTTAGAGTCCCCATGGTTATACTGCAAGTTCTCCTGGTCTTGAACACCCGGGTCTGCAGGTTCGATCCCCGCTGTCTGATCTCTTTTCACAGCTTTCAGCACCACTTTTGATTCCCACATCTACCTCTCTATACTAGAAATTTCATGACAAATCCAGTCCTAAATTTCGGCCTACTTGTCTGACATCGCCACCTGGATGCCCCTCAGCCACCTAAAGTTAACATGACCAAGACCGAACTTCTTGTTTTCCCCCATAACCTTCTACCTCTCTTCCCTCTTTTTCTGTCTCTGTGGATGGTACTCTCATCCTTTGGGTTCCCTCAGCCCATAAGCTTGTGATGCCTCTACCTCCTTCTCTAGACACATCCAAAAGACTGCTAAAGCCTGTCATTTCTTCCTCTGACACCACTAAAATCCATCCCTTCCTTTCTAAGCATTCTAACAAAATGCTCATCCACTTTTTTTCTTATCACCTCTTGTTTAGATTGCTGCAATTTTCTCTTTGTAGGACTCCAGCTGAACCGTCTTTCTCCACTGCAATATATGCAAAATTTGGCTGCATGACCATGTAAACCCTTTTCTTGAGACACTACATTAGCTTCCTGTCGGCTTCTGTATACAGTTCAAGCTTCTTACTCGCCTATAAATGCATTCACTCTGCAGCTCCTCATTGCCTATCTTCTCTTCTCTCGCCCTACATCCTTATTCGTGAACTCCATTCATCAAGCAAGTCGCTCTCATCTGTGCTCTTCTCCTCTACTGCCAGCTCCCAACTCTACGCTTCCCACCTTGCTGAACCGCATCCTGGAATGGCCTTTCTCAGTTGGTCCACCCCGCTCCCTCTCTGGCTGTATTCAAATTCAGTTTAAAAACTCTCCTTTTTGAAGCTGGTTTTAAATGCTAGTCACTTCTATAATAAATACACTTCCCACTTCATTTGTCATGAATGCTTGCCTTGACTAGACTGTAAGCACGGACAGTCTCGTAATGTGTATCTGTGCAGTGCTGCCTCTGTCTAGTAGTGCTTAAGAAATGATCAATATTAGTAGTTTCAATTTCAGCTCTTTTTATTTTGTTTTTGGTTAGACAGGTTGGGTCTTTATTCAACAAGACATACAGTTAGGATATATCAGACAAATATCAAGTTTTAACAATCTAACACATAACAAATATTTCTTTGGTTTAATTGAAATCCCTGTTGAAATCTTTGATTACTCGTGTAATTGTGCAATAGAGCAATGAAAAGCCAATTTGCAACAAGGATTTCATAATGTGCTTCAATTACTGATCATTCTTGCATACACAAATGAAACATTTCCTTACAGTCAATTCTTGTTCTATTAACTTCTACATCAATGAAGCCCTGAGGCACTACTCCTTGGGGAGTAGAGGGTGTTGTCTATTTATTTATTTATATGAATTTTACATGGCAGCCTTGTCCAGGGCAGCTTACAAAAAACAGTGATAGGACAGTGTGAGCTCAACAGCTTCAAACCCTCTCATGTTTCCAGTCATTCATGATATTACACATGCAACTCAACAGTGCACTTCATGATCACATATCAGTCCATACACAACACAAACCAGTAGGTAATGTAGAGCCAAGCAGTGTACCAAAAGCATTCATGAGACAGTCGGTCCTGACTGTTATATGAGGAAGCAGAATATGAACTGATACGGAAAGTTACAATTCTATTCTATTCCCCAGCAGTCACGGCAGGTGGAACATAACATTGCAATAGTTTATAAGTTGGTGATCACAGCATTTTAGAGAACTTCCCAGATGATGCATTAAATATTATCCATTTTTCTACTCTGTAGTGTTTTATGACAGTATGAATTAAAGTCTATGCTGGCGCAATACATATTTTTTTTTAAATTTTAAAATCATGTTTACAGTCTGTCCCTCTTTTGTGATATCCAATTTACATATAAACAAATTAAAACCTTATGGTAACTTTGGCAATAGTGGCTTGGGAAACAGGCAGGAGGAATAAGGAGGAAGTCTCTGGCTGTTTCCTTTATGTGCAATTTAATTACAGTGCAAAGCAAATCAAAACAAAAATGCAGCTCACCTTAACTTCAGGCAGATTACACATCAAACATAGGGGAGGCTCCCGGGCCGAGCGTCTGGACCCTTTCTGTGGCTCATAACAGGGAGGGGGTTCCCCCCCTTTCTTCCCCAATTTCCGTATTTATTCGACCGTGAACGAGACCGAGCATCCCACGGCCTGCCATCCACGACGGAGGAGGATCGGGATCCTGGCCCGCCTCAGGTCTCTCTCTCTCTCTCTCTGTCTCTTTAGCATAGCCTGGCTTCCTCCCTGCTCCCCGGGGCCCTGAGGTCTTGTACACTGATGAGGGGCTTCTTCCTTCACCCAGGATTCCTAATGGGTCTGGATCTTAAGGAAGACCGGGCGAGACAGCTATGCTCAGTCCCTTCAGGTGATCTGAGGCAGTTTCCTTTAGACTCCCTCACAAGCTATACAGTCAGAATCTCAATCAACATTCCCACCCAACAGCATTAATCCTAAAAAAGAGGTATACAAAATTTCATAATACAAATACATCATACACAAACAACAATATTTATTCACATACCCCATCTTAACTTAGACCAAAGCTCCCCCACCAAACATCATCTATCCTAGTGATGTCTAATACCAGCTCCTCTCACATCATTAGTCTAACAACCAGCATCCTGTTTGTGGTAACTTGGGCGATAGCGGCTTGGGAGGTACACTCTGTCCCTTTCCTCACATGCACTTTTATTTACAATGAAAGCAAAAACAGAAAGCAAATGTAGCTCATCTTACAGTTCTGATAGCACTCAAACATCAAACATAACATGATTTCTCATAGGATGGCTTCCTCTCTGCTCCCCGGGGCCTTTCTAACCCTTCTAGGCCCTGAGTTCTTATAAGAACATAAAAAGTTGCCATACTGGGTCAGACCGAGGGTTTATCAAGTTTTAACAATCTAGCACGTCAACATCAGCATCCTGTTTCCAATAGTAGCCAATGCAGGTTAAAAATACCTGGCAAGTACCCAAATATTAAATAGATCCCAGGCTACTAATGCCAGTAATAGCAATGGCTATTCCTTATGTTTATTTGATTAACAGCAATTAATGGATTTATCCTCCAAGAACGTATCTAAACCTTTTTTAAACCCAGTTACACTAACCTCCCTAATCACATCTTCTGGCAACGAATTCCAGAGCTTAATTGTGCGTTGAGTGAAAAATAATTTTTCTCCAATTAGTTTTAAATGTGCTGCTTGCTAATTCATGGAGTGCCCCCTAGTTCTTCTATTCTCTGAAAGAGTAAATAACCAATTCTCATTTACCCGTTCTAGTCCCATCTATCATACAACCTCTCAGCCATCTCTTCTCCAAGCTGAACAGCTGTAACCTCTTTAGTCTTTCCTCATAGGGAAGCTGTTCCTTCCCCTTTTATAATTTTGGTTACCCTTCTCTGTATCTTCTCTAGTGCAACTATAATTTTTTGAGATGCGGTGACAAGAATTGCACACAGTACTCTAGATGTGGTCTCAACACGGAGCAATACAGAGTCATTATGATATTCTCTGTTTTATTCACCACATTCCTAATTTCTCACATTCTGTTTGCTTTTTTTGCCCCCCCAGTGTACTGAGCCAAAGATTTCAATGTTTTATCTACTATGATGCCTAGATCTTTTTCCTGGGTGGTAACTCCTAATATGGAACCTAACATCATGTAACTACAGCATGGGTTATTTTTCCCTATATGCTTCATCTTGCATTTATCCTCATTAAATTTCATTTGCCATTTGGATGCCCAGTCTTCTAAGTCTCGCAAGGTCCTTCTGCAATTTCTTACAATCCACTTCTGATTTAACTAATCTGGTGAGAGCTACTCCCTTCACCCAGGATTCCTTGTGGGTCTGGGTCTTAAGAAGACCAGGAGAGACAGCTGTGCCCGGTCCCTTAAAGTAGCCTAAGGGAGTTTCCTATAGACTCTCTCATACACACTACCCTTCAATTCAGTATTGTTGGGATGAGCACTTGCCTGTATTAGGGACACCTTTCTAGACAGGAAATCTGCATTGGTGTTTTTCCTTCCTGCCCTGTGTCATATTTTATAGGGCTAGGAACCATTTCATCATTCTCACTTTGGACTCCTTATTTCTATTTATCCATAGGTTTAGTTGCCTATTATGAGCATGAACTGCCGTCCCAGTAGGTAGTAGCACAAGGCCTCTAAGGCCCACTTGACTGCCAAGGACTCCTTCTCAACCGTTGAGTAGCATCTTTCTCGTGGCATCACCTTCTGGCTAATTTATGCCACAGGATGTTCTTGGCCATCCTTCTCTTGGACTAAGACTACTCCCAAGGCTTCTTCTGAGGCATGAGTCTGCACTGTGAAGGGTTAAATGAAGTCCGGACTTATCAGGACCAGTGCAGAGCATAACGCCTCCTTCAGAACCCAGAAGGCCTCTTCTGCTTCAGCTGACCACTGGACCTTCTTTGGTGCTTTCTTCAAAAAGCCTTGTGAGAGGATTCACCTTCTCCGAGTAATTGGGGATAAACCTTCTATAGCATCCCTTGAGTCCTAGGATTGCTTTCACTTTCACTTTTGTTTGTGGGACTGGCACCCTGCTGATCTCCTCAGTCTTCTGGGTCTGTAGATGGACCTTGCCCTTTCCCAGGGTATTGCCTAATACTGGAATTCTTGTCCCCCTAGCAAGCACTTCTTAGGGTTGGCCATAAGTCCTAATTTCCTCAGACTGGTTAACATAGCTTGGAGTTGGCATACGTGTGTCTTCCAATCTGGGCTGTACAACATGATGTGCGTACTCTTGATGTGGGTGGAGCAGGTGCTCAACCAAGCACTCAAACATTGCGGGGGCTCCACGGAGTCCAAAAGGGAGAACGGTGAACTAGAAAAATCCCTCTGGAATTAAGAACTCAGTCTTCTCCTTTGCTGCTGGTGTGAGAGGCGCCTGCCAATACCCTTTTGTAAGGTCCAGAGTAGACATGAACTGAGCTGATCTCAGATGCTCAGGTAGCTAATCCACTCAAGGTATTGGGTATATGTGTCAAGTTTTGAGAGTTTGTTGACCTTTTTTAAAGTTGATGCAGAACCTTATGCTCCCATCTGGCTTTGGCACCAACACTACGAGTGAGAACTAATTACTGTGAGACTCCTCTATAGCTCCGAGCCAGAGCATCTCCTACACTTCAGTCTCAGAGATGTGGCGCCTGGCCTCAGGAATCAGACAGGGTCATTGCCACACAGCAACTCCAGGAGGCATAATGATATCATGCTGCACCAGGTGTGTAAGACCTGATAGATTCGAGAAGATCTCCTTGTTTTTATTCACCAGCCAATTTAAGTCAGCTATGGTGCGGTGGACAGCTGCTCTCTGAAAGGAATTTGAGTTTGGTCCACTTCAGGTCCAACTCTGGACCAAACTTTTCTTCTTGTACCACTCCTCACACCTGTGGTAGATCTGAGTTTTCTTTTGTTTATCTGGCTGGGCTATTTTGTAATCCATGGGCCCTGTTTTCTCCAAAACGTCATAGAGTCCTTGCCACCAGATTAACAGCTTCCTTTCCAAAGAGGGGAGGAGGTCAAGAATGCAGTCCCCTGACTGGAATACTCTTTGGACTGTGAGGCAATTATAACCTTAAGTTTGGGTAGCTGGAGATTTCTCTAGGCATAGGCAGGCCGCCTCCCCAGCTTTTTTTAGGTGGTCCTGTACTTGAAGAACGTAGTTTGAGGTTCTGCCTGGGGTTCCCTTCAACTTCCCAAATTTTCCGAGCTATTTCCAAGATTCCTCTCTGCCTCCTCCCATTCAGTAATTCAAGCTCTGGGGCACTTCATGGATTGCAAACAGTACATAGGGCAGTTTTTGCCATCTTCATCCACGAATTTCCTTACAAAATAAAGAGGTGGATTGTGGCTCTTTCCCTGACTCCAACCCCTCCTCCCCATTGTCTCTAAATTAGCAAAATAACTGTATTTTTCCTGTTGGCATTATCTCTGGGTTTAGGAGTCTTAGAATCTTTATGATAGAGATCTGGATCATCCAAGGATAAGAGTTCTGGAAACTCCAATTCTTCATTGTTGTGGCTGGTTGAACCACAGGTTCACAGACTATCAAAGTTTGGACAGTCCCATCCTATTACCAAGGGGTAGGGTAGCCAAGGAAGAACTCCAACCTCCGTTTGAGCTTGGCCAACTGGAGTCTTCAGTTGCTCTTGGCTTGTGAGATACTGCTGCTGGTCACCATGGATACAGGCCAAGGTCACAGTTCTTCCATAATCAATCTGGATCCACTTTAATAACTTTCTTCTAATGAATATCTTTATGTTTCCAGAGTACACCAGTGCCTGGCTGGATGAGCCCTCCATCTCCACGGGAATCACAAAGGCAGAGACTCCTTGGCTGAGAACATCCCCAAATTTACAAAAACTTGGAGCCATGGAGTTAACATCCATGGCTCCTCTTCCTTGCAGAGGCAGTCTCAGGCAAAATGGCCTCTCTCTCCGCAGCTGAAACATGGTGGTCCTATGGGTGAGGTAAAAAGACCAGCCTGTCCAGGTTTACCAGCTGTCGCGAACTTCTGTCCTTAGAAGTCCAGTGCCCTCTAGCTGGGTTGGGTGGTCTCATCTGAGACTGTGACGATTCACGCATGAACTGTGCTTAGTAATTGGCCTCCACCATTTCCAACAATGTCTGTAGCGTAATGCTTGGTTGTCTGCACACCCACTGCTGCATAGGGTATTCTAGGCCATCTAGGAATTGATCCAGCAAAACTGCTTTGGCTACCTCCACCCAAGTTTTCCCTTCTGAGTGCAGCTACTTTCAAGCCACATCCTTAGGATGGTGGAAAATGTTCCATGGGTTTTCTCTGGTTGAAGAACTCCTTGCTGAAACCACAGTCGGTAGGTTTCTGGGGTAAGTCCTGTTCTTCCTAGAATGGCGGTCTTGACTTACGGATATGTGCCCCTCCCTTCCAGACTGGCAGTTTGGAAGGCATCTTGACTACTGGTGAGTGCATTCCCAGATAGGTAGTCCACCTGTACGCTGGCCAATCTGCCAGTTGAGGTGTGCATTCAGAGTTTTTCAGGAAACCATCAGGATCTTTTCCTGGGGTTATCTTAAGTAATGTCGGTGACAAAGGAGGTGGACTGGTTATGGCAGCTTTCACAGCCTGTGCTATCTGGGTTAGCACTGTGTATTGCTGCATCACCCATTCTCGCAGTGACTGTTGCTAGTCAATTTAGATTCGTAGGGCACTCTGCAGTTCTTGCTGCCCTGTAGCAAGGACCTGGATCACTTACTCCATATTCCCAGCTTTCTCAGGTGCTCTCCGGGGGAAGGAGAGGGGGGGTGGGAAATTAAAAAATAAAAACACCTGCTGGCCTGTCCAGCTCTTACTTACTGCTTGAACCCTGACTGCACAGACAGGGCTAGCCCCCTTGGCCTATTGTAACTAGAGATGGATAAGTGGAACCATGAGACCCCAGAGGAAAAAAGGGAAAAAAGATTTTTTTTCCTCTGCTGCAGCTGTCAGCTACTGCCTGTGCTTCCCGCTTAGGCCACAAGAATCCCACTTCTACCACTGTATGTGGTAACTTGGGCGATAGCGGCTTAGGAAAGAGCCAGAAAACAAAGGAGACAGACTCTGGCTGTTTCTTTACTTGCACTTTTATTTACAGTGAAAGCAAAAACCTAAAGCAAATGCAGCTCACCTTGCAGTTTGGATAGCACTTAAACATCAAATATAACATGTCTTCTCATAGGACAGCTTCTTCTCTGCTCCCCGGGGACTCTCTAACCCTTCTAGGCCCTGAGTTCTTATACTTTGATGAGGGCTGCTCCCTTTACCCAGGATTCTCTGTGGGTTTGGATCTTAAGAAGGACCAGGTAAAACAGCTGTGCCTGGTCCCTTAAGGTAGTCTGAGGGAGTTTCCTATAGACTCCCTCACACTTTGTTCCTTACAGACACAGCAAACACATATCTTGGAACAGCTATATCTTGACCCACTTTCAAAATTGAACATAATCCTTTAATACATGGATATCCTCTGAAAAGCTGTTCCAAAGTTGTTCAGTTGCTGCTGTAAAAGCTTTCTTTCTCATCCACTTCCACAAATAGCACCCCAATATGTAGTCTATTAGGCTATCTGATAGATAATGTGGTTTCCAGCTGTAGATTTGAACACAACCATTAAGGTTTTGAATTTAATTTGTGATTCCACTGGAAACCAATAGAGTTCTTCCAACATTGGAGAAATGTGGTCTCCAGCATACATATGTCCCACTATCTTGACCACAGTATTCTGAATTAGTTGAAGCTATACTAATAACTTGCTAGGGGGTTCCCAAAAGAATAGTGTTACAGTAGTCCAGTTTTGAGATTACTATAGACTGGACCAATGTAACTAAATTCTGGGACTGGGAAAACAGGCACAGATGCCAAATCTTATGGAGTTGAACAACACTGATTCAATGTTGAGCATTCATAGAGAATGTTGACTCTAGTCAAATTTCCAAATTACGTATTGACTTTCTAAGAGGCAAAATTGCATCTGGTTCTCCATTACCCACCCACAATAAATTATTTTTCATCATCCTCCAGCCTGAAATTTCTGTATCAATTCATTACTTTCTCCAAGTAAAGATTAATCCCTTCCAATTCCAATCCCTTCCCTGAATTTACTGGGAAGGCAACCTGAATATTATCAGCAAAAGTGAACTAACGCAGGCCTAATGATTTTAAAAGATCACATAACAGCATCATATATGCATTGTAAATGGCAACAGCTTTGAGCCTTGTGGCACACCAAAAGACAACATCCATGGCAAGGAATGGCATGTAACAGATTCAGAGGAAGCCATGGTTTGTGGCCCCTGGTCAAGGACCATCACTGCAATAGTTGGGTTAAGTGGTGGGTTTTAAAACAGGAAAAAAAAACTCAGGTAGTTGCAAATGGAGGTTCAGGGCAATGTCACCCAATATTGGTCAGTCTCCAAAGAATTAGGCAGGTGGTCTGTTAGAGCTGGGCAGCTAATTTGTCTAGAATAAACAGAGAGACAAATTTTGTCGTATTTGGAAGAGAGCCAATCAATTGAATTTCCATGTTTATGTTTTGTGTACATGTGTGTGTCTGTACTTCTAGCACAGACCTTCCTCTCTGGATGCATTACAGAACCCAAAGCTACGGAGGCAAACAAAGACATGCATAACTATTGAGAATCTGACATCTTGATTGTTCCCTCTGCTTTATACGATCTGAAAACCTTTGACACAAACTATTATTTACCAACATGGCTGTAAAAGGATGGGGTGATTTCCTTCTAAATTCCATTATTAATATGGTCAGAGAGAGAACATCACCTAATTATATGCCAAACAAAAGTATAGCAAGCAAAAAGAAGTAAGGCATAAGATATATATATATATATATTTCGCTTTACTCTAACAGAAGCAGACTGCAGCACACAAGACAGATGCTCAGTGCTGGGCTGAAGTTTAAGTTGCTCATCTGTTCTTCACTGCAGGCCAAATAATCTTTTCTCTATTGAAATGCCATTTATTCCTCCTCCACCAATGAGCCAGTGAAGGAAAAGCACAAATTAAAGCAGGGTCTAAATTAGAAACAAATACAAAAAGAATTTTAACCCAGCTCTGTAATCTCTAACTACTATGGTTGGAGCCAAAAGCTGATGAAAAGTGAGACACATCTCACCATATTTAACTGTCTATTTACTTTTCACAAACAATCATACAAACAAAAATACCTACAGTACCTGAATGTAAACCGATGTGATATCTCAGATCGAATGTCGGTATATAAAAATAAATAAATAAACAAATCACTGCCGTCTGCTTGCAATGAAAACCAGAATAAAAGAGATCCAGGGACGCCTAAAACGTCATCATCATCATCATCATTTATTTGTTTCAAGCCTTTCCAGCCAGGGAGTTCAAGGCATGCTACATTCAATATAGTAGATATAACACATTGGAAGTTGTCAGAGTAGAAGTTAACAAAGCTGCATAAATATATAAATAGTATACACACACACACATCGGCTGTCGTCAGGATAGGAGTTACTGTGGTTACAAGGTTAAAGAGAAATGTCTGTACTCCATTCTCATACTACTTTCAAACCTTGCGTTATCATTTTCAGCATGATTTTCTATACTAAAAATAATACACAATAAAATGGCATAATAGGGAGGGGAAGGCGTTCCACAGAATTCTCCTCTGAACTTAACCGTTCATAATTGATCTCTTGACAGCAACAGACTGCTCTTAATGTTTTCCCTGCACATGTGGCTCCTATTCTCCCATTCTTGTTTCACTGGTGCTATCCCTTTACAGGAGTTTCCGCTTTCTTCTCCCCCCCCCCCCCCCCCCAATTCATCCCTGGCTAACAAACACGAGACTACTCTCAGAGCCCAGCAGTAGCTAGAGAGACATATAAGGCTATGTGGACTTGCAGTATCCAACATAAGAGGTTTCAAAACAATATAAACATGATTATTGATGGTGGACCAAAGTTAGGCGATACACTCAAATTAATACATGAACAATGGAAATGCAAGCAAAGAAACACTAGTCTGAGAGATACTCAACGCAGAAAAAAATGTCCTGGGCATGATTAAAACATTGAGCATATTAAAATGGAATGATGCCAGTTCCCAGCACTGACATTTCATCTGAGTCATCTGCTGGAAACAAGTCAGCAGTACAATTTACACAGTCATACCAAGGATCAAATGACTCGTTTCCACAGGCAGCCCATGTACACATCATGTTTTCAATGGTTTTCACAGGAATTCAATCTATTTACAGGCTTTGCTGAAGGTCACATGCTTACACAGATCCGAAACTGAAAAAAATAAGGAAAGAAAATCGTGTCCACAAGGTTCTGACATCTTCCTGCTGTCTGCTCCTGTTACTACTGTGTATCACTGTAGGCACTGGTATTCATCAGCATGATCATGAGAAGCCTCTCTTAAAAATGCCCATGCATACAATACATACCACCTTGCTAGACAGAAGATTCCATAATCTGATCAAGCTAACAGTAAAAAAGGTTTTATTTTTCCTTAAAATTCTATTGAATTCCTCTTTTTTTTTTTTAGTTTCAATGTCTTTTTGTCTTTTGCATCCTACCCAATCTGTTGCTCAACTGATCTATATATTGGCCTCTAAAGGAATTACAGACAGTAAGTATATTACCTCTTACCTTCTCCTCTCCAAAGTACGCATTCTTAGCTGGCTTACTCCTTTGTCCTCTAGAAAACATTTCATTCCACAAATTAATTTACTTGTTATAACTTTCCTAACTGCTAAATTATTCTTAAAGTAGAGACCATGTCCTCGGCAGGATCCAACAAGTATCTTAAACAGGTACACAATGACAGCATTGGGCTAGGCAACTCATTGGCTCAGTTGTTGTGCACCACCATGAGGAGGGACCTGAGATCAATTTACAGAGACATCTTCCAGCCTCTGGGTTGGCCGAGGATGGAGACACCGTTGAGGCAATATTCCTAGTCCCTTTGGGGTTGCGTAGTCATTGCCAATAGTGATGACAAGTGGTACTGATTTAGGACCCATAATTGTAGGGTTGCAGAAGGAGTCCTGGTGCATGGCCCCCTACCAAGGACTTTCGCAATGAGATGTAAAACAGGAGAATAAAATCTCTGGGTAGTTGCAAATTAAAACTCATGGCACCAGATCACAGCACTGGTTCCAGCTGAGCTGGGAGCCCAAAGTAGAAAAAAGAAACTGTCAAGGTAAGAACAAAGAATACCAGCATCATCCATGTATCTAAATTTCTCTCTTCCCACCTTGCCATTTATCCAAGTGGATACATGCATACTTTTCATGTTTTTAAAATAGCATGTACGCAAGTACACATTACATGCACATATGCTGATTTTACATGCGTACATGTTTAGAAAATTCACCCCTTAGTCTAGCCGGCAATGTCTGAGTGCAAGAATAGCAGGCATAAGTCAACCTAGCCAGCAAGGCTTGTGGCTGAAAATGCACTTAGGTCTAGCAGGATGGAACATAGCCAGGTATCTTGCCACTGAGCAGCTTACCAAAAATTCACCCTCTGTATTAATGAGAGGGCTAAAATGCTGCAGGGGGGGGGGGGGGGAGCTAGACTGCATGGCTCTCGCAGGGTCACCCTCTACTTTGTGGCACTGCAGTGTGAAGAGGTGGATTCAGATTTCCATGTAGCCCTTTGTGCATTCTGGGATAGAATGAGTTGTCGGAGACCCAAACAGCATTCAAAAATAGGCTGAGGAGTTCTAACAGTTCCTAACTTTCTCTGGCAAGGGAATAATGCGTCAGCTTTATGATATTAAGATTAATTATCAAACGATGGCTCACAATCACAGATGGCACAGTAATCATATGAGTGCCAAGCATTTTGGCTTTCATTTCAGACACTCATTTTTTGCCTTGTTTATTTGAAAAAACTGCTTTATGAAATGAGTTAATTTTCCAATCTCTGGTGCAATAGCAATTTCAGCATGAATGTGACTATTTTTGCTGCCAAACTGCTTAGCTTTCTCCAACGCATCCAATGCAGAATTGACATCATACATATGAAGACGAACAGCCCACTTGTTCTGTGTGCTTAGGGATGAAATGTCATTCTTTCTGTTCCTAAATTTGACTGTGCTTTCATTTTTAACATCTGCACATATTTTTCTTCACAGGCAGAAGCCTCTAGGCATACTTACCCTGCACACTCCTAATGAATTGTTTATTAATCATGTATTGCAGTAGAAGCTGGTGGTATATCAGCCTGAGTTGGCAAATAGTTACTTTTTGGACGATCCCTCTCCCTTGAGTGGGTTATCTTACCTTTCAACAGCACACAGGCACTGCGGATGCACACTTATTAACTATGAGCATGACAAGTGTTTCTGTGGTCTGACGGATCCTGATTTCTGCTTTTAGACTAGTGAAATGGCTGGTAAAATAATTTGTAAATCAGAAGAGACCATTCTGAAAGTTCAGTGATGTTGCATGGTTGGAGAACAAAGCAGACATTCAGTGAAACTAACAGCAGAAGAAAGGCTACAGTCTGGACGCTGATCAGTGGTCCTATTGGGAGAGTAACAGGACCGGTTATAAGGAGCATATAGACTTACGTGCCCATTCCCAACAGCTGGTCTGCTGTCTACAAGGCTATCTACAAACTGGGTTATGCTCCTGGCAGTTCTGAAAACACAGGAGTAGCTCCTGTAAATATCCGAAAGACACACAACACAGAAGACTAAACACTGGCCTGATTAAAATGAACTTCCAAGTGCACCTTGATATATTGCCTATACATATTACATCCTATGAATGCCATAAGGAGGCTCTCTTGGCATAAGGCAAGTATTAAGACGAGCACTGGTAGTAGATTTGAGAGACTGAGATCATATCCAACATAAGCTCAGTCAGGTTCATTCCTGTCATGGTATGCACAAACGCTAACCCATTTGGAGGCACTACCCCCATCAAAGCGCAGGCTAGAGTAACGACAATCTTGTGCATAAGTGTGGTTATCAAGGAAGCTTGTCTAACCTGGCTATTTCATTGCTATATAAGCCATGCACCACAGGGCCAATAATCAAACTGCCTGCATTGGAGCAAATACCGCAGGTACCTTTTACCTATGGTGTTTGCGCCCATTTTGCTTTTATTAATGTGGTGGATAAAAATAGCTGCAACATTTGCACCTGCTTTCTGTATAGGTAAAAAATTAAAGGGAAATGGCACACAGACTTGACAATGCAAGCTACCCCAACCTAAACACCCTACTGAGAACACCTCCTGACAATATGGGGGAAAGCAAAACACCCTTACTTTTTCCCACATTCAGAGCAGGCAATTTTCATAAAAGTCAATTTATCAGAGTAAAAAACAAAAAAATCAGCCTTCACAAAAGAGCTCAAAGATTTGTTAACCATCCTAATGCAAGCAGGAAGCCTGAGAGTGATGCAAAATCTCTGCAGCAGGAGAGAGAGCGAGAGAACAAAACGACTGGACTAAGCAAACAAACAAAAAACGTCTTTACTGATGTGGATTCTAATAGAAAAATCCATTGTAGACTTGTTTAAACACATAAATGTCCATTTTGTTTTCTGGAATATAACTGTGTCTATTGATGGATGGATCTGAAATTGTAATGTAACTGGATGTTAAGTTTCGTAGTAATAATAACCGGAGTTAACCAACGCAAATGTTTCCATTGGTTTTCATGTTTGAGCTCATTTTTATTTTGTTCGTTTGTTGGATTATTTTTGAATCCCAAAGTATAAAAATATTAAAAATGAACTGAACCTATGATGATACAGATTTTCATCTAATTTTTTTTTCAGATAGAAAAAGCATGAAGAAATGTGGCATATCTGAGTACAGGGTTTTTTTAAATTCTTTATTCATAATTTCCAAATAATGCAAGGAAAAGCTTCAAAAACAGCAGCCAGAAATATAAAACAAACAGTAATCAATTCTACATAGCCCTAACAGTAACCCACAAAAAGGGAACTTTAAAGAGGGCTCCAGAGGGACATGAAAAGAAGAATGAAGTAAAGGACCAAAAAGCTAAAAACCATCCCTAATAAGCCCCTACTTTACAGTGCTGGAGCAGATGTAGGCAGGGCCATAGTCTTGCTATCCACAAAGGTTTTCAATTGACACAAGTCCAAAAATACATATCTATTATTATCCATAGCAATCACACATTTCATCGAATAACGTAATGAAAAGTGCCCCAAACCAATAACAGTTTCACAAAAGGATAAAAATTATTTCCTTCTTAACTCTGTCTGCCTGAATATATCAGGGAATCGTTTGACCAAAAAATAGAGCCTCCTTGTTACAAAAATGTGTACAAAAATCTGTACCACAATTAATTATCAAGGTAGCTCGTTCAGATATTATTTCTTCAGATTGCTCTAAAACCTGGTCACATTAAGACTAGTAGAACAAACAGATACAATTCCAGGATATGGATTCTCTTCCCTCCTTATACATTGGATATGGAGGGAAGAGAATCCTCAGAAAAACCCAGAATCTCTTTCACATAACTTTTAACAAGCTCCTTCCCCCAAATTAATGAAGACTGAGGAAAATTTAACAAAGATTCAGGGAACGATAATTGTTCTAAAAAATTACTAATTTCCTGTTAATAACACTGGTATCTTTAACTACAGCAGCTTGAAACTTTTGAGATGTCATGAGACTCCAAAAGTTTAATTCTCATTTCTTGACCTGCCAAAGTCATCTGATTAGTAGATATTTGACCCCGCATAACATTTGTGTTTGAAGAAATAGTTCCAAATTTACTATGCACTGTTTTATCCAAATTGATTATTGCCTGCCAAATGTCCTCCAGACATATAGTAGCTGGTTTCTGAGCCACATCCTACAAATGATCTTTAACTGCCTAGGTGCGAGCCATGCTAATCTCTTGTCTCAAGGAAAGAACAGGAGATGATACACAATCCCTAGAAACCAGTGCCACAGGTGGAAAATGGCAATCAGGGCTCTAAGATAACTCATCCGCTGGTTGGTGTGTGTCTGACCCTTCAACTGCACCAGCATCAAGGGAATCCCCTGAGAAAGCAAACTCCAAATCTTCAGCGAGCATCTGTGCTATAGTTCTTTGGGAAGCTGGAGGACGGGCTGACAACACTCAATAAACCCGTCCTTTCCAGTTACCCATAAGAAACAAAACGGTTCAAAAAAGAACCAACAAGCAGAATCAGCTGGGCAAGGAGTACTCCAGGCGAAAGCTTGAACAAAAACCTCCAAATTTGGCTCAAAGGGGAACCCTGGAGCTGAGAGGTGATGTCAAGAGCAACAGATGATGCGGGACAGTGGGCAACAGGAGGCAGATGGCTACAGTCCTCAGCAGTTCCACTCTCTCTGCATGATACCGTGTTTAGAAGGGGAACCCTGGCGCTGAGAGGTGACATCAGGACCAGTGCAATGAGGATCCATCACGGCAGCAAGTGACCCAGAAAAGCAGGCAACGAGAGGCAGATGTCTAGAGTCCTCAGCAGCTCCCATTGAGTACATTTTTAACGAGAGTTTTATTATTATGCATTTGTTTACTTAGGGGTAGATTTTAAAAAGGAGCGCGCGCGTGTCCATGTGCGTACGGTTCCCGGCGCGCGCACATTGACATGCTGATTTTATAATGCGTGCGGGCACGTTTTAAAAATTTGTTGGAGGCACGCGCATGTGTGCTCCAATTAAGGAGCGGACTGGGAGGGAACTTTCTTATCCCTAACCTTACTCTTCCTACCTCTTCCCCTCTCCACCCCAACCCCTAAATCTTTCCTATCTATCCTTTTTTTTTTGTTGTTTTGGAACTTACTTCAGGCCTAGAGCTGAAGTAAGTTGCATGCTCCGGCCAGCTGCCTGCGTGTGAGTCTTCAGGACAGTGCAAAATGGCGCTGTCCTGGCCCACTCCCCGCCTCGCCCCTTCGGAAAGGCCTGGCACTTGTGCGCATATTGGGCTTTACACGTGTGGTCGAGCCTGTTTTAAAATGTGCGCATCGCGTGCAAGACCCTGGCCATGCAGGTAAATCCTGATTTTTGCACCTGGCCTTTGAAAATTGGGCCTTTATTGCATTTTATCTGAATCTAGTCCCTAGTCAGTAGGACCTTGCTGATTTACAGGGTCACTTATCAAATCGCATTAGGGCCTTATCGCGGGCTTTAGGGCTCTAATGCATGCGATAACACCATGATAATTAAAGCATCATTAAGATGCGTATGCAAATTTGAAAATTTTTCCCAAATGGGAGGAGTTTGGGTAGAGTAAATCAAAATGAGGGGTGCCTATTGTTGCATAATGTACATTATCGCTGGAAATGACTATACCTTTTTTCTTGGAGTTGTGCTGTGCGATATGCCCGAAACGGGATTTGCGCTAAAAATCACAAATCCCATTTCAGAGAGAGAGAGAGAGAACCTCTGGGGAGGCACACCTATTAGTCAACTTTTTGTACCACTGTAGGAGGGGCAACTAGTAACTCGGGGTGAGCTTTTGATGGTGATTTAGTTTTGGGGGGGGCAATTTTACATGCACAGTCAGATGTACGAACAGCATAGTACACATCAGTGAAAATTTGATGTGATTTGGAGTGAGGAAAGGTACACAAAGATGAGATTTGTACAATGGACTCTCAACCTTGTTTGATGCACTCTCTGCCTCAAGCTAGGTTGAGAGTACATTGTACATTGCCGGCACACGATCCTCCGACACAGCGGCAAATGGCCGCTGTGCCGGAGGCCTCTGGTCTTGCCCACCCTCGGAACGCCCCACCCCACCCAGCCCCTTTTTCAAAGCCCTGGGACTTAGATGCATCCCGGGGCTTTACGTGCGTCACCAGGCCTTTATAAAATAGGCCCGGCGTGCGTAGGGCTTGAAAATCTGCCCCATAATAATTATAACAATGCATGTGCAATAACCTAGAATTAAACAAAGGCAGGTATTTTATAAAGTATACATGTACTCTACTTTTTAAAAATACTTGCCCATGTCCTTGGAAGCACCAGTTCGCTGGTGCCTCCACCAGTTTACCCAGGCTATCAATATTTCACTTTGACCCTCCAGCACTTCATCCTGAGGCCCTACTTGTTCACCCAGACCTCCCACCCAAAAACTAAAGACAAAAGACAAGTGCATTTTCAATTGTGCGAGTAAATTATCAGGTGAAAAAGCTTATGGACAAGTTCGGTAATATACGCACACATACCATTAGCAAAATAGCAACTTGTGCGTGTACTTCTGAACCCTGCCTATTTAAACAAGAAGTACCTTGAGATTTAAAACTGCTAGCACACTCCAGCATCCCATTTCCCTTGAGAACAATGCAGGTGTGCCTATTGCCAGGGTAACCCATGGAGAGTCTGGTGTCCTCCATGGGTGTCCTACTGCTGCCACTAGAATTTATTCCATTCATCCTCATCCACTAACTTTGCAACCAAACCCACTGCTCTCTTTCAGCAAGTCTCCTTCCTAAAACTTTCTTTCCTCACTTCTAGTGTCATACAGAATGCTGTCATATTGATAACCATTATTTATTTCCACATAACCAAGCTTCAGTTATTGTAATCGCAAGGGGAGGATAAAAGTAAATGACTACCAAAATAGTTCTTTCTTCACTCAAAAAAACTGAAGAGCTATTATTAAGCAGCCAGAATCATGTGTGTTATATCATGTCTGAATAGAGAGCACTCATGCTCATGAAACTCTCTGGAGACCTACCATGCAAATGGGATGGACCTACTTTCTCTGCTGCTTCTGCTCCCTCCTCGCCACAGATCTGAAAAGTGGCCAGATTCTATCCTATGTTTGTTCACACCTTGAAGGTGTGGTGTCAGTCTTCAGGGATACTGGCATCTCTTTTGGGGCTTCCTCGCCCATCTCTACTCTTACACACAATCTGGATATTTCAGTACATATGTTTAATGTACAGAAGGATGATTGGTGGGAATTGGCTCTACAATTTAAGAACATAAGAAATTGCCATGATGGATCAGACCAAGGGTCCATCAAGCCCAGCATCCTGTTTCCAATAGAGGCCAAACCAGGCCACAAGAACCTGGCAATTACCCAAACACTAAGAAGATCCCATGCTACTAGTGGCTATTCCCTAAGTAAACTTGATTAATAGCCGTTAATGGACTTCTCCTCCAAGAACTTATCCAAACCTTTTTTGAACCCAGCTACACTAACTGCACTAACCACATCCTCTCAAATCAAATTACAGAGCTTTATTGTGCGTTGAGTGAAAAATAATTTTCTCCGATTAGTCTTAAATGGGCTACTTGCTAACTTCATGGAATGCCCCCTAGGCCTTCTATTATTCGAAAGTGTAAATAACCGAGTCACATCTACTCGTTCAAGACCTCTCATGATCTAAAAGACCTCTATCATATCCCCCCCTCAGCCATCTCTTCTCCAAGCTGAACAGCCCTAACCTCTTCAGCCTTTCCTCATAGGGGAGCTGTTCCATCTCCTTTATCATTTTGGTTGCCCTTCTCTGTACCTTCTCCATCGCAACTATATCTTTTTTGAGATGTGGCGACCAGAATTGTACACAGTATTCAAGGTGCAGTCTCACCAAGGAGCGATATAGAGGCATTATGACATTTTCCATTTTATTAATCATTCCCTTCCTAATAATTCCTAACATTCTGTTTGCTTTTTTGACTGCTGCAGCACACTGAGCCGACGATTTTAAAGTATTATCCTCTATGATGCCTAGATCTTTTTCCTGGGTGGTAGCTCGTAATATGGAACTACAGCAAGGGTTTTTGGGTACTTGCCAGGTTCTTATGGCCTGGATTGGCCACTGTTGGAAACAGGATGCTGGGCTTGATGGACCCTTGGTCTGACCCAGTATGGCATTTTCTTATGTTCTTAAGGGTTATTTTTCCTATATGCAACACCTTGCACTTGTCCAAATTAAATTTCATCTGCCATTTGGATGCCCAATCTTCCAGTCTTGCAAGGTCCTCCTGTAATGTATCACAGTCCGCTTGTGATTTAACTACTCTGAATAATTTTGTATCATCCGCAAATTTGATAACCTCACTCGTCGTCTTCCTTTCCAGATCATTTATATATATATTGAAAAGCACCGGTCCAAGTACAGATCCCTTGGACCGGTTTACCCTTTTCCACTGAGAAAATTGACATTTAATCCTACTCTCTGTTTCCTGTCTTTTAACCAGTTTGTAATCCACAAAAGGACATTGCCTCCTATCCCATGACTTTTTAGTTTTCGTAGAAGCCTTTCATGAGGGACTTTATCAAACGCCTTCTGAAAATCCAAATACACTACATCTACCAGTTCACCTTTATCCACATGTTTATTAACCCCTTCAAAAAAATGAAGCAGATTTGTTAGGCAAGACTTCCCTTGGGTAAATCCATGTTGACTGTGTTCCATTAAATCATGTCTTTCTGTATGCTCTACGATTTTGATCTTGAGAATAGTTTCCACTATGTTTTCCAGCACTGAAGTCAGGCTCACTGGGCTATAGTTACCCGGATCACCCCTGAAGCCGTTTATAAATATTGGGGTTACATTGGCCACCCTCCAGTCTTTCTGGGGCAATCTCTGTGACAAGAAAGGTCTCAAGTCTTTTGGACTCTTACACTCAGACTAAGGGCTAAGGAGAAATTCTGTTGGTGTATTAGTAGGGTCCTTCATTTTCAGTTTAAATCGATTTTTAACCATAAATTCCTAGATTTTTCCAAAGCTGACAATATTTTTAACTGATTTCACCCTAATTTTAGGCCGATTAAAAAGCAGCTCCAGAGTTGTGGATGCAGAGTTTCAAGGCCTGCCATCCCTGCTGGAAATCAATGCGGGCTAAAGCATTGACTTCCAGCTGCATTCCAGCTGCATTCCAAGTTCTACCCCCTCCCAACTGTGAAAATGCTCGCTGATGCAACGTTTCAAGTTCTGCCTCCCTTCTCCTCCCTAACTAGCCAAAGTGCCTGCTGTATGGTGCCATACATGCAACATTTGAAGTGGGCCCAGCCACAACCCCTTCCCAGTAGGCTCCCTGGCCAGTACAAAAGCCAACGTGCAGAGCACAGGAGCCACAGCAAGCTGCTACCAAAGAAGGAGGGAGGAGGAGCCTACAGCCAGCACCAGTAAGAATGAATGCTTTTGCGGTGGCGGGAAGGAGATTCTTGGTGAGGACAGGGAGAGAAAGAGGGACATGTTGGGCAAGTGGTAGAGTGGGATATGCTGCTGAATGGGTGGGTAGGAGAATCCGCTTAGTATTGTTTTACTGTCCTGACTTCTGTGCACCATACTAAACTCTGATATTTACCTGGAAAAATAATTCATATTTTTTTCCACTGATTTTCTCCTGTTTTTGTTCTTGTCATAATAAATCTGACATATTGCAGGAAAAATAGAAAACAATAAAATGAGGGTCCTTATGTATTAATGAAGCAATATCATGGATGGAAGCTGCTAGGTGGACACATTGGGCCCCTTCTACACTTGAACCACAACTTAATGCAAAATGTATTTATTTATTTGGATTTATTTTTCACTTAATAACCATTGGATGCCATAAGCCATGAATGCCGTGTAAGTTAAAAAAATAAAGAAAACTAGGCAGATCTGTGGGGTTTTAAGGGTGGCGGATAGCTGTGGGAATGAAGGCTTTTAAACCAGGGGGAGTTTGGAGCACCTCTCTCTTAACTGGTAGAACTGGGGACGAACTGGTAAAAATGTCAATGGTGTCAGTGCGCACCCCTTTTAAAATCCCCCAATTTATGCGGTAGAAGCAGGATTTGTACGCACAGGCATGCGCCCACATATAATTCGATGCACATGTGCTCGTAGCCAGGCTATTTTATAACACGAGCACATATGCATGCGGATGTTATACAACGGCCACATCCCTGGGCATGGGCCAATGCAAGCGCACCAATGTGCACCCGCCCACCGGTTCGAAAGTTACTACACCTGATTGTAAGCCCTCCGGGGAGAGGGAAATACCTACAGTACCTGAATGTAATCTGCTTTCAAATGTCGAAAAAAAGGAATATAAAAGATATTTAAAAAAAAACAAAACACAAAACATGAGCTATGAATGAAACATAACCAAAGAAAAGGATGAAATGAATGAACAATCTGAACCAAAAATGTTTTGTGCCCATCCCGTCCTCAAATTTTTTTTTAGAGGGGATATGGTGAGGAAAGTTCATATATATGTATTTTTGGTGATCATGTGCAAAATGACTCAGTCTCATAGGAAAAGGTCTGGGTAAAGTACTGGGCATTGATCAGATGGACTCCTACGTGATTTTATGTATTTGCTGGAGCTTTTGTATGCTGCATGTAGAAGAGTCATCTCAGAGCTAATCCCATTACAGGGGCAGGCTGACATCTAGAGTTACACATGGTTTTACATGTTTCCTGTCACATCCTCTTCTCTTTATTTGTAGAGATTAATACTCTCTGATGTCTATGTTTGCTAAATTAAATTAAAGTTTTAAAATATTATGGGGATTTCTGAATCTTTACTTGATTTCTATAAGTACAAAATGTAGCCAAACACATACATGAAATCACAGGTTTTCAAGCAAAATATTTCAAATTTTGTAATAGATGTTTTTCTATTAGGTTGTGATTCTTAGCAATTGCTTATTTTTAGGGTATATACTAAAATGAAGAAATGTGCTGTTCTCCCATTCTGTGTGTTTGGGAAAAAAAGACCTTGATAAATCAGGCATTCATGGGGCAATTTTTTAAAATCTCTGCATCTGAATTTTCTACCAGCGAGCCTGTAAGTGAATTTTTAAAGAGAAACTTCCTCTAGAGTTTCCCTTTGAAACTTCAGGGGCCAGCCAATGCCAAGGATATTTCTGTACTTGAAATCTCTGCAAGTTCCTTGCTGGGCTCACCCATTTGCAGCATGGTGTGTGTACTCGGCTAATGATTTTACCTGGGCCACCGCTTATTTCCCTTCAGTAAAATCATTTGAAAATTGTCCTCAGTCTGGTCCTTGTTACTCTCACTGCTGTTCAAGGTTGTTTACAACCTTCCAATGTCATAATGCTAGCCCCTCCCACTTACCCAATGACCCCATCCACCTCACATAACTGTATATTTAAGCATAATGGAAGAACAATAAAATTACTGAAAGGCAGGAGGTATCAAAAACAGGGGTGGCCAACTCCAGTCCTTGAAAGCCTTGAGGCCTGGGAGTCAGGATATCCTCAATGAATATGCATGAGATAGATCCGCACACAATGGAAGCAGTGCATGCAAATCTATCTCATGCATATTAATTATGGATACCCTGTTTGTGGCTCTCAAGGGCCAGAGCTGGCCAGTCCTACTCTATAACATGCCCAATTTGTGTTACATTGGAAACCGTACACTTCTCCAATTTATTAGGAATGTTCTGAAACAAATGGAGAATAAAACAGAAAATATCATATTGGCATCGATCCATGGTAGGACCACACCTCGAGTATTGGATGCAGTTCTGGTCACCCCATTTCAAAAAAGCAGAACTGGAAAAGGTGCAGAGGGCAACAAGAATGCTAAAGGGGATGGAACATCTCTCCTGGGATGAGAGACTATGCAGCCTAGGGCCTCTTCAGCTTGGAGAAGAGACAGCTGGAAGGAGACATGTTAGAAGTTTATAAAATCACTTGTGGAGTGGAATGGGTAAATAAAGAATGGTTATCCACCTTTTCAAATAATACAAAAGCAAGGGGACATTCCATGAAGCCAGCAGATTCAAAACAAATTGTAGGAAGTACTTTTTCACTTGGCGCACAATCAAGCTACGGAATCTGTTGCCAGAGGATGTGATCAAGGCGAATAGCCTAGCTGGGTTTAAGAGAGGTTTGGACAAGTTCCTGGAGAAAAAGTCCTTAACACATTATTAGCCAGGTAGACTAAAGAAAGCAATTGCTATGACAGGCCGATACAGTAAGGCTGTGCAGGAAAGGGGCGCTCAGTGTTGAGTGCCCGCTTTCCTAACGCACGCCCACCCACCTCTCCTGGGCGCTTGATCCTGTACTTAAATGAGGAGCCGTGCTAAAAAGGAGGCGCTAGGGACAATAGCACGCCCCTAGCGCCTCCTTAGCAACGGAAGCCCAGGAGAGGTGGCTGGCAGCGGGTTTGGAAAACAGACATTCAATTTTACGAGCATCCATTTCCCTAACGTGATCCGCCTGCACACTTTTTAAAAATTAAAAAAAAAACAAATTTTTTTTTACCTTTTGGTTCCTCCGACTTAATTTTGCCATGAAATTAAGTAGGAGGATGTACAGAAAGGCTGTTGTTTTCTGCTCTTCTGTACACTTTTTTGGGCAGGTGTTAATTTCTGAGCGTAAAATGTGCGGATCGGGCACACATTTTTTTTTTCTGTATCTGGGGCAAATAGCTAATAGCCTCATCAACATGCATTTAAACGTGATGGGCGCTATTAGTTTCAGGGGGGTTTGGACACGTGCTTTGGACATGCTAAACCCTTTATTGTATAAGGGGTAGAGGACGCACGTCTAAGACACGCATCCAACTGTGGGTTAAACAGTGCACTCAGCTGAGCGAATTTTACTGAGAGCGATAACAGGAAATAGATCTACTTTTTGGGATCTGCCAGGACCCTGACTAGCCATTGTCAGCCATGATACTAGGCTTGTTGGACCCTGGTCTGGCCTAACATGGCACTTCTCATTCTTCTTATGTTAATATAATAATGAAGACTACATTTCCAAAATCCACATCATTAAACAAACAGTATTTAACATTTATATTACAGTGCCAATCACATGCTCCAGCAAAGCTTTTCTTATCCTAAATAAGGTTTTGGTTGAGTAGCTTTCAGCACGGGTTCCCCTTGCCTGCTTATGTACACACCTCACTACCATTTGTTTAAAGTACAAAAAACAAAATTCAGAAACCAGAAGGGGAAAAAATGGCACACAACAGCAGTGCAACACACTGCAAGAGCTAAAACCACTCTAATACACGTTCCAATTTCCTATACTGCCAGAAAATAAACTCCATAACAGACGGTGCAATTTACAGCGTAGAATGCGAAACCACGAAGAAAAGACACGGAGCTCGTTTCCCTGCCCAACTTCTGTTTCCGATTCAGAGTCACGAAACTTTCTTGGAATGGGAATGTAAAAATCAGGGTTTGTTCAACCTTTTTAATGCGAGGTGCCACACTGCAATTTTTCTCACTCACCCATGGGGTCCACTGAGCAACTTTTGGAAGAAAATGAATCAAAAGAACCACAAATGTGCCTATTTTTGTCATATTAAATAATGTTAATTTTTATATTATATTATAAACATAGAGAGTATTCACTTTCAAAACAATGACTGAAAGTCACCCTGTTGCTGAGCGAGATATACGTTATAGTGTGCTACCTATGGCTGTGCGTGGAAGATCTACCTCAAAGTCTTTTGTGGATTGTTACACTGCACTATATGTCTATGATGTGTGGTTTGTATTACCTAAAGCATCTCTTAGATGCTCCAATATTTACCAGTAGGTGAGATGTTGCTTTGATATTATGGGTTTACATGCATAAAGGAAATATGTATGGTCCAAGTGAGAGTGTCTGAGTGTGAGAGAGAAAGGGAGTGAACATGTGAAAGTAAGAGAGCCATGCCACATCCCCAGGTAAAAGGGGGGGGGGGGGCCCACAAATTTGGAGGTGCTCCACCTCCAGACCAGGAGGAGAGGTGGAGGGCTGGAGGTTGGACCGGTTAACAAACTTTAAGCATGGATGGGTCTGCCCACCAGCCTCTTCTTTCGGTGGCTTTTGCCTTGGTGTGCTCTCTGCTTCGTTTTCTGGCCTTTGCCTCAAGCCTGATCTTTGCTTCCCACCCTGCCCCCCTCACAGTTATTGGGCAGGCTTCCTCAAGGAGTTAAGTGAGTTCCTGCTTTCCCCTATGGTTGATGGTCCTTCGGGCCAGCTTTCATGCTGGCTAGAAAGACCCACCCAGGGCTCCCACTGCCGATACCTGCCACCGACACTGGAGCTTGATTCCTGGAAGTAATAGATTGCTGTGGATGTTGCAGGCCTGCGGTCAGAAGGATGGAGGGACAGCTGCTCCCGCCTCCTAGCACTACAACTTGGATGTAGCAAGGGCCCCACACCCCTTTGGGGTGGCTTGCACATACACGTTGGGCAGTGAGGCTGGGCATCTTCTTCATGTGTTGAAACCAGCAACCTCCTTCAGGGCTGTGCCCCCCCCCCCCCCCTTTCCTTTTTTTTGGCTTGGCAGGGCACGGGACAGCTCAGGAACAAATCCAGTGGGGGAGCACGGCTGCCACGTGTAAAGACAGTGAGCTTAATCAGTTGGGGTGTGGGTGCTACAGCGGTAGGCCTAGGAGTTCCCCTGCAACAGTACAGCTGCCTTTTGCATACCAGATTAAGGATTATTTTAAAAATAATAATATTCATAACCTCCGAGGGGACATGGATGCCACAGCTGCCCACCAGACAGCAAAGAAATGGTATTGGGGCCTGGAGTTGATGCCAGCCTATAGCATCCCGTGCACAGGCATGCAGCCTGCAGCTCTAGCACAGCAGTCCCTGAACAGAAAATAAGCTGGGAGTGACACATTTGTTTGGAGGCAAGATCTGGAATGCATCTTGCACAAGTACCCAACCATGCTGATGTGAGAGGTACAGTACAAGCGTGGGGAAAAGGAGCTGTCGCCACGGAGGAAAATGGGGAAACTTCAGGGTTAGATCGGGAGGTGGGCTTCTGAGTGGATCCACAGCCAATATGGACCCCGGAGGGTTTTGTGGGTGGGTGTTGGCCCTGACCAGGCCACACAGCTCAGTGAGGGACCCGAAGTAGGCATTTGTTCCCTTCCCCCTCCACTCCACCCCACCCCAGCATGGCTGCAGGTGATCCGCACAGCCTGGGCTTAGGTGGGCCTAAGTTTTATTTCTTATTTTGAACAAGGTCCTATGTGCACTTTGCTTTGTAATGCCAGTGGATATTTTTGAAGTGCAGCACACTGGTACAGATAGATAGGGCCAGGGAGGTCAGACATGGTGGTCCTTGTTTGGCGGCCCCCCCTATCAATCCCAAGAGTAAGTTTGGCAGCTGGAAGTGAAGCTAGATTCAGCTTAGCCAGGAAGCTGTGGCCTGCCTGTGGCTATTGGGGTTTCCACGAGAGACCTGTATGCCTAGGCATAGGTTGGCTTCTCGCGGGCCCGCACTGGTGGAACAGTGGGAAGCAGTGGGGCTGCAGGTGGAGAGTGTAGTCAGGCTCCGCATGTGGTAGTGTGAGAGGCAGAGTTCCAATTCCAGTAGGCCAGTTTAGGCCCCCTGCATGCTACATTAAAATGAAAAGGTGTTTGCGGAGAGGCAGGCTTTCATGCATCAACTTGACTACAAAGGGCACTAAAAGTTCTAGAGAGCCCTGAGTTTATAGAGTTTAGTGGTTGAAGGTGATTCGCATTAGCTATTGTTTAAAAAAATGTGGGGGGCATTTATACTGGGGCATGACTGATTAGGGAGGCAGCTGATGGTGGGCAATGGCCATTTGGGAGAGGGCAACTGGCATGTGCATCCATGTCCAATCATTTGATCTGACTGGCAGCCATCTTATGTTCTTATTAGCCAGCTGTGATGCACCGATTCCCTTCCTCAGTCTTTGCTCTTTTGCTGCTATGTTCTACTTATTATTAGAGTATACAAATTTAAGGTCTGATTCTGCTTGTACAGCATGTTTCATCTCTTTGCTGCCTCAGCTTTATCCCAAATTTTTTTATAGCATGCTTGGACAAGGCATTCCGCTATGACAGCACCATTGGTAATGTTTGCTTGTAAGACCTAACCGATGCCACCTTCAAACTGGGAGAGAGAATTCAGATCTATAAAAGTTATACAAGCATCACACCAATCCTATAGACAGAGCTAGTCAAGAAGCCTTCACCTCTCTGCAGTATCTGATAAGGTTAGGTACCAAATACAAGGTCACATGGTTCCATAGCGTTAGCTTGACTGCTATTGGCGATGATGCTTTTGAAAAGAACTTATTTTCTGATGTTTACACTTGGGCGTTAGAATATGAGCCAGTATCCCCAGCCACACTAACAGCATCACTACAATACTTATTTATTTTATTTTATTTATTTGTTTTTCTATACCAGTGTTCAATCTGAAATATCACAGCGGTTTACAGTGCAACAAGGGTTCTAAAAGACCAAAGCTTCTTATTTTACATTGTAACTTCATAATATTTCTTACATTATACTTTAAATGAAAATGAGGGCAACAATATAACCTGCAAGGAGTCTTACATTCTAGCAACATAGTATATGGTAACTTAAATATTTCTTACATTATATTTTAAATGAAAAATGGGAGCAACACTATATCCTGCAAGGTATCTTACCGTGTAACAACGTCGTATATGGTAACTTAAATACGCCATCTCAGGCTCATTTTGCCACATTCTCTGGATTTTGTTTTATATGTGTACGTTGGTCGAGCAGTTGTGGCAGATAGCCTGCATTTCTAAGAAAGCTGGCATCCTTCAGCATGTCTCTGGCCATCGCTATCAGTATGCACCTGTACATCATTCTGGTAGAAAGCATAGGTTGCCACAGTCATAATGCTCAACACCTTGTAGCCAAGATACGCTAGAGTTGCTATAGTCACATACTTTCCTTCTCTGTGGTCCGTGTTGGACTTTTTTGCTTGTTAATGCCATGTACTCCTTGATTCCAGAAAGGTTTAGAATTTTGTGTCTAGTGAAGTAAGTCATCGTTTACTTTGAGCAATCTTAAATCAGTCAGAAAGTGTTGGGAAAAACCCATAAGCAGGCCCTATTTTCATTGGTCCCTACAAAATCACAGGTAGATTGGCACCATAAACAACATACTCTCCCATGCTCTGCCTACTTATGTTGCTTCACCAATCTGACAGTGCACACATATCAGCAACTATGTACATTTAAAGTCACTTCCAATTACTTAAGTTACCATGTCTCTGGCTATGTCCTAGAACCTGTTCCCTATGTTGTCATACCTAGAGTAATGGTGTTCACATCGCTTTGTCTTGCAGATAGATAATGTACGTCAGGCTCTTGACGCTTTGCGATATTGTTAAATCCTCAATCATCTATCTTTGTTTATCAAATAATTTGTGGCATCCAGACATCTGTTGCCTACATGACGATGTCATATACAGTATGGGGTAGATTTTAGAAAGCCTACACATGTAAATCCATTGGATTTACCGCGTAGGTGGGGTTACGCGTGCCGAGACTATTTTAGAAAAGCCCAGTGACACGCGTATGTCCCGGGGCTTCGAAAAAAGGGCGGGGCGGGGTGGGGCCAGAGGCCTCTGGCACAGCGGCCATTTGCTGCTGTGTTGGAGGATCGCGTGCCAGCAAGCTGCCGGCGCATGCAACTTGAACCTGCCAGGCACAACAGGTAAAAGAAAGATCGGGAGGTTAGGATAGGGCTAGGGGGCGGGGAAGGGAGGTTAGGTTAGGGAGTTGGGAATGGGGAAAGGCCTTGCATGCGCCGACACCCGACTTTATAACATGCGCTCACCTGCGCACGCATGTTATAAAATCGGGTGTCCATGTGAGCGCGCTGGGTAGTGCACGCACATAGTCATCCGCGCGCGCAATTTAAAATCTAATGCTAGTGTGAGTTAGGTAGCTTCTTTGTTCTTTGGAGATCCAATGTAACACCATGTGCATCTTCACCTGTACTGTGTCTGAAAGTATTCTAGTGGATGGGGGCACAGAAGCCCTTATTTCTTATCTTGCATTGCAGTTAACATCGATAAAACGTGATACTAAGCCTTGGGAATTTCCCTTATGTAAAAACTGAAGTACCCACAATGATTCTCTGGACAATGATTTCATCTGTTCCCTCAGCTAACCACTGACTGCTATCAAATTTCCAGGTTGAGTAGCTTCCAATGCCCCTCCTTCTGCATATGTACATCAGTATTTTGTCTCAGCATGCCGTCCATTTTTCTTTTCTTTCACAGGTCTCTGATGGCATCCAGGCATCTGTTGGGGGCTGTGATTTGCATCTGGCGATGATATGAATGTCACTTGGTCTTCAGATATTGCACATATGTCACTGTCGCTATGAAGTGTGTTGCTGTAAAATTCACTGACAACTTTTGGCTCAGTAACTCAATTACTGCCTTGGGCATCTGTTCCACGTGTGCTCGTTTTATGAATGTTCACATTTCTGGTATGAGTGTCACCACCTAACTCTTGCATCGTTGGCAAGGACTGCTGTATCTTGCCATGTCTCCATGCCCACCCCATTCTGGGAGTGCAGGTATTCTGACTGAAGAGTACAGCACCCTGGCTTGTCAGGTGAAAGTGTTTCGCAGATGGCACACTCCCTGTTCCAAAGGGGTACTGATAGCACATCTTGTATGGAGTAGTCTGGGATGGCTTTTAGCAGAGCTAGTTCTTACGAAACTGTCCTTTCTTCCATATATTGCCCATCAGCCTGATTCACTTTACAGGCTGCAGGCTATTACCTCAGTGCATGACCATTTGTTTCCAAGTGGTACAGTTTTCCCCCAAATATCATAGCTTCAGGACAGTGGTGCGACTTTGTGATTAACTTCTCTCTCTTCATTTATTCACTATTGCCGGCTAATTCAGTCATAAATTGCATTCCTGGTTTAGCCAAGTACAGGTAGGAATGCTTCCTCCTCCCCTTTGATTACTCATCCCTGCAGCTACATTCAGGTATGGATGTGGCACCACTTC
Source organism: Rhinatrema bivittatum (assembly GCF_901001135.1). Taxonomy (NCBI): domain Eukaryota; kingdom Metazoa; phylum Chordata; class Amphibia; order Gymnophiona; family Rhinatrematidae; genus Rhinatrema; species Rhinatrema bivittatum. Next base: position 71,144,817 of record NC_042617.1, on the reverse strand, counting down.
ACCTGCTAGCCTGGGAAAAAGAGCCCTGGCTTGAAAATCAAACCCATGACCTCTTAGCGCTCCCAGTGGGGAAGGGAGTTCCAGTCAGTGTGCAACAATGACACCTATTGGTCAGATTTGGATCCCATGATTGCAGGGCTCCAGAAGGAGCACCAGTGTATGACCTCTGAATGAGGACTGTCACTGCAACGACCTGGATAGGTGAGTTGGGATATAAAATGGGGGGGGGGGGGGGGGATCGTCAGGTATTTACAAATGAAGGTTCATGGCATCAGTACCCAAACCACAATTCAACTTGAGTTAGAAGCCCAAAGGACAAACAATCAGGGATATATATATATCAAGCGTCATAGTACTATAATAGATGACAGCAGTAAAAGACTCCATCCAATCTGGCCAGTTATTCCTTTACACACTGCAAGGATATATCCCAGCAGCCAGTCATGGAGCGGGATCCATTTTAAGATATCTCTATTTAACCAGGACAGTTTTTGTTATCTTCCTCCTTTGTACTCTTCCTTCTTGGGAAAACGAGCTTACAAGATCCCCCACTCGTTTCACAAACAGCAATCCTCCCTTCCTATTTCTAATCATCAAGCTTTGCAATAATATAAATAGCTACCAATACTAGCATGTCTATTGCTCAAACATCTGAACTCCCTGTGCAGTCTGCCAGACAGATCGAGCTACATGAGCACCTGTGTTTCCACTAGGACTTCTATTATTACTGTATTTGCAACCTGCCAAAAAGACCCAGATGCTAGTTTATTCTATCAGGCCTGGCTGCATGGTGTATTTCTGCAATGACTTCTAACATTTCATTCTGGCTGCCCCAACACTTCTTGTATAATTTGCATACTGCGCTTTAAACAAACACATGCAACAAGATCATGCCTCCGCTATCTCTTCACTTTCTGCAACCAATAATCTGTGCTTATCTCATGCCCTCTTAAAAGTCCATTACTGTTTTAATCTCCACTACCTGCTCCAGGTCATGTTATGCAGCCACCCACCCTTTCCATGGAAAAATATTCACTGGCATTGCTTCTAAATCTACCCCCTTAAAGAGTCTCATATCGTGACCCCCCTTGTTCTAGATCTTTTCTTCTGTTGAAAAAGGCTTTCCTCCTGTGAATCATTAATACATTTCAGCTATCATATCTCCCCAGTCTTTCCTCTTCTCTCTTCTACGGTATACATATTTAAATCCTTAACTTGCCTCATACCGCCCAGAGTCTGCACCATTTTGACAGCCTTTCTCTGGGCACCTCCACTTGGCTTATGCCTTCATGGAAGTATGGTCTCTAGAACTGGAGACATCTGAAGTCTCACCAAGTCCCTGTACAATGACAATCATTTCCTTTTCTCTACCTATGTCTCGACCTGTGCACCCTAGCATTCTTCCGGCACTAGCCACCACCTTGTTGCCCTAGCTTGAAATCATCGGAAATAATCACCAAAGGATTTGTAGATAGCAAAATATCAAACCTTAAATATCACCGTTATGCAGAGAATGAAGAAAATATATTCCCTAATTATTAATCAGGTTCTTGTCCAAAAACTGATTAAAGTTTGGGAGTTGATTGCAGATGCCAGGCTCCTTCATTAAGATAATGTACTGAAGTAGATGAGAAAGAACAAAGGCAGCTGCACTGTTCAGACATGGTTAGAAACTGCAGTCTGAAAACATATAACTCAATGAGTGAGTTTCCTGTCTGCCCTGTCTACTGGATTCATTCAGAGAAAAGAGGTCAGGACAGCGGCAAATTAGGATAACAGAGATAAAAGCTGTAATCACTTCTAAGTACAAATTAAAAGGTACATCCAAAGCTATTATTACACTATGTAAAACACTCCGAGGCTGAAATTCCTCTGTGGTTTGTCCGGGTAGGTTACCAGGATTCACGTACCCCATATTCAGTGATACAACTGTGCTGCTGAAAATACTCAGACAAACCCAAAGTTATCCGGATAATTGAATATCCGAGTTAGCCAGATAACTCTCGCCTGCCCAGAAACACCCCTGAATTATCTGGAGAAATTATACCAAGTAAATACTTACCTGGTTAAAATGTATTCATTTAGAGGAACAGGAATTTAAAACCTCGATTTGTCCAGGTAACCTGAAGGTTACCCTGGACAAACCCCTTTGAACATCAACCTCTTGCTTTTTTTAAGTGTTTTTTTCAAAGCTTTCCTTTCTTGCAGCCCTCATTATAACCTCTGGGTTCTCTTTTTTTTTCAAGCTTGAGCCCCAAGCTACAGAAGGATTCCAAGGCTAGGACACAGTATGGTCCATATTAAGATGCTGGCTGGTAGGCATAATTATCCGAATAACATTTTCAGTTAACTTCACCGGGATATTCAGCAGCGAGAGAGCAAAACTGAATATACCAGGCTATCTTAAAGTTAGTTGGCTAATTTTAGCTGTTCGGCTGGTCTGAAGATGTCCAGCTAACTTGGCTCTGCTCCAGAATGCTCATGGACCACACATGACATAGCCAGTTAAGTTTTTAGCCAGCTAACAACTTATCTGGCTATGTGAGAGGCAGTTAGATTGGTGGTAGTTTCAAATCCTGGCATTTTGTCTGGCTAAGAGCCAAACTCAGCTAAACAAACATGCTAAATATGGATCTCAGTTTTATCAGCTGGATAACTGGCCAGTCAGTGACAAAAAATCTCCATTCCTATACCCCTTATGTCAACAACAGAATTTTCTTCCACTGAAATAGCTGACACTCCAGCGAGAGTCCCCCATCTCTCCAGGCTACCTGATGACCACAGCAGGTCTTCTAAAACTAGAATAGTGCCTTACTGCTCTATTATAATTAGTAGTTATAACAAGCGTCTCCTTGCATTAAAAAAATGTCCGTGTACTGAAACATGTGTGTGTACTTTTGGGGAAGTGATATGAGATATTTTATAATCTGTGCAGTTTCCGCTGCACAGTTTAGGAAACACAGGCATAACTTTAGAAGCACCTATTTATGCGTGTGTTTGTTGATTTATGCGTACTACTGAAAATTACCTTCTAATATTGCTACCACTGCCATAAAATAATAATAATAAGATGGAGTACTATTATACTACCGTATTTTCACATATATTTCCCACTTACGTATAAACCCCACACCTGTGTGTACCCCGCGTAAAAGTAGTCCTAGCAGATGTAAGCCAATGTATAACCTGCACCCATACCACATGCTAACAAAGCTGCATTTGCTTGATATATATATATATATATATATATATATTGATAAAAATAGCAAGGCATGTTCATTAGTTTCTTTCGTTTTGGCGGAAAAAACAATTTATGTGCATATTAAGGTGAACTGTAAAAGCCGGACTCATGCATTAATTAGGGGCTGTGCAAATATGTCGGGCTTACACACGCCAAGCAGATTTTAAAAGCCACACGTGAAAATGTCACATGTGCAAATTTTGGAAGTTTTCAAAATGGGGCACGGGCATTTCGTGGGCTTAAAGCTGAGATGTGCGCACAAATACTTGCGTGATCCGGCTCACACTAATGCCCCCAATGCGTAACTTTACTTCTGCTGTGGATGCCATGTAAGTTATAGATTAAAGATAAACAAGCAGATCAGTGGGGTTTTAAGGATCAGGGATAACTTGGGGGGGGGGGGGGTGAAGGCTATTAAAAAAGAGGGGGTTTGGAAGATCTACCTCTTAAATGGATGAACTGGGGACAAACTGGTAAAACTGGAAATAGCGTCAATGCACGCCCCTTTTAAAATCCCCGATTTGTGCGGCAGGGGCAGGATTTGCGTGCCCACTTAAAATTCAGAGCGCATGTGCGCGTGGCCGCATCCCTGGGCACGGCCAACACACATGTGCACTCGCCCGCCAATTTGAAAGTTACCATCATTAGCCGGTATTTCTGCGAGTACTTTGGTACGTGTGTGATGTAAAAACGAGTATAACCCACACCCTTGTTTTACCCTACATCAGGACTGCTTGAATGTAAAAAGTGTATATCCCATGGGTTATATGTGCAAAAATATGGTACTGGCTACTATGATGCAATAGTTTTCTCTCTGTTTGGCTTTCACCTCATCCACGTTTCCACATCTTGAGCATATTTGATGCTATTGCCACAGGTTGCTCTCTGCATTCCTCTCTCTCTTTTACCCTCTACTATGTCCTCCTGTACTATATTAACTAATTTACCTCCAAAGAAATCTCTACATACACAACTAGCAAAAACAAAATGTCATTTTCCTTTTAGTCAAATTTTCTCTGTACAGATATATAACTGCAGATTCTGTCCTGCTTGGTTTCTGGTCACGGGCCTGTTCAGAACCTTTGCTCTTGTGCTGGCATGTGTATTCTTACTAAGAACATAAGAACATAAAAAATTGCCATGCTGGGTCAGACCAAGGGTCCATCAAGCCCAGCATCCTGTTTCCAATAGAGGCCAAACCAGGCCATAAGAACCTGGCAATTACCCAAACACTAAGGTTCTTGCCGTAGATCTGGTGGAAGAGTATTCGATAGAGTGGGCCCTGCTGTTGAAAATGCTCGTTTTCTTAGCGAAGATTTGGCCGGGGGAGCATACAGGGAGCCTTTGTACGCTCTCCTGACTGGTCTGTCTGACGTGTGGGGACAGAATTGAATACTGAGCTTGAGAGGGGCGATGTTGTGGATGTCCTTGTGGATCATCATGAGGACTTTGAAGGAAATCCTAAATTTGATGGGTAGCCAGTGAAGTGACTGAAGTATGGGAAAGATATGGTCTCTTTTATTTGAGTTTGTGAGTATCCTGGCGACGGCATTTTGGACCATCTGCAGGGGTTTGATAGTTATTGCAGGGAGACCTAGCAAGAGGGAATTGCAGTAGTTTAATTTAGAAAGGATAATAGATTGAATCACTAGACGAAAGTCTCGAAAATGCAGGAGAGGTTTTAGTTTTTTGAGAACTTGTAGTTTAAAAAAGCATTCTTTGGTGGTGTTATGGACAAAAGATTTAAAATTGAATTTATTGTCGAGCCGAACCCCTAAATATCTGACAGAAGGGGAGAGGTTGATAGCTGTTTTGGCGAATTGAGAAGCGCTTGGGGAGTTGAGGAGAACTTGGTTTTCATCTGGTGAAATGATGAGTAACTCGGTCTTGTTTGTATTGAGGATCAGGTTGAGGCTAGCGAGGAGATTATCGATCGATTGCAAACAGCTATTCCAGTAAGACCAAGTATTTTGCAGGGAGTCTGTGGTTGGGAGAAGAATTTGGACGTCATCAGCATATAGGTAATACGTTAATTTTAGATTGGAAAGTAGTTGGCAAAGTGGGAACATGTAAATATTAAAGAGGGTGGGAGAAAGAAATGATCCTTGTGGGACTCCCAGGTTTGATTTGATGGGGTGTGATTCCTTGTTGTTGATCTTGACCTTGTAGAATCTATTGTCTAGGAACGATTTAAACCAGCTGAAGATGTCATCCACGTAGATAAATTTCCAAGACAGGATGGAAGTCAGGTCGTTAATATATAAATCAAACAGGGTTGGGGATAAGACAGATCTAATTTTATATCTAAAGTAATGCTTTTTCTATCTCTTCTGGCAATTCAGCTATGACTTCCACACAACACAAATATCTCTGCTGGCACTTCACAAACATCTCCATTTACTAATACTACCCACAAGATGAGCCAGAATGTGGAAAGAGGCTGGGGACTGTAGCAAGGACTTTTGTCCAAGGTTTTCCTCTCCTGAAACTTAGGGCGCTATTGAGAATGGCTCTGGACTCTAGTAAACCTTTACCTCTGTACAGAACAAGAAGTGACCTGCGGGAAACTTCAGTAGCACGGGAAGAGTACTGGGTCAAAATTTGTTGTGGGAGGGGAGGTGACGTCACCTATGCAAGTTGGCTGCTTGATTTTGTTGTTCCCCTGCCCATCCTTACAAAGCTAGATGTAGCTGGTGAATTGCAGCAGATAACACAGAGGCATGAGCCGAGCCATTGAGTCATTTTTCGTATAATTCCAGTGGATCCCAATTTGAGGCCTTTGGCAGTATGGCTGAGCAGGCAGAGGGCCATCTAAGTAAAACAGAGCTTGTAACAGATAGCATGGTACGGAACATGAAAGAGCGACACATTAACGAAAGAGGACTTTTGAAATTGGGTCCACAATATTCAAGCCGAAATAAAATCCCTAAAAAAAAAAATATGGGAAACTATATCCGACTTATGCTCGGACCTGAAATAGGCTGATGGGTAGAGGCGGTGGAAATCAGCATGGAGGACCAGGCTTTGTCGATGACATAGCTTCAGAGCGCTATGGCAGATTTGCAGATCCACAACACAGAGCTGGCAAATAAAGTAAAAGACCTGGAAAATAGATCGAGATGCTCAAACATCAGGATACATAGTTTGCCAGAGATTGAAGTTTACATGAACGCTCCGCTGTTGGCACAGAAGATCTGCCAGACCATACTGAATGCAAAGATGGGGGAACGGAGGCACATGTCCTACCACTGATTAAAATTAAGCCTTGGGAACAGCTCCTCGAAAGATGACTTGGGACATAATAACATGACTCCAAAGCTTTGTGATAAAGGAGAGAGTGATGAGCCAACCATGTAAAATGGGCCTGATTTTCTAGAAAGGCCATGTGTTTGCGAAATATCAGGATCTTTCACCCGTCATGCTGCATAAACGCAAGGAGCTGCAGTCGCTGATTTCAGTGTTTTGAAAAGAGAAGCTAAATATCTCTGGCTCTTTCCGAGTGGCCTGACTTTTACTTTACAAGGGGTGACATCATGAATCAAGATGGAGGAAGAAGCGCTGACCATTTTGAGAGCAGCCAGAATTGTAGTTGCAACAGTAGAGAAACCGCATCAGAGCCCTGCAGCCATGGGGAAACTGAGTTGGCAGTGCATGGGCAAGGGCGGACACATATTTCGCAGAAACTCGGAGGGAGCAGCATCGCAACTATCCAGTTTGGCTTGAAAAGTATGGACTTGGTGCAATTCTGAGGCAAATACAGATAAGTGCCTGTAGTTTGCTGGACATCCCAGCTGGGGACTTTTGAATTTTTGCTGAGTGTGGTTTTTTTTCTTCTCTAATTTGTGCTGGGGGAAGGAGGGCTTTAACCAGCGGTGAAAAGCACCGCTAAAAGCTTTTGTATTTTTTGTACTGTTTTTTATTGTATGGAAGTAACTGGGTGAAGAGTGCCTTAAGAGCATATACTGGATTTCACTGAAACTGTGGATGGTAAGGATGTTGGGGAGGGTGATGGTTAGTAGCTTTTGGCTGCGGGGAAGGGGGGAAAGAGGGAAATCTGGGGAAGAGGTGAAATTTGGGAGATAGGTTCCGGAGAGGGATAATTGTCGAGGGCAGAGCTCAAGCCCTGAGGGTTCTCCTGCCTGGGTGGCATGCTCTGGGGATTGGAAAGTTTTAGTTGGTTTACGGATAGGTAACATAGGGGTCAGGGATTAGTAACAGTAAGGAGTCTTGGATTGGTTGTTTCTACTATGGGGGGATTAGGAAAGTGGGGGATCTGTTTATATGGAGGTTAATGTTAAAAATTAACAGATCAAAAAAAATATATTTGCAGAGTTTCCAAATTCACCTTATTCTTTTTTGTACACTTGATGAAAATTTACAGCACATACACATAAAAAGTGATTATTATGGCTAACTCCAGGGTGATATGCTTGTCTTAGAATGTGCAGGAAATATCAACACCGATTAAGAGTAAAAGAATCTTCAATTTTTTGAAGAAGAGATCAGGAGATGCACTTGATGGACCAAGAATATGAGAAATTATGTAGGGAATGGGTGGAGCAGGTGTTCTATGCTTAATTGAACTCTAGGAGTAGAGGTGTTTGCATGTTAATTCATAAAAATCTGTTCATCGTGATCAGCAAACAGCATAGGGACCCAGAAGTCAGATTTGTTCTGCTGGAAGGCTCCTTATGTAGCCAGAACATTGCCTTAGTTAATGCCTATGGGCCAAACAGAGAGCTGGCCCTCTTTTATAACAATCTAAAAACAACCACAGAGCAGTTTACTTCTTGCTCTGAAGCAGTAGGAGAGGACTGGAATGCATGTATGGATCCTGAACAGGATAAATCTGAGAGTGTAAGAAGCATGACGAAGCCTACTAAAAGTCTTAAAACTCTGGTGCATAGTATGAACTGGGTGAATGTGTGTAGAATATGCTACCCGAGTGGCAGAGCCTATACATATTTCTTGACTATTCACCATTCTTATAGCCACCTGGACATGTTGTCCTGCTCAAAGGAGATATCTAGTTTGGTTTTCATGATAGAAATATTGAGTAGTAGTGATTTTGACCACAATCCTATTGAAATGGGAATTGGTTTATCGCAATTCCCAGCAGCAACACATTCCTAGCAGCTTGAGCTTTCAGTCCTGAATAAGGAGGAGTTTCAGGAAAAGATCAGAAAGGAAATTGCCGATTTTAAGAAAATTCATGCAGTTGGGGAATACAACTCTGAAAGATTATGGGAAACACTAAAAGTAGCGTTGAGAGGCAAAATCATAGGGTACACAAGTCACCGGAAAAAAGTTCGGCTGGCCAAAGAGGCTTCCTTAACTAGGGAAATTTTAAGACTATAAACTATTCACAAAAGTAACTGCTCTCTGAGGAACTGAAAACAGCTAATCGCCCAACGAAGGAACCTAGAAGTGCTACAAGTGAAACAGATTGAGAAATCCTTGCATTTCACATGGCAAATATTCTATAAGCATGGTAATAAAACAGGGAAGCTCTTCGGTAGCTTCTTAAAAAAAGAAAACAAAGCACGTTAATTACTAATATACACCAGCGAAATAGAAACATTTCTAACAACTTGGAGGATAGCAGCTGCACCTTTAAGAATTACTATGAGAATCTCTATGCAGGGAAAGAGATAAGCTCTGAGGAGGAAATTGAAGCCTTCCTCGAAAAAGTTAATCTTCCCAACCTAACAAAGGAACAAAATGAAAAGCTGAGGGAGATTATCATGCTAGCAGAAATGTTAAAAGTGATTAAGTTGCTTCCTATGTATAAAAGCCCAGGACCTAGCAGAATTTTGGCACAAAATATTTCATATTTGGTGCAAACTTACCCCAGAAGTAAAGTTTTAATTAACCTTTTATTTCCAAAATCTATGCATTTTGAATTTTTGCAAACCTGAGATTATACAAGACATCTCAAACTGATGCAAGAGAGTCTGTTGACAGCCAATGATAAAAAAGCAAAGTAAATAAAGTCACAGTGGTAACTGCATAAAAAATAACAAACAAATCAATAATGATATGTAATGCAAATTAACAATATAACACAATAGAAAAATCCCACTAGCTAGTGTACTGCTGCCTCCCCAGCATGAAACACAGTTAATGCTTCCACGGTAGAAGTTCACAGGTACATCAACAATCCCACACCCTGCAGTATTTCAGGAGAAGAGGCTTGCTGTCATCTCCTTAGGTTCACCCACACTGGAGTGATGGTTCATTCATTGCCCCAGTGGCTGTCCCAGCTGTGTCGAAGCACACGCAAGAGCCAACAGCCTGCCACCTCCAGGCAGCTGGCCCCACGCTCACTTTCCACTTGTTAGAAATAGAAACATGCAGGAAAAACCTGAAGTAGAAACCCCCAAGAAGACAGACTGCATACAGTGCAACCTGGCAGACACAGAAACAGAAATGCGTCTCCTCCTGTTCTGTGCAAAATACAAAGACACAAGAGATGCACATTTCCCAAAGCTGAAACAGGAAGTAAAAGACTTCCCACAAAAGAATGAGCAGGAAAAACTCCATAGAATCCTGGGGGGGGAGGGGTAACGGCAACTAAAACGTGCTGTATCCTGCCACCAGGCCAGAGACAATACTGAACATCAGAGTGCCCTGAAATTGCCTGTTATTGCTCTTCTGTACTTTTTAAACTTTTTTCCTTGTACCACTTTCGGGTAAAATTTTCAGTAAGGTGCCCTAACTGGCAATGAAGATGCGTATCTTTCAGCTCACACAAACATAAGGTACCCATGTCACGTGCATTGTTATACGACCGCAAGTACACACCTGCCCTCACAGTGTTGATCAATGGGGTAAAGCTGGGAGGGGTAGGCAACTCCGGCTGAGTGCCACAAAAGGTCAGATATTCAGGATATCCATAAGGAATATGCATGAAATAGATTTGCATGCACTGCCTCCAATTTATGCAGATATGTCTCATGCATATATTCACTGTGGAAGTCCTGAAAACCTGCCCAGTTTGCCTACTCCTGGTGTAAAGTATGTACTTTAGCAGTACGCCTGCCACATGCGCAAACGTTTGAAACTTAAATGCATGCACAGAGGGGGACATTTTCAAAAGGATTTACACACTTAACACTGAATTTTACACATGCAAGTAGGCTTCTGAAAAGTACTACAATATATGCTATTAATTTATCGATATGTTTTACATACGTAAGTCCACTTTAACCACATGAATGGGATTTTGAAAATTGCTATAATATATGCGTAAATCCTTTTGAAAATTACCCCCATGGTTTCCAACCATGCCCCGCAAAACATCCCCAGGATTGCCTCTCTTTATTTTATCTAAAAGTACATATGGTGTAAAAATACACACAAAGGTTCCTTGTTGTATGCAAACTCACGTAACAAAATTAGGGCTGGATTTACTAATGCCGCAAGGCATAGTGAATTCAGCGGTAACGGGGGCAGGGGGGCAAAACAGGGGGGGGGCGGACCTGCGATAGCCGACAGCGATCGCACTTCCGCGGTGCGATTGCTGCCAGCGTCGTGCCAAATAATTACACCATAAAAGGTGTAGTTATTCGGCGCGAAACTGGCAGCGAAAACGCAGCGTACCTTTCGCTGTCGGCGAAGTCTTCGCGGCGGCAGCCCCGGTGCCGCCCCGACTCTTCCTCTTCTGGGGCTGACACCGCCCCGACTCCGCCCCGATCTTGGTATCCGCTTGGAAAATGACCCCCTTAGTGTTTTGATGTAGAATTCCCCAGGAGTACTATAAAGGTACATCAAAAGGCAGCAGACGCCTCCACTGACCTGTCCTCTCCCCTCCTCTCTCTCCTGCTTTCTGGCCTGACCACATTTATTTATTTATTAAGCTCTTATATACCGTCGTTCAGATTGGCCATCACAATGGTTTCCACGCATAAAATATAAGTAAAACATAAATAACAATAAGTTAAATAAAGAGCAGTTGTTCCTAAAATATGGTAAATTAAACAAATAAGATACAATAAACAAATAAAATACAATAAAATGCAATAGTAATAAAACAATTTAAAATATACTAAAAAACTTAATATGTAAATGCTATAAATTTCTCATGCTCAATTGTTGGAAATTAACTGCCTCACGCTATATAAATAAATACTTAAAATACTATTAAAATAGCTCTGTCAGTCCTCCAAATGCAATTCCAAAACCCAGGTTTTCAAATTCTTTTTAAATGATTTTCTCTCTGCTTGGATCCTTAATTCAGTAGGCAGCTCATTCCACAATTTTGGGTCAGCCAGGGAGATACTTCTCTCTCTTATCTGACTAAGGGGGGTCATTTTCAAAAGGGATCGCACGCGATACTTAGATCGGGGCGGGTTCTGGGCAGCGTCCGCACCGGAAGGGGAGAACCCTTTTCGCCGCCAGTTTCGCGCCCAATAGCACCACCTTTTACGATGGTACTATTGGGTGCGAAAGCCGGCAGCAATCGCACCACAGAGGTGCGATTGCTGCCGGCTTTCACAGGCCCGCTTCCCACTTCACCACCCCACACCCCGTTATCGCCGAATTTTCTATGGTCACAGACCTTAGAAAATCCAGGCCTAAGATGGGCTGAATTTACTGATGGTATTGTTAGAAGCCCTTTATTAGCTGATCTCAGGTTTCTCTGGGGTTTATGTAGTCTAATTGCTGTATTTAACCAATGACTCTTCCCATCCCTCCCCAGGTCTGACCCACCAATTTTCCTATCCCTCATCTCTCCAGGCCCAACCTCACTACTTTCTCTTCTGTCTTCCCTAAGGCAAACCTGGTATGTTTTTTTTTCTCTCTCTACCCCTATCTCCCCATGTCAATCCCAGCACTCTCTCTTTCCTCCCTCTCCCTCTCCTGCAGGCCCAAACCCCAGCACTCTCACTCTCCCTCTTCCCTCCCAGGCCCAACTGCGAGAACTCTTTCTATGTCCTCCTCAGGCTTAATCCCAGAATTCACCCTCTTTCCAGGCCAGAGCACAGGCACTCTCTCTCTCTCTCTCAACCCCACTAGCCTCTAACCATCCCGTCTCTGAAGCCGCGGATGCTACAGCTGCTGTGGGCTCCATCCTGGCCTGTATGAGCCATTTCAGCCACTGCCTCTTTCCAGCCCTATCAACCATCGCCCCCTCCTTATTCTATCCTGGGCTGCTGAGAAAGAAGATCATAGCAGTTACCTCCCATGCTTTGGACTCCCTGATCTTGTGTATTCCTGGACAGACCAGCATACCAACGGGTGCACACATACCCTGAACAAGAATCACTGGGCTAACCAATTCACTCTGTGACAAACGCAGCAAAAGCACAGCAAGAACAGTTAGAACCAAGGGCTGTTTACCTTGTGACAAAGACAGCAGGAGTTCAGGCTCAAGGCAGACTTACTGCATCTTCCTAAGTTTCTTTTCCTGTGAAATAATCAGCTGTTTGCTTCCCATTTTTTTGCTTCTAACCAGTAGTAAGGTGGAGTTGTAATCTTAGCGGATGTGCACAAGCCTAGCACAAGCCACCAGTACTAATGCCAGCAGGGGGGTAAGTTCAGAGGGCTGGGCTGTGGTAAAGAAAACGGGAATATTCTGCAAGCCCGGTCACGTTTCAGATGGCTTCCTCCCTTTCCAGCAGAACACAGTAACTTGTTTAACAGATTTGTTCTAATCCAGCCCACACTGACCTGATGCTCAGGCCCTGATCACTTAAAAGTTCCTTCTCTGTTTTCAGACGTTATAAATAAACGCAGTCAAGGTTAGAATTCCTCTGTGTTGGGCCTCCAGTGCTCTGGATGGAAACAGTGCCACCTGGACAAGGTATGAGAAATTATAGCAAGAAAAAAAAAGGAAACGTTCAAGCGCACATGAAGAAAACGTATCTTAGGAAGGAAAGTCTTTACTCAAACACACCCGAATTGATTAAGGTGACTCAGCTGCAAGTGCTACCCACTCAGGTTTGATTCCCAGACCTGGCCAGGGCTGAGGATGTTATGGGGCAACGTTCAGACACTTGGGGATAATAAGTCTCAATGGTGACACCTAGTGACCAGATTTAGGGTCCACATTAGGTGAGTTCCAGAGGGTGCCACGGTTTGTGGCCCTTCGCCGAGGACTGTCACTATGATGGTTGGACTGAGTTGGGAGTAGGAGGGCATAAAAATAAATGTAAAACCCTAGGTAGTTATAAGTGAAAATTCATGGTACCATAACAATTGGTTCCAATTGAGCTAGAAGTCCAAATGAGAAGGAAGAAACTGCCAAGAACAAAAAAAAATCCACATCCTCAGGACACCATGGATTGTCAGAAGCTGTTGCACCTGATACTACATATATGTCCTGGCACTGGTGAAAGGTAGAAACTTTGTGATTTTCTCCCACTCCTTGCCTATGGGAAAAGTCTTTGCCCACTCATGATAGTTATTTTTTGATCAATCGTGTTCCCAGAACTTGTGCTCCTGTTGATTAGGGTTTCCAGCTCATTGGGAACCTACAGGGGCTATGGCACATGAACCTTCATTTGCTTCATTATTAGCCCAAACATTATAATAGCAACCCTTCAATCAGAGGCCAAAGACCAGGCCTCCCTCTGGAGCCCAGTGCACATGCACCCCAAGCCTGACCATTAGATATCACCACTGCACAATGGCTGGGACTCCTTCCACTCTATGTCTGTGAGCACTGCTTTCACAGAGTGCCTAGCTCCATACAGTGCAAGGCTGAGCTCAGGAATCAAACCCCTGATCTTCCTCATGGCGGTAAGCAACACTGCCACTGGGCCATTAGGTTAGACCAAATAGAGTCTTTTCATACCTGGCTACATTTAAAAAAAAAAAAAAAGCAAAAGAGGAAATTATACAGGTACCATAAAAAGTAATAGAAATAATAAAGAATGGTAACCCTATACTATAATAAAAAGCACCAAACTATACATTACATAAATATACAGTGATTTAAAAATGAGCTGGAGGAAAGTAAATAAAGGAAAAAGAGGCCGCTATGGTTTTCTAAAGAAGTAGCTGAAAAGGTAAAGGATAAAAGGTTAGCATTCATAAACAAGAGATCACAGAATGTGGAAGACAGGCAACAATATCTGGGGAAGCTAAGAGAAGTTGGGAAAGTAGCCAGAAATGTGAAACTCAAATGGAAGAAAAAATAGCAAATACGGTAAAATGACAGGACAAGACTATTTTAGATATGTTAGTGATAGAAGGAAGTGCAAAACTGGCATTGTGACTCAGAAGTGAAGGGGAGGGATATTTAGAGGCTGAGGAGGGAAAAATAAAATTGCTTAACAAATATTTCTGTTCATTATGGAAGGGCCTGGAGTAGGACCACATACAAAGAACACAAATGCAATTGGAAGTGAAGCGGCATACTGCTAGTAACAATCCCCTCCTCAGAGAAAACTCCATTTACCACTACCACTAACGCCTCCCAATCAGCCAATTTCTAACTCAGTCACTCTAAGATTCATACCAAGAGCACACAATTTATTTATAAGAACTTCTGTGTAGAACCGTGACAAGGCCTTGCTGAAATCCAAGTACACTACGTGTAGCTCGCTCCTGAATCCAACTCTCTCGTCACCCAATCAAAGAAATTGATCAGCTTCATTTAGCAAGGATTTACCTCTGGTAAAACCATGCTGCCTTGAATCTTGCATTCCATTGGATTACAAAAATTGTACTCTCCTCTGTTTTAGCAGTGATTCCATTACTTTGCTCACCACAGAGATAAAACTAACTGGCCTGTAGTTCCCAGCCTCCTCCTTACTTCCAAATTTATGAATAGGAATCACATCTGCACTTTTCCAGTCTTCTGGAACTACTCCTGACTCTAAAAAAGCATTGGAGAAGTCAGCCAGCATTGCTGCCAGGACATCTCTAAATTCCCTTAGTACCCTCAGATGTATCCCATCCAGCCCCATCGCCTTATCTACTTTAAGTTTAGTTAGCTCCTTGCGAACACACTGTTCTGAAAATCAGTTGAGGTTTACCTTACTTCCAATCTTATTTGTGTTTGTTTCATATGGTTCTGCTCCAGGACCTTCCACAGTGAACACCGAACAGAAATATTTGTTAAACAATTTTGCTTTTTCCTCGATCAGCCTCTACATATTCCTCCCCTTCACCTCTGAGTTTCTCAATGCCATTTTTGTACTTCCTTCTATAACTAACATATCTTATCTCCCCCGTTTTACGATATTTGATATTTTTTCTTCTATCTTATGTTCTTATTTGAATTTTCGCAGGCCTGATTATTTTCCTAGCTTCTCTTCATTTTTACTGATATGGTTACCTGTCTTCCTCATTCTGCCATCTCTTGTAGTTTATGAATGCTCTCTTACCTTTTCAGCTACTTCTTTAGAAAACCATAACAGTCTCTTTTTCCTCTTCCCTATATTTACATTCCAAACAAAAAGATTAGTTGCTAGGGATGTGAATTGTTTTTTGACGATTTAAAATATCGTCCGATATATTTTAAATCGTCAAAAATCGTTAGAGGCGATATACAATAGGAATTCCCCCGATTTATTGTCAAAAATCGTAAATCGGGGGAAGGGGAGGGGAAGGGGGAGGGTGGGAAAACCGGCACACTAAAACAACCCTAAAACCCACCCCGACCCTTTAAAATAAATCCCCCACCCTCCCAAACCCCCCCCCCCCCAAATGTCTTAAATTACCTGGGGTCCAGTGGGGGGGTCCCGCTGTGAACTTCCACTCTCGGGCCACGGGTGCGTTAATAGAAATGGCGCCGGCGCTACCTTTGCCCTGTCATATGTCAATATGACAGGGCAAATATGTCATATGCAATACAAAATGGCGCTGGCCGTATGGCCGTATGGAGGAGCTGACGATCGCAAGAATGTAAAGTGGAATTTCTCTGTGGACATACTGGAATTTAACCAGGGACTAATTTGGAATGATTGATAGCTATTTCCCCCTGAGTATTTCAGAACCTTTAGTCTAGAATCCTGCAGAGGCAAACAGGAGGTAGAAATTCAGGCTAAGTTTTAAGGAGTCAAACCGACCAGAGGATGAAGACTTCTCACTTAGAATATAACTGAAGAATTCAGAATAAAGACATCATAACAAAGCCATCAGAATGAGAAACTTCTTACAATAATTCCGTTAGAAATGCCACAATAATTTTAGATAAAATTTGAATCTTCTCAATTGTGTAAATGACAGGAACACACATTCCATTCAATATTAATATTCAAACCAACCAGGTTAACAGTGTTTAAAAAGAAGTCTATTGCTGTTCACCCTGTGCTAATACAGCATCTTGGTTACCACCCTCTGCAGTCTCTTTACTTCATCAGTTATTTTATTCACTTTTAGCTTTTTTTCTTAACTTTGTGTATTTTATTCACTGATTTAACAATGTTTTAGATTTGTTTTAGATTAATTCTAAGCTTACCGATATTTTAGTAGTTATTAAGCTATCATTATTTGATTTATTATATTATTGTATTTCTATTTTAGTAAGTGTACACCGTTGTGATGGTTTATTACTGTTGTGATGGTTTATAAAAACCAAATAAACCATAAACAAAGAATTTCAATTTGTTTATCTGTGTCCACATTTCACCCAACGAGATGCAAGAGAAGCATCTACTCTCTGATTCCGTAAACAGCTACAGTGTACAATGATTCTCATATGTACAATCCTCGTTGTCCCCCCCCTAGGTACAATTTGGAACAAGGGCAGACAATGGCATGAATAACAACAAAAAGATAACAAGCAGAAAAAGGTCTCCAGTACAAAGGTTCTCCCTGTTAAGGGGGTTTTTAAACTCCTTCAAGGAGTGAAGTCAAGGAACACAAAATACAGTGTCCACATTTAAAATGGTCATTTAAAGGAGAGCATAAAAGCTGAAAGCTGACGCTGTGATTCCAATGGTAAAGCAGCCACCAACAACCCATCACGAAGAATGCAAAGCCCTTTCAAAGGCACAAAGAGGTGGTTCCTGAAAATCTCTACAGGCATTAAACAAATGCCAATGTTTTCTTATAATGCAATTGAATTCATTACAGAAAGGTAGAGCACAAATTGTTTTCATTACATTTTCTCTTGAGAAGGAAAATAAAAAATGATCACAAGCTTGTTCAATAATAGGCACAGGATAACCTTTTTCTTTAAATCTCCCAGAGGAGATAATAGAACCTCACAAACGACGCAACTCTAAAACATAAGAACCGTATAGAAGACGGTATAGAAAAGACTTAAATAAATAAATAAATAAATAAATAAATAAATAAGCAAGCTCTGGAATTTGTTGCCAGAGGATATGGTTAGTGCAGTTAGTGTAGCTGGGTTTAAAAAAGATTTGGATAAGTTCTTGGAGGAGAAGTCCATTAACTGCTATTAATCAAGTTGACTTAGGGAATGGCCTCTGCTATTAATCGCATCAGTACCATGGGATCTTCTTAGTGTTTGGGTAATTGCCAGGTTCTTGTGGCCTGGTTTTGGCCTCTGTTGGAAACAGGATGCTGGGCTTGATGGACCCTTGGTCTGACCCAGCATGGCAATTTCTTATGTTCTTATGTTCTTATGTGGTCAGTAATCGGGCAGAGGTCGGTTCCAGGCAGCGAGTAGACGTGGTCGTAGAAACAGACAGAAGGTCAGAGGCAGGCAGCGATCAACGTAGTCAAGAATAGGCCGAGGTCAGTACCGAGAAGACAGTCCGAGAGGTACTACCTGGGGAAACGAGGAGACAGAAGGACGCTGGAACAGGAGGATGCTGGAACAAAAGGACACTGGAATGAGACTGGAACACAGACTGGAAACACAGAGGCAAACTAGAAATCACGAAGTGATCGATCTGATTGCCAAGGCAAGGAAGTGATGGCAGGGACTTCCTTTTATGCTGAGACTAATCAGAGCGCGCCGCGGAGCTGGGATCCGCCCCTGGCCCTTTAAGGGGCTGGGCGGTCCATGCGCACACACCTAGGGGCGGGGCCGACGCCATGGAGGACACTGAGCCCCACCGTGAGGCCTGGCTGGAAGAGGAAGGCCGGCGACCACCGCCACAGGACGTCGAGGCCTGGCTGGATTCACTGCCACTGCTGGGGAAGCCGACCCGGGACCCGCAGAGGTCTTAGAGAGGTGAGCAGGCCCAGGCCCGGGCCGAGCGCAGACGGGACACGCAACAGGAAGAATGAGTCCAATGTTGTTTTACATTAAGCAAAACAAATTTGACCCCCCCCCCCCCAAAATGAAATTTTTCATTTGCATTCATTTATGAAATGTAGTTTCATTTGAAATTTCCCTCCTCCAGGAATGTAATAAGTATTTGATCTCTAAGATTCTCTCTTGGATGCAAGAAAGGAAATAACAGCTGGCAATGGACAGTGGAAGGGTAGCTTGCATCGCAGGAACTAAATGAGGCTCTTGGTTTTCACC
Source organism: Rhinatrema bivittatum (assembly GCF_901001135.1). Classification (NCBI taxonomy): domain Eukaryota; kingdom Metazoa; phylum Chordata; class Amphibia; order Gymnophiona; family Rhinatrematidae; genus Rhinatrema; species Rhinatrema bivittatum. The sequence goes on along the minus strand of NC_042617.1, from coordinate 71,126,179 downwards.
TGCATCCAATGAAATGTGTGTCAATCAGATTTTTATCAGTAGGCACACTAGGCCTGTGCCTAAAGTGGCAAAAGGTTTTGAGGGAGGACAGCAGGCTGGCTGAAGATTTGCTGCCTTCCAGCTGTGCTGAATCCCCCTCAGCAGAGAACAGCCCCACTGCGTCTTGATCCAAAACCTTCCTACCTATGCATGGTACAGGGAATAGGAGGGGAGGGGGATGAGCAAACAGCAAAGGGGATCATTTGGAGTGAGGGATCACTGGGGAATGAGAGGGGATCGGCTGGAGGTCATGTGCCTGTGAGAGAAAGGAGGGATGCAGTGATTTTGTGTGTGAGAAAGAAGGGATTGGTGCTCTGTGTGCATGTATGCCAGATCGGGTGACAGGTTAGAGAGGGGATGCAAGGAAGAGCAGGAACAGAGCGAGGTGGGAACACCTGCCTCCTCCTGAGAACCCCCACCACAATTCACATCCTCTCTCCTTTCATCTTGGATTCTATCCCCCAGATCTAGGAACCTCCAATCCTCCCTTCTCCCCAGATCCTTTTCTCCCATCCCAGATACCTGATCTACCCCCCCCCCCCCCCACTCGATCTTCCCCATCTCTGCCCTTTCTCCTTTTCCTCTCCCAATTCCCAGTCCTCTCACCTGTTCTTCACCCCATTCATGGTTCTCCTTCTTTCCTCTCCCCCTTTCTCCTCTCCCCATCCCTGAGATCTTCTCCCTGTACTAATTACTTGAGATCTTTTTTCCTTATCCAGTACAAAGGAAAATAAATTGTACACATAAGCAAGGTTTATAATCTAGTATAAAAGATGGAAATGTTTGTCAATGCAGCTCAGTGCCTTAGACCTACTTCTTGTTGACTGACCTTAGTGGGATGAGTACAGGGGGCGCGACAGCATCAGTGCCTAAGACAGCAAAATCCTCAATCTGGCACTGGTGTCAATTAGATCTACAATATTACTCTAACACTTTGGGCCCTAAACACAATTTCAAGACAATTAAGTGAAACAATTCCCTGCAGCTGCCAGAGGAAAGCCTTGTGACCCCCTATCACCCACAGTCCCGTTCTCCATAAATGTTAAGCTTGTTTTGTCAGTCCATTTTTGTCTCCTGATAAACTTGATATACCCCCATGAGAGAGAAATGCTTACTGTACTGCTTCTCCGAGTATAGTTTGAACTCCCTCCAAACTGCTTCTGAGGTCAGGATGCAAACAAAGGATTTTAAAAGTCTGTATTAAAGGACTCATGCCTCTCTTTTACCTTTGGAATCTAATAGGTTCCACCAAGCTCCACCAAGGGATTGGAGGGAACTCAGGAGCACAGCACCTAGAACCTCACTCACTCTTCCGCTGAAATTATCTAGAACAGCTTTACTCCCATACCATGTGTATATCAAACCATCCCTAGACTCAGGGCATTCAGTGAACTACAAGAAGTTATCCCATACATTTTGTCTGTGATCTCATTTACATGCTCCGCATGCAGCATGCACCCAGAATCACACAGATTTAATTCCAGGGTCACCTGGGCCTATTCATTATAAGCATCTCACTATAGCCTCTAGTCGCTAGAAATCTCCCAGCTCACATGGGATCAAGTCACTCTCTCCTAAGACTTGGAAACATTTCTAGCAGAACTTTCTTGACCATCTCAGGAGATCATATCTCAACCTTTCCAAAAAGCTGTTAAGAGGTCCCTACCCTTACCAGCACCACCAGCTAAAAATCCATCTACATGGTATTTTAAGTGTGCTTCCATTCTCCAATGCACTATCGATTTCATTACAATATGCATGAGGCTCGTTATCCTTATTCAGATATGCAACATTTTTCTGTTGACATCAGCAACATCTGAATGCAGTGATGTGCATAAAGCTCTTCATAAATCATGCCGATGCAATATCATGTGCATGAAAAATGTGCGTCCAAAGTGGCTGCACGTTGTTTGAACACGCGCACATCCACTTCTCCTGGGCGCTCGATGCAAAACGCAAATGAGCTTCCATGCTAAAAGGTATGTGCAGTGGATACTTTGTGCACCCCTAGCGCTCTGCATCGGGTGCCCAGGAGAAGTGTTGTGCATCCACAACAGCCTGGCTAGAGCTCCCTCCCCACCCCCGGCAGGGCTGTTCCCGATTGGTCCTTTTCACTGACAAATGTTAGTGAAAGGACCAATCCCCTTTTAGGACAGCCTTCTGAAAGGGGATTGGTCCTTTTGCTGACATATGACAATGAACGGACCAATCAGCAGTAAGTGAAGCAGTGAATAAATTAATATTAAAAGCCCTGTGTGTGCAGGTTACCAAAATGGATGCGCAATTTTTATTGGCACAATGCACATGCATAACATACACAGCCCTGAGCATGTATATTGCGGGTATATATTGTGTGATCCGAAATTTTTTTTTTTAGGTCAAAACTTTTTTTTGCATGGTGCTGCTTTCTGTGGTTCCTCCTACTTAGTATCATCAAGATACTAAGTAGGAGGAACCACAGAACAGCAGGGTTTTTTGTTTTTAAATTGAGCCCTTGACGTCTCAGGTACTCGGGGACTTTTGCATCGTGGGTAATAGCTAATAGCCTCATCAACATGGAATTACATGTGATAAGCACTATTAGTTATGTGTGATTTGGACGCACGTTTTGGATGCCCTGATCCCCTTATTGCATCAGGGATTATGGGAAGCACTTCCAAAACGCACATCCAAACACTCGTTAACCTGTGCGCTAGGCTCAATGCATGATATTGCATCGGCCTGAAAGTGATCAGTGTGAAGTTATCGACCAGAAAGCAAATGGCTTCCCCACACCTCAGTCACTGTTCCCCCCTCATTTAAATATGCTCTGAAGTACTTATATGCCTCCCATAAGAAATAATGGGAGACAAAGGCAGTAGCAAGACATATAGAAAATCCCTTTTTTGCCTTACAAATAAAAACAATGCTCTAGGAAAGAAGAAACCATGATAACCTGCTAACAGCCTAAAAGCAACAGATCACCTTCGTTCGTTGAATAAAAGTCTCCTTGAAGTTCCATCAGTTAAACTGGCTAGGTTGGATCTCACGGGGAAGCATGCCTTTTCAGTCACATGTCCCACACTCTGGAACTCTATGCCAGTTTCACTAAGGCTTTTGTCGAATCCCAAGGAATTTAAGAAAAAGCTTAAGACTTATTTATTTGCAATAGCTTTCAACACAATCGGTATCCGTTTGATCTCCTCCGTTTTACGTTTGTTCTGTCCTGTTTTTGTTAAGATATATAGATTGTATGTTTTAATGATACCCATGTAAGTTTTTATATCTTATTATGTACATGTATTTGGTAACCGCTTCGACCCTACTCCCATTGAAGAATGCGGGTATACAAAACTTGTTTAAATAAATAAATAAATTGCTCGCCATGGGGAGTATATACGAGATGATTCAAGGTTTTAAAAATTACAACAAGGAGAAGAATCTTGTGCTTAGCAGACAGGTCATAAAAAACTGTCTTTTTTATTCAAAGCTAATTAAATTATGAAACAACTTACTGCAAGACAAGGAAAACCACCAATGACATAGCACCTTCTCAAGGGAACTGGCAGACACACATGATTGCAATACCTAAATACATCCCTAATCACCAATGCAAATTCGAGTCATAAATAATAGAGTCATGTGAAAGTCTGAATCACTATGCACAATACAAAGTTAATTACAAAAGAAAGTAACCTTAGCTGAATTCAAACAAAGAGGTTTTAAGTTTTTCAGTTCATAAAGCCAATAGGATTTTCTGCTGATAAGACATGTTTATTGGCCGTTTACTACCCCAACTTCCCCTCAGTTGCTATAAATGAGAAACCATAACCTGAATCTCCATGGCAAGATTCAAAATGACCAGTTGTTAGTCGCTAAAACCCAAATATCTGGAGGTATTCACTCTCTGGAGCCTCTAAAGACCCATGTTACATTAGATATCTATGCACTTTTGGTCAGTTAAGTATTCTTGATTAGAGCCTTGAATATAATGCATTTCAGAATGTCATCTGCAAAATTATTCAGCCAGTTTGAGAAACAGCAAGATTCCTCTCACAGGCTGGTTTATTTGTTTTCAGCGATTATCTTTAGCTTCTGTCTAGAACCCGCAAATCTTGAACTGACGACCTAGGAGGAAAGAGGCCAGGAGCTCTCCACAAGACCCAAATAAGTTAAAGAACTGGAGCAGCCCTAACTTGCTGTCACAAGTCAGAGTTTACATCCCCTCCTGGAACATGCCAGCTAGTCCAAAAACATCTCAGCGACCAGGCAACCTTGCATAAACAGTGTATTTTATTCTTCTTCATCAATCACAGCTCCTTTCTTGAGACAATGAAGTCTATATACATATGGCAGAGTGTTCTGTATTTGTATGCTTCTTTAGTATACTGCCACCTGTGTCATCTTGTGAGTTTCTTTGGCTTAGATTTTCTACAGGGTGCACGCTTTCTCTATCTTGATTGGCTATTGTTTGAATGTTTCTGCACTTCTTGTTGAATTTGTTCCTGCTTGCTCTTGCTTTCTCTCTCTCTCCTCTTCCTATTGGTCCCCTAACCAAAAGCAACCTGGAACACTTTACTTCCTGGAGGGTCTTTCAGATTGAAGAAGGCTCTTGGCAAGCTAATAGTTCGTTTCATTCTCTTTCAAGCTCTGAGAAGCTTCATCTTTTCTCCATCCAATATTAACCCACAGCTACTGCCAGCTTTCAGAGAGCTTTCGATCAGTGCAGCTACCTTAAGTACCTTCTCATCCACAGTGAGTGGTAAATTGTTCCTCATTCAAATAAATGGTTTTGGTAATCAAGAATGAGTTTATCTGATATCAAGAGCTGAGGAAAGGTTTAACTGACTGTCTAGAAGCTCAGGATGGAGACTGAGGGTCAAGGGCAATACACAGACATTTATATACAAGCATGCAATTTTTTGCAATAGCTTAAAATTCCATTTAAGCTTTAGCCTACCCCCATTCTCAACCAGGCTCTTACCAGACTATGCCCACCTGGGCTAATCATAATTTCCTACAGTCCAGTTCAAGCTTCTCTAGTCATTTGCCTCTTTGGTATACATCTGCTGATGTTGAGTTTACTGCCTGCGGGACAGGCCTGCGAGTGGTTCACTCACCCCTGATGGCACTGGCTGCCAGCACGGCCCGAAGCAATGCTTCTTTCTGAGTTGCTGAGCTGCTTCCAGTCCCCATGCAGCTTGGAATGCCACCATCTGTTGCTTTGTATCGGCGGGGCCTCCAACACCGACGCTTCTCCTTCATGGCTGGAGTGCCGCCGATGCTGTTGCTGCTGCTGATTTCCTTTGTACCTGATGTTCCTAGGTGTGCATGCATGCTTCTCTTGAACTTTTAAAGGACCCGTGGCAGGAAAAATCCTACGGCCCTTCCTGATGACATCAGCCTGCTTGCCCAATAAAAGGGCTCTTCAGTCTGCTGTTCCTTGCCTTCGCAAGGAGTTGCCTTGCTCCTGGAGTTCCTCTGTCATCTCTTCATTCCAGGAGTCTTCGCTTATTCAAGGTCCTTTGTTTCTTCATTCTTTGTGAGAACTCCTCTATGTTCTATGATCCTGGTCTCTCGTCGGTTGTTTGTCCAAGTCTTCTGTGTCTTTGCCTGTTCCTATTACATCTTCCAAGTCTTCAATCAAGTTCCTGATGTTCCTGTCTTTGTTCCAAGTTCTGCCTTCCAGCTCCTCTCTCATCTTCCTCCAAGCGTGCCAGTGACATGGACCGCGACCAACCCACAGGTTGTGTAGGGCGCACAGCGAGATGACGTGGTCCGAGACCAGCCCTCAGGCTGTGTAGGGCGTGCTGTGGTGCAGCGCTCATTGAACCTATACGCAAACCTGAACCTGAGCCTTCGTCTAAATTCCACGTCTTGTGTATTCAGCCTTTGTCTGTCCTGACGCACAAGCTATTCTCAAGCATCAGGTCCAAAAGGGCTATTGAGTGGCCGGAGGGCTACCCCAGAGACCAGGATTACGTTGCTGGATCTCACGCCTGTGTGTACAGGCTCAGCGGAGGTCTGAGCAATCCTCAGTCCAAGTCCAAGCTATGTTCCAAGTCTAGCCCATGCCTGATCACGCTCACCTCCCATGGTGCGTACTCTGAAGCCTCGCCCTGTGGTTGTGCCATGACCCAAAGGCTCACTCTCTCAAGCAAGCGACTGCACTATCCTGCGCCCGCAACAGCTGGCAACTCCTTGGCCCTCTGTTTGTTGGCTTTCCAAGGGGTTTTCTTCTAGTTTAAACCATGCTTAAATCAGTAACTCCTGTCTCAATTAACTCCTCTATCCTTAGAACTACATTACACATCAAGCTTCTAACTACTACAACATCACTTCTTTTCTGCTTTTCCATTTCTTCCTTGCAGTGTCCTTTGCTATACTTGCAAACCATCCTCATCTCAGTCTTTTTCTTTTCCAGGCTGGGTGGAGTTCTAACTTTATTATAGGCTCCTGAAAGCCTCTGTCTTAAAGTCAAACTCGTATATATTTTATGTAGTTTACAGCCAATCTGTTCTGCATCTTTAGGCTGCTTTTCAATGTGTGTACCACCAGTTCTGTTGCAGTTACCTTGCAGAACCAAGGACTAGACCAACTAAGTCTCTAATTGATACAGGGGAAATGCCCTTATTGGTTTCAGGGTTTAAGATCAAACCGGAAAACCAATCCCTACTGGCACAACAGCATTTTGGGATGCTTCCTCTGAAATCTCTGTTCCTGCACTAAAAAAGGTTTGGATAAATTCTTGGAGGAGAAGTCCATTACCTGCTATTAATCAAGTTGACTTAGAAAATAGCCACTGCTATTACTAGCATCAGTGGCATGAGATATACTTAGTTTTTGGATATTGCCAAGTACTGGTAGCCTGGATTGGCCACTGTTGGAAACAGGATGCTGGGCTTGATGGACCCTTGGTTTGACCCAATATGGCAATTTCTTAGGTTCTTATGACCTTGTTTCTGGTATATTCCTACTTTCTTCAATTCCTGCCTTATTTCTGGTATTTTCCTGTTTATCTAGATTAACTTTATGGCTTTGGACTTCAGGAGGGTCTGGACTTACGCTATCCATTAACTCCCCCTTGAGGCTCATTAAAAAACTCTGAGTACACTCCATGCACATAGATAAGATAAGCTTATTTCCTGCTCACTCTGTCAGTCACCCATGGCTGAATATAACATATTCCATCTCAAGACCACCTATATTGTACATTCTCATCAAATATTTTCTGTTGCTACAACTGAAACCTCTTATTTCAGGACTTTTATTACTAGTGTTGTGTGTGCATACTACAAATATTTTTATATTACTCCACTGATGATATATTTGCTAAAGTTATATCAACAGTCTGACACTACAATATTACTTGAATTAAAATATATTCTAGAGCAGTTGCTATATGATTTATTACATTAGATCTGCTTTCTAGGAGTAATTTTTTTTACAAACATATACAAACTGAGTTCATTATGTGCTACATGGTCAAAAACACTACATTCATGTGCATGTGCTGCTTAGGGAAGCCAACAAGTGGTCTAGTGGTTAGAGTTCTTGACTAGGACTTGAGACATGAGTCAACCCAAACCTTTCCCAGCAGCTTCTGCGGTAAAGGAGCTTTATATACCAGAAAATATAGAAGCAACTAATCCTATTGTCAACTCAGCCTTTTCCAGTCAATCAGATTAGCCACTGTAACATTTTTGATCATACAACCCTTCTATTTAAGAACATGCAGAGAATTGAAAACCTTAAATCATCTACCAGGAGTTAGACCCAGATCTGCTTGGAGAATTTGGACAAATCCTTGTAGATCAGTATGCTCTAGCATAGATAATTATACATTTAATATTTAGATTCATTTTCAGCTACTGTCCAGCCAGCAAACTTACCCCTAGATTCATCAAAATGCCATAATTTTGCATGGATATTGCCTGCGATAAGAAAAAGGGTATTCTTACAATGTTCTCTCACCCTAACTTGATGGACTCTATAATCAAGGTACTATCAAGCTAGGGCGAGAAAACATTGTAGAAATCTTATCTTTGTGAGACTTTCCTTACTCCAAATGACGTCAAATCTTCACTGAGGTGTACTGTGCTGTTTGTACATCTCATTCTGCATGTAAAACTGGCCCCAAAACCCTAAACCACTACCACCAAAACCTCACCTCAAGTTATTAGCTGGTCCTCCTATAGTTGAATATTGTAAAGGCCTCCCCAGAGGTGCTCTCTCTACTCCACTCCACTCTTCCTCTCCCTAAGCCCAAAAATTGCAGAAATGCAATTTGCAATCTTTATTGCGAATTGCGTTACAGCTGCTTCAGGTATTTCGCACAGCTTAACACCAGGAAAAAGGTGTAGTTATTTCTGGCATTAAAGGTTTGCGATAGTGTGCATTACGCTATCACACAGTCCAAAAATGCCCTTCATTTTCATTAATCCTGCCCAAACCCCTCCCCAATCCCATCCTTCGAAAAATGTACATTCGCGCCACTTGCTACTACTACTATCAATTGCGTTATGGCATTATCGCAGGTGTTAATGCTATAACGCATTTTGATAAATGATCCTTTTAGCCAGATGAACTTATCCGGATAATTTTGTCCAAATATTCAATGATTCACTGGTGCTGCTGATTACTTTAGTGCTACTCTGCACCAAGACCAGATTTAGCTAGGTAACTTATCCGACTAACTTAACTCTGCCCTAAAATGTCCCTAGAATGCCTCCAAATTTTGGGGAAAAATTTTATCCAGCTAATTACTTAGCTAGATAACTTGGAAACAGTCAGCCAGAGGGGATTTTCAAATCCTGCCATTTGTATGGCTAGGTTCAAATTTAGCTGGACCAATGGTGCTGAATATCAGCCTCTAAGTTGTTCATGGTTCCATTATTTTTTCTCAAAACATGCACAGACTTTTAACAATTGTATTTGCATAGATATCTAACATAGAAACATAGAAATGTCGGCAGAAAAGGACTAAAAAGTCTATCCAGTCTGCCCAAAAAGCTTATAGTAGTATCTGCTGTGCTATATTCATCAATTTGCCAGACAGTAAAAGTCAGGGCCCTCTTTGGTTGCTGTTTGAATCCAATTCCCCATTACGCCTTGCCAATGAAGCAGAGAGCCATAATGGAGTTGTATCAAGAGTATGAAAGCTTATTGGTTAAAGGTAGTAACTGCTGCACCAACAAGTTACCCCCATGAATTCTTTTCTTCATTTCCATCCTCTAGCCTTTAGGGATCCACAGTGTTTATCTTTTGAATTCGTTCACAAGTTTCCCCTCCACGAAAAGGGCATTCCAGGTATCCACCACCCTCTCCTTGAAGAAATATTTCCTGACGTTAGTTTGAGTATTCCTCCCTGGAGTTTCATTTTGTGACCCCTAGTCCTACTGATTTCTTTCCAGTGGAAAAAGGTTTGTCAAATGTGCATCACTAAAACCTTTCAGATATCTGAAGATCTGTATCATATCTCCCCTGCACCTCCTCTCTTCCAGAGTATACATACTCATATCCTTTAGCCTCTCCTCATAGGTCTTCTTATGTAGACCTCACATCATTTTGGTCGCTCTTCTCTGGACCACTTCCATCCTTACTTTATCTCTCTTGAGATATGGATTCTAGAATTGAGCACAGTACTCCAAATGAGGCCTCATCAAGGACCTGTACAAGGGCATTTTTTTACTGGTTATTCCTCTTTCTATGCAGCCCAGCATTCTTCTGGCTTTAGCTATCTCCTTTTCACATTGCTTCGCCATCTTCAGGTCTCCAGACACCATTATCCCAAGATCTCTCTCTTGGTCCGTGCACATCAGTTTTTCACCCCCCATCACATACAGCTCTTTTGGATTACTGCACCCCAGATGCATGACTCTGCACTTTTTGACATTAAATCCCAGCTGCTAAATCTTTGACCTCTCTTCTAGCTTTCTTAAATCCCTTTTCATTCTCTCTACTCCTTTAGGCATGTCCACTCTATTGCAGATCTTTGTATCATCCACAAACAGACAAATTTTACCTTCTATCCCTTCCGTAATGTCGTTCACAAAGATATTGAACAGAACTGGTCTTAAAACTGAACACTGTGGCACTCCACTTAACACTCTTTTCTCTTCAGAGTAAGCTCAATTTACCATTACACTTTGTCTCCTATCATTCAACCAGTTTGTAAACCTCGCCAACACCTTGGCACTCACTCCCAAGCTTCTCCTTTTATTCACAAGCCTCCTGTGTGGAACCATATCAAAAGCTTTGTTGAAATCCAAGCAGATCATATCAAGCACTCTTGTTTGATCCAATTCTCTAGTCACCCAACCAAAAAATTCAATCAGATTTGTCTGATAAGACCTTCCTCCTGTGAATCCATGCTGCCTCGTATACAGCTACCCACCAGATTGTAGATAGATCATTATCCTTTCTTTCAGAGTCTCCATTAATTTTCCCTCCACCGAGGTAAGGCTAACGGTCTGTAGTTTTTGGCCTTCTCTCTGCTATCCCTCTTGTGAAGCAGGACCACCACCGCTCTTCTCCAATCTCGCGGCAACACTCCTGTTTCCAAGGATCTATTGAATATGTCCTTGTTATTATTCGTGATAGTTGTGGGTGGATCCTTGGGCCGATGGCAGATGACCACGCCCACAGGGGAAGATCCCGAGAGGGACCACCAGTCAGGCTCAGAATTGGGAGACCCACATACACAAGTTCTTTTATTAAACAGTTCTTGAGAACCACCAGAGGCTGGAGAGTCCGGCTGGGCTGTAGTCCTTCAGGCACTGGAACAGCGATCCCAGAAAGGCTGAGCTGTAGAGAAACTGAGATAGTGAGCAGGCAGAGTTCAGGAACAGAACCTTGATGGTAACATTCACACTGTAGTCTCTGAGAATAGCCCAGGAGCTGGAATGAAGTAGGCCCTCGAGGAGCGAGTACCTGGTTCCAGGGAAAGCTCTGAGAGAGAGATGGTAACTCACTGGTGTTGTAGGCAGCATGACTTCCTGGCAGAAGTTATATTCAGTAGCAGGTCCGGGAACGTGGGCCCTCGAGGAGCGAGTACCGGTTCCAGACTGCGACCTGAGAAGTAAAAGAGAGAGTGAGGCCCCCGAGGAAAGGGTACTCCTGTAAAGTCTGAGGAGGCAGAGTAGCAAGGTATGCGGAGAGCGAATCCCATCTGCAGTGATACCTGGAGGCAGCTAGGTATGAATCCCTTTGCTAACTCGATTAGTTAGCGAAATGAAAGACCTTTAAATATCCGAAGATGATGACCTCATCTCAGGGGGTTCGCGCCACTGCTGGTACTTGAGTCGGGGCCGCGCCGCGCGTGCGTCCTTAGGTCTCAGGAGAACATGGCGGAAGGCAGGGTCTAGCCAGTCTGGGAATGCCGGAGGTCGGCAAGATGACGCCGCGGCAGCCAAACTTCCATCAACCCAGGAGGAAGTCGTCAAAAGAGGTAAGGAGGGCGGAATGGAGACGTCGGGCAGCGACGGTCGCAACAGTCCTTCAGCAGTCCTGCCAGCACATCTCTGAGCTCTCCTGGGGTGTATCGTATCTGGACCCATGGCCTTGTTCACTTTCCTTTTGCCTAGCTCCTCCCATACATTCTCATCTGTAAATTGAGTTTCATCTACTCCATGCCCATCTTTGACCTTATTAACCAGCAATGGTCCTTCTCCAGGGTCTTCTTTGGTGAATACTGAACTGAAGTATTTGTTTAATATTTCTGCCATTTCTTTGTCATTCTCTACACATTGCTCCTTGTCACCTTTCAATTTCACTATTACACTTCTGACCTCTGTTCCTTCACTGATATATCTGAAAAATGTTTTGTCTCCTAGCTTTACCTCTTTGGCCATCCTTTCTTCCACTTGACCTTTTGCTTTCCTTATTTCTTTCTTCGTCTCCCTCAGTTTTGACAGATATTCTTCCCTGTGATCCTTTTTTTTGAGATCTTTTATACTCCTTGAATGATATTCTTTTTGCCTTTATTTTTTCAGCCACCTCCTTAGAGAACCAGATCAGTTTCCTTTTCCTCTTAATCTTGTTTACTTTTCTAACATATATATTTGTTGCCTATGTAATAGCTCCTTTTAACCTTGCCCACTGTTGTTCTACCTCACCCAGTTTCTCCCAATCTTCCAATTCTTCCTCCAGATATATCCCCATTTTGACAAAAGCTGTATTTTTGAAATTCAAAACTCAGGTGTTCATGTGACTTCTCTGTGTGCTATTTGCAAAATCAAACAACACAGTCTGATGATCACTGGTGCTCAGGTGAGCCGCTACCAGAACATTAGAGACATTATCACTATTAGTGAGCATCAGATCGAGTAACACATGCTCTTTTGTGGGTTCCATTACCATTTGTTTGAGCAAAGCTTTTCCAATGAGTGGAACAATTTTAGAAACTTTTTGTGTGATGCAGCAGCAAAGATATGTAAATTGATATTACAGGCCTAGGTTAAAGCAACTGTTAATCTCCACAGATAATACACTCAAACTGTAAATAATTGTAACCAACTATTTACCATTGCTTTAACTCACTTAAATGTATATTAAAATCTGAGAAAAAAACTACAGAAATACCTACTGTGCCTGAATGTAATCCACTTTGAAATGCTTGAAAAGCAGAATATAAATTAAAGAACAAAGAACAATGCATCCCTAAAATAATTAAAAAACTGACATTCCAATTATTGCACTCTATGTGTTGTAGTTGATAATGGAAATTTCTGATTATTCTGCATGAGGCGTCGTTCTTGCTGTGCGTCCTGGCCGCATGGGTGCCGCGACCGGGCCTGCTCACCTCGCCCTACCTTCAACTAGCTCCGGCCTCGCCGCTGCTGCCAGCTCCCACCGTCCCCGTGGCTCACCACGGCCTTCTCCGGCTTCCTCCATGCCGCAGGCCTCGCAGTGGAGCTCCTGTCGGGGCTCCACGTCTTCGGCCGCCTCGGCCCCACCCCTAGGCGCACGCGTGGCTGACGTCCTCAGATTTAAAGGGCCAAGCGCAGGAAATTCGATCGGGGCGCAGATTGATGACATCACATGAAAGCCCTATATACAGCGAGGCCCTGTTCCCAGGACCTCGCCTTGGTAATTGGGTCGACATTCCGGTGTACTAGTTTGCCTGTTCCTTGTATCTGATCCTTGTTCCAGTGTCTCCTCCTTCCAGCATCTCCTTGTACCAGTGTCTCCAGTGTTCCTGTGTCCTTCCTGTGTTCTTACTCAGGTAGTACCTTCTTGGACTGATCTCTGGTACTGACCCCGGCCTGTCTGACTACTCTTTGTCTGCTGCCTGGAACTGACCCTCGCTTGCCTTGACTACGCTCGGACTGACCTTGGTACTGACCCCTACTTTGGCTGACCACTTCTGGATGGATACTCTGGCTTTGACCCTTGCGCTTCACTTGCACACTCTCTTCTGGCCTACCGTGACTACCAGACCAACCTGCTTGGATTCAACCCGTGGCCTTCATCAGACTAGACCCACAGGCGCTGCCTGTCTCGCCCGGAGGAACTTCCTGAACTGTTACCTTCCTGAGGTCTCCGGAACTTCCAGTTCGGGTCTGGTCCATCCCTTCAGCATCAGCCGCAGTCCCTTGCTCGTGGTGGGCACACCTCTCCGCTACCTCTCCGGGAGACCCTCTGAAGCCACCTACGTCCAGGCGGTCCGGGTACCCAAGGGCTCAACCTGCGGAAACCCCAGACTGTTATTGGCGAAGCTCCAGCTAGCCTCTGTCTCCTCATGTGCTCCACCTCCTGGTGGCAGGCGCTCTCTGGGTCTGACCAGAGGGCTATACCAATCCTGCACAGGCCAAGGTTCCACCTGCAGCGCAACAGTTCTGAATAATGTTCTTGGATATATACCCCTAAGGAAGGCAGTTTCGCCGAAACATGGTCCATGTCGCCTACATAGCTAAGTATTTTTGATTTTATGGTGGTAATCATAAAATAAAATTTATTATCTTTGAGGTTTTTGGACTGATGGGAGGTTGATGGTAAATGATTAAAATCTGCAATGAAGAAATGCTGATACTGCCTAAGGCCCATTGCTGGCGAGACCCAGTGGATTACACTAGTGGCGCGAGTATTTCTGATACCGTCAAGCTCTTTGGAAGTTGTAGAGAGAAAATTATTAAAAGCTTTTTGTATTATTAAGTATAATTTTCTTACACAAAATAATTTTTGTTTCCCTCTCATTTTTGGTTTTTGCTGATTTCTTTAAATTCATGAAGGCAAGTGTGGCTAAGAAAGGGGAGCTTTCAGATATATTTGAAATATGAGTAAGAATTAAATAAAGGGACCTCAATGATTTGCTTCGATTTGACATCCGACTATCTAAAACTCTCTTTGCTATTACTGCTGCATTAAACCTGTCCTGTTTCCAACTCAGATTTAATGTTATGCCTCTAAATTCAATTTTACATCAATGAATTATTAACTGGCCTATTGCACTAACTGTACATGCACATATACACAGTGCAGACTACCATTGCAAAGAAGCAAGCCATCTTTACAGCCTTCTTTATTTATTTATTTGTTTGGGGGGGGGGGGTTATACCATCATTTGGCAATGCCATCATAACGGTTGACAAAACAGTGCGTCAATCAGTTTACATTCATTAAAGTTAGAGTAGAAAATATATAATATTCCAAAAAATAAAAATGTAACAGTTAAAAAATAAATTGCACATCAGGAAAATACAGTAAAATCTTAAAAATACATAAACCATGAATATTATTAGTAAGAGCATCTTAAAATTATCATTACAAGAGTAAATTAACCTGTACTATTGTTACTTTCCCAAACCATATAGAGAAGGAAAGTGATAGTAGAAGAAAATGTTACCATGAGCTGTCTGCATGATTGAATGTAAATAGTCTCATTCTCTTTTTTTGTCCGTCTCTTGTGCCAGTTACGCTATAACTTCCTTGCTATTTCTTCAGAGGCCAATATTCAGTAAGCCGCTTAGTGGACAAGTTGCCTGGCTAAAATTAGTATATTGGATATTCAGTGAGATAAATTACCCACTTATCCGACTATACTTAGCTGGATAACTTTAAACATAACTGGATATTCTTTTGAATGTCTCTGGTTATGTATAAAGCTTTCCTGCCTTACGTGGCCAGATAACTTTATATTTAACTGATTATATTTAAAAGAATATAGCCAGTTAAATAGCGGTTCAGTGGAAAAAAAAATTGCAGGCCTGCAGGCCCAAACCTTTACCTACCCTACCTCCCTCCCAACCGAACTCCAAAAGCCTCGCGGGGCGGAGCTTTCTGCCCTCTTCTCAAAGCACGCCATTTTTCAGGATTACAAAAAATATATCAGGGTCGGGAGTCCTTGCAATTCATTGCCCTCTCCCCCACACCCCTGCTCCCACTTCCCATTTTTTAAATGCTAGCATCTGGTGTCCGGGCCTCCCTCCCTTCCCCCCTGAACATCCCAACCCTTTCCTTACTATACCCCTCCCCCGTACCTTTAGTTTTTGCATTTAATCACCCGTTTCATGGTAGAATCCTACCCCAATCTGGGCCCGGCGCATTTAATCACCCGTGTCACGGTAGCATCCTACTGCAATCCGAGCCAGATGTGCCCTGCCATTGCCAGGCCACTACGTTGGAAATGTACGCCTCCAACATAGTGGCCTAGCAATGGTAGATGCGCCAGGCCCAGATTGGGGTAGGATGCTACCGTGACACGGTAGCAGAAGAAGTACAAAAACTTAAGGTGAGGGGGAGGTTAGTAAGGAAAAGGCTGGGGTATCCAGGGGTGTGGGGGGAGCAGGGAGGCCCGGCCACCAGATACTAGCATTTAAAAAAAACCAGGAAGTGGGAGCAGGTCGAGGGGGGAGGCAATAAAGTACACATATATTTTAGGTGCGTAAAAATATAACATATGTGTAATACCCCCAGTTTATACATGGAGGCAGGTATAAGTATGCACACATACAAGTTTTGATAATACTTTCGCGTGTACTTGAAACCAGTAATTCACCAACACCTCTGCCAATACCTCCAGCCCATCTCCAGTTCACTGGACCCAATACTAGCACTTCACCCTGAACCCCCACCAGTTCACCCAGATATCACACCCAAAAACCTCAGACAAAAGACAAGTCCGATTTCACGTGCAGCAGTCAATTAACAGGTGGAAACGTGTATGAATAAGTTCATTAATAAATAAGCGTATACCTCTTACACAATAGCAACTACCGGGCGTGCCTCTGAACCCTGTCCTGGTACACCCCACTCCAGCCCCTTTTTCTTTCCTGTAAAGGAGAATACGCACATGCTCTTGTGTACATACTACTGATGCATACATGTGCTATTTTAATGAACGAACCCCCTCTGAAAATGTACTCCAATGGTTTTAGCACGCATGTTTTTAGGGGGTATGAAATGGGACAAAACGAAAAGCAAAGCAAAACTTTTTTTTTCCCTGCACAACCCTACCGGGCATATTAAGGTCCAGGTTTTTCCAAGTTCCCCAGACATAAACCTTCCATTGAACATTCACCCCCCCCCCCCCCCCCCCCCCCCCTCCTCTCATTAGCCCAGTTTTACCCAGGTAAAAAGAGGGCGGGCGAGGCACATTCCAGGGGTGGGCTTCAGTAGGAAACGCATCCGGGTAAGCTCCGCTGAATCCCCTCAGCTCGTTACCCAGGCAACTCCCGCATTCACCGTCCTGCTCAGTAATGTAAACACATACGGCCTTCACACCTTATACTCGTGCTGCGATCCCGACTTTCTAAGAAAATCTGGCACTGGTGTGGGATTCGTGTTCAGTCTCTAGGGGGGCGGCACCGTGAAGAGGCGCGGGCGAGCAGGCTCACCCTTATCTGCTGGGATCACCGGGGATCGCAGCAATAAACATGTCAGCGTCCTCTCAGCACAGTCACGTGCCGTTCCCGCCGTAGGACAGATTTTTTTCTGAGCCGCCCCGATGTTTACAAAATCGCCCGGCCACCTCACAGGCTCCGGCAGTGGCCTCTGACAGCTGAACGAGGCATTGCATCACGCTGGCTCCAGCCCACGCTGCAGCAGCAGCACAGCTGGCGACGTTCAACAGGAAAGCGGCGCAGGAGCCTGCCAGGTCAAATGCTGTTTGATCTGGAAATGCGCACATTCCAGGCATTCCCAGATACCTACCGGGAGAGTCGACCAAGTTCTGCGGATTCCTAAATGTATCGCCGCAAACGTGCGTGCCACTGTCAATACGCATAGCCTGATTTTAGTTTCAAACAATCAAACCTAAAAGACCAAAATAAACTAAAATAATCTGTACAGAACAATAAAGTGACGCAAAAGAGAACAGAAACACAATGACCTGCAGCATTTTACCTCTCTGACACGATTATTTTTACCCCAGCAGAGGTGGTGGGGGCAAAAAGAGGATACTTGAGGCAAGGGTGAGACGTCAAAGCTGGAAACCAAGTCGGGTGGACGGTTTTACAGCAGGTAGGAAAAATGGGCTTTGAGCTCTTTATCTAGAATCAGCTTCTATAGTGCTATCTGACAGTACTTATACATCTAGTAACATCAAGATATTGATTACTATTGCTATCATCTGGTACTCCAGTTAGGGTGAGAAAATTTAGCATGAAAGCAAATTTATTGAGCGGGGCCCATATTTGTCATTCTTTCTTTACAATCTACAACCATATTAAAATGATTTCAGGCATTCCTTTTCTGGCCCCTAACAAAGGGATCATTGAAACCATAAAATGCACTAGGGTTCTCTCTCTTTTAGATCCGGCTAAGCTCTTTTAAACAATTAAATAACATTTGTCAGCCCAATTCATATCGTTTACATTTCTTCTCTGTGACCGTTTCCTTCTCTTCATAGGTCTGTGCGCTAGGCAATGCATTGTCTATCTATTGTAACTTCTCAAGTTTCACTTAAGGCATCCTCACAGAGCTTTGCACTGCTTCAGTAAACTTCCTTTTTTTCTTCCTGCATTATACTAGCTCCTCACAAAAAGCTGATATGGGAATAGGGAAATGCTGCAAGCTGGAAGAGGCCAGCACTATATACTCATGATGCAGAATGAGATCAACGGGAAAAGAGGGAGGAGACCAAACACAGTACATGTAAGCTTGTGCTGCTGACAAATTTCAGTTCAATCAGGGTCAGTGCAGGGATGTTAGGCACCCTACCTGAACCTTTAGCCTTGTGCCTTTCCTCCCTATCCTTTCTGGGACCTCACCCTCATATCCCCCCCCCCCCTCCTCCAGCCTACCCCCTCACCTCTTATCTCATCTGACCAGACCTGAGTCTAGCACAGATCTTCAGGTGGCAGTAGCAACAGGAAGAAAATCAACGTGGGTCTGCAAGCCAGCACGTAGTCACAGGCCCCGCAGCGACCTTACACCCTCACATATGTTTTCTTGGTAACAGGAAGACCTGTGGAAGGAGGTGGAGCCACTACAGGGCCTGAGAGCATATGCCAGATCAAAGGCCTCACACTGATTTTTCTTCTTAAATCCTCTGCTACCTGTGCTTATTTTGGTTCTGGGCTGGCAGCAGGCCCGCGGGTTCTTTGTAGTTTGGTGACCAGGTTGCCTCCCATAACTCTAGCCTTGTGAGCTTCACTACTACATGAAATTCTCATCTCTCTTCTCTCAAGTCAGCCCCTTAGAGATAATGTGAAAATCTGTCCCACTGAACTGACAGCCAGACTGTGACAACTTGATATCAGTAATGCAAATCAGTAGATTGATATCTTTCATTTCCCACTGCTGAAGCATGCTTATTTATTTATGCATTGTCATGCACAGTTTGTCAATTTTTTGCTACCCAGCAAATTTTGCTGTTCTAGGCAATTTCCTAATTTTTCTAGTGAATAAACTGGCCCTTTAGTCAATAGAAATTTTTTCCAGCAATAATAGGAGGACAGATATTTAATAAGCCACATTGCTTATCACTGAATGAATGGAGGGCAAGAAAGTTTGAGCACAATTGTTCTGCTAGTTAAGCAGAAACTGGAACATATAATTCACACAGATCCTGTTGGCTCCAAGAGAGGAGTGACCAGAATCTGGGTTGCCTGTACAGCACAGTGCTACAGTCATGCCATGGAGGCAATTCCATACTTTACAATAATTCATAGATCTTCAGGGGCTTGCCTGAAGCCACCTGTAAGATGAAAGCCATATGTTATTTTTTCTGACCAAGTATTTTGTAATGCAACTTCTATTTTATTGTATTCTCATATTTATATGTCACCCTTCTCCAAAAGAGGACCCAGGGTGGCTTACAACAAAATGATAAATAAATACAATAAAATTCAAATAATTTGCAACATAACAAAATATAAAAATAATTATACAACTAAATTGAAAATACGAATAATCATCATAGCAAAAATATCATTACATAAAGACCAAAGAATAAAATTCACAAACTTAGTCTTCAGTCCTCACTGGGAACAAAGACCAAATTCATATACATCCACCCTCAAGTCAGTAATAGAAAGTTATTAATTACATACTGCATAGACACTCCCTGACATGCTCTAAATGACCCCCACCCCCTTTCCCAACCCTCAAGAGCATTTCTAGGAGATAATCGAAGAGACTTGCCCTTTCTGAGGTGACCAGCCACTAGCTAGCCACAGCAATGTCAAAAGGGGAGAGGAGTCCATCGCTGTCGGAGGAGCCAGGCCAGAATGTAAGGTGAGAACAAGGCAGGATTATCCTCTTCTGAAAACAAAGGCATGGAATCTCTCACTATCTGCAGACCAGAATAGCATAACAGACCACCCTAGCAGTCCTCTGTAAAAGAGGACTTGCTGTATATAATTACTTCTGACTGGTACTTGCCATCAGGTACCTCAGAGCAGTCTACATGGCTTTATCGGACACAGAAGGCTGTTACTCTCTAGTTCTTTGGCCGATAAGGGCTGGCAGGAGTTCCTCGCTCCTTTGTGAGGAAAATGGAGCTTGCCATCCTCTTTGTCTGGGGAGAACCAAGCTGTCACATGATCCTGTTACAAATCTCTCCGAAAGAAAGGACCAGTGTTCTACGATAGATTACGATATATTGGTTATGGCTTATGATATGTTCATCTTTTAAACTGCATGCCGTTTTGAGTAATTTTTAAATTCAAATTGAAAACTTGACTAGATAAAAACAAGATTTTATCAGTCTGCAAATAATGGGGTCAATGTTTGAGTTTAACATGCTTGTGTACTTTTGTAGCTGCATGCCTTGCACCTGCATAGTTTCCCTTTGCAAAGTACCTGTGGACCTTGGTCCTGCTTTTTCTGGGTTCAGCTACACACTTGAAAATAAAGTTGCAGATTTAAAAATCAAGTTTGCACACCTATTTCCCCCCCCCTCCCCCGCCCTCAGGTCAGTCCTTTGTTGTTTTTTTTTAAACTGTGGCTAGATTTAACTGCTCTTAGGGGTGCAACCTTTGCCCCAGGGAATCTACCTGGGTAACTCAGTTACTTGGCCAGGTCCCCTTTGAAAATTCTTCTCAACACTTTCAACTTCCATTGTTCTTTATTACAGATACAGGCCTAGTACTTTAAAATCAAGAAAATGTGTTACTATCCTGTGATTAATATTGAAGAGATTTGATAGTGGTGGGAAAACAACTGCATAAGAAAGCTTTTTCCCTGGTTTTCCCTGCAGATACACAGGGAGAGATGTTCAAGTCTTTCACACCTTATCAGCAGAGCTGTCTGACTTATGCACTGGGATAAAGGAGCTCAGAGGGCCTCTGTTCAAGCGCTCATGTCAGATAGCATCAAACTGAGAACAGAGAATTATCCATCGTTTACTCCACTCAGATGGAGAAGCCAGAAGATGGAACAATGGTTATCAATACCTCTATCCATCAACCAAAAGCTGAGGTACACCCAACATCTCACTGTACACTGCACACTGTGATGAGAAAATACTATAGCTGGGCTGCCCAGCAGTGAGAAGATTTAAGATACAGACCGCATATCCATTGAGGAGATCGTTGAGCAACTTTAATTGAAATGGGATAAAAGAATGAACAGCTAACATCCAGGCCGAAGCAATAAGTGGTGCTCAGCACAGAGCACGGTTTAATCCTCAGTTGTGTACACATTAATTTTGTAAGCAAACTTATCTGCCAAAGCAGCAAGGAGTCTTGGGTAGAACACTCTGCATTTAAGTTAGCACCCTCGCTTGTAAATTCCACGCCAATGATGGCATTAGCTATTACCTCCCAATGCTGAAGTGTTTTCTTAGCGCTAGAAACTTAAGTCCTAGTAAGAGGTGGACTAGGAGTTGTCATGTGGTTGGTATTTTGTGCACAAAAAGCATGCACATGATTGTTGTACAGGCTAATGTACATGCCAAAAGCAGTGTTAAAAGGACAATGTCATGACACCTTGCTAAAAAAAGAAGCACTGGTTCTTAAAGGTATATTCCTCCAAGGGGGAGGTGGCCAGCCAGGCAGAAGACTGTGTCCTACTCTGCTCTTTATTCCTATGCTGCTCCTGTCTGGGGAATTCCCTTGCACTGGCCTACTCAGCCCTGACAGGAATGGGCAATTAAAAAGTGATCTTCAAACATTTAAATAAAAGATGTTTTCACAGGGTAGAGAAATTAAAAAATAAATTAAACTAAACACTGCAAAGTGCTCCTATCTGAGAATTGTTCCTTTGTACCAAAGGCTACTGCATGGCCAACATCACCACAGATCCTTCATCTACTCTGACGCACAGCCTACACTCCATCTCACCTCAAACACACCACCTGCATCTCGTCTTGTGCAATACCGCAACATCCTTTAACAGATCTTCTTTAAATATCAAAGCCAGATTCAAATATCTGTGTGCTCATGAAGCCATATGGTCACTCTAGCACATACTGAGATGAAGTGGCTGATTTGCCCAGAGTTTTCTCCCATTCTAGGATTATGATAAATCAGGTGCTCAGTCTCGAACAATGTCCCAAAAGTTAAAAGCTGTGCATTAAGATCAATAAGCTATCAAATGCAATGCTCATCATTGCTAACACGCTTTCCTCTCAGACTGTCTGAATCTGTTGAAACAACTCTCACTGTTTTCACTCTGACATTACCTTTCAACAGCAGTGCGAACAAAGAGTGGATATGGGTCCAGTAACCCAGTTCCTCCGCCATAACTGGGAACTCTCCAGCTTTGGCCTGGAGCCTCTGGAATTCTAACGGAATTGCCAGGTCTCCGGGCCAACATCAGAAAACTCCAGGTCCTGCTGCAGAAGCAGACCCTGGGAAAAAAAAAAAAAGTCACCGGGCATGCGGCTGAAGGGAGATCTATCGGGGCTGCACAAGCGGAAGGAGGAGGGGTGTGGGCCCCTTGCCAGAAGGAAGAGGCCCGTTGAGCCATATGCGCAAGGAGGAGGAGCATGGTCTCCCTGCCGGAATGAAGACAGGCTGCGAGTGCACTCAGGCAGAAGAACAAGGAGCATCTTCCCACCCCTGAAAAAAGGAAGGGATCCATCACCCGTGCAGCTGCAAGGAGGAGGCGTGTAGGAAAGAGGAGGAGCTATATTGGGCCCACGCAAGTGAAGTTGCTTGAAGGAGATCTGTCCACACTGGAAGAAGAGGCTGCTGTCATTGGTAGGTTTGGGGTGAGGACTGGGTGTGGAAGAAAGAGAGAAGTGAATGTGCATGCATGCATAAGATAGAGGGAGTGAAGTGTGTGTGTGTGTGTTGTGTGTGAAAAAGGGAGAAGAGTGAGTGCATGTATGTGTGTGAGTGCATGTGCATGACAGAGGGAGAGAAGTGTGTGTATATGTGAGAAAGTGCATGTATGTGTGTGAGTGAACATGTGAGTGTGCTATTGAGAGAAAATTTGTGCGCATGCTGCTACCGCATCCCACCCCAACAATCTCATGGTGACAGGAAATCAAAAGTTCCCAGGTTTGCTCCAGGCTCCTTCCTTCACGTGCTTCTGCCAGCAGCCAACGGGAGGCAGTGAGCAGGCCAACCCTGCTCTCAGCCGCATTTCATCCAGGCCTTTCCAACCCGCCCCCTTCCCAAACCAAGGGGGAAAACAAAGAAACAACAGGCAGCCCGCCCAAAGCCTAATCTTGGGGCCCTGCCTGGGTCCCCCTGACCACCAGTGTAAGTAAAAACTAATTTTTATTTATTTATTCATAGGAGAGAAGAGAGAGAAAGCACCTGAGTCAATGAATGTGTGTTTCTGACTGAGAGTTAGTGTGTGTGTGTCAGTGAGTGCTGTGAGAATGCATGAGTCAGTGAGCAGGTGCAACTGTAAGCATGTATGTGAGCATGACAGCACATGAGTGTCAGTGAACAAGTGTGTGTGTGTGAGGATGAGAGAGAGCATGAATCAGTATGTGAGAATGAGAGAGTGCAACTGTAGCATGTATGTGAGCATGACAGCACATGAGTGTCAGTGAACAAGTGTGTGTGTGTGAGGATGAGAGAGAGCATGAATCAGTATGTGAGAATGAGAGAGAGCATATGTGAAAGTCGGTGAGCATGTATGTGTATGGGTGTGAGAGCATGTATGTGAGCAGTGAGTGTGTGTGAACAATTCAGTGAGTGAGCCTGTGTGAGTGTCAGGGACCATTTGTGAGTGAACATATGAGAGAGAGTGTGTATATGAATGAACATGTGTGTTACAGAGTGTCTGTATATGAATGAGAGAAGAAAGTTTGTGCAGGTCACCACCTCTGACTAATTCACAACAATCTCAGGGTGTCTGGAATCAACAGTTCCTAGGTATGGAGAGCAGGATAATTTTTTTTTTAATCCTTTATTCTTTTTAATTATTGGATGGTATTTCATGTGTGTGCTGTTTTAAAATATTTTATAGGTATTAAGGACATTTTTAAAACTTTCAATTTTTGATTGTTGGATGCTGTATTCATCAGCTGTTTTGAAATATTCTTTTTATTAGTATGGTTTTAGTATTATAATTTATATTTTGTAGAGGGGAAGGTTGTTAACTTTTTATTTAAACAAAGTCAGAATACAGACATGGTGTTTATATCTTACATAAGTCTCTGAAAATCACAAACCAAAACACAACATCAAAATATCGTCCCCTTCCAGTTATAGAGAATGATAAAATTTCCAATAAGGGTCCCAGATCTTGTTATATAACAACACTTTATCATTTAACATCAATGTTAACTTTTCAATTAAAGCAACTGAATGGATTTGAGTCCGCCAATGGTCCAATGTTGGCACAGATTTCCATTCCAAAGCAATGGATAAGCGCGTCGCTTGGAGGAACTGTTGTATCAACAGTTTCTGATACTTGCCAAGTCTTTGATTACCCCATAGACCCAAGAGACAAAGCCCAGGGTTTAAGACCACCAAACATTCCACTATTTGTCCAGTTATGCATCCCACTCTGCCAAAAGAGAGTAAATATATGGGCAATCCCACCAAACATGCAGATATGAACCCGTTTGCCCACAGATTCTCCAATAGAAATGTGAGGCGGTGGTATCAAATTTACAATAGAACTTGGGATATCTGTAACTTCTCATTACTAATCTGACCAACAATTCCAGTCTTTTATCACATAAAGAAGATTTGTGCACTTTATGCCAAATAAGCCTCCACGCCTTAGGTTCTAGCCGTAACCCCAAGTCAGTTGCTCATCGTTCCTCAACATTCAAGGTGGGGGGGGGGGGGGTACGATTTAGATGGGATTGCACAATTGCCCTGTAGAGAATGGAACAGACTTTCCTCCAGGTAGGGCCCCCGGCAAAAGCTAGCTCGACCAGTGAGGGCCTAACCCATTGCCAACCCTCCAGCACCTCAAGCAAATAAGTGTAATATGAGTGGGACTGGGTAGGGATTTCAAACTCTTCTTGAAGCTCCTCAAAGGATCTAATCCTATTGTCTTCATACAAATCATTCAAACATTGCAGTTCTGCCTCCCACCATTGTTTTGCCTCACAGCTATAAGTATGTGTTACGAATGTCACTGCCCGACGTCTCCACTCCGCCCTCCTTACCTCTTTGGTGACTCCTCCCGCGGTTGAAGGACGTCTGGCTGCCGCGGCGTCTGCCTGCCGTCCTCTCTGGCATCCCCGGTCCGGCTTGGGCGCTGCAACCCGCCACGTTGTTCAGCTGCCATAGGGCACGCACGCCGCGCAGCCCTGCTTCTTATTCCTTCTTTGGCGTGAACCTCAGGGGCGTCACCCTGTGATGACGTCACGCATCCCGGATACAAAAGCCTACTCTGTTTGCCAGCTAAACGAGTTAGCAAGGGACTCCTTACTGACGGGATTCACTCTCCGTACCTAGCTACTCTGCCTCTCCCTATTGGACTTACTCTATCGGGGTACCCGCTCCTCGGGGGCCTCTCTCTTTTCTTTCAGGTCGCTGTCTGAAACCGGTACTCGCTTCTCGAGGGCCCATGTTCCCGGACTTGCTGCCTGAGCTCACTTCTGCTTGGAAGAAACTGCTGCCTACACCATCAGTGAGTTACCATCTAGATTCTCTCAGAGCTGTTCCCTGGAACCAGGTACTCGCTCCTCGAGGGCCTGCCTCTATTCCAGCTTCTATGTTACCTTCCGAGAGAAACCGCTGTATGAGTATTCAACCAACGAGGCTCCATACCAGAACCCTGTGTGTGCTCCATTGTACTCACTATCTCAGTTTCTCTCCACTACAGCACAGCTATTGAGGGATCGCTGTTCCAGAGTCCTGAGGAACTACAAGCCCAGCCGAGCTTCATCTCTACTCACTACTGCCACCTCTGGTGGCTTCTCAACTAAAAGATAATTCTGTGTTGTGTGTCCTAAAGCTGAGCCTGACCCGTGGCCCTCACAGGACTTCCCCTGTGGGCGTGGTCATCTGCCACAGTGTCCAAGGGTCCACCCAAAACCTTACAAACAATAACAGTATGTAGGGACAGAGCCGGGCTCTTCCACTGGGGCGAAAATGCCATGGGGCCCTTTCCAATAATACCCAACCCTCTACATAGTGCTCTCCAAGATTTAACTGTACAGGCGATGGTGGGGCAAATTCTGCAGGCCCTTCTACCCCAAGGGGATAGTAAAGGAGAGGTAAGCAAGGAGAGAAGATCAGTGTCCCCCGCCCATGTTCCTCTCAATAGCTAACCATGGTGACAGTCTATCTCTATATAACCAGGAAAAGATTCCCCGCATGGCTTGTAGGTCCGGAAACGCCATTCCTTAGGTCTGCACAGGGTATGCAGCTTAACCCTTGCTGGTTTACCACCCCACAAAAACTCCAAAAGCATGCTGGTCACCGTCGTAAAAAAAATGTTAGGAAGAAAGCAAGGCAGATGTTGAAATAAATAAAGTAACCTTGGCAAAATGTTCATCTTGATAACATTAATTCTACCTCCCCAAGAAATATAATAACTCTTCCAGTCCCGTAGATCTGCTGAATCTTGGTGAAAATTGGTGCATAGTTGAGCTTATAAAGATCCCCAAAGTTGCTGGGCACATAAATACCAAAATACTTAATATGATATAGTGCTTTTTTGAAGGGAGCGAAACAAGCAGGAATATCCCCCACCTTACTAATGCCAATAGGAAGATTTCCGATTTGTGTTAATTCACTTTCTTTCCAGCAACTTCCCCAAATGTCGCCAATTCCACTAATAACATTGGCCCCAATCTTTTAGGCTTGGACAAATATAATAACACATTGTCTGCATATAGAGAAATAAGATGCAGTTTTTCTCCCACTGGTATACCCCGTATCTCCCCATTAGCCCGCAGACGGATTGCCAAGAGTTCTATGGCCAGGTCAAAGAGCAGTGGGGATAACGGACAGCCTTGTTGAGTACCCCTCTGAATAGGGAAGGAGTCCAAAATATACCAATTCATGATAATTCGAGCCTCAGGTGCTCATACAACGTCCGGATATATTTTGTGTTTTTATTGTTCTATGTTAAGGAACGGTGAAGTTTTTCTTTTTCCATTGTTGTACTGCTTGTCTGGCTTTGTTGCGGTTTCCAGTTCAGTTTTTGTCTGCATGTTTCTATTTATACTTTGACCTCCCTATTCTGTATTTGGTGAGGATCTTTCTATGTTCTGTATATGTGACTGAGGTGAAGTATTCTTCTAGCGGGTACTTTCTGTGTAGGGATCTATATATTTATAAATGATCTAGAAAGGGGAATGAAAAGTGATGTGATCAAATTTGCAGATAACACAAAATTATTCAGGAGTAGTTAAATTGCAGGAGGATCTTGCGAAACTGGGTGACTGGGCGTCCAAATGGCAGATAAATTTAATGTGGACAGGTGCAAGGTAATGCATATAAGGAAAAATAACTCATGTTGTAATTATAAGATTTTGGGTTTCTTATTAGGAGGAAACAGATGTAGGTGTCATAGTGGACAGTACATTGAAATTGTTGGCTCAATGTGCTGTGGAGGTCAAAAAAGCAAACAGAATGTTAGGAATTATTAGGAAAGGGATGGTGAATAAAACAGAGAATGTCATAATGCCTCTGTATCACTCCATGGTGAGACTGCACCTTGAGTACTGTGTTCAGTTCTGGTTGCCACATCTCAAAAAAGATATAATTGTACTGGAGAAAATACAGAGAAGAGCAACCAAAATGATAAAGAGGATGGAACGGCTCCCCTATCAGGGTTGTTCAGCTTGGAGAAGAGATGGCTAAGGGGGGATATGATGGAGGTCTACATAATCATGAGAAGACTAGAACAGGTAAATGTGAATCTATTATTTACTCTTTCAGATAATTCAAGGACTAGGGGGCATTCTGTGAAGTTAGCAAATAGCATAATTAAAACAAAAGGGAGAAAATTCTTTTTCACTCAACGCACAATTAAGCTCTGGAATTTGTTGCCAGAAGAAATGATTAAGGCACTTAGCAAAGCTGGGTTTAAAAAAGGTTTGGAGAAGCTCCTGGAGGAGAAGTCCTCTCTAGAAGACCTCTCTAGAAGTCCTCTCTAGAAGACCCTGCGAGGTCCACCTAAGACCAGGCTTCCAGATAACCAAGGGCTCAACCTGCTCTTGGTCAAGTTGACTTAGGGAATAGCCACTGCTTATTACCAGCATTAGTAGCATGGGATCTAATTAATGTTTGGGTACTTGACAGGTGCTTGTATCCTGGATTGACCACTGCAGGACTTGATGCTGGATTTGATGGACCATCAGTCTGATCCAGTAAGGCAACTTCTTATATTCTTATGTTTCTGGCTTGTTCTGCTTTCCTTATAGGAGGTGTATTGGTGTTTTAGGGCCTGATGTAATATTTGCAGTGTTGCTTTTCATGGGTAGGGTTGATACTGTTTGAGTTCTGGCAGTTAGTTCTGTTTTGCCATGGGAGGTGTACTGTATTGTAGTTTGTAATTCAGTTTATTCAAAGCTTTCTGCGGGCCAACCTCACACCTAACGCACTTTACAATAGGCCTAATACCAAATGGGTTGTAAGTATCTTGCTTTTTTGTGGGAGTTTTCCTGAAATATCTCTAGAACCCTGACCTTCGCATCATCCCTTCCCCAGCATTTCAAATCACCAAGTGGGCTAGCCCCCCCCCCCCCCGCCTCCTCTCTCTGTTATCTGACCTGCACCATGCCTTGGGGGGGGGGGGGGGGTTCCTTGTCTCAGGCAGCAGATTGCCCTGAACTGCTCCTGGTGCCTGGGCTCTGGCCTAGGCCAAGTCCCAGCCATAGGGACCCGGTGTCTGGAACGGGCCCCGATGTCGAGGCTGGGCCCGGGCTCCAGCCTAGGCTGAGACTCATGCGTCGGGACCCAGCCTCCAGGCAAGGTCCTGGCATTGGGCCTGGGTCTAAGTCGAGGCTCAGGCATTGAGACCTGGCCTCTGGACCAGCCCCTAGCATCAGGCCTGGATCTTGGTCGAGGCGGAGGCCCCGGCATCTGGCTAAGGCTCCAATATTGGGCCTAGACTGAAGAGTCAGGACCAGGCCTCCAAGCCTCAGCCTTGCATAGATGTTAGGCCAAGGTCATAGCGACTTACCGTGGTCTCAGCCTATGCAAGGCCAAGACTTTGACCTGGGCTTAGGCCTCGTAGCAGATCCTCACCTGACCAGGTAAGTGGGGGTCAGCGTGATCCTGGCCCTGGCATTTTTCCGGATGGGAGGATGGGTGGTGTTGGGAGGCCTTGGGCGTCCCCATTTACTTTTTTTTGTTCTGTTGCGTCCATTGGTCTTTGACGGCTTTGCCCCGCCTTTCTCTCTCTACTTGTGGCTCCTCCCGCTCACCTTGGACTGATGGCCACTGCAGCATCTGTTTGATGACCTCTCCAGTGTCCCCGGACTGGCTTTGGTGCTGCCTCCTGCCATGCTCCTCCAAGGTACCTCTAGGGCGCACGCGCGCCACCCTCATCTTTATTTCCAGGTTGGCGTGAACCTCAGGGGTGTTCCCCCTGTTCTGACGTCACAACTCCAGGGTATATTTGCCTACTTCATTTGCTAGCTCGTCGAGTTAGCAACCGGAACTTTACAGATGGGATTCGCTCTCAGTTCCTAAGCTACTCTGCCACTCCAGCTCTACTGGAACTCTTACTACCCTTCAGAGCCTCTAACGGGATACCCGCTCCTCGGGGGCCTCTCTGCTTCTTTCAGGTGCTATCAGGAAACCGGTACTCGCTCCTCGAGGGCCCATGTTCCCTGTGTCGCTGCCTGCAACTTCTACCTTCTACTTGGAAGAACTAACTACAGTCATCATCTGTGAGTACAAGAAACATCTCTCTCTACAGTACCGCTTTGCCGGAATCAGGTAGTCGCTCCTCGAGGGCCTGCCTTCTGCTCTGGTGCCAGACCTCTCGTCTAGTGGAATCTTGGCTACTGCTAGTGAGTACAACGCTACCAATTTTCTCTGCTCTAAGGGATCAGGTACTCGCTCCTCGAGGGCCTGCTCTCCCTGTCTTGGAGCTTTCCTATTCTACTTGGGACTCTGAATGCTAATTCTATTGTGAGCTCATAACTCTCAGTCTCTTTCCACTACAGCACTGCTTACAGAGGAACCGTTCCAGCGTTCTGTGAGAGACGCGCCCAGCCGGGCTCTACAACCACTACTCGCTACTGCCACCTCTGGTGGTTCCAAATACTGTTTAATAAAAGATTCAAATCTGTGTTTGTCTGTCCGGCGTTTAGCCTGACACTGTGGTCCCTCACGGGACTGCCCCCTGTGGGCGTGGTCAGCTGCCACAGTGTCCAAGGATCCACCCAAACACCAATAACCATAACATGTTCATTTTTCTTTTGTAAATGCTTGATTTGTTTCTTTTAAACAAAAGAAACAATCAAACATTAATCAAATCAAAATTCTTGTGGAAAAAAGTTCCTAAAAACAAACCGAAACATGAAACAGATTATTTACCCCTGCATATCCTAAATAGTGCCTTTTATCCAATACATCATCATACTTTACTATCATAGCACAGTGG
The DNA here is from genome assembly GCF_901001135.1 of Rhinatrema bivittatum. Taxonomy (NCBI): domain Eukaryota; kingdom Metazoa; phylum Chordata; class Amphibia; order Gymnophiona; family Rhinatrematidae; genus Rhinatrema; species Rhinatrema bivittatum. The sequence continues at coordinate 71,095,789 of NC_042617.1, read as the reverse complement.
AGATTTCACACACACACACACACCCCTCTGCTCCCTCTGAGGTAAAAGGCGATGCAGTATGCGTCTGGCAACTGGACTGCAGAACCACTCCCAGGGCTACCAACTGAACCAGCTGTTGGCAACTGGCTTTTTTGCTACAACCCCTCTGTTGGGTTTTAGAACAGGAGGTTCTGACCTCAATCAGTAGTGCCAAGATTAGAAATAACCACCACAGTGCATCGTGATGTCCTATCCAAAACCAGAAATGACACCCCACCCCCACCCCCCACCACCAAAAAAAAAAAAAGAAAGCATCCTTCACAAACTAGGTCCTTCAGCAGCTTGGAACTTGCAAAGAAGAAAAACTTTGTTTTTAACCAAAAAACATTTGATATAGGGAAGCAAAGTGACTGTTTAGGGCCAGGCAGGAAGCCAGCAACAAAGTCTGAGCTCATATCCTTAGAATTCACCCAACTGCTGGGGGGGGGGGGGAGGGGAGTGGGTGTTATAACTGCTGGACCTAACTTCCCTCCCTCCCGCCTTTCTCCTTGCTGATACAAATGATAAACAACTGTACAGCCTCCCTTGCTTTTCCATATCTGTTTCAAAGTATTTCATCTCCAATTCGATTCATTTGTAAGCAGCCTTTTTGACAGAATGCAGTGCCAGCCTATGTGAGCTCTTGCTGGCAGCCCTTTAAATGTTTTTTTATCAGCAGTTCCAAAGCACGCCAGATGCGAGGAGAAGTCTTCTAACAGATAAAATATGCATTTATATGTACAGATATTGTATTTATAAGACTGCACAGGGCTTTTCCCCTGCACAGTCCATTTGAAAAGAAAAACAAAACAAAACAAAAACCTACAACTGTTTCTATTCTCTGTGTGCTCCCCTTCTCTTTCCTGCAGGCTGCCTACCCCTGCTGCTCTGCCTCTTAAACCTAAAAAGAAGTGCCAGGACTGTGTTCCATCCCGTTCCCCCACAAATTAAGCCCTGAATTTTCAAACCCTCCCTGAATGTACAGTCTTCCTCATTTTCTCTCTGTTTAGGCACTTTTTAAACTGGGTGCCATGTTCAGGCCTGCTTTTAAGGCTGCTCCCACTCATGTCTCCTTCCATGGCTATCAGATTTTATAAATCTTATATTTGCACCTTTTTTTTTTTTAGTGATTATACCATTAACAGCATAAACCTCCCTAACCCAAATATTAATCATCCAGTACCTTTTCTTATATTCTTTCTCCTCTGCTCATTTACCTAATGCCACCTATTTTGGCACTCTCCATCCAGCCTTTTCCTCACACTTGACCAAACATCTTCAGCTCTTAAAGCTGCATTCGTGCTAACATACATTTACTATTTTGTTTTACAAATGCCAAAATGGGGCTCTTAAGGGTTCCTGCAGTTGGGCTGGTAAAAATATCCCAAGGGTATTTTAATGTACAATGTCTGACTTTGTTCAAGATGACATATTCTGAAAGCAAATCTGGTAAGTGGAAGAGTCAACATGTGCTCTTTAGGTTCTATCCAAAGTTCCCCTTGCTGCTACCTCAGTGTCTACCACCTGCTTGCACTTTTTAATTGAATTAGAGATTACTCATTACGAAAATCCCACTGGGGAGCTGATGGGTTTATGAACTAGACACTCCACTGCCTTACTGCTCCTGGCTCTTCTAAATCTCCTTTATACTCACATTACCTCATGCTTACGTTATGGACTTCAATAAACTAAACGGAAGATAAAATGCTATTACAGGAACTTCAGAAGACTGAAATGGGGCCAACATACAGAGATTCTGAACTTTGACCCCTGTGCACAGTAACAAGGTTTGGGCTTTCATATTTAATAATCTCACTAAATCAGTACATAGTGCTTTACCATTAAATACAAGCGAACCATCTGACACAGAAATATTTCAATGAAAACCAAAACTTTTTCATGCCTGATACTGCTACATTCTGGAAAAATATTTGAATTTTTAGACGACCTTCCTAACAAGAACGAAAATTATTCTTCTTTTGAGAGTACTGCATTCAACTGTAGGAGTCATAATTTTGGAAACAGGGAAAAGGGCTCAAAAGGTAAAATAATATGGCTTGGGGCAACAGTGAAGCCCTATCGCCTTCAAATACTCACAAGGTCATTTCTTTGCTGTAGGATCCTCCATCCTTTCTTCAGTTTCTTAGTGAAGAATGGAATGGGATGCCAATATCTGCAATCAGAAATGCCTATAAAGGATCTCTATACGCACCACCGGTCAAAACCACTTTAAGAAAACGTGCTATTTCCACAGCCGGGCCCAGCCTTTGGAACTCGCTACCTCCTGAGCTTCGCCAAGAACCCTCTCTTCAAACTTTTAAGAAACACCTTAAAACATGGCTCTTCAGACAAGCCTTCCCAGAGTCTCAACAACACTCGGACACTGGTCAAAGGACATAACAGGTCACCAGGGAGCCACTGGTCAAAAGACATATCAGGACATTAGGGAGATACATGATCACCCTTAACTTCCTTAGCATATTCCCCTGACCATGATTCAATGTCACACATCCTTCCCCTCCTCCTCCTTCCCTCCATCCTTCAGCCTGATCCACTTAGCTCTCTCTTCCCTCATTGCTACCCTACGCCTTTGGGCCCCCGCCATGCCTTATTTATTCCTCAGACTCATAATGATACTCCATTAGACGTATTATTTTATGTAACACCCACATCCACTGTTGTTTGTTGCTCTATTTATTTTGTTATTCATTGACAAATTGTTTTTTACAGTTGTTTGTTATTTGATGACTTGTTCTATGTTCATTGCTCAATGTTCAATGTAACGCCATAGCCGCAACTGTTCTGTTTATATGGAAACCGATATGATTTGATATTTTTTTTCAAGAATGTCGGTATATAAAAATTCTAAATAAATAAGTGTGCCCTCATGCCTGTCAGCTACCACTCTGAACCTACTACTACTATCTGGTTCAGAAAAAGCTATCAGCACTTGGAGGGACGAGCCTTTGACATCTAAACATTAACGGGCCGATACAGAAAAACCCATGGGAGAGCCGGCGAGCGCCCGCTCTCCTGGCGCACGCCCAGGCCACTCTCCTGGGCGCACGATTCAGAAAAAAAAATATGTAAATGAGGGCCCACGGTAAAAGGAGGCGCTAGGGACACTAGCGCGTCCCTAGCACCTCCTTTTTGACAGAAGCGGCGGCTGTCAGCAGGTTTGACAGCCGACGCTCAATTTTACCAGTGTCGGTTCTCGAACCCGCTTACAGCCACAGGTTCGGAAAACAGACGCCAGCAAAATTGAGCGTCCGTCTTCACCCGCGGGCCGCGGGCAGATTTTTACATTTTTTTTAAAAATTTTTAAATTTTCTTTTATTTTTGGGGCCTCCAACTTAATATCGCTATGATATTAAGTCGGAGGGTGTACAGAAAAGCAGTTTTTTCTGCTTTTCTGTACACTTTCCCGGTGCTGGCCAAAATTCTGCCTTTGGCAGGCGTTAATTTCTGAAAGTAAAATGTGTGGCTTTGCTGCACATTTTTCTTTCTATATCACGCGGGAATGACTAATAGGCCCATCAACATGCATTTGCATGTTGCGGGCGCTATTAGTTTCTGGGGGGTTGGCCGTGCATTTTCCACACGCTATTACCCCTTACTGTATAAGGGATAAAAATAGCGATTCGAAAACGCGTGACCAAACGGGAGCTAACAGTGCACTCAGCCTGAGCACACTTTACTGCATCGGCCCGTAAGCGAGTTAAACGCTATGCCTAAACAGACAGCATCACTGTGGTTGTCCCATGGGATGGGCAGAACATTTTAATCTGCCAGTTTATTTAACTTCCTTTAATCTTACCTAGCTTTTGTAAAACTTTCTGAATTAAATCCTGTTCTAGGGTAACTGAAACCCATGGCTTTCTGAACCAGAAGCCAAGAAGGGGATGAAAAAATCTTTAAAGACAGAAGGATTAATGTATTTTTATTTAAGAACTCCATTGGTGCAGGGAGGGAGGGAGGGAGGAATATAATGGAGGGGTGGTTTTGGGTTTTGGAGGGAGGAATAGAATGTAGGGGTGGTTTTGGGTTTTGAGAGAAGGGATGGGAGTTAAATGGACTAGGAAGAGAAAAATGAACATAAGAGTTTTACAAAAATATGCTGTATGTAATCAGATATATATATTGTAATGTTCATTATTGTATGTTTTTTTTAAAAATAAAAACAGATTTATCATAAAGACAGAAGGATATAACAAAATACTTTGCAACAATATTTTTCTGGCTTAAGAAGAAAAGTTGGTCATTTTTCTCTTGTACTCTCTTGTCTGATTTTTCCCTGTTCCTTACTTGTCTGAAAAGCAGTGTGAAATACTCAGAGAAAGCCAAATGATGTATGATTAATGATACAGTACTGTTTATTCATTTATTATTGGTGCAATAAATCTTCCATCCCACCAAAGCTTCATAAACAAAAATCTGCTTGATATGGAAATATTGCTTATGCCCACCAAGAACTCAGTTTTCCCAAACAGTAAAGCGAACTGTCAGCTGGAAAATATTAGTGTGATCTACGATAAAATAAAAGGATATTCTAGACAACTATTGGCCAAACAAATCTATGGCGCAACATGTGCCCAAAGGGACTCATGGCCAGTTCTACTGGATCTCAAAGGGAACAACAGACATCTGAAAATGAAGGGCCACCAAAGATGAGATGCATCAGCCTAGATGTTCGGTTCATCATGGCACTCAAAGTCAATTGCATTCAGCATCGCTACCATAGACTTTACATGCACATTTGGAAAGTTATATAGAAAACCCTGATGTGGTGAACCCTCTCAACACAGGAGGGCCTGCTTCTTCAAGGTCTTTTACCATAAATAGAAAGGGAGAAAAGCTTGAGTGAACCAGGCCCTACACGTGCAGGGAACTATTAATTCAGAAAATTTTGGAAGAACTACCCAGTCTGCTACTGCCTCTCTTTGAGAGCTTCAGCAAATCTCTCAGTCTTCCTGTGCTTCCGCTTTCCATGCTGCACAAGGGTAACAATAATGACATTTTTCTCTTCTCTCCTTTGCAAGTTAAAAATGCACACCAGAAATCAAATACAGTAGCTCAACCTTTCACCACAAATGTGGCTGTGTGTAAGGTTCTGATGTAGGATGCAACCGTGTCAAAATTCAACCCTTGAGGGCTGCCAGCTGATCAAGTTTTCAGGATTAGTCCAATGATTAAAAAATACCCATTCCAAACCATCCACATCAAACTGTCCAAACCTTTAAAACAACTCTTCAGGGACTATCATTAAGCCTGTATGAGTGCCATTTGAAAAAGCTGCACAGGCCCTTATGAATCAAGGCATCATCCTAGCCAAGAGAATAAAATGTAAACTGTTACTGTAGCACTACAAACAGTTTTCACGCAGAGCACTCAGATACCAAACAACACAGAGGAGCTGAAGCCCTAGTTTCATCACAGTAACCCTGTTTTCTTAATGCTACAATAAAGTTTTATTTATTGCTAACTTCATTGCTGTTAGAATGATTTATGAATATCCTAGTTTTCAGCATAACATATGTCAACATCAAGAGGCCAATATTCAGCTGCTATCCTGCTCACCAAGATAGCCAGATAAACTACTTATATAGCTAACTTGGTCGAGATATTCAGCAGTGCAGCGTGGATAAGTTTATCCATCTATCTTTAGAACTACTCTATGGCATGACTAGAGTTAGCCAGATAAATTAACCAGCTAACTCAACTCTGTCCCAGAATGCCTCTAAGACAAGTAATCCAGCTAAATTTTAGCCAGAAAAGAGGGGGAAATATTGAGAAGTTGGCATTTAGCTAAATAACTCATTAGTGGAGTTGCAGATATCCACTACTTCCTCTTGGGATACGCAGCTTGGAATCTATCTCTTGGGATCCTGCTAGGTACCTGTGACTTGGATTGGCCACTGTTGGAAACAGGATACTGGGCTTGATAGACACTTGGTTTGACCCAGTATGGCAACTCTTATGTTCTTATGTTCTTAAATGCTGCTTAATATTGACTCCTCAGTGTGGAGAATAAATTGATGCTATTTAGGCATCTTGAATCTTGTGGATGGGCCAGAATTACCAGAATAGAAACAGGCCCAAAGGCAGCACCGAAATAGCGCTGTGTCAAACATTTGAATAAATATCAGCAGTAAGACAAAGACAGAATGGCAACATTCTCCATACCAAAGTTAGGTGGTGCTTTTTGGATTTAAGAGATTTGTACTGAGAAGAGAGTTTCACTAATTTCTTTTCATTGATATACTTTCATGATTATATGATTTTGCTAAGGAACAAAGTATGATTCCCAATGCTCTAATATGACCGCTGCTTTATATGATGACCCAGGTTTTCACCACAATGTTAAACAGAACATTTTTCAGCAAAATTTAACGAATAATTTTTATTTGCAGTTTTTACAGATTCAGAATAAGAAAACAGGGAATATGACATGTGGGAAAGTTTGTGCAGTAGTTTTAACACCTCCTTTGGCAGAAATAACAGCTTCCAACTGTTTCCTATAGCAAGCTAAGAGTCTTTCTATTCTTGCTTTCGGAATTTTTTTCACATTCTTCCTTGTAGAACTTGTCTAGTTCATATTCTTAGGTTTCCTAACATGCATTGCATCAGGGTCATTTATCATTTTGCATTAGTGTTAAGGCCCTAATGCATGTGGTAAATAGTGCAACGCACGCTAATATGCAAACATGACATTAGTTATGCAAGTGGGAGGAATTTGGGCGGAGTTAGTGGTAATGAGCGGCTCCTAACGTCAAATGCGATAGAGTAACACACAGTAACGTGGGTTTTAATGCTGGAAATAACTACACTTTTTTGCTGTGCATTGTGCCCACATTAGCTGTGATATCAAAAATGCCGTTCAGGCAGAGAGGGGAGGGGGAGAGACAGAGAAGGTTTGGGGGGCAGTTTTACATACACAGTCATAGGTACGAATGGCAAAGTTGAGATCACTGAAGAATTTCTATTATTTGGAGTGATGAAAGCTAAAAGAGGAGATGATTTGTGCAATGTACTCTCTACCTAGTTTGATGCACTCTCTACCTAGCTTCAATCAAGCTAGGTAGAGAGTACATTGTACAAATCAACTGCTCTTTTAGCTTTTATTGCTCCAAATGACAGAAAATCTTCAGTGATGTCAACTTTGCTATTTGTACCTCTGGCTGTGCATGTAAAACTGGCCCCCCCAAACCTACCTCACCCCCTCCAAACCCCACTCCAAGTTAAAAGTGCCCCCTCTTACAGTGGTATAAATAGTAAAGTTACATATTAGTCTCTAGCAAGTCTCTCTCTCTCTCTCTTTTTTTTTTCTCTCTCTCTCTCTCCCCCAAATGGCATCTGCAATAAAAACCTTTTTGGTCAGTAGCAAAAATTAGCATTGCTGTGATAAATTTATCGCAGCTTGCAGAAATTACCTGAGCGATGCGGGAGCAGGAAAGTCTGCCTAATGATGCCCCTTTTTTTTTTATCACGGGTGCTATTTTTGCTATGTTTATAGCTTTTTTATGAATCTAGGTCCATGTTTGAAATCTCCCACAGATTTTCAATAATATTCAAGTCTGTGGACCTTGAAGGCTATTTCAAAATCTTTGTCTTTCCGTCCCTTACTTCATGGTTGATTTTGAGGTGTGTTTTGAATTGTTGTTTTGCTGAAATATCCAAACTCTTATCAGCTTCACTTTCTTCATCAACTATGGGACATTAAGATTCTAGGATATGTTGAAATTTAGTTGATTCCATTCTTCCTTCCACCAGCATATTTCCTATGTCACTGGCTGCCACACAATTCCAAAGCAAGGTTAAACCAGATGTATTCCACACATTAAAAGAGGTGGAAAGAAGGCAAAACGATTACCGGCATGGTTAAAAGGGGAGGTGAAAGAAGCTATTTTAGCCAAAAGATCTTCATTCAAAAATTGGAAGAAGGATCCAAATGAAAAAAATAGGATAGTGCATAAGCATTGGCAAGTTAAATGTAAGACATTGATAAGACAGGCTAAGAGAGAATTTGAAAAGAAGTTGGCCGTAGAGGCAAAAACTCACAGTAAAATCTTTTTTTAAATATATCCGAAGCAGAAAGCCTGTGAGGGAGTCAGTTGGACCGTTAGATGATCGAGGGGTTAAAGGGGCACTTAGAGAAGATAAGGCCATCGCAGAAAGATTAAATGATTTCATTGCTTCGGTGTTTACTAAACAGTATGTTGGGGAGATACCCGTTCCGGAGAAGGTTTTCATGGGTAATGATTCAGATGGACTGAACCAAATCACGGTGAACCTAGAAGATGCGGTAGGCCTGATTGATAAACTGAAGAGTAGTAAATCACTTGGACCAGATGGTATACACCCCAGGGTTCTGAAAGAAATAAAAAATGAAATTTCAGACCTATTAGTAAAAATTTGTAACCTATCATTAAAATCATCCATTGTACCTGAAGACTGGAGGATAGCTAATGTATCCCCAATATTTAAAAAGGGCTCCAGGGGCTATCCGGGAAACTACAGACCGGTTAGCCTGAATTCAGTGCCAGGAAAAATAGTGGAAAGTGTTCTAAGCATCAAAATCACAGAATATATAGAAAAACATGGTTTAATGGAACAAAGTCAGCATGGCTTTACCCAAGGCAAGTCTTGCCTCACAAATCTGCTTCACTTTTTTGAAGGAGTTAATAAACATGTAGATAAAGGTGAACCAGTAGATGTAGTGTACTTGGATTTTCAGAAGGCGTTTCATAAAGTTCCTCACGAGAGGCTTCTAGGAAAAGTAAAAAGTCATGGTATAGCTGGCGATGTCCTTTCATGGATTACAAACTGACTAAAAGACAGGAAACAGAGAGTAGGATTAAATGGACAATTTTCTCAGTGGAAGGGAGTGGGCAGTGGATTGCCTCAGGGATCTGTATTGGGACCCTTACTTTTCACTATATATTATTTATAAATGATCTGGAAAGAAATACGACAAGTGAGGTAATCAAATTTGCAGATGATACAACATTTTTCAGAGTAGTTAAATCACAAGCAGATTGTGATAAATTGCAGGAAGACCTTCTGAGACTGGAAAATTGGGCATCGAAATGGCAGATGAAATTTAATGTGGATAAGTGCAAGCTGATGCATATAGGTGCTACCACCCAAGAAAGAGATCTAGGCATCATAGTGGATAACACAATGAAATCGTCGGTTCAGTGTGCTGCGGTAGTCAAAAAAGGAATCAAAATGTTGGGAATTATTAGGAAGGGAATGGTAAATAAAACGGAAAATGTCATGCCTCAGTATTGCTCCATGGTGAGACTGCATCTTGAATACTGTGTACAATTCTGGTCGCCGCATCTCAAAAAAGATATAATTGCAATGGAGAAGGTACAGAGAAGGGCAATCAAAATGATAAGGGAAATGGAATAACTCCCCTATGAGGAAAGACTAAAGAGGTTAGGACTTTTCAGCTTGGAGAAGAGACGGTTGATAGAGGTGTTTAAAATCATGAGAGGTCTAGAACGGGTAGATGTGAATCAGTTATTTAGTCTTTCAGATAATAGAAAGACTAGGGGGCACTCCATGACGTTAGCATGTGGCACATTTAAAACTAATCGGAGAAAGTTCTTCCTCATTCAACACACAATTAAACTCTGGAATTTGTTGCCAGAAGACGTGGTTAGTTCAGTTAGTATAGCTGTGTTTAAAAAAGGATTGGATAAGTTCTTGGAGAAGTCCATTACCTGCTATTAATTAAGTTGACTTAGAAAATAGCCACTGCTATTACTAGCAACGGTAACATGAAATAGACTTAATTTTTGGTTACTTGCCAGGTTATTATGGCCTGGATTGGCCACTGTTGGAAACAGGATGCTGGGCTTGATGGACCCTTGGACTGACCCAGTATGGCATGTTCTTATGTTCAAGATGTTCTTTTCTTCTAATGCTTCACTCTTTTTTCTCCAGATGTATCCTGTGCAGCTGTGGCCAAATTGTTCCATTTTAGTTTTATCATTTTAAAGCACATTGCTTCAAAAAGATTCAGGCTTATCAAGGTTTTATTTTGCATACTTTAGACAATGACTTTTAAGATGAGGCTGTAGAAAAAGTTTCCTTCTGACAATACTCCCATGCAGATCATTGTTATGTAAGAAACACAGTACTGTGGATCTGTGGACAACTACTCCAGTGGCAGCTAAATTTTTCAGCAGGTTGTTTGCAGTAATGTATGGATTCTATTTTGCAGATCTGACCAGTTTTCTGTGGTTCTATCAGAGATTTTTTTAGTCTTCCAGATCTTTCCCTGACCTCAACAGTTCCATGTTACATCCACTTCTTAACAATGTTTCTGACAGTTGAAATTGCTAGCTGGAAGCTTTTAGAGAGCTTTTTATAGTCTTTTCCTGCTTTGTAAGAGTAAATTATCTTCATTTTGAAATACTCCGACAGCATGGTTTTGAAAGTAGTCAGAACAATCAGAGTATTTGTTAAACCATGGAATTATCTCCACCCGATTGATTGAAGGCCAAATGAATCAATGAATGTTTTAGTCTTTATTATCAACTTAAAAAAAAAAGTCATGAATCAACTGGCAGAGTGTCCAAACGTTTGCACATGCCATATTCACTTTATTTTTAATCTGTTAAATTCAGCATAGTAATTTTGCATTGAACATCACAGAAAGATGAAGACGCTGAGAGACTTCCTGTCTTAAAAGATGATAACGGTCCAGTGATGATATATAGACCACTATTGTTTAAGAGCTCCTGAGGAAGCTTTCTGCGAAACATCAGCCATTGTTAGGCTTTTGAGAATACTATTTAAGACTGTTGTCTACGGGGTTTTGTGAATACTGTTTAAGACTGTTGTCTAAGGATTTTATATGCTATTTAAAAAAATTTGCTTTAAAAAAAAATGTCATTGACAGTCCCCACATATGATTGAATAGCCCGAGTGGCCCGTGTAATGCAAGTCATACTGACCGGCTTGCTGATTCTATGGGTGACATTTGCGAAGATTTACTAGTGGCAGGATTAAGGTGTGGTGATTTTTGATCTGTGTTTCCCTGTGTGTGGGAGTATGTTTTACTTTGTACCATGCAGAGGTTGTGTTAGCATCTGGCAGGCCAATTAGATCGTCACTGAAACATAAAATTTGACTAGGAGTGCCTAAACCTTTGCACGCAGCTGTATATGTAACTTGAATTTTGTATCAGGACTTCTAACCGATTCAGAGATGATCCCCGACTGAAAACTGTCTGAATATCTGATCATTAGAATAGCTGTGTGGCAAGCAACAGGCATCAAAATATCATCTTTCTTTTCCTGTTTATTTGCCAAATTCTACTCCTACAATAACAGAGAATTATATGACAAATAGTGAATCCTCTGACAGAAGTTTAATTTAAAGGGTGCTGTTTGCATTTTGATGTGAACATTCAGAATTGTTAAAAAATAGGGGGGGGGGGGGGGCGGGCGGGTTGGATATTGACAGCACGCTTCAACCAGGAAGAGAGGGCTTGCCTTTCTATAGTCTGTTGCACAGAAGAGGGTATTTCTGACGCATGACCTTCAGTGAACAGGAATTCCTCTACTTCAAAAATCTCATCCTTAACATGAACTCCAGCGCCACCATTCATCTTTTCACAGCCCAGGGGGTTAAAAAAACAATAGGGGAACCAAAATAGGCACACTGTATTATGTGGGTCCTTACTCGGGAGTTTTGCTACACTAGATGAGAAAATCTTGTTCAAACAGGAGCTTCAAGCAAAATACTCCTATCAAGGGACTATGTCTTCCCAAACCTGCCCTTGGGAGCACATAGCCAGTCAGATTTTCAGGATATCCACAATTAGTTTGCATGAAATGCAGTTGCATTCACTGGAGACCTAGTATTTGCACATTTATTTCATGCATAGTCATGATGGGTGTCCTGAAAACCCAACCGGCTGTAGGGTCATCAGGGAAGATTTGGGAAGCTCTGGACTATGGAAGTCTCATACAAAAGCAAAGTTTATGTGTAGCAACTGGGGTATTGAGAAAAGCTAATGAGTCCCTAATTATGGGACTCATTGAACCAAGTCATTAAGGCTTGCAAGTCTGAGATTTTATTACCTGCACTATATTTGTGTTTCTACAAGAAAAAGATACATCAAAATAAAGTCATTTATCTAAATAGACCATTGTCTTAATCCGAACAATTACAATTGACGGAAAGCTTTATTAAGGAGAAACCCCTCCAGGTGAGGCGGATCATCAAAGATGTAATTTGATCCTTGCCACTTCACACAACATTTGCAGGGAAACCTCAAGTAGAAGGTAGCCCCCAAAGCAATTGTCCTCTGCTTCAAAAGAAGAAACTGTTTCCTTCAAATCTGGGTTTCCTTAACATCAGGAAATATACTGATCTTCTGTCCTGTAAAAGGGGACTCTATTACAAAAAAAAGTTTAAAGTGAATTGATTATCTGTTCTCACAGGCAAAAACTAACAGCAGAGTAGCGCTGTTGGAAATAGGTGGGTCTGAATTCTCTAAGAACTCAGTTACATTTAAGGGATCTTGTACATTTAAATCTTCAGACAAATTTACAGGCAACACTTAAGGTTTAACATCGGAAGCATAATACGCTTTTACAATATCAGGTATAGCCTCCACAGAGAGTCTAAGAAAGTCTGAATAAAACGTTTCCAGCATCTCCATATCAGGCGGTAAGGAATAATATGGAAAATTTAAAAAATGCAAATTAAAACATTTTAGCTGATTCCCAACATTTTCTATTTTCCTAGTAAGCACTTTATTCCCCTGAATTAAAGAAATATTTGTATTAGGAATAGCCAGACATTGAGATTTCACAGCATCTAACTGTACCTTATGCTCTGAGATTTATAGAGACGAGAAGACATACTACCCAGACCACCCAAAACAGAGTCTTTTCTTGAGGATAAGGACAACTCCAGGCTAGAATTGCAGTCCCCAACAAATCCCGGGTAATAAGAGATGGTTTAGTTGATACAATATCTCTAGGAGTAGAGGTCATAGGACCATCTCCCCTCGGAGCCTGCCATCCGGAGAAGAAGAAAGTAAGCCACTACCAGACATAAGATCTGTTGTTATTATGCTTGTCATGCACCCTCCAAACCACCAGAAGTCCTCCAGGAGCTTCTCTTGCCATCTTTCCAGCTCTACCTTTGGTGACCTAATGACCCAGCAAGTCCCTGCCTATTTAGCCCTGCCTCAGTTTGTACTCTCGGCCTTGTCATTGAGTCTGCTCGGCTCCTTGCTTGGCCCCTCGTTTCTTGTATTCCTTGTGGCTTCCTGCAGCCTTCTGCCTTATTTATTTATTTTATTTATTTAGGGATTTTATATACCGATTTTCTTGATACAGATCAAATCAACTCGGTTTACATAGCCTTCTGCCTTGTGGCTTCCTTAGCCTTCCTGTATTCTAGCTTGCTTGGTAGCTTCCCTAAGCCTTCCTATTTCCAAGCTTGCCTTGTGGCTTCCCTAAACCTTACTGTCTCAAGCCTTGCTCCCTGGCCCCCAGGCCTCCTGTCTCAAGCTTGCCAATATTATTAACTACTGTCTTGCTCCAGTGTTCCATCCTAAACCTTGGTTCCTGCCTGAGATTCAGACCCACCAGACATCAGCGTCCAGCCCTTCAGCCTGCATCCCAAGTCTGCTCTGGCATCTGTCTTCAGTCTTGTCTGATGTCAGCCTACAGCCCTGCAGCCTGCCTCTTCATTTCTACCTGACTTCTGTCTCCACTCTGGATTCCAGTCCAGCTTTAGCCTTAGGCCTCCTCCCTTGTTCAAATCCTGCCAGCCACCAGAATCCAAGGGCCCAACCTTCGGGGAAGGTGACTAGTATAGGCGGAAGATCCCCTAGTCTAGTCTGCCCCTGGAATCCTGGACTGTTCCCATGGGGGTTCCCCAGCCGAGCTAGGTCCTCAACCCTAACAAGATCCGGTAGAACTGCCCCTAGAGCAGAAACTGGTATCAGGCCTAGGGCTCAGGGAGACCGAAGCTTCATCAGGAGTGGGGCCAAAAGCCCCAAGTTCATGGGAACCCCCAATTTAACTTGAAAAACGAAAGGCTTTCAAAGTCAATCAAGAAGTAGATGAAGGCATTACCTGTAGCATGAACGGCTATGACCTCAGGATCCTTTCCTCTTCTTACTCATTGATAGGAAGCTCTCACCAAATCCAGTGCAAGGAGAGATGAAAAATCGGACAGAGGGGCATGCCCCTTTGGTGTGGTGGCAGCAGCGCACCTCAGATGTAACCTCCCTGGTCGAGATCCCGGTCAGGGGATGGAGCTTAGGAAGAAAGTCCCCAGTCATGGCTGTCAGTGTCTGGGCTCCTCATAGGAGCTCTCCCTTTTTCTCTTTTTAAATACATTTTTTGCTTATGAACAAAATATCTCAGACAACCCAATTTTAATCAGTTTCTATCTACCTCTCCCCATTTCTAGTTTACACTTTTGTCAATAAATGAATTGAATTGTTCAGCTATGATCCCAATACCTCTCTGGGATAGATGCAGGTCATTTTTAAGGTATCATTCTGTGGCAGTCAGTTTTGGTTGTGCTATATTATGTGTTGTATGGAATAAGTCTTCAGGTAAATACAAATCAAGAAGACAGCCACTTGTGCTAACTGCTCAACTGAATAAAGATGGAAGCTTAAGTGACTCTATGCTGCAGAACCTCAGAGTCATCATCATCCTATAAGAAGCAAGCATGGACACAGACTTGTCATCTGACCTTCCTGCCCATCTGATCTACTGGAAGTAGTTTTAGCCAAACTGCCAGAAAGTCCTATTGTATTGCTTGTAAAGATAAATGGCAGAACCATAATCTGTTTACAAATTCACTCGGAAATCCCAAGTACTCGCAAAGATCTATATTTTAATGTATAGACCAAAAACACTCTGAAGGAATGGAAAAAGAGTACTTATGTATATGACATGGTAACAATTAAAAAGTAAATCTTTATTAATACATTAGTTGAAACCATTAAAATAAGAGAACACCTTAATACTGTTAAATGTAGCATGTCAAAACAGCCTATATACATGCATCTGTTTAACAATCTAATAGAAATATCTCCTTGCCTATACACAGCTTGTTTATGAATACTAATTCTCTTTTGTAGCATATAATTGTTCACATACCAAAATCATATGACACTTCAATATGTTTCAACATAATTAAATTCAAAAACATGTATATGAATATTGTGAAAGTTTTCCTCTTCTAAGGATTATTAATGGATTATAAATATTGACTCACAATAGCATTACTCGAAAGTATACAAAACAAACGACTGGTACAGCAACAAGTATAACCAATTTTTGTTTATTCAAAAACCAACTTTAAGACTGTAACAAAAATGGTGTTCCTCCCGGGTATGATGTCAAATGCCCCAACAAGGCCCTTATTTTGTCAGAAGTGGCTGGAAATGTATGTTAATTTATGTTATTTATTTATTTATACAGTTTTATATACTGATGTTTGGTTGGAGTACCATCACCTCGGTTCACAAAGCATACACATTAAAATTCATCCTTCATACAACAATAAAATAAAAAATCAGAACAAAAACACAAATTATCTATTCCTCAATTTAAATCAAGTCAAAAATTTCTGCTTTATAGCTTCTGGGATATAACTCTTAATTTAAACTGCTATTAAATGCCTGAGTGAAAAGACATGTTTTCAAAGCTTTTTAAATGTTTTTGAATTAGATTCCAGTCTTAGATATTCTGGCATGGAATTCCAAAGCTTAGGCCCTGCCAATGACAGAGCACGGGGCATGTTAATTGATTTTGGTCCCGTGGTGTGTGTAAGACAGTGGAGGAAGGTACTGCTGAAGGAAGCATTTAAACGTGTTTTTTGCTTGTGATTCCTATCGCACGGCTGCCTGACAGAGAGGCTGCCCCGTGTTCACAGATCCAATTGTTTCTTTAACAACATGGAAAATTCTATACGTGTGATTAACATAAATTTCTAGACATCTGAGTTTGTCTTCTTATGGCTCTCCTCTAAATGAAGCGACTTTTCTATGGATATTATCAAAATAACTTGCACTCCCTGTGCTTCTCCTGTTTCTAAATGACCTGCGAGCTAATTTCAGCCGGCACAACAAGTCAATCGGTGTTTTAAATCTAGATGCACTTTTGGCTCCCCTTGCCTTGGCATGTGTGGAGCCCCATGAGATTTTCAGGTATCCTTTATGTCAGGGGTTCCCCCCCCCCCGAGGAAGCCGCTTTTGGTGAAACAAGGGCCTTGTCGGGGCATTTGACATTGGTTCGGTGTCTTGGAGTAATATATGATAATGACTGTTGAGTATTGACAACTTTGAATCACACAAAATTGCCCCCTGATGCAGGCTTCGAAACACGGCTCCGTGTCAGGGATGTGTTGTCAAGATAAGTACATTTTACTTGCAATATAAAAAATACAAAACTATAAAAAGCTACAAAATACATTTGACTGGCTGATGATTATTGATAAGGCAAATGATTATACTGGAAGCGCCTATTATGACTGGCCACTTTGATGGTTTAACATCAATATATTCTTGCCATATTCTTCAAGAATAAAATAAGCAAAATAGCGAACACCTTCAACAATACTTCGATAACTGAAGAACACCCGGACACACCAAATATTACACCATGGTCGAATTTTGACCCAATTACAAACATTGAAACCGAAAAAATGCTAAGGAAAATAAACCCAGCTCGCCATGATCTTGATTTAATACCAACCCGCGAGTTAAAAGAAATATCACATATCATTGCTCCCTCCTTAGCAGCTATCATAAATAAATCACTCGAAGAAGGTGAACTTCCAACCAAATTAAAAATCGCAACTATCACTCCAATATTGAAAAAAAAGAACCTTGATCCAGTGGATCTGAATAATTATCGCCCCATCTCTAACCTTCCCTTACTAGCAAAGATGACTGAAAAAGCAGCACTGTTACAACTCAATGAACACCTAGAAAACAATAAAATTCTACACCCATCACAACATGGGTTTAGAAAAAATTGCAGCACAGAAACCCTACTACTCAATATATCAAACAAAATAACAAGAGGCTTTGACAATAAACTAAGATACCTACTAATACTACTTGACCTCTCGGCGGCTTTCGACACCGTTGACCACAAAAGCCTGATATCAAGTCTTGCTAACATAGGTCTTACTGGCAAAACCCTTGCCTGGTTCACTTCTTTCCTAAAAGACAGGTTCTTCAAAGTCACATTTAACAACAACTCCTCTGATCCCCTCCCACTCGACACAGGGGTACCACAAGGGTCAGCCCTCTCAGCCACCCTCTTTAATATATACTTACTCCCACTCTGCCAACTCATCGCAAGTCTAGGCATATCATTTTATATGTACACCGACGATATTCAGCTCCTTATCCCAATAACCTCTACAATCGAAGACGCATTGAGACTAACTGCCAACCACCTTATCGCAATCAGAAACAAGCTGAACCAACTAAAACTATGCCTCAAAATGGACAAACAGAATGCATACTCTTCGATAGAAACACAGGCCAAATGACCCCATTACCCTCCTTACAAATTGGCAACTCTAACATTCAACTGAAGAATAATACAAAGGACCTCGGAATTTGGATAGACTCCGAACTAAACTTAAAAAAAAAACATCGCAATGAAAACAAAAGACAGCTTCCATAAACTCCACATACTGAAACACCTCAAGCCCCTACTACACCAACAAGATTTCAGAACCGTCCTGCAATCTCTCATCTTTACCAGCCTCGATTACTGCAACTCACTACTAATTGGACTTCCCAAATCTACCATAAAACCACTCCAACTGTTACAGAATGCTGCTGCTAGAGTCTTAACCGGCAAAAAAAAGTCAGATCACATAACCCCTGTTCTGAAGAGCCTTCACTGGCTACCGGTCGAACAAAGAATAAAGTTCAAAACCCTAACAATCCTACACAACGCTATCTCAAAACTCTATCTCACTGGGAAACCTGCCTCCAAAACATCAAACAGCTTCTCACAAGTCTCAACTTGATACTAAATTCATCAAAAACGGAACTTCTACTCATCACACCAGAAAACAGCTCCCTCTCACACACTCATCCTACCGCTCCAAACACTACACAAGTGAGAGACCTAGGAGTTATAATTGACAATCACCTAAACCTGAAAGCTAACATCAACAAAACCACCAGAGACTGCTTTTATAAGCTCCAAGTGCTGAAAAGAATACGACCTCTCTTCCACACACATGGCTTTAGAACGATTCTACAATCAATCATTTTCGCAAAGCTGGACTATTGTAACACCATCATGCTTGGTCTCCCTTCATCACACACCAAACCATTGCAAATGGTCCAAAATGCCTCCGCCCGTATACTCACTAACACCAGGAGAAAAGAACATATAACCCCTATCCTGATGAACCTCCATTGGTTGCCCATCCACTTCAGAATAATCTACAAGGCCATTCTCACCATTTTCAAAAACATCCATCAATTAGCTCCAATCGATCTCCATATCCCCCTCCGATTACACCATTCAACAAGACCGATAAGAGATGCTTACAAAGGATCACTTCAAGTACCTCCAGCCAAAACTACCAGACACATCACGCTTAGAGATCGGGCATTCTCCACAGCCGGTCCAACTTTATGGAACTCCATTCCCCCGGATCTTAGAATGGAACCCAGCATCTCAACATTCAAGAAAAGACTCAAGACGTGGCTGTTCACACAGGCCTTTCCTAACTCCAACACTATGTAACTCCCATCAATCATCACGCTCCGCTAGCAATAGCGTTAATAGCCACCTCTTACAATGTTATCTATTCATATATTTAATTATTTGATCTTCATTTTCCTTCTCACTCCAAGTTATTGATTTCCTTGTTATATGTAACTGCTTTTCTGCACTATTGTTCAAATTGTAAAGTTTGTTATATGCACCCCTGTTTCTTGTGAACCAGCATGATGGGACTACCGTCTTGAATGTTGGTATATAAAAAAACTTAAATAAATAAATAAATATTTACAGATCAGATAACACCATCCTCGATAACATGCTCCAAACACACAAACCGCAACACACAACAAGAACCTCAAGCAAACTGCTCCTAGCCATACCTTCCCTACCATCAGCTAAGCACTCCAACACAAGGAACAGAGCCTTCTCCATTGCAGGACCAAAAGCATGGAACTCCCTACCTGACCACTTAAGTTCACTCAGAGACATAAAATCCTTCAAAAAAGAACTCAAAACATGGATATTCAGACAGACTTTCACTAATGATGTCGGCTAAGCATACATCAAACATACACACCAGAGACTCACTGACTTTACCCTGTTTTTCATGGAACTTATACATCAGCACTCGTTTATACCCTGATTAGACAATATTTATACATAGTTAGAATTGTTTCCCTCAAATCTTTCTACGATGTTTCCGTCATGTCTAGTTAACATGATACCCGTTTTATTGTTCGTTGTCTGTATCAAGTTGTTTACCTGTATCAAGTTGTTATACTGTAAACCGGAGAGAAGGCAGATTGCTATTCTTCGGTATATAAAAGACTTTAAATAAATAAATAAATAAATAAATAAATAAATAAATAAATAAATAAAACATAGGACTCTATTGTCATTGATAGCTTTAAATAAATGAATACATAAATAGTTTATATAAGGTCAGTGGCAATTTATCTCGCTCAACAAGTAGCCATATGCCACAAATATCTTTCATTTACCCTTTTCCGTTTTTAAATTTTCCTTTCTTTTTTTTTCAAAACTTCATAGTACAAGTACAATTTCTTTAAAAGTTTTTCAGCTCAGGTGTTTCAACAGTTCTAAAACACCTTAGCTGCTATCTTTTTTCCTATTACTTATTTTTACAAAAATACCACTTTTCAACCCAGGATGAAAAGAAACAAAGGTCCAACATTGGCCATTGTTTTGGCTATCCGCCTGCTTCAAGGAGTAATTTACATCATAACTGGTGCTTATCTGAACTGCTCTTCCAAAGAGCCTTTACAAATTGACAGCAGCTCAAGGGAACTCTCGGACTTCAAGCATTTAAAATGAAGTCAACCGCCTCTTTATACCTTTACCATGCCATTGATGTCATTTCTGGTACTGACAGTGAACTATGTCCTTTCCCATATCAAAGTTAAAAAGATGTGCAAGTGTATTTACATTATCACAAACTACCACTAGATCTTTATACATCAACATTATTTTCATTTACAGTAAGTATTTTCTAGTCAATATTTCTCCAACATAGGCAAAATACTTTTTTACCTTCAGATTTGGATATGCCAATCACATTGGAAAACTTTCTTTAATGTAGCAACGATTCTTCCTGCTAATATCCGATGAAAACTCTTTACAGAAAAACTTAAAAATCTATGTCAGCATTCAAACTGCTTGCTTCCATTGAGTTCAAAGGCCAAATTCAACATTGTTCTACTGACGGTCCATCAAGTCAAGTATCCTGTTTTCAGAAGTGGCCAATCCAGGTTACAAGTATCTCACAGGATCCCAAATAGTAGATCTCCTGCTGCAGATATGCAAGAATAAGCAGTGGCTTCCTCTAAGTCTACTCAGTTAATGACAGCATTATGGACTTTTTCAAAATGTTTTTTAAAACATCAATGCATTTATCCTGTCTAGTCCATTAATGCTTTTGTACAGTAGACCTCGATCACATCCCCCATCAGCTATCTTTTCTCCTCTGTAGCCTTTACTCATAAGGGAGATGTTCTATTCCCTTTATCATTGTGTTTGCCCTTCTCTGTAATGGGAGATGAGATGAGAGGGAGGGAATGAAAGAGAATCAGTTGGAGGTTATGAGAAAGGCTTGGAGGTGAGAGAAGATCAGCTGGAAGATGCAAAAATGGCTGAAGTGAGTGAGAGACAGAGAGTGGGCTGGGTAGGTGAGAGGAGTTGGAGTATGTAAGAGGATATCAGCTGGAGAGGCAGAGGTTGAGAGAGGGTCTGCGGAAAGGGAGGAGTTTAAGAGAGGAGATCTTCTGGAGAGGGTGGAGGTTGAGAGAGAGAATCAGCTGGAGAGTGGTGAGGGTGAGAATGGAGTTATTGTTGAATGGAAACCACACCACTGCTAATTTGTTATGGTCATCCTCTGAAGTCATGTGAATTTTCAAGTAATAAAATAGAGTCACTTGCTAAAACCTTGGGAAGTCCTGTTGTAGGATCTTCTGGTTGAAGGTTTCACCTCTTTAGCAAGAAGTAAGGAGGAGGAGACTACTGTGCCCTCAACATCCACACCCTGAGAGTCAGTACTGGTAGGTTCAGATGCTAGAGCCTGCCTTCTTCCTCTGTGATGAGAAAATAGAAATTCCCAATGGAACAGAGACTGAATTGACAGACGGATGAGCTATGGATACGACACTTGCTGTGGCCAGGTTGGTGCTATGAGGATTATCCTTGTCTTGTCCCAAAGGACCTTCTGGACCATCCTGGAGATTAGCTGAATCAGTGGGTCTGCAAAGAGTAGATCGATATTCCAGTCTAGTTCAGAAATAGCCAAGAGCTGATATGTAGCTGCTCAGATGCATAGAACAGAGCTCTGACCTTTCTGTTGCCTTCTGAGGCACATAGGTTGATCACTGGCCTAGCCCAACCATGATTCCTTGACTCAAGGAGCACTTGTGAAGTTACAACACTCTGAGGCAGTCTTCCCGGATGTTAGGTCACCTAGAGATGGGCATTGCGATATCCTGCCCACCATCAAATCTGGAGAGCCTCCTGGCTGAGGGTGTAAAAGCCTATACCTCACTGCTTGTTTATGTAGAACATGGCCAAATGGTATATCAAACTGTCCCCACACATCCTAGTATGATCCCAGCCCTCATTCTCCCTGCATTCCCCACCTCTCTTTCTCTCTCTCTCAAACACACACACACACACACACACACTGTTGGATTTGTGGACCCTTAAGCCGACTTAGACAGATGATTACGCACTGTGGAGGTACACAGTGGATGTCGAAGCCAGGAGGCAGCACAAGCAGGAAACTAGGAGGATCTTCACCACTGGAGATCCGAGGTCCCCCCAAGAGGAGCCCGTGAGGACCCGGGCTGCTTGAACTTACGAGCAGTCACCTGCAAGTCGGTTTCTTGATGAAGGAGAAGTAGAGCTGGAGCCAGGAGGCCAACTGGAATTTCACCACTGGAAGCCCGCAGTCCCCCCGAGAGGAGCTCATGAGGACCCGAGCTGCTTGGACTTAGGCGAGACCTCCTGGATGAGTGCCGAAGTCAGGAACCAGTAGATGAAAGCTGGAGTCAGAAGTCTGTGGACAAAAGCAGGGGTCAGAAGCCAGTGGATGGAAGCCGAAGTCAGAAGCCAGTGGACGAAAGCCGGGGTCAGAAGCCAGTGGATAGAAGCCGAAGTCAGGAACAGCAACTAGCAACTCTTAACCAGAGTAAACCTCGTTGCAAGCCCAGGAGTGCAGTTGGTGCAGGGTTAAAATACCCTGGGAGCGTCTGACATCCCTCCTGGGAGGTGCTGTGTATTCCTGCACTGGCCCCTTTAAGACTCGGGTCCCCGCGCACGCACCTAGGGGGCGGGGCCAGCCCAGATGTCGGTGGCGTCTCCCTCGCAGAGGGAACGCTGCGAAGAAACTTTACCAGCCTGACTAGGCCTCAGGAACGCCACAGCAGCCACCAGATGTCCCAGGGTAGGTGGAGGGCCGGCCCGCGGACCTCCGCGGGTCGGGCCCATAACACACACATGCACACCCTTCCTAAGACAGGAGGAGAAGATGTGTGGCACTTCTTACTTCTGGCCACCAAAATAAGCTCTGATATTTAACCAGAAAAATAAGTCTTTTTGCAGTGATTTTCCACCAGTTTTTTGTTGTTATAATAAAAACTGATATATTCCCATAAAAACTGGTTAAATATCTGTTCCATATGCTCTATGCAGTGAGACTTAAGGACCTATATATGTATGCCCAGGAGGAGGGGAAGGAAAGAAAAGACATGATAAACAGGAATTTGAAAATCCATGCGTCCGTTTGCCTGGGGTAAGCGGTTTTTCACTTCTGGTAGGCAGAGTTGAGCAGAGCTACGAAAAGACCGTTTCTTTGGCTACAATCAGGGAGCAGCACAAGAGGAGGCAATGACCAGCACCAGGACCACAGGGAGAAGGGCTGCACAGGGTTAAGTGAGGGAAGGGGGCAGAAAGGATAGGGGAGGAGAATGAAAGGGCTGCACAGGGGAAGAAGAGGCGTGCAGTACAGGTCAATGAAAGAGGCAGAGGCTGAAATGATAAAACGAAAAAAGCATTGCACTTCCAAGTGTAACCCCCCCCCCCCCCAGGGAACAGGGTCACCTTCCCAGCCCTGATGAGCACTGGAGCGCTCCCACAGATGTATGTTGTGGGGGGGAATACGAGTTCTGTGGATGGAGCGCAGGCAGGAATACTCCTGCAGGGGCCTCTGAAAGGCTTTCACTGTTCACAAAAATAAAATAAATAACTAACAGTCCACTCCAGAGAAAATGTGTTCCAAACCAGAACAACGTTCACTAAAATAATGGCACAGCTTCAGAAAACACAAAACAGATGTCCCAAAAATACAACAGTCAGGAAAAAGGATAAAACAACTTACAGTTCTTACAGAAAATTTCCAGATCAAAGAATGCACACACAATCATTATTCAACTTAAGTCTTCTCACTCACTATTAGCACTACACCTCCTCCCACAGGCTTTCTGTCATTTAGCCAGAAAAGAAATATACAGAATTTGTCCTGATATTGCCCAAATTGGCAGGCTGGCCCAAGACAAACCTTCTAGGTGGCTAGAAGTTCCCAAGTAAACCTTTACCACTTGCAGAAGAATTCTTCCTCTTCCAGGGAGCCAAAACTGGCTAGGACACAGCTCCTTTCTGTTCTTACTGGCTCCCAGCGCACACAAAACCACTCACTAGTCTAAATCTTTCTGGTCCCATGTTATAATGCCTCCCTGTGCTTCCTGAAAAGCACTTTTATATCACCTCCCAATCCATCCCTTTTGGGGGATGGACCCTCCTACACATCACTCCCTAACTCCTACCTCCATGGACCTCCCATTCCTGGGAAGTGCCTCACTGTAAATTATAGCTCTATATGTGATGATTCGTGAGCAGTTCTTGCCTCCCACCAGCAGGGGCTCTCAGTAGGCCATGTGTACTAGCTGCCTAGTCCTCCAGGCTCTATGGCTTGAGATTCTGCTGGCAACCATGTTGTTCCTGCGCTGCCTCTTTTATAAGCCAACCTCACACCTTGCTCAGTGCCAGTGCTTGATCCTTGTTATGCTCCCAGCCTTGGTCTCATGTCTGTCTTGATTCTTGTGCTTTCTGACTCTGATCCTCGGCCCTAACTTACGGCTTTACATTGGTTCTACTATCAGTCACATATTCCGAGACTTGTTTTTGCTTAGTTTGTTTCTTGTAGGCCTTCCTGTTGTTCCTAGTTTGCTCCTGTGTTTCTGTCTGGTTTTAGTTTTGTTCTGTGTTTCCTGGTCTTGTTTTTTTTTTTTTTAAGTGGGCGTCTTCCTGAATCCTGTCCCTTCAGTGGCCCTGCCCTGCTCCTGTGGGCACCTTCAAGTCCCCAGGTGTGTATCTGTGTGTCCCTTCTGTCCAAACCCTGCCAGTCTCCAGCATCCTGAGGGCTCAACCCAAGAGGAAGGCAACCAGTACAGGCAGAAAATATCCTGTTCCTATCTTATTACAGCCTGTCTCATCTGGGTCCATCCCTTCTCTGTTACAATTTTTTATTTTTGCAAAGATGAAATGTGGTCGGTTTTGTGATTTGTAAGGCCTAGTAGAGCTGATTTCATCCATGTTGGTTAGAAAAAGGATTTTGCAATGCTGCCTTCATATGACTGAGATTGGGTTCACCTCTCCAAACCCCTTATACTGAATTAAGATACATTTTATATTTTGTTGGCTGGTCAGCTTTCTCTGTGATTTGTAATATTTTTTATTTATTTAATTATTCATGTATTCAGGTGCATTTTAATATTCTGTCTTTTGTCAAAGCTGGTCTCAAGGCAGATTACAATACGTTTAAAGGGGAAGTGGATAATTTTTTAAAGAAATATTTGTTGTGCACAATTTTTGCAAAATTTTTCTTTTTACATGTATTTTTGGACACTTCAAGATTCTTATTATTTCTTTAAAAAAAAAAAGTTTGACATGCATGATATGATCATAACAAATGGCATGGCTTGAACAGTAATGTGACTGCATGCTGTAATATATGATCTTGCACAATTCTCTGTACTAATTGTGTATGTTAGATTGTCACATCATGAGCAACCTATGGCTGGATGGAGGACGGATTACAGTCTGGGCTACAGTTTTCTCTTGTACACTTTTATTATATACAATCGAATGGTAAGTAGAAAGCAGTTTGCCTTAGCAATGCGTCTTACCAAACCATATCAACCAAACAGTATCTACATGGAGCTGTGTTCCCCTCATCTTCCCAGGGCCTGTCCTGCTCTCTTCTGAGCCTATGCTTTATTCCTCCTCAGAGGAGACACCCTGCACCCAGAATGCCCTGTGTTAAAGTGGACCGGGCCCAAGGAGCTGGGAGCAGTCTTTTAAGGTGTTCTGAGGGGTTCTACAATGCACTCTGCCACATGGATATTTTAGGGTTTGTTCTGTTTTTGGGGACACTAAAATGGTATCAGGATTCAATAAGGCATGCAACCACCAGTACAGAATATCCATCCCAGGGATAACAGTACGGCAGAGCCAGAGACCAAGGATGATCTCTATATGGAAACACTTAGGGGAAAATGGGTTCAGTCTGTTTTTTTCAAAGTGTCTTAAAAGAGTTCTTTCAACTTGGCTGACAGAAGTCAGCTACTTTGAAATATTCTGCTCCATCTCTGTGGATCTGCAGATCTAAATTACAGCTCTAGGCTCCCCTGAAAGAGAAAATAACAGAAAATTGGAGCCTGGCACATATCAAAATAACAACTCTTCTGTCTCCAGTGGTGCTCCAACATCCCACTGAGTCTGTAAGAGCATTGTGTGCGCCTGCTGCTGCTTTCTGATCCGCTTAGGGGAGTGGAAACAGTCAGTGGGTCTCAAACTGGGGAGGATCAAACCACCACAGGTGGGGGGTGCAGAATGGATTTTTGATTTGACGTAATCTAAATTATACTGCACTGAAAAGTAAATTTTAAAATATTTTTAACCTTTTGGGGGAGGGATGGGAGGTAAAACGTATTAAAAGAAGAAAAAGGGGAGGTCTGAGAAACATTGAGTTAGAGGAGAGTGTCTCATTCCATGCAGGGGCTATTTAAAAATGCATTCTCCTTAAGTGGATGCATAGTGCTATAATAGAGTGCTACAAAGGGGTAGGCGAGGACCAGCTGAAATGTCCATTTTTGTGGCCCTGGCAGTTTCTTCCTGCTCTATCGAAAATCTCTGCCAGGCCTACAGCACCAAGAGTTTTCATTTCCAACTATGCGGGGTTTCCCCTCATTTTTAACCCCTTCCATCCAGCGCAGCCATCGGTACGGGGCCAGAGATCACCGCAATCATGCACGATGAGTCTGACCACTAGGTGTTGCAGTTATTTGTCACCGCCAACGGAGGCAACAGACTCCAAGCTAAGATGAGCAGAACTGAGGCTGTCATGAACTCTTCTTTTTTTTTCTTTTGGCCTGTCTGTTTCCTTCTGCTTCGTTGGGCCTCCAGTTCAACAGAAACCAGCGCCGGGAACTTTCATTCGCTAACTACCTGTGGATTTTCCCCCCTATTTTATATTGTACCGCTCCCCCCACCCATGCTCTAATCTGGTCACCGGTGCTTCCTCTGGTGCCCTGTAATCATGGACCCTGAATCCAGCCATAGGTGTCACGCTTAAGCAATTACCATGACTCCTTCCCATCCTCTCCTACAACCCAGAAAGTGTGAACGCTGCCTCTGCAGCACCCCCAGCCTCAGCTGAGAGTGGATGATCCAACTCAAGGACTGAACTGGGAACACTCCGCATGACAGTGCCACCCATGAGCTCTTTATTCTCATATCTTATCATTAATAGAACACCACATGCTTCTTGCTTCTTGGCAGTCACTTTATCCTACTGAATGCCACCATTATTGCTGTGCAGGCCTACCAAATATGCAGCTGGCTCTTCTTATGAATTTTTAGCTTTCCTAAAGCTGAATGGCATGCTTGTTGTAACCAGTATTTCAGTAAGATCTCAACATGCTAGTTATGATAACCCAGTTCTGCAATGAGGCAGATATAATATTGCTTATAAAACAAGTCAGAAAATCCAAGAGACAAGCCCTCTCTCATTTAACAGCACACATGTCAGTTACTTAGTTATACTACTTCTGGAGACAGTGAGAGTTACTACAGAACTGCACCATTTTCCTTGTCAGTGGTAACTCATAACTGATGCTCTCAAGGTTACAAAACAGTGGAACAAGGCAGTGGGCAAGAGTCAGAGGAACTGCAGCGTTCACAGGCTGAGACATAATCAACAGAAACAATGAGGCAATAAAACCTATACACAAATCATTAGCTGAGATCTCATTTGGAATATTGTGTCCAATAAGCCTTCCGAGATGAGACCTAAATATATACATCCTACAGGAAAGGAGAGTGAAGGGGATATGACAGAGGCATTCAAATACCTCAAAGTTATAAATAATGTACAAGAATAAAGAATCCTTTGGTGGAAAAGAAGCTCTAAGACCAGTGATCATGATATCAGGCTAAAAGAGAGTAAAGAGTAAGGAAATACTGAGAACAGCCTGCCAGGGAATTAGAGGCAAAAACAGTCTCAGAATGTAAGGGAGCATGGGAGAGGCACAGAGGAGCCGTAGTTGTAAGGGGTGAATGTGAAGCTGCACTTCAAGTGGAGTCTGCAGACTAGACAGGACTTTTTTCCTTATGTTACGTTTTGATGGCCCATGGAATGGGTCCATGAACCGCTACACTCACCCCAACCCGGTGGGCCTCTCCACCCCGACACCGCCAAAGAAGAAATGCCATGGAGCACAGCATGCCACACCTGGTCACCACCACCCTGCTCAGTCTCCTCCGGGCCCTCCCTTAGGTATGCATGCGAGGTACGCTAAAATATTTAAAGGGCCCGTGACGGGGAAGGCTTGCAGCGCCCTGGGATGATGCTGAATGCCGATGCATATTTGAGGACTCCTGACCCACAGTTCCTTGCTTCAGCAAGAGGTCTCCTGTCATGCTTTGCTCGTCAGGGCATGTTTCCTTGTCCTTTCGTTCTTGTCTGGCTCCATGTCCTTGTGTTCCTTTCTCCAGTTCTATTTCTGTCTCCTGCCCTGTTCCTGCCTTGCCCCCTCCTTGCGTTTGTCCATTTTGTCTTGTTCTTTCTTGGCTTAATTTCCTGGATTCTGACCTTGGCTCTGGACTCTGACCATTCTCGTTTGCCTTCCAGGCCTGATCCTTGCTTTGAACCTGACCTTGTCTTGTATGCTGCCAGCCTTGCTCATCCACTGGTTCTCACTGTCTGCTGCCTGCCCTGATTTCTGGCCCACCTTCTGGTTCTCCTGGTCTGCTGCCTGCTCTGACTTCAGTCTGGCCTTGGACTCTTGTTCTAGCCACTGCCTTAGCGATCCACCTAAGACCTGCCGGCC
This sequence comes from Rhinatrema bivittatum, assembly GCF_901001135.1. Taxonomy (NCBI): domain Eukaryota; kingdom Metazoa; phylum Chordata; class Amphibia; order Gymnophiona; family Rhinatrematidae; genus Rhinatrema; species Rhinatrema bivittatum. The sequence continues at coordinate 71,067,120 of NC_042617.1, read as the reverse complement.
ACCAGAACCCAAGGCTCAACCTGCAGGGAAGGTGGCTAGCATAGGCGAAGCTCCAGTCTGTCCCGTCACAGGGCGTGCCTGCCTGCTGATGGAGTGGACCTAGCAGGCTTCCCGTTAGGTTGCACCAACCACTCCTCAGCATCAAGGGTCCACCATTCGGATCCGTTACACTTTATCTGCTTTCATAGTCTATGGAGGTAATTTTCAAAGGATTTTCACAGGTAAATCTGAATTTTATGTGCATAAATGGGCTTTTGAAAATTGCTATTTTTAGGCACTTATCTCCTTTGAAAATTCATTCCATAAGGCTGAATTTTCAAAAGGTTTTACACATCCAATTGGACTTTTGAAAATTACTATGATTAGGGCCTGATTTTCAAAAACATTTACAAGCTTAAAACTGGATTTTACATGTGTAAATGCACATTACCTGTATAAGTGGGCTTTTGAAAATTACCAAATTATATGCCATTGAATTGTCAATAGATTTTACATGTGTAAATGCACTTTACCCACATAGATGGCTTTTGAAAATTGCTATGATAGTATATTACATTTATACTTGTAACTGATTTGAAAATTACCCCAATATGCTTTTACACCAGTAACTCATTTGAAAATTCACTCCTATGTTTTTTATGATCCAACAGAGATGAAGAGTAGCAAAAAATACTTACAATGTTTCATTCACTTAGGAGCACATTTTCAAAGGGGGTTCCACATGTAAAATGCAAAGGATAGGGGATGTGTGAGGCTTAGTGCTGTGGCGTAGTTGTCACAGCCTCGATGGCGAGCCCCCGAGGCCTACGCTGGCAGTTGGCGAATGTGCTCTGTAACGGGACAGTCTGAAGCTTCACCTTTACCAGCTGCCTCCTTCGCAGGTTTAGCCCTTGGATTCTTGCAGCCAGCAGGACTCAGGCGTGTCCTTAGGGCAGAGATGGTAGAGATGTGAATCGGAACCGGTTCTGATTCCTGTTCCGATTCACATCGTTAATTTTTTTTTGTGCGGCCTGATCGCGGTTTTGTTTATCAGCTGCGCCCGAGCCGATAAACAAAAAAACCCACCCGATCCTTTAAAACTAATCCCTTAGCTTCGCCCACCCTCCCAAACCCCTCCAAAACTTTTTACAAGTACCTGGTGGTTCAGTGGGAGTCCCAGGAGCCATCTTTAAAAATGGCGCGGGCCATCCAATGCTCCTACCATGTGACAGGGGCCGGCCAATGGCACGGATACCCTGTCACATGGTAAGAGCAAAGGGCCATCGGTGCCATTTTGATTAATGGCAGCGGACGGCCCGAGAGCGGGAGATCGCTCCCGGGACTCCCACTGCACCACCAGGTACTTGTAAAATGTTTTGGGGGGGTTTGGGAGGGTGGGCGAAGCTAAGGGATCAGTTTTAAAGGGTCAGGGTGGGTTTAGGGATTGTTTTGGTGTGCCGTTTTTCCCGCCCTCCCCCAAAACGATAAGAGAACCCCACAAACAATTTCGTGGGGTTTTCCTATCGGTTTCGGGGAGCCCTCGATTTCTGACGATTTTGAAAATATCGTATGATATTTTCAATCGTCAGAAGCACGATTCACATCCCTAAGAGATGGTACTTAGAGCCCAGAGACACACCAGAGAAAGAGTAGACAGCAGGCTTATGAGAGACAGAGAAAGGTCAAAGTCAGGGCAGGCAGCGGGCAAGAATAATCAGGTCCAGACAAGGCAGTCAGGTCCAGGCAGCAGGCAAATGTAGTCGGGTCTAGGCAAGAGGTCAAGATCCAGGTGGCAGACAAATGGGGGTCAGGTCCAAGCAAGAAGCAACAAGCCGAGGGTGTACATAGACACCCAGAAGACACTAGATGAGAGAACAAGGAAGACAAGGCTGGACTGGAAGGCAAGGCAGGACAAGGCTGGACTAGAAGACAAGGCAAGACGAAGCTGAGAATGCAGGAATGGTGTAGCAACACACTCTGCTAGGTAGGAGACCTGTTGCTGAGGCGAGAAGGGGAAGTCTGGGAAGCCCTTATATAGGAAAATGTGGGAGGAAGGTTCTGGAAGCCAAATTTAGGCTCTTAGGAAAAAAAACTGAAACTCAGAACCTCCAAGGTAGCCTTCTCTGAAATGCTCCCTGTTCCACGTGCAGGTCCCCAGAGGCAGGCAGAGCTCCAGAGTCTCAATGCATGGATGAGACGACGGTGCAAGAAAGAGGGATTCAGTTTTGTAAGGAACTGAGGAACTTTTTGGGTAAAGGGGAGTCTTTTCCAAAGGGAGAGACTCCACCTTAACCAGGCTGTTGGCACTAGCATTTAAAAAGGAGATAGAGCAGCAGACAGTCACTCAGCAGCACATGGTTCGGAGGGAGGTATCTTTGAAGGATAATAATGAAGCATTAGAGTTAGGGCATCCCAACAGAGAGGTTCTAATAATAAGAAAAGTAGTCCATGAGCCTATAAGTAAAAAATCACCTGAGCTAAAAGATTCTAAATTATCCCATATAACTGAAAAGCAGAATGTTAATACAAACAAAAAACACACTTTGAAATGTTTTATGCTAATGCCAGAAATCTGAGAAGTAAGGTGAGAGAGTTAGAGTATATAGCAGTGAATGATGACATAGACTTAATTGGCATCTCAGAGACAGGGTGGAAGGAGGATAACCCATGGGATAGTACTATGCCGGGGTTCAAATTATATTGCAATGATAGAGAGGAGCAACTTGGTGGCAGGGTTGCGCTTTATGTCTGGGATGGCATAGAGCCCAACAGGATAAAGATCCTGCAAGAGTCTAAAAGCACAACTGAATCTTTATGGGTAGAAATTCATTGTGTGTTGGGAAAGAGTATAGTGATAGGAGTATAGTGAGAGGCCAGTGAAATGCTAAGAGAAATTAGGGAAGCTAAGGGGGTCATTTATCAAAGTGCTATATGGCGTTTTCACATGCAAAAAACGCCTTTAACGCATGCAAAAACGCCATAACGCATAGTGCGACGCAAATTAGAAAAAGGGGAAAAGTTTGGGGCGTGATTTGTGGCCAAGTGGGCTGGCTTCATAATTGCGAAGCCATATCGCACGGCTTTAACACGTATTTTAACTACACCTTTTTCATTTGTATAAAACACAGCCAGCATGGATTAACCCAAGGGAAGTCTTGCCTCACAAATCTCCTACATTTTTATGAAGGGGTGAATAAACATGTGGACAAAAGTGAAACGGCAGATATGGTGTATTTGGATTTTCAGAAGGCATTTGACAAAGTCCCTCATGAGAGGCTTTTAAGAAAACTAAGATGTCATGGGATAGGAGGCGATGTCCTTCTGTGGATTGCAAACTGGCTAAAAGACAGGAAACAATTCAGAGTGGCAATGTTGAAGAATCATCTAGTTTAGGAGTGTCCACTTTCTTAGAAGAATCAATTGATATAATTAATAACAGAACGACACTCTTTGTTTCTTTTTTATTAGAACAAGATAAAGATTAGGTGTTTAAAAACTTTTTTTAGGAACAAAGATGCTTTGTTTTGTGGCCAGAAAATTCAAATGTTTCCTGATGTCTCCAGATCCACACAGGCTCGTCGGAGACATTTCTTATCCCTGAAGAGTAAAACTTTGGCTATTGGTGCCACTTTTTACTGAAATTTCCCTGTTATTGTTTTATTACTTTTCAGGCAAAAAAAATCTATATTTTCTGATCAATTACATTTGGAGACATTTTTATTAGATAAGACCAGTATAAATGAGAATCCAGTTTAGTTAATCAAGAATTAAGACTAGTAGAAGTTTGTTAACTCCTCTCTCCTAGTATTTTAGTTGCTTTAGTCTATATGCATATGTCAATAGATATTTATCTATGTATGTATATGCATGTATTTGTTTTCCTTTCTCCCCCATGATTATTGGGTTAAGTATTTCCATTTGAAAAAATTGTGTATTTTGTTTTCTTATACTGCAGTGCTTGCTTTCCTTTGTTTTATAATGTTTATATATTTAAAAATTCAATAAAGAAAAAACTAATTAAAAAAAAGACAGGAACAGAGAGTAGGATTAAATGATCTGTTTTCACAGTGGAAAAAGGTAAACAGTGGAGTGCCTCAGGGATCTGTACTTGGACCGGTGCTTTTTAATATATTTATAAATGATCTGGAAAGGGGCACGACTAGTGAGGTGCTTAAATTTGCGGATGACACAAAATTATGCAGAGTAGTTAAATCTCAGGCAGATTGTGATAAATTGCAGGAGGACCTCTTGAGACTGGAAGATTGGGAATCCAAGTGGCAGATGAAATTTAATGTGGAAAATTGCAAGGTGATGCATATAGGGAAAAATAACCCTTGCTGTAGTTACACGATGTTAGGTTCCACATTACGAGTTACCACCCAGGAAAGAGATCTAGGCGTCATAGTGGATAATACACTGAAATCATCGGCTCAGTGCACTGTGGCAGTCAAAAATGCAAACAGAATGAATTATTAGGAAGGGAATGGCGAATAAAAGGATGGATGTCAGAATGCCTCTGTATTGCTCCTTGGTGAGACCGCACCTTGAATACTGTGTGTAGTTCAAGTTACCACATTTCAAAAAAAATATAATTGCACTGGAGAAAGTACAGAGAAGGGTAACCAAAATGATAAATGGAATAGAACGTCTCCCCTAACAGGAAAGGCTAAAGATGTTAGGGCTGTTCAGCTTGGAGAAGAGACGGCTGAGAGGGGATATGATAGAGGACTATAAAATAATGAAAGGACTTGAACAGGTAAATATAAATTGGTTATTTATTCTTTTGGATAATACAAGGACTAAGGGGCACTCCATGAAGTTAGCAAGTAGCTCATTTAAAACAAATCAGAGAAAATTCTTTTTCACTCAGCGCATAGTTAAGCTCTGGAATTCAATGCCAGAAGATGTGGTTATGGCAGTTAGTATAGCTGGGTTTAAAAAGGTTTTGATAAGTTCCTAGAGCAGAAGTCTATAAACTGCTATTAATCAATAAGGAATAGTAGCTTGGGATATATTTATTTAATGTTTGGATACTTGCCAGGTACTTGTGACTTGGATTGGCCATTGTTGGACACAGGATTATGTGCTTGATGGACCCTTGGTCTGACCCAGTATGGCATATCTTATCTTCTTATCATCTTAAGAAAAGAAACATTTTTTTATATCAAGAGAAAAATGTGTTGATTAAATATAAGCTAGGAAAACTAGTCCCCAAGCTGTTGCTTTTAAATACGCTTAAGTCTACATAATTTCTACAGCAGGATCTTTTAGTTCAGTCTAGTACAAATCTTAAAACAAAAAATAATTATCCCAACTCCAAAAATGTCTGGAGTCTTTGTCCTTTGCTGTTTCAGGTTTTATATTTATATATAAATTTAAAGTAAAACCCTATCTTCCAAGTTTGTGCCATCCCTGTGACTTGATAAATACCAACAATATTGTTTAAATTGGGAATTTATTTATAGATAATGTCTAGGAACCTTATCCTTTCCATCCTACACAGTATATACTTGTATTTTGCATCTCTTTCAGATATTATTGCCCTGCCAATAACAGAAATGTGATTGAAAACATTTTCTTTCACTCCAAACTTATCATCTCCATTTAAACCTATTTATCTGTTCACTATGCGTCCTTTTCCTTTCCCTGTTTAATCATTTCAGCATCATTTGCTGAGAGCTGCAAGATCTCACCCCCAGCACATTTTTCTATCATATCCAGCTTTTCATGACCGTAGGGTGCTATGAAATATTCACAGACGCAGAAGAAAGATTACTGCCAGGAGTTAGGCCTGCTAGTGAAAGAATGCATCCAAAACCAACAACAAAGCAAACAAGAACATAAAAATGCACAGTTCTCCCCAGCAGAAGCACAAAAGCACGGAACTAAATTATTGGATTTGTAATTCTGAAGAACTAAATGCTAGCCTAGAAGATTTCTTGGGCAAGATGAGTCCTTCCACAGAGTCCTAGGAAGCACTCTTACCAGTTCAAAAAGAAGAGCTAACAGCACTGAGGGTCAAATGCTCTGGAAGAACATGGAGCGTAATAGTGGGTCAAAAAATCAGGGTTTATTAAGGATGACAAAATAAACCCTCCAACAAAATGTAACTAATGTGAAATCCTGATTGTACACAAGAGCCATTATTTCATTCAACTAGCTTAATGTATTTGTTTAGTAGCTATTGAGAGCTCTGCTACCTTCATAAAGTCAGTGCAGAGTGAGCTAAGAACAAAGCTGGCTGAATACTGAAACAAACCGTAGGTTAGATTATAACATCAGTTATAATCTAACCTACAAGGATAGTTTTCAAAGAGACGTAAAGTACAAGGATAGTACAAGGTGATGCGTACAGCAGAGAGGAGAGAAAAAGTTGTGAAAGCCACACAAACAGCAGAATTTACTGCTATAAGATGACTCTCTAGGTCATTTATCATTTCGTGTTAGGGCTTTGTCGTGTGTGATAACGCCATAACGCGCGTGATAACGTCGTAATGCACACGATAACACAGTAACACACACGATAAATAACACAACGCAAAATGTGCATGCAAATTTAAAACTGAGTATTCGAGTGGGAGATGTTTGGGCGAAGTAAATGGAAATAAGGGTCTGCTAGCGCAGAGTGTGATAAATTAACGCATACTATCACAGGATTTAACGCCGAAAATAACTTCTTCTTTTTTGTAGTACGGTAAAAAAAAATATTTTTCACACTCCTGCAGCTAATATCGTGGATCGGAACCGGAATCGGTTACGATTCCAGGTTCGGGGACTATCGGGAAATTTTTTGCGTGCGGTCCGATCGTTTTGTTGTTTTTTTATCGGCTGCGCCCGAGCCGATAAACAAAAAACCCACCCCAACCCTTTAAAACACATCCTTTAGCTTCCCTCACCCTCCCGACCCCCCCAAAAAAACTTTTTAAAAGTACCTGGTGGTCCAGTGGGGGTCCCGGGAGCGATCTCCTGCTCTCGGGCCGTCGGCTGCCACTAATCAAAATGGCGCCGATGGCCCTTTGCCCTTACCATGTGACAGGGGCTAGCCAATGGCACCGATAGCCCCTGTCACAAGGTAAGGGCAAAGGGCCATCGGCGCCATTTTGATTAGTGGCAGCCGACGGCCCGAGAGCAGGAGATCACTCCCGGGACCCCCTCTGGACCACCAGGTACTTTAAAAAAGTTTTATTGGGGGGTCAGGAAGGTGGGAGAAGCTAAAGGATGTGTTTTAAAGGGTTGGGCGGGTTTAGGGATTGTTTTTGTGTGCCATTTTTCCCACCCTCCCCCAAAACGATAAGAGAACCCCACGAACAATTTCTTGGGATTTTCCTATCGGTTTCGGGGAGCCCTCAATTTCTGACGAGTTTGAAAATATCGTAAGATATTTTCAATCATCAGAAAAACGATTCACATCCCTAATCACAGGTATTATTGCAGCTTGCGCGACCTCCCCCAGATCCCCCATTTGTTCCCACACGAGCCAAACGACACCACGCTGAGTGACAGCCAGCTTTGCCAAAACCTTATACAATGCTACTTTTCCTGATGGCCCTCACCTATCACATCCCCTTCCAGGGAAGGGAGGAGAGTAGACTGTTAGCTGCTGCTCTCCTTGCTATCATATTTCTTTCTGTCGCTGCTTCTCTTACTGGGTCACTGTGTAACAGAAAATACGTATGCCTAAGCAGGATTCATCATGACAATGGAGCCATACAGTGTACTGGAAAAACAGTTCTGAAATTAAAAATGACATAAAATACATGTGGCTGTCATAATGTGTTCTACCTCATAGTGACACTAAAAGAGGCATGTGTGGCACATGAGTCTGTGAACGACTGCCAACACAGTATTCATAGGTTGGCCTAGCTAGCACCGTGTGTCTTGTGGGCCCTCCCCAATGGACCCCATCCTAGTGCTCACATGTGGATGAGGTGGTGCCACAAGTGAGATGCCACCCCAGCTGGTCCTCGAGCATGGAGAGCTAAAACTCTAGAAATGGCAAATAGCTCTGAAGCTTAAAGGCACATCCTAAAGGTACAGGTAGACAGTTAAAGGTTTCAATGACAGAATTCCCATTTTACTGCCTCATTCTGTAACTAGGAAATGTGTGCATGTGAAGTTATACACCTGTACTGGGTCGGCGTACTTTCACATAGGCATGCCAAGACACAGCTGACACCACTGCATTACCAGTTTCACAGCCACTCTGACTAGGTTTTCCAACTGGATCCAGATTTCCAGGATATGTTGAACCAATCCTGGTCTTACTCCCATGCATGCAGGTATTGATAGTCTTGGTTTTGCTTGGAAAAGCTATAGGGAAATCAGATGAAATCCCTGCATGTAATGTGTTCCAAATCAGGACAGGATTTACCTGTCCTGAAAATTGGAAGCAGTTGGCAACCCTATTGCTGACATCCGATTACTCTAGTAGCATACCTTACTGTACAGCCTTGGATAAAGCACCTGTGCTTCCTGGTGCTATTCCCACAATGTTTACAGGTCCTTCCAAGGTAGCATACATCTTAGTGGTTGCATGCACCCCGACACACATGGCCCATACTACACCTACCTATGCTATTTGTAAATGGTAGGTGAGGGCCTTGGCCATTGTGATGTCATGTAGGTTCGGTTAGCATGTCAGCAAGCCTACACCGGGATGCATGTCCGGCTCTGTGAAGACAGGATTGGGAATCAGATGGGGCCCTGCATTCATTTGCAATTTTCTATGAGCTCGGAGATGTCACCATCACATATAGTTTCTAATGACTCTAAGAGCACACACATCTATCCTGAGCAAAGGTTGATGTCATAGAAGCCAATGGTTAGGTGTGATTGAACCTCCTGCCTTCAAATCAGCCATCACAACTAGCCTTACAGAGATCTTGAAATGTCAGGGTCCTGCAAGGCCCTTGGCAGTTATGGCTCACTGATAGTCATGTGGTGCAGCTGTATGTATGTTAGAGATGTGCAGCTGACACCCTGTTCCAACTATCATTATCGGCCTACCGCGGTTTGGACCGATTTTTTTTTCAGCTGTCCCGATCCAAAAAAAAAACAAAAAACCCACCCCAACCCTTCAGATTGAATTAATTACAATCCCCCACCCTCCCGACCCCCACAAAATTTGCCTAAAGTCCCTGGAGGTCCAGCGGGGTCCCGGGAGCAATCTCCCACTCTCGGGCTGTCGGCTGCCAGTAAACAAAATGGCACCGGTGGCCCTTTGCCCTTACCATGTGACAGGGGCTATCGGTGCCATTGGCCGGCCCCTGTCACATGGTAGGAGCAATGGATAGCCAGCGCCATCTTAAAAAATGGCGTGGGCCAGCCATTGCAAGAATTACAAGTATTACAAGTATTATATAGATCCCCAAGCCATGCTAGTACAGGGGTGCCAGCCAGTCTGTGGAAGTCTGCCTGGTCCCAAGCAACAGCAGCACTCTAGGCCTCTGCTGTTGGCCTGTGGACATTCTCGACATGACAATACTCCTTCACTCCTCCTCCCTAGTTGTCACTTAGCAGCTGACACCCTGTTCCAACTATCAGCAAGCAGATGTCATATTTGGTTTAGTGTGAAAGGTACAAATGCTTGGGTACAGAGAGCCTTTGAATCGTGACACAAGTGAGGGGGCCGAAGATCAAGTATTGTGTGCTGATGACTCTAACTTCTCCTTAACACCACACAAGCTCTACATGTACACAATATTCTGTGTTGGGTAGCTAGCTACTATCCATCTCACATACAGGCCCATGTAAGCAGGATTTAGCTAAGAGTATGCAGTGTGAAGAAGGCAACAAGAGGCAATACTGAAGGTGCCCAGTAATACCTTCTGTAACTCTTGCTGTCTTCCTTAGGAGCATACACTGAGCATTCAGTTGTATGGCCTAGCCCATATGGTTTTGCCTGCTAGAAAAGTGGCCAGTTGGAATATGCAAGGGCATTCTAGCATGCAAGGTCAGGTAGAGGGCCAACCTGATACCTAGTGAACCGTTAACACAAAAAACACACAATGAAAGGAGCCAAGCAGGAAGTGTATTTTTCAAACCAGTGACCACTTTATTAGCTAAGACATGTAGTCCACTGTTTGAAATAAAGTCAGTCTTAGGTAATCACATTCTGCAAAGACAAGACAGCAAATAGCACAAAACATTGTACATTACATGAACAGCACATTCTGTGTAGACCTGTATATACATTGTTTGAAATGGCATCATTACATATACAGGCTTAGCATCTTATCCTTTTGGCACAATGAAACAATTAACTACCTGATGATTTTGTTTTCTTAGGGGTTTTTTGGGTTTTTTTTTTGTGAAAAATCATTTTTCGGGCTAGTGCGTGCTAACAACAATTCAGGTCGTTGGAGGGCCCACCAAAAAGTCCAGCACCATATTAAGACTCCACAATGGAATTGGTAAGCTCAAAGGAGGCCTAAGGTGCTTCACTCCCTGCAAAAAACAGGCCACATCAGGATGAGATGAAAAGGAAACACCATTTGCCAGGCCTCTGAAACAGGCAAGAGCTGCAACCTGCACCTTCAAGGAATTAAGGGCCAAGCCTTTGACAATCCATCCTGCAAAACATCCAGAATCAGAGGAATCTTAACTGAACGAGGAGGAACACCCCGCTCCTCACACCAGGCCTCAAAAACTCTCCAAACTCGCACATAAGCGAAGGAAGTGGAGAACTTGCAAGCGTGGACTAAAATGGCAATCACCACAGAGGAATAACCACGCTTTAACAAGCGAGTCCTCTCAAAGGCCAAACTGTAAGACAGAATCGAGTCAGATCCTCATGATGAACCAGTGTCTGCTTCATGTGTGGCAGAAGATGAAGGGAGGCCTCCACCAGGAGTCATCACAAATCCGCAAACCATGGGTGCCTGGGCCAGTCTGGTGTTATGGTTATTGATGTTTGAGTGGATCCTTGGATACTGTGACAACTGACCACGCCCATGGGGGGGCAGTCCCGTGAGGGACCACAGTGTCAGGCTAGACTCTGGACACACAAACACAGATTTGAATCTTTTATTAAACAGTTTTGGAAACCACCAGAGGTGGCAGTAGTGAGTAGTAAATGTTGAACCCAGCTGGGCAGGTGTCCCATAGAACACTGGAACAGCGAATTCTCTGCTAGGCTGTGCTGTAGTGGAAAGAGACAGAGTTATGAGTACACAATGAGAAGCATTCAGAGTCCCAGGTAGAATTAGGAGAAGCTGCAAGACAGGGAGGGCAGGCCCTCGAGGAGCAAGAACCTGATCCCTTAGAGCAGAGAGACTCAGTTGTATTGTACTCACGTAGCAGTAACAGAGATTCCACTAGACCAGAGGTCTGGCACCGGAACAGAGGGCAGGCCCTTGAGGAGCGAGTACCTGATTCCAGTGAAGCAGTATTGTGGAATAGATGGTAGTTGTACTCACAGATGGAAAGTGTTAGTGAAGTCTTCCAAGCAGAAAGGTTTGAAGATGCAGGCAGCGACTCAGGGAACATGGGCCCTCGAGGAGCGAGTACCCGTTTCCTGATAGCACCTGAAAGAAGCAGAAAAGGCCCCCGAGGAGCGGGTACCCTGTTAGCAACCCCAAAGGGTGTAAGAGTTCCAGATAGCCTGGATTGGCAGAGCAGCTTCAGTACGAAGAGCAAATCCCATCCATAAGATTACCGTTGCTAACTCGATGAGCTAGCAAATACTGTAGGCTTAAAGATCCGGGCAGCGTGACGTCATATCAGGGGGATGCCCCTGAGGTTCGTGCCAACGTGTAAATAAAGATGAGGGCAGCGTGCGCATGCGCGCCCTAAGATACCTTGGAGGAGCATGGCGGGAGGCAGCACCAAAGCCGGTCCAGGGACGCCAGAGAGGATGGCAAACAGATGCTGCGGCAGCCAGTAGTCCGAGGTGAGCGGGAGGAGCCGCAAGTAGTGAGAGGTAGGCAGGGCGAAGCCGTCGAAGACCAACGGTCACAACATCTGACTCCACCAGGAGTACTAGCCCCCTGTGGTCTTCGATCTTGCGAATTATCCTACCCAGCAAGGGCCATGGAGGAAAGACATAAAGCAATCTGTCTTCTATCCAGACCTGTACGAGAGCATCTATTCTCAGGGACCACGTATCTCTCCTATGACTATAGAAGTGAGAAACCTTTGCATTTTGAGAAGTCACTAGCAGGTCTAGGAACAGAAGGCCCCAGCGATCCACAATCAGCTGAAATGCCTCGGCTGTCAACACCCATTCTCCTGGGTCCAAACTCTCCCTCCTGAGGAAGTCCACTCTTACATTGTCTTTTCCTGTAGTGTGAGAGACCAAGATCATCTGCAGATGACCTTCTGCCCATTCCATCAGCTGGTCTATTTCCTGCAACACTTGCTGGCTCTTGGTTCCTCCCTGGCGATTGATATAGGCTACTGTTGTTGCATTGTCCGATATCACATGTACCGTTTGATTCCATAGCCTGTGGCTGAACTGCAAGCATGTCAGCCATACCGCCCGGGCTCCAGGCGATTGATGTTCCAATGGGACTCTTTGGCATTTCAGCACCTCTGGGCCGTTAACTCCAGACAGGGAGCCCCCCCCCCCCCCCCAACCATGGAGACTCGCATCTGTTGTGAATACCAACCAGGCCAGAGAGGACAAGGGAACTCCCTTTCTCAGTTGATCTTCCTGCAACCACCAATGGAGGCGGGAGCAGATTTCCATCAGCAAGTGGAGCCGAACCGCATAATTCTGAGACTGCGAGTTCCAACAAGATAGCAGAGAGTGCTGAAGAGGCTGCATGTGCGCCCTTGCCCACGGCACCACTTCCAGGGTAGCTGCCATCAAACCAAGTACCTGAAGGTAGGACAACACTGTTGGGCATATGGTGTTTATCAACTGATGTACTTGAGACATCAATCTCTGAATCCAAACTTCTGATAGGAAAACTCTATCCTCTCCCATGTCAAACCAGACCCCAGATACTCCAACGACTGGGATGGTTAAAGATTGCTCTTGGTCAGGTTCACCACCCAACCGAGCACCGCAATAAGGAGATCACCTTGTATGTCACCAGATGGCTCTCTTCCTGAGACTTGGCTCAGATTAGCCAATCATCCAAATTCGGGTGCACCAGGATTCCTTCTTTTTGCAAGGCTCCGCTACCATCACCATAATTTTGAAAAATGTTCTGGGAGCGATGGCTAGACCTTCTTCTCCTTTCAAAAAGCTCAAAGCAATCCCCATAGGGAGATGCGCATCCACCATCTGCTGGAGATGGAGAATACTGGCAGGCTGGGGTCACTGCAGAGTATTATATACTGTGACGTCAGCTTGCTCCATCTGCTTCTGCTAGCAGGGAAGCATAAACCCACTGGTCCTGAATCTATCTGTCTACATGCTAGGAAATCATGATTATAAGAAATAACAAAGAAAGTGAAAGTGGCACCCCCAATAATTACAGTACAGCTCTAATGTTGGAGCTGACAGCAGCCCTGCTAAGTGATGGCTAGGAAAAGGCCCCAGACAGTCCATGCTGAAAGCATGCACTCAAGGGGACAGCTTAAGGGCAAAGACAGCAGAGTTCAAGTGAAGGCCCTAGACAATCCATGTTGAAAGAGTGTACTCAAGGGGACAGCCTAAGGGCCAAGGCAGTAGAGTTCAAGTGAAGGCCCCAGACAGTCCATGTTGAAAGAGTGCACTCAAGGGGACAGCCTAAGAGCCAAGGCAGCAGAGTTCAGCAAGAAGGATGCAGGACTAGGACCAAAGAGTGCAGCATGGAGGCAGGAGGTCTAGGAGAAGACACAGCAGCATAGAGGCAACAGCAGCAGCATGAACTGAGATGAGAAGAGACACCAGAATCTGGAGCAGGAGATGAGACATGATGAGAAGAGGCAGCAGCTGGACCACATCTGGAGGCCGCATCAAGGAGGATAGAATACGGGCAGAGCATTGAGGAGAGCTTTACAGTTACGCTGCTGGACCAAAATAGCTGACAGTAGACCATCCCTTCTGCGTGCTGGCACAAGAACTCTGTAGTGAGGACGGGCCCAGCAGGCTTCTTCCATCTAGCCAGCACAGGAATTTTGTAGTGAGGACGGGCACAGCAGGCTTCTTCTCTCTAGCCGGCACAGGTACTCAGTAGTAAGGACGGGCCCAGAAGGCTCTTCCATCTAGCTGGCATGGGTACTCTATAGAGGGGCCTGCCCAGGATTATTGGTACAACTATTCTTATTTGGCATTCAATGCCACCACCTTTGGTCCTTTATGGCCCCTTGCCACAACATGGTTTGCCACTGGGGGAGGGCATGTCTTTTGGGGGCCTACCCCTCAGGCGTCTGATAGCCAGGGACTGCTGCGGAGGGTAAACTCCAGTAATACTGGGAAACACTTGGATGGCTGCTCAGGCATCCTTTGCAGGACCTGCATCAGCACATTTGTCATGCTATTATTTACTGCGGGCAGCGCCGTAACATTCTGAGTGTTTGCGGCAGTCTGATCTCGCAGGATCTGGTTCTTCCTGTAGACAGCCCTCCTGAGGCATACTAGCTCTGCTAGTATGTGTCAGAGGTGTACCCCATGCCTCCTTTACAGCTGGTCCAGCTGATCGTGCATGGACTCTGTTGGTGGCGGGGATGTTGTTGGTGCTGGTGCCGGGCCTGATGCTGGTGCTGTGATGGTGGTGTGGAGTGCAGGACTTTGGGCCTCCAAATGTAGCATCATGGGGCTTCAGGCTGCTCCTGCCGAGGCCGTGGTACTTCAGGCTGGCGCTGTGGTGTGCTCGCTCGAGGTTGTGAGGAATCTGTTGGCTCCCAGTGTAGGCTAGGTTCATCCATGAAGCCAGAGAGGTTGAGGAACCCATTGAGTGGGCTGGGTGAACCCAGAGGTTGCAGCATCTGCATTGGCTCCTGAGCCTGTGGCTGCTGCTGCTGCTCCTCCTCCTCGCTCATCTGGGTCTGGGCTTCCATCAGGAAGGCCCTGTGCAAAAGGATGCTGTGCTGCTGGTCCCTGGAGCTTGCTGGCTGGTCCCTGGAGCTTCCTGGCTGAGACCAGCATCTTTGTAGGCGAGAGCTGTGGAAAAAAACATAAGACATAAGTATCAATGGCAGCAAGTATCCTTTGTTCATTTGGCATCAAAGGTACACACCCTTTGCAGTCTGCTCATTTATAAGTGAAGTGAACTTACCGGCTGTAGCTTACGTGGTGTCCAGTCGCTCAGCCATGCCCTCGAAGACACCAAGTCCTAGCCTTTGCACGAGGTGCTCCTCCATTGGGGTGAGGACAATGGAACAAGGGGCACCTCCTCTTGTCTGCCATATATATTTATTTCTGGCCGCCACCTTCGCTTTCAACTGCACCTTGATGTCTTGGTATCTGTGGCCCACTTGCTTCCTACTTCACTGGACTCCGCTGTGCCTGAAGATGCCCTGGGCTATGTTGCGCCAGATCTGGCGCTTGGATGCCTTTGAGGTCTTGGCTGCCTGGTTGCCAAACAGCATGGTATAATGCTCCAGGTCCCCTGCAATGACCATCTCATTATCCTACACACTGAACTTGATAGCCATGAGTTAAGGGCATCCTACTGCCTGTCAGAAGGGGGTGCCATTTCCAAATCTGGAGAGGTGTCCTCCCTTTCCTCACTCTCTCTCCCACTCCCCTTTCCCCTCCCTTCCTCCCTACTCCTGCCCCTACCCTGCCAACTTCCTTCCCCTCTGCCCTCTGCCCTCTCTCTCTATCCCTAGCCTGATGTCCTCCTCCCTCCGTCCTCACCTGCCTATCTCCTTCCCCCACCCATCTCCTCCTATCCCTTCCCTCCTCCCTATATCTACTTCTATCCCTGTCTCTAATCCTCCTCCTCCTCCTAGCACTCCTGCCCTCGACCTCCCGCCTCCTCTCCTCATACCTCTCCTCTCCTCTCTCCCCACGCCTCTCACACTTCATCCTCCTCACTCCTCCTCACCACAAACACCACTCATCCACACTCCTCCGCCAACACCACACCTCCACAACACCACTCCTCCATTCATACCACTCCTCCTCATTCCTCCACCAACACCACTCCTCCACTCACACAACTCCTCCTCACTCTTCTACTCCTCCACCACTTCTCTTCCACTACCACAAGGTAGACAGACAAACAAACTAGACTAACAAACAAAAACTTTCACTCCAACAAAGAAGACAAAAGACCAAGGTAAAGGGAAACAGATGCAACAGAAGACCAGACAATGCACTCAGGTAATTGATTCAGAAAAAGCTCCTGCTGCCACTAAACCACTCACGAACTCTTCTCCCCTCTCTCTCCCATGCCTGACATACCCTTAAAGAGGCAGCTGCAGTAAGTCAGGATATATTAACTGAAAAAATAATGCACAATGCGCTAATTTATGCTAGCCATGTAAAATAATGCGGCACGCACAGAAGCAACACACCATGTACTGACGCAGCGCACTGCATGTTATTTATCTATGCGATGCGAGAGCCTGCAAATTAGCCTAATCATACCCCTTTTTTTATTGTGGGCTTTATTTTCGCTATATTTATAGATTTTTGATGAAGCTAGATCTATGTCTGAAAAACAGTGTCGCTATTAATTTAATTTGTGTTTGTTCCAACATTTTGATCATTTTAATTTTGGGTGTCTTATATTCCTGGGTAATTTTGAAGTTTCCTGTTAGTATCCTGCTCATAAGGTCTTTGATGCAATGGTCTGGCCTAGGAAAATGTTCCACTACCAGAATATCACTTTGTTCTTCTCCAGGATGTATTATCTTATATCTGTGGAGGTTTGTTCTTGCCTTTCACTTCTTTCAGCAGTGTAACATCCCTCTTCATTTTTTCTACATTGAATAATACAGTATATGCTATATGAATAGTACAGCATGAACATGACCACTTTATGCTGAATATCTTTCGCCTCTGAGCAACTGCAATGTTCTGTGATATGTGCTGGTATCTACCTTATAAATGGGCTCTGACCGACGGCCCGCAAATGCGCAGTAGAGAGCAGCTCTACCGCGCATGCGCGGGCGAGCACGTCGGTCAGAGCCAAGCGTGCCCGAAAAAAAATGGCGCTGGGGCCGCAGTAGCGGTGGCGGTGAGAAGCAGGAGCGGCGGCGGCGAGAAGCAGGAGTTGGAGGAGCAGTAGCGGTGGCAGCGACGATGAGCAGTAGCGGCGCCGCGCGCGCGTGCGGGAGGGCCCCCCCCCCCGGAGATCTTCCGTCTGCCGGTTGTGGATGATCTGAAAGGGGAGGGGATTGAGAGAGGGGGAGTGACTGAGGAGAGGGAGGAGAGAGTGAGGGGAAGGGGAGGGGGAAGGGGAGGAGAGAGAGTGGGGGAGGGGAGGGGAGGAGAGAGAGTGGGGGGGAGGGGGAGGGGAAGGGGGGAGGGGAGAGAGTGGGGGGGAGGGGGGAGAGGGAGGAAGGGGGGAAGAGGGAGGGGGACTAGAGGGAGGAGGGAGAATGAGGGGGAGGGAGGGAGACTAGAGGGAGGGAGAATGAGGGGGAGGGAGTGAGAAGGAAATGGACCGAAAAATTTTTTTTTAAATGTAGCCCGTTGTTACGGGCTTAATGGCTAGTAATTTATAATAGGGGTGTGTTTTATTATTTATTTATTTATAGGCCACTTAAACCTAGGCCCTAAGTGGCATACAATTCGACATTCATAATTCTAAGAAAAATAAATACATACAGATATCACAAAATACAAAAATCAGTTATTCTAAACCTGGATAATTGCAATAGGCTTCTGCTGGTAAGAGAGAAAAGGCCAATTTAAGTAAAAGACTTGGCCATTTCCTTAAAGGTTTTATGACGGTCCATCAAGCGAAGCACAAAGTGTTCCACAGTACCGGAGCAGCAACCGAGAAACCCGTTCCCTGTTGTTTACTAATCTTGCCTGCCTTACAGAGGGAATGTCCAACAAGCACAATATTTTACTGGGATTATAAATTCAAGTAGAGCATTGATGCATAAAAATGCGTCAATGGCCAGTAACTTATCTACTGATACAACTGTTTTATATTTAACTCTCCACTGCAGAGCATGAAGTACAGGAGTAATAGGGCTTCTAATGCTATCACAAGAGATAACATGGGCAGCCACATTCTGGAGCAACTGGAGCATTTTGGTGGCTATTAATGGAGCCCTCAAATATATGACATTGCAATAGTCAAATATTGGAAAAATCAAGCCATGTACAACTGAAGGAAATGCATCTGGAAGTAGCAAAGGCTTGATATAATGTAACAAGCATAATTTGTAGAATCCAGATTTGAGTGTGGATTTAATTTGAGGGATCACTGTCAATTTAGAATCAACAATGACTTCCAGACTTCTTGCATGGGGAAAGATCTTGATCTTAGTATCACCCAATTTAACAATAGGGAGAATTTAAAAAGTTGCCCTGCTTCGAATTACAATGATCTTGGTCTTAGATAAATTAAGTGCTAGTTTGTATTGGGATAATCAGCGTTTAATAATATCCAGGCATAGCAAAATTGAGACAGTTGTATCAACCCAAGACTTTTCAACTGAGATGTAAAATTGTATATCGTCTGCATATAGAGTATAGACGGAAGCCCCCACAAAGGCCAGTTAGCAACGTGCAAATAGGTGCTAAATAGATATTAAACAAAAGGGTGGAAAAACCTGACCCTTGGGGGACTCCCACCTGCATAAGAAACCAAGCTGAAGAGATCTCACTAGCAACTACTCATTGAGGTCCAAGTCTGACTTGATACATGACTTTGCACTGATACATGACTTTGCATTTGGTTAATGAAAAATACTGATGTATAGGCCTTATGGTTTTATGGCTCACTATTTTCCTGTATTTTGTGTGGTGTTTTTAGAGTGTGTATGTGTATTTTAGGACACATTTCCAAAATTGTTTAAAAACGTTGTGATAATAAAAACTGTGCACTTTTCTCTTATATATGTGTGATTTACAAGTCTGACTTGAACCATTTTAAAACCAAAATTCCCCCCAAAATGTAGTATTAGTGAAAAAAAAAAACATTCCTATGTCCTGCCCCCCAACCCCTCCCTTTTGTTTCAAAATAGCCCCCCACCAGGCTGCCAGCCCCCACCTCATCCACCCTAGCCCACCCTCCGAACCCCCTCCAAATTTAGCAAAAACATACTGGTGGTCTAGTGGGAGGGCAGGAGCAACCCCTCTGCTCTTGGAACCAGCAGCCACCATTTTAAAAATGGTGCTGACCCTTTGCCGCTATCATGTAACAGAGGCTACCCAATAGCAGTGGTAGCCCCTGTTCCTTGATAGGGGCACATGGTGGATAGCACCATATTTGAAAATGGTGGCTGCCAGATTCGGGAACAGCCCGAATCTGGCAGCCAGGATAATTTTTGTAAGTCTGGGGGGGTCAGGAGGGTTGGGCCAGGATGGGTGATGTGGGAGCTGACAGATCAGCGGGGTGTTATTATTTTTAAAAAAGGGAGGAGTTGGGGACAGGACTTGGGAATGATGGTTTATTCGCTAATACTATCTTTTGGGGGGAAGTTTGGTTGCCTCCCGCGACAGCAGGGGCTGAAGCAGGGGTCTCCACAGACCCCTGGATTCTGACACTGGATTTTTTTTTTTTTTTTTTGTCGTAGAAAATAGTGTGTGTTAAAAAAAATCATAAAATTAAAAAAAAAACTTTCTAACAAAACAACATGAGAAATTAAATGACAATTTTTGCTGTGGACACCCCTAGTTTATAACATGTCATCCTGCCATTTTCTTGTTTTTTAATTTATATTTGAAGCTAGTTTCACACCAGTTTATGCTTCAGATTATGTAGCTGTCAGAAAGCTAGAACCAGAAGGGCAAGAAAAATTTCCTTCAATGATTCATGCTCCAGTAGCTCTGGGGTATTTTGAGGTCAATATTCAAAGCTATTTAGAAGAATAACATGCAAGTTATCCATCTAAATTGCAAGTTTTGAATATTCCTCTTTCTTAGCTGGTTAGGTCATTATCCGGGTACAATTTAGCTGAATAAGAAAGACGCGAGTTGGGGATGTTCCAGGGTGGGGCTGAGTTAGCTGAATAACTTACATGGCTAATGTTGATATTTGGATCTAGCCAGATAAGTTATTCAACTATCTCAAGATGTGCCTGAGAGCAGGTCTAAAGTTATCTGGGAACATATTTCCGGATAACTTTGGCTTTAACCGGCTTTCAATGTCCAATGAATTACCCCTAGCAATGGCAGAAGTACCAGGCTCAGGTTGCGGTAGGCTGCTGCCACAATTCAGGCTGGAGACCTTTGTGAGGGTTAGAGCTGGACTAGGGAAGTGAGGGGGCAAGCGAAAGAGTCTAAAAAAGGGCAAACAATAGAGGGGACAATGGACACCCCTGTTTCGTTTCCCGCTCCACCTCAAAGAAATCTGAATTCCCCCATTAACCCGTATAGCCGCTTTTGGGTGATGATATAAAGCATTTACCCAGGTCAAGAAGGAAGAACCCACACTAAACCAGTTTAAAACAAGTATGGCCAGTGCACTCTGTGAAATCCTTTCTCAGCATCTGCCGCCAACAGTACAGCAGGTGTTTTCCGCTTTTGAACCCACCATATTGTGTTTAGGACTCTAGGTACATTATCAGCCTCTAGCCTGCCTGGCACAAAACCCAATTGATCTCCATGAATAAGAACAGGAGCCACCATACCCAACCTTCGGGCCAAAATCATAGCTAGGATCTTGAGATCAAGGTTGGTTAGGGAGATGGGTCTGTACAATCCATATAATGTAGGGTTGCGTTCCCCTTTTGCGATCACAGTAATGCCAGCAACATTTGAATCCACTCTCCCGAAGAAAGTCGAACATCACCGTGAGACGTTTAACATGGGCCTGCTCACAAGCTTTATAAAATCTAGCCATGTACCTGTCTAGACATGGGGCCTTCCCCACTTTAAGTTTTAGAGGTCACCTCCAAAACCTATTCCTCCCAAATCTTAGCATTTAGGTGAATCCTGGCCTCCTCTGGCAGACATGGAAAAGACATCCCCTGAAGGTAGTTTTCTATAGATTCCTCCTTGATGGTGGGATCTGAGGAATAGAGTTCTGCATAGACCTGAGCAAATTTGAGTACTATCATACAAGAAATCATCTTCTGTATTCTTAATTTTAAGAATCTAATGAACCAAATATAGATCTTTTAGGCACCTAGCCAACATCCTGCTTGCTTTATTTCCAAATTCAAAGAATTTCTGGTTTGTCCGCTCCAAAGTGTAAACTAACTCAGCAAGGTCTAGAGCTCTCAATTCCTGTCTGGCCACTTCTAGAAGGGAGGGGGTGTGACCCTGACCACATATCTTATGCTTAATTTCAAATTTCCCAATCCGAATCATCAGTTGGACCCTGGTCAATTCCCTCTTCCTTTTTAAATAAGAGGCTCGCACTATCAGTTTCCCCCTAATAACTGCTTTTAGCTCATCCCATATTGCTGTGGGACTTACATCCTCCATCTCATTCAAGGTTAAATACTCGTCAATATCTGTAATAAGGCTGGCAGTAAAGGTCTTATCTGCAACTAAGTCTTCATTAAGCCTCCAAAAAGACTGCCTCAATGGTTCTCTGCCCACCATCAAATCTACC
Organism: Rhinatrema bivittatum; assembly: GCF_901001135.1. Lineage (NCBI taxonomy): Eukaryota > Metazoa > Chordata > Amphibia > Gymnophiona > Rhinatrematidae > Rhinatrema > Rhinatrema bivittatum. The sequence continues at coordinate 71,045,578 of NC_042617.1, read as the reverse complement.
CATACAGGGACATGGTCAGACCAAGTGATGCTACCTATTCCTGCAGTCACAACTTTGCCCGCCATCCATTTATCTACTAAAAAATAGTCAATTCTGGAGTAAGATTTATGGGGCTGAGAGTAAAAAGTATAGTCCCTTACTGAAGAATTTCTAAGGTGCCACACATCAATCAAACCCCAGGTATCCATCAGTACCTTCATCCTCTGCCACTGCGCCCTTGAAGCACAGTGTCCCCCACTGGAATTATCCAAAAAAGGGTAGCGGGTCATGTTAAAGTCACCTCCCATGATGATATGCCCTTCCTCCCACCCAGATAACATGGTAGAAAGTGTATCAAGATAAGCTTCTTGACCAGTGCGTGGGGCGTAAACATTGACCAAAGTGAATAATTCCCCATGTATCATAACTTTTAAAAGCAGAAATCGATACCCCCTCCCCCCAACCCAGTCTCTAATTACTGCTCCGACATCCACTATTAAATTATTAGCAAATAAGATACCCACTCTGCCGTATTTGCACTCCTTAGAGGCCACAGCGAAGTATTGGGTAGGGAATTTCCTAGGGCACAGTGACGAGCCTTGAGATGAGTTTCCTAGCAGAAAATGATATTGGCTCTCACAACCTCCACTTCTTTGAACAATAATTTATGCTTCCTAGCAGTTTTCAGGCCCTTCACATTCAGAGATTCTATACTGAGCACCTCCATCCTAATTCCTTCTTCCAAGCAAGCTCCCGCCTGAGAACACACAGAGCATCAGAAGTTGCCAGCCATGCTTACCAACAACCAAACTCCCACCCAGCCCCCCTCCTTCACACAGCAACAATCCACTCAACATACCCCATCCCTTGTTCCATCCCTCCCCATTCCCCATCCCCCCAAACATGCCAGCACTCCACACTGAGTGCTTCCTCCCGTCAGAGGAATGATTTCATCCAGACAAGAGAGTTATCAACCCAGCTCCACTGCGCAGCTTCGCAAACATGCAGACGCCAAGCACAAATTGTCTAAGAACTCAGAGAGGTACAAAACCATCGCCCGGCCCCCCCCCCCCCCCCAACAGACAAAAAAGTAGACAAAGTTCCAGCTGTCAAACAGGAACCAGCAGGTTGTCCCATCACATATTCGCCATTCCCAATGACGAAGGTTTATCCGATTGTTGCTGTAGTCTATAGCCTGAACTTGGAACTCTCTGCCAGTGAGCCTGCTCATCCTTCCTCTTATGCTGAGACATGGTGAGGGCAGCCGGGGTCTCCTCCATCTCAGTGACACCCTCAGCTCATAGAAAGTCTAGCACCGCGGCAACAGTCTGCATCTTGGTGAACTTGCCCAGTACAGAAAATTGTAATCCAAAGGGAAAAAGCCAGCGATATTTATTTAATCCCAGATTTTCACAGGGTTGAAATGACTCCACAAAACTCCCTGCTCTTCTTAATAGTAGTCGCTGACAGGTCCTGGAAGACGTCAACCTTCTGGCCATGCCACACAACTTGCTCCACTCTTCTGGCTATCCGAGCCACTTTTTCTTTCATAGCAAAATTGTGAAAGCAGGCCACTAGATCCCTCGGGAGATTACCCCGTGGACTACCAATGGCTCTATGTGTTCTGTCCAATTTAATCTCAGTGTCAGGTACAACCCCCTCTTCAGTTTTCTATATGGAAATGCAGATGCTGTTCACTGTTTTACAAATATTAGCAAATTCCTGTACCCCATGAAAGTGTAAACTGGCCCTTTTGAGACCTGTTTTCAAGGTCCTCTAGTTTGTCCTCCAGGGCCTGAATGGAAGTCGCCAAAATCTGCCCCTCCTTTGGTGAGTGGCAAGATCTGATGTCTGATCATCCAGCCTCGATTCCACCTCCTCCACGTGGTAGCTCAGCGCCGCGACATCCACTTTGACTTCTGCAACCAGTACTCCGACTTCAGAGCGAAGCATTGCCATGTCCTGCTGCACCTTGGCGAACCAGCGGCAAAATTCAGCAAGGGTAGGCATCCCGCTGTTTTCCTCCTTCCGATCGCCCTCCTCTGCATCGCGGGCCGTGGCTGTCTCCATACTCCATACCCTCCAGACCCACCACACATAGTACCTCTCTGCCGGAGAAGGGAAAACTGCTTAAGATCTGGCATTTTTTTTGTTTCCCGTCATCGCTGAAGGTTCCATGAAGGTAAACCCGCTGAGACACAAAACCCGAAGATCAAGGGGTGTCACGATTGCATCTGATAGCAAAGTGGAATGCAGGAGCCTCAGGAGCAAGCGTCCATTGTGTGGGTGACATCACTTCCTTTCACAATATTTTCTTTTTAAACTCTGCAGCTCAGCACTTAACTGGCTATACTCTACGGAATATAGATGGTTTAAGTTAAAATTATCCAGCTAACTGTAGCTGGATAACTTTAGATCTAACTGGCTGTATTAAAAAGTATCCAGTTAGGTTTAAAGCTCCCTGGCTACGGTAAGTTGGATAACTTTAAGCAGGGATATTGAGTGGGACATTTATCATACTGAATATCCCAGATAACTTTAGCCAAATAGGTTATCTGTTTTCCGGATATCTGAATATTGGCCTCTTTATAATTTGTCTTCATTTTTCTAGCTCTGAGTTGTATGGTACAATGAAACTAATGCACTAAAGTGTGCTAAGAATTCTGGAGGAGTTACCACACATTACAAAATGCAATTTAGCATGCACAATCTAGTTACATGCATTAATTGCGCTTTTAACACTTGTCAGTTAGCTCACAAGAGTTTTAATGCAAAATCCTATGCTGAAGTAATGAGATACAAAACTATGTAAAACAGCTCATTACCTGTTAGTGAACAGAAAAATAACATGTGTTAAAATGCACAAACATGAACACACACCTGTTAATGCAGGAAGGTGTAGATAAGTTTTTAGAATAATGTCCATGCTGTGGTAACTCTAGCACTAGTAAGTTAACACAATACTCATTTGTCTGTCATTAACATGGGCTATTAATGCAAGCTAGTTAACATGCATTAATGGCCAATGTTAACACACTTTCATATACTGGCCCCTATAAGAGGAACCCGCTGCATGCTTTTCCTCTGTTTGTACCGCAGCAGCTTTGCTCTGAGTGTTTTATGTGATGCTGCAGCTTTCCTGGAGATTACTTTAGGGTTCTAGCCTTGTTTGAAGGATTCAGCTAGAGATCACCAGTGCTGTTATATTCCAGGCGGATCACAGAGCTCCCAGGCAATATGCTTATTAAGTGTTCATTCACTGAAAGAGGCACGGATTGCTAGGACTCACTTTTAGCTATTTTGTCTCTTCATTATGGAAGAAGCTTCCAATAGAAGTTCATTGCTCTCCACCATACTTTGAAGTCCTCGGTCTTCACCCAATCTTATGGACCTTTGTCCTGTCTTAATTGCTATTTGATATTTATAATTGTTAGGCTATATTGTTTTTTGCCAAGCCTTTTATGATTGTGAGTTTATAATTGCTATGTTAAAGTACAATGTTCTATTTTATGATTTCTTTGATTGCATTGATTATTATTGCTTGGTTATTTTTTCCTGTTATTATATTTGTTTACTTTAAGTTGTTCATTAATGCCTTGAACATTAGTGAAAATGATGAGTAATACTTAATTAATAAATACCTTGATGTGTTTATTCCTATCTTTTGGGTCCAAGCATCAGCATATATGTCCAATAGAGATTTATGGTTTTAAGAAATATGTATGCATTTGAGAGTGTGATAAAACAACATGTACTTGCTGGGCAGACTGGATGATCTTTTTTGGTCTTTCTCTGCCGTTATTTATTATGTTACTATTTGCATAATCCATTCCCTAAAAGCACGTTTTTCCACAGTGTATAAATAGGACTCACTAGGGGGAATCATGAGGGGCTGAGAGAAAGAAGAGGCAGCAAAAGTGCTCACTTGTTCTCTGCGTGGTCTTCAGCTTCTTCATTTTCCACACAGACATAGTGGGCCTGTTACTTGGTTCTCTACTAAAGCTGTTTGTGGGAAAATTCCACCTTTTCTCCCAAAAGGGAAGAAAGCTCAAGCCAGTCCCAGAGTTTGTCTCTAAAGGGATCAGGACTTGACAAAATTTTCAAGAACAAGGATTTCTAGTAGAACTCCGTACCTTGCTGGCTACGTTCTGTTTTGTGAAAAATAAATCAACGAGGGCAACCTACAGGGGTTATCCAACCAAAGCAAAGAAGAGAAGTACCAGGCCAGAGGGGCTGCAGCATTATAAGTAAAAGGGGGAGTCTGTTATAGCAAACAGAGGATCCCGCATATTTATTTGGGGGAAACATTTGAAGGCAAAGCATACCAAAGGGACACAGAGAACATTTATTTTGGATGTTGTTATGCGTTTTTACACTGGACAGTTTCTATAATTTTGAAGAACTATTTTTCTCACTGTATCTACATTAACGGCCGGATTTTAAATGTCCTGCGCACGTAAATCCGTCCGAATTTACGCACGCAGGGCCCTTGCGCGCCTCTTTTGCATAGGCCGCCGGCGGCACGCACAGAGCCCCGGGACGCGAGTAAGTCCCGGGGCTTCATAAAAGGGGCATGTCGGGGGCGTTCTGAAAATGACGCGGCGTTTCGGGGGCGTGATGCGGCGTTTCGGGGGCGGGCCCGAGGGCGTGGTGCCAGCCCGGGGGCTTGGTCAAGGCCTCTGGACCAGCCCCCGGGTCGGGTGATGGCGCGCTAGCAGCCCGCTGTTGCGCGTAGATTTACGTCTGCTTTCAGCAGGCGTAAATCTGCCAACAAAGGTAAGGGGGGGTTTAGATGGGGCCGGGGGGGTGGGTTAGGTAGGGGAAGGGAGGGGAAGGTGGGGGGAGGGCGATTTCGGAGCGGCCTCGGAGGGAACAGGCAGCGCACGCTGGGCTCGGCGCGCGCAGGTTGCACAAATGTGCACCCCCTTGTGCGTGCCAACCCCGGATTTTATAAGATACACGCGGCTACGCGCTTATCTTATAAAATGCAGCGTACTTTTGTTCGCGCCTGGTGCACGAACAAAAGTACGCGCTCGCGCAAAATTATAAAATCTACCCCTAATTTTTTTGCATTGGTTAGCTATTATTTGGATTGGAACAACAAATCAGTATGTGCAGAGCATTATTTAAGTAACCGTCACGGATCCTCTTGCACCTATAAAACTTAGCTTTCCCTTTATCTGGTAGAATCATCAGGACTAAGGTGAGTTTGGCTGGCCTCAGCAGCCCCTTTATCTCTGGAAGAGCTGAGAGAAGGGGGTTACAAAGTCCTGACAAAATCTAGACAGGTCACCCTAACCTAAGTTGATGTTTACTGTTGCAATAGGAACTAGTAATGCCTTAAGGCAAGGGTGAGCAGCTCCAGTCCTTGAGGACCACTGACCGGTCAGGTTTTCAGGATATCCCTTAATGAATATGCCTGAAAGAGAGATGTACATGCACTCTGCCTAGCTTGTAGGCAAATGTATTTCATGTATATTCAATAGGGTTCTCCTGAAAACCTGCCCGATCGGTGGCCCTTGGGAACTATAGTTACCCACCCCTGTCTTAGGGCATGAAGGAAAAGATGTGAGTGAAAAGAAAGGTAACATTCAGTTAGTAAAAAGGGAAAAAAACAAGGAAATAGCAGGAAGTAAGGTATACACAAACAGATAATACAGACTAAAAACTCCTGTAACTGGTCTGAATTAGTCAAGGAAGGTAAAGCTATTGAACAGAATTATGACTCATTTACATGCATATTAAACGCGATTAGTGTCAAAATAGTCACTGTACCTAGAAAAGCACCACGGTGTCATGCAATTCAAAGAACACAAACACCATTTGGTGGAACCTTTTCATTTGTTTCTACAGCTCTAATTTCAAAGCTACATTATCCCAATATAATGTTGGTCCTGAAATGAAAAGTTACCCAAGCACAAAGCAGCTACCTGGTTTTACACATTCAACAGGCAAGCCCTACAGCTAAAGGTTACCACAGGGAACAGTATTTCTGCTGCTTATGGTGCTGCTTTTTGTATATAATTAAATTAAGTCTATTTTTCAGATTTCTGAAATGGTTATTTTGAAAAATAAAATAATCTGAATATCTTTAGAAGACAAAATGAAAGCAGGCTGCTCAAAGCTACAGAACTGTAGTAAAAGAAATAACTAGAGTAGTATACCTAATTTCTGCATAGTTTAGGTCTCTCATATGAGTACAATCTTGAAAGAAGACTTAATTTGATGCAAATTTTATGCATTCATGTGTTTGATGTAAATAAAAATAACATTGTACCAAATAAATGACTTTTCAATATTGCTCATCAGAAAGTAAATATCTATTGATAAGTTTCATCATGGATGGATACTACAGCAGCAGTGATTTCCTTGTCTTCAATGTCTGGTATCTACATCAGTGATTCTCAAACAGGTACATGAGACTCACCCAGCCAGTCTGGTGTAAAGGATATCCACTCTGCAAATGAATGGGATATATTTGCATTTGCTGTGAGCCTAACTTTCAAACCTAGTCGTGGTACTCATTTTGCATGTGTAAGTGGACATGCAGAGATTTATCCTAGTTTTTTATAAACTGTGCGGTGAGAATTGCACAGTTTATAAAATACCGAGCAGTTGTGCTCTGAAAATAAACACATATGTTTTAGTACAGTCAAATATTAACAATAAAATGAAAGTGCGTACTTTCTTTACCTATTTTAGAAACATACACATATATTTTAGGTATGAAAAAATATAACAGGCACGCATAATAACCCCAATTTTATTTAAAAATCTTATATTCTTCATCTTCCAAGAAAAAATTCCACCTAGTGTGGATTACAAATTATGGGCCGGATTTTAAAAGGGTTACGCGCATAAGGTACGCATAACCCCCCTGCCCGCACCGAGCCTATTTTGCATAGGCTCGGCGGCACACACAAGTCCCGGGACGCTCATAATTCCCGGGGCTTGCAAAAAGGGGTGGTCGGGGGCGTGGCTAGGGGGCATGGCATCGGTTCGGGGGCGTGTTTGAGGGGGTGTGGGCGGTCCGGGGGTGTGGCCGAGTGCCCCGACACAGTGGCCTGTGTCGGGGCCTGCTGCGCCAGAAGACAGCCGGCACGCGTAAGTTACTACTGCCTGGAGGCAGTAGTAACTTTTGGAATAAAGGTAGGGGGGGGTTAGACAGGGCCGGGAGGGTGAGTTAGGGAGGAGAAGGGAGGGGAAGGTGCGGGGGGGGGTGGAAGGAAAGTTCCCTCCGAGGCTGCTCCGATTTCGGAGCGGCCTCAGAGGGAACGGGCAGCGCGCGCAGGGCTCGGAGCGTGCAAGTTGCACAAATGTGCACCCCCTTGCGTGCGCCGACCCCGGATTTTATAAGATACCCTTGGCTAAATACATGTTAGCTAATCATGACTATTTATATGTTCAGTAAGTTTGTTCATTCAAGGATAATCTATTCTTGGTTAGCCAGATCTTAGTCTGCAACATGCAGTCACAGAAAAGCATTTTGGGAAGCTCATCAGATCTGATACAAGAGAGGTAAAGCTGGATACTATTCGCATATATATAAAACTGCATATCTATAGCGCAAAAAAATCTACCTTAATGGTGAGAGGTAAAGATTAAAAAGGGCAGAGGACAGCGCAGAACCCTGTAGAACCCCTGATGTCAAACTATGCCAAGAGAACATTGTGCACCTAATTGGACATGCTGTCTTCTGCCCTGAAAGAAAGATTGACACCAGTTCAACACAACCCCTATAAATCCAATATCAGACAGGCGAGAAACGAGTATACCATGTCGCACAGTATCAAAAGCAGCTGACACATCAAGCTGGCCAAGAATTCCCAACCCACCATGTTCCAAACTACAAACTTTTGTGTCAAATAAGGAATGTAACAACTCTGTATTATGAACTTTAGTAAACAGCATAATTACACAAATATTCATCTAACTGAGACAGAACACTTTTTGTCCCAGAATTTTAGCCAAAATAGGCAAATTGAAAATGGGTTGGCAATTGGAGAAGCAGAAATATTCATATTTTTCTGTATTGGTGTCATGTTTGGCAACTCACGGGATGGCCCCGCAAGCCACTGCACTTACCCTGACACCGCTGACAGGCCCTGTCAGTTGCGTGGCAGGAACGCTGCTACCGCTGTGTCGTCAGCCAGGATCTCCCTAAGGTGCGTGTGCACCCAATGTGCTAGCTCTTAAAGGGGCCATGTCGGGAAAGTCCCTGCAGTGCCTTTTCTTGACATCAACAGCTCCTGTCTATATAAGCCTGGCCTGGACTCTGCCTCAACGCCTCAGCAACAGGTCCCCTGGTGTTCCTTGTGTCCCAGTGTATGTTGCTAGTTCTCTGTCTTGTTCCTTGCTTTATTGAGTCTTGTCCTTGCCTTGTCCATGCCTTGGCCTTGCCTTGTCTGTGCCTTTGTCCTTTTCTTATCCAGTTCTCCTCAACTTGACTTCCTGGATTCTGACCCTGGCTTGAACCTTGACTCTCCATGATCACTGCCTGGACCTGACCTTCTTCTTTGGACCCGACTTTGCCTTGTCTGCTGCCTGCCCTGACCCCAGCCTGGTATCTGTATCTGCTGTCTGCTGCCTGCCTCAACCTTTAGCCTGGTAGCCATATCTGCTGTCTGCTGCCTACCCCAATCTTTGCCCAGATTTGGATTTTCACTCCTGAATAGCCCAATGGACCCACCTAAGACCCTCCGGCTGCCAGAATCCAAGGGCTCAACCTGCGGGAGAGGCGGCTGGTATAAGCAAAGCTCCAGCTGGTCCCAACCGAGGGCTTCTCCACCAGTTGTCAGTGTGGGCCTAGTGGGTGCCACTAGGCAGTGCCAATCACAGCCTAGCACTAAGGATCCATTATTCCTGCGAGCGATATAGATTGCCTAGGCTGGCAGTCTCTCCTTCTGGTGGCTTCTTAGTGATGTCTGTAACTAAAAGATTCATTCAATCGCCTTTTTTATTTAATTTACTTTGGTCCCTACGTCTTCTGTCATCTTTGCAGTACTTTGCTTAACAGCGATATGGCTGCCTTATTGAATTGTATTTCTTGCTTCACAACAATCACCGGGCTCTGCAGTTCCTATTTCTGATACTGCTTAGTTATCCCCCTGAAGAAGGAAGAAGTATTACTTCTGAAACATTCCAATGTCGGGCATTATTTAAACAGCAACGTAAGGCACTACAGATATTTGCTGACCTGGAGCAACAACCGCAAACATAAGTATACTGAGATTTTATTTGCAACATAAATTTTTTTTTCAAACAATAGGACTTTGAGAAACCATGCAAAAACAATGACCATAGACTCTAAAGAGTAGAGCATGTTCACTTGGTTAGAATGACTGATGATTAAACTTTAGCATGAAGATGGGCATTACAATAGCCCAGTATGATGTGCTTCTATTCTAAGACATAATATAAGTGTTTCATACATCATTGTTTGAGTGAGATATTGATATTTGTTGATTGATCTTATTCTTACACTTTTGGGTTCTATTTATAGAGTATAGGCCATGGATACAGCAGTTCTGCCTGCCCTGCAGGCCATTTCCAGTATGGCCTAATGTATACAACAGCAGCAGAATGTCTTGGATCAAGTCACTGGGGTTCTAGACAGACTGGTGACTCATCTGGACATGCTACAAGTTCCATAACCGAGTGCTCCTACTCCAGTAGTTACTCAGCCGGCCTTGCCCCCAGCCTCCAGACTGGCACCACAGCTGCTGCCTCCACCTTGCTTTCACAGGAAACCCTTGGAGTGCAGGGGCTTCCTCAACCAGTGCCATATGCACTTCGACCTACAGGCAATCCTCTTCCCTTCAGACAAGGCAAAGGTGACATACATTTTGTCTCAGCTAGGATGGTTGGCACTGGCCTGGGTCTCAAATGACTCCCTTCTCTTCAACCTAGACCAGTTCCTCAGAGTTCCACCTCATCTTCAATGAGCGTGGTTGCACCACATCCACAGCGACAGAACTTTTCCAGATCTGACAAGGCTCCAGCCTGCTGGGGGTGCATGTGGTTCACTTTCGAACTTTAGTTTCGGAACTCCAATGGGGGAAGGACAGCCTAACTATGATCTTCCACCGGGGCCTCTCAGAATCCATAAAGGAAGAGCTCGCAGGCTGAAACCTTCTGGCCACCTTGGAGGTCCTCATCCCATTTGGCTGGATCTACACTTCCAGGAACAGGCCAAAGAGAGGCGTATCTTGGCACACCATCCACAGGATCTCCAGTCCTTCCTCCTCATCCAGCCCTCCTGGAATTGAAGGGGCCATCACTCTGCACAAAGAGCCTATGCAAATAGGCTGTCTCCAGAAGAGAAGCATAAAAGGAGGCATCTTAATTTGTGCCTGTACTGTGTGTGCTCGGGGCACTTTGCAGCATGCTGTTCTGCCAAGTCAGGAAACACAAAGACCTAGGGTTGGTAGGTGAGGCCACCTTAGGTCATTCCGATTCCTCACTCCAAATCCTAGGTCCAGTGTCTCTCTCTCCTGGAAGAGATCCACATCTACTAGAAGCCTTCCTAGATACAGGGGCAGCTGGGAACCTCATCACAGAAGAACGTGTACATTGCTGTGGGATCCCCACTGAGCCATTGCAAACAGTTCTTACAGTCTCATTAGTCACTGGACAGTTTCTGTTGGGTTGAATCACCCTGCTCACTGCACCTCTGCAGATGCAAATGGGCCTACTTCATCAGTACAAATCCACTTATACACCCTTCTGGGAGCTATTAATAACATCAACTTTGGCCTCCCCTGAATGAGGCAACACCAGCTCCATATTGACTGGGGCACTCTGGAGATCTCCCACTGAGGTTCCACCTGCCAGACACCTTGTCTAGCCCAGGTTCAACCACTGAAACTTCTGGGTCAAGTGACTGCTACTGAAAAGTCCAGCCTATCTTCTCAATACCCAGCCTACACCAACACACTCAGCAAGCAGCAGGCCACCAAGCCTATGACTGTGCCATAGACTTAATCCAGACAAACTCCCACCCAAAGGCCGAGTCTATCTGATATCTGCCCCAGAAAAGGAAGCAATGAAAAAATACATTAAGAAGAACTTGGATAGAGGCTTTATTCACCCTTCATTATTGCCTTCTGTGGCTGGCTTCTTCTCTATTGGGAAGAAGGACGGATCTCTATGCTCCTGTATTGATTACCATGATCTTAACTCTATTACCAAGAAGAATCGCTATCCGCTCCCTTTGATCTCCAAGCTCTTCAACTGCCTACTGGTTGCCCAGATGTTTACTAAATTGGACCTCTGGGGAGCATTCAATTTAATTAGAATTCCTGAAGGTAACAAATGGGAACTGCCTTTATTACCCAAGATGGACACTACAAGTATTTAGTGATGCCTTTGGGTTGTGTAACGTCCCTGCAATATTCCAATTCATGATTAACGAGGTCTTCATGGATCTTCTCTACTCCCATGTAGTAGTCTACCAGGATGACATCCTAGTCTTTTCCAAGTCACTAATGGAACATCGGTGTCAAATCAGGCAGGTCCTCTAAAGGCTCCATGAGCACCACCTCTACGCAAAGCTGGAAAAGTGTGCCTTTGAATAAGAGGAACTTCCCTTTTTAAGATACATTATCTCTTGCCTTGGTCTCAATATGGATTCAAACAAGTTAAAGGCCATCCTGGAGTGGCCCCAACCTGTGGGCCTCAAGGTGCTGCAATGTTTCTTGGGCTTCGCCAATTACTATAGGCAATTTATCCCTAACTACTCCCCTCTGGCAGCACCACTCACAGCCTTGCCTAGGAAAGGATCAGATACCAAAAACTGAATCATAGTTGCCATTCAAGCTTTTGAACAACTCAAAGAGGAATTCACCCAGAACCAGTTCCTACACTTCCCAAATCCGACCAATTCTTTCATCCTTGAGGTAGATGTTTCCACCCTCAGGGTAGATGCTGTCTTCCTGCAGCATAATCACAATGACACACTCATGACCTGTTCCTACTTCTCAAAGAAATTCTACCCAGCAGAGAAAACCTTGGGATGCATCTCTTTTTTTCCTTTATCTAGACTTCCTGCTACGGTGCTACATTATTATAAGATATATTAACATAGTAATGACGGCAGAAAAAGACCAAATGATCCATCCAGTCTGCCCAGCAAGTTTCTTATAGTATTAACTGTCGCTCCATGCAGGTTACCCCCAAGCCTTATGTTCAGGATAGTATTACTATTAGCAACACTTTTATAGGGTGAGCAGCCTTGATAAATGGCACCTAAACTTATGTAAAACTGAATTATCTATTATCTTATTAATGGGGACCCTATCCCAGCCCTCCCCATCAATTTCTGATGTCCACTTGGACAAAAAGTGATCCATATTCACTAACGAGCATTTCAGTTTTTTACAAGGAGCATTAGTACATGGTTTCATATAATATTGTACATTAAACACAAGAAGCGAATGATCATGGACTAAAAGACTGGAAATCTTATTAACCCAGGCCTTACTTCAAATAAAAGGCATAAATATGCCCCTTTTTATGAGTGGAATCACTCATAAAATAATTGAGCAAATTTGGCAGCAAATATGATCGTTAAAAAATCTTGAGAAAAATTTAAGTCTCATCATCAATGTGAATAATAAAATCACCAATCATTAATCTAGAATACCTCAATACTAATGAGGATAAAAAATCCATTAAATGATTCAAATCCTTCACCATATAGCATGGAAGAAAATATACTACACAGAAAACCTAATCTTGCACCCTTACTACTAATGCCTCCAATGAAGTTAATGCATTAAACTCTATATGATGAACCTTGATTCTTTCGAAAGATTACTAACACCCCACTTCATTGCCACCAGGGACGGATTGACCTATCGGGGGATCGGGCTTCCCCCGGTGGGCCGGTCACTCCTGTCATGTGATTATTTTTTTTTTTGGTATTATATAGTTTCCAACCAAAGTATTAGGGGGCGCCGCGAGCAGTGGTATCCCGAGGGGAGCCAATGCCCCCGGGCGCAAGGAGGCTCATGCGGCCGCTGAGCAGCGACACATATATAGCAGGCAGATCGGCAGGGCCGTGGTGAGGCTCACGTCACCACGGCCCGAAGAAAAAGATTGCATTTAAATGCGCTGATGCTCCTTCTCCTTCCTGCCTGTGCGGCCCCGGAAGTAAACGTTGCCAGAGCCATGTGGGCAGGAAGGAGGAGGAGCATCAGTGCGTGCAGAAGAGGAGCAGCGCTTACCGGCCGAGAAGAGGAAGAGGCCCGGTAGCAGGGCCGCCGTGGCCCGAGAAGAGGAAGAGGCCCGGTAGCAGGACCGCCGTGGCCCGAGAAGATCGGGGCCGCTGCAAAGCCCATTCTGCGGTGACCCACGAAGAGGAGGCACAGAGGTGAGAGAGAGGCTGAGGGTCTGTAGAGTGTGTGCATGAGATGAGTTGAGAGATTGTGTGTGGGAGTGAGGATCTGAATGTTTGCAGAGAGAGCATGTGAGAGCCTCTGTGTGTGTGAGAGAGACAGCATGTCACAGTGAGAGCCTGTGTGTGTGTATGAATGATTGTATGAGAGACAGCATGTGACAGTGAGAGCCGAGCAAGACAGCATGTGGGAGTGAGAGAGAGCCTGTGTGTGTGAGAGAGACAGCATGTGCCAGTGAGAGACTGTGTGTATGAATGATTGTATGAGAGAGAGCATGTTACAGTGAGAGCCTGTGCTTGAGCAAGACAGCATGTAGGAGTGAGAGAGAGCCTGTGTGTGTGTGAGAGTCAGACAGCATGTGCCAGTGAGAGACTGTGTGTATGAATGATTGTATGAGAGACAGCATGTGACAGAGTGTGTGTGTGTGTGTGTGTGTGTGTGTGTGTGTGTGTGTGTGAGAGAGAGAGAGAGAGAAATGCATGTGAGAATGAGAACCTGACTGTGTGTTTGAGGGAAGAAGATGGAGAGAAAAGAAATAGAAAAAAAGACAATATAAAAGGAATTGGCAAAAAACTAAGAAAGGGAAGGTGGAAAAAAAAAAGCCTGTGACCAACCGATTAGAAAACTAAGATCAGCCAGCAAAGGTTAAAAAAAAAAATTACTTTTTAGTGATTGGCACATGTAATCTTTGGGAATGTGCAAGAATAGCACTTTCTCTATGCGGATCTCACAATGTATGAGATCAGCATGGAGAAAGTGGAAGCCCATGGGGCCTGCACAGAGGAGGCAGCAGAATGGGTTTCAGTGTCAGTAGCAGCAATCGGTGCCTCCCCAGTAGCCATGTGGCAGCAGTGACAGTGGCAGCAGAGGAATGAGAGAGGTTCTGAGGTTGCTGGCAAAAGAAAGAGAGGGGGAGCTGCCTTTAGTGTGTGCATGTGTATGAATGGGACTCTGTCTGGGGGTGTATGTGTGTGAATGCATGGGTGCCTGCCTGGGGGTCTGTGTGTGTGAGAATGAATGTGTGCATGCCTGGGGGATGGGGAGGGAGTGGTGTGAAAATGAATGGGAGCCTGCCTGGGGGTCAGTGTGTGAGTGTGAGAGCATGAGTGTGTATGAGAAAATCCAAGGGAGTAAGAGTTTGTGCGTGTGGGGGTGTGTGTGTGGAGGGGGAGAGAGTGTCAGAGCCTGAGAGTGTGTCAGTGTCAGTGAGAGCAAGAGGTTATGGTGGGTATAAGAGCATGAATGTGTATGTATGTGACAGTGTATGTGTGAGAGAGGATGGACATGTGAGTATGTGTGAGAGAGAGAGAGGATAACCTCCTAATTCTCGACAATATCAGGGTGACTGAAAATAAAGAGCTCCCACAGAAGGGGACAGCAGGGGCTTTTTAAAATCCTTATTAGTTTTAATTATTGAATGTTATTTGATATATGTGCTGTTTTGAAATATTTTATTAGTGTTTGGGACATTGTAAAAAATGTATATGATTTTAATTAATAGAAATTCTATTTATCAGTAGTTTTAAAATATTCTTTTATTATGGTTTTACTATTATAACTGATGCTTTATGTTTCTTGATTTTATTTGTTTTATGAGGATGTTGGTTCTATTTTTCTATTGTTAATACATGGAGTCTGGCTTCTTGGAGTTTCCATTTCAGTTTTTGTCATTTGTGCTCCTTCATTTTGTATTCTGTATTTGGTGAGAGTTTGTGTTCGGCATGCAAAGACTGAGATGAAGCACTCTTTTAGCATGTGGTTTCTCTGTAGGGATCTGTAGTAGCTTGGCCTGTTCTGCTTTCCTGATAGGAGGTATATTGATATTTTAGATTCTGGTGTAATATTTGTGGCATTCTGTTTCATAGGTGGGGTTGTTATTCTTTGAGTGTTGGCAAATAGTACTGTGTTGATATGGGAGGACCATACCGAAATATAGGGATGTGTACATATATATGTAAATTATATATGTAAATTATATTGTATAGGTAATTGGGTACCCATGGGCCAGTATGGAGAAAAATCCCCCGGGCCACTATTTTCCCACAATCCGCCCCTGATTGCCACTGTAAGAAAACCTACCGTATGTAAGTAAAGCTTTCAGGGCACATATTATTTAGGAGGACAGTGAAAGTTATAATGCCAAGATTCAACAATACAGAATAAATCCAAATGATATTGATTAATAGCATTAAGTTAATAATCCTCATTTTTTCTTTTGGGCATGGCATTAATATAACCCACACACAGCTGACGGTTTTAACAATATGACCTTGCTCAGTGCAGAACACAGAAAAAGATGGCTATAATAGGGACCTCAGAGTTATCATGCTCCGGGTGATGTGTGCCCTTGGGCCATTGCTAAGTTGACACTGACTGGGGCATGCAAACACAGACCAGGCCCTAGCAGACAGCAGCTGACACACCTCAAGGCAAAATCTTCTGCCTGGCCAGCCCCCTCCCTCTTGGATTAAACCTGCAGGTTCTGGCAGCCGGTGGGACTTCTCTGGTGGGGTGCCAGGCAGGGTGCCGGCAGAATTCAGGCAGCGTCAAGGATCAGGGCTGGCAGAGAATTAGCAAGGTCAGTATCCAGGCAGGGATCAAGGCAGGCAGAGATCAAGCAAGGTTGGTGTCCAGGAAGGGGTCAAGGCAGGCAGAGATCAAGCAAAGTCAGAAGACAGTCTGAGGAAAGACTAACGAGAAGGCAAGGCAAGGCAAAGCAGGGCAGGAGAACAATGCAGAGCAGGACAGGAGCACAGCTAGGCAGGGCTGGACAAGGCAAGACTAGACAAAGCAAGAAAGGTAGCAATGTAGCACCAACAACTAGCACAGGAAGATCTGTTGCTGAGGCACTGGCTGATTGCAGAGGACTTCTTTATATATCTAGACAGGATGTGATGTCATCAGCTAGTGCCTGAGGAAATCCTGACTGCAAGGCCTATAAGAGGAGCTCAAGAATACACGGCCCTGGAATTCAGCATGGAGCGGGATGCTATGCCAGAAGCACTTGGAGATCGGGGCATTACATGAGTGTTCACTCTCCTAGCATGCATTCAAAGGTCTACAAATCTACTTCCCCCACAATTCATAAGAATAGTACATTCCATAACCAACAACTGTATAGCTACCAAAGGCAATATAAAAAAACATAACAAGGTTACATCACCAAAAGAAGATTCAACTAGTCCAAATCCAAAATCCAGAGTCCAGGGGCCCATAAAGTGGTGGGCCCACCAGGCTATGGTCCACCTAAGTGGACTGCCTCTTATGCAGAGCTCACAGTCCTTGAGTGATGACAACAATTGCGGTGACTCAACCCTTCCAGGCATTACAAGCAGAACTGGAAAATTGCCAACAGTAAGTAAAGTGCAGTAGTGTAAAACAGGGATTCAAGGCAGTCAGGCTACAGACACAGTTCCAGATGGTCATTAACGGGCCGCCTCTTATGCAGGGCTCACGATCCCTGGGTGATGACATCACTCACAGCTACTCAGCCATTCCAGGCCTTAGCAGCAGATCTGGAAAACTGCCAGCAGTAAGTAAAGTGCAGTAGTGTAAAACAGGGATTCAAGGCAGTCAGGATACAGACACAGTTTTTATGTGGAGGAGAGTATTTTATAAAGTATGTGCAGAAAGCATTTGAAAATACTTTCACGCATACTTGGAATCACCAGCTTGCCGATACGTCTGCCAGTTTACCCAGTCTGTCTGCAGTTCACCTAGACTCTCTAGCACTTCACCCTGAACTTCCATTACTTCTCCCAAACTTCCCACCCAAAAATTGCAGCCGACAGACAAGTCAGGTTGCACTTGTGCCAGTAAATTAGCAGGTCTAAAAGTGTACAAACAAGTTTGGTAATGTATAAGCGTAAATCTCTTATGAAACATCAACTTCTGTGTGTACTTCTTGATCCTGCCTGGAACACCTCTAGACCTCACCTTTTTTGCATCAATAAAATATAAGTGTGAAACAGAAAATACATGTGCACTTTTGATGTTTATAAAATAGCACATCTATTTTTATTTTATTTATTTAGTTTAAAACATTTTTAGCATATGCAATGCAACGTACTTGGCGGGTTACAACTGTACATACACAATAAAAACATTTATCAATACAAGAGCCAGTACATTATAATTATAAGATACCAGTTAACAACAGATAACAAACAGACACCAGTCCTTTCTTTCTGTCTTCAAACATGTCAATCAAATTGCCATTGCACAATATGTTTGCTTAAAATAAAATGCCCTTCGCTTGCTTTCTAAACGTTAAATGGCACTCAGTTGCCCTGATATCATCAGGCAGGTTATTCCACAAGAATTCTCTCTCTGGTCTCAGCTATGTGGGCCTCCTGACTGATGGCACATCAAGTGACTTCTATCCTACGGACCCTAGTGCTGTAGGGGATTTATCGATTTTTAATAATGAGCTTACACAGACATATGTCTCCTCACATACAGGTAGATTTTAAAAGCATTGCTCACACAAAAGGGCCCCACACAGGCGTATGTGGGCCGCACGCTAGCAACGCAAATTTTAAGAAGCCGGGAAGTACGCGCATCCATATCTGTGCGCGTGTCAAGAATAAGGAGGCAGAAAAGGGGTGGGGAATGGGTGTTCCGGGGTAGAGCCAAGACTTACACGCATAAACACGAATTTTGCAAAGGCTGTGAACATGGAAATGTGAGCCATGTTACCTGCGTAACTTTACTATTACCTGCGTTACCTACTATTTACCATGTTACCTGCGTAACTTTACTATTGGTCCTGATGAGCCAGAAGGAGAGAGCCTCTGTTAGAGAGACAATATGACACTGTATATCTCCCACTGTAAGAGGGGCACTTTCAGCTCAGGGGAGGTTTTGGGGAGGCAGTGTTACATTGGCCTGCCTAGGGTGCAAGGGACTGTAGATCCTTGTAACATCACCTCCTCCCCAAACCCATCCTGAGTTGAAAGTGCCCCTCTTACAGTCTCTCTCTCCCTCTCCCCTCCCACATGGTCACTTATGTGTGTAAAGGCTGCACACATACACGCAGCAAGCATATTTTAAATGAATCGCCTGTACTTGCATACACAATATAAAATTAAGCGTATCTTTGCTCGCGTGCTCAATATGTGCGTTTATGTGTGCACGCGTGCTCGTTTTCAAATTTACCTGTTGGAGCACAATGGATCAATGTTGCTGTCTTAAACTGGGTTCTCCAGGATATGGGTAGATAGAGTAATGATCTAAAAACTGGAGTAATATGAATGTAAAATCTAGATCCAATGATTATTCTGGGCACTACATTCTCAAAACAGTTGGCGCTTAAATATAATGCACTATCTGGGCATTTAGCTAGCATACTCCGAAGGTGAATTGTAGTCCCATAATGTTTTTTATCTGTTTTGGACACCCTAAAAACTTTGCTTAATAAATGAATGTCTTTCCATTGTCTATTATGGGTAGTTGTGGAGTAGTAAAAATATTGTATTATTTGCAAATGTTGCCTATATGAATAAGAGGGACTGAAGTTTAGTTGTTTAGATCTATGATATCAGCTTTTGTTTGGTATAATAAACATGCCAGACTAAATTTTGACTCCTTGAGTAGGGATGGCGCACATGGGGGGCTTGCTTTGCCCGATCTCCAAATATATAATGTGGCCTGTTTGATGTGTTATATTCAGGAATGGGTATCTTTGCAGCATAACTTTGATGCAGAGGGGTTGTTCAAAGAAATGTTTGACCTTATCATTCCATTGACTTTCTACATTTCACCAAATGGAGAATGCATTCACCATGCTCTGGGGTTTTCGGCCTATCCGCTATCAGGAAGACTTGGAAAGGGTGGAGGGATTCCTTATAATCCTTCCCCATTCTTATTTTTTGTAGTAACCCGAATTTCTTACTGGAGTTGGAAATTAAATTTCAGATTTGGAAACAGAAGGGTTTATATGGTTTGGGTCAACAGCTCGTTTCAACAGCTACAAGAATTGTGGTCAATCTCAAATGTCAAATTCTGTGCCTAACTTCAGGCTAGGCATTACTGTATGAGTGCTGCCAAGCGGGATGAGATACCGTAGTCAGATGTGCAAACTTCAGGGTTCGGGTTTGTGTGGAAGGAGAGAGAGATCACATGATGCCATTACATCATCACCACCTAGGGCAGCTGCAGACCCTTGCACCGGCACTGATGATACCTCTGGCTCTAATGGAACTCCATATACTCAGGGTACCTGATGTATCCTCTCCTGTGGGACATCAACCCTGTGGCAACTGTTCTTTTTGTTCCACGGCTATTACAGGTACTCAATGGCACAATCCACAATCGAGTCACATTATACATTTTTCTACAGCCACTGACTGCAGATTGAGATTTATAGTTTATTTCATATTGTGCTCTTGTTCTAAGATCTATGTCGGCAGAACAAAGAGATGACAAGACTTTCCTTGTTGCTATTCCAAAATTTAATAAGCTTGGAATTTGGGTCTCATTTATTAAAAAGCAATTTCTTTCTCCCCATTTAGGTAAGTTGGCCTCTCAGTGGGAGGCAGATTTAGGCCTCATATTAGCTCTGCTTTCTCAGCTTTCTATAGATATCTCCCACCAGCAAATTTGAGAGAAATACAGTTTAAAATCTTACATTTCATATAACTGACATAAAATGCAGCTGTGGGTGTCTGATCTTTGCCGAAAATATATTTATTGATGTGGCACTTTATGTCACATGTTCACTTCACAGAATGCTGTAAGTAGCAAGCATTTTGGAGACAAATCTTCGCTTTCTTAGAAAGGTTGTTGAGAAGATCTATTGACTGGAATGGCAAGCTACTGTACTTTTATCTGTTTGATAGATCTGTAGTGCTTCCTGCTGGTGGAAAAAAATGTATATATGTTTCTTTTACATTAGCAAAGAAAGTTATCTTAACCTTTTGGCACAATGACGAACTGCCTGTTTTCAGGCTTTGGAAGATGGAAACAGCTCGACATGCCTCAATCGAGTTTTAAGACAGAACAATCTTCACAGACACAAATCCATATTGACACACAGAAGATATTTTCAGCTGTGGGAAAGTTTGAAACGCATTGTATAAAGTAGGCATTAGTCTGTATGCATTTCATTCAGCATTATCTTGGAATGTATGAGGAGTGTATGGTATGAATGTGGTGTATAATGGGGAGTTGTTAAAACTGTGAGTGATTTTAGTCTGTTGTTCATAATAGTCTGGTATATTGTCGCCGTCTTAATTGTTCAGTGTTCTCTTATTGTTCCAATACTGTCACTCACTGGAATAAATATATAGGAAAAACAAAACAACAGCTGGCAACCCAACATAAAACAAGTTACAGTACTCCAGTTTTGATAATATAAAAGCCTACAAAACTGTATGAAAATCATTACAGTCTAAGTGTGATTTAACCCTGATAACAGACATAGCTTAAAAAGGGCATTTGTCACCATTCTTTTTATCTGTTGGCACAATGACACCCAGGGCTGGTGGGAGCATTAAGCGGACTAGGAAGGGCACAGGAAGTGGATGAGATACCGTAGTCAGATGTGCAATCTTCAGGGTTCGGGTTTGTGCGGGAGGAGAGAGAGATCACATGATGCCATTGCGTCATCACCGCCTAGGGCAGCTGCAGACCCTTACACCGGCACTGATGATACCTCTGGCTCTAATGGAACTCCATATACTCAGGGTACCTTATGTATCTACTCCTGTGGGACATCAACCCTGTGGCAACTGTTTTTTTTGTTTCACGGCTATTACAGGTACTCAATGGCACAATCCACAATCGGGACACATTATACATTTTTCTACAGCTGCTGACTGCAGATTGAGATTTATAGTTTATTTCATATTGTACTCTTTTTGTAAGATCTATGTCGGCAGAACAAAGAGAATGATTTGGACTCGTCTTACTGAGCATTGTAGTTGTTTGACTACTAGAAAGGAACAAGCCCTCTTGTCTCTCATTGTGAGGATTTTCATCATGCATTTGCGGATTTGCATTGGGGTGTCATTGATCAAATTCATGCATCACCTCGAGGGCAAGACCATGCTAAAACTCAGAACTTACGCAAACAATTTTGGATTTTTTATTTGAACTCAGTGACTCCTCAAGGTTTAAATTTGGAGATTGAGTGGTATTCCATTATTTAATAGATGATATGTCAATCATTATGGAACACTTACATCATTAGGCTGACGTTTCAGGAAACTTCTCTATTTATCTATCACTCATGTCACTGTCATTTCTGGTTAAAATTGGCACCATTTTCTGCTAATGCTGTCATGTAACATGGGAGTAGAGCTAGTAAGAAAAAGTACATGACTGATAGTTATTTTGATACTAATATATATTTTTTCGGCTTCCACAGAATTGAAAGATATAGCTCATATTCATGAAACTACCCCCTGATGCAGGGAGCGGCCTCGGAGGGAACTAGGAAAGCCATCGGGGCTCCCTTAGGGCTCGGCGTGCGCAAGGTGCACCTCCCTTGTGCACGCTGACTCTGGATTTTATAACATGCACGCAGCAGCACGCGCATGTTATAAAATTGGGCGTAGATTTGTTTGCGCCGCCCGTATCTTTTAAGATCTGGCCCTATATGAATATATGCTACTTACGTGCGTATATACAATTTTCCATGCAGAACTCCTTTGAAAATTTACTCATGCACAACTATGTGGAACTGAAGGACTAATTTCGGAATCAGCACCCTCTTTGTTAGCATACCAGTCCCTACCCATCACATATGCAACATACTACAAGTCTGTTTACACTGGCAATTCAGTTCACACTTGGGGATCACTAGATCTGATATAAATTTAGGGTCAACTACTTAATGAATGCTATTAAAAATTATATTTTTACCAATAAAGTTTATTTTTATTTTAAAATATCACCTATGCTAGCAAGTTACAAAGGGAGAGGAAGAATTCTAGTGGTAAAAGTAATACTTTGACAACTGAATTTAAGTAGGGCTGGTGCTTCCATTAGGCAAACTAAGTGGTCGCCTAGAGCGCCAAAACCTTTGGGATGGAAATCTAGATATCTAGAGGGGTGCTGTACCACAGCCAGTAATGTCAAAAAAGGGAATGCTGTGCTTGAGCCACTGCCGCTGGCAGCTAAGTTGGGGGGGGGGGGGGATGGGGATGACCAAAGGTTCGCCTAAGGAGCCAAATATGCTTGCACAAGCCTGAATTTAAGTCATGTTTTTGTCATGTTTTTGCCACTGTTTTAATTAGCAATCAAAGCAGTGGCAAAAACATGACTTAAACTCAGTTCTCCTAGTTGTCAAAGCATTAATTACTTTTACCACTAGACTAAGTCCTCTCCCTTTGTAACTTGACAGCACAATTGATTTTTTTAAATCAAAATAAACTTTATTGGTTAAAATATAATTTTACAACAGCAATTATGTAACTTGATAGCACAGTTGATTTCTTAAATCAAAATAAACTTTATTGGCACTAAATTTACATTAATGTTTCAACATCAATGGGCTTGATTATCAAAAGAATTTATGCATGTAAAACCTGGTTTTATATACATGAAATGGCTTTTGAAACTTGACCAGGGATTCGTGTGTGTAAAAGTAGGTGCAAAAAGGATTCCATGCAAAAAGGCACTCCAGGGAGTGGCCAAACCATTTCCATGCATATGTTCTGTTTTCAAAAGCATGCATGCAAATACTCTGCTCCCTAGTGGCTGTAAACATGTGCACTTATGCCATGCAGGGGCTAAATTTCAGAGCAGACTTATGCACGTAAGGCTGCTTTGAAAATTAAGGCTAAAGTCTTTGAGTACTTTCTTCGTGCAAACTTTAGCTCAACACGGGTAACTATAAAATTACTCACAATGGGTGGCCTGCTACCCCCCTCTTTGTCCCCTGCCCAATTGAAAGTAAGGCTTTTGTCTTTTATCTTTATTTCTTTGTAACCTCTTTGTATCCTCTTTGTAACCTCTTTGGGAGGTTACCTCCCACCCCAGAAGATACACCTGTTAGACTCAGGTACCTTCACTAACAAGAAATGAATCTTCCCTGAGACTTACCTCAACTCTGCTCCTTGCTTCATTCCCTCCATTCTTTACTGGAATCAAACTCATCACCTCCGCTGCACACCTAATCCCATTCAACCCCACTGACAGGAGGCTCATGCTACAGAAGGCTTTGATCTTAATCAGACTTTGACAATCAATACATTTAAAATCAATAGAGTATCTTTATCTGCCGTTGCCTCGGGTATCCTCTTAGACTGTATAACCTTAAGGTGGCAACGTGTTTTTTCATTGTACTTCTATAAAATGCTTCTGTATGGTACCCTGATTTAGGGTGCCATATAAATACCAACATAAATACATAAATATCATTTCTGTTATTCTATGAAAAGAAATCTAGGAATGTATTGATCACTAGGGAAACAACCAGAGTTAACTTTCCCAAGGCTTCCCACCACACACATCCACCAACTGCAGGGTGGTAGAGCAATCACACAGTAACACAGTAGATGATTTTTGTGCTTTAGGGCATTTCTTTGTACAGTACCCATCATAGAAGCAGTATATAAATTTAGTAAATAAATAAATGATGGCAGAAAATGACCAACCGACCTGTCCAGTCTGCCCGGCTGTACCGCACTACAAGATTATATCCCAGCTGCCAGCCATAGACGTTTGACTGCTTGTAGGATACCACTTCTTAACCAAGCCAGTTTGTTTTCTTCATCATGGTTCTCTACCATCCTGGGTAGATGAGCATCAAGATCCCATACTTAATCCAACATCACTCCCCCCCCCCCCCATATCTTACCACCAAGCTTTATAATAATCTAAACAATTGCCAAACTAGCAAGTCTGTTGCCTGAATAGCCAGCCTTTAGATCTCTGTGGCCTTGCTAGACAGTACCTAGTTACCAACAACCTACTAGCACCAATCTCATTGGTTCCTGAGGAATTCTAGCCTGCTGGTGCCAACTCATCTAGCCCATGGCCTGCAATATCATTAAACTGTGCTTCATTTATCTACCCTTTGCTCTGCCCCATCACCTAACCCCCTGCCTCTGCCCTCAAGGAGCAAAGGATGGATTGTTTGCTGTACTGCAGCCTCCCAACCCGGTTCTTAGTACTGTCATAGAAAATGACATCAGACAAAGACAATTAGGCTCATCCAGTCCACCCTACCTCACTCCCAGAAGAATGCCAGAAACCACAGCTAGTCCCAGGCATCCCCTTCACCTCCTCGTCATTAGGGGTCTTTTGTGCTTATCCCATGCTTTCTTGTATTTTGATACCATTTTTATCCCCATTACCTCCACTAAGAGTCCATTCCATGGATCTACCAACTTTTCCATAATGAAATATTTTCTGATGTTGCTTCTTAGTCTACCTCCCAGACAGGTAGAAACAAGTTGTAGGTGATATTTTTTTTTTTTATGGGCTAACTTAATATGCAGTATCTGTGACTAGCTTTCAAGAGCTAAGTTCCCTTCAGCTGATTAGTGAAGAAACAGCAGAGTTACACTGGGCGTAAATAGTACTGAGTCATCCAAGTTTTAGGTTGTCTGTATATGCTCAGTAAAGGGAAAGAAACAGAGAGGGGGTGGGAAGTGGATTTGACAGAGGTGACTGTGGACAGTAAACCTTTTCAGTTCAAATTACCTATATCTGATAATGAACAAGATGCCAATGTCCTTTCTGTGCTTGTTTCAAAGTATTTGAACAACCTCATTTCAGATGTTTTGTGCACTCCTAGAATTCCCTTTAAGCACCCAGCTTGTGAGATTGTTAAGGAAATGATCTTCCTTTGAGAAGTGTTCACCTACTGAGGTGTCACCATTCTCTTATGTCTGTAAAGATTTATTCTTGTCCTTAAGTTTTGGAATGTTTCACTCATACCGCATCCTTCTTCAAATTTTTGGCACTGGATCATGTACACGCCGTTCATAGAGAAGCAGTTTTAATAAGTTTTGGAAAAAATTACATTAGTTTGTGGAAGTTTCAATTTATATTTTTTGTATATTTAAGTAGAAGGATAGATAGACAGAGATAGACCTAGATTGTGCTTTGGAAACTGCAACTTACAAAATGCACTGTTGACGATTAAGTTTCAGCCCAACAATTTCTATGCAAATGAGGTTTCAGCTCTACTGGGTTTTTTGAGGACTACACATAACTGCAGCTTTGCTGCAACTCTGATATAATTTGTGCCACAGTACAACTTATAGAATACTGAATTCTTTCTGGGATTCAAACAGACCTAAGAATAACAAATCTTTTCTTTTCCTGTTGTTTAAGTGATGGATACAGTCGTCCAAACCTGTCACTGCTTTCACCATCTGACAATAAAGAAAAGAGCAAAGAAGGCTTAGAGAAAACAGAGAAGTGAAACTGAAGCTTGATGAGCACTGCTAGCTCCAAGTAAGGGAGAAAATGAAGGGCAAATTATTTATTTAATAAGTTTCTATCAGGCTGGATCACCAGTTCTCGGTGGATTGCATAAAAATAGTCAATAATCAATTAAAAATCACAACAAATCACAAACAAGTATAAAAACAACTAACATACCCAAACAATATTGAACTGCAAAGCTGCAAAGAACTTGATCAAGAATCACCAGATTGGTACTTCAGTACTCTTGTTTAGGTATAGTATAATGAACCATGTTATTTTTTGGTACTTTTTCTGTCTTTAAATCTGTTCCTTTTCTATACCTGTTTGGATGCCCTTGTTGCTTGATGAGAATGCAAATCTTATCTAGGGAAGCTGATGTACATTATGTTTGCATATCTCTTCGAAATGTGTAAATATTCTTTTTAATAAAGCTTTATTTACATCTTTATTTTTGTCCACTTTATTAACTTTATATTCTTTCCATTTCTCTGTTAGTTGGTTGTCCTCCCCTTGATAAAGCTGTTACATTGAAACATGGCTCATGTCAGGATTTTGAGAAAGATAGATAAATTTCCTATGGCAATGGGCAATCTTGGATCAAATTTTGGTCAAATATCACTAGAATAAAGCTGATTTGCTTTTAAGACATTCCTTTGTGAATAGTGGACTTTATCCTCTAACTAACACCTTCCCCTTTGCTGTGCTACATTTGATGAGCTGCTGTGCTATCTTTGCTCCTTCCCCTTTGTGATTTGCTGTCCTTAGGAGCATTTATGGCATCAGACACTACTGATAATTTCAGCTACACCGAACAGGATTTCAATTCACTTTTATCTGCCACTCCATTGTTTTCTGGTGTGGACTCTGCTTTAGACTCTGCCTCCTGGACTGATCTAATCCATCTATGCTGCCAAGAGATTCGAGCTGATCTACATGTGGCGACTTTAATCGAATACCATCAGGTTAGACATATCCCACGGGGCCTTCATATAAGGAAGGAATCAAAGCTACATGCTGAGAATTCTGATTTTGTCACATGGTGAAACCAGGCACTCAACAAATGTTCCTTTGATCTCATGATTTTGATCATTGAGACAACTAAAGACTCGGTCAAATCTCTCCAGGAACAAGTAAATCTCCATCTAGACACTTTGAAATTGAGGGCTCCATCCAATTTTTTTACATCTCAACTCACTGATTTTCAACAAAATATTGATAAATTTCATTCTGAACTGAAATCCTTAAAATACAGTTTCAACAGGATGCTCAGGACTACACAAAAGGCTACGTGTATCCATGGATGACATCATCTCGCCCGACCTGCAAAAGGGTAACCTTTGACTCTCCATCCGATTCATCTGGGGTCGAAGTTCCTCCAACATCAATATCCACTATCTCAACATCCTCTTCCTCAGTTTCTACCTCTTTT
Source organism: Rhinatrema bivittatum (assembly GCF_901001135.1). Taxonomy (NCBI): domain Eukaryota; kingdom Metazoa; phylum Chordata; class Amphibia; order Gymnophiona; family Rhinatrematidae; genus Rhinatrema; species Rhinatrema bivittatum. The sequence continues at coordinate 71,018,389 of NC_042617.1, read as the reverse complement.
ACAGAGAGACATCCAATGGCCCAGATCACCTGCAACATACATTCCCTTGGCCATCACCAAATTATCAGCCTGCCTCGCACTGCCTGATTCACCAGATCTCAACATCAGGCTCCTCCATGGTAGTGAATTTATCATCTCGCCATTTGACCACATCAGAATTTTTACTTTTGAACTTGAGACTATCATTTGTTCCATTTATATCTTGACATATGATCCATTTGATGTTCAAATGCATATTCAAAAATGCATAAATGTTTACTTTTAATAAAACCAAAAAGCTTTTATCAATCTTATCCCTCCTCCCCTGATATTTCTGTAGTGTCAAGTCCCTCTCACTTGGACCCCCTCTTCTCCTAGTGACTCCTTAATTGCTACCTTTGAAAGACTTATCTTCCATGAACTTTCTCTCTTTGAACTGGCTCATTCTAGTGACTTTCAAAATCTTTCTTATACTGCTAAACAAGCTCTTTCATCCCTACATACATACCCCACTATAATTATCCAACCTGCCGATAAAGGTGGAGGTATGGTCATTTTGGATCACGCAATGTATTTCTCTGAAATTTCACGTCAGCTATCTGATAAACAATATTACCTACCCCTTTAACAAAACCTTACTCCTTCTTTGATAGCTGAAATCTCCAACAAGCATTATCTAATCACTATATCCAACAAGCACTATATCCAACAAGCATTATCTAATCACTATATCACTTCATGTGAAGCTTATTTTTTAATTGAAAAGTTCCCTATCACACCAGTTTTCTACATACTCCCAAAGATACAAGAGTCCCTGACCAACCTCTTGGGATGCTTTATTGTAGCAGGCATTAGCTCCCTTTTGTAACCCGTCTCTGTCTTCATTAATAAATTCCTCGAACCATTTGTTAGTCAAATTCCATCATATGTTTGTGATTCCAGCCATATGATTACATTATTGTCCTAATTTCACTTACCTGATTCTTTGATCCGGTTAATCACATTAGAAATCGAGTCAATGTATTTTAATATACCCCAAACAGATGCATGTGAGCCAGTCTGTTCAGTACTTGATTCCTGTATCCCTACACCTAGGGTCCCTACCTCCTTTCTTATCTCCTTAACACACCTAGCCCTAACAATGAACTTCTTTCTTTTCCAGAACCAATTCTATAAACAGCTTCATGGCACCACTATGGGTGGGTGCCACTATGGCCCAAGACATTGCAAGTCTATATGTGGCAGCTTTTGAATCACAGATCCTCTATTCTTCATTTTGGCAACATGAATTAATTTGGTCATGATACATAGACGATGTAGTTTTGGTTTGGTTGGGGGTCATGAATCAATTTTTTTTTTCTTCGACTGGCTCAATACATGTGACCCACACTTACGGTTTTCTTTTCTATTCATATTGATCTCCATAAAAGACCAGCGTTTTTGCACTTCTATTTTTAAGAAACCTACTGACAAAAATACTGTTCTTCACTACAACAGCCACCATCCATGGTCTTTAAGACAAAATAATCCGGTTGGACAATTTCTTCGCCTTTGGCGCCTTTACTTCTCCAGAGAATTGTTTACCCATGCTCAGATTATGTGCAACAACTTTCTGAATCAGGGCTGTCCACCTCATTTCATAAGAAGAGCTTTCAAATGAGCATCCTATATTAATCATGACCTGTTATTTTTACCACATTCTGACTCAGTCAAAAGATTCATGCAACATTCTACATCAGCAGTGGTCACTGCTAACTCCCATTTCAATTTTCCAACACCCTCCCCAGTTTGCCTTCTGTCGAGGCTAGAATTTAAGACACATATTAAGGTCCATATTCAGCTACAGTCCAGCTAGCAAAGTTAGCCAAATAAACTTATCCAGCTAGATTTGGAGGTATATTGAATAGTGAAACCACACTTGAATATAGCCGGTTATCTTAAAGTTAGCTGGCTAACTATATATAGCTACCCAACTTTAGGATGGCTCTTTGGCCTGACCAGACTTAGCCAGCTAAGTCAACCAGCTAACTCTGAATATAGGAGTTAGGTGGCTAGAATTTAGCAGGCTATGTGCCCAAATATTAATTTAATTGGCTAACTTCTGAGCTGGCTAAATGCTTTTGAATATGGACCTTATTAGTATCACCTGATTTGCTGCAACCCAACTATTTCCATCTCTCCTATGGGTCATTGCCTTTGTGGCTCCTGCTTAGCTTGCAACTACTTGCTTCCTATTTCCACATTTATTCACCCTTCTACAGGCCGCTTGTATCATCTACTGAACAAAACTAACTGTATCACCTCCGGGGTAGTCTATGTAATCCTTTGTCCATGCTCCCTCCTATATACTGGAAAAACAACATGGAAAATCAAAACAAGGGTTTATGAGCATTATAGTAATAGTCACAAGCCCTTCTGGCATTCCAATGGTTGGTCCTACATCATACCATTGAAGATCTAAAATTATTTATCTTAGAGCTATGCAGACCATGTCCCCAAGACGGTAATTTCCCTTTACTATTACTACACGAGGAAAAGTGCTGGATTTTTACTCTAAACACTTTGGGCCTGATATTCAAATCTGCTTGGATATGTAACTTAGCCGGATATGACTTATCCAGCTAAGTTACAAGGGATATTCAGCAGCAAGATTATGCCACTGAATATCTGCATATAAGCCGCTACTTAGCTGGATAAGTTATATCCTGCTAAGTTAAACCTGCTTATTGGCAGGTCTAACACAGCCAAATAAGTTATCCAGCCAAGGCTGAATATCGACAATTAGCCAAATAACTTATCCAGCTTTGAGATAGCTGAATAAGTCACTTATCTGGCTATCAAATGGCCACTGAATATAATCGGATATTCAGTGGCCCACTAGACAGCCAGATAAGTCCTACTTATCCGGCTATGAGCACTATATGAGCTTTGAATATCGGGCCCTTTATCTCCAGCCGGTTTCAGTTCAGAGATCAAGTAGACATCTTATTTATTTATTTATTTATTTAACACTTTTCTATACCGACCTTCATGGTAATGACTATACCAGATCGGTTTACATCGAACAGGGTAAATATTGTCTGTAATATTGTAATACCAACCTTGAGTTCTCATTGGGTGGCAAATTCTTTTCTGTGATTGGTTGTTTTTGACCATGTGACATTTTTCTCTCTCTTAAATCTGTTCCTTTTCTATACCTGTTCAGATGCCCTCGTTGCTTGATGTAAATGCGAATCTTATATAGGTAAGCTGATGTACATTAAGTTTGCCTATCTCTTTGAAATGTGTAAATATTCTTTTTAATACAACTTTGTTTATGCATTTATTTTTGTCCACTTTATTAACTTTAAATTCTTTCCGTTTCTCTGCTAGTTGGTTGCTCTCTCCTTGATAAAGCTTTTACAGTGAAACACGGCACGTGTTGGGGTTTTGGAAGCAAGAGATAATTTTCCTATGGAAATGGGCAATCTCAGTTCACGTTTTTGTCAAATATCACTGGATTAAAGTTGATTTGCTTTTAAAATATTTCTCTGTGCACAGTGGACTTTATCCTGTCACACCTTCCCTTTTGATGTGCTACATTCGATAAACTGGTGTGCTATCTGTCATGATTCGCTCTGCCCGCGGGTCTCCCAGCGAGCAGGCTCACTGACTCACCCATGCTGTGCTGCTGTCTTCGCCGACGTGGCAGGACGCCGCCATCGGCCTGCCCACTCGGCCCGGAGGCCGCTCTGCATTCTTCTGGCTTCCGCGGCCGGAGCAGCGGCCTTCTTCGGGGCCTGGGACCGCCCCCATCGCTGCTTCTTCTTCGCGGCATCCAGGCCGCAGCCCCGGGTTGGAATAACGGCAGGAGCTGCCCCCGAGGCCTCCAGCAGTGGCTGGAGCCGCTGCTGACGTTGGAGCCTACGCCCAGGCTCAGCCCTGCCTCTGTTCACGCTCTGCCACGATGACGACGGTGCAGGCCGCTGTCCGCGGTCCTGCACAGCTCCTGCTCTTCTCCTAGGTGGGCGGCCGCGTCTTCCTTCTGCATTTAAAGAGCCAGACACAGGAAGTGTCTGGGCCCCACCTTGATGACTGTTTCCTGCTCAGCCCTATAAAAGGCTGCTCCGTCTGTTGTTCCTGGCCTTGCAGCGTCGTGGAGTCTTCGCTCTGGAGGCTCCTGCCTGCCAGAGCCCGTGTAAGGTCTTCCAGTCTTCTAGGAGCTCCTTGTTTCGTTCAGCTGTTCCATGTCAAGTCTTCGTGCCTATGGTCCATGTCCAGGTGTCTTCATGATCTCCTTCGTCCTGGTGTTCCTGCCTTCCGTGATGTTCTCTCCTATGCCACGCCTCATCTTCGCTCTCGAGCCTTCTGGTACCGGTAGGCCGGGGGTCCCTCAGATGCAGTACTCCTGAGAGGACTAGCCTGCTGGTGGACAGTTGTCCTGTGCTCCTGAGCCGTCATGTTCCGGATGTGTGTTCCTGTGCTGTCCCGCTCCCGTCGTGGTCCGTGACCAGTCTGCAAGGGCTGTGTAGGGCGCGTACTGGGACAGGGTGGTCCGCGACTCAGTCCCGCGGGTGGCCTGAGTAGGGCGCCCTGAGAGACAGTGCCAATGTCCATGCCTCCTGTTGCCTTTGTGGATGTCAAGAGTCTCGCCCCTGGATGCCGTTGCATCAGCCATGTGTCTTCGTCCCAGGATGCCGTTGCATCAGCCATGTGTCTTTGTCCCTGGATGCCGTTGCATCAGCCATGTGTCTCCGTCCCTGGATGCCGTTGCATCAGCCATGTGTCTTCGTCCCTGGATGCCGTTGCATCAGCCATGTGTCTTCGTCTGGATGCCGTTGCATCACTCCATAGTCATGTCTTCATGTCAAGGCCCGTCTGCCCGCAACCTCAGGCCAGGCCTGCTGCTCCATGCTGCTCGCAGCAGGTCTGAAAGGGCCTGGAATGGTCGGAGGACCATTCAACTTCCATCATCCTTGGATGTTGGCCATGGGAGCTTGCCGGCCTGGCCGAGGGCAGATTGTTCAGCCACGTGGGGCCACCGTCAACCCTTGGCTCGGTCCTGAAGGTCGGGGTCAGGCTGAGGCCCATGGGCACACGAAACACTGAATACAACACTATCTTTGTTCCATCCCCTTTGTGATAGCATAACAAAACATCATCTCTACCCTGATAAACATGATCTCTACCCTGATTTACTAACTGCTATTGTATTTTATTTATTGTCATTTTTTTATTGCCATTTTTTTTTATTGCCATTTTTCTTTGATATTTATTGTTGTTTATTTATTAATTATTTATTAATTGTTATTGCATTTATTTTCATTTATTAATTGTTATTTATTAATTGTTAGCATTGTTATATATATATATTTCTCACAGGACAAGCAGGATGGTTGTCCTCACAAATGGGTGACATCGAGGATGGAGCCCACCACGGAAAACTTCTGTCAAAGTTTAAACAGAACTTTGACTGGCCCCTACTGGGCATGCCCAGCAAGGCACTGACCCTGCAGCCAGCAGGGGTCTCCCTTCAGTCTTCTTTTTTCCGCGCAGCAGTTGCCACGCGGTGAAAGGAGCTCTCTAACCACGTTCCTGACAGGAATTTGGAAGTTAATTTCCTAAGAAAATTTGCCCCTCAGGGGTCTCCCTTCGACAAATTTTTAGTCATCTTACGGAACCCGGTAAGTTTTTTGCCTTTTTCCATCGACTACCGTCGAATTTGGCCCTTGAGGCCTGTTGGCACTTACCGATCCCCAGCCTAAATTTTGGCTTCAGGCCATGGCAACGGGGTTCCGCCGTTGTCCGGATTGTACCCGGACTATGTCCATCACAGACCCCCACAGGGTTTGTGTGATGTGTTTGGGTAGTGAGCATGATGTCCTGACTTGCACCAAATGTGCCTTAATGACACCCAAGGGTCGCAAAGCCAGGATGGAGAAGATGGGGCTCCTCTTCCATGCACCCACCCCAACGCCATCGATAGCATCGACGTCATCGGAACCGGCACCGTCGAAGTTGTACCATCATCGTCAACCCTCCGGTGACCGCCCGCCATCGATCGCTTCTCGGCCGTCGACTCCCGTCCCTTCCCCGGATGGGCGAGGGGATCGGAAGGAAAAGCACCGCTATCGACGGCACAAATCTCGGCCTGTCGAGGATCCACAGCCATCGACCTCTGCTCAAGCCGAGCCACCGACAAAGAAGCCACGAACAGACCGGACACCCTCCACGTCTCGTTCGCAGGCATCGAGGAAACCCTCACCCTCCCGGGGTGCGGGGGCCGTGATCCCACCGGTTACGGTGGTCCCTCCGGCCCTGCCTCAGCCTCCCTCTCCCGTCGAGCCGGGTATGGTTACCCCTGGTCTCCGGGCAGAACTGGACCGGCTGGTCCAGGAGGCCATCGAGAAAGCGATGAAGAAATTGCAACCTCCATCGGCACCGTCTCCGGCACCGGTTCCAGTGCCGCCCCCGGCACCGACACCGGCACCGGCTTCGCCACCGAGGAGGGAGGAACCGACCACCGAGCCGTTTATACAAGCGCTAGCACCGCTACTGAGCCGCATGGAGGCGCTCATGACGGCCCTTCCATCGGTGATTCCAGTGCCATCGACAACACCACCGTCTCCGACTGGATTTTCATCGGCAGGAGAAACACCGTTCCGGATTCCCCCTTCCGGGGTGGTTCCATCGGTGCCTTCTGGTATATCTCCACCGATATATCCTTCGGTTCCATCCGTTCCACGCCAGGCACCGATTCCATCGACAGCACCGAAGCCATCGATGCCATTTCTGGTTCCACCTACGGCACCGATTCCACCTCGGTTTCCATCGATGCCTTTAGAGCCTCAGCCAGGTCCATCAGGGTTACAAACCCCCACTTGATCCCTACGATACCTGGGGTGATGATGATGATACATCTTCTGACACGGATTTACCTTCGCCTCCATCTCCTACAGAGAGTAGAAAAAGATCTCCTCCTGAGGATCTATCTTTCATTAACTTTGTGAAAGAGATGTCAGAAGTTGTACCTTTTCAACTACAATCTGAAGCTGATGACAGACACCAGATGATGGAACTCCTTCAATTTCTGGATGCTCCAAAAATCATCGCTTCCATCCCTATACACCAGGTGTTTTTGGATCTGCTCAAGAAAAACTGGGAATCTCCTTCATCAGTGTCCCCAGTTAACAAAAAAGCTGACTCCACCTACCTTGTCCAGTCAGCACCAGGTTTCCAAAAACCTCAACTGGATCATCGCTCTGTTGTGGTTGAGTCCGCGCAGAAGAAGGCCAAGCGTCTTAAGCCACACTCTTCTACTCCACCTACCAGGGACAACAAGTTCCTAGATAGTGTTGGACGGAAAGTCTATCATGGAGCTATGTTGATTTCACGCATAGCTTCATATCAACTTTATATGACTCAGTACAACAGAGCCATCCTTAAGCAGATGCAAGACTATGCTGACACGTTACCAGACCAATACCAACCGCAGCTTCAAGCCCTTCTTCACAAGGGATTTGAGGCAGGGAAGCACGAGATTCGGACTGCCTACGACATATTCGATGCTTCCACAAAAGTTTCAGCCACAGCCATCTCAGCCAGACGTTGGGCTTGGTTAAAATCATCCAACCTTCGCCCAGAGGTTCAGGATCGTCTTGCTGATTTACCCTGCTTAGGCGATAATTTGTTTGGAGAGCAAATTCAGCAGATTGTGGCGGAGTTGAAAGACCACCATGAGACGTTGAAACAACTCTCATCTGTCCCACCTGAGCTGACCTCCAAGCAACCGCAAAAGAAAGACTCTAAGAAGTCATTCTTTCGACCACGCCGTTATTACCCTCCATCGGCCAGGCCTCGTCCAGCTCGATCCTCTACTAGGCCTCAGCCGCGTCAGCCTAGGAAACAAAGGCCTACTGTAGCCCCTCCTCCTGGGCCTGCGGCTGGCCTTTGACTCCCCTGTAGGGAACACATGCCAAACCCCTCTTCCGGACATCCCTGTAGGAGGTCGACTGTACCATTTTCTACAACCTTGGTTGCAGATCACCTCAGATCAGTGGGTGCTAACAATTATCGCACAGGGTTACCACCTCAACTTCATAACTCTTCCGGCAGACTCCCCGCCTCTTCAAGCGTGGAGTCTATCCACCCATTTGGCTCAATTACAACAGGAAGTATCCCTTCTTCTGCAATCAAATGCTATAGAACCCGTTCCTCCCTCTCAACGAGGCAAGGGATTCTATTCCAGATACTTCCTAATACCAAAGAAATCAGGGGGACTACGTCCCATTTTGGACCTTCGAGCCCTCAACAAATACCTTCAAAAAGAGAAGTTCAAAATGGTAACCCTAGGTGCGCTGCTCCCTCTGCTTCAAAGAGGGGATTGGCTGTGCTCTCTCGACCTCAAGGACGCTTATACCCATATTGCGATCACACAATCCCATCGCAAATATCTGCGGTTTCTAGTAGGCCACGAACATTATCAATACCGTGTCCTCCCTTTCGGTCTAGCTTCTGCCCCACGAGTCTTTACCAAATGTCTCGTAGTGGTAGCAGCATTCCTCAGGAAGGAAGGTGTCCACGTCTACCCATACCTGGACGATTGGCTAATCAGGGCCTCCACCCAACAGATAGCTCAATCCTCCCTAAAATTGACAATTCAAACACTCCTTTCCTTAGGGTTTCTCGTCAATTACGAGAAATCTTGCTTAGTCCCGTCTCAAACCTTATCCTTCATTGGGGCAGACTTGGACACCTTACAGGCAAAGGCTTACCTTCCTCTTCAGAGGGTCCACACCCTAATGTCCCTGGCTCGCCAGCTCCAGTCTCAGAACACTGCCACGGCTCGCCAGTTCCTCATTCTCCTAGGGCACATGGCATCCTCGGTTCAAGTCACTCCCATGACCCGACTAGCCATGAGAGTAACACAATGGACTCTACGACACCAATGGATTCAAGCTTTTCAGCCTCTGTCCTCCATAGTCACAGTCACACAAGTGCTGCGCCTATCCTTAACCTGGTGGACGACTCAGGTCAACCTCCTTCAGGGCTTACCCTTTCTTCCACCGGATCCGCAAGTAATCCTAACCACCGACGCTTCTCACATCGGTTGGGGAGCCCATGTGGACGACTTTCAAACCCAAGGGTTATGGTCCAAAGAGGAAGCCGAACACCAGATAAATTTCCTGGAACTTCGAGCAATCCGCTATGCGCTCCGCACTTTCAAAGATCATCTCTTTCATCAGATAATCTTAATCCAGACGGACAACCAAGTGGCCATGTGGTACATAAACAAGCAGGGAGGCACAGGCTCCTTCCTTCTGTGTCAGGAAGCTGCGCAGATCTGGGCGGAAGCCCTCTCCCACTCCATGTACCTCAGGGCCACTTACCTGCCGGGAGTAGACAATGTATTGGCAGACCAGCTGAGCCGTGTCTTCCAACCACACGAGTGGTCACTCGATCCTCTGGTAGCGACCTCTCTGTTTCACAAGTGGGGTTCTCCCCGCATAGACCTCTTTGCGTCCCCTCAGAACCACAAAGTGGACGATTACTGCTCTCTCATTCGGAGCCAGCACTCTCGGCCGAGGGATGCATTCTCCTTCAAGTGGACAACCGGTCTGCTCTATGCATTCCCTCCACTTCCTCTTGTGTCAAAGACTCTCGTGAAGCTACGCCAGGACGGGGGAACCATGATCCTGATAGCACCTTACTGGCCACGCCAAGTATGGTTTCCAATACTCCAGGATCTCTCCATCCGCAGGCACATTCCTCTGGGAAAGGACCCGCATCTGCTCACTCAAAACGACGGATGCCTCCTCCATCCCAACCTCCAAGCCTTGTCCCTGACGGCATGGATGTTGAAAGGTTAGTCCTTCAGCCTTTCAACCTTTCAGATTCCGTTTCTCGGGTCCTGATAGCTTCACGAAAGCCTTCCACAAGAAAGTCTTACTCATACAAATGGAAAAGGTACACATCATGGTGCACTTCTCAGTCCCTTGATCCCCTTTCCTGTCCAATCTCCAAATTCTTGGACTATTTATGGCATCTCTCTGAATCAGGTCTTAAAACCTCTTCTATCAGAATGCATGTCAGTGCGGTAGCCGCCTTCCATAAAGGTGTACAGGGTGTCCCTATTTCAGTACAACCCCTAGTAACACGTTTTCTTAAAGGCTTGCTCCATCTGAAGCCACCCTTACGTCCTCCGGCCCCATCTTGGGACCTTAACCTGGTTCTTGGTCGTCTAATGAAACCTCCTTTCGAACCTCTGCACTCCTGTGAGTTAAAGTATCTCACATGGAAAGTGTTATTCCTTTTGGCTATCACTTCAGCTCGCAGGGTTAGTGAATTGCAGGCCCTAGTTACCTATCCGCCTTACACTAAGCTCCTGCAGGACCGGGCGGTACTCCGCACTCACCCTAAATTTTTACCTAAGGTAGTTTCTGAGTTTCATATTAATCAATCCATCATACTACCTATCTTTTTTCCCAGGCCCCACTCCAACTCCGGGGAACAGACTCTGCATACCCTAGACTGCAAACGAGCTCTAGCTTTTTATCTAGACCGTACAGTTGCTCACAGGAAGAGCACTCAATTATTTGTCTCTTTTCATCCTAACAAGTTAGGACATCCTGTGGGTAAGCAGGCTCTTTCCTCCTGGTTGGCGGACTGCATTTCTTTTTGCTATCAGCAAGCTGGCATTCCCTTTCAAGACCGTGTAAAAGCACACTCTGTGAGGGCCATGGCGACGTCAGTGGCACACCTTCGATCGGTGCCGCTTCCTGACATCTGCAGGGCTGCAACCTGGAGTTCTCTCCATACCTTTGCAGCCCACTATTGTTTGGACAAAGCTGGAAGACAGGACTCCATCTTCGGCCAATCTGTCTTGCGTAACCTTTTTCCAACGTGACGTACCAACACCCTTCCACCTTCCCGGTAGGGTGCGGATGCCCTTTACCAAATTCCACCCCAGTTGTAGTGCCTGTTGCACGTCATTGGGTGCATTTGGTGCAAGTCAGGACATCCTCAGCTCGGTACTCACCCATTTGTGAGGACAACCATCCTGCTTGTCCTGTGAGAAAGCAAATGTTGCTTACCTGATGTAACAGGTGTTCTCACAGGACAGCAGGATGTTAGTCCTCACGAAACCCGCCCGCCACCCCGCGGTGTTGGGTTTGTTTTGTTTTTACTTTCTAGGCACTGCCTGTAGCTTTGAAAATCAGACTGAAGGGAGACCCCTGCTGGCTGCAGGGTCAGTGCCTTGCTGGGCATGCCCAGTAGGGGCCAGTCAAAGTTCTGTTTAAACTTTGACAGAAGTTTTCCGTGGTGGGCTCCATCCTCGATGTCACCCATTTGTGAGGACTAACATCCTGCTGTCCTGTGAGAACACCTGTTACATCAGGTAAGCAACATTTGCTTTTCTCTGTTTCTTGGATTAACTATGTTCATTGTAAACCGCTAACTTGAAGCGATAGTTACTGTTCATTGTAAACCGGGGTGATATGTATATTATACAGGAACCTCCGGTATATAAATCCTTAAATAAATAAATAAAACACAGAGCATCCTCTATCAGTGGGGACTGCTACAGATTTGCAAATAAAACAACCAAGACTTGAGCCGACTGTAATCTGCTGAGATTCGTGGATCTGTGTACTAGAAATTGTGGAAAAAAATAAATAAATTGAGTAACAGTTAGAACAGATTTTATCAACTCTAGCAAATTGTTCCACAACTGAGGCCTAGAAGAGTCCGCTCCCTGGTTGGTTGGTTGGTTTGGAAGGTGGGGGAGGGAGGGGTTTCAGTACTTTAAAATATTTGTATTCTCCGTGACCTGTGCAGCACTTCAGGAAGCCACCACATTCAGTCGGGATCAATCCCTCCCACCCTTCCCCGAACCCTTGGGGGCGGTCATGCTTGAAAAAGCATCCCAAATTCCCACTTGCGGAACAGGACCTTTACTGGTTCACCTGTTGCGGGTGATGCTGTCTGTAACATCATAGCCAGCGTAGACCCACGACATCCCATTCAATGTGAGTTAATTTGCAATTCTCCTGCCAAAACAGCTGCACAGGAGGACTACAGAAGACAATTAAAAAAAAAAAATTATGGAATGAAAAATAATGGCTGATTGGTATCTTTTTTAAGTGATATCGAGTATTATTACTGGCCATGTGTGCATCTGACATCCTACAGAGAGCACGGAACGCATAGTCCGTGTGACCTGACCGAAACCGATTTTACAGCCCATTTCCAAACGTAACAATTCCCCACAATTGAGTCATAATGCCTACAAGTCACCAATTAATCCTGGTAAAACAGGCTCTCTGCTACCAATCAGTTTCATTCCACACTTTCTGAAAAATGTGTGCTAAGCCACAAAGTGTTGCTTTAAACTTGCATTTTATTCCTTGGCACGATGATCCTTCCATCCAATTAAAGCCTGCATACCAGAGCAGCAAGATACATGAAAACTAAATACTTCTACAGCTCTATAACAAACATTACAGCACTGATTTCTTACATGGTCCATCTCACTTTAAAATCAATCAATCAATACATACATAAATAAATAAGCTTCATTAAAAACTGTGAGCGACCGAGGATAAACCCCCAAATTCAGATAACTAAGGGGCCCAATTTACTAAGCTTTTTTCCCATTAGTCACCATAGACACAGAATGGGGGGGGGGAACACATTAGGAAGCAAAGCCCTACGTTCTGGCAGCAAGCTAACCAATTTAAGCTCCACAGAGATGACCAGGTCATCCAGAAAACCCACTGATCCTGATATGATATAAAGTAGACAACAAGTTCTAATATACAGCCAAAATAATATTCATAAGAACATAAGAAATTGCCATGCTGGGTCAGACCAAGGGTCCATGAAGCCCAGCATCCTGTTTCCAACAGAGGCCAAAACCAGGCCACAAGAACCTGGCATTTACCCAAACACTAAAAAGATCCCATGCTAATGATGCAATTAATAGCAGTGGCTATTCTCTAAGTAAACTTGATTAATAGCCGTTAATGGACTTCTCCTCCAAGACTTTTCCAAACCTTTTTTGAACCCAGCTACACTAACTGCACTAACCACATCTTCACGCATTAAATTCCAGAGCTTTATTGTGCGTTGAGTGAAAAAGAATTTTCTCCGATTAGTCTTAAATGTGCTACTTGCTAACTTCATGGAATGCCCCCTAGTCCTTCTATTATTTGAAAGTGAAAATAACCGAGTCACATCTACTCGTTCAAGACCTCTCATGATCTTAAAGACCTCTATCATATCCCCCCTCAGCCATCTCTTCTCCAAGCTGAACAGCCCTAACCTCTTCAGCCTTTCCTCGTAGGGAAGCTGTTCCATCCCCTTTATCATTTTGGTTGTCCTTCTCTGTACCTTCTCCATCACAACTATATCTTTTTTGAGATGCGGCGACCAGAATTGTACACAGTATTCAAGGTGTGGTCTCACCATGGAGCGATATAGAAGCATTATGACATTTTCCGTTCTATTAACCATTCCCTTCCTAATAATTCCTAACATTCTATTTGCTTTTTTGACTGCTGCAGCACACTGAGCCGACTATTTTAAAGTATTATCCACTATGATGCCTAGATTTTTTTCCTGGGTGGTAGCTCCTAATATGGAACCTAACATCGTGTAACTACAGCAACGGTTATTTTTCCCTATATGCAACACCTTGCACTTCTCCACATTAAATTTCATCTGCCATTTGGATGCCCAATCTTCCAGTCTTGCAAGGTCTTCCTGCAATGTATCACAGTCTAAAATTATTCAGAGTATAACTACTCTGAATAATTTTGTATCATCTGCAAATTTGATAACCTCACTCGTCGTATTCCTTTCCAGATCATTTATATATATATTGAAAAGCACCGGTCCAAGTACAGATCCCTGAGGCACTCCACTGTTTACCCTTTTCCACTGAGAAAATTGATCATTTAATCCTACTCTCTGTTTCCTGTCTTTTAACCAGCTTGTAATCCATGAAAGGACATCGCCTCCTGTCCCATGACTTTTTAGTTTTCGTAGAAGCCTCTTATGAGGGACTTTATCAAACGCCTTCTGAAAATCCAAATACACTACATCTACTGGTTCACCTTTATCCACATGTTTATTAACCCCTTCAAAAAAATGAAGCAGATTTGTTAGGCAAGACTTCCATTGGGTAAATCCATGTTGACTGTGTTCCATTAAATCATGTCTTTCTATATGCTTTACAATTTTGTTCTTGAGAATAGTTTTCACTATTTTTCCCGGCACTGAAGTCAGGCTCACTGGTCTATAGTTACCCGGATCACCCCTGGAGCCTTTTTTAAATATTGGGGTTACATTGGCCACCCTCCAGTCTTCAGGTACAATGGATGATTTTAATGATAGGTTACAAATTTTAACTAATAGATCAGAAATTTCATTTTTGAGTTCCTTCAGAACCCTAGGATGCATACCATCCGGTCCAGGTGATTTGCTACTCTTTAGTTTGTCAATCTGGCCTACTACATCTTCCAGGTTCACAGTGATTTCATTCAGTTCGTCTGACTCATCACCCCTGAAAACCATCTCCGGAACTGGTATCTCCCCAACATCCTCAATAGTAAACACGGAGGCAAAGAATTCATTTAGTCTTTCTGCAATGGCCTTATCTTCCCTAAGAGCCCCTTTAACCCCTCTGTCATCTAATGGTCCAACCGACTCCCTCACAGGTTTCTTGCTTTGGATATATTTTAAAAAGTTATTATTATGAGTTTTTGCCTCTATGGCCAATTTCATTTCAAATTCTCTCTTCGCCTATCTTATCAATGTTTTACACTTAGCTTGACAATGCTTATGTTTTATCCTATTTTCTTCAGATGGATCCTTTTTCCAATTTTTGAAGGATGTTTTTTTTGGCTAAAATAGCCTCTTTCACCTCACCTTTTAACCATGATGATAATCGTTTTGCCTTCCTTCCACCTTTCTTAATGCGCGGAATACATATGGACTGTGCCTCTAGGATTGTATTTTTAAACAATGTCCATGCCTGTTGAACACTTTTAACCTTTGCAGCTGCACCTTTCAGTTTTTTTCTAACTATTTTTCTCATTTTATCAAAGTTTCCCTTTTTAAAATTTAGTGTTAGAGCTGTAGATTTACTTATTGTCCCCCTTCCAGTTATTAGTTTAAATTTGATCATGTTATGATCACTGTTGCCAATTGGCCCCACCACCGTTACTTCTCTCACCAAATCTTGCGTTCTACTAAGAATTAAATCTAAAATAGCTCCTTCTCTTGTTGGTTCCTGAACCAATTGCTCCATGAAGCACTTATTTATTACATCCAGGAACTTTATATCTCTAGCAAGTCCTGATGTTACATTTACCCAGTCAATATTGGGGTAATTGAAATCTCCCATTATTATTGCACTGCCAAATTGGTTTGCTTCCCTGATTTCTCTTAGCATTTCATCATCTGTCTGACCATTTTGTGCAGGTGAACGGTAGTATACTCCTATCACTATACTCTTACCCAACACACATGGGATTTCTACCCATATAGATTCTACTGAGCATTTAGTCTCTTGTATGATCTTTATCCTGTTGGACTCTATACCCTCCCGGACACTCCCACCAAGTTGATCCTCCCTATCATTGCGATATAATATGTACCCTGATATAGCACTGTCCCATTGGTTATCCTCCTTCCACCAAGTCTCTGTGATGCCAATTATGTCAATCTCATCATTTGCTGCTATACACTCTAACTCTCCCATCTTACTACTTAGACTTCTGGCATTGGCATACAGACATTTCAAAGTGTGTTTTTTGCTTGTTTTAACAACCTGCTTTTCAGTTGTTTGGGATAATTCGGAAATCATTAGCTTTGGTGATGTTTTACATATAGGTATATGAACTATGTTTGCATTCAATGGAACCTCTCTGTTGGGATGCCCTAACTCTCCTGTTTCATTAGTATCCTTCAAGGATACATTTCTCCGAACCATGCACTGCTGAGTGACTGTCGGCTTTCCCCCTTGTTCTAGTTTAAAAGCTGCTCTATCTCCTTTTTGAAAGTTAGTGCCAGCAGCTTGGTTCCACTCTGGTTAAGGTGGAGCCCATCCTTTCGGAAAAGTCTCCCCTTTCCCCAAACATTTCCCCAGTTCCTTACAAAGCTGAATCCCTCTTCCCTGCACCATCGTCTCATCCACGCATTGAAACTCTGGAGCTCTGCCTGCCTCTGGGGACCTGCACGTGGAACAGGAAGCATTTCAGAGAATGCCACCCTGGAGGTTCTGGATTTCAGCTTCCTACCTAAAATCCTAAATTTGGCTTCCAGAACCTCTCTCCCACATTTTCCTATGTCGTTGGTGCCCACATGTACTACAACAACTGGCTCCTCCCCAGCACTGTCTATAATCCTATCTAGGTGACGCGTGAGGTCTGCCACCTTCGCACCAGGCAGGCAAGTTACCAGGCGGTCTTCATGTCCACCAGCCACCCTGCTATCTACATTTCTAATAATCGAATCACCAACTATGATGGCCAGCCTAACCCTTCCCTCCTGTGCAGTAGCCCTGGGAGATTTGTCCTCAGTGCGAGAGGACAATACATCACCTGGAGAGCAGGTCCTTGCTACACCAGGGTGATGTTCTCCTATTGGGAGACCTTTCTGATCCAAGGCAGCACTGGGGCTGCCAGAATGGATTTGGGACTTGGCTACTATGTCCCTGAAGGTCTCGTCAATGTACCTCTCTGTCTCCCTCAGCTCCTCCAAGTCTGCTACTCTAGCCTCCAGAGATCAGACTTGTTCCCTGAGAGCCAGGAGCTCTTTGCACCGAGTGCACACATACAATCTCTCACCGGCAGGTAAAAAATCTTACATGTGACAGGATTCATTTCCTTAGGGCAACGTAGGAATAACACATCACCCCCTTCCCCCATTTATCTACATCTATAAAGTGGCATTCCAAAAGCTCCCCAGAATATGCATTAGTACGATAAAATGTAAAGTTTGGGATTTTACCTTGCAGCGTGCTAGAATTGTTACATTACTTGATAATAAGTAACATTTCTCTATAAACTGTGCCTTGCCTATTTTTTCCCCTCTGTATTTATTTTTATTTGTTTATTTAGATTTTTATATTCCACTTTTTGGTACTTCAACGTAGGGATGTGAATCGTTTTTTGACGATTTAAAAAAATCGTCGATATTTTTTAAATCGTCAAAAATCGTTAGAGTGCGCGATACAATACAAATTCCCCCGATTTATCATCAAAAATCGTTAAATCGGGCAGGGAATTATTTGGGGGGAGGGCGGGAAAACCGGCACACCAAAACAACCCCTAAACCCACCCCGACCCTTTAAAACCAATCCCTTACCCTCCCCCACCCTCCCGAACCCCCCCAAAATGTTAAATTACCTGGTGGTCCAGTGGGGGGGGGGGGGCGCCGGCGCGATCTCCCGCTCTCGGGCCATCGGCGCCATATTGGCTGCCACTAATATAAATGGCGCCGATAGCCCAATAAAAAAAAACCCCACCCGACCCTTTAAACCGACCCCCTTAGCCTCCCCCACCCTCCCGACCCCCCCCCCAAAACCTTTTAAAATTACCTGGTGGTCCGGGGGGGGCGCGGGGAGCAATCTCCCGCTCTCGGGCCATCGGCTGCCACTCATAAAGATGGCGCCGATGGCCCTTTGCCCTTACCATGTGACGGCATCCGTGCCATTGGCCGGCCCCTGTCACATGGTAGGAGCACTGGATGGCCGGCGCCAAGATGGCGCCCGCCAATGGCACGGATACCCTGTCACATGGTAAGGGCAAAGGGCCATCGGCGCCATTTTTATTTTAGCGCAGCTGATGGCCTGGGAACGGGAGATCGCTCCCCGTGGCCCCCCTGGACCACCAGGTATGTGTACAAAGTTTTGGGGGGGTTGGGAGAGTGGGGGAGGCTAAGGGGGTAATTTTAAAGGGTCGGGGTGGGGGGTTTTTTATCGGCGTGGGCCTCACTAAAAGAAATTAGTGATGTGAATTGGAATCAGAACCGATCCCAATTCACAGTTCTAACGATCAGATTCCCCCCCCCCCCCCAGCCGAACCCGATCGTTAAAACGATCGGGCACACGATTCACATCCCTACTTCAAAGTGTACATCAAAGCTGATTACATTCAAGTAGTATAGGTATTCCCCTATCCTCATAGGGTTTACAATCTACCATTTTGTCCCTGAGGCAATGGAGGGTAAAGTGACTTGTCCAAGGTCACAAGGAGCCACAGCCTAATAACTAACTAGGCATCTTAAAGTCTTATTTAACATGTTACAAATTTCCAGCTCAACACATAAGACCCAATTTCCCTGAAATAAAAAAAAAGTTTTCTAATCCTGCTTTATTGATCGGAGGGACTCATCCACATTTTCCAAGTGTTTTCTTTCATTATGGATGCATTTGGTAATAAGAGGCTCCAACTGTGCTTTTAACTGCCCTATCAGGTATTAAGTAGGCAGCAGCCAGGGATGCTGCAGAGGTAATGCTCCCATGGGGGGGGGGGGGAAGGGCTACCAGCTATTGTAGATCATTGGCCAAGCTCGGATGCACAGGTCCTAGTTTTGAAAGAGAGCCATAGTTAGTGGCCTCCAGCCCAGGATGATTGCTGCAATGTCTGCGCCATATGGAAGCGAGATGAGAGCTAAGAATGGCATGGCGGTGGCGGTGGCGGGGAATGCAAGTAGATACAGATACAAAGCCCATAGCTCCACAGCCCTTCCATTCTAATCGAACCAAAGAGCGGGCTAACGCTTTCTCCTTGTAAATGATCAGTGTGGTGACACTCAAATCGCAGAGTCTAGCAATGTGTGTCGCCAGAAGCGCCACTGAAATAAACTCCCTCACCAGCGGGTTTACTATCTTTTACAGCTTTACCCGCCTGGAAAGAGGAAATCATTTATTTCAAAAAGCTATTGCAGAGAGATATTGGCGAACCAGCATACAAACCACTTCAAAGTTCTGGGGTTTTTTGTTTTTTTTTTCACACAACCCTTGCTTTCGTTTACAGTTGCAAAGTGAAAGTCCAGCTGTTGCAGCGTATTCTACTATGCAAAGAATTATCTAGTCAACATTACAGCGAAGCGAGGGCAGCTTAGCCAATCAGTAACCAGATCCCCCAAGCGACTTTTCAGCGGCACCAGGGCCACTGAAGGTGAACTCCGACCCAATTTTTGACCTTTCTGTCTAGCCAGACATGGCTCAGCCCAACACCTTTTAGAGGGCCTTTGAAAACTTTCCAGAAAGGAATTCCAGTTTGCGCAGGAACACCACTGCTGTGAGCTGGGCCTGACTCCTGCCCCATGTCAAGCAAAGTTAGATTTCATCTCCCCAGTGGCTACAAAGCTGGCCCCCAATGAAAGAAACATGCAAGAGGTGCCAGTGATTTTGCCGACATACTGTTTTTAAAATTGTGTTTTCCTAGGGGCTGTCCGCTGTGCGGCATGTACAGCAGCTCACAAGTGCACGCTGTTGCTCATTGGCTATCACAGATGCAAATATTATAGAAATCAAATCTACTAGACACAGGATTCCAACTTAATTAAATGCTAAAACAGAAACTGGCTTTCCACAGCTGAAAACCCCGAATTGCCCAAATTGATTGGTCGATTTGTGGTTTCTGGTCCCAGACAGCATCTTATATGAATGGCCACATGCTTAAGCTTGAAGCAGACCTTTTTGTTCCTCAAAGAAAACAGCAAAGTTTGCAGCGTTAACTTGCAGTGCCCAGCTCCAAAGGTTACCGAGTTGTTTTAAAATGCATGGCAGCAGACAGTGAAACATAACTCAGTAACGTGTTTCTCTCGTCATCCTGGGCCACTCTTTAAAAAAAAAATGTGAAAGCAAACCAAGATAGCACAAAACCAAGGGAAATATTCTAAAAAACAAAAAAACAAATGTTTGACTTTTTTTTTTCTTCATATTTCCCATGCTACTGGGCATGTTCAACAGAATTAGCACTGCAGCATCATGGGCTAATTTCTTAGACTATTGCTATGGGAAAGCCTTACAGAGGCCTACAGGGCCACATCTGCTCCAAACATCACGCCCTTTTGAGTGGAAAGCAGGGTCGCAGCACAGGGAATACACAAAGAATTAAGAGCATCTTTGAAAATAAAACTATCCTATGGCATGTAACCCCCCCCCCCCCCGATACACTCATTTCTTGCCCCTCCCACATACACACCACACACCCCCATCTCCCATGCCCCTTCACACAAACACAACATGCACCCACCTCCACACACCTGCACACCCCTTGCTTCTTTTTTCGTGGGGGCTGTAAATGAGAAGACAAACTCTATGATACATGAATCATTCAAAGGAGAACCAGAATGTGATTTCTCAATAAATATATTGCCTATTTACCCCCTCCCATATGATCATGAAGTTATATTTTAATGTTGCAAAAATATAAATTGCATTTAAAAAATGTATCCCCTCACAAGGGAGCAAATTCTCGATTCCAGAAAAGCAAACTTTGATATCATCAGCTACATGCCAGCCTTGCTCCAACGTGGAGGTGCAAAAAAAACCTCAATCCTGTATTTTTCTCAGCCATGGCCCACAGAAACCCTTTATCAAAAAGACATACCCTTCCCATCGGCTCAGTCAAATCTGAAAATTCTGTGCACCCGAAACAGAATGGCCGGGAAAGTGGACCTCCCCCCCCCCCCCCCCCCCCCCGTACTGTGCTGGGAATTACTGAGGCGACATTATTGTCCAACTACAACGCTCATCAAATACACAAAATCGAAAACTAAGACAGTGACTTCACATGCGGGGTGCTTGACACCTCCGATCATGAGACTGCATTTGACAATGAGTAAACTTTCAGATCCAGAGCAGATAATGCCACAACTGGCGATTTGAATTTGTATTTATACATCTTGAAGGCAGGAATCAGAAGCCATCATCATTTTCAAGGGCATACTGCTCCTGGGAGGGAGGGTACCACTCAAACTCTTGACATCATTCCATGTTTGGGTTCTTGTAGCCTGGATTGGCCACAGTTGGAAATAGGATGCTGGGCTTGATGGACCCTCAGTTTGACCCAGAAGGCAACTTCTTATGTTCTTATGGGTTGAGCTAAAGAAAAGGCAAAATCATTGCACTTGGCAACTCTTTAAATCCTTTTTTTAACCCCTTTCCCAAAACCAGTGATACATGAATAGTGCTCCCACCACAAGCTTCTCCTCGGAGGACACATCTGATCTTATTTCCCTTCCCCTGATTTCAGAACCCACCTTCTTCACTTTGGGCCACATGTACTAAATTTATTTATCTCCCCATTCACACAAAATAAGGAAAACCCCTTAGTACGTCTGAACTTTTGTGATTTTAACATCCAAAGGCTGGTCAATGACAAAAAGAGTCTCAGACCTGAGTGTCGCAGACTTTAGCCCTAACTAAAGTCTATCAAAATGGGGATATTCTTGGAGGAAGAACTTGAAGACTGAGAAAAAATTGGTGAGGTGGAACAATAGTGGGCCAAATTAAAATGAGCTATTACAAAGGCAACAAATCTAAATGTTACAAAAGTAAACAAAAGTAAGAGGAAAAAGAAACCGATCTGGTTCTCAAAGGAAGTGGCTGAAATAATAAAGGCAAAAAGAACAGGTTCAGGAAGTATAAAGGATCCCAAAAAGAGGAACACAGGTAAGAACACCTGGTGAAACCGAGGGAGACAAAGAAAAAAATCAGGAAAGCAAAAGGTCAAGTGGAAGAAAGTATTTCCAAAGAGGTAAATAACGCAAGGTGACAAAACATTTTTCTGATACATCAGAAAAAAAGGGAGGCCCTAAGTGGTATAGTGAAATTGAAAAGTGACGAGGAGTACTGTGTGGAGAGAGATGAAGAAATGGTGGAAATATTAAACAAGTACTTCAGTTCAGTGTTCACTAAAGATGACCGTGGAGAAGGACCATTACTGGTTGACAAGACCGTAAATGGGGATGGGATAGACACAATTCCATTTACAGAAGAGAATGTATGGGAAGAGCTAGGAAAACTGAAAGTAAACAAGGGCCATGGGACTGGATGAGGTACATCCCAGGATAGTGAGGGAGCTCAGAGATGTGCTGGCGGGTCCGCTAAAAAACTTGTTCAACAGATCCCTGGAAACGAGAGTGGTGCTGTGTGACTGGAGAAGATCTTCATAAGAGTGGTAGCAGAGAGAAGGCTGGAAATTACAGGCCGGTTAGCCTCAACTCCATGGTGGGAAAATTAATGGAGACGTTGCTGAAGAAAAGGATAGTGAAATATCTACAATCCAGTGGGTTGCTAGACACAAAGCGGCATGGATTCCCCAGGGGAAGGTCCTTTAAGACAAATCTGATTGATTTTGATTGAGTAACTAGAGAATTGGACCAAGGAAGAGCACTTAATGTGATGTACTTGGATTTCAGCAAAGCTTTTGATACAGTCCCACATAGGAGGCTCGTGAATAAAATGAGAAGCTTGGGACTCGGCACCAAGGTGGTGGAGTGGACTACAAATTGGTTGACTGACAGGAGACAGCAAGTAATGTGATTCCGATCATGAAACTCGGTATAATAAAAATAATAAATAAAATAATAAATAAATAAAGTAATGGTAAATAGAACATACTCTGAAGAGAGAATTGTGTTAAGTGGGATCTGTTTTGGGACCTGTTCTGTTCAATATCTTTATGAGCTCACCGCAGAAGAGTTAAAAATTTATGTTTGTCTATTTGTGGATGATACTAACATCTGCAACAGAGTGGACATGCTTGAAGGAGTAGAGAGAATGAAAAGTGATTTAAGAAAGCTTGAAGAGTGGTTGAAACCTTGGCAGCTGGGATTCAATGCCAAGAAATGCAGACTCATGCATCTGGGGTGCGGTAATCCAAAAGAGCTGAACATGATGGGGGGTGAAAGACTAATGTCACGGACTGGGAGAGGGACCTTGCATTGATAGTGTCTGATGAACTGAAGGCAGCAAAGCAATGTGATAAGGCAATAGCTAAAGCCAGAAGAATGCTGGGCTGTACAGAGAGAGGAATAACCAGTAAGAAAAAAAAGAGGTGGTAATACCTTTGTATATGTCCTTGGTGAGGCCTCACCTAGAGTACTGTGTTCAGTTCTGGAAATCATATCTCAAATAGTACAGAGACAGGATGGAGGCGGTCCAGAGAAGGGCAACCAAAATGGTGTGAGGTCTCCATCGGAAGACTTATGAAGAGAGCCTGAAGGATCTCAATATGCATACCCTGGAAGTACACCACATTGAGTGCTCTTCCTTGGTCCAATTCTCTAGTCACTCAATCAAAGCTTCTCATTTTATTCATGAGCCTCCTATGTGGGACTGTATCAAAAGCTTTGCTGAAATCCAAGTACATCACATTGAGTGCTCTTCCTTGGTCCAATTCTCTAGTCACTCAATCAAAATCAGCAGAACCAGGGGTCATGATTTAAAACTCCAGGGAGGAAGACTCAGAACCAATGTCAGGAAGTATTTCTTCACGGAGAGGGTGGTGGATGCCTGGAACGCCCTTCCGGAGGAAGTGGTGAAGACCAAAACTGTGAAGGATTTCAAAGGGGCGAGGGATAAACACTGTGGATCCATAAAGTCTAGAGGATGTGAATGAAGAGAAGAGGCAAGAGGGTGGCTTGCTTGTGGGAATGACGGCTACTACCTGGAGATTAATATCCTTATTCAATAAACACACACACAGTTAATATGACTCCAACATTGCTCTATGCTTCAACGGCAAGAGGAAATGTGGAAAAAAGGATTTGCATCCACAAAAAAGCAAGGGAGTAGCTTGCTTGTTACGGTGGTTACTACCCCAAACCAAATAAACCTGATACTTCACTTTCAATGCACATCTAGCATAGCTCTCTGCTTCAACGGCAGGGAGAATGAAGAAAAG
This sequence comes from Rhinatrema bivittatum, assembly GCF_901001135.1. Taxonomy (NCBI): domain Eukaryota; kingdom Metazoa; phylum Chordata; class Amphibia; order Gymnophiona; family Rhinatrematidae; genus Rhinatrema; species Rhinatrema bivittatum. Next base: position 70,994,501 of record NC_042617.1, on the reverse strand, counting down.
ATGATTTATATTCAGCATCAACCAACAAGGAATGAATTACATAGTCTTGGTAAACAAATAAGCATGGGTGTAGCTTGCTTGTTACGGCGGTTACTACCCCGAATCAATTAAGCCTGATACTTCACTTGGAATGCTTGTTACGGCGGTTACTATCCCAAACCAAATAAGCCTGATACTTCACTTTTCAATGCACATCCAGCATAGCATAGCTCTCTGCTTCAACAGCAGAGAGAATGAAGATGATTTATATTCAGCATCAACCAACAAGGAATGAATTACATAGTCTGGGTAAACAAATAAGCATGGGTGTAGCTTGCTTGTTACGACGGTTACTAGCCCGAATCAATTAAGCCTGATACTTCACTTGGAATGCTTGTTACAGCAGTTACTACCCCAAACCAAATAAGCCTGATACTTCACTTTCAATGCACATCCAGCATAGCATAGCTCTCTGCTTCAATGGCAGAGAGAATGAAGAAAGGATGATTTATACTCAGCATCAACGAATGGGGAATGAATTGCATAGTCTGGGTAAACAAATAAGCATGGGTGTAGATTGCTTGTTACGGCGGTTACTATTCCGAAATAATTAAGCATGATACTTCACTTGGAATACATATCCAGCGCAGCTCACTGCTTCAACGACAGGGGGGAATGAAGTAAAGAGGATTTATATTCAGACAACCAACAGGGACTGAATTGCACAGGCAGGGTAAACAAACGGGAGTAGCTTGCTTATTGCGGTGGTTGCTGCCCCAGGCCAATTGGCTAGATGCTTCACTTGGATTCAACTCCAGCACTGCTGTCTGCATCGATGGTGGGGGTGGAGGGGGATTGGAACCAGGGAGTTACCAATAAGGGCCCTGACCTCAGCGGTCAGAGTAACTGATAAATATGAAAACAAGTGGGTTTTCATATTTATCAGTCTGTTTGGGGCATCCAGTCTGCTGGGCAGACTGGATGGGCCATTGGTCTTCTTCTGCCGTCACTTCTATGTTTCTTCTATGTATAGGGGAGATATGATGCAGACCTTCAGATATCTCAATGGTTTTAATGATGCATGTTCCTCAAACCTTTTCCAGAGGAAACCAAACAGTAGAACTACTGGTCACAATATGAAACTTCAGGAAATATTTCTTCACAGAGAGGGTGCAAGATGTCTGAAATGCCCCTCCAGAAGAGGTGGTGAAGACAAAAATAGTAACAGCCTGATTTCAAAGTCTGGTGCAAGTAAAAAAACAGGAGAAATGCGTGTGGCCATGCCACGCGCACAATGGGGAAATTTTCCAAGGCCTGCGGCCACGCGTCCATCTCACAGTACGCGCAGAAAAGCTGGCTTCGAAAAAAGAGGTGGGCCAGGGCGGTGGTCTGGGCAGGCGTGGGAGGGCTGTGGGCAGGCCGGGAAAGCACACGCTGGCAGCCGGCCAGCCTGCGCAACCTACTACTGCTCCAGAGAGCTGGTAAGTATTGAAATAAAAAAAACTAGTTCTAGGGGTTTTAGGGGTCGGGGAGGATAGGGGAAAAGACAGGCAGGGTAGGTAGAGGTGTAGGAAGATCCCTTCCAGTCCACTCCTTTATTGGAGCGGACTGGGAAGGAACTGGGGAAAGGGCCTATCGCGTCACCGTGCACATTTTATAAAATGGCCCCTCCTTACACGCGCGTTGGCATGTGCATGCGGGTAGCGGATTTTATAACATGCTCGCATTGCCACGCGCAAGTTTTAGAATCAGCGCGTCCACGCGCATGCACCAGGAACCGCTCACATGTGGATGCCCGCCCGCAGGTATTAAAATTCCCCTTTAAACGAATTCAAAATGGCATGGAATAAACCCTGTGCTTCCCATGCCTTTCCAACTCTAAAGACCAGAAATGGAAATTAAGAAAAGGAAGCATGGGAGTAACCAGCATGGAGCGGCAGCTGCCACCACTAACAGAAAGCGTGGGGATTACTACCCTTAACCAATTAGCTCACATGATTTTTATACATCTGCAACATCGCTCGCCGCTTTGCCAGTGGGGGGGAAAAAATAGGGAATTGGATTCAGATGACAAGCAATGCTGGGCCCTGACTTTTATGGTCCAGGGTATTTATATGCAGACATTAGGGGAAAAAGTACAGGACTGCTTCTACAGCCAAGTCCAAAAGCAAATCATTTCAAGCAGCAGCAGCAGCAGCAGCAGCATTGTATGAATTGTCAGGAAGGCTGCTCGCCCTGTAAAAATAATGCTAGCAATAATTTTGTTATGGGTTTGACAGTTGCTTGGTTTTGATTGTTAATATTACTACCCTTAACAGAAACATGGGGGTAACCTGCACGGAGCAGCAGCTACTACCATAAGAAACTTGCTGAGCAGGCTGGATGGACCATGTGTTCTTTTTCTGCCTTGTCATTACTATGTTACTATGCTATGTTTGGTATCTTCTTATGTAACTACTGCTGATTCAGCTCTTGATTTTGACCAGCCAGCGGCACGCACCAGCAGCTATTACCTGCCTCTAGAAACCAGGCTGAAACTCAGAACAGAAGCATCAGGGGGAAAAAGATTACACACTTAAAATCAGATTTCCATTTCTTTCAATTCCATTTTCCAATAGCAGCAGACCCTCTGGTAGAGAAAGATATCAGGCTGTCCTTTCGTTAGGGGTCCACTCTTCAGCATGGTATATCTAACTTCAAGCAAGAGCAATTAGCTGATGGCAGAGCCTCTTCTCACAATAAAACATGACAAATTTCGGTAGCAGAACAAAAAGAGAAAGCTACAGGCACCGTGCAGACTTTGGGCTGCGTTTTTAGTCATGATTTGATCCGCTAATTAATATCTAGTCTTAACAAAATTATCACCTACCCTGGAAGCAGAACAATAGCCTGTGCTCTGATTTGTCAAATTTTTATAGCTACGATCTGACAGCAGAGATTCTATTAAGTTTTACATTTTGCAAGGCAAAAAGATGTAACCTGTGTTGGAGCCATTAGGAGAGCTTACTGACAGGCTGTGCTCCCTTGATTTGCCTGCTCATGCAAACAGACAAGAATCTCCAGAGCAACCTGCTGAGAACGTTTTTATTCTACTAGGGGGATGAGGGAGATTGTGTGAAATGGGCAGCAAACCTTTTCCCCAGGGATCAGGGACTAGACCAAATGATTTCATCAGGGGTGGGAGAGGACCCTCTAAGCAGGCGGGAGGTGCCCGACCCTCCCAAATCAGTTTCTTTCCAAAGCACATTAACTTTTAAAGGGTAAAAACTATGGGAGTTGTTTCCGCCAGCTTCCTTTTGGAGGTGTCTCTGCAAAAAAAAAATGTTTCCCTTCTTCCTTTTATTCCTTTTTAAGTAAAATAATTCTAAAACCTGCTTCACTTAAACCTTGCCTGGCACTCTCCAGTGGAACTAAAGGGATCATCCTGGCAGCTGCACACACTGCCGCTCCTCAGTACCCTGCTGCCAGCACTTGGTCTGCAACAGTCAGAACAAATGCCAGGAAAAATCATGAGACCTTCAGTATCACTTCTCACTTTATCATCTTCATTTTCTCCTAGAGCTGGAGCTCTGCACAGTGCATCCCAGGCCTGGTTTGTGAATGGTTTTGTACCCATTAAGTACCTACGTGACACGCCCTTAGTAGGTCAAGATACGAGTCTCTTTCTGCGGTTTTATGACAGGCATGCCTATTTATTTTATTTTTTACAAGTTTGATTTTATATTACATTATGAGTTCTAGTTAGCTTTAACCCAGTTCATAATCTTTCTAATTTATATCGGCATACTCTGTTTATTATCTTTGTTATTATGATCATTTATTTGTAAATTGAATTTTTGTTTCCCACTATGAACAGTCCTGGTGATAAGGCAAGTCATACATTGTAAAAGAACAAACTAAAAATCAATGAATAAAGATAGTTTAACCTCAAAACAACTTTAAACTCATTTCCTAAAATGCATAGGAAACCCCACAGGAAATTATCAATAATCAGACTTACAAAAATACAAAGGAAGCCATCAAAAAATATTTTTGAAATTCAAAAAGACTGCTAAAGTAAATACCATTTTAACAACAAATTGAGTGAAAAAGGTTCAATCATTCTGTGAGGGAGTGTACAGGAAACTCCCTGAAACCACCTTAAGGGACTGGCCACAGCTATCTAGCTCGGTCTTCCTTAAGGATCAGCCCTGCAAGGCATTCTGGGTGAAGGAAGGCTCCCCCCACCATACTATAAGGAGCTAGGGCCCAGAAGGGTTAGCAAGGCCCCTGGAAGGAGACCGGAAGCCAGCGAATGCGAAGACCAATTACATTTCAGTTTGTTTGTAGCCAGCACTGCAAGGTGCGCAGTTTTCTTTCTGTTTTGGTTTTGCACTGTAAATAAATTTGCACCTAAGGAAACAGCCAGAGCCTGCCTCCTTATTCTTCTTGGCTGTTTCCTAAGCCACGACTGGCCAAAAATGTGTTCTAGTAGAAATGGCTACCTGGGTTTATGCCATCATTCTGAGCCTGAAGAAAACATGCAAATAATCAAGAAAAAATTCCACCATACTCTCCAAAACTCAAAAAAGGCAATATCTTTTTAGGAATCCCAAATTTAAGTCTTCAACAAGTAAAGATTTTTTCCATTCATGAACTAATTATATCTGTCTACAATTCATACTCCCATTGTGTGTTATAGATCTCTACTGTGTATATCAGATTACAACTTGAGTTCAACAACACTCAATAGGAGCATGAGATCTAAAACACTCAACAGGAGTTTGAGATCTATAACACTCAACCGGAGTATGAACTGTGGACAGATATAATTAGTTCATGAATTGAAAACAATATTAACTCTGAGAGAGATTGATTTTGTCTTTCTACTATCAAACTATGTTTTTTTTCATAATAAACTTTTATTAAATGTTGAGAAAACTGAGGTATTGATTTTGGAAAGAAAACTATCCAGAGATAAACCATCAATGTTTAGCTTTGAGGGATGTTAGATAATGATTGTCTCTCAAGCTAAAAGTCTGGGAGCGATCCTTGACTCTGGATTAACTTTGCTGCAGCCCAAGTTACAGCAGTAGCCAGATCCACTTTCTTTAAATTGCGGATCTTGCATCATTTAAAACCTTTATTTGGAATTTCGGTGTACAGTCAGGTTTTATAAGCTTTGATTTTTTTGGGGGGTTTGGACTGCTGCAACTCTGTATATATTGGTGTTCCATCTAATGTTTTAAGTTCTCTCTGCAAGTGGTACATATTTGGCAGTGTATATAGGAGCTGGTATTGCTTTCCATGAACACATCACACCTGTCCTAGTTATTCTCCAGTGGCTCCCAGTGGAATAGGGAGTAAAATATTAAATTACAGTTACTGAATGGCAGTGTGTCTCCTTGGGTGAGCTTGATGCTGTGTTTCACGTATGCTCTGGCTTGCTTGATATTCCTTTTAGTCCAGTCGACTGTCTCATGGAGACACACGAGAGCATTTTCAGTTGCAGGACCTATTTTTCGGAACAGTTTACCAGAACAGCTAAGATTGATCCTGTGCTACTATTTACAAAGTCGTGAAAGATGTATCTCTTTAAAGTGACATATGGCAATTAGCGTGCAAGCTTTTAAGTCTCTGATCTATAAGGTTTTTGAGGATGCAACCTGCGTAGAGTAGTTTTAGCAGTGTTTATTTTATGTTTCTTTGTAATTTTATGTATGTAGCATTGTACCCCACTTGGAACACTGTGATCAGAGCGGGTTATGAATCTTTTAAATATAAAGAAATAGCAAAGCTCAAGAGTGAACTTGTACTGAATTCTGAGGGGGGACTGCAGTTCTTGCCTTTTAGTTAGAGAACTGCCTGATGAGATGGTTGAACTAGACAGGGAGGAAGAAAGAGGAAGAAGAATGAAAAAAAAAATATATATAGGTGTTTTTTTTTTAAAAAAATACGTGCGCATGTCTGTGTGCATGCGCACAGGGATGCGCGATTTTATAACATGCGTGCACTCCAATTAAGGAACGGACTAGGAAGGAACTTTCCTACCCTCTACCTTAACCTCCCCTCTCCTACCCACCCTCTAAAACCCTTTTTTTATTTTTTTTTTACCTTGTATTTCGCAAGTTACTTCAAGGCCCGACCTAAAGTAACTTGCGCGCGCCAGCAGAGCAAGGAATGGCGCTGACCCGGCCCGCCCCCTCCCCGCCCCGGGACTGCCCTTTCACAGAGGCCTAGCTCTTGTGCGCGTAACAGGGGTTACATGTGTGGCCGAGCCTCTTCTAAAATGCGCGCAGTGCGCACGAGGCCCAGCCACACGCGTAACCCCCGTTTTTTACGCTCTGGGGTTTTTTTTTGTTTGTTTTTTAAATCCGGCTAATTCTGGGTAGTTATAAATACAAATCCATGACACCACAGCCCCACTTAGGGCAGGTTCCCCAGTTGGACTCAAAGCCTAAAGTAGTAGTAGGAGGCTATCAAGTCCAAAAGATTTAAAATGCACAATTTTCAAAGCTGTGGCATTTTAGTAAAGAACGACAGTTCCCAGAAGCAAGTCCCAACAGAAATAATCTATGGAAGAGGCCGCATAATCAGAGACTCCATTTCACTGCACGAGTCTTTTAGCAAACTTTGTCCAAAGGGCGATTTTCACACATTGTTTCATTCTACATTTTGTGGTTCACCAATATATAAAAAGCCCCTCCCTGAACTTGATTTGCCACTGCTGCCACCACCCACTGCCTGCCTCCTCCTTCCTTCATCTGCAATCTCCTTTCTTTCTTCCGAGCCCTGATCTGCCACTGCAGTCCCCACCATATCCTACTCGCTAAATCCCTTGGCCCTGACCTGCTGATGCCGCCTCCTCCTGCCGTTTCCCTTCACCCCAATCTGCTGATAAGGCATCTCCTTCTCCCACTCGAGTTCTGCTCTATATATGCAGCCAGGAATTTAGCACCGTGTTGGTGAAGCCGGTAATTTCACATTTTTTCTTTACTATGTGCATTTGCAATAAAATTGAACGCCCAAAACATAATTCTGCGGTTCCAAGGAGGATGAAGAGGTAGTGAAAGATGTGGGATTAGGGAGAAGAAGGTGGGGGTGGGACCTATAGACAAATGGGTCTGTAATGACGACTTAGAAGGAAAAACTTGTACTTTTTTTAACAAAAACATTTAGTGGATTTAAGGAAAATTAAAAAACAAATCCATACAAATCTGAAAAAACTCTAGTAGGCAGAGAGTGGACTTCAAGCAAGGGCGGAGGGGTTTAAGGAGCGGGATGTGCACATTCATTTTTTTTCATCTTCATTTCTTATTTTGTCTTTTGAAGATTTTTTGTTCATTTTTTATTTTCAGACATTTTATTTATTTTTTCATGGGGTTTTTTTGAGTTTTCAGGAAATAGTACATACTAATTTTAAAAAAAGGCACACTATTTATTAATAATGCACACTAGTTCCAAAAAATGAAAATTTTAAAACATTTCTTATTTTTCGGTTCATTTGAAATAAAAAAGAAAGCGGACTCATTCATCACCTTTTATATTTTTGTTTCCAATGAATGCAAATCCCCAGTGGAAATAGCAGTGACAGAGAACACATGCGCGCATGGACCCGCTGATTTTATAAACATGCCTGCATTTATGCGCTATTATAAAATCGGCTACCCATGCGCACATGGGCACACAATTTTATATCGACGTGCACATGTGCGCGCAAATCCCGTCTCCAGCGCATAAGGAGGGGAATTTTAGTAGGCACATGTGGCAACGCAATAGGCCTATTTCCCAGTTCCCTCCCAGTTCGCCCTAGTAAAGAAGCAGACTTCTTAAACCCCCTACCTAACTTGATTCCCTTTTACCCTACTAGCCCCAACTCCCAAAAGCTCGCTGACTACCCCCTTTTTTTTTTTTAACTACTTACATGCTGTCCATAGCAGAAGCAAGTTACGCAGTTGTGGGATCCCGGCGCGCACTAGTGCACGTAACTGACTTCATGGGTGCAGTCCCAGCCCACCCATGCCCCGCCCACCCCGTCTCTAGAATTAAGCAAGACTACCACATGTACAGGACCTGGTCCGTAAGGAGAACCTGCTGCAGAAGCAACACTAGCCTTTGAATCACATTAAGACCCTACAAACAGCTCTGACTGCTCACAATAGCCTTGTTTCACCTCACGTCTGTCTGGTCTCTGGTAAGCAAATATCTCTTGAATAACAACGATTGATGAATATGTTTTAGAGTAATTGAGTGATTGGCTCCAAAATGCCAATCACTCAAGGGGGTATACAGCAGAGTGTTTACAATGTTTCCCCTAGGGCCATAAAAGTTGTGTTCTTTGGGGCTACTGTCACCATCATATTCCCTCTCTCTGCAGATCTGGAAGGAGGGGGGAATCCTCCGTGGCCCAGGGGTTGGAGTGTTTCTCCTTAAGTGGGTGTATCTCTCTGGTACTGTACCTTCTCAGGGACAGCCTGGGTGTTCAAATGAAATGTACTGCTTATTTCCAAAATGTCAATCATAGTCCAGTATACTTTCCACCACTGAAACTCTACATTTCCATAGTCTCTCTGCTGGGGTGCTCGTGTCCATCTCGCTAGTTCCTTGCCACTTTTCCCTCATCAGTGCACAAACAGCCCCGGATGTAAGGGAATCCTATTGGGGAAACCCAAAAGCTCACAAAAATCCTACCTGAATCCAAAGATCTGTCTCTAGCCCACAGCCTGTGTCCTGGCCCCTCTGAGGTAGAGATCCGGGGTTCTCAATCCCTGACTCCGCTCTCTGAGGAGGATGTGGGAAAAAAAACCCTCCACACTAACCAAAAGGGGGGGGAATCCAAATTATTCTAAGTCCAAAAGTTCCCATGCTGGGTAATGCTGTCACTGGCATTGCTTCCTCTAGTGAGCAGAGGAGTACTCACAATCCCCAACCCCATCTCTCTGGACTGGAGGGTTCTCCTCTCCAAAGGGTACAGGGTGTTCCCCCAGCATGGGAAAACAATAAAAATCCTGACAAAAATTGTTTCTTCTTCAAAAGCCTAAGCAGACCCTCTCAGACAGGGAGTGTACGGAAAAGGGATCTCCTTGAACGCAGGAAAAACACTACTTTGGGTTACTGGGCCCAACTTAGCAGGGGACAGTGAAAAATAGCTCCTTACTTTTCAAAAGCCAACTCTCTCTCTACCACTAACTCCCCTTAGTGCCCTTGGGATAATGGAAAATCCCACTAAGCTGTTATTGCTACTGGGCAGGCATCTAGGGTCATCTAGTGGCTGGCCAAAGGATTGGCCACACATAGAAACATGATGGCAAAAAAATACCGTATGGCCCATCCAGTCTGCCCATCCGTCCAATTAATTTAGCACTATAATTCTCATCACTTCCTTAGAGAGCCCCTGTAATTATCCCATACTTTCTTGAGTTCAGATACTGTTTTTATCTCCACCACTTCCAATGGGAGGCTCTTCCACACATCTATCACCCTCTCTGTAAAGACATATTTCCTAAGATTACTCCTGAGTGTACCCCCTTTCAACCTTATCTCATGATCCCTCATTCAAGAGCCTCTTTTCCATTGAAAAAGGCTCACCTCCTGTACATGGTAACCTTTGAGATATTTGAATGTTTCTATCATATCTTTCCTTTTGCCTTTCCTCTAGGGTATATGTGTTTAGATCTTTAAGTCTATCCCTATATGCTTTAGAACAAAGACCAGTGACCATTTTAGTAGCCACCCTCCGGACCGACTCCATCCTGTTTATATCCCTTTGAAGGTGCGGTCTCCAGAACTGTACACAGTATTCCAAGTGAGGTCTCACCAGGGACTTATACAGGAGCAATATCACCTCCCTTTTACTACTGACCATTCATCTCCCTATGCAGCCAAGCATCTTTCTTGCTTTTATTGTCACTGCATCCACCTGTTTGGCTACCTTATATCATCCATCAGATCCCGTTCTTCCTTTGCTTAGAAGAATTTCACCTCCAATACTGTACTTTCACCTCCAAATACTGTACTCTGCATTTTTTAGCATTATATCTTACCTGCCAGGCCTTAGACAATTCTTTAAGCTTCGTTAGATCCCTCATCATGTTTTCCACTCCTTCCTGGCTGTCCACTCTGTTACAGATCTTGTTATCATCGACAAAAAGACAAACATTTCCTGACAACCCTTCCGTTACGTCATTCACAAAAATGTTGAAAAGAACCAGTCCAAGGACCTATCCCTGAGGCACACCGCTAGTAACAGACCCCTCCTCAGAGAAAACTCAATTTACCACTACCTTTTGTCATCTCCCAGTCAGTCACTCTAGGACCCATATCAAGGGTGCACAATTTATTTATAAGTCTTCTGTGTGGAACCATGTCAAAGGCCTTGCTAAAATCCAACTACACTACAACCAGTGCCCTCCTTTGATCCAACTCTCTGGTCACCCAATCAAAGAAATTGATCAGTTGACAAATCTTAATAGTAAATCTTAAAAATAAATATGATGAACAGAGACCTGGTTGTGTCTCTGTTTCTGTCTCCTCCTTCTGTGGAGTCTGGAAAGGCCGTCCCCCTGGAAGTCTATGTAGGAGCTCTCCACAGTGAACTCTGGAGGCAGTGCCTTTAGGTTAGCACAGAGTGCAGAGGTGTTAGGATTTTACCGTTTGTTGTTTTACAGGCCCAGTCACTAAAGGTAGGCTAACCCAGTCTGTTGGTCCTGACCAGGGTCGGGGGTGGAGAAGTTTCCTTCCAGTCTACTCACTAGCTGGTTGGGTTTTGAGATTTTTCGTGGTAGGAGCCTTGTGAGACATCTGGACCTTTCTTGGGCACAGGGATTGGGGAAACTTGTGTCTGGGATGCCCAGGGAGAGGGAAGACCTGCCCTCCATAAGCTCAGTGAGGAAGGGGGTGACAGTGACCTGCTGCAAAGAACAACTCAGGTGTTAATAGTTTTTTTGGGGAAAGAATCCGTTTTGTTAGAAAATTCAGGAAGAAGGTTTTGGCTGCCACTTCCTTCCTGCTTGAAGCAAGAGAACTGATTGTTTCAAAGAGGGTCCCCTTACATTAAGGATCCAGAGAGGGTACTAAAGAGACTGTGTAAGATCAAGAAAATCCTGAAGATCTGCTGACCATGAGTAAAGGAATCACCATCACTGGGGACACCCATCTGGTGTTCACCACTCTGGGAAGAGAAAGAGAGGATTTACTCTCTGTGCCATAGGCTTTGCTATTTTTATCAGCTTGGAGGGGGTTTTAATCATCCTAAAGACCTCCACTTCACTTTAAACCAAGAGAGTGGATGTTTTCCATGCCCTGATATAAGTGAGTCCTGCACAGATAGAGGGAAGAGGCTGTAAAGGAATTGAAGAGAGGCTTCTGTGGTGCTGCAGATATTCACCATCAGTGTTTAACAGTAAGGACTTTTATTTTGGACACTAGCCAAGTGGCTCCAGAGTATTTATTTCTGCACTCACTGCACCCATATCAGGGACCAATATCCTCCCCAAGGGAAACACAAGGGAATGTTGCATAAAGAAACCACCCCGTCACATCGGGATCTGAAAGGACTCCTTTCTTCCCTGAGCCCAGCAAATCCACACCCTGGGAAGTAAAGGAAATACAAGAGCTAGTCAGAGTTCCTGTCCCAAAGCGTACAAATTACTTTCTGGCCTCAGCCATGCTGGACTCGCACACCGGGATGGGGGTCACATAAATGAGCCATTCCATTCCCTTTATCATTTTTATTCCTCTCCTCTGCATCTTTTCTAGTTCCACTATGTTGTTTTCAGATGGGATGACCAGAACTGCAGCCCAATACTCAAGGGGTGGTCGCACCATGAATCGATACAGAGGCAATATGATATTTTCCATTTTATTCTCCATTCCTTTTGGATCATTCCTATCACTGAATTTGATCTTTTGACCATCGTCTTATACTGAGCTGAGTATTTCAATGTATTTATTTATTTATTTATCTGGCATACTTTATGTTCCACAAATTCCAAATTCGTGACCAACGCGGATTACAATAATACAGCCATAATTATAAAATATATACAAATTACATAAAACATGATAGTAAAATTAAATCTAAAGAAAAGCCACAAAGACTCACAGGTCCTTTTCCTGGGTGGCGATTCCTAATAAGCAACCCCAGTACCGTGTACCTATAGTTGCGATTGTTTTCCCCTATGTGCATCACTTTACACTTTCCAATATTAAATTTCATCTGCCATTTAGATGCTCAGTCCCCTCGTCTTGCAAGGTCCTTCTGCAATTCCTCATAATCCACTGCAATTTTAAGAACTTTGAATAGTTGTGTGTGTTACGAATATGTTAAACAGCACTCATCCCAGTATAGCTACTGCACCTGGGCACTCCAGTATTGACCTTTTTCCATTTGGAAAACTGAACATTTAGCCCTACTCTCTGGTCCCATTACCAGCCCATGTCAGGACACCGCTTCCTACCCCTTGGCTTTTTTAACTTTCTCAGGGATTTCTCATGTGGTACTTTAATGATATAAAACTGTATATATATGATGTATTCTTGTACTATTAAATTCAAAACAACATCATGTTTGTACAACGCTGATACCATGTAGTCTCATGAAACTAACCAGAGTAAACCTCATACAAAATGGTGGGCTTTAACTTCGATAGCCCTGACAGCCACTGGAATAATTGTGCGGTCACCAATCTGATAACAGACCGTCACGCTGGTATAATCATTGGTTTTTCTGGTATTGGTTTTACGTAAACCAATACCAGAGAAACCAATGAGAAACCAATGATTATACCAGCGTGACGGTCTGTTATCAGATTGGTGACCGCACAATTATTCCAGTGGCTGTCAGGGATATCGAAGTTAAAGCCCACCATTTTGTATGAGGTTTACTCTGGTTAGTTTCATGAGACTACATGGTATCAGCGTTGTACAAACATGATGTTGTTTTGAATTTAATAATTATATATCATGTGGTACTTTGTCAAATGTTTTTCAAACATCAACATACACTGTATCACTTGGCTCACCTTTATCCACATGTTCGTTTATACCTTCAAAAAGATCTAATAGATTGCTAAGGCAAAACTTCCCTTTACTAAAACCATGATGACTCTTCCCCATTAAGCCATATCTGTCCATATGGCCAGCAATTTTGATTTTAAATATAGTGTCTAACATTTGGCTCGGCATGAATGTCAGGCTCATCAGTCTATAATTTCCTGGATCACCCCCTTGAGTCCCTTTTTAAGAACTGGCGTTACATTGGCCACCCTCCAGTCTTCAGGGAATGCGGCTGTTTCAAATGATAGGTTACAGATTACTAGCAACAGGTTTGCAATTTCATATTATGAATGCTATCCAGTCCCAGTGATTTGTCACTCTTTAGTTTGTCAATTTGATCTATTACATCTTCCAGCGATTTATCTTATTGCTCAGAATCATCACCATCAAAGAATGTTTCTGGCATGGGTGTGTCCCACAAAAAATAACTGTACCACTAGCATATCACTCACTCTCTTCTTTCTAGCCATACACATAGAAGCACTACATTCCTACCTTTCCCTGCCACACATAACACTAAAGAATGCCTAGAATACATGAAGAAAAAATAGACACAAGATATGAACTTAAAAGAGTTACCAACCAAAAATTAGATGTCAAAAATATCAAATATAAATCGAGACTCAACAACTGGATTGTGAGTTGCGGCTGTCAAGTTTATAATGTGCCTCCCCTGTACTGTTCTGTCAAAAGCTAAGGCTGCCGCTCTTCTGTAAGGCAGATGAGCATCCCCCTCCTCTCCCTTTGCTGGATTGCTCTGTGTAATTAGTTCTGAGCTGTCAAGGCATTCTGTCCTCCGAGGAGGGAAGTAAAGACTGGTGCTCCAGAGCAGTAAAAGACAGACATATGTTATCTGTAAAGGATTCATTCCTCCCTGGTGTAGAGCGTTGCTGACGATAGGTAAGTTAACTTTACTCTCCTCCTGTAGATTCTGCATAACATGTGCCTTTCCTAACATCTACGTATCATCTCCGTTATCTTCCTTCTCATTATGATAATGTTTTTCCCCCAGCAACGAAAGAGTTCTAGTTTTGTTTTATTTTTCCTTTTTCCTCTTTGCTTCTGATTTAGTTGGCTTGGGTCATGGCTTTTGTGGTGACCAAGGGGCGGGCAGATATCTTTGCCTTACTATCTATCATTAGTTGAAGCTGTCATCGCAGCCGGAGCATACTCATGGGTTTCCTCCAACAATTCCGGATTAAGATATAAGGAGTGCACCCCCTGCATATCTGAAAGGGATAAACGAGGGTCATACATATTGTAATGAAGCTGGGCAGGGGACTGCCTAAACCAAGACATAAAAGGGAGTTTATTAGGATTTCCCAAAATATGCAAAGTATTTTGTTATCACAGCATGTGATTATTTTTATTTATCAACTCCGACAGATAAACTTTCATTTGTGAAAATGTCTCATTCCCAATTTGGGGTGAATTGAGCATCTGCCTCAGCTCTACCACCCATAATGCCTGGAGATGGGCTTGTTTGCTTTGTAATGCGAATGTGTTATTACAGGTGCTGCAACAGGCAATGACTTTGACAGGTACATACTAAAAATGTGGTGTCCCTCTAAAAGAGCAGGCGTAATATTTAGATCCCTGCATTACACAGCAAGACTGCATGGCCAGGCAGAAGGGAGAATGCAACCAGCAGTCAAGTTCAGATCAGGGCAGCGGGAAGGAATCCGATAACCACTTCTCAGGTGGCTGAAGCAACAGAACAGGCCGAGACCGCATGAACGGCTAGAGCAGCAGGCCGAGAACCAAGGAAGCCAGGATTCAAATCCTGCTTCTCCTGCTGATGCTTCTTGTGACCTTGGGCAAATCACTTCCCTCTCCATTGCCTCAGGTAGGACCTGATTTACTAAGGCTTGCCTCTCATTCCGTGTCTATAGGAAAAATGCTTAGTAAATGAGGCCCTTAGACAGTCAGCTCTCTGGGGTCAGGACAATACCCACAATAACTGACTGTAACTCACCTTGAGCTGTCAATGAAAAGGCCTGAGCTAAATCCAAATAATAATAATAATAGGCGCCTGCTGGCTTTCACATACCAGTATTTGTTCTGTCTCATAAGATTACACTCATTAACCTGCAAATAAGGCAAATGTTATCTATTAAGGCCAATGATATCTATTCTAATACTTTGTTCTCTATTGCCATCATAAAACAGATACAAAGGCACTTTACAATTCTTATTTTAGTTGATTAAGGTTTCTATATTATTTGTTTATTGACAATCTGCCTTTTTCCACAAGTGACCTAAAGGCGGATTACAAAACTTGTCCTTTTCAACTCATGAGAATACCTTTTTCTTTTCTATTAGCAGGTATAACATTCAAATTTATATTCTTCTGCGGAACTGGAAAACCAGGCACACATATTGACTATACTGAATACAGCAAGAGGGTGTCTGTTCCCACATCAGAACCCACATTTTAAGGATGGATTTTTCCCATACTGCAGGACTTGAGCACATAAGTTTAAAAACAGGACATGGACAGAAATCGGCAAGGACATACGGATACATGTACTCCATTTCCAAAACACACACTGCCTTCTTCTCTTACACACATATACAAATACACTCCCTTTCTGACAAACACACCACACCCACATACACAAACTTACACAAATGACAGCACCTCCATCACTAACACACACAAATGCATGCAAGCAAATTCAAGCGCTCTCTCAAAAACACACAGAATCAGCCTTCCCTCTCACACAAAGAACCACCCACAAATCTTGCCTCTTTGTTATACACAACTGACCTCTTTTTCTCACATACGCACTCAAAACAGTGTCACTCTCACTCATCTACACAAATACTGTTACCCTAGGTCTCTCTCTCACACACACTCACAAATATTTTGGAGATTTGCACTCAAAGTATAGAATGCCTTGGAAATTTTATGTACCCCATGGAGTACATAAAATTTAAACCTTGCAAATATAGATTTGCAGAAATTCCATGAAATCGAAAAAGCCTCAAATGCGCCAGATCAAAAGGAAAGAGACAGGTCTGCACAAAATCAGATACCAGGCGACAGCCCAAATGGAACATGTGCTAGTATGTTTCTAAGGACATCTCTTTCTGTAATGCTGTACAAAGGGACAGACTGAACACACCCAACAAGAAATTAACATTGATTAAATGAAATGAGTCTCTTTTATAATTGTGTCCCGTCTCTGATGATACTGCGTAGAGAGCCACAGCTTCCTCCCGGGTATTATGGCAGCACATCCACTGTAACCATGGTGTTACCTGGCATCGCATACATAATAAAACTAAGTGTCTTCAGCAGCACTTGCAGCTTTCTCTGTTATTCACTTTGAGAGGGTTATGCTATAGCTGAGCACAGCTGCATATATTTTACACACATTTTCAAAGCAAACTTGGCGCGGCAGTTTGCTTTGAAAAGCTGCGGGTAATTGGCACACAGATTAACTCGCACAAAGTTACACCCTTCAGAGGCCATAACTGGTGCAGGCTAGCTTAAAAGGTACACACTGAAAAATCAGAACGCACGTGAGTTCCAACTCAAGCCCCACTCCGCCCCCGAAATGCCTAGAGCCTAGAGTACTTTGCAAACTTTTGTGCCTGTTTTACAAGCGCACTTTTTACATGAGGTGAGGCCCAGGCTATTTTCTAACAGCCATTTATAAAAAAATGTGTTTTATACAAGTAAATGGCTTTGAAAATTTGGTCCTAAAAAAAAAAAAAAAAGGTGAAAGAAAAAATGGACATGTTTCTTTGCATCACTACAAGCAGAGCTGCTTGACAGAATGAAAATGCCTTAAATACAGAATCATGGCTTTTTTTCCCTTCAATAAGAGAACTATTTCTTTGGCCATCCAGGTTTTGCTGATCCCCATACCTCGCATGCTCGCACACATGTTAATTTATCCCCTTCTGTTATTAAAACTAGTACAAAAGTGTTAAAGGAATATGAAAAAATGACTGCATAATAAAATAATTCTGCAACCAAAAAGAACTTTTCCCTAAAGCTGTATTTATCTGGTGAGAAGTGAGTCAGAGGTAACACTGCACACAGCAGAGGATGGGTAATGTGGAGATAAACGCCTATTAGCAGGATGCTGATAAAGCCATAAATGAAAACAGCTTTCTCGCAGAGCCTCTAGAGCAGAAGACTACTCTGAATGGCAAAAAAAAACCTAGGCAGCAGAGCAAGACAGAACCACACAAATGACACAAGTAGGATTGCACTAAAATAGATGTTCTTTTAAGATTTTGCAGGTGCCTCCATGTCTGTGATTTATTTCGATTAATCAGGAAAATGATGACGAGAATAGTGAGGTTGCCATGTTATTCCATTTAGATCCATAGAGATAAAAGTCAACAAGTAGGTGACACCTTTCTACTGAACTGAGGGCCAGATGTACTAAACATGAGTCCCATTGACACAAAATGGGAGAGAATCCCTTAGTACATCTGGCCTTTAATGTGTTAGCAACTAGCTTTCCAAGACTATGCTCAGTATATAAGGGGGATCTTCACCAGATACTACATTAGAGCCTGTGTTCTTTATCTAATTATCTAGTGGCTTAACTCACAGCCATGAGATCTTTCGGTGCTTTGATGACAAGTGAATTAGCAGTGTGAAAAGGCACAGACATGCTGAAATATAGGATCCTAATGGTTACTATGTATTATACGCTAGGGATCAGGACAGCAAAGGCTATAAAGTACCTGCCCGTGGATGAATCTCAGTTTACAGGAAAGTGGCCCACCGGAACAAAGAAGACGGAAATCTGAAAGTCTGCTAAAAACCAAGCCCCATCCTTCCTCCTCCCTTTACCAGCTGACAGATCCCTACCGAATACACGGTGCTGTCACTCCAGTGTCCCTCACCCTAAGCTGCGTTCCATCAAGCAAGCACTTATTTCTTGCATTTCACTTGCCCAAAAGCAATAACCCAAGTGAATTTAAAAAAAAGAAAGTTTTTAATGCAATCCACTACACACCTCTTTTATTTTCAGATCGGCATCCTTAAGGAGGGATGTGATGCCAGTTAAAACCACAGGTGCCTCATTCAATAACATACACACACACAAAACTCACCGAATGCCACACTGCCAACCAGAAGGGCACTGCATGGTTAAATTCATTGAGAAGCAGCACCTAAATAAGAGCAATGTTGACTTCCAAGAGGCTTACCCAGTCTTCATAGTGCCGGCTCCCGTTCTGCAGCAAGTCTTCAAACTGGATAGTGCAGTTGGCCACAAAGTCGTCGTATCCGATGGGGGCATCGTGGAAGACGGCGAGCTCGATCTTGCGGCCGTCGCTCACCTCGGTCACGAACTCGTCGTGCCAGGCGGGGCTGTTGGTCTTCTGCTTGGTGGAGGTCTGCCCGATGCGCGAGTCATCCACGTTCAGGGCGATGTACGGGTCCAACAGGAAGGTCTGGGGCCGGGGTCCCACGGCGTGCCTCAGCGACCAAGGGGTGGGCTTCAGGTTCACCGCCTCGCAGATCTTGATTTTCAGCAAGCCATTGAAAACAACCATGGTGAAGAGAGCAGGCTCACCCCCGGGGCTCGTATTATTTAATCCCCCAGCTAATGCCCACTCCCGGCTGCAATGAAAGCTCAATGTGCTGGCAAGGGAGAGGAAAAGCGGGGGGGGGGGCGTCCTTTCTGAAACCCCCTTTTGGTTATTTAGCCTTTGCTCTTGCGACACCCAGTGAATGCATGTATTTCTTGCTATGTTTTCTAACGGAAAATAAGGAGGGGGCGTCCGCTTTTTTTTTTGTCTTCCTTTGCAACCAGATGCAATCAAAATCCAAACGTGATCCAGGATGCGGATAAACACTGACTTGTTTTTTTTTTTCGTCCGCTGCTTATTACCATTTATTCATAGTAGTAGTAGTAGTAGTATTTTATCTTGACGGCTCCGATCTTGCCGACAAGGCTTCCTCGGGCGGGCTGCGACCTAAGGGAAGCGGTGGCGATCTCCGGCTACAGAAATGAGCAGCGGAGCCCCTTCCCCGGCAGTGGGGGGGGGGGGCTGCAGTCCGAAAGCCGAGACCTTACTACATCCGCATCGGCTCCAGGATTCCCCGGCGGCGGCGGCTGCTGCCCGGAGCGCGGCCGGAGGGCCCCCTGCTCCGGCCAATCACGCGCAGTGCATGGGGCTCCGGGGTTGGGGGCTGGTGCTCTGCCCGATCCCAGAGCTGCGCTGGCTTCCCGCGGGGAGAGTGGCTGCAGCCTCTGCCTCTGCCGCCGCCGCTGCTGCTGCTGCTGCTCGGTGCTCCTGATGAGCACCACCCCACCTCTCCCTCTCTCCCTTCTCTCTGATGCAGGAAATGCGCAAAAGACGTCAGTGTGTGTGTGTTTGTGTGTGTGCGTGTGGGGCGAAATAGAAAGTTTTGCCTGTTGGGGGAGCAATCCGGTGAGTCGGACGAGAAGCAGAGCGAGAGCTCGCAGCAGGGCGAGCATTGCGGATCCCGGCCGGGGCTCAGTTTGGCGAGGGGTATGATGGATGGTGATTGTTGGTGCTTTTTTTATTTTTTTTGTGACAACTGTAAATGTCTGGTTTTCCAGAGGAACAAACCAAGGCCGTCTCTCCCCTCAACAGCACACACAATCCACAGTGATCCGGGAAGGATGTGCGAGATCGGGCTTAATCCCCGCTTATTCTGCAGCTGTACTTATAACAACTCCTTTTGCGTGGTCTCTTACAGTGCACACACAAACAGCCAATATCTCGCGATAGCTAATCTCTTCAGTGCATGTATGCCCGCATTTGTGTGTGTGTGTGTGTATATGTGAGCGCACGCATGCATGTGTTGGATTTCAACAGGCTTTTAGCTTTTTTATTATTTCTCCGAGGGTAATATTCCACTGGCATCCTTTGGCTGCTTCTCGCACACACTGCCCCCTAAATTATGATTGACAGGTGCAGCTTCATTTCCGGAATAGATTTTTTTGACTTGACCATTTTGATTTCTGGCTAATCATCATTTGGTTTTTGTTTTTGCTCGTTTTCATGTTAACTGGGAAGTGCGCTGAAACGCCGTACTTGCACAGCTACACCCAGCGAGGCTCCCCGGCGGCGCACTCTCCGTGTACCGCGTGACGTAATGACGTGAGGGGGCGGGGCTTCGGCCCTTCAGTTGCGTTTCCTCGGCGCGCGCCGCTTGCTTTCAGGGCTGGGAGGGCAAATCGGAAACTTGCAGCACGGATTTGAGAAAATTATCTCGGCGATGGAGCTAATTCTAGCCCAGCGTAGGCGATCTCTTCGAAACAAGAAACGGCGACGTGGATTGCCATTAAAAGTATATCAAAGTGTATGTTTGCCTTCTGTGTGCATGTGGCGAGAGCGGCTGATTTATGGAAATGATTGAGCATGAGTCGTTAAGAAATGTGAAGCGAGCGAGAGTGGTTTGCTGGCCAGACTCTTTTTAGGCGTAATGACAGTGCTGGTCACAAGCCAACTGCATTACATAAGGGCTCACAAGTGCCTCCGCGACTTTCAGTCCGTTTTCTGTTCACATTGCAGCGTGGTTCTGTAACCCGCTCCACGAATGAAGTTGTACATTTGTCTTATCTCGAAATAAGAAAGACGAGAAATGCTGTGTAATCTGATTTCTTTTCACTAAGGAAATGTGTGACTGATGTTCTTTTGCATTCTGAAATCGCGATTTAAAATAGGGTGGCTGAATTAACGCCACTCTGGTTACAGTAGCCAGGCCTGGCTGAAATGCTTTCTGCAAACGTTTCATTGCTTGGAAAGAAGCATGCAAGAATAATAACAATAAAAGTAAAATGTTGCAAAAGTATAGCAGATCAAAGTGTAAATCATTCATTATTTCTAATGGAGTAGGTTGGGCGAATAAGGAAGTATAATAAGTATGCCTTCTCTCCAGATACTTTTGTAGCATTAGTACATCACAGTTACGGTAAAAGAGAAGTCCACTCGCTTGCTTACCTCAGCATATGACCTTTGCATGCTGCAGGACTCTCAAAGGTGCACTGCGGAGAAACAGCGCTATCTAGTGGAGACAGCATAGAATGCTAAAATCTGCAGTTTAATTCATTTTGTTAAAGTGCAGTACTTTATACTAGGCTCTGCTACTGGCAACAGATATAATCTTAAACCTGCCGCTCACATGATACGGTTTCCCAGATTTCTTTCAGCATTGTGCATGGGTAAACGATAGTTAAGGCAAGAGTAAACATAAACGCCCAGGGCCTATTTGCAAAATGATGTTTAGTTTCCCTGACAATGACAAATGCTTCAGGGCTTCCCAAGCCTGTACTGGGGCCTCCGTGGCCATTCCGGTTTTCAGGATATCCACAGTGAATATGCAGCAAAGAATACATTTGTATATACTGAGTCTGCAATGCGTGCAGATTTACCTCCTGCATATGCATTGTGAATATTCTGACAGCCTGACTGGCAGTAGGGTTCCCAGGACAGGTTTGGGAAATCCCACTTTATGATCTTTGTTATGTTTCTCCCCAAGAGTGTATCCTGTTCTGTGGTGGCAGGTTTAAATGGTTAACCAGTTTGTAGCATGACTGATTGTATAAACATGGTTGAAACCTGTTGTAGTGCCAAGAAAGCTATTTTCCAGCAAAAGAAACCTCCCCTCTTCCCCCATCTTCTGTCGGGGTGTCCCTCTTCTCCGGACCCTTGTGGTATGATAGCGTTCGTACAATAGGGCATTATAGCATTCATATGAGAGGGTGTCATAGTATTCATCCACTTCCAAGACAGTATCCTAAATAGCAAGTTTCTGTCATACCAGAATTATAGCTCTGGGGTTTTAAAGTGGCATTCTTAATTTAGAGCTGGATTTTCTAATGACGCACAGCTCTATGAATCGCACGGTAACGGGGGGTGGGCCTGCGAAAGCTGGCAGCGATCGCACCACCGTGGTGTTATCGCTGCCGGCTTTCACACCCAATAGCGCCACAGTGAAAGGTGGTGCTATTGGGCGCGCTACTGGCGGTGATAACGGGTCTTTCCTTTTCGCCGCCAGCGAAGTTTCCACCCCGACAGCGCCCCGACTCCTCCTCTTCCGGGGCCGACTCCGTCCCGATATAGCCATCGTGTGCGATACGCATGGAAAATGACCCCCTTAAATTGCTGTAGGTTTCCACTTTTGGGGGAAAATACTCTTCTCTGAGGCCTCATCTTTGGTGCTGTTCTCGAGGTGTACGGTACCAAGCCGAGGCCTGTACGACAGCCTCATCAGCATCCGTGCCATACTGTCCTAACTTCTTTTGATTCACAAATATATGGGAAATGCTAAGTAGAAGTCTGAAAAAGAATGAAATATGTCTACTCAGAAACTAAATGTCTGTCAGCAAAAACAAGTGAAAAAAAATTTCAGAGCTCTGCCCACCCCCCCAACCCCCCCCCCCCTCAAGTTACAGCCTTGAAGGGTTGATTCATCCATTTCTAGGCCACAACAAATTGTCCAAAAACCATTTGGGTAGATTGCTTGAATATTTTATTTCCTATCTTGTGTTTAAAAACATCACTAATCAGGAGGCCAAAGAGCAGCCAAAAACAACATCAGCAAAGGATTTTGGCCAGGCTCCTCTCTTGAGTCAGGGAACGAGTCAAACCACGCAGAAACCTTATTATTCCTTCTAGGATATGCGGTGTCTCGTGACTGACGTTGGTCCCAAAAGGTGAAGTAACGTTCACAGGGGTGGCGCCCACGCAAAACATTGTCAAGAGGCCAAAAAACGGCTTGCACCCAGCTGAAGCAGCTCGCGGCCTCCGTTGCAGCTCCTCTCCCGACAAGGCTTCAGGGGAAAGAACGAGGAAGTAGGCAGTACAAACCCAAGAGGTCTTTCTTTTCTTTTTTTCTTCTTTAAATCAGTGGATTAAAAAGGTTAATAAAATAAAATAGAGAAATGGCACTACTGTGATCCTGAGCCTTTTTCTGCAACTGGGCTTTTTTTCAGCTTCTTTGATTCAGCCCCTGCTTTCAATCGTGGACTCTGTTATTAAAATGTCACCTTCCCTTCTTATCCTTTAGGAGATATTTGCAAATCCCTCTTGCCACTGGGGGAGAGTTTCAAAGAACCGCTCTGAGGCCAAGTTAACCAGTTAATTTTAATTGGTTAACTTTGGATAGTCAGCTGCAACTAACTGGTTAGATTTGAGGCTGGATATCCCATTACATTTAATCGTGTACAACTTGTGTGGTTAGGGGTAGATACTGGAAAGATTTATGTGCTTACAATTGGCTTTTAACCACATAAATCTAAGCTGTTAAAAATCCCCTCCCCGGTATTGTGATTCTTAATGTGGATATATTACAATGCTTTGTTGGTTTTTTTTCTTATTGGAATTATGTAACTATCCCTGTTTTCTAAACAAATAATGTATGTATTTTGAATTATGTAAAATTACTAAAAACAAAAATAAAGTTAAAAAAAAATCCCCCTCCCCTCAACTGGCCAAAATCCACACAAAATCCATGCATGCACAGGTTTAGGAAGATGAAAAGGGGGCTGGAGCGAGGCTGAAATTTTCATATAGATCTAGCTGCACCAGTGGCTGCGTTGCATCTAAGCTCACAGGTTTTGTGCAATTAGATTTAGCTGGATATTCAGCAGCACCTGAATATTGCCACTCAGCAACGCAGTGAAAACCTACCCCCTTAGATTTAAGGCAGCACTTAGATTTGGGACTGCACTTAGGGGGACAAAGTTAGTCCCTTAGTACAGAATGTAGCACCAAGCAGCTACTTTGAAAACCCACCTAGGGCACACCCTGACCTTTTTTTTTTCTTGTCTGGTTAAATCTATGCATGCAGCTATTTTGTGTGGACAGATTTTAGTTGGATGAAGTGGGGGAGGAAGGGAGGAATTTTTAACCAGTAAGCTTTAGGTGGTTAAAAAACAATTTTAGCAGCATTTGTTTTTTAACTATTGACTCCACTGTGTACCTCTAAAAAAAAAAAAAAAGGAGTGGAGGAAGCATGGTGAACATGCAGCAGCTACTGCTGTCAGGATTGGACAAAAACGGAGCCTGTGGAAACCAGAGCTGAAGTCCTGAGGTGGAGTTGCTAAATGTTCCCAGAACTCCTGTCCATCGCACTCCACGCAACAGCAGCATTCGGTCATATCCCTCCCCCTCTGCAGCTCCCCTTTGGTGCATGACTTGGTAATGCAGCTGTTATGGCAGTAGGATCAACCTCTTCCTCGTCATCTCTTTTTCCAGCATTTTTTGAGCTCTAGAGCAGGGGCTAATTATTATGGTCCTCCACTGGTCTTGTGCAGGTCTGCCTTTCAAAATAAATAAAATATTTAAGTTACCTGATTCTTAGACTATATTTTTGCAGGTATATCTGACAAATTTCATTGTGGGTATTCTAAAAAAAACCCTATTGGTTTGTGGTTCATGTGACCAGTCTAAAGATGACATCCTGCAGTTTTGGTTGGGGAAAAGTTGTGCCAGTTTCTACAACCAGTCCGAGTGGGGAAAGTAGGACATTAAACATAGTTCTAGGCTGGGTTTATACTCAGAATTTTATTCTTAATGCAAATAAGGGTTATTTTTACCACAGATACCAGGTTCAAAACACAAGGACTATAAGTCTCAGGATACATGGATACTAGGTTCAAGGCATAAGGTATCTAAGTCAGGATCCAGAGCTACTCCTAGGATCCTCGCTGCAACCCCCAAACCATCTGGTTACAGGGAGTATTGAGGAACCTCCAGCAATCCCTTATAAACCCCTGAGGCCCAATCCAAGAACTTGGGCTGAGTTGCAGGACTAGGCTGAGAGCAGGTATGGAAGATTTCAGCAGTTTGCTTGTCTGCAAGTGAAGAGATTCCATTCTGTGGCTCAAGGGCAGAGCTCCCATCTTCCAACAGGTTGCACCCTGGTTCAAGACCAGGTTTGGTTCTTTATACCTTTACACTTCTACTTCAGTGACCCTACATCAGGGGTGAGCAAACCTTTTGAGCCTAGGCTCTCCCCCCTTCCATCCATACAATTTGTTGGGCCCCCCACACCCCAAAGTTGGGTTGCATTGGGTATATAGTATATATGTCAAAGTTTCTCATCAACCAATCAGCTGTAGAACTGTTTGCCAAATAGGCAATCATGCTGCCATCCAGAAGCTCAAAATTCCAGTTGTTGATTCTTTTCAGGTTGCTTATAGGAACAATCAGATACCACAAACACAAAGCGAAGCAGACACCACACCAAATCCAGACAGGCATCTCACAGTAACAGCAGCACAAACACCTTCCATTGTCTGATACATTATGAACTAATACAAAACCCTTCAAAAAAGACACTCAAAATCTAGACAACAAACATAACATAAAAGTAGTAACACCAAGAACTCAAGTGAACCCTACCTGTGAAAAAACAGCACTGTAAATATTACACTGAGTCCCAGAATACCAATATACCACCTACTGGGGAAACAAAACAATCCTGATTCCTATGGATCCCTACACAGACACTACATGCTATCAAAATCTCTCCCCTTGGTCACACGCACAGAGCAGAGACAGACCCTCACCAAATACAGAATAAAGGATCAAAAATTAGAACCAGCAATATGCAGACAAAAACTGAAATGGAAACTCCAAGAAACCAGACTTTGTCTACATTGTAACAATGGAAAAACTGAACCGCCATTCCTCATAAAACAATAAAATCAAGAAACATAAAGCATCAGTTATAATAGTAGAAATACTAATAAAAGAATAAGTATTTCAAAACTACTGACAAATAGAACATCTTTTAAAGTCATACATTTTTAAAAATTTCCCAAGCACCAATAAAATATTTCAAAACAGCATACATATCAAATAACACCCAATAATTAAAACTAATGAGGATAAAAAAGCCCCTACTGGCCATACGTGGGAACTTGATTTCCAGTCACCCTGAGATTTTCAAGGATTAGGAGGCCACCTCACACCCAAATTTTATCCTCTCTCGCTCACACACACACTCGCATGTTCATTCTCACACGTACACATATATACATACATGCTCTCATACATACCCACACACTCATACACAGGCTCTAAGTCCCTCTGCCCCTGTCCATGCACCCAAAAGCTCTTACTTCCCTATATTGCCTCATACACACACAGGCTGTCACCCACACAGACCCCAGGCAAGCACCCATTCATTTTCTCTCTCACACACATATACACACCCCAGGCAGGCACTCATTCTCTCACACAAACAAGCTCGCATTCATTCACATACACACACTGAAGGCACGCACTCTCTCTTTGTTTTGCCAGCAGCTTCAGAGCCTCTCTCATTCCTGTTGCCACTGTCACCACTGCCACACGGCTGTTAAGGAGGATCCTATCCCTCATCACTGCTTCTGTCACTGTCCATTCTGCTGCCTTCTCCTCTGGGCAGGCCCCAAGATAATAAAAATGGGCGGGACTAGCATTTCCTCTGTGCTGATCTCATGCATCACGAGATCAGCATAGAGATAGTACTACTCTCACAAATTCTAATACCACGAGCCTGCACAGAGGGGGTGTCGTTTTCTGCTCAGCCACTGGTGGGATGAGGTCTACTGGTGGCTGCTCAACCTCTCTCTCTGTTTTTCAGCTGCTGGTATGATCAGGTCCACCAGCGGCTGCATGCACCTTCCCACACAGTACGACATTCATGGCCCCTGGGGTCGCACTCCCTGTTTGCACACCCCTGCACTACATCGATATTTCCCAAACCTTTTAAACCCAAGGCGCACCTACATTAACAAAAATGTTGTGTGGCACATCAGACTCCACTGTGCAGGCAGTGCGGAAATGGTGAGGAGTCACATGGCCAAAAGAAGAGCTGGAAAAGCCCTGAAAGCCCCTCCAGCAGTCTTTCTTTCAAATTTTAAAACAAAGCGAGAGAAGAGGCAGAGACACATTTGAACTTGTCACAAAGGGCCAGTTCCCTCCATGTATAAGAGTAGGAGAAGGTAGAAGTCTACATGATGCAGGCAGCTGGCTCGAGAAAGTTATCTTGGCTGCCGCATGTGGCTGCCAGAATGTCTGCTTCAACATTCAGTATGAGTCGCATCCAGTGCTCAGTGCACACTCTCCCTACCCCACTCAGTCTGTGGATAAGACAAAGGTTGGAACAACTCCATAGGAGGAAGAAGGGAAAGATGAGGAGGTGCTGTGGGCACTGTGTGTGCTGAACAAAACAGGGTCTAGCTGCCCATTAATTGCCATCCGCCAGGGCTCCTGCTATAGCTGAGAAGAAGAGGCATGCATGATTACACATGTTCTCAGAAAGGAGTTCCCACCTGTTTAAGAGCTACTGATGGTGACTTGTTGCTGTGAGGTGCTGAAAGCAGACCCCCAGATGCTGACCTGGATCTGAGCATCAGGCAGTGGTGACTTATTTTTGTGGCACACCTGATCAGGTCTAAAGGTTGAAAAATACATCCCTACATCATTTTTTCACAGAAAATAGACCACAAAAAAGAAAGCCAACAAGGACATGTCTTTCTCTACTAAATGGGATTTAATTTTCCTCCTTATTTATTGCTCTAGGGATCATGCTGGTCCTAGACATGGCCAGATCACAAGTGGAAGACCTAGATCAATAGATTCCTTTTAATTTTCTACCTCTGCCTCTGCCTTCTCAAGATAAACCTCAATACTGAGTGACTGGAACATCCTATACCAGGAGTAGGCAGCTCCAGGTCTGGTTTTTAGGACATGCATGATATATATCTGCATAGAATGGAGGCAGTGTGTGCAAATATACCTCATACATTTTCATGGTGAATATCTTGAAAACCAGACCTGCTTGAGGCACTCCAAGACAGATGTTGCCTACCCCTGCTCTAAACTTTTATAGATAGAGGAGAAGGTATAGATGCCACAAGCTTCTAGTGCAGAGTGAGGCAACTCCAGTCCTTGAGTGCTGCAAACTGGGCGAGATTTCAAGATCTCCACACTGAGTATGTTATTGTTTGAGTAACTAGTGAATGCTTGTGGGAGTATCATTCATATTAAGTAGGAATCTAGAGGGACACACACCTATGCACTACACCTGATAAATACCAAGGTTAGTGGTTAGGACACACTTTAAGTTCCTTTGTCATGGCTCATCATCGAAGACTGGTTGATGGGACACCTGTCCATTAACGGTGTCCCAAGAGGGACAATGATATAATTCATAATTCTGGTTCAGAACTGTGGCTTATTCAGCCATTCCCAGAATCATCAGAGGGCTGATTCATACTGACACTGTTGAAATATAGTGAAATTCTAATCATCAGACTCAAAGAATGTGAAAGATCTGGAAACTTGTAGGCTCTGCAAAGCCTATAATTACAGGCCACAGGGGAGAGTGGGGAAAAAGCATGCAGGAAGGAGCCGGGAAGAGGAAAAGCAATTGGGAGAGTACTCAGGAAGAGACTATGGGGAAGGCAAGAGGGAGAGCATATTCATAAGATACATTTGCATGCATCACCTCCATTGCATATGAATGTATCTCATGCGTGTTTATTGTGAATATCTTGAAAACCCGACTGGTTTGCAGCACTCAAGGACAGGAGTTGCCTAACCCTGTACTAGTGAATGGGCAGACACCTTGCCCAGCTGTAGGCCCTATTCAAAGTAACTCCCCCCCTCCCCCATATTATGTGCCTTTAGAAAAATATCCTGATTGAATAAAGTCCTTAGAGCAGAGCTTTCCAAACTGTGTGTCGGGACACGTTAGTGTGTCGCCTGCAGTGTGCAGGTGTGTCGCGCAAGCCCAGTCAACTCTGATGCGAGTTTGGGCTTTTTTTTTTCTAGAGATTCACTTTTTTTTTTCAGTTTATGGGTTGCTTATTATTGGGTGATTTTTGCTGTCAATCGCGTTTTTTTGGGGGGCTTGGTGGGTGGAATAAGCCCAGCCATCCTTGCATTGGCTGCTGCTGCTGCCGATGAGGCCTGGCCATGAGGAGTACTGACTGCAAGCAGCAGTGTCTGGGGATCATGGAAGGGAGTGAAGCACTTAACTGGCAACAATCAAAAAGACGAGGTACATGAGTGTGGGGGCCAGACATGTGCTGGGGAGAGAGAGATGAGTGAGTGGGGGGCAAACGTGCTGGGGGGACAGACATGTGCTTGAGGGGGAGAGATATGAGTGTGTGGGGGCCAGACATGTGCTGGGGGGAGGAGAGAGATGAGTGTGTGGGGGACAGACAATTTGTTTTATTATTGTTTCTCATAAATTATAACAATAACATGAATCTTGGAATATATATTTTTAATATACATTTAAGGTTTTCATGAGATAGGTTGTGTCGTGAAACATTTTATTTATGTATATATTTAAGGAAACATACATAAATTGTCGAAATATGTTTCGTTCGTTTAACCTTTAACCTCTGGTTTACTAGTAGACTGAATTACCGTGTCGTGAAATTATGTTTGTCTAAAAAGTGTGTCACCAACATGAAAAGTTTGGAAAGCTCTGCCTTAGAGTCTTCATTCAATGTGCCTCAAATGGTAGGCCAGAGGGGAGCTGGCCTACCATTAGAGCATCTTGCAATCACAACATGGAGGAAAACGTGTGGCCTTCGCAGCCAGGGTGGCAGTCCTAGCCATCGTGCAAGAGCACACTTGCACCGAATCCCTGAGGGGAGCTATTGTCCATACCCCTCATCCAGCGGATCGTCGCTGCAGGAGTACATGGAGATCACATATGGGGAAAAATAAAATATCCATGATCCTATAAGCCCTGTTGGGGCAGATATCAAATGAACTGGGAACTCCAGACTAGGAGTAAGCAATGATGCCACCTCCAAACTCCCATCCGCCACCACAAAACAACAACAAAATTGGATTGAAACCGATAAAGAAAAATAATAAGCACATTTCTCAAACTTGTACAAAGCGAACTCCAAAGCTCACACCCATAGCTCAAGGCGTGTACACTGTCAGGGAAAATAACCATGGGACTCCACTAACAAAATATAAACAAAGGTGCCATAATCCCTTTCTAAACAACTGCCCACAATGAGCAATAAGTCATCCACAGGAGCAATGGTAATTTGAAGAGAATTTTCCTTAAGTGATTGGCACTCCATGGCCATCATAAGTTTGCTATGTTTTTAGACAGCAGTTTTCTTTTTTTCTATTTCCCTAAACAAATATAGAAACATAGAAATGGCAGCAGAAGAAGACCAAACGGTTCATCCAGTCTGCCCAGCAAGCTTTCACATTTTTTTTTCATACTTTTGTTACTCTTGTCCCTTTAAATAATTTTTTTTTGTTCTATTTCCCTTCCACCCCCGCCATCGTAGATAGCAGTGCTGGAGCTGCATCTAAGTGAAGTATCCAGCTAATTGGTTTGGGGTAGTAACCACCATAATAAGCAAGCTACTCCCATGCTTGTTTACCCAGCCTGGGCAATTCAGTCCTTGTTGGTTGTTTGAAAATAAATCTTCTTTTCTTCATCCCCCTGCCATTGAAGCAGTGAGCTGCACTGGATATGTATTCTAAGTGAAGTATCAGGCTTGATTTGGGGTAGTAACCGCCGTAACAAGCAAGCTACACCCATGCTTATTTGTTTTACCCAGACTATATAATTCAGTCCTTGTTGGTAGATGTCTGAATATAAAACATCTTTTCTTCATTCCCCCTGCCGTTGAAGCATAGAGCTATGCTGGATATGCACTGAAAGTGAAGTATCAAGCATTTTTGGTTTGGGCTAGTAACCGCCGTAAAAAACAAGCTACTCCCCTGCTTTTATGTGGATGCAAATCCTTTTTTCCACATTTCCTCTTGCCGTTGAAGCATAGAGCAGTGTTGGAGTCGCATTAACAGTGTGTATGTTTATTGAATAAGGATATTCATCTCCAGGTAGTAGCCGTCATTCCCGCAAGCCACCCCCATGCCTCTTCTCTTCATTCACTTCCTCTAGTCTTTATGGATCCACAGTATTTATCGCACGCCCCTTTGAAATCCTTCACAGTTTTGGTCTTCACCACTTCCTCCGGAAAGGCGTTCCAGGCATCCACCACCCTCTCCGTGAAGGAATACTTCCTGACATTGGTTCTGAGTCTTCCTCCCTGGAGTTTTAAATCGTGACCCCTGGTTCTGCTGATTTTTTTCCAACGGAAAAGGTTTGTCGTTATCTTTGGAACATTAAAACCTTTCAAGTATCTGAAAGTCTGTATCATATCACCCCTGCTCCTCCTTTCCTCCAGGGTGTACATATTTAGAATCTTCAATCTCTCCTCATAAGTCATTCGATAAAGACCATCCACTTTTTTGGTCGCCCTTCTCTGGACCGCCTCCATCATGTCTCTGTCCCTTCGGAGATACGGTCTCCAGAACTGAGCATAGTACTCCAAGTGAGGCCTCACCAAGGACCTGTACAAGGGGATAAACACTTCCCTTTTCTTACTCGATATTCCTCTCTCTATGCAGCCCAGTATTCTTCTGGCTTTAGCTATCGCCTTGTCACATTGTTTCGCCAACTTCAGATCATTAGACACTATCACCCCAAGATCTCTCTCCTGCTCCGTGCACATCAGCCCTTCAGCCCCCCTTGAATACAGTTCTTTCGGATTTCCACACCCCATATGCATGACTCTGCACTTCTTGGCATTGAATCTCAGCTGCCATATCTTCGACCACTCTTCCAGCTTCCTTAAATCCCGTCTCATTCTCTCCACTCCTTCCGGCATGTCCACTCTGTTACAGATCTTAGTGTCATCCGCAAAAAGACAAACCTTACCTTCTATCCCATCTGCAATGTAGCTCACAAAGATATTGAACAGGACTGGTCCCAACACTGATCCTTGTGGCACTCCGCTTAACACTGCTCTCTCTTCAAAGTAAGTTCCATTTACCATCACATATTGTCTTCTGTCCGTCAACCAGTTTGCAATCCAGGCCATCACCTCGGCACTCACTCCTAAGCTTCTCATTTTATTCACAAGCCTCCTGTGTGGTACCGTATCAAAAGCTTTGCTGAAATCCAAGTAGATGACATTGAGCGCTCTTCCTCGATCCAATTCCCTAGTCACCCAGTCAAAAAAGTCAATCAGATATGTCTGACAGGACTTTCCCCTGGTGAATCCATGCTACCTCTGGTCCAGCAATTCTCCCGACTGTAGATAATTCACTATTCTTTCTTTCAGCAGCGACTCCATTACTTTTCCCACCACCGAGGTAAGGCTAACCGGCCTGTAGTTTCCAGCCTCCTCTCTGCTCCCACTCTTGTGAAGCGGGATCTCCACCGCTCTTCTCTAATCACTCGGCACCACTCCCGTTTCTAGAGATCTATTGAACAGGTCACACAGCGGACCCGCCAGCACATCTCTGAGCTCCCTCCAGTATCTTGGGATGAACCTCATCAGGCCCCATGGCTTTGTCCACTTTCAGTTTCCCAACTCTTCCCATACATTCTCTACTGTAAATGGAGTTACATCTACTCCCCTCCCCTCCAGTTTCTTGTTAACTAACAACGGTCCTTCTCCAGGGTCCTCTTTAGTGAGCACCGAACTGAAGTATTCGTTTAATATTTCTGCCATTTCTTCGTCTCTTTCCACACATTGATCCTTTTCACCTTTCAATTTCACTATACCACTTTGAACTTTTCTCCTTTCTCTGATGTATCTGAAAAATGTTTTGTCACCTCGCTTTACCTCTTTGGCTATCCTTTCTTTCACTAGACTTTTTGCCGTCTTGATTACTTTCTTCGTCTCCCTCAGTTCCACCAGAAATTCTTCTTTGTGCTCCTCCTGTTGTGTTCCACACCCATGGACAGCCACGGGCACGGCCCCTACCTCACCCGCGGTGGCGACCCGCCACAGCAGCTCCTAGTAATACCCCTGGGCTGGTACCTGTCGCTCCGGCGCAAGTCCCCGGTCTGGCCGCCGGGTGGGGTGCCGTCCCTGCTCCTCTCTCGCGGCATCCTGCAGTCTTTCCTCCGCGGAGGAAATCCAAGATGGCTGCCGCCATCTTTACGCACGAGGCTGCGCCTCCTCCATAGATTTAAAGGGGCCAGACCCCCTTAACTACTCACATCTGTCTCTAATGGGCCAGAGTAGAGGAAGTATAAAGGGAAGCTTCCTCTGCCCATTCCTTGACTTGCCAACGTCCCGCATAGTCAGGTCTGCTTGCTTCGGTGAGTTCTTGTACTTCGGATCCTTGTTCTTGTCTTGTCTTGGTGTTCCTGGTTCCTGACTTCGGATCGGCTAGCGGTGATTCCTGGTGTGTGACTTCGGACTGGCTAGCGGTGATTCCTAGTGTGTGAATTCGGACTGGCAAGCGGTGATTCCTGGTGTGTGTCTTTGGACTGGCAAATGGCGATCCCTTGGTATACGACCTCAGACTGGTAAGCGACGACCCTCTGGCACATGACCTCGGACTTCTTCTGGACCATCGTCTTCAAGGGCCCACCTAAGTCCCAGCAGCTCAGGTCCCTACGGGCTCCTCCCGGGGGCACCACGGGCTTCCAGGGGTAAAGCTC
Source organism: Rhinatrema bivittatum (assembly GCF_901001135.1). Taxonomy (NCBI): domain Eukaryota; kingdom Metazoa; phylum Chordata; class Amphibia; order Gymnophiona; family Rhinatrematidae; genus Rhinatrema; species Rhinatrema bivittatum. The sequence goes on along the minus strand of NC_042617.1, from coordinate 70,961,035 downwards.
CAGTTAGCCCTTGCACCGAACTCTTGACTCCTTGACCTCTCAAAGGTCCACCTAAGTCCCAGCGGTCTGGGTCCCTATGGGCTCCTCCTGGGGGGACCGCAGACTTCCAGTGGTGAAGACTCCATTCTTCTCCTTGACATCACGACTCTTCATCTGCTTCCACAGTCGCCTCAGTCTCCAGTGCTGAGGGTCAGCTGGTCGCATCTTCTGTTCTGCCTCCCACCCAACGGGAGAACCTACGGATCTTCCTCTTAAGGTACTCCATCCTCCCGTCAGCCCAAGGGTTCACAAGCCTGAGCATAACACCTCCCTTTGGGAACCTTTATATTTCTTGAATGCTGTTCTTTTAGCTTTTATTTTGTCAGACACCTCCTTTGAGAACCAGATAGGTTTCATTTTTCATTTGATTTTCTTTACTTTTCTAACATATAGATTAGTTGCCTCTCTTGTTCTCCCAGCCTTCTAGTTCTTCCTCGAGGTACTTCCCCATTTCATCAAAGTCTCTCCTTTTCCTTTCCATGAACCGGTAACACTTCTGAAAAGGCAATGGTTGTTGCCATGTGAATAATCTGCTTCGCTAGAGACTGGAAATCCCTCTGTACCTCTTGGATGCTATTTCTAACAAGATCGTTGGTTCCCAGATGGATGATAATATCAACTTTAAAGTCTTTGCTTTCTTCTTTGATCGCATTGACTATCTGAATAGCATTTCTGCTGGCCGATGATCCTGGGAGGCTTTTAACTGTAGTGTTTCCCTCACTGAGAATTCCCAGATTAGTGCCTCTGATGACAGAGTCACCCAGCACAATGAGTTTTTTTCCTTTGGTTACTGATCGTATTATGGAATTTCTGTATGCATTGGGTTTCTTCTTTCTTTACAGATAACACTTTAATCTCTTTCTCAAGAACTTCTTCAGTATTTAATACAGAGAAGGCTTTTTGTTCTTGGGTCACTTGATATAGTGTGGGGCAGATTTTTAAAAAGTACGCCCGCGCGTACTTTTGTTCGCGTGACCAGCACAAACAAGAGTACGCCGGATTTTAATAGATATATGCGTAGCCGCGCATATCTTTTAAAATACGGGGTTGGTGTGCGCAACGCTGTGCAAAATCGGCAGTCTGCGCGTGCCGAGCCGTGCAGCCTGCCTCCGTTCCCTCCGAGGCCACTCCGAAATCGGAGCGGCCTCAGAGGGAACTTTCCTTCCACACCCCACACCTTCCCTCCCTTCCCGCACCTTCCCCTCCCTTCCCCTACCTAACCCACCCCCCACCTTTGTTTGAAAACTTACGCCTGCCCAAGGCAGGCGTAACTCGCGCGCACCGGCTGCGCGATTCCCCGGCCTGGGACCAGTTTTGGAGGCCTCGGCAATGCCCCCGGGCTGGAGCCATGCCCACGGCCCCGCCCCCAGATGACGTGCTACCGTGGCATGCCCCCCCCCCCGACATGCTCCCCAGGAAAGCCCCAGGACTTACGTGCATCCTGGGGCTTGCTCACGCCACTGAGCCTATTCAATATAGGCTCGGTGCGTGCAGGGGGAACTTGGGGCAGGTTTTTGAGGTGTAATGGAGGAAGGGAAAACGCATATCTTATGTGCGTACCCCTTTGAAAATCTGCCCCGTGTGTCTCCACATTAAAGGTCTAGTTCTACCAGAGCACACTGTAATCCTGTTGTTTTTTGAGTTCATTAATGCCCTGTGTGAGTTGGGGGGGGGGGGGGGTAGACTTGTGGGCTGCACAGCTGTCAAAAATGGGTGTCTGTGGGTCACAGGTCTTATCCTACCTGAGCCCACTGTAAATCTCTTTTTCCTTGACTTTTGCTTTTTCTGTGATAATGGGGAATCAATTCCTGAATAATGTAAAGTGGGTGAAACTTTCTTTATTGCAGCTAATTCAGCTTTAACTTCAGCTAGCTCCTTTTTCAAGGAAGAGATTTCTGAACAAATGGGCAAGCCCTAAGTTTCCAGATGATTTCCCTCAGAATAAAGGCTCCACAATAGTTACATTGGATAGTCCTCATTTAGGTAAATTTATTTGATGGATAACACCTAAGGAAATACCAATTTACTAATTTATCTTGTTGCCAATTATGTATTTAGGCAGACTATATCAGAAAAACAAACCTAGGGGTGGGTGTTAAACAGTTAACCCTTGGTCAAGGTTGTTCTCAGGACTCTGTATCTGCAATTGAGTTTGATAAGACCCTCCCCCTGATTGGTTTACTAAGTTAAACCTTTACTTAGCTGGACACAAGAAGCTTTAGTGCTTCCTGACTTCTTGCTGAGCACAGCCCACAATGGATCTGATTGACCCCTGCTGGCTCTCTGAGTCAGCAGACCCCAAGCTGGGTAGAGCAGGACTCTTTCTGGAATTTTTTTGTCCTTTGCTTTAAATGAACCCTCAGAAAATATATGCCCCAATATTAATATCTAAACAGAGATTATTAGTGACAGCTGAATCCAAATAAAAAGAGATCATTTTATCTAGGTAAATCTCAATTTGCCCATCTAAAACCCAGTTTTCCTGAGTAAATGCCTTTGAAATTTGCCCTCTAATGGTTGAGCATAGGTGAAAACCTATGGTGAATTGGAAACCTACATACATGCTAAAACTTCAAACACGTGATCATGAGCTCATTAGCTATTATGACTCACGGCTGTCAAGACTGATAAATTTAGCACCTGCTCTGGGTAGATGTTAAATGTCAGCATGTTGGCAGGGCAAGCACACACTGACAGATAACACAGTAAAGGAAGTTGTGTCTTCCTTCCAAAAAAAAAGCCCCCACCTCCCGAGAAATTCCAAATAGACCTGACCCCCCTCTGATCCCAGCACTCTGCCACCTGACTGTCAGGTATGGTCGGTCTGTAGTTGAATAACAACCGAAAAAATAAAGCCAAGTACCTGTTGGCAGGGGCCCAGTGCGTACAAAAGTTTCTCAGTGCTAAAATCCAAATCCAAGCAAGGCCAGCAAGTTCGGTTTAGAAATCAATCCAACAGGCTCACCGAGAGAGAAACATAGGGCTAGTACAGGAGCAGAATTTCAGGAAAGAAATACCAGCATCCAGCTGTGCCAGCAAGCAGCTTGTGCAGCCACTGGGTTTAAATGCCTTGGTTATTGAGGTGGTCCCCCTTGCTGGGCCCATGAAATGCTTCTCCTACTGCCAGAGGATAAATTACTAGTTGGTTCTCCATGGTTTCCCAAGAATCCTGTGGTTCCTCTGGGAAGTCTCCTGGTCACCTTTCTCCAGGGTCACCTAGTTTAAAATGCACGGGTCCTGACACCAACAAACTGAAAAAAAAGGTCCATTCTTCCTCCAGTTCTACCCCAATCCCTGCCGATAGCAAAAGGGTCCAGCCTCCTCTGATTCCTCCCCACATCCTCTAACAAACTCAAAAAGCTCCATCTCACCACTACTGGTAAGCCTCCAGCCCCCTCCCCAATAATCCAAGCAGACTCTGGACCTCCTTCCTCCCCACCCCGACAATATCACTAATGCTCTGCCCCTCCCCCTCCCCCCTTTCCCTCCCACACTCCCCTTCCAACATCACAGTGGCATTCCGGGACTCTCCTTGTCTCTCTGCAACCGAAACGTACTTGCATCAAATCATGAAACCTCTGCCGGCAGGAAGTATTCCATGTGCTTCCTGCCGACACTGCTGCTGCATTCAAATTGGTGCTGCCTAGTGTTACTTCACAGAGCATTGCACTGGTGCCTTCTTAGATTGTCAGAAGGAAAGAGACTGGGAGTGGGCCGCAGCCCAATTTTGCTTGTTGGGAGGGGGTTTTCCCCATGCTAACCAGCTGTTGCAGTTTGGACCAATTACATTGGGGGGATTATGAGGTGCATATTGTGCCCCTGATAAAAGGCCAGGGCTACCTTTAGCACAGCCCCCTTAACATGTACCTGCTCTGCATGTCATTATCGTAGAGACTAGGCCACTGAAACAATTCTACTGTACATGCTAAAATAATATTTATCTGCCCTCCTGTTTTATGCTTCTGTGTACTAAACTGCAGTACATTTACTCCTGTTCAAGGTTAGTTATGAGTAACAACATTTTGCAGCTGGCCTCTGTTATTGAGTAACTAGTAGTAACTATAAACCTCTCCAAGGACAGGAAAAAACTGTATGGTAGTACAGAGAAAAACCTGAGCTTGGGTGTACTGTGTGGCAGTAGAGAGTGGCTTGGACAATTCAGAGGGGGGTGGAGGGGCAGACCTGGAGACTACAGCCAGAGAGAGGGGCGGAGTTCAATTTCTATATGTGGTAATAGGCAATGGATTGGACAAATCAGAGAGAGAGAGAGAGGGAGGGGTGGAGCTGGAGAGTGGGGCAGAATTGGAGAATACAGGGAGAGAGAGAGAGAGAGAGCTCAGTTTCCATACAAAATCTCCCCCCCCCCCCCCAATAAATCCCTGCTCAGTACTCTAACAAGATCTCTTCAGTCCTGACCTCCTTCCCACCTCATTTCTTGCCTCCTTCCCCACAATCCTTCCTGTCTCCCTCCTTAATAAATTCTTCCTGGCCCTCCTTCATTCTGTTCTTGTTTTTCTTTTCCTTCAGCCTCCCCTCCTTCCTCCTTCTCATGATGTCTGACTGCATTGGCCATGGTGGGATTCTTCCTGCCCCTCCTGCATCCTTCTCTCATCTCTTTTTCTCTCTTAACATTCCTTTCTGATATTTTTATGAAATCCACATCTACAATGATCCCAGTAGCAGTGCTGGCACTGGAGCTGCTGAAACAGCCCAAGATACACTACACGTTACTAAGAGGATGGAAGTACTAGCCCTGGTGGAGTACAATGTCTATTGACTAGAGCTCTGGGGATTAACATTTTGGATGCTTATCACAATGGTTGTTGGGGGGTTTTTTCTGTTTGCAAAATGAGTGTTTTGGTGGCTGAGACTTTACATTGGAATTATTTTACTGACATATAGTTTTTTTACCTCCTCTCCTGAAATGCTGGAAAACCTGTGGAAAGTTTTCATATGAGCTGTGGAAAATTTCTGCTGGTTTAAGCCTTTGGATGTGTGTTTTAACTCCTGAGGTTTTCTGGTTCTCTACTTTAGGTTTCAGACTACCTCCAGCCCAAACGCTGCTATAATGGAGGAAGGGAAAATGTAAAAGAATAATTCTAAATAATTGCTTGATTTACTAAAACTGTACCCGTTAGTATACCTGAGAAAAGATGGCTTATCTGAATTCTGTTGAAGACAGCCATTTATTACAAGTGTCTGTTGTAGACAGCCACCCCTATTTTCAGTTGAAATCAAGGTTTGGTTTTGAAATTGAATTTCTGCATGTAATGTGTCAGAAGGAAGCAAGTCCAGGACTGAGGTTGCAACCATTGTTCCCAGACAAACACTCCTACTGTCTCAAAGTGCTTGGTCCTGTTGAGATTGTCACAGTAGTGCATTTGTTTTTCCAGCTTGACTGGAGCAAAGACCAAGATTTCTGATTGCTTAAACAGCTGAGGAATAATGATCTATTTTATGACTGATGGGAAGCAGAGATCTGTAGTGGATGAAAAGAGCCAATTTTCCTTTTTTTTTTTTTTTGCCTTCAGGCAATTTGAAGTTTGTCTTGGAAGCGAGGCTGAGAATTCAGTCCAGGACTGCTGTGTGAAGGAATCTGAAACAAGGAACATTACATGTAAAGTGAAAAAAATTGTACCCCTTTCAGTTTGCAAAGTTTTGCATCTGTAGGATGGGTTGGGACGGAGAGTGAGTGTTCTTTTTCATTCCTGGATCCATCTCTTCTGCTTCAGTGGCCATTTTAAGCCAGCACATTACTTTGTAAGCAAATACTACAGGACTATACTGGTCCTTGATTTTTGTCTAAAAGATCAGAGAGAAGGGACCCAAGAGAGTTGCAATGTGGCCTTAAGCTTTGTGAATGATTGCCTCATGATGATTTGGGAAATGTCCAATGAATCAGTCTTGCTGGCCAAATGTAAATACATTCATTGAAGAAGAACAGAGCTTAGGGCAGGCTCAACTTAACCATTAGGCAGACTAGGCGATTGCCTATGGCAGCAGCTTCTGGGGCGGGGTGGGGGTTTGCAGTCATAATAGTGCTGTTGTGGTGTGACAGATTTTCTGCCTAGGTACTGAGCCTCTGTTTTGTTTTGTTTTTTGCAGCGTATTGTGCTACATTACAAAGTGTCTGGTAATGGAGAGAGTCTGATTCACTGTTACTGAGGAGACACCAGAATTAGACTTTTTTTTTTTTTTTTTAATATGGTGAATAATAAGGGAAATTGTAAAAACACTCCTTGCTTTTTTCGAATCGACGAAATCACCAAAATATTGTAAATTGTACGTCAACTTTTCTTATTCTTTTCGAGAGATCACAACGTCGGTACCGAAACCCACTATGCAATATATTATACAAGTGATTTATTGACCTTCATAACATCCCGCGGTCTCTTTGGGCATCTCTGCTCTTTGTTAAGCCGCTACTGGGATCATCTTTAATCACAGGTCATGAATTTACTTGTATGCAAATTAATTTTTTGGTTTTTGCTTTTGCTGTTTTTTCACATTTTCCTTTTGAATAAAACAATTTTACATTCCATTACAGTTCGACGTGTCCACGTTTCGCATCCAAAGCTGCCTCAGGAACTCCTCTGACTGTATATTACTTTGGTTACACTTTGGTTTCTAAAAGAACAAAGTATTATTACAACCATTTTATTGATGATTATTTAACTTAGAAGCATTAGGACTCCCTGATTAGGTGTTCCATATTCCCTTTAAACTTGACGCATGCACATAAGAAGTGAAATCAGGGTGATTAAATCAAGTTAACCTTAGCACAATTATGTTGAATTCAAATGGCACGCATGCGTTTAAAAGCAGCTTCACAGCGTTTACATCAGTAGGAGGCATCTCCCGCACCCCGACGACGCAATGTATACATTCACGAGTATGTAAGTACATCTTGAGAGCAAACGTAAGGCAAGTACAATCCCGATAAAATGGTTGTAATAATACTTTGTTCTTTTAGAAACCAAAGTGTAACTGAAGTAATATACGGTCAGGGGAGTTCCTGAAGCAGCTTTGGATGCGAAACGTGGACACGTCGAACTGTATTCTGTCATCATTGGAAGGGTAGAACCCTCCATGAACTGTACTCTGCTATCCCTGGAAGGGAAGTATTTTTGAATTATTCACTTTAAAAATGGAATGTAAAATCATTTTATCCAAAAGGAAAATGTGAAAAAACAGCAAAAGCAAAAACCAAAAAATTAATTTGCATACAAGTGAATTCATGACCTATGATTAAAGATGATCCCAGTAGCGGCTTAACAAAGAGCAGAGATGCCCAAAGAGCCCTCGGGATGTCATGAAGGTCAATAAATCACTTGTATAATATATTGCATAGTGGGTCTCGGTACCGATGTTTTGATCTCTTGAAAAGAATACGAAAAGTTGACAAATAATAAGGGAAAACATTCTAGTTCAGCCCAGCTAGCCATTTCAGAGACCCTCTGTAACCCATATGGTATGGATTTACTTTAATTTATAAATGAATTATGGGGTGAAATGATTATTCCCAAGTCTCTCACTGAATCAGCCAGATCTATCTTAATATTGTTAGGCAGTAATATTGTATTTTGACTATTGTTTTTTTGTTTCCTGTCTAGGAGTATGAATTCGGTTTTCTCCATGTTAATGGCTAATTTCATATGGCAAAGGAGTTGTTTTATTGCAGCCAAGTAAATGTTGATTAATTTTAAAGTCTGTTCAACAGTATCAGTAATAGGGATGAGTATCTGTATGTCATCGGCATAAATATAGAAATTCAGACTAAGGCCGGCCAAGAGATGGCAGACTGGTAATAAGTAGATGTTAATCAGAGTGGCCAACAAGGCAGAGCCTTGTGGTACACCGGTGTTAAGTTCATGTTTATCTGAAATTGTGTTACCTATCTTGACCTGGAATGATCTCTGGTGGAAAAAGGATATCAACCATTTAATTGTGATGTTTGTTAGGCCAATTTCTTTTAGTCTCACTATTAAAATGTCGTGATTTACCGTGTTGAATGCGGCGGACAAATCAGGTAACATTAATATGTATTGTTGGCCAGTATCAAAGCCTTTCAGAACGGTATCTGCAAGTGAAATGAGCAGTGTTTATGAATCTCCTTAACAGATTACAATAAACCTCTCAAAGTGATGTACACCTCAACAAAAAGCACTGGCCACTGAATTAAAAGGATAAATGAAGCAAAATCAATAAGAGTGTGGGAACAAACATATCAGACATTTAACCTGCAGCCACTTGGTGGCTGATGAACTGAGACTCTTCAATACATGATTAGCTGGTTGTTGATTTGTATTGTGGTAGGTTGTTGGCCACCTGAAATCAAAAACCTTGTTATAATTATTTCAATATATGATAGATGTTTCACTATCATGAGGCTGGTCTCCAAAAGGGATTATAAACTATCAGAGAGGGAAGGGATGGACAGCGACACAACAAATCATGAGTGGCTGTAAATCCTTTATAGTAAATGGTTTGGCCAGTATGGTATGAACATATGAGGCTGAGTTTCTTCTCATCTCCAGACTCAATCATCAGCCTCCAGCTCTTCTGCCTCCTCTTTCATTGCCTGCTATGCTGGAAAAACCTCTTGATCTTTGAGTGTCTTCCAATGTCTTCTTAAATCTTTTCTGTGTCTTTGCTGACATCACCGAGTTTGTCCTGCTACTTGCTGGCCTTTAATCTGACTCTGTCATGTGATTTTGTAACATAATTTTCATTTGTAAAAGCTTCTGTTTTGAAGTTTCATAAAGGCAATTTTTAGAAGCCATTTCCTCAGGTAAATAAGCTGTCCGAAAATTACCCAGCCTTCTCTGCTAAAAGTGTACATAGGAGCCAGCGCCTTGTGTACTTTTAGTAGGCAAGTCGGGGGGGGGGGGGGGTGTTCAGGGCAGGGGAGGGAAATAGCATATGCAAACTAGATTTTCAAATTTACATGCAATATTTTCGAGGGGTACTTTTTCCTAGGAAAGTATTCACAGGGAACATATACTTGTATTTTCCCTTTTGAAAACTGGTGCAAAACTTGTGAACTCTGCATCTATGCGGGCACGCTTGAAAATTGCCCCCTAGATAAATCTAGAACAAAACAAAAGAGAGGAATGGGGAGGTGGAAGCCCTATTACCAGCATGGGTGTCCCGAGGCAGAGGAGCACTGAAGCAGCCAACATCATCGGAAGGGGACTCCCGCCCCTTCAAAATCTCCTGTCCCTTAAGAAAATGTTATTTCTTTTTGCCCTTCCATAAATTTCTTTGTTCAGAAAGGGTAAGAAGAGGAGAGGTCATTTATGTGCTTTCTCCCCCAAGCCTTCTCTAGCCCCTTTTCTTTCTCAACCCACTCTGGAGTTGTTTCAATTTCAGAATGGCAGAAAGAGCTTGGAGATCCTTCTTCCACTTCCTTCATTTCATCTGAGTTATTGAGCCTCCAAAGGTCCTTCTTTACTGCAACCTTTCGATATTTCATCTCCTGGGCTAGGAGGAGATTCAGGATTGATAACAGCATCTACGCTTGTTCTTGCTCTGGCTGGGGAAATTCCAGGAATAGATCAGGCATCATTTGAATGTGTTTCACCATCAATGTCAGCAGTGGACAATGTTCCAATGTCTGCAGTAACTTTGGATACGGTATGGTCAGCAATTACTCATCTTGAGAAATTATTATAGATGCCACACTCACATGCCTTGGAACTTTATCTACCCAAGTGGCAGAAGACTCTGTGATGTTAAAAAAGCATTCAGATAAATTAGCTGAGATTTCTGGTAGATGTTTCGTTTTACATGAGTTTCAAGCTTTTTTTGATTAATTAAAATAAGATACTTTCTCGGAGAACTGAAAATTTGGGTAATCTTGCTAAAAAGTTTAATATGAGATTCTTAAAGTTTTCGAGATGTGTTTTTGATTCCACCATTGGAGATGTATTTTTTAATATTCTGAAGGAACATTTGTCTTCTTTCCTAAAAGTTTATTATCTAACCTCTTAGCACTGGTAAAATGTCTCCTGAAGAAAATTTAGGAAGAATTGAGCCATGCCCTAGGAGGTTGAGTGTTTAAGAAATATTGGAACAATATTTGCTCAATGACAGAGCTCCTTTTTTAGTTTCATTCAGTTCTGAAGATGATAAACAAATTACATTGAGATTTTTTTTTTTCAACTTAAAGATATTTGCTTCTTAGGGCATAAAATTGCAATTTTTCCTGATGTTGCAAGAGAGACTCAGTTAGAAAGTAGAATGTTCCTTTTGAAGAAACAGAGAGTACTTGCCCCCTTGGGGCAATGTTTCTTTTGAAATTTCCCTGTAGATGTTTAATTATGTTCCAAGGGAATAAATATGTGTTTGGTAATCCTATGCAGTTAGAAGGCTTTTTGCCTGACTTGTCAACAATTTTTGTAAGGCTGGATGGTCAGGCAGGTCTAATACCAGCTTGCCCATAGTAATATGGTGCCAGGCTCACTTTGTGAGCAGGCTGGGGGATGGGGAGGGGGGGGGGGATCATTGACTGGAAGCTCCAGTCTAAGTTAGGGGCAATTGTGGTTTGAATTCAAACCACTCAGAGTTAGGGAGCTAATTGGTTCCCAGGGCCTGGGGCTTTCAGAGTAAGGGGAGGAGTTGGGCGATCTGGGGGTTAGATCCATCAGGGTGAAACGTCACTTGCCTGCCATCATCTGTTGGAGCTGTATTCCACCCACCCGCACTTATATATAGTATGGTTGTTTGTTTGAGGGTATTGTCTGTTGTCACAGCTGGGGTGGGGGGGACGGGTTGCCCGAGCTGGTTGGGATTCAGCCTGGTGCTGAATGGTTGGCTGCCTTGACGGTGGTCAGGTCCGGATCTTCCGTAGGAACAACTGTGTGCAGTTGTCCCATGTGTGGCTCCTTGCTGGGCTGTGGCTTGCATACACAGCTCCCTGCTGGGTGGTGGTGGGGGTCATGGGAGCGGCTATGGGGCAATGCCGATAAATAACAGGTCAGGTGGCCTGGCGGTGTTTGTCTTGCTGATTGGTGGCGGATGGACACTGTGGGCTAGTTATTCCTTGCTTCTGTTGGGCTAGGGCACCTGGATTGTTATGTAAATAAAGCTGTGGCCTATTTGATCCCACTCTATCAGTGTTTTTATTGTATTGTTATTTGTAAAAGGGCAGATGCTGGGAGAAGTGCATGTCCTGGCTTCCCATATTACAGTTTATAATAAGATTGCCATTATATTTTGTATTATTATTTGCTTCCTTTTATTGAAATCTCCTCTTCATGTGGTCTGAATTACAACTGACTGTTTTATTGTCAATAATGGACCTTAAATTGCTTTATATTTTCTTGAACAAAGTATTTTGCTTTGATGTAACTTATAATTAAAGAATTAGAAAAAAAAAAAAGGATAGGATATCAGATTGGCTTGTAGGCTTCGAGCAAATCAGCTGGACTAATACATTTTACATTTTTTGCCAGGACAAAAGTGCCTTGTCAAGATGGATTTACAAACTAAATTTAGATTTTGATCACACTCCGAGTGACTGTAGCTGCTGGAACATTAGCAGATTATATTAGTTTTGTGCTTTGTTTTGTAGCCCTTGTGGAAGGCATGGAATCCCAGGGCCAACTCCTTTCTCGGTCCCAGAGCCCCGGAAGTGTTGGATTCTTTAAGATGGGGTGGGGGAAGGAGGGGGAGACATATTCCTCCAAGGCCCAAGGTCTGGGGTAACTCACTATTTCTCTCCTGGGGAAATTTCTCTTCTTTGTAGGAGGGAGGGATGTGAGTGCCAACAAATTTACTTTGAATGCTCAAGCTGGGGATCCAAATTGAACTTTACTGTAGCAATTATTCAAAGGCAAGTTGTGGCACTATACACACCAGTTCTTGGCACAGTTTGTTATCACAGCTCTCCAACTTTCCTTATCTGTGTAATTGTCCCTCAGCAGATGGACTAGGGAAGATCTCACCCTTTAGGGCTCGAAAAAGAATGACATCACAAATGGACAGGGGTATCCTGTGTTAGGTGGAAAAATCCCCTTCCAAAAATACTGCAGTAAACAGGACAAACACTGCACTACTTCTCCTTCCCAGGGTGAAGATTCTGGATGGGGGTCTCCAGGCACCACAAAAAGGTCTTACAGTTCGTTTTCTCCAGATGACACATGGGATCTTTTGGATGAAAGGTTCAGGCAACAGGGAAGAATAAACTCTTCTAATTGTCCCCAATTCAGGGCAGGAAGGGTGGCAGACAAAACTTCCTCCCAAAACACAAGGCAAATCTTCACATACAAAGCAAAAACTCAAACTCTCCTGTAGTGAGTCCCCACTGATCCTCTTACTGATTGTGAGATGGAGAGCAGTGGAATCTCCTCTACTCCCGACCTTCCCAAGAAAGGGAAAGCCCCGAAAGTCCCCCAGGCCAAGTACTGGGGATCTCACAGAAAAACTTTCAAAGAGCAAGTCCAAAAACTCCGCAAGCAAATCCAGGCTGCGTTCCAGCAAGCCAATTCTCCCCTTCCTATTCAGTCTCCTTGCACACCTAGAATAGGAAGAAACTGAACTCTGGAGAAACAGCTCCTTTTTCCCTGATTGGTAATTCAAAATGCCACACCTTGCTACGATGCAACCTGCTTTTTGTTAGGTGCTCCGGCCCCCCTTACCTCCTTCTCCAACGCCGGGACCTTTGCCAGGACCCACGCGGCTGTGGGGAGACGCCCCCGCCGCACACGCCTGGTCCCATCTGCTCTTGCCGCAAAACTTGTGCCGCCCTCCACGGCAGGAGGGACAACCCCAGACCTTGTCTTCATGGTACCAGGCTGCAGGGCGACACTGACAGCAGCCTCCTCTGGACCAGGCCCTTCCTAGGTGCACAGCAGCGCCCTCTGCTGATTCTTAAAGGGCCAGCCTCGACGAACTGCAGCCCAGCCCAGCCCCCCTGGATGACATCAGGGGCCTGGGACTATTTCTAGGAGCTTCCTCTTCCTGTCCCTTGACTTGGCAACGAGTCTGCTTCACTTTGGTGGAGTTGTCTGTGCTTCGTTGGTGTCCTGGTTCCTGTTCCTGCCTTCCGAATCCTGTTCCTGCTTTCCGAGTCATGTTCCTGCTCCCATCCTTTGGCTCCTGTGGACGGATCTTCTGGCTTCTGACCTCGGACTGGCTCTTGGTGATTCTCTGGTTTCTGACCCTGGACTGGCTATCGGCACTCTCTGGCTTCTGACCTTGGACTGGCTATTGGTGATTCTCTCGGCTGTTATCCAACCGTCTTCACAGGAGCCCACCTAAGACCAGCCAGCCCCGGCACCCAAAGGCTCAACCTGTGAAGAACGGGGTTGGTATTGGTGAAGCTCCAGCCGGCCCCTGCACCAGATCAGCCTCGCCTCCCGACGGTGGGGACCTGCGGGGGTTCGCCCTCTCAGGTAGTGCCAACTCCCCCTCGGGCAAGGGGTCCACACTCTCGTCCATCAACTCAACAGATTGTCAAGTCCATGGACCCAGTAGAGGCCTCCGCCCTCCAAGCCATTCCGGGCCTAGCTCAAAGGATCCTTGAGCAGCAGAAGGCCCTGGAGACGCTCGCCTCCACAGTAGAGACTCTAAACCAGCAGTTGGACTCCGCAGCTCCTACAGTCTCCACCACACCGCCGATGCCTACCGCCTCACCTCTGGTACCGGGAGGTCGCCCAGTGATTCCCCTACCTGCACCTTCCTGCTTCGCTGGGGACCCACAGTCCTGCAGGGGCTTCTTTAATCAGTGCAGCATGCATTTTTGTCTACAACCAGCCCTCTTCCCAGAGGACATCATGAAGACAACTTACATCTTGTCTCTTCTTGATGGGAAAGCCCTGGCCTGGGCATCCACCCTGTGGGAACGTGCTGAACCAGTTCTGCAGGACTTGAATGGCTTCCTGACTCTCTTCTGTACCATGTTCGAAGACCCTACTTGGCAGGCGGCCTCCGGGGCGACCCTTCTTCACTTACGCCAAGGTTTATGGACTCTGAGTATGTCATCGAGTTTCGAACCTTGTCCTCCAAGCTCCATTGGGACACTAGTTGTCTGAGGGCCATTTTTCTGGAAGGCGCTAGTCCTAGAATCAAGGACGAGCTTGCAGCCCACAAACTACCGGGGTCATTAGATGCCTTGATCAACTTGACCTGGCGCATCGACCGGCGCCTCCAAGAACACTCCCGGGAGGCTCAATTCTCGAGGAAGTCTTCCGCTGGCTTACGACACCCCCGTGTTTGCCTTCCCCAAAGGCCAACTCAGGCACACCAGGAGCCGCAGCGGAGAAACCCATGCAATTGGGTTGGGGTAAATTAACCCCTCAGGAACACCTCAGGTGCCAGCAAGGCGGTCTCTGTCTCTACTGCGGCGGAGCAGGACATGTGCTGGCGTCATGCCCGGTACGTCCTGGAAACTCCCGGGCCTAGGTCCTGAAGGAGGACTCTTCCTAGGCCTTGCCTCACCCGCTCCTCCATTGACATTACCAGTCACCCTGAGGATGGAATCTCACGACTCCCACACCCTGGCCCTGGTGGACTCGGTGGCTGGGGGCAACTTTGTGATGAAGAGTTTGGTGGAACATCTCCGACTTCTGCTCCACCGCTCCCTGGTTCTATTGGTTCTCTCATTTATTCAGGGTGAACCCTTACCGGGTCAAGTCACCCACATTTCTGCCCCTATCCAAATCCGCACTGGGGTGCTTCACATGGACCAACTTGCCTTCCATGTACTTGATCAAGCCATACATCCCATTGTGCTAGGGCTCCCCTGGCTACAAACTGTTGTGTTTGTGGCATTGTGGACCCTTGGTCGCAGTGGAGATGACTCCACCCATGGGGAGGGGCCCCATGGGGAACCACTGCAATAGGCTGAACTCAGATAGCAGACACAGTATGGATAGAGGCTTTATTGTACTGCTGTAGATAGATGGTAAAAGCAGGAAGATAAGGCATTGATCCACGAAGTACCAGTACGTTCAACAGGCTCAGTATGTAGTCTCACCCAGATGTTCACGGTAGGAGGGAGCCCGCAGTGCGGGTAATGCCACAGCTGGTGGGTGGAGCTGGAGCACTGGATCGTAGAGGTACTCACAGGAATGAAGGTGTCTTCCTGATGATGGAATGGTGGGACCGAAGGTCCGTGGTGCAGGATATAATGGCTGGTAGGCCCTCGAGGAGTGAGTACCGGATGGTCCGATATTCTGAAATATATATATAGAGAAAGACCCACAAGGAGCAGTTGTCTTAGTTAGTGAGAGGGAAGAGTGGTGTCTAGAGCTTCTACAGGAGCGAGGCCCTTGGAGTGATAGCGGCGTCTAAGCGAGCAGCTTAGAGTGGTCAGAGTAGCTTAACCGAAGTCCTTGCTAACTCAAGGTGGTAGTGGAAGCAGAGACTTGTTATACCTGTAGATACTGACGTCATGCGGTGGGGCTGCCCCCTGAGGTTCCTGCCATGACGTGTATTTGACAAACAATCTCAATTTTATCCACTGACGTGGGGGTAAACCAAATATCACATTACCAAAAAACCCGCACCAAAAATGCAAACTTTTCCTTATTTCTCTTTTTGTTTTTTTATTGTTATTATATTTTATATTTTTTTAAATTAATTTATAAATAGTTCTTTTTTGTCACCTTTTTCTGTGTGTTTCCCACGTTATAGTGTAATAATTAAATACAATTCCCTTCATTAATATTTTAAAAATATTTAATAGGTGTATGGTGATGCTTCATAAAACGCAAGGATCACTAAACCTTAGTGCCCTGCTCAAATTTTTCGTTTATTCATGAGCACCACCGTCCACCCTTTAATAATTTATTTAGCTCCTTAGACATATATTTCTATAAATTTTGGTTTTCTATAAAATTTCTCTTAATTTCTTCTTAATTTCTAAAAATAATTGTTGTTTTTCTGAAAATCATTAAACTTTCTGTTGGAATTCCAGTGTTTTTACACGAATCCAAACAGAGAATGTCAGGTCGTCAATAGTTTAAACTGGGAGCTGAAAAAGCTGAACCACTTATCTTAGCATGTTAGGGGTTCGCCATCTTTTGAAGAGGAGTGCGGTGTGAGCAGCGTGGAGACAAGCTCATAAGAAGTCTTACATTTAAGGATAAAAGTTATCATGCCAGGAGAGTGGCTTCCCCTGAGGAAGAGCAATCGAAACCAGGCCTCGTTGGGGCAAGTGCTGCCTAAGGACTATTGTTACACGCTAAGATAAGTGGTCCAGCTTTTTCAGCTCCCGGTTTAAACTATTGGCGACCTGACATTCTCTGAACTTTCTGTTGGAATTCCAGTGTTTTTACACGAATCCAGTGTTTAATGATTTTCATAAAAACAACAATTATTTTTAGAAATTAAGAAGAAATTAAGAGAAATTTTATAGAAAACCAAAATTTATAGAAATATATGTCTAAGGAGCTAAATAAATTATTAAAGGGTGGACGGTGGTGCTCATGAGGAGTATACTAGCGTCCACTTGGACAAAATGGTCAGACAGATGATGAAATGCTAAGAGAAATCAGGGAAGCAAACCAATTTGTCAGTGCAATAATAATGGGAGATTTTAATTACTTAAACAAAAGAGAGTAGGTGGTATACCACACAGATATAACATGGTGAGATTTTAATTACCCCAATATTGACTGGGTAAATGTAACATCAGGACTTGCTAGAGACATAAAGTTCCTGGATGTAATAAATGACTGCTTGATGGAGAAATTGGTTCAGGAACCAACAAGAGAGGGAGCTATTTTATATTTAGTGGAACACAGGATTTGGTGACAGAGGTAACGGTGGTGGGGCCACTTGGCAATAGTGATCATAACATGATCAAATTTATACTAATAACTGGAAGGAGGACAATAAGTAAATCTACAGCTCTAACACTAAATTTTCAAAAGAGAAACTTTGATAAATGAGGAAAATAGTTAGAAAAAAACTGAAAGGTGCAGCTGCAAAGGTTAAAAGAGTTGAACAGGCATGGATATTGTTTAAAAATACAATCCTAGATGCGCAGTCCAGGTGTATTCCACTCATTAAGAAAGGTGGAAGGAAGGCAAAACGATTACCGTCATGGTTAAAAGGTGAGGTGAAAGAGACTATTTTAGCCAAAAAAAACACCATCCTTCAAAAATTGGAAAAAGGATCCATCTGAAGAAAATAGGATAAAGCATAAGCATTGTCAAGTTAAGTGTAAATCATTGATAAGACAGGCGAAGAGAGAATTTGAACTGAAGTTGGTCATAGAGGCAAAAACTCATAATTAAAACTTTTTAAAATATATCCGAAGCAAGAAACCTGTGAGGGAGTTGGTTGGACCGTTAGATGATGGAGGGGTTAAAGGGGCTCTTAGGGAAGATAAAGCCATTATAGAAAGACTAAATGAATTCTTTGCTTCCGTGTTTACTAATGAGGATGTTGGGGAGATACCAGTTCCGGAGATGGTTTTCAAGGGTGATGAGTCAGATGAACTGAACCAAATCACTGTGAACCTGGAAGATGTAGTAGGCCAGATTGACAAACTAAAGAGTAGCAAATCACCTGGACCGGATGGTATGCATCCTAGGGTAATGAAGGAACTAAAAAATGAAATTTCGGATTTATTAGTTAAAATTTGTAACCTATCATTAAAATCATCTATTGTACCTGAAGACTGGAGAGTTGCCAATGTAACCCCAATATTTAAAAAGGGCTCCAGAGGCGATCCGGGAAACTATAGACCAGTGAGCCTGACTTCAGTGCCAGGAAAAATAGTGGAAACTATTCTAAAGATCAAAATCGTAGAGCATATAGAAAGATATGGTTTAATGGAACACAGTCAATATGGATTTACTCATGGTAAGTCTTGCCTAACAAATCTGGTTCATTTTTTGAAGGGGTTAATAAACATGTGGATAAAGGTGAACCAGTAGATGTAGTGTATTTGGATTTTCAGAAGGCGTTTGACAAAGTCCCTCATGAGAGGCTTCTAAGAAAACTAAAAAGTCATGGGATAGGAGGCGATGTCCTTTTGTGAATTACAAACTGGTTAAAAGACAGGAAACAGAGAGTAGGATTAAATGGTCAATTTTCTCAGTGGAAAAGGGTAAACAGTGGAGTGCCTCAAGGATCTGCACTAGGACCCGTGCTTTTCAATATATTTATAAATGATCTGGAAAGGAATATGACGAGTGAGGTTATCAAATTTGCGGATGATACAAAATTATTCAGAGTAGTTAAATCACAAGCGGATTGTGATACATTATAGGAGAACCTTGTAAGACTGGAAGATTGGGCATCCAAATGGCAGATGAAATTTAATGTGGACACGTGCAAGGTGTTACATATAGGGAAAATAACCCTTGCTGTAGTTACACGATGTTAGGTTCCATATTAGGAGCTACCACCCAGGAAAAAGATCTAGGCATCATAGTGGATGGATAATACTTTGAAATCGTTGGCTCTGTGTGCTGAGAATGTTAGGTATTATTAGGAAGGGAATGGTTAATAAAACGGAAAATGTCATAATGCCTCTGTGTCACTCCATGGTGAGACCGCACCTTGAATACTGTGTACAATTCTGGTCAACACATCTCAAAAAAAGATATAGTTGCGATGGAGAAAGTACAGAGAAGGGCAACCAAAATGATAAAGGGGATAGAAGAGCTCCCCTATGAGGAAAGGCTGAAGAAGTTGGGGCTGTTCAGCTTGGAGAAGAGACGGCTAAGGGGGGATATGATAGAGGTCTTTAAGATCATGAGAGGTCTTGAACGAATAGATGTGAATTGGTTATTTACACTTTAATAGAAGGACCAGGGGACATTCCATGAAATTAGCAAGTAGCTCATTTAAGACTAATCAGAGAAAATTCTATTTCACTCAACGCACAATTAAGCTCTAGAATTTGTTGCCAGAGGACATGGTTAGTGCAGTTAGTGTAGCTGGGTTCAAAAAAGGTTTGGATAAGTTCTTGCAGAAGAAGTCCATTAACTGCTATTAATCAAGTCTACTTATTTATTTATTTATTTATTATTTTTATATACCAACATTCGATCTGAGATATCACATTGGTTTATATTCAGGTACTTAGCTAATAGCCACTGCTATTAATTGCATCAGTAGCATAGGATCTTCTTAGTGTTTGGGTAATTGCCAGGTTCTTGTGGCCTGGTTTTGGCCTCTGTTGGAAACAGGATGCTGGGCTTGATGGACCCTTGGTCTGACCCAGCATGGCAATTTCTAATGTGCTTATGTGCCAAAGGGAACTTGCTCTGGGGCTCGGAGGATCCTGATGCTGTACCAGAAGGATTTTATCTTGAGCTGATCAGGACATTCTTGTGAGCAACTATTTAGCTAACTGATGAAAAGAAAGAGGGGGCCAGGCTAGGTTGTCCAAAAGACTGAAGAAAGAAAAGAAACAACATAACCAGACACAATGTGTTGCTGTAAGAAGAAACTGTTACTTAATAAAAAGAAGTTATAAGGAGAAGAGTTAGAGGCTTCCTTGAACTGTGGTTCTGTTTAATTTCTGCATTTACTTGAGCTGTCATTATGTATGAATCTGATGATTCTACAGTAAACTATTTATTTTTTTGGAGCAGAGCTCGAGTCTGGAGAGTGGTTGGGTTGTGTGGAGCCAGATAATGTGGGTGATATAATCTGTGGAGTTTTCTTTTCACACCCAACTGTCTCCACATAATGTTAATTATTACTTGTTCAGGTATCTCTACCAGGGTATTGCTGTATCTCTCGGCATCCAGTTCTGCCCTGCCTCTTATTTTGTAAGAGTAGGACTCACTGAAAAGGGAGCTTTTACTGCTCAATATTGGAGGTGCCTGTAGGACCTGCATGACTACTAGCCAGACATCCACAGAAGTGGCCTCTGAACTTCAGTAAATGTCTGTCAGCTTCTCAGAGTGTGACAAGTGTGCATTCTTTGTTACAGGTGAACTTACCTCCTGAGCTCCGGAGTCTGCTCTGTTGTGGTCCAATGGAGGTAAGGGTTGGCTGTGGTAGATCTCCAGTCATTCAGCATCTAGAACAATGTTACACAGTGCCTCCTTTCTCTGGAGGAAGACATTGTTATTATTCCCCTCTTCCCTGACTTCCACATCGTGAAGCATTATCAGAGTGAGATCTGCTAACCTCTGGCAACTGACCCTTTCAGTGGCCCTTTTCCTGTTCTGTTGAGCAAGTACCATCAGCCGACTTCTCCCCTTTTGCAACCCTTCCAGAGGAGAGAGTGTGCTTGACCCTTGTCCATCTGACTTAATTTAGGTAGTCAGGGTCCGGTGGCAGACTCCTGAGTAGGTCACTTCCAATCAGGATTTTATTTCCCATGTTCTCTGGGACTAGAACTGAATGCACTACTTCCATCTCTCCATCTGAATGGCAAACCAGATCGTATCTCTTATCTCCATGGGCATTTCTCAATGGACCCTAGGCCACATCGTACTGAACCATCCTTGGGACGGATTTACTCTTTAAGAAAGCAGGGAATTTGTTAAGCAAGCTCAGAGTGATTAGGGTGACTCTAGAACTCATACCAGGAGATCCTTACACTGAACACACCCATGTATTCTGACAGGGATTGTACACTGGGATCTCGGAGGTTCCCTTTCTCTAAGGCATACTTATGCTTCTGGATGGTGTCCACCTCCAACCAGGCAACGCTCTCATGTAACAGGATGTCACCTAGTGTTGGAGAGGCAGCAACATCAGAAGATTCAGTTCAGGGGAGATTATTTCACACCGTCGGTATATACCTGGAGAGTAAAAATAACATGATTTAATTATTGTGAGCTAGTAGAGGGCTCAGAGGGACTGGTGTCCACCATGAATGTATGAGGCCCAGTACTACTCTTGGTGACCCCAAGCTTCCTGATTTTCCTTGGACTCCCTCTCAGGTATTGCCAGCATGCTCTCCCGGTGCTCACTGCTGCTTCAGGGGTCCTGAGAATCACCTGAGCTGGTGTTTTGGTTTTCTGTCAAATAAGTGGATTGCTCCTTGAGAGGCGGTAAACTAAGCTTGTCAGATTTGAGATATGAAAAGACAGTATTAATTTCAAGGTTTTTCCTCTCTGGATTCTGAAACATGGGGAACATCTGGTGTTAGCCTTTATCTTTGTACTGACCTCTGCTGGTTGGTTTATCTTTGTTGAAAATGTCATAAAGCTTATCAGCTTCCTTTACTAGGAAACCCATGGGTGCATGCTTGTAGGCACAGAGCTGAGCCCTATAATTAATGGGAAGCAATTCAGAGGAAGCATCCCAGAATGCTTTGCTATTGTACTCCCCTTCAGGGAAGAGGGTCTGCCTCAGTTTATAGCTAAAAGCTCTCAGGCACTCATTCTTTCTGCAGGATATGGCATATGTGGTCTTCCAGGAGAGGATCTTATTGGCACAAGTGCCAAAATGTTTTTTTAAAGGGCAGATTCAAAGTTCTTAAGGTGTCTAGTGCTTCCTTTGAGAAGCCATCAATTTGTATCTGGCTGTGTCACTGAAGCTCAGCAGAATAAGGACAATCCCATGTCCCTCAGAATTAACTGCTAGGAGCTTGAATATATTCTGAAGTTTAATTAGATCCTCCATTATGGTAAGCTTAGACTCCTCCTGAAATTGTAGGACCAGCTTTCCCATGATTATAATCTGCTCAGCTAAACTTTGGTGTGGCTCGTGCTCTCTAGTGATTGCTAGTAGGGCAGTAGCTTGGGGAGTGGGTTCCAATTCCAGTTCCTACTAGTTGTTTCTGGTAATCCCATCTGGCTCCCTCCTCTCCTAAGGGTTTCCCAGTATTTACCAGCTTGCTGGAAGCTGTGGCTAATTTCCTGATCAAAGACCCTAAAATGTAACCTTGACCATCAGATTCTATTTTATATTCCCTGGGGCTGGGTAACCTTGCTTCCCTTCTACGCTAATTACTGGATGGTACAGGGGGGAGCCTCCTGTCTTCCTCTAACCTTGGTTGGGGCACTGTGGCTGCCTATGCTCAGCTAGTGAAGGGAGGGGAAAGCCAGGCAGGACCTGCCCTAATTGTCCTTAAGGTTTAATCCTGTTTCAATGTATGTGCTGAGGTGGTCAGAACTGCCCTGCTGCACTTCTCTGATAAAGGAATTTAGCATTTTTTTAAATTCTTTGTTCTGCTTGTGTACCTTAGTTTGGATTGCTCTGTTTGAGCCTTTAACAGCTTTTGCATGAACAGATTGAACAACTCAGCAGACTTGCTTAATTGATTTCAGGCTTCTTGTAATGTTCCTTTTTTGTATTTCAAATAGCAAGCATTCCTGCCCTTCATTACAAACTAATAGATTTTTTCAGCATGTAGCCAGGTCAACTGGTAACTGGCTCTACATTCCATTCTGGTTAACAGTTTAACTATTTCCCTATTAGCTACTGTGATTTCTTACCCAGAATGCTCTGCATGCATCAATCTCACATGGAAACTCCAGATACTATTTCTCTGTTAGCTATGCTGCGATTTCTTCAGGATAGTTTATATAAATTACTGTAATCTCGGTGGAACTTCCATTGCTGTAGGGAGAAGTTTTAGGATTTCCTAGTCCTCCCCCACTTTTTACCGATCAGCTTGAGGACTGCCAATTGTTCACATCTTGACAGTGCACTGATAAATCCTGCTCTCAGATTGGCCCCAGAGCTATAAAAAGAGGTCCCTTCTGGTTATATAGATTCATACAGCCTAAATTGTTCTTGTGTTTCTCTGGGGCTCACTGGCTCCAGCTAGGCTGGGAGACCCTTTAAATCTGTCAGGCTGGTCATGTGCACTGCAACTGCAAAGTCTCTCATATCTCTGGATTTTGCTGCAGATAGCCAAATAGGCCAATATCCATTTTTACTGATGCAGAGAATCCATCTTAGCTGCTTGTCCTGTTAGCAAGAATTGAGATATTCCCTACAGGAGAATGAGAACAAAGCTCTGGCTTTGTTCTCATTCTCCTGTAGGGAATATCTTTAAGCCTAGAAATGAATGACTTTAAGCCTAGAAATTATATATGTCCAAGCAGGAAATTAGAATACTGCCAGCAGGAAGTGTGGGTCAAGGAGCTGGGAGGATTGATTAGTCTCCATAGCCCCAGAGGCCCCTGCTGGAAAGAGGTAAGAACTGCCTAGTGAGACTTCACATTGTCTCTTTCATAGACTTCACACTTGCTAGAAGTTTCTTGATTCACAGTCTAGTCAATTCTGTTTATCTCTCTCGTTTTCTTTCTTGCTTCTCCAATATAGTTTCTCTGGGTAACCTTTAAATCCCTACCTCCAGTTTCTTTCACTGGCTGCATTTCTTTCACACAATTCTCAAACACAATTTTGCAAGTCCTCCTCTGATGCTTACATTGTATTGTTTCAAACACTGATCTTTAATAGCTGTCACCAGAGAAGTGCTTCAACTTGCCCTCCTCTGTCTTTTCTCTGTTTGGCATTTTAAAATAGGTCATCAGGTTTCCCCCACCCTTATTTTAAAAATCCTGCTCCCTGGCCTCCATGATTCTACACTTCCTTTAGAATTCTGGGATTTGTAGTTTTCTATTCTTTGACTTGGGGGTCCTTTGCCAATTATTCTGACAGACTTTCCTTTTAGAGCAGCCACACCCAGGGATGATGATAGGAAGTATATCCCATCGCAACAATGATCAGCACACTTGTCTGGAATTTGTATTTCAGGTGGTTTTTAGAAATTCTAGAAATCTGTGAATATATGGGTTTGATTTTGTGACCCTTCCAGAAGATGGCACAATTCCTCAAAAATAATCTTTATTGCCAGCAACTCTTTATCAGTGGTAGTTCTTCTCTGGTGCTGCCAACTAGCAGCATTCATTCCTGCTAGAGTGAATGCTCACTTTAACCTAGACGTCCCTGGTCAGTCACCCTATAGGGAGTCCACATAAAAAAAAATTCCCACTCTAGCAAGCCGATTCCCACTCTAGTAAGCCGATGCTAGAGTGTGGAAAATGGGTACTCATGATTGAGTGCCTGCTCTTCTAATGCGCGCCGAACAACCTCTCCGGGGGACCTGATGCAAAATTCAGATGGGCTGCTGCGGTAAAAAGGAGGCACTAGGGGAAATTGTGCACCCCTAGCGCCTCCTCGGCAGTGGGCGCCCAGGAATGGTGGCTGTCAGCGGGTTAGGAAGACAGTCGCACAATTTTACGTTAATTGAGCATCCCTTTTTCTAACCGGACTGCCGGCACACTTTTTAAAATTTTATTATTTTTTTTACCTAACTCCTTTTTTCAATTCTTCCAACTTAATATCGCCATGATATTAAGTCGGAGAAACTACAACAAAGCAGTATTTTCTGCTTTCCTGTTAACTTTAGTGGTTTCTCAGAACTGCCCTGGGGCAGGCGTTAATTTCTGAGGGTAAAAATGTGCGCGTGTGGCGCACATTTCTTTTTTTTGGCATCGGGAGGTAATAGGTAATAGCCTCATCAACATGAATTTACATGTGATGAGTGCTATTATGTTCATGGAGGGAGGGTTGGACATAAATTTTGGATGCGTTAATCCCCTTATTGCAACCATGGGTTAACCAGTACACTTGGCTACGGGTACCTAAGAGGTCTGAGGTGTAGGGTAGATGGGGGGAGGGGGTGCAGGGGGTGCAGGGGGGTCTGTCTGCTAAAAGACACTGCTAGCTGCCCTCCCACCTTCCTTGCATCATAAGTCAGGCAAAAGACAATGTGTGTGCTCCTCAGAAACAGACTTTTATTTATTAGATTTGGCAGGACCTAGCATTTAGAAAATAACAATAATTCCTATCTTTAACATCCCATTCTGTCCCCAAAATTGCAAAGCACTGTTGATGTGGTGCTCACAGCTTTGTAGTACCCTGATTCTTTTTCCACCGTCAGCAACAGCTTAACAGCAGCTTATGATTGCTGCTTTGTAACTCAGCAGTTCAGATTTAAAAAGGGAGCCAGATCTCCCTACAAAACAGTGGTGGTGATGTGTGCATGGAGGGGATTTGGCAGTGGTGGTGGGGTTGGCAGTAGTGTGTGTGTGTGTGTGTGTGTGTGTGTGTATGTGTGTGTGTAAATGATGGTTGGCAGCATTGGTGGGGTGTGTGTAGGGGAATTGGTGGTAGTGGTGGTGTGTGTGTGTGCATGTTGCTTTGGCAGTAGTGGTATGTGAGGGGTTTGGCATTGTTGGTGTATTTGGAGGGAGGGTGTTGTGGAGGTGGTGGTGTGTGTTTGGGAGGGGTTTGGTGGCAGTAGTGGTATGTGTGTGGGTATTTGGTGGTGATGGTGTATGTGTGTGGGGATGGGGGTGGTGATGGTGGGATATGTGTGTGGAGGGTGGGGTTCATAGTGATGTGCTGTGAGAGTGGGAGTTGAGTGTGTGTGTGTGTAGGTGGTATGCATGTCTGAGAGATGTGTGTGTGGGGAAGAGGTGGTGTAGGGTGGATCTAGGTGAGTGTGAGAGTGGTGATGTGGGAGTGGGGTGGAGACGGTGCTGGTGTGTGTGAGATGTGAGAGAGAGTTGGGGTGGTGTAGTGCGTATGTGGGATATATGCATGTGTGGAAGGACTGGTGGTGTATGGAGAATGTGTGTGATGTATGTGGAAGGAGCTGGTGGGATGTGGTATGTAGGGAGTGTGTGTGTGTGTGAGGGGTGGTGATGTGGGGAATATGTGAATGTGTGAAGGGGGTGGTGGTATGTGGGGAGTGTGTGGTGGTGTGCTTGGGTTGTGTGTGTGAGGGGAAGGGAGTGTGGTGGTAATGGGATTTGTAGAATGTGTCTTAGGGGGGAGATGGTGGTGTGGATGTGTGTCTGTTGATATGGGAATGTGTGGAGGGTGGAAGTAGAGTAATGTGGAGGGAGGGTTTGTGTCTGCACTCCCTCCCACCTTTCCCTTAGCATTCTTGTCTTCCTCTTCCTCCTCTCCCAATCTGGTACTCATTACTGATCTTCCTCCCTCCCAGTCCAACTGTTCTCTTCTTCTTTCTTCCTCCCCTACCTCTAACCGCTTCCTTTAGCTTGTGGGCCCCAGGAAACTCTCACTGTCCTTTCCGAGACCAGTTCAACAGCCAATTGCACTCTGCTCATCTCTCCCCTACTCATCTTTCCCCCTCCCCTCACACCTTGGCTGGCTGCTTTCTTTTTTTTTTTAAAGTCAATTTAAACAATTGACCAGCAGCACAACCGAAAGAAAAACCTTGGGGCTGATGCAATATAAATTGCGGAAAGTGGGCACTGAAAAGTCAGCACCCGCTTTCCTAATGCATGCATGGTGCCCGCAAAGGGAGCGCCATGCAATATCCAAATTAGGGGTTCACGCTAGCAAGGAAGCGCTAGAGTCGCTTGCGTGACCTTAGCGCCTTCTTGCTAACGTGACCCCGCTGCGGCTGCTGGTTATGAAGACCAATGCCGGTAAACTCGGCGTCTGTTTTCATTACTGGCAGATGGCCGGTTATGAAAACCGACCCTGAGTTTACTGGCGTCAGTCTTCATAAACGGCAGCCGCGGCGGGGTCGCGTTAGCAAGGAGGCGCTAAGGTCACGCAAGCGACTCTAGTGCTTCCTTGCTAGTGTGAACCCCTAATTTGGATATTGCATGGTGCCCCTTTTCATTACTGGCAGACGGATGGTTATGAAAACCGACGCCGAGTTTACCGGTATCGGTCTGCCGAGTTATTTATTTTTTTACTTAAAAAAAGAAGTACAGAAAATCAGTTTTTTCTGCTTTTCTGTACTTCTTTTACCTGCGCTCAGCTATTAACGTGCATCTGAGACGCACATTTATTTTTTTGCATGCGCAGTGAATGAGTAATAGGCTCATTCACATGCATTTGCATGTGATGAGCGCTATTACATTCACTCTGCATCCGATGCGGGTTAAATAAGCGCTAATCCCCTTATTGCATTAGGGGGTGGATTAGTGCCTATTTAACCCACGTCAGAGTGCGGGTATACAGTGCGCTCGGCTGAGTGCACTGTATTGCATCAACCCTCTTGGCTGCTTTCTGCTGCTAGTGTGGCCAATGAAATCCCATGAACCTTTCCACTGCCACTACTGCTAGTTTAACTCTTCTGCTACTAAGGCCTGGAGAAGCCAACCAGCCCTGCTGCCGGTCCTTTTTTCTCTTTTGCTGGTGAGGGCTGAGGAACCCCACCAGCTTTTCTGAGGCAGGATCTGCAGCCTATCGTGCCCCACTCCTCTCTCTCTCCTACTCCCCTCGCTCCTTGCACCTCGGCTGCTTTCTGCCCCTAGTGCAGCCAGTGAAATCCCACAGCCTTACCGCTGCTGTTGCCTGGTTTTTTTTTTTATCACCTGGTGGGACCCAGGGAATCAGCCTTGCCACTGCCACTCATTTTTTTTCTTCCGCTGGTGGGGCCTAGGGAACCCCAACAACCCTATTGCCACTCTTTCTTTCTCTTCCCTTTCTGGCCCTGTGATGTGGCTCTGCTGTGCCTACCTCTCTTTGCAGCCCCAACCCTAGCAGCTCCCAGTGAATGTTGCTGCACACATATGCTTTGCTGTGATTAGCCAGAGCCCCCAATATTTTTATAATAGAGTGATAAATTAAAAAATTACACATTTCTTTTCAAACTCTGCTGCTTATCTGCTGGCTGTCTCTCCACAGCTCATTATCTTATATCACCTCCTTCTAGACTCACCCTCTCATGCCATTTCCTCTCCTCACCCCTAATTTCCACTATTTCCTCTTAACCCTTCTCTTGATTTGCCTTCCTTATCAGCTGTCCCAGTCAGCTCCTTTCCAAATCCTTTTCATTTCTCTCTCTATCCCTTAAATTCCCCTTCCCTAACTTTTAACCTATTCTTCTTATTCCAGCCCATATCGTCTCTACCAGCTTGTATCCCCTTCCCCCTTCTCACAGCCTATGTTCTCTCTTGCCCTCATAATCCATGTCGACTCCTCTCCTTCTTCCATAGCTCCACTATGAGCCCCTCTTCTCACAATTGCTCTCCTCTTTTCAGTTTATCTTCGTCTGATTCCTCTCTTACAATCAATCTTCCTATCTCCCAAACAGCATTCCTTCTCCCCATGACAGCAGTTCTCGTTGCTCCTCACGCACTCGCCTCTGTTCCTCTCATTTCCACTTTCCCTGTCCCTCTATCAGCAGCCCTACTCATAGCCACTGCTCCTCAAAGGCAGAAAGCCTGTTTGCCCCACCCTTCTGCTGCTCTCTGGTCCCCCTGCAGTTGTTCGGTTATTTCACACCCGGCCAAGAGGCTGCAGAGGTGAGGATGTAGTAGGGAGACGGAAGTGATTTTTTTCGCCGTCATCTGCTGGGGCATTACAGCATGGAGCTCTACGCTCCAGATTCATAGAAACGTTGGCAATAATATTGGTGGTGTTCAAGCACCCACAGAGCTGGCGCCTATGATTCAGGATTGCCAAGATGTGCAGGCCTTCTCGCCAGCATTTTTTCAACTCGAGCTAAGATTAATTTTATTCGCTAGCAAATAGTGAACACATTTTCTGTCAGAACTAGTTTGACTTCCCTAGTGGGAGTGGCTGACTCGACCCCCGTACTGTAATTACTAAGGCGCGCGAGGCACTGTCCAGGTAGTACTGCGCGCAATAAAGCTTTACACAAGAAAAAAAAAAATGTCCGCGACGGCAGGAGCCGGTGGAAGGCGTCGCGACGTCATCGCAGTAAGGGGGCGGAGTCTCGCCGTGGCATGCTGGGGTTGGAAAGTGTGAGTGTGCGCGCTGGAAGAGCGGAACGGGCCGGCTTTGGTGTCTGGTGGTGAGGTGCGAGCGACGGTAAGGAAGTGGTGGCGGGGGGCTTTGCTCGTTTTTCCCCCTCACCCGGGAGCTGCGGCATAGAGGTCGAGTAGTGCTGCCTTGGTGGTGGGTTGCGGCTCTGTTCTTGTGGACTGACTTGACAGCCTGATGCAAAGAATGTCTTTACTCCGAGCTATTGTGTTAGGGTCTTTTTTTTTGGGGGGGGGGGGGGGGGCGGAGTGCGCTCCCCGGGTATTTGTGGCGCTGTTTGTTGGAGCTCATCTGCTGAGAAACTGGTGGGCTGGGGGACTTTGCCAGCCTCTTCACCGCATGAAAACAGCATTGATAAGATGCACCGGAGAAGCGGTCACAGTGCCTAGGGGTCGGTTATTATGTTTGCAGGCAGTTCACACCGCTGATTTTATTAAAAGAAGTTCAATAAACTCATTCTTATCGAGCACTTCTAAGGGCTAACGTGGCTGTACCTGTGTTTTTGTTGGAAATCATATTTTGCTGCTGTCTAAAGTATGTTAAAGCAAGTCTTCAATAACTCTAGTTCTTTCTTGGTACTGTTTCTTCAGCTCGGGGGTCATCATGCTGTTATGAAATGCTGATTTTGTTTTCCTCTTTTTTTTTTTTTTTTAAATTCATTATCGGAAATAATTTTTCTGCCTGACCCTTTGTTATCAAGTGTAATGCATCAATTCCCCCCATTTCCTTCACACTTCCCATTCTAATGTTTACTTGTGTTTTCTGGCAGTGCCTGCGCTGATCTACTCATTTTGTTTGGACCAGAGGAAGTGTCAACTCCTAAAAGCTAGTTGAGAATATTGTTAGTCCCATGAAAAAGTATCATTTATGATATTTTTTGTTTATTAACTGTTTCCTTACATACAGGTCCATACAGTACAGTGTGCTCTGGTGGAGCACTGTTAGCCTGGGTTTGGCCGCGTGTTTTCGACGCGCTAGCTTTACCCCTTATACAGCAAGGGGCAATAGCACGTCGAAAATGCGCGGCCAACCTCCCGAAACTAATAGCGCCCGCAGCATGCAAATGCATGTTGATGGCCTTATTAGTTATTCCTGTGCGATCCAGAAAGCAAAATGTGCAGCGAAGCCGCACATTTTACTTTCAAAAATTAACGCCTGCTGGTGCCGGGGAAGTATACAGAAAAGCAGAAAAAACTGCTTTTCTGTACACCCTCCGCTCAATTATGCCGGCGTCCGTTTTCCGAACCCGTGGCTGTTAGCGGGTTTGAGAACTGACGCCGGCAAAATTGAGCATCGGCTGTCAAACCCGCTGACAGCCGCTGCTCCTGTCAAAAAGGAGGCACTAGGGACGCACTAGTGTCCCTAGCGCTTCTTTTTACCGTGGGCCCTAATTTGCATAGGCCACCCTCCTGAATCACGTGCCCAGGAGAGTGGCCTGTGCACGCGCCAGGAGAGCGGGCGCTCGCCGGCTCTCCCGCGAGTTTTTCTGTATTGGCCTGATTAGAAGTTTCATGCTAACAGGCTGATGCAATATAGTGTGCTCAGTCTAGCGTGGTTGGACATGCATTTTGGATGCGTTAGATAACTCCCATATCAATAATGGGGTTAGTGTGTCCAAAACGTGAGTAGCTATTATCGCTCATAATATGTAAATGTCATGTAGATGAGGCTATTAGCTATTATACCCCCCCCCCCCCCCCCCCCCCCCCCCCCGATGCAAAATTAATGTCAGCCCCGGAGCGTGACATGCCCCAAGCCGCAACAAAAAAGCCAAAAATATTGCTTTTCTGTGGTCATTCCTATTTAATATCGTCGTGAGACTAAGTAGGAGGAACCCACAGAAAACAGCATCATGTGAAAAAAAAAGTCTTGGCGGTCAGGTTAGGAAAATGGATGTTCCAATTACAAGTTTCTGTTTTCCAACCCGTGGCTCTGTGTGGGTTAGGAAAATGGACACTCGTAAACTGAGCGCCTGTTTTCCTAATCCGCATACGGTCACGTCTCCTGAGTGCCAGATGCCACAGATGTGCTAGGGGCGCACAATTTATCCCTAGCGCGTTTCTTTTAATGCGGCAGCTCATTAAAATATGCCATTGTGTGTCCAGGAGATGTGGCTGTATGTCTGTTAAAGCCCCCCCAAAAAACCATACGAGCGCCCATTTTACCGCATGGATTATTGCATCGGCTCCTAAGTCTAATAAGTTTCAAATCCAGCATCCTGTCTGGGTCACAATTCGCCCTCAGATCACCAATAGTTGATCTATTTCTTATTTCTCACTTCCAGGGATAAGCACTGGCTTTCCCAAGTCTACCTGGCTAATAACTGTTTATGGATTTTTTTTCTTCAGGACTTGTCCAATCCACTTTTGGAACCCACTATGTTACCTGCTTTGACCATGTCCTCTGGCAACAGATTCAATAGCTTGATTCTTTGCTGAGTGAAAAAATGCTTCCTATGATTTGTTTTAAATCTTCCGGTTGCTAGTTTCATGGAGTATCCCTTAGTCCTAGTGTTGTAGGGTAAATAACCACTATTTACTTCCACCTATTCATAGTTTTATAAATTTCAATCATATTTCCTCTGTCGTCTCTTTTTTGCATGCTACAGAGCCCCTACTCTATTTAGCCTTTTTCCATAAGGGAGCTTTTCCATCCCCTTTATCATTTTTGTCACCCTTAAGAACATAAGAACATGTCATACTGGGTCAGACCAAGGGTCCATCAAGCCCAGCATCCTGTTTCCAACAGTGGCCAATCCAGGCCATAAGAACCTGGCAAGTACCCCAAAACTAAGTCTATTCCATGTTACCGTTGCTAGTAATAGCAGTGGCTATTTTCTAAGTCAACTTAATAGCAGGTAATGGACTTCTCCTCCAAGAACTTATCCAATCCTTTTTTAAACACAGCTATACTAACTGCACTAACCACATCCTCTGGCAACAAATTCCAGAGTTTAATTGTGCGTTGAGTAAAAAAGAACTTTCTCCAATTAGTTTTAAATGTGCCACATGCTAACTTCATGGAGTGCCCCCTAATACTTCTATTATCCGAAAGAGTAAATAACTGATTCACATCTACCCGTTCTAGACCTCTCATGATTTTAAACACCTCTATCATATCCCCCCTCAGCCGTCTCTTCTCCAAGCTGAAAAGTCCTAACCTCTTTAGTCTTTCCTCATAGGGGAGCTGTCCCATTCCCCTTATCATTTTGGTTGCCCTTCTCTGTACCTTCTCCATCGCAATTATATCTTTTTTGAGATGCGGCGACCAGAGTTGTACACAGTATTCAAGGTGCGGTCTCACCTTGGAGCGATACAGAGGCATTATGACATTTTCCGTTTTATTCACCATTCCCTTTCTCATAATTCCCAACATTCTGTTTGCTTTTTTGACTGCCGCAGCACACTGAACAGTCAATTTCAATGTGTTGTCCACTATGATGCCTAGATCTCTTTCTTGGGTTGTAGCACCTAATATGGAACCTAACATCGTGTAATTATAGCATGGGTTATTTTTTCCCTATATGCATCACCTTGCACTTATCCACATTAAATTTCATCTGCCATTTCGATGCCCAATTTTCCAGTCTTATAAGGTCTTCCTGCAATTTATCACAATCTGCTTGTGATTTAACTACTCTGAACAATTTTGTATCATCTGCAAATTTGATTATCTCACTCGTATTTCTTCTGTTTTTGTTAGGTCTTTTTGAGATGGGGGGGACCTCAAGATGCAGGTCACACCATGGATCTTTACAAAGGCATTATGATGATCTTGACTTTTTTTTTTTCTAAATTCCTTTCCAAATAGTTCCTAATATTTTATTTGCTTTTTTGACTGCTGCCCTACACTGAGCCAAAGATTTCAAGATATTGTCTACAAGGATTATGAGGACCTTTTCCTGGGTGGTGACTCTTAACACAGACCCCAGCATCATGTACCTGTAGTTGGGTTTATTTTTCTCTTTGTTCTTTACTTTGCACTTGACCACATTTAATTGCATCTGCTATTTAGAAGCCCAGTCTTCTAGTCTCGCAAGGTCCTTCTGCAGCTCTTCACAGTCCACTGCTGCTATAACAACTCAAAATAACTGTCATCTGCAAATTTGGTTACCTTGCTCGTTGCCTCTTTCTCCAGATCATTTATAAATATGCTAAATAGCACAGGTCTCAATACAGACCCTTGTGACACTCCACTAACATCCCTTCTCCATTTGGAAAACTGACCATTTAGTCTTTCCCTCTGTTTCCTGTCTTTTATCCAGTTACCAATCCACAATAGGACACTGCCTATGATTTTATGACCTCCCAGTTTCCGGAGACTCTCATGAGGGACTTTATCAAATGCCTTCTGAAAATACAAATACAGCGCTTTACACTTTGATGGTGGGGGGTCGGGAAATGGTATTGGATTCAGACGACAGCCAGTGCTGGGCCCCACTTTTACGGTCTGGGGTATTGATAAGCAGACATTAGGGAAAAAGCACAGGATTGCTTCTTTGGCCAAGTCCAAAAGTAAAGCACGTTCAAGCAGCATTGTCTGATGTATCAAGAAGACTACTCACCACGTAAAAATGTTGCTAGCAGTAAATTATGGATTTGATAGTTGCTTGGTTTTGATTGTGAATATTGCTACCTTTAACATAAAGCATGGGGATAACCTGTATGGAGCAGCAGTTACTACGATAAAAAACTTGCTGGGCACAATGCATGGACTATTTGGTCCTTTTCTGCTGTCATTACTATGTTACGGTATCCAAACTGGCTCACCTTTATCCACGTATTTATGTACCCTCTCATAACAATTTAGTAAGTTTGATGGCAAAACTTCCCCTTACAAAAATTATGTTGACTGCCCTGTTAAACTATGTTTATTTAAGTGGTCAATTTTGCTTTTAAGGATAGCCTCATCCACTTTGCGGAGCACAGACGACAGGCTCACTAGTCTATAGTTTCCCAGATCATCCCTGGATCCCGTTGTAAAAATTGACATTGTATTAGCCACCCTCCAGTCTTCTGGTACCATGGCAGTTAGGTTGCAAATCACCAGAAACAGGTCTGCAGTTTCATTTTTGAGTTCCTTCAGAACTCTGGGGTGAATACCATCTGGTCCGGGTGATTTATTAATCTTTAGTCTGTCAGTCTAAATTATGTCCTCCAGTTTCACAGTGATTCTATATAGTTCCTCAGAATCATCACCATCAAAAAAAGTTTCCGAATTGGGTATGACCCAGACAGCGTCCTCCGTAAAAGCAGATGCAAATAATTTGGTTTTTTTGCTATTTCCTTTCCTTCCCTTCCCTTCCCTGATCCATCCCATTTACACCTCTTGTCATCTAGTAGTCCAACTGTGACTCCCTCATAGATTTTTTGCTTCCAGTGAAATTGAAAACGTTTTTTTACTTGTTTTTACCTTTATTGTAAGTTTCTTTTCAAATTTTCTTTTAGCTTGCTTAATTACTTATTAGCTTGCTTTTAGCTTGCTTACTTATTCAGACCTCTTCACTTTTTCCACATTTTGTTATATTACATCCTTATTCTAAAATGGATATTCCTCTTCATCCTGCCAGACCAGTAACCTGTGTGATTCTGCCTCCCACCAGCAGATGGGGCAGAGTGCAAAAGCTTCCTTTCTGACATCCCTACCATAAAGGCTGGCCCAGCAGAGGGGAAGTCAGTAGTCTCTGCCTCCAGCAAATGGGATAGAGCATAGTGTAAGAAGGGCCCTAGGGCAATGGCTTTCCCTAAGGTCGCTTTTCCCTAGGAGCCTGGGTTGGGGTGGGGATCCTGCAGGACTACAGCCTCCGTAATTCTAATCTTTCCTCCCCCGGGCAGCCAGTTGTTTTAGTCGCCTTGTTTTCTGACAAAGTTGCTTAACTGTGAGTAAAAAAAAAAAAAGAAAGGCGAAGAAGCAGCCTGGCCCGAACCATTGCTGCCTGCCCCAGGTATTAAGAACATAAGAACATGCCATACTGGGTCAGACCAAGGGTCCATCAAGCCCAGTATCCTGTTTCCAACAGTGGCCAATCCAGGCCATAAGAACCTGGCAAGTACCCAAAAACTAAGTCTATTCCATGTTACTGTTGCTAGTAATAGCAGTGGCTGTTTTCTAAGTCAACTTAATAGCAGGTAATGGACTTCTCCTCCAAGAACTTATTCAATCCTTTTTTAAACACAGTTACACTAACTGCACTAACCACATCCTCTGGCAACAAATTCCAGAGTTTAATTGTGCGTTGAGTAAAAAATAACTTTCTCCGAATTGTTTTAAATGTGTTACATGCTAACTTCATGGAATACCCCCTAGTCTTTCTATTATCCGAAAGAGTAAATAACCGAGTCACATCTACCCGTTCTAGATCTCTCATGATTCTAAACACCTCTATCATATCCCCCCTCAGCCGTCTCTTCTCCAAGCTGAAAAGTCCTAACCTCTTTAGTCTTTCCTCATAGGGGAGCTGTTCTATCCCCTTTATCATTTTGGTTACCCTTCTCTGTACCTTCTCCATCGCAATTATATCTTTTTTGAGATGCAGTGACCAGAATTGTACACAGTATTCAAGGTTCGGTCACACCATGGAGCGATACAGAGACATTATGACATTTTTCGTTTTATTCACCATTCCCTTCCTTATAGAGAAGGGCAACAAAGATGATAAAAGGGGATGGAACAATTCCTCTACAAAGAAAGGCTAAAGAGGTTAGGTCTCTTCAGCTTGGAGAAGAGCCGGCTGAGGGGAGATATAATTGAGGTCTTTAAAATCATGAGTGAAAGGAATGAGCAAACAATTAGTTGTTTATGCTTTCGAAAAGTTCAAAGACCAGAGGGGACACAATGAACTTACTGGTAATACATTTAAAACTAATAGAAAATTATTTTTTACTCAACGCATAATAAGTTCTGGGATCTGTTGCTAGAGGATGTGGTGAAAGTTATTAGTGTAGCCTCATTTAAAAAAGATTTGGACAAGTTCCTGGAGGAAAAGTCCATTAAAAATTAAGGGAGAGTTGCAGAAATCAATTGCTTATTCTTGGAATAAGCAGCCTGGAATCTATTTACCCCTTGGGATCCTGCCAGGTACTTGTGACCTGGCTTGGTCACGGTTGGAAACAGGAGGCTGGGCTTGATGGACCCTTGGACTGACCCAGTATGGCAAGCCTTATGTTCTTATGACGTAACCCTAAAGACAGCATATTAGTGGCCCTGTGTTCGGCCAGAAGGATCTCAGAGTTGCAAGTGCTGTCCTGCAGGGATCTGTACTTATCCTTTTCAAAGGAAAAAGTGACAATCAGACCGGCACCCAGCTTTCTACCCAATGTGATATCAGTATTTCATCTCAATCAGCCCATCTCTCTTCCTGCATTTAGGAAGGTGGAATGCATAGGGAAACAGAAGTTTGAGGTTCCTGATGTTCACAGGTGCCTCTTAAAATACCTGGAAGTGACCAACGACTTTAGGAAGTCAGACAGACTATGTTGTTCACAGGACCCAGAAAAGGGCAGGCAGTGTCCAAAGATTCAATCACAAGATGGATTTAGGAGGCGATAGCAACATTCTATATAATGAAGAACAAAGCAGTGCCAGAAAGGCTAAGAGTGCTTTTCACGAGAGCACAAGCAGCATCTTGGGCAGAATATAGAGCATTTACGCCTAGGGACATTTGCAGGGCGGCCATATGGTCATCTGTTCCCGCTTTTACAAAACATTATAAATTACACCTTCAAGAAAGGGATGAGACAAGTTTTGGTATTGGGGGTATGGAAGCAGAACTAGGGATCCCCACCTGGGGCAAATACAGCTTAGGTATATCCCTCAGGTTACTGGTCTGGCAGGACGAAGAGGAAGGTTCAAGGTCTTACCTGCTAATTGGCTTTCCTCGAGTCCTAACAAACCAGTCTAGATCCCACCCATAAGAAAGGAATGAAAAGGCACGTGAATAAAGAGAGTTTGATAAATAAATTAAAATATAAGAAACAAAGGAGCACAGCTGAACGTGAAGGCAGGCTGTTCTCCACTTAACCTTTTCTTTCATTTTGTGATGCGTCCTGGATCCCTTACTACAGAAAGTAGGGAACCAGCATCCTATAATACCCGGGAAAATGCCACTCTGGGGATGATAAGACAGACAAAGGAGCAGGCTGAGTAACGAGTTAAGTCTCCTTAAAAAAAAAAAAAAAAAGAGATACAAGCAACAAGCCATGCTTTGGCAAAAGACTACTGACTTACCCTCTGCTAGGCTAGCCTTTATGGTAGTGACGTCAGAGGGGAAGCTTTCACACTCTGCCCTCATCTGCTGGTGGGAAGGAGAATCCCACAGGTTACTTGACGAAAGCCAATTAGCAGGCAAGATCCAATTGAACCATATGCATTTTTTCTCATCCTTAACTTACACACAATACCCATAATGATAAGGCAAAATCAGCTTTGTAGAAATGTGTGCAAATTAAAAAAAAACAAACCAAAAACTGAAATATCACATTTACATTAGCATTCAGACCCTTTACTCACTGCTTTGTTGAGGCACCTTTTGCAGCGATTACAGCCTCAAGCCTTCTTGAGTATGATGCTACAATCTTGGCACACCTGGATTTGGGTATTTTCTCCCATTCTCTGCAGATCCTGTCAAGCTCTGTCAGGTTGGATGGGGAGCGTCAATGCACAGCTGTTTTCAGGTATCTCCAGTGATGTTCGATCAGGTTCAAGTCTGGGCTCTGGCTAGGCCACTCAAGGACATTCACAGACTTCTACTGAAGCCACTCCTGCATTGTCTTGGCTGTGTGCTTAGGATTGTTGTCCTGTTGGAAGGTGAATCATCATCCCAGTCTGAGGTCCAGAGTGTCTTGGAGCAGATTTTCATCAAGGATCTCTGAACTTTTCTCCGTTCATCTTTCCCTCGATCCTGACTAGTTTCCCAGTTCCTGCAGCTGAAAAATATCCCACAGCATATGCTGCTACCACCATGCTTCACTGTTAAGGATGGTATTTGCTAGGTGATGAGAGGTGCCTGGTTTCCTCCCATCACGATCGATGCTTGGCATTCATGCCAAAGAGTTCAATCTTGATTTCATCAGACCAGAGAATCTTGTTTCTCATGCTCTGAGAGTCCTTTTAAGTGCCTTTTGGCAATCTCCAAGTGGGCTGGTATGTGTCTTTTACTGAGGAGTGGCTTTCATCTGGCCACTATATCATAAAGGCCTGATTGGTGAGTGCTGCAGAGTTGGTTGTCCTTCTGGAACATTCTCCCATCTCCACAGTGGAACCTCTGGAGCTCTGTCGGGTTCTTAGTCACCTCCCTGGCTCAAGTTGGGCAGGAATCCACCTCTAGGAATGGTTCTGAACGGCTTCCATTTAAGAATGATGGAGGCCACTATGTTCTTCTGGACCTTCAATGCTGCAGCAATCTTTTTGTCTTTTCTCCAGATCTTTGCCTCGACACAATCCTGTCCCAGAGGTCTACAGACAATTCCTTTGACTTCATGGCTTTGATTTTGCTCTGACATGGCACTGCCAACTGTGGGACCTTATATAGTCAAGTGTGTGCCCTTCCAAATCATGTCCAATCAATTGAATTTACCCCAGGTGGACTCCAATCAAATTGGAGAAACATCCAAGGGTGATCAATGAAAACAGGATGCACTTGAGCTCAACTTTGAGGGTCATAGCAAATAGTCTGGATACTTATGTAAAATATGATATGTCATTGTTTTCAAATTGCACAAATTTCTACAAACCTGATTCTTTTTGTCATGGGGTATTGTGTGTAGATTGAGGAGGTAAAAAAAATGCATATCCATTTTAGAATAAGGCTGTAACATAACAAAGTGTGAAAAAAGTGAAATACTTTCTGAATGCACTGTATCTAACTTGCCATTGTTTATGCTCTTCCCTATTTTCCTTATTTGTCTGGTGTCCATATTTAAATTATGCTCTTTTGGCTTTAAATGCCTCCTTCACCTCACTATTAAACCATGTTGGCAGTCATTTGGTTTTCTTTTGACCTTTCTGCATGCACTGAATACACTTTGTCTGGGCCTCAAGGATGGTAATTTTAAACAGTGTTCAACCTTGTGGGTTGCTCCTTTAATTTTTTTTTTCTAACAAATATCCTTTTTTTAATCTTAGTCTCCCTTTTTATAGTTAAATGTTACTGCATAGTTTTCTTTAGTATTCGTCCTCCAGTGATTGTTTTTATATATTGGCCTTCCTGCCAATATTATGTCACTCTACAACTGGTGGAGAATTCTGCAGCACTGTTGTTGTCAAATATTCGTATGTGGGAGCGTATTACTCCTATTCTTACAAAAATACATTGGTTATATTATCAGTAGAATGGTGGGTTCAGTATTAGGTTGCCTGTGTGGAGTCTTGATCAGCTACTGCTGGTGCTGGAACTGGATTCTCTGGAACATCAGCTGCTGGTTGGTACGGGCCCCAGAGCGGGCGGTGGAACATCAGCTGCTGGTTGGTGCGGGCCCCAGAGCGGGCTGTGGAACAGCCGCTGCTGGTTGGTACGGGCCCCAGAGCAGGCTGTGGAACACTTAGCACAAGACTTGAAACAGTTTTATTGGCGTAGATGGAATTGCAGTGCAGCATTAGAAGTGGCTTCTGGCTGAGATGGACTCCGCAAGGCAGGATTGGAAGCAGTTTCTGCTTGTTTGATTAAAGTTTGCATGACAAGGCTGGAATGAGCTGTCTGACTTAACTGGAGCTGGGACTGAGGCTGACTCAGCTAGAGCTAAGGTTGGAGTCTTGAAAGCAGACAAGCCACACAAATGTGCGAGGCATTCCTAGTAAAACACAAATGGCAAATCCAGATTCTTGGTTCTGAACTAAAAAAATGGGTCTTTTTCAAAGAAACAGCAAAGCACATAACTGAGTTGTAGTTCAAGACCGGAACCTGAAAAACTTAAGCCAGGCTTGAGGGAGTTCATGATGGTGTTTTTGTGGGATTTGTATGGTCTCATTTTGATGTCAGGGCATGGGTGCCAGTTATGGATACCAGGAGCAGACTGAATCCAGGAACAGGTCTGGCCTGGCACCAGAAATTTTCCGCCTAATCAGCTACTTCCCCCCTCTGGTTGAGTTCTCAGGTTCTGGTAGCTGGCGGGACTTGAACTTGAGGTGCACA
The DNA here is from genome assembly GCF_901001135.1 of Rhinatrema bivittatum. Lineage (NCBI taxonomy): Eukaryota > Metazoa > Chordata > Amphibia > Gymnophiona > Rhinatrematidae > Rhinatrema > Rhinatrema bivittatum. Next base: position 70,921,212 of record NC_042617.1, on the reverse strand, counting down.
CAGGATTGAAAGGCACCCACTAAAACAGGGCAGGACTAAAGCTAGGATAAAACAAAAGGGTGCCCATGAAGCAAGACAGAACAGGGAAGAGTACTACAAAACAGGAACCAAACAAGACCAAAACAAGAGAAACAGAAGGCCATGAATCTGCGGCCAAACAGGACACATGAACAAACACCAAAGAAATAAAGCTAAGACTAAGAAACACAGAAGGCCAAATACAGAGCTAAGGCAATGACTAGGACTAATTTGGCCATAATGCACACTGTAGTAGACTCCAAGATGAGGCAAGTACTTACTAGAGATGTGAATCGTGTCCTCGATCGTCTTAACGATCGATTTCGGCTGGGAGGGGGAGGGAATCGTATTGTCGCCGTTTGGGTGTTTAGATTATCGTGAAAAATCGTTAAAATCGTGAACACACACTAAAACCCCCTAAAACCCACCCCCGACCCTTTAAATTAAATCCCCCACCCCAAATGCCTTAAATTACCTGGGGGTCCAGCGGCACACTAAATCCCCCACCCCAAATGCCTTAAATTACCTGGGGGTCCGTAGCGGCGGTCCGTAGCTTAAATTACCCCCGGGTCCGTAGCTAAATCGTGGAAAGGGGGAGAGCAGGAAATCCGGCACAGTAAATCGTGGTGTCTTCAGCCGGCGCCATTTTGCAAAATGGCCGCCGCAAAATGGCGGCGGCCATAGACCAATACGATTCGACGCAGGAGGTCGTTCCGGACCCCCGCTGGACTTTTGGCAAGTGTTGTGGGGGTCAGGAGGCCCCCCCAAGCTGGCCAAAAGTTCCTGGGGGTCCAGCGGGGGCCCCTGGAGCGATCTCCTGCCGCGAATCGTTTCCGTACGGAAAATGGCGCCGGCAGGAGATCGACTGCAGGAGGTCGTTCAGCGGCGGTCTGGAACCCTCACTGAACGACCTCCTGCAGTCGATCTCCTGCCGGCGCCATTTTCCGTACGGAAACGATTCGCGGCAGGAGATCGCTCCAGGGGCCCCCGTTGGACCCCCAGGAACTTTTGGCCAGCTTGGGGGGGCCTCCTGACCCCCACAAGACTTGCCAAAAGTCCAGCGGGGGTCCGGAACGACCTCCTGCGTCGAATCGTATTGGTCTATGGCCGCCGCCATTTTGCGGCGGCCATTTTGCAAAATGGCGCCGGCTGAAGACACCACGATTTACTGTGCCGGATTTCCTGCTCTCCCCCTTCCCCCGATTTAGCTACGGACGCGGGGGTAATTTAAGCTATGGACCGCCGCTACGGACCCCCAGGTAATTTAAGGCATTTGGGGTGGGGGATTTAATTTAAAGGGTCGGGGTGGGTTTTAGGGGGTTTTAGTGTGCCGTGGGTGGGTTTTAGGGTGTTTTTAGTGTGCCGCTGGACCCCCAGGTAATTTAAGGCATTTGGGGGGGGTTCGGGAGGGTGGGGGATTTAATTTAAAGGGTCGGGGGTGGGTTTTAGGGGGTTTTAGTGTGCCGGTTTTCCTGCCCTCCCCCTTCCCCCGATTTACGATTTTTTGATGATAAATCGGGGGAATTGGTATTGTATCGTGGCCCTAACGATTTTTGACGATTTAAAATATATCGGACGATATTTTAAATCGTCAAAAAACGATTCACATCCCTAGTACTTACTATGAAGACAGCTTTTAAACTGTGGCAGTGCAGGAAACATGGCCACTAGCATGACTAGCAGCAGGTGTAACATGGCCCACTGAGGGCCCTTGCTGGCAGGAAGTGTGCATTGCACACAGATCTTCACACTTGCTTTGTCAGATACCTCCTTCCGAACAATGCGCTGCTTAGTGACTGTTGGCTTTCCACCATGTATATTTGTTTATTTTTATTTATAAAAATTTATAGCCTGCCTTATTACCAACATACTGTTCAAGGTGGATAACAATCTCTTAAAAAAAACCAAACTAGTAAAATCATACAAACATTAACATTCATAAAAGCAGCACAAAAAACACCTCACTGAGCAAGTATAGTTTTAAACATTTTCTGAAGCACTCGTAATTTGTCTGCAGCTGCAAGCTCCCAGGAAGACTATTTCAAAGGGTGGGAGCTACCAAAGAAAACACATGACTCTGAATACGCTGCAGCCATGCCAATAACACCACAGGGATAGTCAACAACTGCTGTCCTGAAGAGTAATGAATGAGTTGTTCATACAAAAGTAGCAGTCTCAAATTTAACTCTTTGCTTAATTAGCAGCCAGTCGAGGGATCTCAAAATTGGGGAAAATATGATCTCTCAAAACATTTTCGGCTACTTTTTTTCCTTTTCTTTGTTAGATCAGTCATTGTGTCTGGGATTTCCCCCTTTCTTAGCTGATGGAGACAGAAGACACACCTCTTTTATGATCTCACTTTGGGGTATGGTCCTAGTTGAATTCAGTAGTCTTTGTCTCTGGCAACTGCAGACACATGAAGCGGATCCCCCAACCTGGTTGAGTTCTTGTTGCTCCTGGAACAGCAGCCTTTAGGGTTTGATTTCCTCAGTGGGAGCATTCTCCCAGGCTCTGCCGTGGTTGAGCTCCTGGGGATGATCTCAGTATCCTTAAGGGTCTGTGGAACTTCCAGTGAATGATTCCTGGATCCATAGGAATCTGGCAACCCTTAAATTAAAAAGAAAACAAAAAAACAGAGCCTGAAGGACTGCTCTCTCCCTCTCTCTCTCTGTCCCTACTCCCTCTCTGGTGAAGAAAAAAAAAGCCTAATTCTTGGAAGATCAGAAATGGGAGAAAACCTGGGTCTGCTTAGCAGCTGGCAGTGACTCCCTGGAGGTGGTAGTAAGTAGTGGCTGTGCCATTTTCCTTGGGGGACAAAAGTCAGCATCGGGGCTTGCTTTGTTTGCTGCTTATATGCACACAGCTGAGGGAGGGCACCTGCTGAATGTATTTGTTCACCTTGGAGGAGTGGAAACTTAACTTGGCACAGCTGTGCCTTGTTTGGTTTTCCTTGCTGTTTCTGGGGCATTGCAGATATGTATAGAGGGAGAAAATGCTAGGGGTGTGCATTCGTTTTCAATGCATATGTAAAACGCAACGTAATTTTTTTTTTTAACTTAAAGTGATGAGGCGAAAACGATCGGATTTCCAACTTATTCAACATAGCTATGTTGAATACGTTGGAAATCGCGATTGTTGATCCTAAATAAAAATTTAAACCCCTCACCCTCCTTAATCCCCCCCCAAGACTTACCAAAACTCCCTGGTGGTCCAGCGGAGAGTCAGGGCGCCATTTCTATATTCCTTTGCGAGGAGCACGTGACGGCGTCACGTCGGAGTGACGCGGACATCACGTGATTCCCCGCGCGTTCACTCCGGGACCCTCGTTGGACACAACCGGAACTTTTGGCCAGCTTGGGGGGGGGTCAGGAGGCCCCCCCAAGCTGGCCAAAAGTTCCGGTTGTGTCCGGTTGTGTCCCGGAGCGAACGCGCGGGGAACCACGTGACGTCCGCGTCACGTCGGAGTGACTGTAGAAAGGTATTTATCTTTTTTTTTTTTTTTTTTTTTTACCTGAGCCATGCCACATGTAGTCTCGGAGATTTGTTGGGCCTGCCAAGGGTAGGCGAATTTGTGCACGTGCATGAGGGTTGGACTGTGCTCCCAGTTCGGCCTGCCTGCGGTCTTGCAGGTATGCTCATGCTCTGAGATGTTGATGTGGATGGGCCTGCTGATCGGCAGCAGCACGGATGGGTCCGCTCTCCGGTGGCTGAGTGGATGGGCCTGCGCACAGACGGTCGCATGGATGGCACGGCGGTCACATGCATGTGTGCCCTTACTGTTCGTTTCCGACGCCTGCGCGAGCTGTGCCCACGGTGATGGAGCCCGGACCTGTGGGGCGGCTGAAGGCCACACATATACCCCGGCGCTGGTGGGCACGTTGATGCCTTGGCGCTCCGGCAGGCGCGCAGATGCTTCAGTGCTCTGTACAATGAGGGTGCGCGACAGCGCACACCCGGAGTCGGTGGCCGGCTACTGCATGAGTGCCCCGGTGCACGCATCAATGCGTCCGGCGCACGTGTCGATGTGACGGTCCTCCCCCGGCGCAAGCGGTTATGTGATGGTCCTCCTCCCGGCGCGCTCCATTAGTTAATTATAACAGTTGGCGCCGGTGTGCGTCGAGGCTTTGACGCTTTTTTTTTTTTGACAGCTGGTAAGCAAAAACGGCTGCAAAGGCTCCCCTCCCTTCTCTACTCAGTGCCAGCCCGGGTAGACCGGGGGTAACCGAGGAGACAATTCAAGCAGTAAGTCGGATGGGAGGAGAGGGGGCGTGGGTGTCCCTAGATGTTGAATGATGTCCTGCGCTCCTGGAGTTGATTTTGAGCATGTGTGATGTGACAGGTAGCCTGTTTTGAGGCAAAGCTGTCGGTTGTCAGTCCACGAAGAAACTGAGGTCCTCCCCCTATCTGCACTCTGTGCCAGCCCTGCCATCGTGGGGTCAACCGAGGAGATCATCAGAGGAAGGTAATCATCTGAGAGGGGGAGGGGGTGTGCCGAGATGCTGAAGAGGATCTTGCTCTGAAGAAAACATTTTTTTAAGTTAAAATACAAATTAAGTAAGTTCTATTTCTTTCTCTCTTTCGGTATTTATTTTTTTATTTTTTTTTAAGTTAAAGAGAGGAGAGTAGAGAGCTCCGCGCACTGTTGTGTGGAAAAAATCAGACTGAGGTACCTGAGGTGATCCTGCCAGGATATAGCAGGGAGGGAGTACCTAGCTAAAAGTCTGTAATAGACTTTGAGAGCTCCGCCACCTAGTGGCATGGAGGACGTACCCATACAGCATGGGTAATTCATGCTGCTTATCTACGTGAAAAAGTCTACAAAGGTGAGTGATATCAACAACTGCCCATGTGGAAACATAATGTTTTGCACAGATGACTACAATTTATGCTACTGCTATCTGGAACCAGGCCACAACCAGAAAAACTATGTAGCCTGTGTATGGATGTCCCTGTGATCACAGCGCTCCAGGGCTTTGCTTATGGAAGAGCTGCATAAATCAGGAATAGCAGTAGATCATCTTCCTGCGGTGCCGCATTGTCTGCTGCCTCAGGAAAGCCACGTGAGCCGCTGGTGGTCCAAAACTCCCCCATATGCAATGACTGCAGCTGTGGAGTTGAGTTCAACTGCCCTGACGCCTTCATAAACCATTTTCATGAGATGAGTCGATGCCAGCTTCATTGTGCCATCCCTCTTCGGTTGAGATGAGACCACATGTGCAGGTCTCATCTCAACATGGTGCATTGAAAGACCGATGCATCCAAGCATGCACATGTGGCATCAAAGCATCCAAAGTGCAGTGCATGACACACTGGCCATAAGATGCATCTATGCATTTGATGCACCTGATGCATGCTAAACCAGTACAAGGTACATCAACCTACAATTCACCGATGCAAGTCATACCAATGCACTCTGCATCTTGAGTCTTCTGATGCAGTGATATCTTCTCCTCCTCATGTACTGGTATACCTGATGCAGGCCATGATGCATCAGATGCATATTTAGCTCCATGATGCCCCTGGATCTTCCTCAACTACAACTCAAGAAGGGCTCATGATCCTCTTCCTCATCCAGAGATTCCACATCTCCTTCCTGAGAGCCAAGAAAATTACCGACAGAAAACTTCAGTAGCCATCCAAGATCTGCAGGATAAGGAGTAAGATTGCCCTTACCTCCACCAATAGTTTGACAGCTAACATCCCCAAGGTTGGTAGTGGAAGGTCTTTGATTGCAGATGCTGGATCTTATCAGTTCGATAGTGCTCTTGTCCTCAAATCCACCACCTATTACTCTGCAGGAACCTGTTCTAGTTTCAGAAGATGTTTCTCTGCTCACTTTAGGTCAAAGTGCACAGCAATAGTATGACTATGTTGCAGGGTTAGTGAGAAATTTCTTGACCTCACTTGCAAAATGAATGGAATGCTCCAACACCTCTCTTCAACACTCGCTTTAACAGTTTCTCAGATTGGAGTCCTAAACTCATCTTTTGGTGTGTTTTCAACATCAGAACCTCATATTAGAGGGCCTTCATCAATACATTCCTTTGTAGTAGATTCCACTCATTTGGAGGCAGTAGACCAGGCCTCCCTTCTGAAATCTCAAACAGAGGAATGTCCTTCTTTCTCTTATTCATTATTGGCATACTGGCTGAGTTAGCCACTACCACTAGGATCAGATGAGGAGTCCCCTGGAATACTGTTGCATCCTCTGCCAGATCTTCTGGAATATTCTTCTCCAGAAGACCTTATGAATTCCAAATTTGTTGACAAGTTGTCAACAGCACTGGGTATTCTTAATTATAAGGACAAAGACCTAGAAAAAAGAGCTTCTTGGTCTCCTAAAGATTCTGATACACTGGCTGAACCTGCTGCCTTACCAGTTCATGACATTCTTAAGGCATTACCCTTGAAATTATGGTAAACACTCAAATCTTGCCTAGAATGCTGCACCTCCAGTTTTGAGTACAACAGTCTCTGGGATTTGGACAACAGTGGCCAATCCAAGTCTCAAGTACCTGGCAAGTACTCAGATATTAAATAGATCCCATGCTAGTAATGCTGGCAAGAAGCAGTGGCTATTTCCTATTGATTAATAACAATTTATGGATTTCTCCTCCAGGAACTTATCCAACATATTTTAAACCCAGCTACACTGACTGCCTTAACACATTCTCTGGTAATGAATTCCAGAGCTTAATTGTGTGTTGAGTGAAAAAGAATTTTCTCCAATTTGTTGTAAATGTGCTACTTGCTAACTTCCTGGAGTGCCCCTAGCCCTTAGTTATTTACTCTTTCGGATAATAAATTTCACATTTACTCATTCAAGTCCTTTCATGATTTTGTAGACCTCTTTCATATCCCCCCTCAGCTGTCTCTTTTCCAAGCTGAACAGCCCTAACCTCTTTAGCCTTTCATTCCATGCTCTTTATCATTTGGTCACCTTCTCTGTACTTTCTCCAGTGCAACTAAATCTCTTTTGAAATGTGGCAACCAGAATTGCGCACACACTATTAAAGGTGAGACTGGAAAATTGGGCATCCAAATGGCAGATGAAATTTAATGTGGATAAGCGCAAGGTGATGCATATAGGGAAAAATAACCCATGCTATAGTTACACGATGTTAGGTTCCATATTAGGAGCTACCGTCCAGGAAAGAGATCTAGGCGTCATAGTGGACAATACTTTGAAATTGTTGGCTCAGGGTGCTGTGGAGGTCAAAAAAGCAAACAGGAATTATTAGGAAGGGAATAGTGAATAAAACAGAGGATGATATAATGCCTCTGTATCGCTCCATGGTGAGTCCGCACCTTGAAAACTGTGCCGTCGGTACCTTGGGTCAGATCATGATGATAAGAATTGTTACAGTTGTGGATGGATATCCCCCATGCTCCCAACATTCCAGGAGGATTAGGATTGAGGAGCTCTGTAAATCTTGTCGGAATAAGAGCAGGAACTAGAGCTTCTTCCCCCCCTCGGCTCAGGCTGAAGCCACAGGGTTGAATAGTGTCAGCCTCCCTGCATCAAAGAAAAAGTTGCTGCAGTTATTGGAACTATTGGAGCCTGCATCAAAGAAGCATAAGCACTTAAAGCATGGTGCACCGGCACAGTTAAAGTGACTACTATTGGCACAGTTGATGCACCTGATGCCCAAAGCTTTGGGACACCCGATGCACATCCCATCAGTGCATTTGACACATGCTGAGCTAATGCACGGTGCACTGGTGCACTCGATGCTTGAAGCACCAAATCCAGTGGTATGTCTGGATCACTCTTCATTGATGCACCTCGAGGCTTCCATGCCCGGGCCCCATGGTACATCCAGTCCACAATGCACAGTACAAAAACACATGGCGCAATCCGATGCGATCGATGATTCAATGCAACATCCTTGCTCTGTCCCAGATTCCTTGACACAACTCTCTAAAGATCTGTCAAAGCAATAAAAAGTTGTGCTCTTCCAAAGCATCCAGGCATTGCATTCCATCGTAGCTATTGATTCATGAAGCCCAACTGCCAGCTTATCAGACTGCTCTACCAGCACAACTAAATGCAGCCCGTTCTAGATCTGCAGCGGAAGGACTCAATTACCTCTGCCACCTCCAATAACAAGAACTCTCATTCTGTTCAGGCTGTGGATGGAGGTTCTTTGTTTGGAAACACTGAATCTGGTACGTTCCATAATTCCATTCACATCCAACAAATCTGTACATTCAGATGCAGGAACCTATCCTGGTCTCCGAAGAGGATGTTCCATTGCTGACACCAAGTCAGAGGACACATCAGTCACTTGACCAGATTGCAGGTTTGTAAGATGTTTCTTTGCTTCTTTGACCAAGGAAATGAGAGAACTATTCAGCTTCTCATCTCTACTATTGCTGTAGTGATTCCTCAAATTGGAGTCCCAATCTCGCCTGTAGGGGTGAACACATATCAATAAGTCAAACAGATTTCTCACAAAAATCTTATATAGTGGGCAAAATTATGTATGTTGCCAAGTGACCATCATAGAGCACTGGGTTGAGTTAGTATACCTTGTTCTGCAACCCATCACTGTTAGTGTGTGCTTAAAAGCTTATCATCAGTCACTTGGCTCCCTTTATTCTTAATTTCTAATATTCTTTTTTTTGCTTTTTTGCTTTTTTTATATTTTTTTGAAAAAATGTATATGCTGGTAATCATTAAATGTAGCACATATGTTGGAGATGTAACAGAGTGAATCCAGCGACTGTCTTGCTTGCAGGGTCGTCAAATACGGACTTAAAGAGAGCAAGAAAACCTGGCAAGTCGCTAAGGATCGGGTCATTGTGCTCCCAGAGAGGTGAAGCCCAAGCCAGGGCTTTCCCATCTAAAAGAGACAGGATATACGTGGTCTTGGATACCGCAGTAGGGAAAGTAGGTTGGTTTTAAAGAAAAGTGCATACAGCACTGATTGAGGAAGCCTCTACATACCAGGGAATCTCCTGAGAAGCGAGTAGGGGCTGGCAGTGGTACTGCAGTTTGTCCGGAAATCACTGATGATGAGGCATCTTTATCAGACGTACTCGGGGTATTCAGTCGTGAATGCAACTGAATGCATTAGTCAAGGTCTCTAAAGCCCTCTGTTGTTCAGCAATACGTTGGGCCAGACCAGGGATGGCCTGAAGGGCTGAGACCTGAGCCGAGTCCATGGAGTTAGCAATCTGTTATATTCTGCTATATTTGTAGACCCTGGATCAGGGTGAGAGCTGACTCCACCCACAGGAAGGAGCCCTATGGGGACTCACCACTATAGGCGTGGCCTTAGCTGAGACTGACACAACAGAAATAGACTTTATTATACCGGAAATATAGAGGATCCCTCCAAGTGGGATAGGTAGACACAGTCCAGAGATATGGATGACTCGATGATATCCCTGGTAGTGGTCTGCGGAGGGGGGTACCCCGGGGACATAAGAACACAAGAAAATGCCATACTGGGTCAGACCAAGGGTCCATCAAGCCCAGCATCCTGTTCCAACAGTGGCCAATCCAGGCCATAAGAACCTGGCAAGTACCCAAAAACGAAATCTATTCCAGGTTACCATTGCTAATGGCAGTGGCTATTCTCTAAGTGAACTTAATAGCAGGTAATGGACTTCTCCTCCAAGAACTTATCCAATCCTTTTTTAAACACAGCTATACTAACTGCACTAACCACATCCTGTGGCAACAAATTCCAGAGTTTAATTGTGCGTTGAGTAAAAAATAACTTTCTCCGATTAGTTTTAAATGTGCCCCATGCTAACTTCATGGAGTGCCCCCTAGTCTTTCTACTATCCGAAAGAGTAAATAACCAATTCACATCTACCCGTTCTAGACCTCTCATGATTTTAAACATCTCTATCATATCCCCCCTCAGTCGTCTCTTCTCCAAGCTGAAAAGTCCTAACCTCTTTAGTCTTTCCTCATAGGGGAGTTGTTCCATTCCCCTTATCATTTTGGTAGCCCTTCTCTGTACCTTCTCCATCGCAATTATATCTTTTTTGAGATGCAGCGACCAGAATTGTACACAGTATTCAAGGTGCAGTCTCACCATGGAGCGATACAGAGGCATTATGACATTTTCCGTTTTATTCACCATTCCCTTTCTAATAATTCCCAACATTCTGTTTGCTTTTTTGACTGCCGCAGCACACTGAACCGACGATTTCAGTGTGTTATCCACTATGACACCTAGATCTCTTTCTTGGGTTGTAGCACCCAATATGGAACCCAATTATAGCATGGGTTATTTTTCCCTATATGCATCACCTTGCACTTATCTACATTAAATTTCATCTGCCATTTGGAAAATTGGGCATCCAGTCTCACAAGGTCTTCCTGCAATTTATCACAATCTGCTTGTGATTTAACTACTCTGAACAATTTTGTGTCATCTGCAAATTTGATTATCTCACTCGTCGTATTTCTTTCCAGATCATTTATAAATATATTGAACAGTAAGGGTCCCAATACACATCCCTGAGGCACTCCACTTTCCACTCCCTTCCACTGAGAAAATTGTCCATTTAATCCTACTCTCTGTTTCCTGTCTTTTAGCCAGTTTGCAATCCATGAAAGGTCATCACCACCTATCCCAAGACTTTTTACTTTTCCTAGAAGCCTCTCATGAGGAACTTTGTCAAACGCCTTTTGAAAATCCAAGTATACTATATCTATCGGTTCACCTTTATCCACATGTTTATTAACTCCTTCAAAAAAGTGAAGCAGATTTGTGAGGCAAGACTTGCCCTGGGTAAAGCCATGCTGACTTTGTTCCATTAAACCATGTCTTTCTATATGTTCTGTGATTTTGCTGTTTAGAACACTTTCCACTATTTTTCCTGGCACTGAAGTCAGGCTAACCGGTCTGTAGTTTCCCGGATCGTCCCTGGAGCCCTTTTTAAATATTGGGGTTACATTTGCTATCCTCCAGTCTTCAGATACAATGGATGATTTTAATGATAAGTTACAAATTTGTACTAATAGGTCTGAAATTTCATTTTTTAGTTCCTTCAGAACTCTGGGGTGTATACCATCTGGTCCGGGTGATTTACTACTCTTCAGTTTGTCAATCAGGCCTACCACATCTTCTAGGTTCACCGTGATTTGATTCAGTCCATCTGAATCATTACCCATGAAAACCTTCTCCATCATGGGTACCTCCCCAACATCCTCTTCAGTAAAACACCGAAGCAAAGAAATCATTTAATCTTTCCGCGATGGCCTTATCTCTAAGTGTCCCTTTAACCCCTCGATCATCTAAGGGTCCAACTGACTCCCTCACAAGCTTTCTGCTTCGGATATATTTAAAAAAGTTTTTACTGTGAGTTTTTGCCTCTACAGCCAACTTCTTTTCAAATTCTCTCTTAGCCTGTCTTATCAATGTCTTACATTTAACTTGCCAATGTTTATGCTTTATCCTATTTTCTTCTGTTGGATCCTTCTTCCAATTTTTGAATGAAGATCTTTTGGCTAAAATAGCTTCTTTCACCTCCCCTTTTAACCATGCCGGTAATCGTTTTGCCTTCTTTCCACCTTTCTTAATGTGTGGAATACATCTGGACTGTGCTTCTAGAATAGTATTATTTAACAATGACCACTCCTCTTGGACATTTTTTACTTTTGTAGCTGCTCCTTTCAGTTTTTTTCTAACAATTTTTCTAATTTTATCAAAGTTTCCCTTTTGAAAGTTTAGCACGAGAGCCTTGGATTTGCACACTGTTCCTCTTCCAGTCAGTGGATCCATAAAGTGAAGAGGACGTCAATGAAGAGTGGGTGGTTCGCCAGAATGACGGCCACTGCCTGGGGATAATACCCTTATTCAATAAACATACACACGGTTACTGCGACTCCAACATCGCTCTAAGCTTCAACGGCAAGAGGAAATGTGGAAAAAAGGATTTGCACTCACAAAGCGGGGAGTGGCTGGCTTGTTGCGGCCCCCAAACCAAATAAGCCTGATGCTTCACTTTCAATGCATATCCAGCATAGCTCTCTGCTTCAACGGCAGGGGAGAAGAAAAAACTGATACTTCACGCATATCCAGCATAGCTCTCTGCTTCAACGGCAGGGGAGAAGAAAAACTGATACTTCATGCATATCCAGCATAGCTCTCTGCTTCAACGGCAGGGGAGAAGAAAAACTGATACTTCATGCATATCCAGCATAGCTCTCTGCTTCAACGGCAGGGGAGAAGAAAAAACTGATACTTCACGCATATCCAGCATAGCTCTCTGCTTCAACGGCAGGGGAGAAGACAAAACTGATACTTCACGCATATCCAGCATAGCTCTCTGCTTCAACGGCAGGGGAGAAGAAAAAACTGATACTTCACGCATATCCAGCATAGCTCTCTGCTTCAACGGCAGGGGAGAAGAAAAAACTGATACTTCACGCATATCCAGCATAGCTCTCAGCTTCAACGGCAGGGGAGAAGAAAAAACTGATACTTCACGCATATCCAGCATAGCTCTCTGCTTCAACGGCAGGGGAGAAGAAAAAACTGATACTTTACGCATATCCAGCATAGCTCTCTGCTTCAGCGGCAGGGGAGAAGAAAAACAACCAATAAGGGCTGAATAACATAGTCTGAGTAAACAAATACGCATGGGTATAGCTTGCTTATTGCGGCGGTTACTACCCCTAACTAATCAAGCTTGATATTTCACTTGGATGCAGCTCCATCACTGCTCTCTACATTAATGGTGGGGGTGAAAGGGAAATAGAACCAAAGGTTACTAAGAGCCAAGAGAAACAGATAAGTATGAGAAAAAAGAAGTGTGAAGCTTGCTGGGCAGACTGGATGGGCCGATTGGTCTTCTTCTGCCATCATTTCTATGTTTCTATGAAATCAAATTTGATCATATTATGATCACTATTGAATTCCTCCTTTGCTGGAATCTCCTGAAGATCTGGTAGTGGCCCGCAGTGCGGAGTACGCAGGATCACAGGAGAAATGTTGAGAGTAGAGCAGCAGGCCAGTGGAGCTGTAGAACAGATGGTATTCACTCTGAAGTGTGCAAGGAAGGTTACTGAGGCGATCACGGTAGTGGCCCGAGGCACGGGGTACACCGGAGGTTCCGTCAGCAGAAGGTAGTGAAGTCACAAGGCTGAACCAGACAAGCCTGAAGTAGGAGTGGAGAGATTCCAGGCAAGAGGCCCTCCGAGGAGCGGATAGCCAAAACGGGACAAGGACCCCGAGGAGCGGGTACCTAAAGCGTTCAGATCTCTGGTCGGGAACGAGTTCAGCGTTGCAAAGCACACGTCTCTGAAGAAGTGGAATTCAGCAGGAAGGAAGTCCTTGTTAACTTATAGGTAGCTCGGACCGGCTAGCTCAAATACACATAGGCAGATGACATCATGTGGGGGGGGGATGCCCCTGAGGTTCCCGCCATGATTTGTAGAAGATGGGGCCTGGCGTGCATATGCCTTAGGTAGTACCCGATTCAAGATGGCGGACGGGATTGCCCACGCCGTCCCAGGAATGCTGAGGAGAATGGCATGGAGAGGCAGAGGTCGCCAACTGTCCGAGAATTACTGATGCAGGCAAAAAGAAGGTGAGCAACAGAGGTCGCAGCCGTCTGCGACCGGCGCAACATCTCTGAGAGATATTAAAAATAAATTCCCTCAGCACGATTCTCGCTTACATACAGAAAGACGAATGGATATGTGCCTTGGACCTAAAAGATGCATATGTTCATGTACCCATCCATCCTTCAAATTGGTGATATCTTCGCTTCAAGGTGGATTCTTCCCACTATCAGTATTAGGTACTCCCATTTGCCCTGTTGGCAGCTCACAAGAGTCTTTACGAAATGCCTCTGTGATAGCTGCACATCTATTTCACCTAGGAATACAAGTTTTCCCATACCTGGATGAATGGCTAGTCACGGTGAGCTCTTGGGAAAAAGAACTCTTGTTTCTTGCACAAGATATTTTGTCTTCTACAATACTTAGGTTTTCTAAATACTTAAAAAAATCAAATCTAGTATCTACTCAATGGCACAAATTCGTTGGGGCTTGGAAAGACTCACTATAAGATAGTATTTCTACTTTCAGATCGGGCGAACATCATGAGATCACTCATCCACAAGCTTCTGTCCTCTACGCGCTCCTGGTAGTCTTAGGACATAAGGCGGCAGCCATTCATCAGATGTTTCAATGAGATCAGCTCTCTCAACCACATTTCCAATGAGATCAACCAACTCAGCAACTGTTGACTTTGGTACAGGTTACATTCGACATGAATCAAGAGTTTCAGTAATGGTTGTAACCCCATATTTGCTAGGAAGGGGCTCCTCTTCACACACTTCCACAAGTAACACTGGCAATGAACACCTCCACAAAAGTATGGGGCATTCACACAGGATCCTTTCGAAGCCAAGGCACTTGGTCCCTTAAGGAAAGCCATTTCAAAGCACTCTGCTGGAGTTAAGGGCAATAAGATGTTCTCCATTAGTGTTCGAGCATCTTCTTCAGGGCAGAAACATCCTGATTCAAACCAGCAATGAAATCATGTTATATGTCAACAAACAGGGAGGCAGAAGATCATGGCTTCTTTGCTAGGAAGTGCTGAAGATCTGGAATTGAGCAGCCAAGCTATCCTGTAGGCCATCTATCTTCAGGAGGATCTCCAACATGCTGGCAGACTGAGTCAGCAGAAGATTTCATCCACATGCAATCCACAAGCAACCCAACCTCAGCATCCTGACAGCTTGGATATTGAGCGCTCTGTAATCGCAGATCTCTGTTTGCCTAAAGACGTTATAGACAGTTTTGTCAGGCCATCAACTAGAAGAAATTATGCCTTCAAATGGAACACATATTCCATTTGGTGCCAAGAGAATGCTTTGGTCCAGTTTTCTTGTGAGCCCATGCATTTGCTAAAGTACTTGCTCCTCTTCTGATTCAGGTTTCGCCACTTCAATGCTAGTACATCTCAGTGCCATAGTAGCATAACATGTCTAGGTGGACATTAAACCAGTTAATAAGAACATAAGAAATTGCCATACTGGGTCAGACCAAGGGTCCATCAAGCCCAGCATCCTGTTTCCAATAGTGGCCAATCCAGGCTACAAGTCCTGGCAAGTACCCAAAAACTAAGTATATCCCACGCTACTGATGCTAGTAATAGCAGTGGCTTTTATATAAAACAACTTGATTAATAGCAGGTAATGGACTTCTCCTCCAAGAACTTATCCAAACCTTTTTTAAACCCAGCTACACTAACCACATCCCCTGGCAACAAATTCCAGAGTTTAATTGTGTGTTGAGTGAAGAAGAATTTTCTCCAATTAGTTTTAAATGTGCTACATGCTAACTTCATGGAGTGCCCCTTAGTCCTTCTATTATCTGAAAGAATAAATAACCGATTCACATTTACCCGTTCTAGACCTCTCATGATTTTAAAGATCTCTATCATATCCTCTCTCAGCCATCTCTTCTCCAAGCTGAACAGCCCTAACCTCTATAATTTCTTGGATTGCCCCTGGAACCCTTTTTAAATATTGGGGTTACATTAGCCCACCCTCCAGTCTTCAGGTACAATAGATTATTTTTAATAATAGGTTACAAATTTTAACTAATAGATCTGAAATTTCATTTTTGAGTTCCTTCAGAACCCTGGGGTGTATACCATCTGATCCAGGTGATTTACTATTCTTCAGTTTGTCAGACCTACCACATCTTCTAGGTTCACCGTGATTTGGTTCAGTTCATCTGAATCATTACCCATCCACTGATATCTAAATTCATGAAGGGTCTGTGGCATGTCAAGACTTTGATATAAAAATTGTCAGGTCCATGGGACTTGAGCAGGATACTTTCTCAGTTGATGATTTTTCCCTTTGAGTCATTGGAGTTGGTTTCACTTAAGTTCTTGACATGGAAGGTACTGTTCCTTGTAGTGGTGACATCAGCTAAAAGTCGTTGAATTCCAAGCTCTCGTACACTATCCAGCTTATATACAGTTCTTCCACAACAGGGTAGTCCTCTGTATTCACCCAGAGTTTCTATCAATCAGTCATGGCATTTCCAGTCTTCTTTCCAAGATCTCATGTGACCATACATTCATACATTGGACTGCAAAAGAGTCTGGGCCTGTAACAAGAAATGAACTCTGCCACATCATCAAACTTCTCAGCTGTTTGCGTTATACAACCCTAACAGGCTAGGCCAGGCAGTTGCCAAGCGTACTTTGTCGACCTGGTTGGCTAAATACATTCAACACTGCTACACCTTAGCAGGCTTATAAAAGCCCATCAAGTGAGAGCTATGGCATCTTCTATTGCTCATCTTCAAGAAGTGCCTATCAAAGATACCTGCAAAACTGTAGCCTGGTCATCAATGCATACCTTTACTTCCTATTACTGTCTGGGCAATCTTTCAGGGAATGACAAATTCAGATGAGCAGTTTTGTATAACTTGTTCTCACAGTAGTCCATGCTCCACAGTGTAGAATGGGTTGTTCTGCTGCAACCCTCAGCTTGGGACTTCCCACTTGTAATGGCTAATTTAGCATGCTTATTGATAGATAAAGTAAGTTTGCTTACTGTAAAGGTGTTTTCCATAGATTATTTATTTATTTATAACTTTTCTATCCCGAAGTTCAAATAGAGTTACTTATCACTACGGTTTACATTTCAACCATAAAATAGACAGTAACAAATAATTGTCTTACAATGAAACAAGGAGGAAATAAACTTGGATAACTTAAGCAAGGGGAAAAAAACAAAGTAACAAACTAGTAAAATCAGGATTATTGGGGTAGTGGGCCAACTGGGATAGGGAGGTTGAATGGATACCCATCCACTTCCCTGGTGAATTGACTACATAGCTAGAATTAGCTCTGATATAGACTAAGGAGGATCACAAGACAACACCCACATAGAAACTCCTGCACATACTCAGTAGAGCTCAAAAGCTCTACTAGCTTGGAAAGACAAGTCTATGTGGTGCCGCCAGATGTCACCCCCCCACAGGTAATGGCTAATTCATTTGCTTTCTATGGAAAACACTGTTTATGGTAAATAGTATGTATGGCATTAGATTTATAGCTGAATGAGGTGTTTTACTACGAGACTTGTAGTAAAGCAATAATAAAAATTGCTATTTTTCTATCGCTAAAGGAGCTTTCCTTTACAGTGAAATTATTCATAGAATTTTCATTGGCATTACAACTTCAGATGTCTATTATTACAAAGCAAAATTTGAGGAAAAAAGAAGTAAAAAGTTTTTTTTGTTTTTTTTTTCCTAGCCATCAAAAAACATGATTAACAGAGGGAATATAGGCAATTGTGTTGTAATGTAGTGAGATACATAGACTGCTTATTGTCATTGCACCTAGGAACCCTGTTTGTAGAGTGACCCTCTTAAGAACCTAAGGTCTGTTTAGGCATCCCACAAAACATAAACAGGGATCTAGAATAAATTGTTTAGTTGTATATATTTTAATTAATACTTTAATTGACTTATGTTTTACTCCCTTTTTTTTTTTTCTGTTTTCTATATTTCTGTCAGATGTCTGGATTACCTAGAAGAGCAAAACAGAAACCAAACGTTGTGATAGAGGATGAACTGTCAACTTTTTTTAACACGTAAGTATTATTTTCTTGGGCCCAGATACTCACCAAAAATAAGGTCTGTCTCCAAAATTCCTGATTCTTGTAACTAACCTTAAGAGTCCCACTTGCAAGCTTGTTCATTGTGAACAGTCTTACCAGCTTTTTGAACAGGAGAGGGATCTGCTGCAGTTAGGGGTAGCTTTGCCTTCCCCCACCAATTGTTGGGCTGTGGTGAAAGAGAGCCGTCACAGTAAAGAGGAGTAACCACCACGTCTGTTGTGCTCCAGTGAAGAGGAGCAGCTGTCACCAATGGGCCTGGTGAAGAGGGACTGCCAATGCTGCCCAGGAAGCAGTGTGCTGCTAGGCCATGGTGAAGGAGAAGGCTGGAAGGAAGGAGGAGAGAAAGGGAAGAGGCCGGAAGGAGCAGAGGCAGGTTTTCAGTGGAATTCTTGAGGGCTGACATGTAATCTGTACCTCAGTGGAGTAAATTTATTTAAAATTCTATTTGCCTTTGAAAATTTCTACAGTTCTTGATAGAAGTCATTTTCCATATGAAAAACAATTTGAAGAAAAGGGGTAATGATATAAATTAGGGAGAGAGGTTCACATGAAACATCACTGGAGGAATGGTAGATGCCTAAAATAACCTACCAGTAGAAATATAACTAAAACCATGACAGAATTTATGCATGCTTGGGCCTCGTTCTGAGCAGAGTGGTAAGAGCATGTGGGACAATAGTAGGTGGAAGGGAGTTCTCACAGGACAAGCAGGATGGTTGTCCTCACAAATGGGTGACATCGAGGATGGAGCCCACCACGGAAAACTTCTGTCAAAGTTTAAACAGAACTTTGACTGGCCCCTACTGGGCATGCCCAGCAAGGCACTGACCCTGCAGCCAGCAGGGGTCTCCCTTCAGTCTTCTTTTTTCCGCGCAGCAGTTGCCACGCGGTGAAAGGAGCTCTCTTACCACGTTCCTGACAGGAATTCGGTATTTTTCTATCCGAAGAAAATTTGCCCCTCAGGGGTCTCCTTTCGACAAATTTTTGTCACCTTCGCGGAAACCGGTAAGTTTTTTGCCTTTTTTTCTTCGACTACCGTCGAATTTGGCCCTCGAGGCCTGTTGGCACTTACCGAGCCCGCGACTAAATTTGGCCTTAAGCCATGGCGACGGGGTTCCGTCGATGCCCGGATTGTACCCGGACTATGTCAATCACAGACCCCCATAGGGTTTGTGTTTTGTGTTTGGGTAGTGAGCATGATGTCCTGACTTGCACCAAATGTGCCCTAATGACACCTAAGGGTCGCAAAGCCAGGATGGAGAAGATGGGGCTCCTCTTCCATGCACCCACCCCAACGCCATCGATAGCATCGACGTCATCGGAACCGGCACCGTCGAAGTTGCACCACCATCGTCAACCCTCCGGTGACCGTCCACCATCGATGACTTCTCGGCCGTCGACTCCTGTCCCCTCCCCGGATGGGAGAGGAGACCGGAAGGACAAGCATCGCCATCGACGGCACAAGTCTCGGCCTGTCGAGGATCCACAGTCATCGACCTCTGAACAAGCCGAGCCACCGACTAAGAGGCCTCGTTCAGACTTGGCACCGTCCACGTCTCGTTCGCAGGCATCGAGGAAACCCTCACCCTCTCGGGGTGTGGGAGCCGTGATCCCACCGGTTACGGTGGTCCCTCCGGCTCTGCCTCAGCCTCCCTCTCCCGTCGAGCCGGGTATTGTTACCCCTGGTCTCCGGGCAGAACTGGACCGGCTGGTCCAGGAGGCCATCGAGAAAGCGATGCAGAGATTCCAACCTCCATTGGCACCGTCTCCGGCACCGATTCCGGCACCGCCACCGGCATCGACCCCGGCACCGACTCCGCCACCGAGGAAGGAACCGACCACCGAACCTTTGGTGGAAGCGCTGGCACCGCTACTACAACGTATGGAGGCACTTGTACATGCCCTCCCATCGATGATTCCAGTAGCACCGACAGCGCCATCGTCTCCGACTGGATTTTCATCGGCGGGAGAAACACCGTTCCTGATTCCCCCTTCCGGGGTGGTCCCATCGGTGCCTTCTCGTATATCTCCACCGATTTATCCTTTGGCTCCATCGGTTCCAAGACCGGCACCGACTCCATCGGCAGCACCGAAACCCTCGATGCCGTTCCCAGTACCGATTGTACCACCGGTTCCTCCAAGGTTTCCTTCGATGCCTTCGGATCCTCAACCAGGTCCATCGGGGCTTCAACCCCCAAGTGATCCCTATGATACCTGGGGTGATGATACATCTTCTGACACAGATTTACCATCACCGCCTTCTCCTACAGAGAGTAGAAAAAGATCTCCTCCAGAGGATCTCTCCTTTATTAATTTTGTAAAGGAGATGTCCGAAATTGTACCTTTTCAGCTGCAATCTGAGACCGATGACAGACACCAGATGATGGAACTGCTTCAATTTTTGGACGCTCCAAAAATCATCGCTTCCATCCCCATTCACCAGGTGTTTCTCGATCTCTTAAAGAAAAACTGGGAATCTCCTTCATCTGTATCACCAGTTAACAAGAAGGCTGATTCCACATACCTCGTCCAGTCAGCACCAGGCTTTCAAAAGCCTCAACTGGATCATCGCTCTGTTGTGGTGGAGTCCGCACAAAGAAAGGCCAAGCGTCTCAAGCCACACTCCTCCACTCCGCCGGTCAAGGACAATAAATTCCTAGACAGTGTGGGACGGAAAGTGTACCATGGAGCTATGCTGATTTCTCGCATAGCCTCATATCAACTCTACATGACGCAATATAACAGAGCCATCCTTAAACAGATGCAAGATTTTGCTGACACATTACCTGACCAATACCAGCCACAGCTTCAGGCCCTTCTTAACAAAGGGTTTGAAGCAGGGAAGCACGAGATCAGAACGGCTTATGACATCTTCGATGCCTCCACAAAGGTTTCAGCTACTGCCATCTCGGCCAGACGTTGGGCTTGGTTAAAGTCTTCCAACCTTCGCCCAGAGGTCCAGGATCGTTTAGCGGATTTACCCTGCTTAGGGGACAATTTGTTTGGAGAACAAATTCAGCAAATAGTAGCTGAATTGAAAGATCACCACGAGACGTTGAAACAACTTTCTTCTGTTCCGTCTGAGGTTTCCTCCAAACAACCACTTAAGAAGGACTCTAAGAAGTCGTTCTTTCGGCCACGCCGTTACTACCCTCCATCGGCCAGGCCTCGTCCAGCTCGATCCTCTACTAGGCCTCAGCCGCGTCAGCCTAGGAAACAAAGGCCTACTGTAGCCCCTCCTCCTGGGCCTGCGGCTGGCCTTTGACTCCACTCTAGGGAACACATGCCAAACCCCTCTTCCAGACATTCCTGTAGGAGGTCGACTGTACCATTTTCTACAACCTTGGTTGCAGATCACCTCAGATCAGTGGGTGCTAACAATTATCACACAGGGTTACCACCTCAACTTTATAACTCTTCCGGCAGACTCCCCGCCTCTTCAAGCGTGGAGTCTATCCACCCATTTGGCTCAATTACAACAGGAAGTATCTCTTCTTCTGCAATCAAATGCTATAGAACCCGTTCCTCCCTCTCAACGAGGCAAGGGATTCTATTCCAGATACTTCCTAATACCAAAGAAATCAGGGGGACTACGTCCCATTTTGGACCTTCGAGCCCTCAACAAACACCTTCAAAAAGAGAAGTTCAAAATGGTAACCCTAGGCGCGCTGCTCCCTCTGCTACAAAGAGGCTGTGCTCTCTCGACCTCAAGGACGCTTATACCCACATTGCGATCACACAATCCCATCGCAAATATCTGCAGTTTCTCGTAGGCCACGACCATTATCAATACCGTGTCCTACCTTTCGGTCTGGCTTCTGCCCCATGAGTCTTTACCAAATGTCTCGTAGTGGTAGCAGCATTCTTAAGGAAGGAAGGTGTCCACGTCTACCCCTACCTGGACGATTGGCTAATCAGGGCCTCCACCCAACAGATAGCTCAATCCTCCCTACAATTGACAATTCAAACACTCCTTTCCTTAGGGTTTCTTGTCAATTACGAGAAATCTTGCTTAGTCCCGTCTCAAACCTTATTCTTCATTGGAGCAGACTTGGACACCTTACAGGCAAAGGCTTACCTTCCTCTTCAGAGGGTCCACACCCTAATGTCCCTGGCTCGCCAGCTCCAGTCTCAGAACACTGCCACGGCTCGCCAGTTCCTCATTCTCCTAGGACACATGGCATCCTCGGTTCAAGTCACTCCCATGACCCGACTAGCCATGAGAGTAACACAATGGACTCTACGACACCAATGGATTCAAGCTTTTCAGCCTCTGTCCTCCATAGTCACAGTCACACAAGCGCTGCGCCTATCCTTAACCTGGTGGACGACTCAGGTCAACCTCCTTCAGGGCTTACCCTTTCTTCCACCGGATCCGCAAGTAATCCTAACCACCGACGCTTCTCACATCGGTTGGGGAGCCCATGTGGACGACTTTCAAACCCAAGGGTTATGGTCCAAAGAGGAAGCCGAACACCAGATCAATTTCCTGGAACTTCGAGCAATCCGCTATGCGCTCCGCACTTTCAAAGATCATCTCTTTCATCAGATAATCTTAATCCAGACGGACAACCAAGTGGCCATGTGGTACATAAACAAGCAGGGAGGCACAGGCTCCTTCCTTCTGTGTCAGGAAGCTGCGCAGATCTGGGCGGAAGCCCTCTCCCACTCCATGTACCTCAGGGCCACTTACCTGCCGGGAGTAGACAATGTATTGGCAGACCAGCTGAGCCGTGTCTTCCAACCACACGAGTGGTCACTCGATCCTCTGGTAGCGACCTCTCTGTTTCACAAGTGGGGTTCTCCCCGCATAGACCTCTTTGCGTCCCCTCAGAACCACAAAGTGGACGATTACTGCTCTCTCATTCGGAGCCAGCACTCTCGGCCGAGGGATGCATTCTCCCTCAAGTGGACAACCGGTCTGCTCTATGCATTCCCTCCACTCCCTCTTGTGTCAAAGACTCTCGTGAAGCTACGCCAGGACGGAGGAACCATGATCCTGATAGCACCTTACTGGCCACGCCAAGTATGGTTTCCAATACTCCAGGATCTCTCCATCCGCAGGCACATTCCTCTGGGAAAGGACCCGCATCTGCTCACCCAAAACCACGGATGCCTCCTCCATCCCAACCTCCAAGCCTTGTCCCTGACGGCATGGATGTTGAAAGGTTAGTCCTTCAACCATTTAACCTTTCAGATTCCGTTTCTCGGGTCCTGATAGCTTCACGAAAGCCTTCCACAAGAAAGTCTTACTCATACAAATGGAAAAGGTACACATCATGGTGCACTTCTCAGTCCCTTGATCCCCTTTCCTGTCCAATTTCCAAATTCTTGGACTATTTATGGCATCTCTCTGAATCAGGTCTTAAAACCTCTTCTATCAGAATGCATGTCAGTGCGGTAGCCGCCTTCCATAAGGGTATTGGGGGTAATCCTATTTCAGTGCAACCCCTAGTAACACGCTTTCTTAAGGGCTTACTCCATCTAAAGCCACCCTTGCGTCCTCCGGCCCCATCCTGGGACCTTAACCTGGTTCTTGGTCGTCTAATGAAACCTCCTTTCGAACCTCTGCACTCCTGTGACTTGAAATATCTCACTTGGAAAGTGTTATTCCTTTTAGCTGTTACTTCAGCTCGCAGGGTTAGTGAATTACAGGCCCTAGTTTCCTATCCGCCTTACACTAAGCTCCTGCAGGACCGGGCGGTACTCCGCACTCACCCTAAATTTTTGCCTAAGGTAGTTTCGGAGTTTCATATCAATCAATCTATCGTACTACCTATCTTTTTTCCCAGGCCCCACTCCAACTCTGGAGAACAGACTCTGCATACCCTAGACTGTAAACGGGCTCTAGCTTTTTACCTGGACCGTACAGTTTCTCACAGGAAGAGCACTCAGTTGTTTGTCTCTTTCCATCCTAACAAATTAGGACAACCTGTGGGTAAGCAGGCTCTTTCCTCCTGGTTGGCGGACTGCATTTCTTTCTGCTATGAGCAGGCTGGCATTCCTTTTCAAGACCGTGTTAAAGCACACTCTGTGAGGGCCATGGCGACGTCAGTGGCACACCTTCGATCGGTGCCGCTTCCTGACATCTGCAAAGCTGCAACCTGGAGTTCTCTCCATACCTTTGCAGCCCACTATTGTTTGGACAAGGCTGGAAGACAGGACTCCATCTTCGGCCAGTCTGTCTTGCGTAACCTTTTTCCAACCTGATGTACCAACACCCTTCCACCTACCCGGTAGGGTGCGGATGCCCTTTCCCAAATTTCTCCTCAGTTGTTGTGCCTGCTGCACACCGTTGGGTACATTTGGTGCAAGTCGGGACATCCTCAGCTCGGTACTCACCCATTTGTGAGGACAACCATCCTGCTTGTCCTGTGAGAAAGCAAATGTTGCTTACCTGATGTAACAGGTGTTCTCACAGGACAGCAGGATGTTAGTCCTCACGAAACCCGCCCGCCTCCCCGCGGTGTTGGGTTCGTTTTTATTTTTACTTTCTAGGCACTGCCTGTAGCTTTGAAAATCAGACTGAAGGGAGACCCCTGCTGGCTGCAGGGTCAGTGCCTTGCTGGGCATGCCCAGTAGGGGCCAGTCAAAGTTCTGTTTAAACTTTGACAGAAGTTTTCCGTGGTGGGCTCCATCCTCGATGTCACCCATTTGTGAGGACTAACATCCTGCTGTCCTGTGAGAACACCTGTTACATCAGGTAAGCAACATTTGCTATACTGATTGCTGGGGTAGTTCTAAGAACTATGTATGCTAAGTCACATTTAACATTAGAGGGTCAAAAGGGGGAGCAGGCAAAAGCCAGCTTGCACAGTGATGATACAGCTACAGCAAGTTTTCAAGAAGAGGAGGTAAGGTCAATCTTTATGAAACAATAACAAAGATTTGAGAGATATTTTTTTTTAATTGAAAGTTTGTAAGTTCACAAATATAGCCATAAGCATTAGCCATGAAACCATAATGTAAACACTCACGTTTCTGCTTATTTGCTTTGTTTCTCCAGTTAGAAATTGTTTAACCTATCCTTTTCTCTAACAACCAAGTTCCACATTCCCTGTTATAATGTAATTTCTTGCTTCCATTGTTAACTGGTTTTTTCCCCCTAGTTCATTGTAAACCGGTACGATAAGACCTGGTCTTGAGCATCGGTATATTAAAAGAATTTAAATAAATAAATAAATAAATAATATTACAGTTATTAAGAAACCTGCTGATCCATTATACAAAGGAAGTGGTAAAATCATACAACATGTTGTATCAGTTGCTATACAAATGAAAGATTGACCTGGACTAACAACCACTACCTCCTCCCCAAAGCCCTCCCTCCCCCCCCATCCCTACTCTCGGATAATAAAAACAAGCATTGTGCATAATGAAAGAAGATAAAAAGACAATTCCTATGACTCAACAAATACAGTTAGGAACAGCCAAATAGGATAACACTTAAGAAGCAACATCCAAAGATTGCCTCCACATATCATAAAGAGATCACACTCTCTCAAAGTTATATAAGTACTTGTGTTGAACAGCAGAAATCCTATATAAAATGAAGACCCTCTCAACGCTTGCGTTTCACAGAAGTGTGGTACCCTGGGCTCCTCCCAAAGCATTGCTAAATCACATCTAGCTGCAACACAAATATGCTGTACCAATTACCGCTCGTGTTCACTTCCTTGTGAAGTGGGGACATAAAGCAGGGCATTTTAAGAGAGAAGTACAATTTTGAACGGAAGTATACACTCGATTTGCTGGATCACCTCCCCCCCCCAAAAAGCTTTAATACGTGGACATTCCCAGCATAAATGAATGAAAGAGCCCATTCCCTTACATTTTTATTTTATTTATTTAAAAAACTTTTTTATACCGGAGATCATGTACAAATACATATCGCTTCGGTTTACAGAGAACCAACAATTGGAAATTACAGCAAACAATATGAACAAAATTGAACAAAAATAGAACCAGAATGGAATTGAACATGGATTACATCCCTTTTAACATACATCAGCATATGAGAGAAGCATCTTATGAAGGCAAACAGGAGTCATATACTAGCGGTACACTACTTTGTAGCCATTTTCAACAATCTGTGCAGAAATCAACCCCTTACCCATAGTTTGAAAAATGGCTAGCTATTGTTCTGTAGAAAGTTCATCCCCCAATCAATCTCCCAGGATTTAACAAAGGCAGGTTTGGATGACATATCACAATTAAACTGAATACATTTTTGAGAGGATCCTTTTAATCTGATCTGCATGCTTACAAAGCGATTTAAAATAAAATACTCCTTGTATCAAATGGGTCTGTATCTTGGTTTGTATCACAAAGTGGCACAATTGTAAATAGGAAAACACAGCATGATCAGGAAGATCATATTTTGCTTTTAATGATGGAAAAACTGAAGCCCAAAAACATCCCATACATGTTCCCATTGTAAAATCCCACATGATCGCCACAATCTAAAAGCTGGATCTTTCATTCCAGGAAAGAAGTGTATTGCAGAAGTTGAGAGAGAGCAGCTTTGCAAAAAGCAAGCAAGTAAATAAATAAAGGAAGCAGCTCCTGAGGTGAAAAACCAGTTCTTCTTCCTTCGGTTGAGCAGGACCTCTTCCATAGCATCTAGCTATGAAATGCTATGCACGGTAGTATAATTCTCCAGCAACCTGCGAGACAGTTATGCCCTTGAATTTGCCAGTCTAGTCTTCTGACTACTTAAAGGGCTCCCTTGTGTTCTCAATTCAATGCTAAAGTTATACCTGATCAGGGGTATTGGAGGTCATTTGAAAGGGCTATGCTCTAGAGCTTCTCTGGTTGGTTTCTGGCAGATTTTTTTTTCATTTCCCCTCATTCTGCCAGGAGGCGAGAGACTGTAAAAACCAAGTTGGACCAGCTTCTCTTCTTGAAGGCTTGATCCTGCTCCTCAGTACTAATGGGGTCAAGGTTCTTATTCGATATGTTGTGTGGTACCCGAGAAGGACGGAATCTTCCGTCTCATTTTGGAACTGAAACATGTCATCAAGTTTTCTCTAGTTTCATTTCTCACTGGAGACCTTGAGGTCCGGCCTTTGGACAGTGAGTTGAGGGGAGTTTCTTATCTCACAGGAGCGCATCTCCATATTCCTATCGGGAAAGACCACCAGCAGTTCGTTCATTTTTGCAGTCTAGCAGAGCATTTTCAGTTTCAGGTTCTTCCCTTCGCTTTTTCCATTGCTCTGAGGTACTTTTCCAAAGGATGGGGCAGACGGAGGGTATTTTTGTCCTTCTTTGTCTGGATGATTGACTGTTAAGAGCAAAGTATAAGAGAACCAAATTTTTTCCAGGAGCAGTTCCTGCCTGATCTTGTATTATCTGGGAGCCCTTTTTGACAAAGGCAGGATGGGTCTGCCTGATGCAGAAAAGGATTCAAAAACTGAAGCACTGAATCTTCATTGCTGTCCACGGAGGTTGACAGTATGCAGTTAATTTCAGCAACTCTGCTCCATGACAGCAACATTGGAACTGGTTCTCTCTGGGTGAGGGCTTACATAAGGTCACCGTAGAGAGCCTTGCTGTCCAGATGAGATCTCTGTTCCAGAATTATTATGCTAAACTAATAGTGCTAAAAATGGTCTGGACCAGTTTGATATAGTAGAGACAGTTGAAAATGGCACCTGGGTGCTATCTCCGCGAATGAATGGGAAGCAGTGGAATGTCCTCCCGCGGGGAGGATTCTGCTGCCATATTCCAGATATTCATTAAAGAGAAACTGGTGTGTTGACTGCACATTTCTTAGCCACACTGAATAGAGCAGAAGACAAGGAAGAGAAGTCTTCCAGTTTGGTGCATCCTGTTATGGTCTGTTTTAGGAAATCTTCCAGGGTTTTTTTTCCTACATCAGACTGTTCTAGATTAGGTGTATTTGAAGAGGGTTCTCCAGAAGCCAACTTTAAAGAAGCCCTCTCCTTGACTAAGTTGTATCCTCTGGCCTTGCAAGAGAAGGACATGATTTGATTCCTGACAATGTCTCGAAGCGGACTATTATCCCTTGTATAGTGGAGCTGTCTTGACCGATGTGCAAGAGAAAGAAAGAGTCTGTTTTGAAGCAGGCTTTTGAAGCAGCTGGCATGGCATTGCAGATAGCGTTCTGCTGCACCTGCACTGTATCAAGATCTGGTTTCTGTCTGGCGCACTGTTCTCGGGAGGAGTTGATGGATGTGTCTTTTCAGCTGCCAGCGGGATCATTGTTTCTTGCAGATGCTTTCTTGCTCTGGTACTAAGGGCGGCCAGGGGAATGGCGTCAGTAGTGGCAGCAGAGAGGCTCCTCTGCCTTCGTTTCTTGTCTGTGGATTCTGTTACTCAGTTGAACCTTACCAAACTTCCCTTAAGGAACATGTTGTTTGGGGAGGAGCTCTGGAGTAGATGGACCAAGTCCTGGGGCGAAACCATGGTACCTAGACTTCAGGAGGTCTTTTATGGAAGTCCTTTGAGGCCTTTCTATCTGCTCTGCACAAAGTCTCTCTCAGGTTTTTATCTTACTATCTATTCCTTGAGAGGGTTTAAAATAAAACAGTGAGCAGCTATTCCCTGATAAGGTGTCCGTGGTTCTCTAATCTTTGCAGAAGGGTCCTCTACAGCAGTGGTTCTTAACCTTTTTCCCATCGTGACACACTTCTCATTACAATTCACGGCTGAAATAAAAAAAAAAAAAAAAAAAAAAAGGTCCAGTATTATTTTTTTGGTCAAGAATGACACAAGGGAAAGTTAGGCACTCTGTCGGAACAGAATTTGCATAAATAGTAAACATCCCATACAGCACCAATTTCCAGCACCCTTACCTAAGAAAAGGCAACACTGAAAATATTATTCCAGGCTTTAAGACTCTAATACATCTCCTATTAGGAAAACGGACAGAGTCAGGCTGCTATAGAGCCCTACACAGAAACTACATGCCAGCAGAAAACCTCACCTGAATCACATGTGCTGACCCTCATCTAACAAAGAATAAACAGACCATAAAGCATAACTAGAAACATGCAGCCAAAACCTGAACTGGAAACGTCAATAAGCCAGAGAGACTGTATGCAGTAACAAAAGAAAAAGAGAAACTTCACCAGTCCTCAAAACAAATCAAGAAATATAAAATCAATAGCAGTAAAACCATACTAATAAAAAGAACAGATTATTTCAAAACAGCTGATGAATGGAATACCCAATAATTAAAAACTCATATAAAAATTTTCTAGATGCCAATAAAATATATCAAAATAGTAGACACAAAGACCCAATAATGAAAAATAAGGATGATAAATGCTTTGCTGTGCATACCTGGAAACATTTGATATCCAGGTGCCCTGAGATTGTTTTGAATTTGCAGGAGGAGGGATGGTTTGCTTGCAACTTTCTCCTCTCTCTGTCACACAGGCTCTCAATCAAATGCAGATGCTTTTTCTCTCTCACTTATATAGTCTCTTAATCACACATTTACACACATGCTGTCTTTTCACACTTGCACACACACAGACTCTCAATCACATACTCACATGCTCTCTCATCTACACTGGCTCTCAATCACACAGACACACATGCTTTCTCTCTCTTACTTATATACACAGGCTCTTAATCATACATACACATGATCTCTCTCACTTACACATGCAGGTTCTCAATCATATACTTACATTCATGCTATCTCTCTCACACACAAAGGATCTCAAACAAACAGGCTCTCACACACACACACACTCACACAGACAGGTTTTCAATCACACACACACACAGGCTCTCAATCACTCACATACATGCTGACACACACACACTATCTCAAACACATGCTTGCTCATTCACTTTCTCTCTCACCCTCCCTCCACCGAACTAGCGGTAGCAAGAGCTTCCTCCACTTCCAGCACTTGAAGTTTCAAGAAAGGAGTCCCATCGGCCGCGGGGCTGACGTTCTCCTCTTTTGTTCCACGACGCACTGCTCTTCTTTAGGCCATGTCTCTCTTCTCTTCTTTGGGCTCATGCTGCACAAACTAGCATGGTTTCTTCTTCCCGCGTGCATGGCTGCTGCATACCACTTCGTCTTCCGGGCCACAGGGGTTGGGAAGAAGAGGCTCTCCTACTACGTTCCGCCCGGGCTATCAGTATTTTAAGCCTGGGCGGAGGATGTATTCCTATTTCGCTGGGGCAGGGGGAGCAGTTGGGTCAGCGGGGGACCAGGAAGTGTGGCGATACACTTGCATTTGCTTGACGACACAAAGGTTGAGAACCACTGCTCTACAGCCTCATTACTTGTTTTCTTGATGATGCAGGTAGAATCGCTTATGTGCTTCGGTGGGAAGGGGACTGTATTGGTTTGTCACTTTTCTTGCTTCCAGTGGTAGCTGCGTTTTGTTTTTCCTTATGGAACGTGAGAAGGATTCCCATTTCTCATGAGGTGTTCCCTTTTTTTAGAGTGGTGTTTTAACCTGTTGGGAACTTCTTTAGGACTATTTTTCTTGGAAACCCTCTTCCTAGTGGTTGTTTCATTGCAAAAGTATTGGAGATGCAGGCACATTGCAGAGACACCTTGCTAAGATTCATTCAGATCTTTCCATCTTCTGATTGTGGTTTGGGATTTAGGGTGTTTATTGCTTTCTTTAGTTGTCTTTGGTTTTTACGGAATCACTTGGCTTCTTGTTTGACCTATCAGGAGAGTTTCTCTTCTCCTGAAAATTGTAAACACCCTTGGAAGGTCAAACTGTTTTTTGGGCTGTACGTGAGCAGTCTGTCTGTCTGGTTTCACCTTAGGTGTTTTTGAAGACAGTGACTTGGCCTTCATTTTTCATTCAAAGCATTATTGCTTGAATGGGGGCATCAGAGAGGAGGCTTTTCACCTCCAAGATATTGCAAGTAAGTTTGGCAGTTCCCATTCTAGTCAAGAGTAATTTGGGTCCATCCCATTTATCTGGACTGGTCTGACTGGATGATGAGGAAGGAGAAATTTAAGTAACTGATAATATTCTTTCCTTGAGTCCCGTTAGATCAGTCCAAGACCCTCCCTGTACTGCCAAACTTAATCAAACTTGAACACCTATGGAATAGACTTGAGCAATCTTGATCAGTTTAGCAAAGTATTTCACAAAGTGGAACAACCTGGCATTTACTTAAGTCTTTATACATTTCTGTTTGCTGTGAGTTGAAGGTTGTGGTCTGCGTTGTTTTACCTTAATCAGTTGAGTGCTTAGAGTGATAAGTGCTATTTCTGCTTCCAAGATGATTATTTTTTTGGAAGCATGTTAAAAAAAATAAATAAATAATTTTTTGAATAGTTGTGGAATTAATGTTACCTTGTTACAGGCAATACAGGAAGGCAATACAGGAAGGCTGAGGTCAGCACGGATGCATATAAGGGGTGATGTCAGTGAGCCTGTTGATCTTTCTCCATCTGCTGGTTGGTGACATAACTCATCTGCTGGTTGGTGACATAACTCATTCGTCTAGACTTGTCTAACTGGACTCTAGGAAAAGAAATTATCAGGTAAGAAGTAATTTCTCCTTTTCTAATATTGATATCAAATAGGTAACAGACTAGTATTGCTATTACAGCAAGGACTTACTAGTTGATATCTGGTTTAAGAAATTTCAGCATTTGTATTGTTCTTTGATTTGGCTGTTCCTTCACTATCGAGTACAGATTCTGCACCAACCTGATGAAGGGAAAACAGATTTTGAAATCTGGTCACAATTGTATTTGTTTATTTTATTTGATCTCTCATTCCATACAAGCTCAAAGCGAGTTACAAAGTAAAAATTACAAATATACAATTTGGCATTTCTCCAGTAGAAAGGTATCACCTCCAACTTGTTTGACTTTTATTTCTGTTTTAATGTATTATGTTTGCTGTGTTAGCCCGCCTAAATATGTCAAAATAAGGGTCAGCAGCCACGTTGGAGGTAATAACCTTTTTATTGGACTAATTCAGTGGAGCTGTGCTCCCTTCATCAGTCAACAAGGAAACAGCATAGTTATACTAGGTTTAAATAGTATAGAGTTAACTAGACATGAGATTGCATGACATTAACAGTTCAGCAAAAGGGACGGAGGTGGGGAAAGGGAGACATGACTGAGATGACTGTAAATCTTTATAGTTGAAAGGGCCTATTTCTGATTTTGGGTGAGAGCCAATGTCCTTAGTAAGTCTTTTTGTCTTTGTTTCAACATGCTTGATCATCTTAATTTAAAATGTTTTGCGTTCTTGTGCACTCTTTGAGAAATGCTTTCCTACCAGTGTGTCAGTCTGCTGTTACTACATAAACCCAGTGTAACTGCACGGCCTCTTCACTGACCTGAGGAAGGGAGTTTAGAATCTTAGTCACAGATGTATTGTTAGTCCCATATCACTTACAACTTGTTTGACATATTTCTACATATTTGATTTTCTTGAAACTCCTTTATTCAGCAGCAGAAGCTGTTGCACAGTAGTATCTTATATACAGTATTTTTGCTAGTATAACAAACCCCAAAAATCAAACATCTCTGAAATGAGTATTCAAAAGGGCATGGGATAAACATTGCAGATCCTTAGAGGTTGGAAATGAAGAAAAGGGTGCATGGGGGTAACCTGCACAAAGTGGCAGTTACTACCTGTAAGAAAAGGTATGGGGTAACTTACATGGAGCAGCAGCTACTACCCTTAACAGAAGGAATGGTGGTAACTTGCACAGAGCAGCAGTTATAACCATAAGCAGCTTGTTGGGCAGACTGGATAGACCATTTGGTTTTTATCTGCCATCATTACTGTGTTACTATGTTATTTGGCTTATTTCAGAAATTGTAAGTCTTTTCTTATTTGGCTAAGAGGCACTGATCGCCTCCCCCCCCCCCCCCTTCTCCCAAATGGAAAAGTAATTAACAGTCTTGAGATACAAAATAATTCGCAAATGAAATTTTATATTTTGCAGTTTAACATTCATTATTAATCTGTTTTGATATGTGTAAGCAGGTCTGAATCTGAAACAGATGACTCAGGAGATGATGAATGGGAACCAGAAAGAAAAGTTATAAATAGCAAGAAAGTGCCAGCTTCAGGTGCATCAAAACCTAAAAAAGAAAAAATGGTAAAAGAGAAAACTGTAAAAGAAACCGCAAAAAAAACCCCAGGAAGACCAAGAAAGGTAATTGACTGGTAAACTCATGGGACTATATGCCGAATGCATGCAAGCCTGTTTATATTTTTCATTTATTGTAAAAACTGATGTTACACTCAAAAGTTTTAAATTAAAAAAAAAAAAAAAAAAGAATGCATGCAAGTCTGGTTTTACAAAGAACAAATAGAATGTGAAATGTTCTTTTTAGCCTATTGTATAGTTCTTACTGCCTGCTGCATTTTCATGTCATGCTGGAAAGGTTTACTCATTATTATTCCTTGAGACCAGGTTAGATAGAATAATTTAGATTTGGGCCTTTTTAAGGCCTTTGAATTTCTAAGAACATAAGAACATGCCATACTGGGTCAGACCAAGGGTCCATCAAGTCCAGCATCCTGTTTCCAACAGTGGCCAATCCAGGCCATAAGAACCTGGCAAGTACCCAAAAACTAAGTCTGTTTCATGTTACCATTGCTAGTAATAGCAGTGGCTATTTTCTAAGTCAGGTAATGGACTTCTCCTCCAAGAACTTATCCAATTAAACACAGCTATACTAACTGAACTAACCACATCCTCTGGCAACAAATTCCAGAGTTTAATTGTGCGTTGAGTGAAGAAGAACTTTCTCCGATTAGTTTTAAATGTGCCACATGCTAACTTCATGGAGTGCCCCCTAGTCTTTCTATTATCTGAAAGACTAAATAACTGATTCACATCTACCCGTTCTAGACCTCTCATGATTTTAAACACCTCTATCATATCCCCCCTCAGCTGTCTCTTCTCCAAGCTGAAAAGTCCTAACCTCTTTAGTCTTTCCTCATAGAGGAGCTGTTCCATTCCCCTTATCATTTTGGTCGCCCTTCTCTGTACCTTCTCCATCGCAATTATATCTTTTTTTGAGATGCGGTGACCAGAATTGTACACAGTATTCAAGGTGGGGTCTCACCATGGAGCGATACAGAGGCATTATGACATTTTCCGTTTTATTCACCATTCCCTTCCTAATAATTCCCAACATTCTGTTTGCTTTTTTGACTGCCGCAGCACACTGAACCAATGATTTCAATGTGTTATCCACTATGACGCCTAGGTCTCTTTCTTGGGTGGTAGCATCTAATATGGAACCTAACATTGTGTAACTGTAGCATGGGTTATTTTTCCCTACATGCATCACCTTACACTTGTCCACATTAAATTTCATCTGCCATTTCTTTGCCCAATTTTCCAGTCTCACAAGGTCTTCCTGCAATTTATCACAATCCGCTTGTGATTTAACTACTGTGTCATTTTTTTGTCCGAGCACAAGCATGGACATGTACAAGTCTTTCTCTTTATATTTTTCTGTCAACCCTTGAATTCAATAATTGTCCTTACTATTTTTCTAGAGACTTTGAACATCTTTTGCCATATTAGCAAAACTATTTTAAAGAACGAGTTGGTTTGAAATTAATACATGCAGTTTGACCTGCATTTTATCCTTTTAGTACTTAAGGGTGTTTAGATCTTTGACATATCCTGTGAGAGAACAGAAAGAGTAAATCAGTTTTATAACAGGATTAGCAGATTACACCAATGAAAAAGCATGCCCCCTGTATGTTAGTTACCTTGGGAGGAAAGCTGTAGTAAATCAGGCCCTTAATGTGGGTTTCACAGACTTGGAGGATGTCTCAATTCAGGAAAATTGCATTTAACACATGGGAAGAGTATAATACAGTATGATGCCATGACAAGTAGATGGATTACCTTTATCTTTGACATGAATCAGTTTTAAAATTATTGTTAAATTTAGTATGAGATTTTCTGCTACCGGCTAGAACTCGCTCTACGAGACCATTTCAAAAAACCTAGTCTCGTCAGATACGAAAACAAAAGCCGCAAGCAGCTCCTCAGCTGGGCCCTGCTACCAGTTTTTGACTCCTGCATAGAGAGCAGCAGCCAGCTTCCACTGCCTCACATACCAGTGAGAGATCGATTGTGCCATTTCAACAACAGGTGGCACTCAATCACCTCAGACCAGTGGGTCTAGCGATAATCGCTCAAGGTTATCATCTCAACTTTCTCTCCATCCCACCGGACTCCCCCACCTCTACCTACGTGAAGAACATCCGATCACTCCATCCTTCTGGAACAGGAGGTCTCCCTCCTTCTCCAGTCCAAGGCAATAGAACCAGTACCCTACTCTCAGCACGGCCTAGGGTTCTATTCCCGGTATTTCCTAATCCCCAAAAAATCGGGAGGCGTTCGTCCAATTCTGGATCTACGTACCCTCAACAAGTACCTCCATCGAGAAAAGTTCAAAATGGTAACCTTGGGTTCTCTTCTTCCTCTTCTACAAAGAGGAGACTGGCTCTGCTCTCTAGACCTCCAGGACGCATACACTCATATTGCGATAACTCCATCTCATCGCAAATACCTGAGATTTCTGGTAGGCCCCAAGCACTATCAGTACCAAGTGCTTCCATTCGGCCTCTCATCTGCACCACGAGTCTTCACAAAATATCTTGTAGTAGTTGCAACCTTCCTCAGGACTCAAGGTGTTCACGTCTACCCCTATCTAGACGATTGGTTGATCAGGGCTCCCACTCAGCAAACTGCTCTGTCGCCCCTACATCTTACCTTACACACTCTGATTTCGCTAGGATTTCTCGTCAACTATGACAAATCCTACTTAGTCCCATCTCAAACATCATTCATAGGGGCAGACTTGGACACCTTGCAGGCAAAGGCTTTTCTACCTCGATAATGAGCTCTCACTCTCGTCTCTCTCACATATCAACTGCAGTCTCAACGCTACACGACTGCACGCCGCTTTCTCATCCTACTGGGACATATGGCATCCTCAGTTCAGGTCACCCCAATGGCCCGCCTAGCCATGAGAGTCATGCAGTGAACTCTAAAGTCACAATGGACTCAATGCATTCAGCCTCTGTTGACCATTGTCCACGTCACCGACTCGCTCCGTCAGTCTTGCCTGGTGGAAAAATCAGATCAATCTCCTCCAAGGCTTGCCCTTCCAGGCTCCAGACCCTCAAATAACTCTCACCACCGATGCTTCCAACCTCGGCTGGGGAGCCCATGTGGCCAATCTGCAGACAAAAGGAACTTGGTCTCCAGAGGAAGGAAAACACCAAATCAATTTCCTGGAGCTTCGAGTAATCAGATATGCTCTCAGAGTATTTCAGGATTGCCTCTCCAACCAAATCATCCTGATTTAGATGGACAACCAGGTGGCCATGTGGTACAACAACAAACAAGGAGGCACGGGCTCCTACCTCCTGTGTCAGGAAGCTGCGCAGATATGGGAGGAGGTCCTCTCCCACTCGATGTACCTCAGGGCCACCTACTTGCCGGGAATGGACAATGTGTTGGCAGACAAGCTAAGTCGCACCTTTCAACCGCACGAGTGGTCTCTCAACCCCTCACTAGCGGACTCTATCTTCCAACAATGGGGTTACCCTCAAATAGATCTCTTTGCATCACCTCAAAACCGCAAAGTAGAGAACTTCTGCTCTCTCACTCACAGCCAACACTATCAGCCAAGAGATGCGTTCTCCCTCTTATGGGCAACCAGTCTCCTATATGCATTCCCTCCACTTCCACTTCTCTCAAAGACTCTCGTGAAGTTACATCAGGACAAGGGAACCATGATCCTGATAGCATCTCACTGGCCACACCAAGTTTGGTTTCCAATACGTCAGGATCTCTCCATTCGCAAGCACATTCCATTGGGAAAGGACCCACTTCTGATTACACAAAATGACGGGTGCCTGCGCCACCCCAATCTTCAAGCCTTGTCCCTGATGGCATGGATATTGAAAGGTTAATCCTTCAGCCACTTAACCTTTCTGAATCTGTTTCTCGTGTCCTGATTGCTTCATGGAAGCCTTCCACGAGAAAATCCTACCTTTACAAATGGAACAGGTTTCAGTCATGGTGCTCTTCTCAATCCCTTGACCCCTTTACCTGTCCAATCATGAAGTTTCTGGACTATCTCTGGCACTTGTCAGTCAGGTCTAAAAACTTCCTCCATCAGAATGCATGTTAGTGCGGTAGCTGCTTTCCATAAAGGTGTCGGGGATTTCCCTATATCAGTACAACCCCTTGTAACATGTTTTCTGAAGGGCTTGCTTCACCTCAAGCCTCCACTGCGTCCTCCGGCCCCTTCTTGGGACCTCAACTTGGTTTTGGGTCGGCTCATGAAACAACCATTCGAGCCTCTCCAATCCTGTGAACTTTGCTATCTCACATGGAAAGTGATTTTCCTTTTGGCAATCCATTCGGCTCGCAGAGTTAGTGAGTTACAGGCCCTAGTTACCTATCCGCCTTACACTAGACGTCTGCAGGACTGGGCAGTACTCCGCACTCACCCTAAGTTCTTGCCTAAGGTAGTATTAGAGTTTCATCTCAATCAATCCATTATACTACCTACCTTTTTTCCCAGGCCCCATTCCAATCCAGGAGAGCAGGCTCTGCATACCCTTGACTGTAAATGGGCTCTAGCGTTCTACCTAGACCGTACAGCTGCCCACAGGAAAAGTACTCAACTGTTTGTCTTTCCATTCCATCAAATTGGGACAGCCTGTGGGTAAGCAGACTCTCTCCTCCTGGTTAGCGGACTGCATATCCTTTTGCTATCAGCAAGCAGGCATTCCACTTCAAGACCGTGTTAAAGCACACTCTTTGAAGGCCATGGCGACCTCAGTAGCACACCTACGTTCTGTGCTGCTTCCTGACATTTGCAGGGCTGCCACCTGGAGTTCTCTCCATACCTTTACAGCCCACTATTGCTTGGACAAGGCCGGAAGACAAGATTCCATCTTCAGCCAATCTGTCCTGCGTAACCTATTCACAACTTGACGTACCAACACCCTTCCGCCTGCCCGGTAGGATTCAAGATGCCCTCGGCCAAATTTTACCCCAGTCTTAGTGCCTTGCACACCTGGGTACATTTGATGCATACTCGGACATCCTCAGCTTGGTACTCACCCATATGTGAGGCCTATCATCCTGCTTGTCCTGTGAGAAAGCAAATGTTGCTTACCTGTAACAGGTGTTCTCACAGGACAGCAGGTTGTTAGTCCTCACAAAACCCGCCCACCGCCCCGTGGTGTTGGGTTCGTTAAGTTTCTTATTTTATTTTTCGGCACTTCCTGTAGCTTTTTAAACAAGACTGAAGGAGGACCCCTGCTGGCTGCAGGTTTAGTGCCATGCGGGGCATGCCCAGTAGGTGCCAGTCAAAGTTTTAGAAACTTTGACAAAAGTGTTCCGTGATTGGGCTCCATTCTGTCATGTCACCCGTATGTGAGGACTAACATCCTGCTGTCCTGTGAGAACACCTGTTACAGGTAAGCAACATTTGCTTTCTCTGTAGATAACAGGACAAATTAACAATGGCATACCTGCCAGTCTCCCTTGAAAGTAGACTACATAGCTAGAATTAGCTCTGATGTCGATTGAGGAAGCTCACAAGGCAACGCCTGTGCAGGAGCTCCCGTACATGATCAGTAGAACTCTAACATTTTACTAGCTAGGTGAGATGAGTCCGTTTTGTGCTATCAGATGACGCCATCCATATTTAATGGCTAATTCATCCTGCTATGTTTGGAATACACTGTTTATGGTAAGCAAACTAGCTCTATCAAATGTGATGTATAAAAACCTAAGACAAAACTGTTTAAATTCTACGGAATCTGTGGTAAATAAAATAATGCCAGCAGCTTTTGGTCCTTTGGTTGTGGTTTAAATGTATTTTAAGGAATAGCCTTTTTTTCTTCTTCAAATATATTTGTGCATTAAAACAAATTTGGATGTAGTTACCTAATCAAGATTGTCTCTAGGAAACACAATGCCGTGAGCACTGCTTGCAGTTGGCTACCCTCCTCCCATCCCTCTGACTACCTGTGCAGCTCCCATGGCCCACACCCACATTGGGCCATGGGAGCTGCGTAAATAGAGAGTGGGCGTAAATAGAGAGGAGGCAGCAAACACTGCACGGAGCGGCAGTAGCCACTGAGGCATTCACGGAGCGGGATGCCAGTGGCCAGTAGTTGGTGTTCCACCTTCAGGCAGCAAAACACTGCACGGAGCGGCAGTAGCCACTGAGGCATTCACGGAGCGGGATGCCAGTGGCCAGTAGTTGGTGTTCCACCTTCAGGCAGCAAAACACTGCACGGAGCGGCAGTAGCCACTGAGGCATTCACGGAGCGGGATGCCAGTGGCCAGTAGTTTGTGTTCCACTTTCATGCAACAAAACACTGCATGGAGCGGCAGTAGCCACAGAGGCATTCACGGAGCGGGATGCCAGTGGCCAGTAGTTGGTGTTCCACTTTCATGCAACAAAACACTGCACGGAGCGGCAGTAGCCACTGAGGCATTCACGGAGCGGGATGCCAGTGGCCAGTAGTTTGTGTTCCACTTTCATGCAACAAAACACTGCACGGAGCGGCAGTAGCCACTGAGGCATTCACGGAGCGGGATGCCAGTGGCCAGTAGTTGGTGTTCCACTTTCATGCAACAAAACACTGCACGGAGCGGCAGTAGCCACAGAGGCATTCACGGAGCGGGATGCCAGTGGCCAGTGGTTGGTGTTCCACCTTCACGGAGCGGAAGGATGGAGGGCTGCCATCTCAAAAAAATAAAAAAAAAACAAACAAGCAAACAAAACAGGGGTGGGTAAGGGGCAGGGGTGTGGCCTGCTGGTTGCGGCGGTTGCTACCCCTGATTGAGCTGGATGTTCACTAGGATGGCGCTGCTCTCTGCATTGGTGGAGGGGTGGAAGGGAATTGGGGCTGGTGGGTGCTGGAAGCCAATAGAGACGGGTGGGAGGGAGAAAAAAGGGGGAAAAAAAAATTGGATAAACTGCGTAGCTTGCTGGGCAGACTGGATGGGCTGTTGGTCTTCTTCTGCCGTCACTTCTATGTTTCTATGTTTGTATGGGCAGGCTGGCCTGCTATTGGGCAGCTCAGACAATGCATATGCTTGTTCTGGAGCGGTGGTTACTGATGGGGGCAGGGCAGTGTGCAGCTCATGCCTCCGGCATCCTGAGTGGGATTTCAGCTTGCCCTCCTATACTGATGATCCTGTGTAGCATGACTTATTTATTGATGGTTTCTTGTCTGACTATCATGGCTAGGTATGACATGTTTGTATCACAGCACTACAGTTGTCAGAAATTGTCAATCTTGGAAGGTCACACATTGAATGAAATCCAAATTATCTTCTCGCCTCTCAGCAGGACATCATTGCGGCACATTGCTCATGCGGCCTGGATAATTTGCGGTGCAGTTCTGTGGAGTAATGGAGGAATTCAGTTTTTGATGCTGTTCATCTGGCATGCATTATGACTGTTAAATACGTTAACCAAAAAAATTAGGAATGGAGAACAGAAGTGAAATAATTGTATTTCTGTTATGTGCTTAGAACATTATTTTTGTTTGTGTTCTCACTTCAGTAATTTGAAATGAAATATTTTAACTTTGCTTGTTGGGTTTTGTTCTAGGCAGTTCAGAAAGCTGATAATTTAAGTCCAATTATTAATCAAGAATTCACATGTTCGGAACCTTCTGCCTCTGAAAATGCTTATGCCTTTGAAAATGCCTTGGCTAAACCATGCACAGAACAAATGATGAAGCAGGAGGTAAAACTTCTACTAATGTTTTAACTAATATACTAGTTCAGATGAACACAATATATTCATTACTTAACACAATGAAATTAAATGTTTAGTATTGCTTTATAGTAAGTGTTTGAGAACTTATGCACAGTTATTTTCTGTTCAGATGGAAATATTTGGTAATGAACACATTTACTTTTTAGGTAACTCTTTTGATGGTACATAATCATTAAGATCTGCTTTTTCATTTTCATTGGTATTTCTCTCTTGATGTTTAAACAAGAAGCTCTGTCTTTATCATTCTGCTTCACAAGTCCAGACAATTATGTTTTACCCCCTTCCCCTCAGCTGATGGAGACAGAGGGGACACATCTCTTTCTATATGACATCATCCCTGGATAAAGGTAGGTGCAGCCTGGGTCTTTACCAGTAGTCTGTCTCCAGCGGGTGGTGAACATGTATTGATTAGGCAGGGAAAGAATCAGGGTGCATCTCTATCTAGATGTTGGCCAGATTATTCCAAGACAACCAATTGGCATCTGCCAAAGTTGTCCAGGTCTTGGTGCGCATTGGTTGGATGATACACTAGTCAAAGAGCAGGTTAAGCCCATCTCAAAATTCTTGGAAGCCCAGTTTGATACAAAAATAGGATGTGTCTTCCTAACCCAAAAAAAAAGGGTTGATGAGTAGCACAAGTGCAAGTATTTCGGTCTCAGAGGGCCCAAAATGTGGGACTAGATCCAACTTTTGGGGCTTATGGCAGCCTCCTGGGACTTCATTCCATGGGTCACATATGTCCTCTGCAGTTGTCAATGCTGTCTCATTGGGTCCCCAAGTCTCAGAGCTATGAAATTCATCTACCCATGCCACTCCCAGGAAGGGACAGCCTGAAGTGGAGGGGGGGGGGGGGGCCCAAATTTGTTGAAAGGAATGTGTTTGGCGTTTCCTTCCTGGCTTGTAATAACCTCAGATGCAGTTGCAGTGGGGTTGGTGGGGGAGCTCACTGTCATGTTCAGGTGGCTCAGGGCCTCCAGATCAAAGAAGGGTGGAGCTTATCCACTCTCCGTTTCAGTCCTTGGTTCCTTATAGAGAACCCTACCTGGTGTTCTTTATTGAAGCAATTACCTTTTGGCTGGTTCCTTCCTTTATCTCAAAAACAAAGTTGTCCTTCCATTTGAATCGGTCTTACTGCCAACCTTCTGGGGGAGTTCATGTCATGCTAAAAATGTATTTATATTTTAGATTTTTATATTCCACTTTTCGCAGCACTTCAAAGTGGATTACATTCAGGTATTGTATGTATTTCCCTATCCCCAGAGGACTTACAATTTAAATTTGTAAAGAGAGCATGCTCCATCTTTTAGATGGCCAATGCAAACTTCGCAGGCTGTTTGTACTTTTCAGCGGCCCCTGTAGGGGCAAACCAGCTTCCAACAATATTCTAGCCAGATGGATCAAACAGGCGATTGTATTGGCATGCACAGCTGAAGAGCCTGCAGGTGCCAGAGGTGCTCTGTGCTCATTCCATGAGGGGCCAAATGTCATCATGGGCAGAATCCTTTGCAGTGACTGCAGAGGATATCTGTAAAGCATCTACTTGGGCATCATTGCAGACTGTAAATACTGGCCAAGGCATATGCTGCATTTGGGGCAGGCATTCTCATAGCAGCTATGTCTTCCGTACACCTGGGCTAGTCCAAGCTTAGGTAATTCCTACTTGTCTGGACTGATCTAGTAGGATGATAAGGAGAAATTTAGTCATCTGTTAATTTCTTTTCCTTGAGACTTGACAGATCAGTCCAGGACCCATAAGGGAATGCAACTGCTACACATATGTATTTTTCTCTCTCCTTGCCTATCCTTTAGGAGGAATAGGGATTGTAGTTCTCTCCTTAGGGAAGCAGCTTGACCTACTCTGTGTCATCTATTCTGCTTTTTCCTCACCTTCTCCTCCTGTCTAGGGGGATACTGGTTGAGGTTCCCTTCTGCTGATAAGGGTAAAGATACTTTTGGTTTAGGGATTTGCTCCAACAAGATTAATAATGGCCAAAGCGGAGTAAAACCTACTTGTCTGGGCTGGTCTAGTGGGATTCAAGGAAAGGAAATTGACAGGAATGACTACAGTTCTCTTTTTCATCCCGCTAAACCAGTCTAGACAAGTGGGTTATGTTCCCCTACTAGCAGATGGAGGCAGAGAGCAACTGATTTGCTGATGTCACCTTATATAAGGTCTCATGTTGCCCTCAGCCTGCCAGTATTTCTCTGCCTCTAATAGGATGGCAAACCTGTGCATCGGTGCTATCAGTGCTGGATGAAGAGGAATTTCTGAATGGAGTGACTGACACCTAAGGCAAGCATTGTTTGAATTTATGGAGGGGTAGGGGTGAGAGATACTCTGCTGTGAGAGCCGACAGATTTCTGGATCTGCCTGGATGCCTCTCTTCTCATTAACAATCTTATTCTTTGCTCCTTTCTCCCGCCTTTTCCTCCAAGTCTCCTCTTAATTGTAGATTTTGTCTACAAATACAGAAAAAAATAAAGGAGGGGGAAGGACAGTGAGTTAGACTGAGCACTGCAACCATTCGGCTTTGGGTTGGTGATCTTAGCTTCTTGTAGTGAGTCTGGCTGGGGAGCTCCGAACAGCAACGCAGTGAGTACCTCTGGGTGGGGAGGGCACTTTTATCGCAGGAGCATTATGGCTGAACCTAGAAAATGCACTAAATGTATATAGGGGCTTACAGCAGATGTGGTTTTTGCTGCACTGCTGGAAAATGCCGTCTGTGTTCGGAAGAGGGGGGTGACTTGGACTTAAGTTTCTGCTGTACTGGGAGGCCAGATGGCAACACTTGGAAGGCAGACATTTTCCTGCCAGTGCACTTAGCACCATGGCATTAATGGTGTGCAGGTACAGACTGCAAGAAATTGGCCCTCTTTTCTCCTGCGGTTGCTGGGAAAGCTTAAACTCAAGGGGGAGTTTCTGTTT
The DNA here is from genome assembly GCF_901001135.1 of Rhinatrema bivittatum. Classification (NCBI taxonomy): domain Eukaryota; kingdom Metazoa; phylum Chordata; class Amphibia; order Gymnophiona; family Rhinatrematidae; genus Rhinatrema; species Rhinatrema bivittatum. Next base: position 70,877,869 of record NC_042617.1, on the reverse strand, counting down.
CTAGATTGTTGCTGGCTAATCCTCTGCCTCCTTGTTCTTTTCCCCAGAATTGCATGGAAATGAGGGCTTCTATAGGAGAGGGACAGGGTGTTTTGGACGCTTCCCACTGCAAGAACAAACACTTAATACCAATAGCTAGCAAAGAGAAAAATCTTTATTAAGATATTTTAGGAGCAATGTGGATTTGCCATAACTGTATGAGACAAATGCAGAGCTTAGGGTTCTGAGCCGGTACAGCTGGTTATATATGTCCCCTCTCCTAAACTTACACATCATTGGGTTAGTTTCTTTGTAAGCACAACATTTTTCTAGCTGATTAATATTCTTATTTTATTATGATCATATGATTTCTTGTAAATTGGGTCCAGAAGGTAGAAGCAAAACTTAATGCTGATCTTTGACATACTTTAGGATTCTTACGGTAAGATGGTAGTGATCAGTTCATTCTTATGCTGCTTTTATCTTTCTGCTTCTTTACTGCCACTAACTTGTTTGTGTCTATGGAGAAGTCCTTGAAACATCCATACAAGGCATATTGTCCTCTTCTTCAGAGCAGTCCTTTGGATTTTCCCTGTCGGCCTTCCTTGCCCTCTGCCTCTTCTTTTTCCCTCGAATTTGTTTTCCTTTGTATCAGGTCATCTGCTGAAAGCAGGTACTAGGGAAGATGGGGGAGTGTCCTTTTGCCTCCTGGGCCTCCCCACCCAGGGGCAGTTGGTCTTGTTCTTGATTGTCAGTGCTCTGGACTAGACTAACTATAATGGCAGGCAGGAAGAAGCCTATAAGAGGTTTTCCCCTACTTCAGATGATCAAAGATTTGGTTACAGCAGAATAGAATTTCCCAGATACCACATTGAAGACCAGAAAGGTGGTGAATAGAATCTATCCCTGCAAGTGGAGGAAAGGGAGAAGCTTGAGTGAATATACTCTTGTGTAGGCAACTTGAGTGAATATACTCTTGTGCAGTCATGAGGAAAATCTCTCTTTCAGTGGAAGGAGGGACAGCGCTGAAGATTGTTCAGGATCATAACATTGGGTCACTGCTTTGGCAATCCTCTAAGGTCTCTGATTTGGTCTACAGACTGCAGGGTCTGTGTGATTGGAGCCTGCCTTTGCTGGACTCAGCTGCTTCAGGGTGACATACTGGGCATGTGTACAGACTGAGAGGAGGTGGCTCAACTGGAAGTGGACATGGCCTTTCTAGTGGATGCTTATGATCTTATTAGGGTGTCTGCACAGAGGGTGGGCTTGGGGGAGTCTGTCACCCAGACTTTCTGTAGTTGAGTGTAAGGGCTCCTCCTGGACTTCTCTATCTATGAATTGCTTTACGGATTCTAAGATTTATTGTCCAAGGAAAGTTTCTGTAGCCTAGCAAAATTTCATAAGTCCCAGCCCACTGGGTGGGGGGGGGGGGGGGAGCACTAATACAAGATGAAGAGATGGAACCATGAGAGGTGCCAGTGGCAGCCATAGTGCCCATTGAAGATTGGAGGTCATTTGAAGGGGCAAATAGGTGGTTGCCTAGCCTTGTTTTATTGGAAGTGGGCCAAAATTACTTCAGACTGATAGGTTCTGGAAGTTGTGAGTGATAGTTAAGACAGGGAAATTCCCAAGATATATTTCAGATGCCTTCAAAATGTTCCCATGTTACTCTCATCTAAAGAGGGAGGTAGTCCAGATCATTTTGAATTATCTCTTCCAGATGGGAGTGGTGATCCCCGTATTGGAGTGGGGTCAGGGAAGGTATTGTTTTTCTTAGTAGTTCCTAAGAAGGAGGGCATCTGGCCCATTTTAGACCTGAAGTGTATCAAGAGGGGATTGAGATGATCTCTGTTTTGGATGGGAATTCTGAGGTCCATTGGGATGGAGGGAGGCAGAGAGCGTTCTTGACCTCCCTGCAGTTAACGGAAGCTTTCTTTCATATTCCTATCTGAAACCGTGATCAGAGATTTCTGTCTTTTGGCACTCAAGGGACACTCCCAGTTCTGGGCATTGTTGAAGATGATGGTGCTAGTGACAGTGGCTTTGCACTGGAAGGGAATTTTAGTGCACCCTGGATGATAACTATTCTGAACAAAAATGTTGACATCCTGACTTCTATTGTCCAAGTAATACAGCTCCTGCAGGAGCTGGGCTGGGTGGTGAATCTTGCCAAGAGCAAACTGGCAACATGCTGGTAATATCTGGAAGCTCACTGTGACATGAAGAATGTTTGGATGTGCATGGCAGTGAAAAGGATTTAGGACCAAGCATGCAATCTGAGATTGCTACAGAGTCTCAGGGTGTGGGACTACCTGCAAGTCTTGGACTTCATATTGACAGCTGTGGATCTAGTGAATTGGGTGATGGTATACATCGGCTGTTGCAGATGTTCATCTTGTCTTGATGGTTACCTTGGTAGCAGACCCGCTTTATTAGAGACCTGCTTTCAGCATGGACTAGATCCAGCCTAGTTTGTGGCTGAATAGGAACAATCTGGAGACAGGACTGTACATTGAGACTTCTAGAAACCCTTCCTTGGATTATGGTTATATCCAATGCCAGTCTCTCTGTGGTGCTGGAGTCCACTGTGGGGAAAGAGGTGGTTCATGAGACATGATCTTCTCTAGAGACCAGTTGTTCCATTAAGCATTTGGAGATGGGAGCCATCAGGAAAGCCTTAGAGTTCTCCTGTGTTACAAGGAAGGCTGTTTGAATTTGGTCAGACAATACGACAGAGGTGGCATAGGAAAATAATCCAGGGAAGATCCAATAATTCACAGGTTGCCAAAGGGTGGCTTGCATAGAAGGAGTGGAAAATACCCAAATGGAGTTTTTGAGTCATCATACACTGTACCCAGGAGAATGGGAGATCTTGGAAGAGGTCTTCTCCCTGTGATTGTGGCCAGGTAAGGAAGGCCAATTATGGTCCTCTTCGCAATCAGAGAGTAATATCGAGGTGAAAGTTTCTTTAGACAAAGAAAAGAAGGTTGGGAAGGGCTGGATGCATTGACACAACCATGGCTTCCTTGCAGATTCGTGAACGTTTCTTCATAGAAACGTTTGGGTGGGCCATTAGTAACGAACCTTGAAGACGAATTGGTCGAGTCTTGCAAAAGATAGTCAAATTCAGGAAACTGGTGACACCAGATTAGTCCAGATGTCCCAGGTTTGCAGTACTTATGAGAATCATAGAATCTCTGAAGTTCCCTCAGGGCAGGAGACTATTGGCTCAGATCCTAATAGTGTGTGAGGATCTAACTCAGTTTTTTGTCTTAATGTTTGGCCATTTAGAGCAGCGGTTCTCACACACCCGCTGCTCTTCCCCCCCCCCCCCTTCACCGCTGCTCTCCCCCCTTCCCCCCCTTCACTGCTGCTCTTCCCCCCAGCGAGACGAACACTGCTGCCATTCCTGCCTAGGCTATCAGCACATTCAAGCCCCAAGGGGGGGATGGCAGCAGTGTTTGTGGAAGCCAGCAACAGGAACATGACTTTTTCTTCTTCCTGCCCCTGTGGCCCGGAAGAGGAAGTGATGTTTACCGGGCACGTGGGAAGAAGAAAAGGCCATGGATGCATGCTGCTGCTGCGGAAATCGCATTCGATGCTGGCTGGCCACTTTGCCAGGGTCTGCAGGAGCACGGCGCTGCTGCCCCCACAGGCTCCGACCTCCCCTTCTCTCACCAGTGCAACACCAGCAAGAAAATATAAAATTAATAATAATAAACTGCAAAAAAAAAAAAAAAAGGCTGGGGTGGGGAGAAAAGCATAGAATTATATTCTCAGCTGATTGCCCTGTGCCTTGATCGATCGCAGCACAAGCAAACAGCTGAGTGCTGCCGCCTTAGCACTGTGGGGCTGGGGAGGTCACTCCTGCTGCAGTTTCCAGCCTGTCAGGACTCTGCTTTTAATAGCAGCATACTGGCTACCTTGTGTTGTAGCTGCTATGTGTGCTGTGGGTGGGGGTGAGTGAGACAGAGAGTGAGCCAGCATGTGTGTAAGTGTATGAGAGAATGTGTGTATAAGAGAAATGTGAGAGAGAAAGAGATTGGTCAGGGACGTGACCGGTGTGTGTGTGTGTGAGAGAGAAAGAGATTGGTCAGGGATGTGACCGGTGTGTGTGTGTGTGTGTGTGTGTGAGAGAGAAAGAGATTGGTCAGGGACGTGACTGGTGTGTGTGTGAGAGAGAAAGAGATTGGTCAGGGACGTGACTGGTGTGTGAGTGTGTGTGTGTGTGTGTGTGAGTGAGAGAAAGAGATTGGTCAGGGACGTGACTGGTGTGTGTGTATGAGAGAGAGAGAGACTAGTCATGGACCCTAAGGAAGAAGAATGTGAGGACAGAGCTTCAACAGCCCTTGCTGCTTCTGGTATGTGCTATAGGCCTACAAGGGAAAGGAGTAGGAGAGTTTCTGGAGAGGGTAAGTAAAGGTGTTTTTTTAAGTTTATCTTTCTTGATTGACTGCCATTTTAATTATTGGGTATTATGTGATGTCTGCTGTTAGAAATATTTTATTGGTGTTTGGAGAATTTTTAATTTTGAAAATTTTTAATGATTGGATGTTTCATTTATCAGTTGTTTTGAAAAATATATTCTAGTTTTAGAATTTTATATTTCTCGGGAAATGTATAAATAGAAATGTGGAGACAAAAACTGAACTGGAAACAGCAAGAAGCCAAACTGTATGCAGTAAACGCAAAAACAAAAACATTAGCTTTTTATTCTGTATTTGGTGAGGGTCTGTCTGTGTTCTGCATTGTGTGATCCAGCTAAGGGTGTTCTGTGAGCTTGTAGTTTCTTGGTAGGGATCTATAGCAGCTTGGCTTGTTCTGTTTCCCTAATAGGAGATGTATTTGTGTTATCGGCCTGGTGTAATTTTTGCAATGCTGCCTTTTCATAGGTAGGGTTGTTAATGTTTGAGTTCCATAATGCAGGTGTAACTTTGTGCACATTAGTTTGTGTACATTATTGCAGATCCTGGAAGTCTGTTAGGTGGTATATTTCTGTTTTGCACAGAATGCAGAGTGGCTTTTTTGGGTTTCCATTCCAGTTTCTGTTTCCATATTTGTAATTTGTGGTCTTTCTGTACTTGGTGAAGTATTTTACTAGCATGTAGGCATTTGTATCAATATTATTTGTTGTGTTTTCTCAATAGAACATGCATTGGTGGTAAATTACTGTCTTTTCATAAGGAGGACTATTGCACTTGGTAGGAGAGAGTGTTTATGTTGCTGTTATTGAGATGTCACCAGAAATATCTTTTTTTGTATGGTAAATTGAACGGGGAGTGTCCTAGTTCTGCTCTGCACCCATTGTTGGGGGTCGAGGGGGTTCCTGTAGATACAGAGTATATGTTTATATTTAGAACTGTACCCCAATATTAATCTCACCCTCCTGTGTTAATTTTATTATATTAATTTTTGTTTGCTTTAATTGAAGAATAATGTAAAACGGAAGAAGGTAAGTTTCATACGTTTGAATGCATGCCTTCCTCGGCCTTGCTTCATTTCTGTAGTGTAATCATTAACTTACCTCCCTCCCGATCCCTTTATTTGTATATCTTCTTTATCTGAAACAATTTATTAATTAATGATTAAAATGTCCACTATATAATGCCAATATTGGCTTTTTTTCTTTTTACTTTTTTATGAAATATTTGTAGTCAAAACGCCAATTGTTTGCTATGGATTTCTGTCGAAAAAATATTCTCAATAAATTTATTCTCTTGTGAACCCCGTTTGGGTAAAAAATTATTCCGACTAAGAAATATCCGTATTAGACGCCATAATAATTAATTATTGAAAATATAAGACTTATCTCCCAACACAACTGTGTTTCGATGTCCTTTTCGAAACACAGCTGTGTTGGGAGATAAGTCTTATATTTTCAATAATTAATTATTATGGCGTCTAATACGGATATTTCTTAGTCGGAATAATTTTTTACCCAAACGGGGTTCACAAGAGAATAAATTTATTGAGAATATTTTTTCGACAGAAATCCATAGCAAACAATTGGCGTTTTGACTACAAATATTTCATAAAAAAGTAAAAAGAAAAAAAGCCAATATTGGCATTATATAGTGGACATTTTAATCATTAATTAATAAATTGTTTCAGATAAAGAAGATATACAAATAAAGGGATCGGGAGGGAGGTAAGTTAATGATTACACTACAGAAATGAAGCAAGGCCGAGGAAGGCATGCATTCAAACGTATGAAACTTACCTTCTTCCGTTTTACATTATTCTTCAATTAAAGCAAACAAAAATTAATATAATAAAATTAACACAGGAGGGTGAGATTAATATTGGGGTACATATATATATTGTTTGGTCTCACTTTAGCGGAGATTGGGTGAATCATATATTTAGAACTGTGACAGTCATGGGCTCTGTGTGTCACGCATGTGAGAATTATCTGTCAGGTGTGTCCCGACAGAAAAAAGGTTGAGAACCACTGATTTAGAGGATATATCTAACTAGGAAATGTTATTTTGACTAGGTGGTTTCCACACTTTTACAGGTGCACAAGAGATCCACCTCTCTAATTTGTGAGGCTGTGGAAGATTTTTGAGACTTGGTGTGCAGATAGGGTAATTTTGCCTTGAAAGCTTCAGTGGTTATAGTTTTAACCTTCTTGTGGAGGGGGAATGGAGAAAGGGCTATCGCTTAATTCTCTCAGCCACATCTTGTACTTACTGAGGGCTACGGGAAGCATCTTCAAGGTTCATTGTTGGAGGCTCACCCAAAGATTTCATGCTTTCTAAAAGAGGTGAAATATATACGATCTCTCAGGAGGGAAGTGAAACCTTTATGCAATCTGAATTTGGTTCTTATTTGGTGCTCCTTTTGAGCCCTTCAGGGGAGTATCTCTGAAAGATCTGACTTTGCAGATGGTTGTTTTTTTTTTTCTAGTAGTGATGTGTTTGTTGAGGTGGATTTTGGGCCACAAGCTGTTTCCTGTAGGGGTTATTTTCTGAGGTTTTCAGAAGGGTCGGTGTTGAGCCACACAGTCTCATCTTTTCATCCTGAGGTGGTTTAACAATATCATTTTAGACAGTTTTTCAACAGTTCTTCAAGAAAGAGTCCCCAGTAGAGGGTTTTTGAAGAGCTTCAATGTTTGGATGGCCACAGAGTGCTTCTGTGATATTTGAGAGTGACTATTTTTTTTTTTTTAATTCTATTCCTTCATGTTGCTTATTGGACGAAGGAAAGGGGAGGTGGTTTCTAAAGTTTCAGTTGTTCAATGGTTTAAGGAAGCTATGGACTCAGCATACATTGTTATTGAGCTGCCACTTCCCAGAGAACGTAGGACTCATTTGACCAGGGCTCAGGCAGTGCAATTATGCTTTGTTTCATCATTGGAGATATGCGGGGTTTTTACTTGGTCATCCTTGCATTCATTCATAAAGTATTATTGTCTGGGACTTCAAGCTTGTGGCTGAAGCTTTTGTGAGCAGGTTTAGCAGTATCCCATACAGTCTGAGGGATGGCTTTGATTTATATCCCATTTGTCTTGACTAGTCTGGCAAGACGATAGGGAAGGTGAAATTTAGTCTTACCTGCTAATTTCCTGTCCAGGACCTGCCCAGACTGCCAGTTGGCTTTGTTCTCTCTCTCTCTATTCTTTGTGTTTGGGGTGATAAGGAAACCGTATGACAGAAAATGTTTTCTATAGGAATTATAGCTTACAGGTTTGGAGCCTTATGAGGCTTCCTGATAGTTCTGTAGGGTCTGAGAATATCACTGCTAGTTCTTTTTTTGTAAAGCCCCCCTTAGTGCACACTATTGGCAACATGCACTAAAATCAAATCCTGCACCACCTGATTTAAAAATGGCTGCCCTTTGCCCCAAACTTTCTCACCAACTTTCTTCCTAGCTTACCTGTAATCTCAAGATCTAAAGAGGAGCAGGAGCGATCCCCAGTCACTCCTGTGCTGCCGGTGCTATATTTCATAATGGCACTACCGGACCCAAAACTGTCGCTATTTTGAGGTATGGCTGCATCCTCTTTGGATCCCGGGTATTGTGAGTAAGTTAAGGGAATGGTCTGGGAGAAGAGGAGGGCAGGCTTTTTGAAAATCAGGTGGGCCTGGGAATTTAAAAATGGCAGTGAATTTCTTCAACTGAGGGAGTGGGCCTAATCATGAAACAAAAAAATGAACACCATTTTGTTTTTGTTTCATTTCTAAAACCAAACAAAATGGAAAATGATGATATTTCCTATTTCATTTCTAAGCTTTCAAAAGAAAGAACATTGAGATATAAATCGTTGAATGGTATAGCTTTTTCTGTCTTTTAATGTTCTAACTTCATTTCTGTTGATTTGTTTTGCAGCGGCTTTCTATAGCTATTTCTGACAAAGATGACTTGCAAGATAGTCAGAGTGAATTGAAAGATGTGAAAATGAAACCTACGCCTAAGAAACCTATGGCTAAAAAACCAACTACTCCGAGGCAAAGAAAACCAAAAGCTGTTAAAGTAAAGAAGGAAAGTAAAAACCTGAACAGTAATGAATTTCCCTCAACAAGTACACAGCAGAATGAAATGAACATAAAGGAGGAAGAAACTGAAGAGGATTATGCCTTTGGTGAGCCACCTTTAAAAAAGATGAAATCTACATCGTCTCCTCAAGGAAAAGCAGTAAAGCATAATGTGAACCTCAGCACAATTCTTGGGGAATTTCAAATGAATTGGGACCTGCCACAGGTATGAATTATACATTTTATATAAGAAAACAATAAATAAGCTTTAGATGTTAAGAAAAAAGAGAAAAAAAAAAAAAAAGAAACAAGGGGGCTGTCCTGGTGGCTCAATGGCAGTGTTATGCACCACCATAATAACCTAGTATAAGGCAGATAAAGACCAGTCTGCCCAGTTAGAGATTCATCCACTTTTGATACGTATACATATACATTCCCAAATGCAACCTAGCACTAACTTTTTGCCCATGTCTTCACCTGACCTCACAATATTTTCTCATCTTTGTCCCACACATGCCCAAAATCAGTTTAGTGATGGCCACCTCTGATGGTGTGTTTTTTTTTTTTTAAGCCCTGATGCAGTCATTCCACTGGCATGCCAAAGAACCTCTCTTTGATCCCCAGATTGGTTTTTCTACTTCCTGGGTTGGCTGGGGTTGCTGTGGAGGGCAATGTTCACAACCCCTAGCGGGAAGGGAGTCATGTTCGTTCCTTATGGTTGACGCCTAGTGGCCAGATTCAGGGCTTGGTGATTGCAGGGTTCTGAAGGAAGTCCTGGTGTGTGACCCCTGGTTGAGGACTATTGCTGCAATGTCCAGATTAGGTATATTGGGGGTGGAATATATAAAATAGGGGAAAAATCTACAGATTGTAGCCAATGAAAGGTCACGGCACTAGATCCCAGCCATAGTTCAATTGAGAGGGGACCAGAGACATGAGAAAACTGCTGAGTCAGGAAAAAAAACTTGGAAAGAGGCCAATTAAAATCTATAGTTTAGGGAGCAAATACATGTTAATCCAGGATTTGAAAAGAGATGGAAAATTCAGGAAAGCTTCTCTCAGATAAGTATGGATTTTAATAGTAGCCACCCTTTCGTTCAAAAGGAAATGGCAGGGGGTATGGAAGTTTGGGGTTTGGAGAAGGGAGGATAGACAAGAGTGCAGTTAGAGAAAAGATGGGTAATTATGAATAGAATGTTGTAAAAGGTAAGTAGAGCTAATGAGGATGCTTGACAGGAGTGGTATAGTTATAGGACTGAAGTCACAGGCAGCCAGTTGTGGCCAGAAAGGAGGCTATTTCAAATAGCTAATTGGGATGACCAGCAAATAAAAAGTTGCCATCGTAAGCTGGAGCAGAGGCTGCCTGGGAGGTTGGATAGCAATGAGAGTATAATGGAGAATTTCAGATTCATCCTATCCTGAGCTGTGGAAACCATTACCCACCTCATTTCCTTATGCATGAGCCTGATTATCCCTTTTTAGACATGCAGGTCAGTCGAGTTATGTCTGTCCACTATAGAAATTGATAGTGAAACTGCATTGGGTATGTACAGGCAGCCCACATTTCATTCTTCCTACCTTATTTTCAGTACTCTCTGAAATGCTTATTCACCCTGGCTCCATTGGAATGAACAGAGAAAAATCCCAACATCATGGGGCCTATAAGCACAGCAGTACCAAAGTCTTGCATCACATATCACCTCAATTTTGGGAGCAGAAGTGTTAGTTAAATAATGAAAAGCCAAAACATATATAGAAAAACAATAGTTGTACAAAATGCCACCATATTATAAGGGACTATTCAACCACCTCTTAAGAAGAGAGCTGTGAGGATTTCTGGGGAACTGGAAGAATCAATATGCAGTAGTTAAGATTTCAAACTCCGTGCTGAGTTCACCACCACACCACTTGCATCTGAAACAGTGAGCACATTTCAGCACATATCTGCATGTTGACTGTATAAAATGTCCTTCCATACACCCCATTTCTTTTTCTGCTGCATTATTGAAAGGACAGAAGAAATAGACGCTGCTACCCAAGACCCCACTTCCAGGGATACTGAGAAGCCTATGGGGGGACATTGATTTCTCAAGAGCAGCCTGCTGCTTGCGGTTGCCAGGATTATATCTAGCCCTCAGGCTTAGGGATCAGAGGGATGCTGAAGCTCCAAAGACTACCTGTAATTGACCTGCCAAGTACAGAAATAGTTGAAGGCCTGGAAGTCCAACTTTCATCCCAGGGAAGCCGAGGTCTCTGTTGAAGATGTCTCAAATTTCAGATCAATGATACTGCTGCTAAACAGCTGATACGGAGTCAGATTCCTACTGCTAATGGCATTGAAGTGATATCCAGGGAGGTGGAGAAGGTTGTACACATGGAGAGATTTGAAAACACAGTATGTCAGTATGCTCTCAATGGTTAGGAAACATAACCAGGGACCATCAGTGTGGAGGAAGGTGATTGCCCTTTCCCCATCATCCTGCAACATATGTATTGTCTGCCTTAGCAATTCTCTTTTTTTTTTTTTTTTTCACTAAGACCAAAATTAGACTAAAGAGATGCAAAGGATTGATAAGCTACCAAATCTTCCTCATACAGATGCCCAATATATTTTATGCCCGATTCTTTCCATCCTTTAATTTCATCAAATTTGCCAGGAGCTTACTTGCTTTGTTTCCATATTTATACAATTTATATTTAAAAAAACTTTAATGACATTTGGGCCCTCTGGAACAGTAAATGATTCAAAGTTTACCCATACCAGGTCTAATGACTGTTTGTGCACTTCGCAAAATGGTATCTTGATGCTGGACCTGAGCCAGTTTGAGCCAGTGTTAATGTAAGAATTTTAGTGTCTGCTTATTCTGTTTGGCTGAATATGCAATATGGCCACTCATTACTGCCTTGTTAGTCTCTCACCTGAGACATGTAGGTAAAAGAGATATTCGCCGCTTCCTTTTTGTCCTGCTACACTAGTCTAAACCAGTCCATACCAGTGGTTGTATCCCACTTCTAGCAGGTGGAAGCAGAGCACACAAAGAGGCCGATGCTGACCGGTGTGTTCAGGAACTTATGGTTTTACAAGCATTTCAATGGACACTTTCTGCGTGCAAGGAGTTTTGCAAGCAGAAAATGTGTGTGGAAAACTGAGTACTGCTTAGCGCCCTCGCATGGAAACCCATGCAAATGAGAGCATTAAGCAGCACTCCCCGATGCAGAAAGGTGAGCTGGCCCTAATCCAGGTTCTATTAATGCTGGAACTTTACTCCTGGTCAGAAGTGGAGTAAAGTTTCCAGAGTTGCTATGCTGGTGCAGAAAACCAGGGAATCGCAAAAAGAAAAATCTGTACTTACCCAGCTAATTGATTGTGGTTAGTTGCTGCCGCTTAGCTAGCTAAGTATGGAATTATCCAGCTATTTGGCCACAGGAAAAATCTTTCTTTTCACTTGTGATTCCCTCTCCCACTCCCAACTTTCTGAGTTAAAATATGTGTTCTTCCTCTGAAGAATGCACATTTTACAGTCAACGTGTTTTGTTTTTTTTAAACTCTTGATGCATTAGTATAGCATTAGCTTACTGCATCGGGAGTTAAAAAAAATTTAATCTGTGCATTAAAACTATGAGCTGAAATCCAACGTAGTTTCTTCAAGCACAGATTATTGCATCACCCTGTGAATTCTTCTATGACATTATCAGCAGTAATTATTGGTGATGCAGCCCAGAGAAATCCAGTATTCTTTGCCTCCAGCAAATGGTTTGTCCCCTGAAAGTAGAATATAACAAATACCAATATAACAGAAGTTTCACTTAAAAATATATGAAAACAGATTAAATGTTTTAAAAGCAAATCCTAACAATGTTTCAATGATCTTCATAGTGATACCTTAGAACCACATCATTTAGTTAAGATGGCTAATGTTCAAAGAAGTGTCAACAATATAATCATCGGTCAAGATGGTGCCAGGAAATATTCTATTTTTTTAATTTTTATAATATGAAGGTAAACGATCACTTGTAAACAATATCCACACTTATTTGCTGCAATTTGTAGATGATCACAAGTCAACTACTCAATATGTTGGAAGAATGGAGTAAAACGCAGCTGAGGCCAAGATGCTGCAACATTTTGAGAGCATTGCTTTCTGCTTCAGGAAATCTGTTTTTATCTGTCAATATCCTCCATTCATAGAGTGTCCGAGGTTTCTAAAAATATTTTCAGTGAACATATTTCTCAGTTATTCTTGTATACAGACATGTTGACACTGAAAATAAAAAGATACTCTTAAAAAGCAAAAGAAAATACATGTCCCGATTAGAATTTGAAAATGGACCAGAAGAATACTACTACTAGTATTGACTCAAGGAGGCAAATACATAAAGAATTTTTATAAACTGAAATGCTCACTTTAGAACAGGTGATTACAGTCTCTTAATGGGGCCTGGCGAGAGAATGCTTTGACAGCCTGCTGCTACGCTCTGACACGCTGAGATGCCAGAACTGCAGCCATTTTAAATGCTTAAGCATGCGAAACTAAAACTATCAATCATGCCATTGGCTGTCATGAATTCTTATGAATATTCATGGGCGCGTGAGAATGAAGCTGTAAATTCTGCCACTAGATGCCATGAAGGATTATAAACTATGCCAATTGATGCAGTCATTTAGTCCAAAAGGTACAACTGAAATTAGAAAAAATATCCAGAAGTGTTCTCGCTTGTTGAGAGTGGAATGAGGATCACCACTCCTCTTAAATAGATGTACTTGTTCGAACACTGTCCCTTGCAAGTTTGTGACAATGGGGGCAGACAGTTCTCTGTTGGTCATGCAACTTTGGTGCTCCCTCTGGTTTTGACCATCCGCGATGTCAGATTCACATAAATGCTGGGACATGGACATTGAATGAGATATATAACTGACTGTGAATTGCAATTAGTGCAATTCCGAAAATGGATAACTTTACCCCAGTTAGGATGTTCCCAAACCGGGCCCTGCATCAACTGTATGTCCCCATAGGAAACTCCCTCAGACCACCTTAAGGGACCAGGCACAGCGGTCTTCCTTAAGATCCAGACCCACAAGGAATTCTGGGTGAAGGGAGGAGCCCCTCACCAGTGTATAAGAACTCAGGGTCTAAAAGGGTTGGGGGGGGGGGGGGGTCCCACAGAACAGACAGGAGCCCATTCTATGCAAAGACCTGCTATGTCTCTGATGTCTGTGCTACCTGAACTTAAGGCTTTTCTTTCACTGTAAATAAATTGCAGGTAAAGGAAATAGCCAGAGTCTGTCTTCTTATTCTTTCTGGCTGTTTCCCAAGTCGCTATTGCCAAGTTACTACAGAGGGTCAGTCTTCTCTGGTGGGTTGTTTATCAGAACCTATTACAAGAGGTTCCCTCCTGGGATCTGCTTATGACAGACTTGAGTCTTCCCAGCTCAGGTGCTTTCTAGACCATGTAGCTGAGGGATACTTGAATCCAGAGGAGGCAGCTTGGATTATCAACAGACTGGAAACCAGGGCGATACATCTAGCCATGGTTTGGTTCCTTCTCTTTCTTTGCTACAGTACTATTTTCCTCTCATATTCTTCCCTCCCCACTCCCTTTCCTCCCCCCCCCTTAGCCCCTACCACCGGCCCTTTATTTCCACTACCCTTTTAGTATATTTAATCCTTAAGTTTATCTGTTACCACAATGCTACTGTTCTTAGAATCTGCTACCTGTCTCCTCTTGCAACCAAGTTCCTTTTACTCCCTGTTCCATGTAACTTCTCTTTCCTTTTCCAAAGTTAATTTATACCTGTTACATGTAAACCAATGTGATATGCTATATGAATGTTGGTATTGAAAAGTTTTAAATAAATAACCCAACAATGCCATGGCAGTAGCATATTTCAACAGGCTAAGAGGTGTCTGAGGAGATGGAACTGTTGTTCCCTTGGGTGGAACAGCCCCTTGCAGCTCTTGGTGGCTTATGTTGCAGGGCAGGACAATGTGCAGGTTGATTATCTGAGCAGGAACCTTCTGGATTCAGGAGAATAGGAACTCAGCGGAAAAGCCTTTCATCGAGCAGTTCTCTGATGGGGCATGCCTCACATGAATTTTACGGTGACTCACAGAAATGGAAAGGCTCCTCTGTTCTTCAGCTGACACAGAGAGCCCAGTGCAGAGGGCATAGATGCTCTGGCACAGCCTTGGCTGGCAGGAGAGATTTTTTATATTTCCCCTATGACCTCTAATTGGAAGAGTTCTACCTCATTGAAACAGAAAGCAACCCGGTGATTCTGATTGGCCTCAGAGGCTGTGATATCTGGATCTGAAGAGACTTTGCTGGCCTGCCACTGCATTTCCCAGTGTCTCGGAGACTCTTGATGCACGGTTCAGTTCTCAAGGTTGATCCAGCTCCATATTGTCTTACCACCTGGCTCTTGAGAGGGTGAGTGCGAGGAAGAAGTTACTTGGCATCTGTTATTTCTACTCTTCTCAAAGCATGCAGGACTTTCACTTCTTTGGCTATATTCACTTATGGCAGGTCTTTCAATCTTTCTATTTGGATTGAGGGATCGCCCCTGGATTGCAGATATTCCTTGTGTGCTGTCTTTTCTTCAGAAGGGTCTGGACAAGGGATTGGCCTTGAATTCCCTTAAGGTGCAGGTAGTGGCAATTTCTTGCTATGGGGGCAACTTACAGGGTTATTCATCAAAATGTGTTATGGCATTATCACGGGCATTTGGGCCCTAACGCCTGTGATATTTGTCGCAACGTGTGGCACGAATGCAAATTTTTTGAATTTATTCAAAAGGGCGGGATTGGGGAGGGGTTTGGGAAGGATCATGAAAATGGAGGGGCATTATCGCAAGTGCAATAGCATAACGTACACTATCGCATGTTTTTAATGCCGGAAATAACTACACCTTTTTTCCTGGCGTTAAGCTATGTGATATGCCCGAAGTGGAATTTGCAAAAGGTCTTATGGGATTTCTGCATTAATCCGCCTGTTGTGCTTCTGGCTTTTTCTAAGGAAGAGTATCATGTCAAAAAATCCTTGTAGTTGCTTGATGTTCGTCGAGTGGTTATCAGGTATTTAGAGGCAACAAATTCCTTCCATAAATCTGACAGTTTTTTGCATTGTTTGGAAAGCTGCATGAGGAAGAGGTGGCCTCCAAGGCAACTTTGGCCAGATGAATTAAGGATACTATCACTTCAGCATATTTGTTCAGTGGATGGTGAGCCCCAGAGCTAGTCCACGCTCGTTCCACCAGAGCACAGTTTTCCTCTTGGGCAGAGGCAGTGGTGGTTGCCTCTACTGACATTTGCAAGGTGGTGACTTGGACATCTTTGCTTTCATTTTCAAGACATTACAGATTAGATGACCTGGCAAAGGAGAATGTGGTTTATGGAGCTGTGGTTCTCAGGGCAGTCCTTTCTTCCTCTATCCCTAATTAGTTGGGCTTTGATATTTTCCACCGGTATGGCCTGACCTGGACTGGTGTAGCAGAACAAAATGGAAGAAGGACTTTGTACCTGTTTATTTCTTTTCCAGGAGTCCTGCTACAACAGTCCAGGGCCTTCCTAGGAAGCTGGGCCTTTATTTTGGAGGATAACTTTTGCTTGTGGTTTATTGACCTGTATATGCTTTGCTGAGAGACAAATCTTTATTTAGCCAGGAACTGTCCTCTTTCTCTTTCCTGTCCTTTGTTCTGTGGTTCTGTTATTCACAAGGGCAGTTTGTTTCCAGGTGAGAGGATATATCTTGTAAGATGTTGGAAGTTTAGTGTTCTTATTTGGATTCCTATAGTTAGTTTTGTTGTAATGCTTTGTCAAGGGAATACTGGCTTTTTCTGGGCTGCACTACCAAAAAGTACTGGCGATTGTGTCAAAAGAATTCAGTGTGCTCTGCTGCCATCTGCTGGAAAGGGAACACAACTTACCGGTATGGACTGACTTGAACTGGTGTAGCAAGACTCATGGAAAACTAATTAACAGGTAAACATTCCTCCATTTTCTTGCAAGTATGTATGAAAATGTGAATCTTGAAAGAGACCAGGACTCATCCTCCAATTAAATGCTTTGTGCTCTGAAATTCTCTATGAAACTCAAGGTGCATGATCAGAGATGAAGACTGCACCAGTTTTCAAGTCCTCCACTTTATGAAACAAGTCCTCCGAAACTAGCAAAAAATCCAGCCTGGAGTAGCTATTATGTGGGTTAGAGTAGAAAGTGTGATCCGCTTCTCCAGGGAAAAGAACCTGCCAAGCAGCCAGAAGGGCCTACATCTTGACAGACAAAATTTACTCCCAGTGGTTCCTTGTCTGTTTTTAGGGTCCTTAGGTTGTTTGTGATCAAATTTTGCAATCCGCCACAACATTGAAATCATCTCCCACTGCCAGTCTATAAGTCAGGAAACCAAGGAGATTCCTGACTATATTGAGAATAAACCCATGCAAATAAGAATTTAGTGTGTACAAATTGCACAAAGCCAATTTATGACTATAAAGTGAACCCAGCAAAATAATAAATCTGCCCCCCCTCATCTTGTTACTGGTGTTCCACCTGAAAGGAAAGTTGCTTGTGTAGTAAAATAGCCACATCCCTTTGTCTAGAAAATGAGGAGTGAAAATATTTGGCCAATTCATTCCCTTTTTAATTTAGCATGTTTCTCATCAGTCAGGTGGGTCTCTTGGATTGTAACTTGCAAGTTTAACCTTTTAAACACATTTATAGGTGAATGGACCCCATTGACATTCAAAGTAGTAACATTAGCTTGCACCATTTATATTCCTAGAATGCCACTACATAATCTGGTTAAATTTTAGATGGATACTATGTTATCTGGCTAAAATTTGGCTGGGTAAGTGGAGGAAATATTCAAAAGTCTACATTTAGATGGCTAACTCACTAGTTCTCTGGCTAAATGCTACTGAATATTGACCCCATAGTTCATTATGCCCAAGGTAATATTATCATAATTGAACATGTAGGAGTTTTTAAGACCTTGTGCTTTTGAAGTCTTTATGGAGAGAATGGTACATTAGTCTTAGCATAAGAGAATGAGATTTAAGAAAAAGGTGTTGGTATTTTGAAAACTGTATAGTTATAGGATAGTTGAGTCATTGACAATTCTGAGATGCAGATATTTGAGACTTTCGAGAGGGGGAGAATAGAGAGAAGGCTAAGGGAAAAGGAGGAGCTGGGGGGGAGGGTTGAGGGGAGGATAATGAGGCACTTGTGAGGAGTGGAAACTAGGAAAAAGAGCAGGCTGTATGAGTAATGGTCGGGAAGTGTTCACTCAGGAGGAGAAAAATGGACTCACTGTGTATTCCTATTCTCCCAAAAAATTATTATTGGGGGAATAGTGTAGGAGTACATGCTGAGTAAGTTCTGGAAGAATTATTCAAGCCTTGTATATTGAGCAACTTATGCCCTTGAATGCTAAAATTAGATATTTACATTACTGCATAATACACATGGTGAAATATTCTTTTCTTCATTAGGTTTTGTCTGAAACAACTAATGTTGAAATTTGGGTCTGTTCAAATCTAATTAAACTCTTTCAAGATGAGAATACAATTCCATTTATTGCCCGATATCGTAAAGAACTCATCAATAACTTGGATGCTGATGCTTTACGAGAAGTACATCATACTTTGGATGAACTATGGTGAGAGAGGACATCAAAATCCTATTAACCACATTTCTTTGAATTAATTTATTGTGGAGAGCATAGTCTTTTCACCATTTATGGGCTTTTTGTGCCATCTTGAGAGCCTCTAGATTTTTGACTGGTAGCACATACTAATTGTTCACATGTAGTATGTAGTGATTCATAATCTTTTTATCTTGAACTAGCCGATGATAGTTTTTTTTTTTTTGTCCTCATTCTCTTGGTGATTGTGGTATGGGTATCTTAAATGCATAGGGGCTGATGTAATACAGTGCGCTCAGCCAAGCACATTGTTTAACTGGCAGTTGGACGCAGGTTGTATAGGCGCTACCTAATCCCCTTATGCAGTAAAGGGATTAGTGCCTCTACAACGTGCGTCCAACACGGGGCAAAACTAATAGCAGGCTGACTGCTTCTCTGTACATCCTCCTACTTAATATTGTTGCGATATTAAATAGGAGGAACAAAATCTTTAAAAAAAAAAAAAACAAAACAAAACCCAACTTAAAAAAAAAACCAAACAAAGGTTATAAAGCACTGGCGGTCGGGTTCAGGAAACGGATGCTTGGTTAACAAGCGTCCATTTCCTGAACCCCTGGCTGTGCGCCGATTAGCAAAATGGACGCCGATAAATTCCGTCCATTTTCCTAACCGGAGGACGGCCGACCGCTCCCGGGCTTCCGTTCTCAAGGAGGCACTAGAGGCATGCAAGCATCGGCCCCATAATGAGGTCAATATTCAAAGCCTTTGTGCATGTAACGCAACAAAAGCTGAGTTATGAAGTTTTGCCCCTGCCAACTGCATAAATATGGTGTGCATAAAAATTACCTAGACAAAAAAGGGGCATCAATGGAGGTTTTGAGGACAGGGATACATTTTTTAGTTGGGTGTGTGTGCTTATTGAGCAGTTTTTGTCTAAAGTTACATGCATAAAGTCTGGTCAGAAAAGTAACAGTCCTAACTATATCTGGAATAAAGTTACGTATGTAACTTTAGTGATAGTCTTGTGCATGTAAGACCTGTTGAATATTCAGGAAAAGGTATATGTGTAACTTTCCTCAGATATTTTTTCCTCTCACTGGCTTACAGGAATATTGACCTCCATAAATGTATTAATTTTGATAATTTTTTTGTTTGTATGTACTTGTTCTGTTGGCTCCTAGTTGGTGGGTTGTATTCATATCATTGTTCTTTATTAAAGTATAACTTTATTTAGGATTTTTTAAGTCATGCATCTGTAGTCAACAAAAGAACAATAAAATACAATTTAAAAAAGTGAAAAAAAAACCTGATATTGTATATGATCAACCACAAGAGAGGGGAAAAACTTACCCTTGATAAGTGATTTAATAGCTTTTAGACCAATAAATCAGGTGAAAAGCCATCAGTAGTGTACATTTACAATGCATGTGAATAGTTTTATTACATTGCGAACAGTCGTATGGAAAATAAAAATATATAGAAACACTAAAATATCCTGCAGCTACAAAAATGGAAGTCATATTTACTTCTCACCCAGACATTTCCCCCAAACACAACCCAACAATTAAATTAAAAAATGTATGATCCCTTATCTCTTGTTAATACTCCCAACCCCCTCTCTCCATCGTTTCCTAAAATTCTAAAAGATGAATTGTACTGCATGCTGTGTGTACAATGGAAACTTGCATAATACATAAATGGTAGCAATATCTAATGCTGTATAAAAACACTCTGAACTGAGCATTTCAAAGTAAGCAGTTATTGGTAGACTATGCTGAAATACTGCTAAAAGGCAGGGCAAATTTTTAAAACACTTATTTATAGATTTTTTTTCCTCCAATACACATACATAAAATTTGTATATGACATTGGCTGATAATCATTAAACATGTAAAGTATCATACTTCCTTGTCGTCCCACCAGACCAATTTCAGACCCATGGGTTTTCTTCCCCTACCAGCAAATTGAGCCAGTGACAGTGGTATTGCTGATGTCACGCTATATAGGGCACTGTGCCATCTGAAGAACTTCTCCAGCAAATGGTATAAGTGCTAATCCTGTAGTTTGGTCTTGTTGGGGACAAAATTGCTTCTGTGGAACTCCTGCCTGATTGAGCAGGAGGATTGGTGGCCCTTGCTAGCTTGTTCTGTGTCTGGGGGTGGGGAGGAATGGGATTTGAAAGCTAGTGGTACTGATTTCCTCTTTTCCTTTGACTTTTCCCACTACCACCCCCCACACACTTTCCTTGTAAGAGAAGAGGGCATTCGGTGGCAGTTCAGTGGATTATCTGTTCAGAAAAGTATTTTTTATATCTTTTATTTGTTTTGAGTCTGTAAATTTGAAAACAAAAAGCAGCAGACTCCATTTTTACTTTGTGCTCCTTCTTCTCTTCGCTGGTCTGAAGGAGGTTTTTGTCCTTGTCTCTTTGGGGAAGCAGTAAGTAAGAGTAATCGCTCTCTTTGTCAGGAGGCTCCAGTGATGGTGGCCCTCGCTGAATGTGGGAAGTGCTGCATCTGAAAGGGCTGATGTATTAGCTCTGCTACTTTGTATCTGGGAGGGGGGCAGAGGATGATCATTCTAAATTGATCACAGGGGCTCTTCCTCTGTGGAGAACACTTTGAGAGAAGTCTCTGTAAAGAGCTGGGAGTAGGTTCCAACACAGGCCACATGGGGTGGGAGGGAGGTGAAGGTGAATGCGGGCTTAGCAGTCATCTTAGGTGTTTCAGGCAACAGAGGTCAAACAGAGAAGAGGATTAAATGGTCAGTTTTCTCAGTGAAGAGCAGTAAACAGTGGAGTTCCTCAGGGATCTGTACTTGGACCGGTGCTTTTTAATATTATTTATAAATGACCTGGAAAGGGTAAAGACAAGTGAGGTGATCAAATTTGCACATGACACAGTTATTCAGAGTAGTTAAGTCACAAGCGGATAGTGATAAACTGCAAGACTGGAAGATTGGATATCCAAATGGCAGATGAAAATTAACGTAGTCACATGCAAGGTGATGCAAATAGGGAAAAATAACCCATGCTGTAGTTACACAATGTTAGATTTCATGTTAGTTACCACTCAGGAAAAAGATCTAGCCATCATAGTGGATAATACATTGAAATCGTCGGCTCAGTGTGCTGTGGTGGTCAGAAAAAGCAAACAATGTTAGGAATTATTAGAAAGGAAATGGCAAATAAAATGGAGGATGTCACAATGCTTCTGTATCGCTCTATAGTTAGACCACTGAGTTCAAGTCTGGTTGTAGCATCTCAAACAATATAAATGCATTGAAGGGCATGGAATGGCTCCCCTATGAGAAAAGGCTAAAGAAGTTAGGGCTGTTCAGCTTGGAGAAGATACAGCTGAGGAGGGGATATGATGTCTACAAAATCATGAGGACTAGAATGGGTACATGTGAATTTGTTTACTCTTTCAGATAATAGGACTAGGGCACTGTTAGCAAGTAGCATATTTAAAACAAATCAGAGAAAATTCTTTCACTCAACTCACAATTAAACTCTGGAATTCATTGCCAGAAGACGTGGTTAAGGCAGTTAACTTAGCTGCATTTAAAAAAGGTTTGGAGAAGTTCCTGGAGGGAGAAGTCCATAAATTGCCATTAGTCAAGATGACTTGGGGAATAGCCATTTCTTTTTAGCAGCATTAGTAGCATATGATCTATTTAATGTTTGGATACTTGCCAGGTACTTGTAACCTGGATTGGCCACTATTGGAAACAGGATGCCAGGCTTGATGAACCCAGTATGGCAACTTCTTATGCTCTTAAATTGGTGAAATTTTCCTAGTTCTCTCTTTCCCTCCCCCCTCCCAGAGTGGGGGGACAGGAATTACCGGTTCATTGTCAGGAGATGATTGGGGCTCAGATGGCCAGAGAGAATGTGTCTTGTTCCTCTTCTTTAGTTTTTATTCCCGAGTTTGTTCTGCTTATATACCAGATTTTTTGCATAAAATCTGGGTATGACTCCACAACAGTCCAGCTTCTGCTAGAGCTCCCAAGGCATCCTCTCTGCCCAAAAAAACCCAACTTGGATCCCAACATGGAGATGGATGCAGCTTCTATCGCTTTGGGGTCAGACACTTTAAGGGACAATGCAGCAGCTCAGGAGGTTGGGGATAGTGACCCAGAAGGAAAGTTCTTTCAGGTAGTTCATCTCTTTAAGAGGGACACATTTCTGGCAGTGATTACCTAAGCCTTATCTGAATTGGGAATATCAGAGAACCAGCGGAACCCTGCAAGGAGGGAGAAGATTCTATTTTAGAAGGTTTCTGAGTCTTAGGCCTTCCGCTCCTTTCACAGGGCTGTCAAAGCCCTGGTTACTGCCGAGTGGAACTCTTTCAGATATAGTTTTACAGTTAGGCAGAGCAATGGCTAAACTTTACCCTCTCTCTTTGAAAGCATTGGAACAGTTGAAGCTCCCAAAAGTGGATGCATTGGTTTTTGCTGTAACCAAAAAGACCACAGTTCCGGTGGAGGGGGCAGCAGCTCTGAAGGATGCACAGGTTGCTCAAACCTCTGAAGCTTCAGCATTTCATGTCTAGAACATGCTTATGCTGGGTTCAGCAGATCCTGGTGGGATGTGCCTATGATCAATCTGACAGCCAAAAAAGCAGAAAGGATAGAATGCTGTTATTGCCTATGAGGCAGATGCCCTTTATGATTTTATTTGTACCTTGGCTAAAGGAATGGTGGCATCGTTTTTGTCTGGGCATCTTCTATGGCTTTGCAATTAGTCTGCAGATGGTTATTCCAATGTTAGATTAAGTAAACTAATTTTTCAGGGAAAACTTCTTTTTGGGGATGACCTAGAGAAGCTGGTGAAGAATATGGGTAAGACGAAATCCCATAAGCTTTCGGAAGATAAAACCAAGGGCTCCCTAGTAGGCCTAAGCTTAGGTAGACGAGGAGGTAATTGGTCTGGGAAGGAAGAAGAGTCAATTTTATGGAAAACCTCAGTTCTTTTGTGGAGGAAAGAGGCACTCTAGGGATGGAAGCACAAGCAGCGCACAGATGGTTCCAAGAGTGCCCAAAGAGAACCAAAGAGTTTACTCTCCAGTTCAAAGGAATTGGAAGATGGTTGCCCCATTTTACAGGGAGTGGACCCAAATTACTTTTGATCAGTGAGTTCTTTCAGTGATGAGAGATACACATTAGAGTTTTCATGCCAAGACTGTGACTCTTTCTTAGTTTCCCCCTGTCATTCCCTGGAGAAAGACGGAAGTGGTTAAAAGTCACATTAAATTGAGTACTTCAGTTTGCAATGGTAGTGTTGGTTCTGAGAGAAGAATAGGGTCAAGGAAGAAATTTTATTTACTTTGTGGTCCCCCCCAAAAGAGAGAACTTTTAGGCATATGTTGATTTAGAGTAGGTGACTGATGCTCTGAGGGTACCTCATTTCCAAATGAAAATCTTGCATGATGGTAGAGAGAAAAGGAGAATTTCATGTGTCTCTGGATGTTTTGGAAGCGTACTTGCATATTCCAATTCAGTAGGAGCATCAGAGGTTTCCCATGTTTGTAATTCAATGTCACGCTTTTCCTTTCGGTTTGGCCAAGGGTCCAAGGACTTTTTCCAAGGTCATGTTGGTAATGGTGGCAAGAAAGGGGGGGTCTTGGTCCACCCATATCTGAATGACTGGCAAAAAAATGTCAAAGCCAGAATCATCCAAGTCCTACAGGATTTGGAATGGGTGATCATTTTTGCCAGGAGCAAGTTGGTGCCTCCTTAGGTTCTGGAGTATCTGGGAGCTCATTTTGACACATGGTTATGAAGGGTCTTTATGACATTGTATAGAATTATCAAGCTCGTGGAGCAAGTCAATGGCCTTTTGTGAGTAAAGTCTTCAAAGGCCTGGGATTATCTATGGGTTCTGAATTGTTGTAAACAATGTTACAATGTATCAATAGTAAGACACCTTAGGCTTACTATTTCCATCAGTTATAATGTAAACCGATGTGATTATACTTCAATGAATGTCGGTATATAAAAACAATTAAAATAAAAATAAATAAACCATCTTTGTTCACCTCTTCACAAATTCCATTCCTCCCTGGGATCTCATTTAGGTTCAAAAAGAGGCTTACACAAAGCCCTAGGAACCAATTAGAGAGGCATCACTCAGCAATTTGATGCTTAAGTCAGTATTTTGTTTTTATAGTGGTCTGTTCAGCTAGGTGCCTTTCAGAGCTCTAAGGGATGTCTTGTACGGATCTGTTTTTCTCATTTTTGAAAGATTTGTACTGTCCCTTCCTTTTTGCCTAAGTCTATAGAACTTCCTATTTTAAGAGGTCGGGCTCTGGAGAAAGTTTTGGAGATCTGCAATAGTTGAACATTGTTATACAATGGTGATCAATGGTTTTGGATTGTTTATTTGCCCTCTTTAATGGTCAGAAAAAAGGTGAAGCGGCTTCTGAAGCTGCTAAAGCTAGATTGTTGAAGGAGACCATTGCAGTAGGCTTGGTGGTGCCTCTGTGTGTTAGGGTGCATTCTACTAGACTGTAGAGCATAGGTAACTTTGTAAGTGGAGGGTCGCTCAATATTGTCAGAGGAGATTTGCATACTTTGCATGTTTTCTCCAAGTTTTATAGACTCAATGTTCAAGCTAGGGAGATTTCTTCTTTTGGAGCAAGCATCTTGAAAGCAGGCTTAGGTTACACAGAAGCATGATGGCAGAAAAAGACCATATGGTCCATCTAATCTCCCATCTGTCCAATTTAGTATTATAATTCCTATCACTTCTTTAGAGATCCCTTGTATTTATCCCATGCTTTCTTTAATTCAGATACTGTTTTTATTTCTACTACCTCCACTGGGAGGTTATTTTACATATCCATCACCCTCTCTGTAAAGAAATATTTCCTAAATTTATTCCTGAGTCTACCCCCTTTCAACCTCATCGCATGACCCCTTATTCTATAGTCTTCTTTCTGTTGAAAGAGGCTCAGCAACTGTGCATGGAAAGCTTCTAAAATGTGGATGTCTTTATCATTTCTCGCCTTTCCTCCAGAGTGTACAGGTTAAGATCTTTGTCTGTCCTCATATGCTTTAGAACGAAGACCACTGGCCATTTTAGTAGCCACACTCTGGACTGACTCATCCTGTTTATATCCTATTGCAGGTGTTCTGGACTAGTCTGGTGGGATGGAAAGGAAATAAAAATTTTGATTTCCTAGCGTGTAGCAGATGGACTCAGAACAAATGGGTATAGCGTGCTCGTGCTAGCAGTTGGAGACGGATCTGACGTCAGCACGGGTACATATACCCCCGCAGGAAGTGCAGCAACTCGGTAATTTCCGTCTCCAAAGCAGTTTGGAGCTACCTTACGCTCGCTGAGCGTTTTTCCAAATTATAACGACTAAATTCTTGCAGAAATCCTACCTGAAGACGAGCCCCGCACTCCTGCGGTGATACCCTCGGGTCCCTCCCCCAGTTGAGTTTCCCGAGGTGATTTCCGTGGTCCCTCGGAGGTAAGTGCCTCGGTCCGGTGGCCGGATCGTGGCAGGGAGCTAGCCCCCGAGTGAGAAGGGCTCGGCCGCGGTATAGAGGCAGCCTCGGTCCCGGTGAGGACTTAGCCCCCGAGCGAGACGAGTTCGGGCGTGGCTTAGAGGCAGCGGGTGCACTTTCTCGAGCACGGCGGTGACGGTACTTACCCTCTCCCCCCGCAGCCGGAGAGCGCCCGGGTCGCAGCCGGGAAGCGCCGAAGATCGGGTAAGGCGTACATCTTACTTTACGGGTCGCCGAAGAGCGAGGATTGGTCTGCCTTTGTGGCAGCCCGCCAAGGAGGTCGCCATTTTGCCTGCCTACTCGCCGTCGCCGTCTGCCCTGGTTCGCCGCCTCGAGCTACGCGGGGCGACGGGCGCGTATGATAGGCGCACATTGCTAAGCGCATGCTGATAGGCGCACGTTACTAGACGCACGCTGATAAGCACGTTCATAGGCGCACGTTGATAGGCGCACGTTGATAGGCGCACATTCATAGGCGCTTATTGATAGGCGCATGTTGATAGGCGCACATTCATAGGCGCTCTTGATAGGGGATCGGACGCTATGGAGCATATGAGAGCCCCTGTGGCCGCAGAGCCGGCACCTACAGAATCCGGCATAAGAGCTCTAGGCCTCTGCTCAGCATGCCATCTCAGAGCCACACAGAGCGAGGAAGCAGACTCCCTATGTGCCCAATGTGAGGAGGCCCTGGGAGTTCCAGGCCAGGGCCGGTCCCAGCCCAGTTTGACTGCCAGTTCCTCAGGGAACACCCCGAACCTAGCAGGCCGCGGTGAGCAGCCAGGGAACCCCACGGACCTGGGGCCCCTACGGCTAGAACCTGCTTCCCTCTCCTGGGTGGAATTATTCAAGGGGATTCATGCCTTCGTCAAGATGCAGTCTGATCCCCGACCGGACCCATACGTACCGGATGACCCTGCCCCGGGACCCTCAAGACCTACGCATGGCCACCTGCCACCCGGAAGCCCCACTTATGGGGACTCTGATTACTCTGAGGAAGATGGCGAACCCCCTGAGGAGGGAGAACTACCCTCGGGGATAGAACTGTATCGAGCCATGAGACGCTTCTTTCCTAAGGAGGATCTTCCAGACCTGGTCTCTCAATGTCTGTCGGAGCTGGCTATCCCGGGCCAGGGCACCCCAGGGGAACCTAGGATGAACCCCCTGCTAGAGGGCCTGCGCCAAACGGCTCCCCATTTTCCCCTTCTACAAGCAGCACAGCAGTTAATCGATCTGGAGTGGAATGCGCCGGAGGCTTCATTCAAAGGGGGTCGGGCTTTGTCTAGCATGTACCCCCTAGACCCGGCAACCAAGGAGCTGCTGGCGTGCCCGATGGTAGACGCCGTAGTTAGCGCAATTGTGAAGCGCACCACCATTCTGGTGGAGGGAGGCGCGGCCCTCAAGGATGCACATGACAGGCGCATGGACGCCATTCTGAAACAAGCCTTTGAGGTGGCAGCCATGTCCCTACGAATTGCGACCTGCTGCACCGTGGTGACGCACTCCTGCTTATCACAAGCCAGGAACAACACCCCGGGAGAAGAAATGGAAGCAGCCCTCTCGTTCCTCACTGACGCTGCCTCCGACCTAGTTCGTACGGCGGCCAAGAGGAGTGTCATCCTCAGTGGCAGCCAGAAGACACCTCTGGCTACGAA
Source organism: Rhinatrema bivittatum (assembly GCF_901001135.1). Lineage (NCBI taxonomy): Eukaryota > Metazoa > Chordata > Amphibia > Gymnophiona > Rhinatrematidae > Rhinatrema > Rhinatrema bivittatum. Next base: position 70,850,610 of record NC_042617.1, on the reverse strand, counting down.
ATTGGTCGGCCGACTCCACCTCCAAGACTCGTCTTACAAGAATGCCCTTTAAGGGATCCCTCCTGTTCGGCAGCGACCTCGAGAAACTGGCTAATAAATGGGGCGCATCTCCATTACCCCGTCTACCGGAAGACAGGTCAAGGAGGACCCAGCGCCCTTTTCCTAGACCATCTAGAGGTAGAAGCTCTCAATGCTTCAATCCTTACAGGGCTCGCTACCAAGCACCTCGTTCTCAGACCAGGAACCAGTCCTTTCGGACCAGGCACAACAAGAGGGGAACTGGCTCGGGGTCGGGCCCCGGCCGCACCCCACAATGAGAATCAGCCGACCCATCTGGGGGAAGAAGCCATAGGGGGCAGACTATCCCTATTTTACCGCAGGTGGGTCGAGATTACTTTGGACCAGTGGGTCCTCGCCATTGCCCGGGAAGGGTATTACCTGGACTTCCTTCATCTCCCTCCGGACAAGTTTGTGGAATCGCCTTGTCCACCCCTCAAGAGGGCGGCGCTGGCAGCTACCTTGGAGAGACTCCTGTCCCTAAAAGCCATAATCCCAGTGCCTGCATGGGACATAAATTCTGGGCATTACTCCATTTATTTCATTATCCCCAAGAAGGGGGGCACCTTCAGACCCGGCCTGGACCTCAAGTCAGTCAACCGGCACTTAAGGGTCCCAGGATTTCGCATGGAAACTCTGCGGTCAGTCCAAAGTGCAATACAGCCAGGGGAGTATCTCACATCCCTGGATCTCTCAGAGGCCTATTTGCATATCCCAATCCATCGGGATCACCAGCGTTTCTTACGCTTCAAAATCCTGGATCAGCACTTTCAGTTCCGGGCTCTACCCTTCGGGTTAGCCACTGCGCCACGGACCTTTACAAAGGTAATAGTAGTGGTGGCAGCGTCACTCAGGAAGGAAGGCATTCTTGTCCATCCCTACCTAGACGATTGGCTGATCAGGGCAAAGTCACCGGAGGAGAGCCACCGGGCAACACACATATCTCTTCTGGAAAGCCTAGGATGGGTAGTCAACATAAACAAGAGTTCCCTACAGCCTTCGCAGTCGCTGGAATACCTAGGTGTCCGATTCGACACCCAGGAAGACAAGATCAGCCTGACCTCCAAGAGGAAATCAAAACTCCGGGATCGCTTGCAGAATCTGCTGAGCTCCACTCGGCCCACAGCTTGGGATTACCTACAGGTCCTCGGCCTAATTGCCTCCACTCTGGAAGTGATACCATGGGCACGGGCTCATATGAGACCGTTACAGCGCGCCCTCCTATCTCGGTGGCACCCAGACGTTTCACGTTTCCTGAAAGGAGTCAAACACATTCGCCCGCCCCTGAAGTGGCCAGTGCCCCTGTGGAACCTCAATCTAGTCTTGGAATTCCTAGCGGGACCCGCCTTCAGACCCCTCTGAGGCCTGTCCCTCCGTTTGTTAACCTTGAAGATGGTGTTCTTGCTGGCTGTATGCTCAGCACGCCGCATCTCCGAGCTACAAGCGCTGTCCTGCCGCGATCCGTTTCTCAGAATCACTCCAGGGGCTATCCATCTTCGCACGGTTCCTTCCTTCTTACCCAAAGTAGTCTTACACTTCCACCTCAACCAAACCATATCCTTGCCAACCACGGAAGGTTTGAAGAAGACTGAAGAAGGTCGAAGACTGCGCCATCTCGACATCGGCAGGTTGCTGTCCAGATACCTGGAAATGTCAGAAGCAGTACGAAAGACGGACCACCTGTTCGTCCTTCACAGCAGGAAGAAGCAAGGGGAAGCGGCCTCACGGGCAACCATCGCCCGCTGGATCAAAGAAGTTATCAAGGCAGCCTACGTAGAAGCGGGAAAACCACTACCTCTACGGGTCAAGGCTCACTCTACCAGAATGCAGGTGGCCTCCTGGGTAGAAACTAGCATGCTGTCGCCGGCAGAGATATGTAAAGCGGCAACGTGGTCCTCTCTCCATACCTTCTCCAGATTCTACCGTCTGGACGTCCAGGCTAGGGAGGACACAGCATTTGTGAAGGCAATCCTAAACGGACCTCGGGCAGCCTCCCACCTAGTCCGGGAGTAGCTTTTGTACATCCCATTTGTTCTGAGTCCATCTGCTACACGCTAGGAAATGTAGAGATTACTTACCTGATAATCTCGTTTTCCTTAGTGGACTCAGCATCCCGCCCGGCTGCCGGTATACATGGGGATTCACCGACTCACGGTAAGCCATGTTTTCTTATATAGGGTATCCACCCTGCCGGGTGTCGACGCCTTCCGGTTGAGAACACTGGCGGTCTCCAGCTACTATCAATCGGTCAGGGTACTCATGTTCATTTAATCGATCGGTCAGTCACACATATATCCAGAAAGCTTTTGCAAGGAAGATTACTGAGTTGCTGCACTTCCTGCGGGGGTATATGTACCCGTGCTGACGTCAGATCCATCTCCAACTGCTAGCACGAGCACGCTATACCCATTTGTTCTGAGTCCATCTGCATACACTAAGGAAAACGAGATTATCAGGTAAGTAATCTCTACATTCTTACTTGCTAATTTTCCTTCCTCGAGTCCTTCCAGACCACCTGTATTAACCTGAAGCCTGATTAACAGTGAAGTATGCATGAATTAGAATTTTTTAAACTTCAAGGTTATATTGAGGTTAGTTTCATCTCTAACTGTTGTTAAAGGGGGTTAAATTTGATTTGGACCCAATTATAACCCCCCTGCTTATTTTTTTGGGGGGAGAGGATAGTTTTAAGTGTTTGCTTTGATATAGACATACTGAAGTGCTGCAAGTGGCGTATAGTACCCTATCTGGACTGATGTCAGCAAAACAATGATATCTGCCGACATTTGCTGATGGGGAGGAAAACTCGTGCATCTGGCCTGCTCTGGTAGGATTCAAGGAAAGAAAATTAGCAGGTAAGAACCAAAATTTTCCTTGTTAGTAAATTGTTAAAAAGAGTTTACTTTAATAGCCTTATCTGTTCCCTGTAGAAGGTAATTCATTTTTAACCAGATAGTACCATACAATATTTTGACCTTGTTTCTTTTATTGTTTTCAATTTATACTGTTACCAAGTTTACAGCTAACCATTAATGATATTTCTCTGTGCACAAAATGCTAATTATGTTTTGGTGAAATTTATACATTTACAATTTGGTGAAACTTTACAATTATGCTACATTTTCTAGGTCAGTGATGCTCAAACTGATCCTCAGGCCACCCCTTAGCCAGCATGGTTTTCAAAAGGTCCATAACAGTTTTTTGCATGGACTGCCTTCAAAGGATGAAAATTTCTCATGCATAGTCATTGGGAATATCTTGAAAACCTGATTGGCTGAAATTGAGGACCGGATTGAGCACTTCTGTTCTCAGTGTTTCTCCAAATCAAGAGTTAATCATCAAAATGTTATATTTATTTAAAGACTTTTTAAATACCATTGTAATTCCCAGCTGTTGTTTCCATCATTTTCATTTCTAAGCTTTTGATTTGTATTTCAGTAACTTGAATCACTTTGAAGATCAGCACATCTTAAAATGGAAGATATAGCTGTATTAAAATTATTTAACTTCTGAATAAATATTACCGGTTGGTTCATATAAGTGACTTTACACTTATATGGGTACCAGGAATACAACCTGGGATCATAAAGCCAAATTCTCCTTTCTATACTGATGGAATATTTTCCTAATATGTTGAACTTCATCAGTGTTGTTGTATTTTTCTGTAGCAGTTTTTCTTTGGTCTGGCTACCATATATTCCTTTTGGGCTTCTAGCTCTGTTGGAGCCAGCTTCTGTTTATATACCCTTTCCAACTCAGCCCAGCCATTGTATTGACAGTCCTTGGTCAAAGACTACAAATCACAGTTCCTACTTATAAAAATACTGTTTTCTCCTTGGCTTGTGATCTCTGTACTTTATCCATTGTTCAAAATTAAACTTATGCAAACATTTTCGTTGCTGTTCCAGTCAACAAAGCCCATGAGATATGGCTGAGGCCAATGCTGTTATTGACTATTACACCTCCACAATCGTGAGACTTCCATTCCTACAGCGATCAGACGTGCCTTTCAGTAGGAACCATGCAGGCCGTTGCAGCTCCAGCTACATCATTCAGCCAGGGCCCTCCTCTGATACCCAAATGACTGGCATTCAGAAAGCCCTACTCTCACAAAACTTTGAGACCTCATAGAGCCTAAAGCTTTCCAATCAAGTTGTAACAGTCTTCACAATTACTTCAGCTCAAGGTTGCACCGACTCTGTGGCACAGGTTCCACAGACATGGTACTCTGTAAACTCCTGAGGCCTCTAACTCTTTTGATAGCATCACCAATTCTGAGGCAGAACAGTGGTGGCCTTTCAAGAGTATTGGAAGAGAGAGACCATTAAACTTCATCTCTGCATGTCGAGGCTTTTTGTTTAGTGGTGTCCCACCCACATGAGAGTGTGAAGGTAAAAAAAAAAAAATCACTTTCCAAAATCACTACACAACCAAATTAATGTGTAGAGACCAAGAAAAAGTGGCAGAAAGATACAGAATTTGACTCAGTTGTATTGGGTCTCACCAACTTGATTAAAAAATAACTTCCAAGTACACCTTGATATGTTGCCTATACATATGACATCCCATGAGCTCCAGAAAGAAGTTTGGCACAGTGCTGGTATTAAGATTTATTTATTTATTTATTAAAGGCTTTTATATACCGACTTTCTTGATACAAATCAAATCAACTCGGTTTACATCGAACAAGCAGTAACTATAACCAACCAATAACAAGAGACAGTTTGAAGGAGATGAGCATTAGCAGTAAATTAGTTATATGAATCATGTTTATTTCAAATATTTTTAGGCAGCTCCATCCCATGTTCTGGGCAGCTTACAAAAGTTTATGTACATAAAGTTATAAAGATAATGCTCAGAATAAAAAATTGACAAAGATAGTAATATATAGTAAAAAAAGAACATAAATCTTAAATAAGGAAGCGATAGGCTGTAAGTTCTGCTTGTCCAAAACTTGTTAGTTTAACTGCAGGCTTAGAATTTAAGCTGATAAGCTGCAAGGCAAATTCAGTCAAATGCTAGTTTAAACAGATGAGTTTTCAGGTCTTTTTAAAAAAGTTTTTGTAGCATGCCTGTATCTGGAGGGAAACTGGTAGCTGATTCCAGTGCATTGCTGCAGCTATAGAGAGCATACATTTTCAGGATTCAGCAAGATGAGTAACCTTGATATTTTACTGTACTTTATTTTTAATGCTTGTAAACCCGTTTGGGCATTCCCATTGGGTTCAATAAGGTAAGATAAAAGTCCAAATAGAAATATTAATTAGCTACTACTGACTTTCTGGCTTCTGGTTCTTAGTAGCTGCAGCTTTCAGCACAGGACCAGCCATAAATAAATAGCTGTCTGTCTCCTTCAGTAAGGAGAAACAGAAATGGGTAAAGTCAAAGTAGCCAAGAAAAAAGTTGTAAAGTGGCAGTTAAATTGGTGCTCACTTCTACATGTTCGTGTATTATGCTTCTTGCCCCAGCTGGTTAGATTAATTTTAAATAAGTTTCTGTCCTCTGGGGATAGGGAAATACCTACAGTACCTGAATGTAATCCACTTTGAAGTGCTGAAAGTGCAAAAAATGGAATATAAATCTAAATAAGTTTACTGGCTTAGTTTCATAAATATTGTAATCATTTTTCTGTTGGGATCATTCCTTTTCCTAGGGCAAACAGAATGGTAGTCCTTACACATGGGTAACTTCATCCGATGGAGCCTGACATGGAAAACTTATGTCAAAGTTTCTAGAACTTTGACTGGTACACTGAGCATGCCCAGCATGCCACTGTCCAGGCGGGGTCCCTCTTCAGTCTCTTCTTTTTTGCAGAGTGGTCTTCTCACAGTTGTGGAGCTCATGCTCCAGTTTTTTTTTTGAAAGCTTTTCTAGATCGATTCTATGACTTTTCCTGCACGGGTCTCTCTCCATTCCCCCGACTTAGTTGGGTGATGTAGTTAGTTTTTCTTCGTTTGTGCAGTCGATTCCTGGTAGTGTTTCCTTCGTGATCAGCCAGTCATTGACTGCTTGCTGGGTTTTCTTTTATGGTGCCATCAGGTTTTCGTTGGTGTCCCCAGTGCCCTCGGACCATGTCCCTCATGGATCCTGCATGGATACTTAGCATGGGGGCATCACACGACGTTCAAGGGTGTCGTTTTGTGACCAGATGACCCCCTAAAGGCCGGCATGCCCACCTGGATAAAATGGAGAAGCTCTTCGGGTCGAAGAAATCTGAACCCTTGACTCCAGCGTCGGCGGCCTTGACTCCGAAAGGCTGAGGGGAACCGATGGACACCGAGCTTTCGATGTCCACCCCTCCACTGGGTCCCTCGGTGGAAAGGGGTGCCGGGGATTGGCCTTCATCGTTCTCTTCTTGCTTGAGGACTTCTGGATCGTCTCTTTCCTCCTTGGCACTGGGGAAAGACCAGGCCGAGCACTGTGGGAAGTTCAGGAAGCATCGCCACTGGACTCCCATCTTTGCATGGTGCCAGGCTCAGGTTGGCACTGGTGTCTGCTGTGATTCCCCCAAGGTGATCCGTGACGAGGAGACACCGCCCTCATCGAACCTGGGAGTCCTAGGTGTTCCCCACAGATTCTGATGCCAGGCACCAATCTCCCTCAGGGCTCCGGGGGAGATCTGGTCACACCTCTCATTCCTCCGTCCGTTCTGTCTTCGGATTTCCAGGAGGTGTTGGAATGTAGGGCATTGAGCAGCCGGCCCCACTGGTGCCTCCAGTGGTGCCAGAGCCTGCGCTCTCTATGTTGGGACCGCTGCTGAAGCTACTTGACATTCTTCTTGGCGTTCTCCCCATGCAACCGCCAGTGTCTGGGAGTCCATCGATGCTGCGGCGGCCACCGTTGCCGCCTCCTTCTGGTGCTATCCCCATTGTGAGTTCCTCCTCCAAGAAAGGCCCTTCGAAGCCCGCGGCACCGTCGAGGCCCTTGGTTCCGCGGCCAGCGTTGCCTGGTCTGGTTCCTGGTCCTTTGGGTTCCTCGGTGCCCAAGCTGCTGGGTCTGGGATGGGGGTCCTCCACTGGTGTCTCCAGGTGATCTCAGCGATGATAACGCCCCTTATGACTCATTAAGAGATGATACCTCTGAGTCATCTACTGATGCTTCTGGCGACCTTCCCTTGGACCCATCTCCTCCAGAGGATCAGTGTTGGTCCCTGCCTGAGGACTTAACCTTTGCTGGGTTTGTGCGGGCCATGGCAGAAACCATTCCGTTCCAACTGCTAACTGAAGAGGATACCAGACATAAAATGCTGGAGGTTCTCCAGTTTGTGGGTGCTCCGAAGGAGGTGGTGGCTGTTCCCATCCATTAAATCTTTAAGGAGCTCCTCCTTCAGGTGTTCCCCATCTCTGTGCCTCAAGTGAATAGGAATGCTGATGCGGTTTACTTGGTCCAGCATGTTTGGGGTTTGAGAAGCGTCAACTCCCACACCAGTTGGTTGTGGTGGAGTCTGCCCTTAAGGAGGCCAAGCATTCTCGCACCCATGCCTCCGCTCTTCCGGGATGGGAACACAGGGCTCTGGATGCGCTAGGTAGGAAAGTGTTTCAGGGCACCATACTGATCACCCCTATCACTTCTTACCAGCTGTACATGACGTAATATTCTCAAAATCTCTGGAAACAGATCCAGGACCTGTCTGAGTGCCTGCCCCAGCAGCAGCAAGACACTTTTTTGGCAGTTGCACAGCAGGGCCTTGAATATGGCAAACATGAAGTACGCTCTGCCTATGATGTATTTGAGATGGTGGTGAGGATAGCGGCTGCGGAAATCTGTGCCTGTAGGATGGCCTGGCTCTGAGTTTCTGATCTCCGGCCAGAGGTGCAGGAGAAGCTTGCGGACCTGCTCTGTACTGGCGAAAACCTCTCTGGTGACAAGGTGAGGAATGCTGTGGCTAGGTTGAATGATCACCATGAGACCTTACACCATCTCTCTGCTAGTATGTCTGACTCACCGTCTTCAGCTAGGAAGTACTCTCAGCAAGGCCCAAGGAGGTCCTATTTATTGCCAGAGGAAATACTAATTTCATGCCTCTTGCGCCCATTCCCAGCATGTGAGCTCTAGGGGCCACCCTAGACAGCTGCAGACCCCAGACCTCAGCTGGTGCCCCAATCAAGCCCTGCTACGTGGTTTTGACTGCCTGTGAGGGAGCATCAGCCATCTGCCCTTGCCTGTGATGCCAGACCCTCCGGTCAGAGGCCAGCTGTGGTTCTTTGTGGACTATTGGCTCATTGTCACCTTGGACCAGTGAGTTCTGTCCATCGTTTGTCAAGGGTATCGGCTGAACTTCCTGGATGTCCTGTCGGACTCTCTCCCATCCCTCTTTTGGGTTTGGTCCTCGCATCAGGAAATACTTTTGACAGAGCTCTCCGCCCTTGTAACAGCCGGGGAGTCAAGCCCGTTCTGCTGCAGCAGTGGGGGTGGGGGTTCTACTCCCAGTATTTCCTGATTCCAAAGAGAACTGGGGGACTTCATCCTATTCTGGACTTAGGAGTTTGAACAAGTTTCTAAAAAGAGAAAAATTCAAGATGGTCTCTCTGGGCACCCTGATTCCCCTCCTGCAAAGTGGAGACTGGCTTTGCTCCCTTGATTTAAGATGCAGATGCCCACATCGAGATCTTCCGCGGTCACAGGAAGTATCTCCAGTTTGTCATTTCCAGTACAGGGTGTTGCCCTTTGGTCTTGTCTCTGCCCCCTGTGTCTTCATCAAGTATCTGTCCGAGGTGGGTGCGCACCTCCGCAGAATGGGTGTGCAGGTCTTTCCCTATGTGGTCGATTAGCTGGTAAAAAAAAACCCAAACACCCCACCCAGTAGGGAGCGCTACGATCCCTGTGCTTGAAATCCCTGGGATTTATCAACTACCCGAAGTCCCAGCTTGTTCTGTCACCTCAGTTGAGCTTCATTGGCACCCGGTTAGACACTGTTCAAGCCAGAGCTTTTCTTCCCTGCAGCTAGGCGCTCTCACTAGTGTGTCCCTTGTGGAGTGGTCTAACAGAACAGGCACATCTCGGCTCACCACATGCTGCGGCTCCTGGGTTACATAGCTGCGACCATCCATGTTACCCCCTTCACTTGCTTACGTATGCACAGAGCTCAATGGACCTTGTGGTTCCAGTGGCAGCAAGCCACCCAGGACCTCCATGTTTGCATCTGAGTTACTCCGCCTCTCTGGGACTTCTTGTTGTGGTGGAATAGTCTGCCCAATTTGGAGCAGGTGGTCCCTTTTCAGTCTTCCTCTGCCCAGATTGTGCTCACTACAGATGCACCCACCCTGGGGTGGCGTGCCCATGTGGAGGGACTCTCGGTACCCATGGTCTATGGTCCGCCCAGGAAGCACAGTATCAAATCAACTTTCTGGAGCTCTGCACGATACGATACACGCTCTGGGCATTCAGAGATTGGCTGACCAACAAAAGTGGTCCTGATCCAGAGTAACAACCAGGTGGTGATGTGGTATATCAACAAGCAGAGAGGTACAAGGTCATTCCTCCAGTGTCAGGAAGCAGTTCAGATTTCGTCATGGGCTCTGTCCCAGGATATGATGCTCTGAGCCATGTATCTAACTGGGACAGAGAATGTGATGGCGGACAGGCTGAATTGGGCATTCTAACTCCACAAATGGTTCCTGAATAGGTATGTGGCAGATCAGATCTTCCATCCCTGGGGCACTCTGGATATAGATCTCTTTGCATCCCCCCTACAACAGGAAGGTGGACCAGTTCTCCCTATACAGGGGTGGGGGAGGGAAATGGCAAGCCAGCCTCGGACACCTTTGCCCTCAATTGGGGCAAGGTCCTGTATGCTTATCCTCCATTTCCTCTGGTGATGAACACTCTCTCCTGAAGCTCCAACAGGACTGGGGAAGCATGATCCTCATAGCTCCTCATTGGCCCGAGGCAGATCTGGTTTCCGCTACTGCAGGATATTTCCCTTCGGGAACCGATCAGTCTGGGGGCTTCCCCAGACTTCATCACATAGGACCAGGGCAGGCTGCGCCATCCCAACCTCATTCCTTGTCCCTGACTGCGTGGATGTTGAAAGATTAATTCTACAGCCCCTTGACCTATCGAATGAGGTGTCTCGGGTCCTGGTGGCTTCCAGAAAGCCTTCCACTATTTATTTATTTATTTATTTAAGAACTTTTAATATACCGACGTTCGTGAAACACATCACGCCGGTTTACAATTAACTCAATGCAGGAGGAATTACAATGAACAGGGTGCAGAGAGTGGGAGCAGGCAAGAAAAAAAGGGGGAAGAGGTGGGGACGAAGAAAGAGAGAAGGGGAATAGGGTAGAAATAAAACGTAGAGAGAGGAGCAACCATGATAATAAGGTAACTTATTTACATTAGTTCAATTAAAAATTACTTCAGCAGGGGCAGAGTAAACAGGAAACTACATAAGCATAAATAATAAAATACTTGGCGAAGGACGGATTCTGGGTGGAGGGGGGAAGGGATCTATGTTTGATTAGCATCTGGGTAGGCCTGCTTAAACAGCCATGTCTTGATGCCTTTTTTGAAAGTGTGTGAGGAGGGTTCAAGACAGAGATGGGTGGGAAGGGAATTCCAGAGGATGGGGCTCGCAATAGTGAAGGCTCTTTCTCTGGAAGTGGTAAGGCGTGCAGTTTTGAGGGGAGGGGTATGCAGGGTGCCAGCGAGGGCGGATCTTGCAGGGCGCTTAGAGGAACGGAAGTGGGGCATTTCCTTGAGCCATGCGGACTTATTTTTATGGAGCTCGTTGTGGAGGATGGTGAGGGTTTTATATTGAATGCGGAAAGGGATGGGTAGCCAGTGCAAATCCTTTAATATAGGGGAGATGTGTTCTGTCTTACGCGTGTTGGTTATGAGTTTTGCCATGGCGTTCTGAAGGATTTGTAGGGGTTTGATGGTTGAGAATGGGAGGCCAAGGAGCAGGGAGTTGCAGTAATCCAATTTAGAGAGGATAGTCGTCTGCAAGACTAGGCGGAAATCCTGGGCATGGAGAAGTTGCTTAAGCTTTTTGAGGATGTGGAGCTTGTATAAACCCCCTTTCAGTAAGGACTTAATGTGAGGCTTGAAATTAAGGTGTTGGTCTAGGGTGACTCCTAAATCTCTTACAGAGGACGGAGGGGTGTGGGTTATGGTGGAGAGAGGAAAGGTGGAGGGAGATGTGGGTTCTAGTTGCTTAGAAATGAAGAGGATTTCCGTTTTTGCTGTGTTAAGAGCTAGGTGAAGGTTGGATAGTAGGGAGTTAATTGAGACTAGGCAAGATTCCCAGAATTGCAAGGATTCATTGAGTGTGGTTTGAATGAGGATAAGTATTTGCACATCATCTGCGTATAAGAAGGAGTTCAGACCTAGGTCAGAGAGAAGGTGGCAGAGGGGCAGAAGACAGATATTGAAAAGGGTGGAGGAAAGGGAAGAACCTTGGGGAACGCCTTGTGAAAGTGGGACATGGGAAGATTCGAACTTGTCAATTTTTACTACATATTCTCTGTGTGTGAGGTAGGAGGTGAACCATGAGAGTGCTGCGTCAGAGATGCCTATCTCTGCCAACCAGGAAAGAAGGATTTGGTGGTTAACGATGTCAAATGCTGCCGAGATGTCTAGGATGGCAAGAAGAAACTATTTCCCTTGGTCCATGCCTATGAGGATAGTGTCTGTGATTGCTAACAGGAGATTCTCAGTATTACGACTTTTACGGAAGCCAAATTGGGATGGGTGTAGGATATCGTGGTCCTCGAGGTAATCTGTGAGTTGAATGTTGACTACCTTTTCTAGGATCTTGGAGAGGAGTGGCAGGTTGGAGATAGGCCAGTAGTTTGCTGGGTCAGAGGGGTCGAGGGTAGGTTTTTTGAGGAGGGGCTTGACAACGGCAAGTTTGAGGGGGTCTGTTACTTTGCCGAAAGTCAGTGAGCAATTTATTATATCAGCTAGGGGCTTGGCAATGATGGTGGGTATGGAGAGTAGGGATTTTGAGGGGATTGTGTCTGCGAGATGGGAGGCTGGTTTCATTTTTTTAAAGATGTTTTCTATCTCCAGGGATGTTGTGAGGTCGAGGGATCCAAGGGTGATGCCATTGTGGTTGGGGAGTGGGCTTAGTAGGGAAGCGAAGGAGAATATTAGATATTTTATTATGGAAGTACTTTGCAAGTTCTTCACTTTTTTTTTTTTTTTTTTTAAGAGTTGTCTTTGTGGGAGGTGGTGGGGGGGGGACGGGGACTTAGTAAGGTCTGCTACATAAGACTTCCACTAGGAAGTCTTATGGCCTGAAGTGGAGGAGGTTTTCCGTGTGGTGTGAGTGCCACAGCTTGGACCCTTTCTCCTGCTTCACACAAACTGTTTGACTGCCTCCTGCACCTTTCAGGCGCTGGCTTAAAGACCAATTCCGTTAGGGTGCACCTGAGTGCTGTCGGTGCCTACCACCAAGGTGTGGATGGTTCACCCATCTCAGTGCAGCCCATAGTAGGTCGCTTTATGTGGGGTCAACTGCAGTTGAAGCCCCCCCTGCGACCTCCCACTGTCTCCTGGAACTTCAATGTGGTGTTGGCTTAGTTGCGCTCCTGTGACCTGAAGTATCTGACCTGGAAGGTCTTCTTTTTGGTTGCGGTCCTTCAGCGCACAGAGTCAGCAAGCTTCAGGCCCTAGTGACATATCCACCTTACACAAAGTTCTTTCATGATAGGGTGGTTCTGCGCATGCATCCTAAGCTCCTGCTGAAGGTGGTGACTGATTTCCATCTTAAACCAGTTAGTCGTCTTGCCCACCTTTTTTGCCAAGCCTCATTCGCACCAGGGCGAATGAGCTATGCACAGTCTGGATTGCAAGAGAGCCTTAGCCTTCTACTTGGAGCGAAAGGCAGGCCATAGGCAGTCTACACAACTCTTCATCTCTTTTGACAGGAATAGAGTAGGAGTTGCGGTTGCTAAGCAGACCTTGTCCAACTGGCTGGCAGATTGCATTTCTTTCTACTATACTCAGGTGGGTCTGTGACTTGGGGGCCATGTCAAGGCTCATTCTGTCAGAGCCATGGCAACTTCAGTGGCGCACTTGAAAGCGGTCCCCTTGGAAGAGGTTGCGATGTGGAGTGCCCTCCAACTTTTGCCTCTCACTACTTAGACAGGGATGGCTGACGCGATATCTGCTTCGGCCAGTCTGTCCTCTGGAATCTTTCAGCTGTAGAATCCAACTCTTGTTCAGGGCCCATTTTTTGGTTTAAGGCTGTCTCCCTCTGTTACCAACGACACCAGCGTTGTTGTGCCTATTGGTACCAGGTTGGGTGCTTGTTAATCTTGCTGCTTGTTCGGGAACAGCCTGTAGTTAGGGGGATTCACCCATGTGTGAGGACTACCATCCTTCTTGTCTTTATTTATTTATTTTATTTATTTTGAATTCTTATATACCGACATTCCTGTAAAAAATACAGATCATACCGGTTTATAGTGGAACATAACTGCCGCTGTGGGGCGTTACATTGAACCTTAAACAATTAGAGCAATAGTACATTCGAAACGTTGGAGATAACATTAAATATTAGCGCATTAAACATTGATTATTAGAACGTAAGAACAAACGAAACGTATGGAGAAACTCTGGAACAATTGCAAACTGTAAGAAGCTTAATGCGGAAGCTTAATGAGAAAGCAGAGTTGTTTACCTGTAACAGGTGTTCTCCAAGGACAGCAGGATGTTAATCCTCACGAAACCCACCCGCCACCCCGTGGAGTTGGGTTTCTCCTATGTTTGTTTAATTTTTCGTAATTCTATGTTAGAAGACTGAAGAGAGGGACCCCCAAGTGGATAATGGCATGTTGGGCATGCTCAGTGTACCAGTCAAAGTTCTAGAAACTTTGACATAAGTTTTCTGTGCTGGGCTCCATCGGATAGTGGCACCCGTGTGTGAGGACTAACATCCTGCTGTCCTAGAATACCTGTTACAGGTAAGCAACTCTGCTTTTTCTGTTGAATTCACTGTGCTCTGTGACTTCAGTCTCTTGTGCTGTCCTTTCTCATAATATTTGAAATTTGAAATGCTCTGGGAAATGCCACTATAGAGGAAGACACCTCTCTGCGGTATACTTGGATATTTCCGGTTAACATTCAAAGAAACAAAATTGATGATTTCACTGTCATCAGATTGTCAGTATTTTGTGCAAATAGATACTTGCATAGTACTTGCAGTAAAATCATTAATCTCATTTTTTTTCAGCACTGTTGCAAAGAAAGCTCACATGTTATCACAGAAACTCAAAAAGGAAGGAAAGCTATCTGCATGTTTACTTACATCCCTGCTGAACTGTAGGACTTTGGAGGAGATAGATCATGTGGTTAGTATATATATGTGTATATATAAATATATACAATTTTCAAACATTTTGTTAGTAGCAAAGTGTATTTTATGGTACCTTTTTTTATATATTGTAGTATGCACCTTTTAAAACTGGAAGCAAAGGCACTAAAGCCCAAAGAGCCAGACAGCTTGGACTAGAGTCTGCAGCTCTTGCTCTCCTTGAAAATCCAGTAGAACTTGAACTGTTTTCCTTTGTGAAACCTAATATTAAAGGTGAGTGCAGAATCCTAGTATAGTTTTATTAAATGAGAACATCTTGTTTTTTTATTCATTTACATAGAAACAAACCATAATGGGCTGTGCTTGCTGTAAAGGAATCTTGCATGCTTGAAAAATGTTAATGTAAATTTTCTTTATGCCAAATTCCTTTGTGTATCTGTAATGCACTTTGGAGGTAATTTTCAAAGGAGTTATGCTCGTAAATGTTGCATACTATCAAAGCAATTTTCAAAAGCCATTTATTCAAGTAAAGTGCACTTAATGTGAGTAAATCCTATGGATAATTCAATGGCATATATTGTAGCAATTTTCAAAAGCCCACTTACTCAAGTAAAGTGCATTTACATGTGTAAAACTCAACTTTACTTGAGCAAATGTTTTTTTAAAATTAGGCCCATAATGATTATGATGGTGGTATGGCTGTAGACATTGAATATGGTGACAAACATGGTGTTTGAGATAGAATAATAGCGACATGCTATGGAAAACTGCATTGGTTCTTGTTGCTCTGGCTGAACAAGTTTTAAAAATTGAAAAACTGGCCATTCAAGTACTCCTGCCAAGCCAGCAAGAGTAGGTTAATAGTCTAGTCTATGCTGCAGGTAAGGGAGAGGAGAGCCATGGTGGGTAAGGATACTGGGAGGGGGAAACATATGGGAGGAAGCAACACAAGGATGGATGCTTGAGATGACTAGAGTTTTGGCATTCTTTGTTTTATATTTTCCATCATAACAAAGACATAATTATGAGATAACCTAGAATATATAAGTAGATAAGTACCACAAAGGCCAACTAGTCTGTCCATTTCCTTATATCGTGGGGTACTGCAGACTATAACATAGCAACATAATAGATAACAGCTGAAAAAAGACCAGTTGGCCCATCCAATTTGTTTAGTTACTCTTTCCATACAGCAAGGATACTATCCCTGATGTCTGCTGCAGCAACCTGGCTACTTGTAGGATATTGCTCCTACAAGCGTTTTTCCCGCATTTGTTTTCTCCCATCCTGGGTAGATGAGCTGTCATGCAACACCTTAGTGCTACCGCTAAAACCCACTCAGAGTTAACCCTGTGGACACTTATGGTCCTGCCAAGTATTGCCTAGGTCATCTGAATCCGTGCATGTGCCCCTACAATGGCAATCCCATTAAGTGAATTCCTGATTGCCCATGGGCAAGTACCCTGCTCGTAAGCTATCATCTGGTGCTTTCTTAGGGACACTGAGACCCCTACAAAACCCTAAGAGTCACATAGTTCCTAGAAATGCACATACAGACCAAATACAAAAAATGCTGGGATTGTCAATCAGCAACAGGACAGAGCTAACAAATTAGAGTTTATTAACAAATAGCAAGGACAATGATCAGAAAAAAAATTTAATTTGAGAAAAGCAACAGAAAAATTAACAAGGATTCATATAGTTATTGCTAACTAGGATTGGATAAGTTCTTGGAGAAGTCCATTACCTGCTATTAGGTTCACTTAGAGAATAGCCACTGCCATTAGCAGTGGTAACATGGAATGGACTTAGCTTTTGGGTATTTGCCAGGTTCTTATGGCCTGGATTGGCCACTGTTGGAAACAGGATGCTGGGCTTGATGGACCCTTGGTCTGACCCAGTATGGCATTTTCTTATGTTCTTATGGTTTTTTGAGAGCCATTCTGCTTTGACATTGTGTAATACTGCCGGACTGTAGGTGGCACCATCGTATATAAGGTGGAGTTTTGTTTTGAAAACTTATGTCTCCATTTGCTAGGGGTGGGGGCAAAACCCAGGAGCCTGGACTGATCCGTGGTACTACAGGAAAGAAAATTATCAGCTAAGAAACTAATTTTCCTGTACTTTATAGCATCCAGATTCCATTTTAGGGGAAACATCCCAATCCTCCTTCCCTGGAGAGTGGGATCTAATGGGAACACTTCAGACTTACGATAATTAATCTTTAGCCCTGAGAAAAAGCCAAATACATTTATAGTATCAATAATTTCAGGAAGACTAGTCATAGGATTACCAATGAAAAGTTGCATGTCATCCATGAATAAGCTAAGCTTGATTTGCTTCATTCTGATCACAGTCCCCTGAAAACTAATCAAACTTCTCAGCTTTACAGCTAGGGGTTCAAGCACTAAACATATAACAGCAGTGACAGAGGGCACCCCTGCCTTGTTCCCATTTACAGCAAAAAGGAATCTGAAAGTACTCCATTTACTAATATTTGGACCAAGGGCTGAGCATATAAAAGTTGTTCCCATCGCAGAAACTGTTGAATTGCGCCAGAACCCACCACACATAAATGGGTACTTAACTCGGTCGAAGGCCTTTTTTGCGTCAAGGCTGGCCACAGACCCTCACTCTCTTTATTATGAGCAGTATGGATAGCTAATAGTGCCTTCAGCAGACTGGAAGAAGAGTGCCTATCTGAAATAAAACTGTCTGATCAGGATAGATGAGACATTATAATACTCAGTTTACCCTTTGTGCTAATATTGCTGCCAAGATTTTTATATCCTGGTTGAGCAAAGATATAGGTCTGTATGATTCAGGATTAATGGGATCTTTGTTTTGGTATCAAGACGATTGTAGCTAAATTATGTCCTAGAGCTTGAGCAACTGTAAACATTTCCTTCAAAGGTGTTAAAATACTATCCCCCAAAATTTTACGGAACTCTATACACAAACTCATAAAGGCCTTGTGACTTTCCCAGTTTCAAAAGCTTGGTTACATTTGTTTCTCCCCTTCCTCTATAGGAGCCTCCAAACTTATTTTGTCAGTTTGAGAGAGTTGCAGAAAATTTATCTCCTGGAAAAATTGTTGCAGATTTTCAAGTGAATGAGGCGGTCATGTATAGCGGTGTATAGAAAGATTGAAATGCCGCCAAAATGACCGAAGTACTCTTACAAGTTTTGTTTTGATATGCCAATTTGGAAATGAGCTTCAAATTAGCAAGCAATCTCCCCAATTTATTTCCCCGACAAAACAATTTATACTGGAAGAATAATAGGTTCTGCTTTGCTTTTGATTCCAGTATGCATCCAAATCACAGCGCACCTTGTGCATTTGTTCCTTAAGGGCCGGGGTTAGCTGCTGAATATGCGATCTTTTAAGCTGTGTTAATTCTTTCAGCATCTCTAATATCCGTTTGGATCTCTTTTATTTTTTATGTACTTGATATGCAATGATTTGCTCTTTCAAAACCACCTTAGCAGCATTCCAATATGTAAGGGCACTGATCTCCTGCGAATAAATAAAATCCCTGTACTCCTGCCATCTAACCTTAAAAATTGTACAAAATCCTTATGATTTAAGAGCACAGACATTTTCCAATGAGGGACATGTCCCCCTTGTTTTGAAATAAGGACTACAGATGTTATGTATGAATGATCTGAAAAGGCACCTCATACAAATCACAGGACTGTATCTTATAAAACTGTCTCTGTACAAAGCTACAAAGCTTAAATGCACCGCAGACTGTACTCTCTCCATTGCCGGTCCTACAATTTGGAATAAAACGCCCCCCAGTCTTCGCCAGGAACAATGTCCTAAGAAATTTAAGCAGAATCTTAAGACCATTCACATCTTAAGCATTCTCATGAACCTCTATTGATTAATCCCCCATTGACCTTTTCTACTCTTTCCCCCCCCCCAGCTCTTGCCCCGCCTCCACCTTCCACCTCCCCCCCCGTCCACTCAGTCTCCCTTTCCTTTAGCCTTTGCCCCCTCATTCCTTCTCATTGCTGCTCCCCTTTCCCCTTTTCTCACCTCCCTTCACTACCTCACTCCCTGTAATTGTAAATATATTTCAATGTCTCCTCTTGCCTATATACATATTTTTTGCACCTAGAATTTAATCTACATTTCTGCACCCAATAGTTAGTTCCCCCCCCTTTTTTGATTACTCCATCATGTATTTTAATTCAATGTTCCATGTTTACTGTAAAGCTTGTTGCTGCATTACTTTTTCTGTAAACCGATAAGATGTTCAAAACGATTGTCAGTATATAAAAACGTTAAATAAATAAATAGTCTATCCTGCTACACACATAATGAACGTGAGAATAGTAAGAGTATTCTTTACCCTCCTAGTGAAGCATATGCCAGCTATCAACTAAATGCAGCTCTTGGCACAAAAACCCCATATTTATTCCAGCCTGTTTTCTCTTAGGAGTTTTAGCTGGTTGGCAATCTATCAAAGGATTGTTGACAACCTTAAAATTTACCCCCATAATAAACAATCCCTTCCCAGGAAAGAACAGCAGTAACAAAAGAGGTGAAAAACTTGTGAGAATACTGATTTGGTGCATATACATTGACTAAAAGTACCTTTGTCTCATAGAAAGTTATCGCAATAATAATAATGCAACCATCTGGATCTTTAATTTGTTGCTCAGGATTGAATGAGAGATTCTTGTGAATTATAACAGCCATCCCTCTTTGCTGGGCAGAATATGAAGAGAAACAACAATGACCCACCCATTCCCTTTGAAACTTGGTGTGCTAGATATCTTTTAAATGTGTTTCTTGCAAAAAAGTAATGTTAGATTTATACTTTTTTAATTCTATAAGAACTTTTTTCCTTTTAATTGGGGAATGTAGGCCATCAATGTTAAGCGAACTTATAACCACACTAATCATTGCATATCCAATAGTGCATCATCTTATAATTAAATAACTCCTTACCAGGGGCTAACTCCCCAGCCTAAATCCTTCTCTCCCCCCCCATTATCATATACAAATGAAGTTATAGGACACATTATTTGTCCGTCAAGCTGACGAATGTACAAACACTGGATCAACTGAGTAACTGCCTATTCAATCTATACATCCTTCTCATCCCAAACATTCTCCACCATGCATACACATCCATACCCAATGCCAC
Organism: Rhinatrema bivittatum; assembly: GCF_901001135.1. Lineage (NCBI taxonomy): Eukaryota > Metazoa > Chordata > Amphibia > Gymnophiona > Rhinatrematidae > Rhinatrema > Rhinatrema bivittatum. The sequence goes on along the minus strand of NC_042617.1, from coordinate 70,831,131 downwards.
AGTGACCAAAAATATACTCCCACCAATCCATTCCCAAATCCCAGTAAAATATTCAATCCCTTATCCCAAGAATGAATGGACCAAGTGGCCCCTCCAATGCCGAGGTGTGTTCTGTCCTCTGCACTGGACACTGTGGCCTGTTCAACTCAAAGGATCTCCTGGAGCCAGAAGCTGGCTTTCATGGTACAAAGTTTTCTGGCTTCCTGAACTTCTAGGCATTCGCCTGCACCATGCAGCCACAAAAGGCAAAACTGATTGCACCAGTGTATTGTGTGTCTGAGCTGCAATAGCGAAGAGAAAAAAAGAAAGCTGTAGGCTTTCTAATGCTGATGCTGTATTGACAAGTGGTGCCAACAGATCATAAATTCCGGGACACCTCCAGTCTCAAGATAAACAATTGAGTGAGAGATTAGCCACTTGCAGACTGATTTCAACTGATTGCCAGAGCCATCTGCCTGTCAACAACGTGAACACTTCAGTTCAACTATCAAATGCATTTGAAAAATCATCTGTGATCAACCATCAAACAAATACTGATTTAATTAAGTCCTCAGATCCTAGTCTGGTTTGTCAACAAAAGCTTTAGCCTCTTTGCCAGTTGCAAGCACTTTGGTCTCTCCTTTCCGATGAAGCTGTGTGCAGTAGGGAGTGAACTCTTTTCTGGAGGTGAGAACTTTAGCTGAGAAATCCGGAAAGATGAGAAGCTTGCTGTTTTTGTATTACAGTATCTTGGTCTTGCCATACACTGCAAATATTTTTGCTTTGTCAGTGTCATTGAGGTACTTAACGATTACTTGTTGGGGCCGTCTTGATCTGAACTTCCTGCCCCCAGCTCATGTGCCCGCTCCACTAGAATAACTCTGCTTGCTGCATCAACATTCAGTGCCTTAAGTAGCCATTGCAAGGCCTCATCCTGTATTTTTTCAGGGACCCCCAAAATATACAGATTTACACCGGCTTCTGTTCTCGATGTTGTCAAGCTTTTCCTCAAGCATTTTATTCTTCTCTCGGAGCTTGGTGGTTACATTATCAATGGTCTCCAAGCGGTCATCGTGATCTTAGATTTTGTTTTGTATACTGGTAAGCACCAAATTTGTACTGTTCCAATTTGTCTCTCCACTCATCCACAGAGGACTGAATTTTCTGCAGCTGATTAGTGAGTGCAGCGGAAACTGCATGCAAGAACTCTTTTAGTGCGGCCTCTGATAGGCCTTCCATGGCAGGGCCTACATCCTGCACCATCTTATTATCAGCACTGGCAATTTTATCCACTTCCCATCTTTTTGATCAACCCGCCATATCTCCAGATTTTTTTATGATGAAATTGTCCATTCATTTGTATACTTAGGGAGAATGTTATTAACAGTAGGAAACCAGTATTATTAGCAACTATTAATGAATTCGCCACCAACTCCTAGAGAGTGAGACTCGGGAGCAACTGTTCAGGATGACATTATTGCCATGCTTCTTCTTTGCATTTTAACATTAGTATGTGTTGTGACAAGCTTCAGAGGATTTTGAAAGTTTGAGCAGTGCCTCAGAAGTACCTGGTTGAAATGAAAGGTAAATCTGGATATCATTGAAATAAATGTGATCTCATCCAGCATGAAGATATAATTTCCACAAATGGTTGAATATAAACATTTAAAGAGTATCGGTGAGAATACTGACCCTTGTGACGTTTCAACTGTAAGTTGTCAATCTGAAGAAGGAAAAGTCACCTATTTCTGCCAGTCAAAAAAACAACAAAAAAAACTAGTCTAAAACTGTCCCTCCATTTCCTCAGTCTTTTAATCAATTTAATAAAATATTATGATCCACGGCAGTGGTTCTCAAAAATTGTGTCGGGACACACTGGTGTGTTGCGATGTCCTGGGAGGTGTGTCGCAGGGCCAGCAGATGGCTGCCTTCTTACCAGCCCGGGTGGGAGTTGGTTGACATTTACATTGGGCTTGATGGGAGGCTACTCTCACTTCTTTCTCTTCTTTCTGGTCCAGTGAGCTGTTTCCTCCTTCACCCAGATCGGAGCGAGACATTACCAGCTCTGGCTCTTCTGGGCTTGATGGCACGCAAACTTTAACTTCCCCTGCTGAGTCTGGGAGAGATGCTGCTGATAATCTCTTCACCCTGTGAAGGGTGGGGGAAAGGAGGTTGGGGATGCTAGGAAGATGAAGGTGGAGTGGAGAGGGAGTGTGGGTGCTGCTGAGCAGGAAGGGGTGGGAATCAGAGGGCTGGCGAAGCTGAGCAGCCAGGGAGATGGGATGAAGGAGTAGGGAGAGTCAAGCAGGGGAGAGAGGGAGCACAGGGAAGAGGATGTGAGGGGTCAGGAATGCTGGGCTGTTATGAGTGTGAGCGGATGATTGAAAGGGAGTAATTGGGGAAAAGTGAAGTATGATGGAGGCAAGGAAGGGATGGGATGCAAGAGCCATAATATGTCAATTTTGTGAATGTGCATTTCTTCTATCTTTGCTTATTGTAGGAGGATATTTATTTATTTCGAGGCTTTTATATACCGAAGTATAGCAGATTGCCTTCACTCCGGTTTACATGGTAACAACATAGTACAATATAATAACATTGGAACAACTTATTATACTAGGAACGGTGTTCGGGTCATAGGTTTAAAGAGAGCAACGATTACAAACTGGAAATGAACATTTTTACAACTGACGAAATATGTATTTCTGTTTCTAGCTCTCCAGTTTTGCACTTCATACAGAGTGGCTTTTTGAGATTTCCATTCCAGGTTTTGTCTCCACATTTGTAATTTGTGGTCTTTTATTCTGTATTTGGTTAAAGTTGGATCTGTATGTTTGATTGAGGTGAGGTATTTTATTAGTAGGTAGGGATTTGTATCAATCTTCTTTGTTGCGTTTTCTCATTCTCAATAGGACATGCATAGGTGCTGCACTGCTGCCTTTTCATAGAAAGGGCTACTACTGTTTGAGATCTTGGAATTAGTGTTGCAGTGGTATGGAAGGTTTGCTATGCATGTGGAGGAGTAGCCTAGTGGTTAGAGAGGAGTGGAGGAGTTACCTAGTGGAGCAGTGGGCTACAAACCAGAAGATCAGGGTTCAAGTCCCTCTGCTGCTCTCGTGATCTTGGGCACATCACTTTACTCTCCACTGCCTCAGGTACAAATTTATATTGTAAGCCCTTTGGGGATAGGGAAATACTTTTACAGTACCTGAATGTAATCTGCTTTGAAGTGGTGAAAAAAGTGTGAAAAGCAGAATATAAAAATCTAAAATAAATAAATAAATGTACTGAGTGGTGTTTTGTTTTTTTTTTCTTTTCAGTTTTGTATTTTCCAGTGCACCTGGTAGTAAGGGATTTTGTGTTTCTATTACTGAGATAGCACCTGAATCAGAATATCTTTTTTATATAGTGAGTTGTATTTGAAATATCCTAGTTCTGCTCTGCATCCATAGTTTGGGGATTTGGGGGGGGGGGTTCCTATGCATGCAGAGTATATGTTAACAGTTAGCCCTATGATGGGCAAGTGTTCAGTGTGTCACACCTGTAAGCATCATCTGCCAGGTGTGTCCCAAGAGAAAAAAGGTTGTGAACCACTGATCCACAGTATCAAAAGCAACATGTAAATCTAATATTGCTAACTAAGTTGTATTTCCCGTATATAAGAGCTAGTTTTTGTACTAAAACCTGGTCTAAAACTGGAATGGAATGGATCCAAACTATTTTTTTTTTCAATTATTTATATTCCACTTTTCAGCATTTCATAGAGGCTTACTGTAGGTATTACCCTATCTCCAGAGGGCTTAGAAACTGTTTGTACCTGGAGAGCTCCGCCTCAAAGGGTGAAGATGGCGGCGTGAGCCAGATGCGCATGATCGCTCCGTGTTTCTTCATACTTGTTACCTCTCCAGATGCCCTCTAAGCGTAAGGGAAGGGTTCGAACTTACCCCTTGGATTCTCCTCTTCCCTCCGGTCAGCGACTTATAACCAACTTTGCCTCTGGACAGGCTGCAGTTGAGGGGGTATTATACCCTGCTGCAATAACCGCTGGCGTTAATGATTGCTGACACTCCACTTTTGACCGCGGTGCAGGGTGATGATGTGACCCGTGCACCTGCAGGGGGGATCAGAGTGGAGTCTGGACACAGGCTTTTTTGCCTTCCTTGTCTCTCCTGGCAGTTTTGGACATCTCCGAGGTGGCTGTATGTCCTTCCACCTCTTCTCAGGTTGAGATTGAAGTAGTGCACGGAAGATCTTCTGCAGAACTGGCAAGAAACGTTCCTGAACCGGTCAGCTATGGAACTTCAGATGAGATTTTTCATCTTCCTCCCAAGCCAGTAGTTGTAACCCTTGAAACCCTATGGGACCTGGCTGCCGGGTTTGGCTGCTCCTTGCAAGCCTGTTAGGCGAAGATAAAGGACCTTGATACAAAAGTGGACACTTTGGAGGGGAAGTGGGAAGAGAAATATAGGAATTTGCAATCACAGATAAAGACTTTGGAGTCTCTTACCTCTGAAACTCAATCCTGTAATGTCAAATTGATTAAAGATTTTAATAACTGCTCTCGAAGGCTGGAATATCTAGACAATCACACTCTGCATGTAAATCTCCGATTTTTGAATTTCCCCAAGGTAGTGGGTGAACATTCCTACCGAACTCTTAAGAAATATTTCCTAGAAATATTACAGTTTGAGGAAGGGAAAATTCCTTCTATTAATAAATCATTTTTATTATCTGATGTGAATAAAAGAAGATCATCACAAGACCAAGGTCCTGAAGCCATTACAGATTTAACACAGTTTCTGGAAGATTCCACTGCAGAAGTTTATGAACGCTCAACTCTGCTTGTTTCTTTCATCTCCGAGCAGGAGTTGAGTGAGGTGATGAAGAGATATTTTAAAAATATCTCTGTTCTCTTTTATGGGCAGAATATTCAAATCTTCCCAGATTTTGCCTGTTACCCAAGAACGAAGACGTAATTTCCTTGCTCTCCAGCCTCGGATCACTTCACTGGGGTTTTCTTTTGAACTAAGGTATCCTTGTAAATGTATAATTAGTTCCTCGAACAAATGTTTTGTTTTCTTTTTTTCCAGAGTAGCTCAAATCCTTTGGTAATTCCAGGAGTATAGTGCCTTTTCTTCCTGGAGAAACTGGGTCTACCTAGATCCAAGATATTGTGTAGCCTTCTCTCTCACGTTAAGCATATTTCTTTGTATATTTGATTCCTATATCTCTCCCTTAATTTTGCCCCCTCCTCTATTTGTTTTTCTTCTGTGAAAATGACTTATTATTAATAGGACTAATTGCTTTGTAAACTGTTTCATTTTCTTCTCTTTGATAAGTCATTTGATTTTCTGAAGTAAGGTATTGTCTTGCTTGAATTGATGAAATTAATAAAGAAAAAAAGAAACTGTTTGTACCTGAGGTAACGGAGGGTAAAGTGACTTTCCCAAGGTCTTAAGGAGCAGCAGTGGAATTTGAACCCTGGTTCGTGGCCCACTGCTCTAACTCTAGACTACTCTTCCCACTACAATCTTCTGCTTTTACTCCTGCAATTAATGATCAAAAAACATAATGGAAACATAATTTTCAGGGACGTTTTGATCCAGAGTTAACGTCTTTTTTTTTTTTAAATTTTAAAGGCCAAATTGCTGCCTATTTAGAGATGGTGGAAAACTCCCTTCTAATAATGATACACTAATTATTTTAGAGATCCATACTAATAGCCCACGTCCAAGGGTTGCAAAGGTTAAAACTTTGCTTGAGGCATTGACATTGTCTGAAAATATCATCTTGGAAGCCCAGATAAAAAGTATTCTATGCATTAAAAAAGATTGAAGGAAGACCAAATGATTTCTAGCATGATTTAATGGTGAGGTGAAAGAGGCAGTTAAAGCCAAATGGGTATCTTTCAAAAAATGGAAAGCAGACGCAAAAGAAGAAAATAGACTAGAGCATAAGTACTGGCAGGTTAGATGTAAAACAATAGTAAGAGAAGCAATGATTTAAATATTTTCCTTTTGTTTCTTTTTCTTTTTGAAACCAAAGGACTAAGTAACACCTAAAAGTGCAGTTGTGGGTCGTTGTAAACAGTGAAAATTGTAAAATCTCTGAAATTGAGTGAAAATCTGAGAAGAGATGTTTTTTCTGTCTTTCCTATCTTCTCTGGTGTTTCACTGGGTGTTGAGCAGGTGCACTACTACAAGGCACTGGAGCCTGAGGGTGCCATGTGGCTATCCTAAGTCTTATTCCCTGCTGGGGGCTTTGAGAAGAAACGCTGGCCTCCAGCTCTGAAACTCTTGGAACAGTTGAAGCATCCGGCTTTATCAATGTGCGTGCCCCAGTGTGGTGAGAGACAAAGCAAAGTCTGCAGTTGACCAAGTCCAGCTGTCTTTGCAGGGCCAGGTCCAGCGCCATTGGCGCAAGGTCTCTTCTTGTGTTGCTGACACAAGGCCTATTCTGGCACTACCAGTGCACATCAAAACAAATGCCATCAACACCAATGCAAATCAAAACAGATGCCATCAACATGAGTACCCTGGTGCTGTCAGCACAAGTAAAGTCAGGCTCTATAGAAATGTAGTCCCACTAGAAGGGACTGCAAGCACTCTTGAATCTGGCATGACAACAACACTATTAAGTGCTCTTTAGCTGGTAATCTTAGTCTATTTTTCCCTTACCCAGAGCAGGTTTGGCTGGTGGAGGAAGGTCAGGGACAGCGACCAAGTCTACAGTTAGAAGTCCTGGTTTTCATCTGCCCCATGTTACCCTGTTTCTGTGGGTATATCTAGTAAAGCAGCTTCTTAGAGTCTCATGAGACTGTCCCACGGGGATGTACCATTTTTATTCTCAGAAGAAGGTATATCTTCACAAACGCCTCTCCACATGCCACGTCAGTCCATGGATCTTGTTTCAGAGCTGGCGATTGCTTAATTGAGAACCCAATAACAAGGCAGGCAGTCTTACATTATTCCTTCTACATGTTTTTACATACTCCAAGGGGCAATCCTTTCGCCACCCCAAGCACCTCAAAGGAACAGGACAATCTAGCTGCTTTCATCGAGGCAACCTCTCTTTTTGCACGCAGGGCCACCTGTTTTACAGAGTGGAATGACAGGGATGAAATGTCCTATTAGACCAGTATCCTTCTGCATGTTTTGAAAGTGAGGTCTACAAGAACTCCAGCAATTCCCTCACCTAAACCACCAATGTGATCTTCGCACAAGTTCTTTAATCTCCCCCAAATTTATGCCAACAGCTCTGCTGGTCTGTGATATCATACAAGACTTGAAAATGTGGAAAATCCCATGCCGTACACCCCAGTTGCAAGCAGACTGGATCTAAATACACCCTGACTTTGGCCAATATGTAGTACTAGAACCAGCTCTTAGAAGAGCCTAGAGAATAATTGCTTTGCCAGAAGGCTTTGATTCTTTAATGTAGGCCTGACAGTAGCTAACTGTTTAGGAGCTGTGTACTCTAACAAAGAACTAGTAATGAATGCCTGCATAATGTCATAGGAGACATCTTTGAGGCCTTTTTCTAAGTAAAAAGGACAGGGATCTAAACGACGGTGAGCATTTTTTATTTTCCCAATTATCTCCTTAAACTCCTTATTGGATAGAACTTTAAAAGAGGTCTATTTTCTACTGCTTAAGTGGGTGATAGGGCAGTAGCAGAAAGTACATTATGACCGGATAACAGAAACTGCAGGTTATTAACCTTTTCTTCAAAGCAATCTGAAATCTGCTCACAGTTTATATTACATGGATTGTGGTCTTATTAACCAGCCCATATATAGTCACAAATAACTCATGAAGGCAACACAAGGAACTCTGTCCTTTTAACACAAAAGGCCTAGACTTTCCCCATTGCCTCTCAGCTTCTCTGAGTGCTTATCTTTGAACCCTAAAATCGTAAATGAACCATGGGGCAGAGTTAAAACTACATAATTTAGAAACCCTTGGCTTAGGCGCTAAAAGATCATATGCATCGGACAATGAGCTGTTCCATAAATTCATTGGGAACTGTGCTAGCATAGCTTGTTTGCCTTAAATTGGTAACTGGGGATCTTGAGACCAAAGTACTACTGAGCCATAATGTGCCATCAGCTCCCCAGCCTTTTTTCTCCCTGTTATGTTTTCTCTCATTCCATGATTCTGACATGTGGTAGTGACAGTTTATGGCTCATGGTACAAGATCCTTGAATTGAGGCATGCTTTTATAGCCTGCTTCAAGTTCAGGCATAAACTCGTGATGCCAAATGAACTTCAAGGTTTTGTGCTTGAGTACTTGGCTATCATATTTATTTATTTATTTTATTTATTTTGATTTTTTCTATACTGATGTTCCTGTATACAATACGTATCGCACCGGTTTACATGGAACTGAACTGTCGCCTCAGGGGCGGAATACATTATAACATGTTGACATAGAACTTAAGGGAGAACATTCATGAACAAGGTAAACTGGGGCAGGGTGCAAAAAAACTATGTACATTCCGGGTTTGAGTAGGTGATACTGGGTACACAATCAGAAAGAGTATGTAAAGTGATGTAGATAACGACTGTCTCTTCATCGTTTTAACTCTCCAGGGATGAACAGGTGTTACAGGAACACAGTTGAAAAGTATATGTAAAGTGGTGAAAGTGATGTGGATACTGACTGTCTCTTCCTCCAGTTTTAGCTCTCAGGGAAGGCTTGGGTGAATAGCCAGGCCTTTAGCTTCTTTTTGAAAGTTGCTATGCAAGGTTCTTGGCGGAGATCTGGCGGAAGCTTGTTCCAAAGGAGGGGTCCCGCTGTGGACAAAGCTCGTTTCCTCAGTGAAGTTGTGGTCGGGTGGGTGTGCAGCATGTTCTGGTATGCACTTCTGATCGGTCTCTTTGAGGTGTGCTGTTGTAGTTGAAAAGATAGGTTGAGGGGAGAGATGTTATGTAGCGCCTTGTGAATCATCATGAGAGCTTTAAAAAGTATCCTGAATTTTATAGGCAGCCAGTGAAGGTTTTGAAGGATAGGGGTAATGTGTTCTCTCTTTTTGGTGTTGATGAGGATTCTAGCCGTCGCATTCTGGGCCATCTGAAGTGGTTTGATGGCGCAGGCGGGCAGGCCCAGGAGGAGAGAGTTGCAGTAATCCAGTTTAGGGAGGATAATAGCTTGTAGGACCAGTCGGAAATCTCGGAAGTGTAGGAGTGGTTTTAATTTTTTTAATACCTGTAATTTGAAGAAGCATTCTCTGGTGGTGTTGTTTATAAACTTGCTGAAGTTGAGTTGGTTGTCTAGGATCACCCCGAGGTCTCTTACTTGCGGTGAGTGGTTGATCGGTGTGAGGGAGAGTTGGGAAGAGATCGGCTGGTTGAGCAGGGTGCCACTATCTGGAGCTATTATTAGGATTTCTGTTTTGCTGGTGTTTAGTACAAGGTTGAGGCTGCAGAGCAAGTAGTTGATTTCTGTGAGGCAGCTGTTCCAGTAGGACCATGTTTTGTGGAGGGATTCAGCTATCGGGATAAGGATCTGAATGTCATCCGCATATAGGAAGTGTGTTAGCTTGAGGCTGGATAGTAGATGGCAGAGAGGGAGGAGATAAATGTTGAATAGTGTCGGTGAAAGGGATGATCCTTGTGGTACTCCATGCTTTGATCTGATAGGGTGTGACTCTTTGTTATTAATCTTGACCTTGTAGTGCCTGTTTTCAAGGAAGGATCTGAACCAGTTGAGCGCCACTCCTGTTATGCCGATGTCTGCAAGGCGCTGGATGAGGCACGAATGGTTGACCGTATCAAACGCTGAGGAGAGATCTAGTAGTGCGAGAAGGAATGGTTGACCTTTTTCCTGATTAATGAGAATGGAGTCAGAGAGGGAAGTTAATAGTGATTTGGTGTTCAATGATTTTCGGAATCCGAATTGGTTTGAGGTGAGGATGTTGTTTTCTTCCAAGAATTCAGATAGTTGTCTGTTTACGACCTTCTCCATGATTTTAGCGATCATTGGGAGGTTAGCAATGGGTCTAAAATTGGCTGGGTCAGTGGGTGGTAAGTTGGGTTTTTTAAGGAGAGGTTTGAGAATTGCCAGTTTGAATTGGTCCGGGACTTGGCCTTGAGATAGAGAGCAGTTTATGATGTCCGCAATGGGTTTGGAGATGATGTTAGGAATGGAGAACAGCAGATTGGAAGGAATGTGATCTGATGGGTGAGAAGATGGCTTCATCTTCTTGAGTATGTTTTCTATTTCTAGAGCAGACATCAACTCGAGGGTGGCAAGTGACGCTGAGTTTGTGTTACATTGCTGAGAGGTTGTGTGTGAGTGTTGGGGGCTGGTGGTGGATGAGGAGTTTGGTTGAGGAGAAGGCCCCTTAAGAGGTGCAATGAGGGTGTCTATTTTATTCTCAAAGTAGTTCGCCAGTTCATTGGCTTTGTTTGAGGCTTGTGCATCTGGTATTAGGGCTGTAATAGGTTTTGTAAGGGCTGATACATAGGAAAATAGAGCTCTAGAATCGAAGATAAAGTGATGGATCTTTTTCGAGAGGAATTCTTTCTTGGTTCTATTGATGCTGTTTCTGTACGCATTGAGGCAGGATTTATAGGACAGAAGAGTATCTGTGGATGGGTTTTTACGCCACCTGTGTTCCTTACATCTGAGATCTTGTTTGAGTCCTTCTATGATAGCCATTCTATGATATGTCATTCTATGATAGTACCTGCAGCTGTGTTTCCTGTCTGTCTCTCCTCTTGTAGCTGGGAATATTGTGTCTGCGGTATTTCCGCAGTCAGTCGGTAGAGCAGGGGGGCAAACTTGAAACTTATTTATTTAGAGGTTTTATATACCGTTGTTCCAAGTGAGAATCACTAGATCACAACGGTTTACAGTATAAAACATTAACAATTATAAGTGATTAAAGGAAAAAAAAACACATCTTGAATTCTAATTGAGGCATGGTTCACAGTCAATAAGTGTAGGAGAAGGTAAAGTCTATTCCTACAATAGGTTTCATAACAATAATTTTTGTGGGAATCATTCTATTGGAGTTTATTTAGGTACTATGGATTTGAGAAATTGGATAGTTTTATTATGAGAGTATGTAATTGACCTATATAGGACAGTTGCCTCATCCATTTTCACATTTTTAGTTGATTTTCCTCAGTTTTATTTTTTCATTTCTTTTCATCCTTGCTTTTCCCTTTTGTATACCTCTACCATCCTGTATGGCATGTTTGTACTTATTTAGATTTAGCTGCTACCTTTTCGTTGGTAGCTCAAGACAAGACATTCATGTAGTGTAGGTATTTCCCTGTTCCCAGAAGGCTTACGATTGAAGTTTGTAATTGAGGCAGTAGAGAGTAAAGTGACTGGCTACAGTCACAAGGAGTGTCACAATCCTGAAACGCCTAATGCTGCATCTTCTGCTGGACTGACTTTCTAGAATAACAGCAGCTGTCTTCCTTCCCTTTCCCTATCAGAATACAAGCTTGACTTTGCTTTTTCCCCCATTTTATCTATCTAGTACAGTTTTAGGTTTCAAATATTGCATGAAAAGTGAAGTAGTAACACAACCCAATAACAAAATGAATATAGTTCTAACTGAAAATCTGTTTTCTAAGTAAAATAACATCAATTTAATTTGCTAGGATTTCTGCATGAACTGAAGACTGATGACCAAAAAATACCCCATAAAAATACAAACTCTGCCTGCTAGCAGTTGTTTTCACGTAGATAAGCAGCTGAATTAGCCATGCTGTCTGGGTACGTCCTCCGTGCCACTAGGTGGCGGAGCTCTCTAAGATTACCAAAGTCTTTTAGTGAGGTGCTCCCTCTTGTATTTCCCGCGTTCGCCTGAGGTTCCTCAGTCTGTTTTTTTCCGCGCAACTGATCGCACGCGGCGCTCTTCTCTCCTGAGACTTAGTTGTGAAGTAAAAAAAATAAAATAAAAAAAAGAATAAATAAAACACCATCAAAAACCACAGGAAAAGGCCATTCCAATCAGGATGCCTCGACCAGGATTTAAATTCTGTGCCTATGGCAAGATTGTCTGTCACTGATGCCTGCAAATCTTCTCTCTGCCTAGGGTCCTGATCATGACTAGGCAAACTCTGGGGACTGCGGTTGTATGTCCCCAAGAGTGCAGTGCCAGCAAGCTGCCAGGATTCAGCAGTTAAAAGCAGGACCATTGGGCTCTTATGCCCCTTCTGAAGCCTCAACAAGATCATCTCCAGGCCCAAAGAGAAGAAAGAAGTCCCCCCTCTCATCGACAGGCTTCTTCTGTTGACCCCCCCCCCCCCCCCCCCGGGTTAAAACACCTACCGCTGATGCCGCGACAAAAATTGATGCAGGGCGTGGGGGATGCGTTGGTAGCACTGCGGCCGCATGCTGCGTTGATGCCACTGACTCACTGATGCATCGAGGCCCATTGTTCCGGCTCTCATACGAAGCATCGATGCACCTCCAGAGAGACGACGCATCGGCGCACCGAAACAAAGAGAAAGCGTCTCATCCACATCCTGCTGATGCACCGCTGATGCCATTGGCACTCATCTGTGCACATCTTATTACCCCGACACTACCAACTCTGCTGAAGCCTAAAAAGCATACAACAGGTCATAAGAGGCCTAGAGATCCATCACCTCTACTAGTAGTATATTCTGACCAGGATATCTCTCCGCCAAGGTTCTCAGGCAGCACGTCATCTTCCTCAGAGGTGCTTTCCGGGCTTTCTACAGTCTCTCTACGCCAGAGCTTTCCAAACTTTTCATGTTGGTGACACACTTTTTAGACAAACATAATTTCGGGACACAGTAATTCAGTCTACTAGCAAACCAGAGGTTAAAGGTTAAACGAACGAAATGTATTTCAACAATTTATGTATGTTTCCTTAAATATATACATAATAAAATGTTTCACGACACAACCTATCTTGTGAAAACCTTTTTTTTAATATTAAAAATATGTAATATTCCAAGATTAATGTTATTGTTATAATTTATGAGTAACAATAATAAAACAAAGTTATTGTGTTATTCAATTTACCTCTTTAATGAGATATATGAGCTTGATGGGATGAACACAGCTTTTGAATATTTGGTGTTAATAAAAAAAAAGTCCAAAGGGTCTTCTGCGTAATTTTAAAAAGCTGGCCAGTTTCACACTATATAATTATTTGATAGTCTTATTCAACTAATTCTATATGGCTATGAGAGTGAAGTCTGGAATTTATAGGAAGGGACAGAATGTCAATATAATCCTGCACCTCCAGTTCTGTAACTCTGTGCATCCACTGAAATTCCCCCAAACGATGGAGCTTGGATGTTTCCCCTTACAGCTCATCATACTAAAAGATATTTTCAAATTCTGGTGTCACCTCACAGTAGCAGCAGCAAAAACACCTTCCACTGCCAGGCACATTATGAACTAACACAAAACCTTGCAAAAAAGACACTCAAAATCTATACTGCAATCCCATTGTAACATAACAGTAATAACACCAAGGACTCAAACAACAATAACTCTAACTGTGAAAAAGCAAGGGTAAATATTACACTGGGTCCTAGAATACCAATACACCACCTACTGAGGAAACAAAACAAACCAGATTGCTATAGATCCCTATGCTAGCAGAATCTCTCATCATGGTCACCCACACAGAGCAGAGACAGACCCTCACCAAATACAGAATACAAAATAAAGGAGCACAAATTAGACAAAAACTGAAATGGAAACCCCAAGAAGCCAGACTCTGTGTATTAAAAATGGAAAAACAGAACCACCATTCCTCATAAAACAAATAAAATCAAGCAACATAAAGCATCAGTTATCATAGTAAAAACCATACTAATAAAATAATATTTTAAAACTACTAAGAAATAGAATTTCTATTAATTAAAATCATTTACATTTTTTTACAATTTCCCAAACACCAATAAAATGTTTCAAAACAGCACATATATCAAATAACACCCAATAATTAAAACTAATAAGGATTTTAAAAAGCCCCTGCTGTCCATACATGGTAGTTCTTGATTTCCAGTCACCCTGATATTGCCAAGGATTAGGAGGTTATCCTCTCTCTCTCTCACAATCTCACATGTCCATTCTCTTTTACACATACACTGTCACATACATACACATTCATGCTCTTATACCCACCATAACCTCTCGCTCTCACCGACATTGACACACTCTCTCCCCCGCCACACACACATCCCCCACACAAACTCTTACTTCCCTGAATTTTCTCATACATATCATGCTCTCACTCTCTCTGGCTCCCTCACATACACACAAACACACACACCCAGGCAAGTTCCCAATCATTCTCACACAAACACACACACCCAGGCAAGCTCCCAGTCATTCTCACACACTGAAACTGACCCCCAGGCAGGCTCTCATTCATTTTCACACCACTCCCTCACCATCCCCCAGGCATGCACACATTTATTCTCACACACACAGACCCTCAGGCAGGCACCAATTCATTCTCACACACACACACATACACCACACACAGGCAGGCACCTATTCTCACACATACAAACCCCAGGAAGACACCCATACATTCTCATACACAGACACACCCTCAGGCAGGCATCCATGCATTCACACATATACCCCCAGGCAGACTCCCATTCATACACATGCACACACTAAAGGCAGACCCCCTCTCTTTCTTTTGCCAGCAACCTCGGAGACTCTCTCATTCTTCTGCTGCCACTGTCACTGATGCCGCATGGCTATTGGGGAGGCGCTGATTGCTGCTATTGGCACTGAAGCCCATTCTGCTGCCTCCTCTGTGCAGACCCCATGGGTTTCCACTTCCTCCATGTTGCTCTTGTACATTGTGAGATCCGCATAGAGAAAGTGCTACTCATGCACATTACCAAAGATTACATGTGCCAATCAGTAAAAAGTAATTTTTTTTTTTACCTTTGCTGTCTGCTCTTAGTTTTCTAATCTGTTGGTCACAGGCTTTTTTGTTCCACCTCCCCTTTCTTAGTTTTTTGCCAATTCCTTTCATATTGTGTTTTTTTCTATTTCTTTTCTCTCCATCTATCTTCTTCCCTCAAACATAGTCAGGTTCTCATTCTCACATGCTTTCTCTCTCTCACACACACACACACACACACACACACACAGGCTCTCAGCCTCACATGCTCTCTCTCATACAATCATTCATACACAGTCTCTCTCTTGCACATGCTGTCTGACTCTCACACACCTAGGCTCTCTCTTACTCCCATATGCTGTCTTGCTCAAGCACAGGCTCTCACTGTCACATGCTCTCTCTCATACAATCATTCATACACACAGGCTCTCACTGTCACATGCTGTCTCTCTCACACACACACAGGCTATCACATGCTGTCTCTGCAAACATTCAGGTCCTCACTCCCACACACACACTCTCAACTCATCTCATACACACACAGACACACAATCTCTCAACTCATCTATTACACACACTCTACAGGCCCTCAGCCTCTCTCTTACCTCTGGGCCTCCTCTTCACGGGTTGCTGCAGGAATGGCTCTGCAGCGGCCCTGATCTTCTCAGGCCGATCCGCGGTGGGGACCCTGCTACCGGGCCTCCTCCTCTTCTCAGCCCGCTGCAACAATGCTGCTCCTCTTCTGCATGCGGCTGGTGCTCCTCCTCTTTCCTGCCCGTGCGGCTCCGGCAACATTTTTCTTCCGGTGCCACGTGGGCAGGAAGGAGAAGGAGCACCTGCACGTTTAGACGTGACCTTTTTCTTCGGGCCATGGTGACGTGAGCTCCACCACGACCCTGCCGATCTTCCTGCTGTGTGTCTCTGGCACACAGCACAGCGATTCTTCACTGCTCAGCCGCCAGTGGGATGAGGTCCACCAGCGGCCGCATTGGCTCCCACTTGCTGTTGTGTCACGTGCACCAGGCTTGAGTGACACACCGGCACACTGCAGGCGACACACTAAAGTGTCACGACACACACTTTGGAAAGCTCTGCTCTACGCCATACATACTCTGGTCTCCAAGACCCTCTTACTCTAAAAGTCGTCCAACCTCCAGAAATGGTAATGCATCCCAGGGGCCCAAATACAGATGTACTTATGGCCGCCCTACTGCCTGTAGAAGCCCCAACGCTCACTCCTACTTCGGGGTTAGCTTCACAAGCTATTTCCCAAATCACCACAATATTATCACAATTCTTACAGTGGAGCAGACAAATCAGCCACCACTACATATTCCAGCCATAATACCAGTGGTTCCAGAAGACCCCTCTATCCTGGGTCCAGCTCCAAAGAACCAACCACAAAGGCCTTCATCGCCAGTGGAAGATCATCTAGACACAGCTTCCTCAACAGACTCATCAACAGACTATCTGTCAGACCCAGCTGAGGATCTGCCTGAATCCGCCTCTCCACTAGAATACCTTACCTATTCTCAATTCTTGGAAAAGGTAGGCTTAATGCTAAATATAGAAACAAGGAAAATACTCCTTCAAGAAATGTTAGGGATCCTAAAACATTTTGACAATCCCATTGAGCCCATAGCACTTCCACAACATTTGGTGCTAAATGCAGTGATGGAAAAGACATGGGATACCCCTCTCTCTACTCCACCGACATCAAGGAAAATAGACCTCAAATACCGCATGAGGGACTCCCACATACTTCTATAGTAGTTGAATCTGCGATGCAGAAAGCAAGGAAGTCACGGCTACACTCAAACACACCACCAGCTCAAGATGCAAGATCTCTAGATGACTTCGCAAAGAAAGCTTTTCAATCCAGCATGCTAAATGCTAAGATCCAAAATCATCAATTTTTCATAGTACAATATCTTTTTGAAAATCTACAGGCTCTAAAGCCTCATTTACAGCGGGGATCCTCAGAGACCAACTTGCCTGCGGAATATCACAATATGGAATTGGGTCTCAGACGCCTCCTCGCTCAGTTTATGAGGGGTTTGAGATTTCCTCAAAAACCTCTGCGAATGCTATAGCAGCAAGGAAGCTCACATGGCTTAGATCCAGTGCCATTAGGGACGACGTCCATGACAAATTAGCCAATCTTCCATGCCGTCCTGACAATCTGTTTGGAGATAAATTCACCAAAATGGTAACAAAGCTTAAGGAACAAAAGACACAGCAGTACTATCACTGACTTCTCCTCATCAGCCTTCATCCTCTAGGGAACAGTATTCTTCTTGCAGGAAACCCACCTATCCCAAAACGTACAGGCCTTACTCTTTTTACATGCCTTCGCTATTTCAACCTGCCAGACAGCAGCAACAAGGACCGTGACAGCGCCCCAGAGCCCCTCGCCAGTCCTGTCAACAAACTGATCCTCAACCCTCAAAGACCCAGCAAGGTTTTTAGAACTATTCTTGCCACCGGCTCAAACATCTTTGGAGGGGGTAGGCTGTCCAGGTTCCTCCCAACCTGGGACAACATTACATCCGACCAATGGGTCCTGAATATAATAAAGGAGGGTTACTCTCTCAATTTCAAATCCCTTCCGACCCTCCCACACTTGTTTCCTCAAAAACACCAAACTGCACATAGAGGACCTCTCTTTCGGGAAATCAAAATACTCCTCCAACAAAAGTGCATTCGGGAATTAACTTCTTCCCACCTTCATCAAGGTTTCTATTCACAATACTTCCTTATTCCCAAGAAGTCAGGAGGACCTACGCTCACTCAACAAGTACCTTCACAAAGAGAAATTCAAAATGACTTCCCTCAAGTCCATTCTTCCCTTCCTTCAACCCAACGATTGGATGTGCTCACTGGACTTGAAGGATGCATATGCCCACATACCAATGAATCCCAACTCCTGGTGTTACCTCTGTTTTCAGATGGACAGCAAACACTTCCAGTACAAAGTTCTTCCATTTGCCCCCAGAGTCTTCACCAAATATCTAGCAGTAGCGGTGGCTCACCTCTGTTGACAAGGGGTTCAAATATTTCCTTATCTGGACGATTGGCTTCTACTAGAATCCAACCAGTCTCTCCTATGGGACAATCTGATTTACACGATTTCTTGCCTAAACAATCTGGGTCTACTAATCAATTACGAGAAGTCAAATCTACAGCCAACACAAACCTTACAGTTCATTGGGGCCTATATCAACACCATTCAAGACAAGGCATTCCTGCCACGCCTGCAAGCACTAGCTCTCTCCACACTGTCTTCAGTCCTACTAAACAGTATAGCTGTTCTGGCCCGCCAAATCCTGACTATCCTGGGATACATGGCAGCATCTATTTATGTAGTCCCTCATACACGACTACACATTGCGTCGCTTACAATGGGGTCTGAAGAATCAATGGACCCAGTTCCTTCATCCACTGACGACTCCCATCGCCCTAACTATCAGCATGAAAAAAGACCTGCAATGGTGGCTACTCCCATCAACATTAACGATAGGATCACCTCTACGACCCCCTCAACATCAAATAATACTCACCACAGATGCCTCTCCCAAGGGATGGGGGGCTCACCTAGACAACCTTCAAACTCGGGGGCTATGGTCCATGATGGAATCAGCAATTCCAGAGTAGAAAAACTGAGCAGATATTTCACTCCCACGAATGGGAACTACATCAGGAAGTAGCACATCACATTTTCTCCACTTGGGGTCTTCCCTGCATTGACCTTTTCGTGACAGAGCACAACAAGAAAGTAAGGGAGTTTTGTTCAGTGTATCCAAGCCCACATCGACTAGCTCAGGATGTGTTCCTCATAAACTGGGCTTGGGGTCTTCTGTACGCTTTTCCTCTGATACCACTCGTCTCTCGCACAGTCCAGAGATGCATCGAGGACAAGGCAGATTAGATTCTCATGCGCTAGTATGGCCAAGACAACCATAGTATAGTTAACTGATACACAACTATCAATATACAATCCAATTCCCCTAGGCAACAGCCCTCAGCTACTTACCCGGGAGAACGGATCACTACTTCATCCAGTTCATTCATCACTACACCTCACAGCATGGAGAGTGAAAGGCTCGTTTTCAAAAACTTGAACATCAGTCCTCCTCTTCAGGACATACTAGTCTCCTCCAGAAAACCATTGACTAGATTCTACTACCAACGGAAGTGGTCACGTTATGCAGCCTGATGCTCAACTGATAGTATGGATCCACTCACCTGCCCACCAGAACGAATTCTAGCCTACCTCAATCTACTCTACAGCGAAGGCCTAGCCACTGCCTCACTCAGAGTACATTTATGCGCCATAGCAGCTTATCATAATCCCCTCAGTGGGGAACCCATAACATCATTCTCTCATATCTAGGTTCATGAAAGGAGTCTTGCGCTTACATCCCCCAACAAGGAAACCGCCAGTGCCATGGGATATCAACATAGTCCTAGAACCACTGGACACGATACCTCTCTTGGAAAGTACTCTTCTTGACTGCCCTCACATCAGCATGGCATGTCAGTGAACTACAAGCCTTGGTTCACTACCCTCCTTATCTACAATTTTACCATGACAAAGTTACAATACGTACCTACCCCAGTTTTCTGCTGAAGGTGGTTTCGGTTTTTCACATTAACCAAACCATCACTTTACCCACTTTCCATCCAAAGCCTCACTCCAGTGACTGTGATCGAAAGCTTCACACCCTAGATTGTAAACGTGTGCTTGCCTATTACAAAAAATGCACCCATTCTACCAACAGAGCCTCACAACTCTTCCTCTCCTTCAATCCAAATGCGCCAGGACATCCAGTATCAAAAAGAACATTATCCTCCTGGATATCTAACTGTATACAATTCTGCTATCAAAAGCGTACGGCGCAACTATCAGCGACACCTAAGGCACACCAGGTTCGTGCAATGGCTCCTTCAGATGCCCACCTCCATGATGTGCCTCTCATAGACATCTGTAAGGCAGCCATGTGGTTATCACTACATACCTTCATATCCCATTACTGTTTGGACAAACAAGCTGCTGATGATGCACGCATGGGGCGGATTATTCTGCAGAAAGGCAACTACTCAACAGATAAAACACCTTCATAAGAACTGTCCGCCTCTACGTCACCATATTGAACAAAAAAACCAAGCAAACATTTTACTAATAACAATAAGCTCAATATGTCAGCTGGGGACTCCCAGACAGCATGGCTAATTCAGCTGCTTATCTACGTGAAAAAAGCAAGTTCGCTTACCGTAAACTGTGTTTTCCGTAGATAGCAGATGAGTTAGCCATGCTAACCTGCCCGCCTCCCCAGAAGGTTCCGACATAGCAAACTAATTGAGCTTTGATATGGACTGAGGAGCCACAGGTGAATGCAGGAAGATACAAGAGGGAGCACCTCACTGAAAGACTTTGGTAATCTTAGAGAGCTCCGCCACGTAGTGGCACGGAGGATGAACCCAGACAGCATGGCTAATTCATCTGCTATCTATGGAAAACACCGTTTACAGTATGCAAACTTGCTTTTTTCTTATATATTACCTGTCATAACAAATTTCCTTAGTGACCAGGGCCCTCAGTTATTTCTTTGCAGAATTTGAAAATATTCTCTTTTAGGTAGGGACTCTCAGGCAATCAACATTTTCTTTTGAAATTTTGCATTTCATATATAACATGCTTTGCTCTTTTCAAAGGACTGTCAACCTTGGCTGATGTACAGACTGGAGTGCAACACATCTTAGCAGATATGATTGCCAAAGATAAAGAAACACTGGAATATATCAGAAACCAGTAAGCACTCTTTCTCGCTTTAATTTTTCTTTTTTAATGATTCCGCTTAAGATTGTTCTGTTTATTAGGTACTGCATTTTATTTTATTTTCCTTGATTTCCTAAATTATGGCTCTAATTTTTGCTTTTTCTTTTACTTTATCAACTTCTTCACATATTTAAGGACCAAAAAAAATATTTTTAAAAAGACTTCATAGGAATGCACAATGGGAACAAATGGATAGAAAACATTTAGTTTGTTTAATTTGTGGAAGAATATTAGCAAGAAATAAACTGCTGAGATATTTTGTTAAATTTGCAGGCAGTCTATTAATTTTTCTCTGTGGCTGTTGTTGGGGAAAAATTATGGAACAACTATTCAGATTGTTTACTGTGGATGTCTATTCCTTCTCTGTATTTGCTAATAATGAATTAGCATAGTGGGCTAAAACAAGGGCTTCTGATATAAGCCTGAAACAAGGGTTTCTGATATGAGGCTAAAGATGTAAAGTGAAAAGTGTAAAAAAATGTTTCTTCACAGAAAGGTTGGTAAGTGCATTGGAAAGACTGTCAGTGGAGGTAATAGAGGGAAATGCAGTATCAGAATTCAACAAAGCATGAGCTAAGTTCAGAGCATCCTTAGTTGTGATGAAGTGAATGTAAAGCCAGAGATTAAGTAAGGTCTGTGGTATTGCAACAGGAAAGGAAAATGGACAGACTAAATAGGCCTTGTAAGTTTTATCTGTTGTCAGTATAATTTTTAAATGTATTTTGTATTTTTTAATACAAAATATATGTAAATATATGTAAATTTATATATATATATATATATACACAAAATATATGTAAATTTAATATGTATATACAAAAAATATACATATTAAATTTACATATAAATTTATATGTATATACCAAAAATAAATAAATTTATATATATATACAAAAAATATATATACAAAATATATGTAAATTTAATACAAAATGTATGTAAAGCCTGTTGCTAATTTATTTACTGTAAACCGAGGTGATGTATATTTTTACGTGCCGCGGTATATAAAAATCACTAAATAAATAAATAAATATTTGAGAAAGGAACATATACACAACCTACAATGATCAAATACAGTCAAGTACCAAAAGATTATGATAATCATGTATAACTTGTGAATAACCAAAATAACTGAGTTTAACTTCTCTTTCTCCCTTTGGTTTTCCTTTAAGTTACCCCTGTGGAAGTCTCCCCCCATGATGAGGTCACAGGAGTAGCCTCTGCCATTGGATTCTCCCTGCCAAAAGGCCAATTTGCCCTTTCTAGTTCCCTTCTGCTGGATCAGTCAAAGGATTTAAGAGTCCTTGGAAAGGTTCTTAGCAATAAACGAACACTGTAGCAAATTGCTATTTGGCAATAAAGTTCAGAATAAATACTTTAGCAAAACTTCGCTCTATCACACCTCCTCCCCCACTGAAACAAATGCAAGATTACACAGTCACTGTAGTCATCCTCTGTCTATTTCCATGTCCAAACCATCTGTTGGCTTTGAGATGTCTACCTCCATTTCCGCAAGTGCTGCCTCTCTCTACTCTGGGGAAAGTTGATTATTCAGCCCCCGCCTTGATCACCTGCCTCTGTCAACTCCTGCACCTCTCAACTTATCTCAGTTGTATGCTTGGTGAGCTTAGATTCTCTGATCACCCTGCTTTCAGGGACTCTGTACTCAGAGAATCTGGTTAATGTAGTCTACTGGTCACAGTTCATTGATCTGAGGTATCTTGGTTTATTCCTTTCTAAATGATTTGAAAGATGCTTAATGTTGCCAGCTTTATTATACAGTGGCAAAGAATATCAGCACTATTCAAAAAATAGTGCAAAAAATAAAACTGGCCCAATAACACACACATTTATCAATTGCCCTAGTCAATCATTCCTCATTCACACTGCTTCTAAACTCTCTGTAGTGTTATGCATTTATAACATGTATAGATATCGAAATAAAACATCAAAATATATACAAAGTGCTTTTAATGAAACAATGACACACTTGCAAATAGAGCTGGACTTCAAGAAAGATACTTTGTGAATTGCAAATGAGTCACATGGAAGACACCTTCATTAAAACGGGGATACAGTTGAATCACAGACCACAAGAACAGATACTTTGTAATTTTCCCAGGACTGTTGTTCCAATGATGTTTCTGTAGTCTATGTTCTACTACTGCTATATCATGTATTCTATTCTCTCTGTCCCTACAAAGGCCTCTGTTTCGCCGTCCAGGCTTCCTCAGGGGAAGATATTGTTCATAACTATTTTCGTTGATACCATGGACTGTATATATTGAAGATGATTTGTTCTTATTGTTGATTCTACTAGAGAAATTAAATGTTTTACACAATATTGGTATTAATGCCTGTATAGAAACATCATTAGAACATCAGTCCTGTGAAACAATTACAAAGTATCCTTTCTTGTGGACTGTGATTCAACTGTATCTCCTTTTTATCTTCCATGTGACTCATTTGCAATTCACAAAGTATCTTTCTTGAAGTCCAGCTCTATTGCAAGTGTCATTGTTTCATTACAAGCCCTTTGTATATATTTTGACGATGTTTTATGTCGATATCTATACATGTTATAAGTACATAACACAACAGAGAGTTTAGAAGCAGTGTGAATGAGGAATGATTGACTAGGGCAATTGGTATGTGTTGTTGTGCCAATTTTATTTTTAGAATTATTTTTTGAATAGTTTTGATATTCTTTGCCATTGTGCAATAAAGCTTGCAACATTAAGCATATTTTAAATCATTTAAAACATTAGTGATGTTACTTACCCTATTTTAGGGTTCTCTGATGGATATACCATTTTAGGTACCCACATATAATTTTTATTTAAAGCCTAGATCCAGTATACTATATAGTGACATTTAGTTGGTTTATACCTTGCCATGCTGCTCCTGTTCCTTCAGCTTCTTATACTCTCCCAAGATGGGCAGGTGCCCTTCCTTCACTATACCCCCTACTAATCCTCCTTCCCTCTCCCACTACAGTTCAGCTGAAGATCAATCTTTTATTCCTTATCATCCATGTTAGACCAGTCCAAAGAAGTGGGTTATGTTCCTCTGTAAGCAAATGGAGACAGAAAAAAAGCTCATAAGTACTTAAGATTTGCCATACTGCGTCAGACAGAAGGTCCATCAAGCCAGTATCTTGTTTCCAAAAGTGGCTAAGCCAGATCACAAGTACCTGGCAGGATCCCAAAGGATAGATAGATTCCATGCTGCTTATCCCAAGGATAAGAAATGGATTTCTGCAACTCCATCTTAATGGTTAATGGACTTTTCCTCCAGGAACTTTTTCAAATGCAGCTACACTAATAGCTATCACCACATCCTCTGACTGACTTCACTCCTATAAGGGTCTGGTGCTGCCTTCAGCTCTTCAGTATATCTGTCTTCAGCATATGATTCAGATGTGTGGGCTAGTGCTGCAACTATGAGTAGGCCACTTCTGAGAAGGTTTGAGGCTCAGGCTTTTGGTGGCACAAAGGCCTAGTCTTGGGAGAGCTCTTGGTGATGGTCCTGGTGGGACTGATTCTCCCTTCCCCATTGAGAACTGACTCAGTAGGGGTCTGAGTTCCCACACCGATAGATCAAATATTGGGCTGTCCCTGGTGACTGTTCCCCTGATGGGTTCAGCAACAGGAGCTACTGATAGCACACGCTTCTTTTATACTAGGAGAGCAACAGAGAGGAAGTAACATTATGAAGAAACAAAAAAAAAGCTTGCCTTTTTTGAGGACTGCCTTCTAGTCTCTTATAGTGCTGTGCTGATTTGGAACATAAGAATATAAGTGCCATGCTGGGTCACACCAAGGACAAGCGAGCTCAACATTCTGTTTAACAGTGACCAGCCTGGGTCACAAGTACCCATCAGATCACCAATATTTGATCTATTTCTTGTATCTCACTTCCAGACATGAGCAGTGGCTTTTCCATGTCTACCTGGCTAATGACTGTTTATGGACATTCCCTTCAGAAACTTGTCTAATCATCTTTTGAACTCAAGTACATTAGTTCTTTCAGATACATCCACTTACGACAGATTCAATAGCTTGACTGTGTGGTGAGTGAAAAAATACTTCCTATGATTTGTTTTAAATCTGCCATTTGCTAGATTCATGGGGTGTCCCCTAGTCCTAGTGTTTGAAGGGGGAAAATAACCAACCATTCCCTATTTACCTGTTCCACTCCACTCATTATTTTGTAAATTTCAATCATATCCCTTCTGTCATCTATGTTCCAATCTAAAGAGTCCTATCTGTTTAGCCTTTCTCCAAAAGGGAGCTTTACCATTCCCTTTATCATTTTTATTGCCCTTCTCTATACTTTTTCTGTGTCTGAAGATATAGTTGCACCATGGATTTATACAAGAGCATTATGATATTCTTAGTTTTGTTCTCTGTTCCTTTTCAAATAATTCCTAATTATACTATTTGTCTTTTTGACCATTGCCACACACTGAGCCAAAGATTTCATGGTATTGTCCACAAGGACTCCCAAGTCCTTTTTCTGGGTAGTGACTCCTAACAGGGAGCTTGCATCATGTACCTGTTGTTGGGATTATTTTTCCTACGGGGATTAATTTTCCTATGTGCATCACTGTTCATTTCTTCTTTTATTTCTGCCCTCCTGCTCTCTTTCTCCTTGCCGCTCCCTCTTCCCCTTTTCTCGCCTGCTCCCACTCCCCTCTCCTCGTTCATTGTAATTCCTCCTTTCCTGAGTTAAATTGTAAACCGGTGTGATGTGTCTCACGAACATCGGTATATTAAAAGTTCTTAAATAAAATAAATAAATAAATACTTTGCACTTGTCCACATTAAATTGCATCTGCCATTTAGAAGCCCAGTCTCCTAGTCTCACAAGGTCCTTCTGCAGTTCTTCACAATCCATTGCTGTTTAATGACTCAGAAACAATTTTGTGCTGTCTGTAAATTTGATCACCTCATTCATTGTTCCTTTTTCCAGATCATTTATGAATATGCTAAATAGCAGAGGTCTCGATAAAGACCCCTGGGGCATTCTACTAAGGACCTTTCTCCATTTAGAAAACTGACCATTTAATTCTACCCTTTGTTTCTTGTCTTTTATACAGTTACCCATCTGCAATAGGACACTGCCTCTAATCCCATAGCCTCCCAATTTCCTGAGAAATCTCTCGTGAGGGACTTTATTTTTATTATTAATTTGATTTGTCAAATGTCTTCTGAAAATCCATACACACTATATGAACTGGCTCATCTGTCTGTGCATTTATTTATACCCTCAGAAAAATCTAGTAAATTGGTTAGGCAAGACTTCCCTTTGCAAGAACCATGTTTATTCTCCCCCATTAGACCTTGTCTATATATGTGGTCAGTATTTTTGGTTTTAAGAATAGCTTCAAACATTTTGTCTGGCACTGATGTCAGGTTCACCGGTCTTTAATTTTTTTGGATCCCCCGGAGCTCTTTTTAAAAATTGATGTCACATTCACCACCCTCCAATCTTCTGTTGCCCAGGTTGTTTTAAATGATAGGTTGCAAATCACCAGAAATAGGTCTGCAGTTTCAGTTTTGGGTTTTTTTCAGAACTCAAGGGTGAATATCACCTGGTCCCTCTGATTTGTTATTCTAGGGTCTGTCAATCTGAATTATTACATCCTCCAGTTTCACAGCAATTCCATCTAGTCACTCAGTCATCACCATCAAAAAATGTTTCTGTTGTAGGTATGACACAGACATCCTCCTCATTAAAGACAGAGGCAAATAATTAGTTTTTCTAATTCCTTGTCCTACCCTGACCCCCCTAGCGGCCCAATTAACCCCCTTACAGGCTTTTTTGCTTTAAATGTACTTGAAAAAGTTTTGTTACTTGTTTTTACTTCTATGGCAAGATTCTTTTCAAATTCTTATGCTGCTTAATTACTTTTACATTTGACTTGCTAGTGCTTATACTTTTGCTTATTTTCCTTATTAGGGTTTGCTTACCATTTTTTTGAATGATGCCCTTTTGGCTTTAATTGCCTCTTTCACCTCACTTGGTCAGGGAGTCTGAGGTGATCACTCTCCATTCTCACTCCATGCAGTTGCTTCCCGGTTAGGCTGCAAAAAGAGGGAAGCATGGTCCTGCAGGTGAGTTGCGGTGGCTCAGTGTGTCAGCTGGTATATTCTGCGTGGCTTGTGAGGTGGCATGCATTGAGCCCTGGCCCCTATGGTGGAAGGCAACAAGGTAGTGCAGTAAAAAAGGGCCTAGTTGGCACTTCTGTTTTGGCTGGATTCACTGACATTTTATCACTGCTTCATGCCAAAAATAAATAAATCAAGCCAGGTTCTTTACCTTCCTCTTCCCTCCAATATTTGAATAGGGATGTTCCATGGGAGCTACATATTTCCCTCACACAGCAGAACCTGCGCACCTCCAGTTCTCTACTGAATTATTTCAGTAGGCAATCTCATATTTATGTTGGAGCTCTTCTCTCCTGCCCTCTCTGATAGTTAAGTGATGGAGGGAACAGCCTACAAAAATAGCTTTCCACTTCTACACAATTGAAGCTTCTCAGAGAGTGTTTTAAAGCTAAATTAGGTTTGTGAGGCTGTAAATTGCTGTAACCTGATATATAAAAAAAAAAATCCCAGGTAGTCTTCCTTGGCAGCACCTTTGCATTTCTCCCTATGTCCTTCCAAGCTCTTATCTATGACCCTGCACAGAAGAACTTTAGATTATCCTTGGCTATGTACAATGGCTTTGTGATGAGTTCTGCATTAGATCCAGCATCCTTCAGAGGTGGTGACAGTGTGCTGACGGAGAGGCCTGAAAACTACAGCTCCTGGATGGATTCATGCACTGTAGAGATAAGTAATGTTAGGCTAGTTCAAGATGGGGCCATAGTGTTTATAGCTCTGCTTCTGTGCTGCTTGGGGGCTCCCCCACATGGTGATGGCCATTGCAATCTCAACCTCTTTCTATGACTTTACTTTTGCTAATTGATTACTGTCCTTTGGAGTCGTCCTGAAGTTTAGGACCAGAGTTCAGAGGCTGACTAAAGCTGCATATCAGAAACTCTTCTTTCCTGCCAGCCCCTAAATAACACTCTTGGTTGGAACCTTTCAGTAGCTATAAGCAACCTGCCCAGTTGATTCTCACCTTTCTTTAAATCAAAATAAACTTTCACAAGGTGCTCCAGCTTCCATTTGCTGCGCTC
Organism: Rhinatrema bivittatum; assembly: GCF_901001135.1. Classification (NCBI taxonomy): domain Eukaryota; kingdom Metazoa; phylum Chordata; class Amphibia; order Gymnophiona; family Rhinatrematidae; genus Rhinatrema; species Rhinatrema bivittatum. Next base: position 70,803,255 of record NC_042617.1, on the reverse strand, counting down.
TGAATCAAGGACAGACTTTCAAAAAATGTACAAGTTTCCAGTAACTGCAATTTGAACCAACAGCAAGCTTTCAAAAGGTGCAATCCAAAATAACTTTCAGCTCAACTCAAGACAATCTTTTAGCTCAGTTCAAAAAAGTTAAATTCTAAAGCAAACTCAGTTTGCTTTACACTCAGTCTGTGGTCCTATTTTTGTCTCAGTACCTCAGTAGGAAAAAACCTGCTCTCTTTCTCCTGAAGCTTCTCTCTATACTCCTTCTTCTTTCCTTGGATTAGCATATCTGCAATTGCTTTCTCTTGTGTGCTGGGAGTGTCTGCCCACCCTCCTCGGAGACTCTCCTTAGGCCCTTTTCTGTTATCATTTTAATTTTAACTAATAGATCTGAAATATCATTTTTTAGTTCCTTCAGAACCCTGGGTTGTATACCATCTAGTCCAGGTGATTTATTACTCTTCAGTTTGTCAGTCAGGCCTACCACATCTTCTAGGTTCACTGTGATTTGGTTCGGTCCATCTGAATCATTACCCATGAAAACCTTCGCCGGTACAGGTATCTCCCCAACATCCTCTTCAGTAAACACTGAAACAAAGAAATTGTTTAATCTTTCCACAATGGCCTTATCTTTTCTAAGTGCCCCTTTAACCCCTCAATCATCTAACGGTCCAACTGACTCCCTCACAGTTCTTTCTGCTTCGGATTTATTTAAAAAAGTTTTTACTGTGAGTTTTTGCCTCTACAGCCAACTTCTTTTCAAATTCTCTCTTACCCTGTCTTATCAATGTCTTACACTTAACTTGCCAACGCTTTTGCATTATCCTATTTTCTTCTGTTGGATCCTTCTTCCAATTTTTGAATGAAGATCTTTTGGCTAAAATACCTTCTTTCACCTCCCCTTTTAACCATGCCGGTAATCATTTTGCCTTCCTTCCACCTTTCTTAATGTGTGGAATACATCTGGACTGTGTTTCTAGGATGGCATTTTTTAACAGTGACCACTTCTCTTGCACATTTTTTACCTTTGTAGCTGCTCCTTTCAGTTTCTTTCTAATTATTTTTCTCATTTTATCAAAGTTTCCCTTTTGAAAGTTTAGCACGAGAGCTGTGGATTTGCTTACTGTCCCCCTTCCAGTCATTAATTCAAATTTGATCATTTTATGCTCACTATTGCCAAGCGGCCCTACCACTGTTACCTCTCTCACCAAATCCTATGCTCCACTGAGAATTAGATCTATTTATTTAAAAATTTATATACAGTCTTACCAATATAAAAAATGACCAAAACGGTTTGCAATATTATAAAAACAAAAATAAAATCAAAATAAAAGATCATAATTTGTCTGAATCATAATCCAAGTACTGACTGACTAAAGTAACGAAGAAAATAAAAGCATAGATTGGGGAAAAAAATACAATCTGCTACATGATTAATAAAAATAAAAAAACTTTAAATACTATGTCAAAAGTAACACAACTATAAATAATTATTAATTTAAAACTAGAAAAGTTTGAAATTAGAAAGTAGAGACCTAATAGAAAAGCATATAAACTTGATACCTAGATGAGAGATGCCATATCTTAAAGAGTGCTAACTACTGTGTGTAATCACAGTTTCCTAAGGCTTCTTTGAAAAAATGTGTTTAGTGCTTTCTTAATGTCAATCCTACATGCTATTTGCTTTAAGGAATTAGGCAAAGAGTTCCACAAAATAGGACTTGCCACTGGGAAGGCTCTTTGGCTGCTTTAAATGTCACTAGACATTCTAATGGATGATATCTCTAATAGGTTTTTTGAGGAAGATCTAAGATCTCTTGTTGGCTTATATACCCGTAAAGTTGTACATAGCCAGATGGAGTCGTGTTGTTTAATAAAGAGTGAATTATCTAAAATTGCTCCCTCTCTCATCTGTTCCTGAACCAATTGTTCCATAAAACTGTCATTTATTCCATCCAGGAATTTTATCTCTCTAGCATGTCCCAATGATACATTTAACCAGTCAATATTGAGGTAATTCAAATCCCATTATTACCGCACTACCAATTTGGTTAGCTTCCCTAATTTCTCTTAGCATTTCACTGTCTGTCTCACCATCTTGGTCAGGTGGACAGTAGTATACAACACACAAGGAATTTCTATCCATAAAGATTTGATTGTGCATTTAGTCTCATGCAGGATGTTCATCCTGTTAGACTCTATAACATCCCCGACATAAAGCGCTACACTGCCTCCCAGGTGCTCCTCTCTGTCATTGCGATATAATTATAGCACTGTCCCATTGGTCATCTTCCTTCCACCATGTCTCTGAGATGCCAATTAAGTCTGTGTCATCATTCATTGCTAAACATACTAATTCTCCCATCTTACTTCTTAGACTTCTGGTATTAGCATACAAACATTTCAAAGTTTGTTTTTTGTTTGTATTTTCATTCTGCTTTTTAATTGATAGGGATAAGTTAGAATTTTTTAGCTCAGGTGAGTTTTTATTTACAGGCACTTGGACTACTTTTCTTATTATTGGAACCTCACTGTCTGATGCCCTAATTCTAATGAGTCATTAGTATCCTTTGAAGATACTTCCCTCATGCGCTGCTGAGCGACTGTCGGCTTTCCCCTTTGTTCTAGTTTAAAATTTGCTCTATCTCCTTTTTAAAGGTTAGTGCTAGCAGTCTGGTTCCACCCTGGTTGAGCCCATCCCTTCGGAAGAGACTCCCCCCTTCCCCAGAAGGTTCCCCAGTTCCTTACAAAACTGAATCCCTCTTCCTTGCACCATCGTCTCATCCACGCATTGAGACTCTGGAGCTCTGCCTTCCTTTGGGGACCTACGCGTGGAACAGGAAGCATTTCAGAGAATGCTACCCTGGAGGTTCTGGATTTAAGCTTTCTACCTAAGAGCCTAAATTTCGCTTTCAGAACCTTCCTCCCACATTTTCCTATGTCGTTGGTGCCCACATGTACCACGACAGCCGGCTCCTCCCCAGCACTGCCTAAAATCCTATCTAGATGATGTGTGAGGTCCACCACCTTCGCACCAGGTAGGCATGTTACCAGGCGATCCTCTCACCCACCAGCCCACCCGGCTGTCTACATTCCTAATAATCGAATCACCAACTATGACGGCTGACCTAACCCTTCCCTCCTGGGCAGTAGGCCTTGGAGACGCATCCTTGGTGCATAAGGACAATGCACCACCTGGAGAGCAGGTCATTGCTACAGGATCCTTTCCTGCTGCACCAGGTTAATGCTGTCCGTTCATGAGGAAAAAAGTCAAAAGAAATAGACAAACAGGAGAACGAAGTTTAATACCATTTACCTAAAAAACAGCTGTATTACTATTGTGTCCATCAGTGCCCGACGCCCTCTCCGCCCTCCTTACCTCTCTGGCACCTCCCTCTCCGACCGCGGGAAAATTGACTGCCGTGGCGTTCTTCTGCCACTTGTCCTTGGGCGTTCCCGGACCGACTCGACGCCGCAACCGCCATGTTTCCTGGAAGCCTAGGGGCGCGCGCGTGGAGAGGCCCCTATTGAAGTACTGGCAATGGCGCGAACCTTGGGGGTGTTCCCCGAAGATGACATCACCCGCGATGGATATTTAAGGTCTCAGTAATTGCTAACAGATTGAGTTAGCAAAGGGTTTTGCTACCTAAGCTACTCTGCCTTCGGACTTACCAGAGGTACCCGCTCCTCGGGGGCCTCGCTCTCTCTCCTTTGTTTTTCAGGTGACAGTCTGGAACCGGTATTCGCTCCTCGAGTGTCCTCGTTCCCAGACTTGTTCTTCTGCCAGGAAGTCTTCACCACCAACTATATCAACTACATCAGTGAGTTACCATCGTTCTCTCTGAGCTTTCCCGGAACCAGGTACTCGCTCCTCCAGGGCCTGTACTTGCTAGCTCCTGGCTTCATTGGGACATTGTGTGAATGTTACCATCTGCATACTCTGCCTACTCACTATATCTGTCTCTCCTCAGCTCAGTCTCCAGGGATCGCTGTTCCAGTCTGAGGAACTACAGCCCAGCTGGGCTTATCTCACTGCTGCCATCTCTGGTGGTCAGTAAACTGTCTAATAAAAGAACTAGTGTGTGTCTGTCTCCATACACTCAGCCTGACCGGTGGTCCCTCTCGGGATCTTCCCCCGTGGGCATGGTCATCTGCCACCAGCCCAAGGATCCACCCACAACTACCTCAAATACCAACAGAGTGCTAACTCCTATCTGATTGCTCCTCCCATCAGGCATCAGATCATCAACAGATTGCTAACTCCCAGCTTTCTTAACAGAGCATTAACAACAATTATACAGTACTTGGAAAACAAAAGGTGGGGACACAGACCAAATTCTTTAAAGGCTTAGTAATCCAGAGGTCACGTGATGCGGTGATCCGAGAGAGATGTGTCTTGCGGAACTCCGGGAGCTGCCCTGCACTTAAGCCTAAATACCGGTGCTAAACAGCTATTCGGATAAAAATTGCTCAATACCGCAGGCTGATTAGGCTTGGAACACACCCCAGTGTCCGAAATAGAGAAACATGATGTCTAAATTGGTGAGAAAAGAGAAACCTAAAAGTGCCGAAACAGAGTTCAAAATTGCCGATGGCCGAGGAGGCCCAGACGGTGCAGGGCTGGATGAAGCGGCGGTGGCACGCTTGACTGAGGTGGTTGTAGCGGGCTTGGAGCCTAAATTCACCAATATTGACAACTTTGCAGCACTTAAGGAATCCTTAGGTGATATCGGTAGGCATATCGATATCGCTGAGGGGAGGATATCAGCCATAGAAGAAGACCACGTGGCGTTAAACGGGTGGCTCACAGAGATAGAGAAATCTCTGCAGGCGGCAGAGAGTAAAATGGAAGACCTCGAGAATTGCACCCGCCATAATAATCTCAAGTTCCTCGGTCTGCCGGAGGCCATCCCTGAGGCTGAAATAAAATCTACCCTGGAGGAATGGCTACCAAGAGAATTACATCTCCCAGAGCTGCAAGGGAAACTAACAATAGAGAGGGCGCACAGACTGGGTCCAAGGAGAGATGCGGATCATAGGCCCAGGCTGGTGATCACCCGATTCCTAGATTGGGCCCAGCGCTCTGTGATCTTATCTGCGTTTCATAAGTCCAAGGACTTTAAGTATCAGAATCACAAAATTGTGATTTTTCAGAATTTCTCTGCATCCATGGCAGCCAAAAGAAAGCAGTTCTCTCCTGCATGCAATGAACTGTTCAATAAAAATATTAGATTTGCCCTTCAGTTCCCAGCAACATTAAAAATCTGGAGGGGGGGAGAGAATTCTTTGTGAAACTAGCAAAAAGAAGGTGAGAAGAACTGCTCGGTGCTCCGGGGGTAAAGTCTCGCTGGACCTAGCCCTGACAGCGTCCCTGAAGCCCCGCCCTCCCGTGTGACGTTAGCCCAGCGGGAACCTTATAGCTGGAGCTGCAACAAGACTTACTTGGGAGAAAGAATTCTTTGTGAAACTAGCAAAAAGGAGGTGAGAAGAACTGCTCGGTGCTCCGGGGGTAAAGTCTCGCTGTACCTAGCCCTGACGGCGTCCCTGAAGCCTCGCCCTCCCGTGTGACGTCAGCCCAGCGGGAACCTTATAGCTGGAGCTGCAACAAGACTTACTTGGGAGAAAGAATTCTTTGTGAAACTAGCAAAAAGGAGGTGAGAAGAACTGCTCGGTGCTCCGGGGGTAAGGTCTCGCTGGACCTAGCACCGACGGCTCGCGACTTAGTTTCGACTTTGTTTTGGACTTTGATTTGGACTTTTTAAGTGATTTTATTATTCTTTCTCTTTAAATTACTTGCTTATGATTGAATGTCTTTCTCCTCACCAGAAGACTCTGGGGAATTATAGGAAGGAGAATTTGGTAGGAAACCTTTTTATTTATTGTCAATTATTTAGTTATGCATCATACTAAGCGGAAGGGGCGATTGAGGCTTGAGTCCGCTGCCTCTGCCCCAAATTCCCCTACCCAAACGAGAATACAAGGTTTCTTTACTCTGCAGCTTCTACACCGGGAGTACAGTCCGCTGAGGGTTTGGGTAGGAAACAAAACCTATCCCTCTTGGACAATCAAACATCTTTGTCCCCAAGTGCACCGGTTATCCCCCCACCCCCTTTTCTTGGAAATCCACAGGGACTGCTCCAGGTCCCGGGGGAAGGTACCAAAGGGACTCTGGAGGCAGAGGGAGTCACTGTGGAAATTGCAGGAAAGTTAATGGAGGCGGGAGGTGACTTGGCAGGGGAAATTCAAGTGATTTCCGAGACCTGCCGAGTAGGGATGGTAAGTGCTGGTTTAATTATACCTAAAATAGATAAACCTAATGTGATTACATTAGAAACAATTTGGCAAGCAATAACAACAATGGAAAAATCAATATCTTTATTAGCCACTTCAATGAATAATTCTCAAGAAATGTTATCTTCGATTGAACCTAGGGTAAATAAAAATGCAGAGCAAATTGTTGAGATCACAAATAAGATAACATCTGTTCAGAAGGAACAAACAATGATTCAATCAGAGATGGGACTAAGAAGGAGGTTAGAAAATATGGAGAATAAAATGCGATATTTGAATTTGAGAATTCTTAATTTTCCTAATGTTAAATTAATTTCTCCTAAAGAACAATTTAAGAAATATCTAAAGGATGTTTTATTAATACCTTCCGATAAATTGCCACAAATTTCAAAAATCTATTTTATTCCTTTGGTAAGAAATGGAAGTGAAGGAAAGAAAGATTACCCTAATATTAATCTTGATTTAGATTTGACAGCTTATTTGGAGACCCCTTCAGAAGAACAAATTGAACAAAGAGGTACTTTATTAGTCTCTTTTAACTTTCAATCAGAAAGAGATTTGGTTCTAAGAACCTTCTTGAAAAATCGAAACAAAGTGTTTCTCGGTCAAAAACTGCTGGTATATCCTGATATTGTAAAGGATACACAAATTCGTAGAAAACTTTTTGTTGGATTAAGCCAAGAAGCTAGAAAGATTGGGGCACAAGTTAATATTGGATATCTGTGTAAATGCCTAATGCAACATCAAGGGAAAAGGTATATCTATTATGAACCTGAACATATGAGAAATTATTTAGAGAGTATAAAGAAGTCGCCAGTAACACCTAACCAACCAGGTGAATAATTGAATAATAGCTGCTACACTTCTCCTATTATTGTAAATGTTCAATAGATTTGTTCTATATTTTGTCTCAGACACTTCTGTTTCTTTATAACTGTTTTTGTGCAATCTAAGTTTGCTGATATAATGATGTAAACTTTATTTTTCGCATTGTATCTTAAAAACTGATAAAGAATTAAAAAAAAAAATCGGGAAGGAAGGAAAGGTATTCACTTTTGATGCACCTGACAAAGTTGCAGACTGGATCGCTAGTCTAGAGGCACAAAGATGAAAGCTGCACTGGTCAATCTACGGCTAGTTGGTTTTGGCTACCGGGACAAGTTGGAGCCCGACGAGTGCAGGCGGTTTCCAAGCCTGCTATAGTCACTGTATTAACAGTGTCTGAGTTGTATTGAATAATTAACATAACCTATAATGTTTATTGCCAGGTATCATCTGAGGCATGCAGGTTTACATATATAATAATGTTATGATACGTTTACTGTTTTCAAGGGTCAACTAGATTATCAAATGTGGGGGGGGCAGCTCCTGAACACATCTAATACTGATCTCTTCCCCGTTTCTAGGGGAAATTTGAAGAGTTGGGAACGTAGGGATATTTTGGGGGTGGTATGTCAGATTGGGGATATCAGGAGGGATGGGAAGGGAGGGTGGTTGAAGGAAACAGGGGAAAGATAAAGGGTGTTTCTCTCTATTATAGTGCTTTCGATGTAGCCATAGTCCTACTTGCTAATATTTGCCAACTGGAAGATTGGGGATGTCAGCGGCTGCGAGTCCAGGCTGGGGGGGCTTCTCAGCTACCGTGAAAATGAGAACCTAAAGTTTAATATGTGTATGACACCAGTAAAATAGGTCATTTACGATACAGTTCCTGGAATGTAGGGGGACTGGGGTCGCCAATCAAGTGACAAAAGATTCTAAGTGCTTTACAACGGCAACACCCTGATGTTGTTGGGCTGCAAGAAACACATTTATCAGAAGGGGAAAGTAAGAAACTCAAAAGAAGTTGGGTGGGACAATGTTTTTACAACCCAGCCGTAGGAAGAAAGGGGAGTTATGCAATTCTCATTCATAAGAGACTCCGTTTTGTTCTGAAACAACTCTCAGACTCTGAGGGGCGGATCCTCATCATTATTGGTAGCCTACAGGGCTGGGAGGTTACTCTATGTTCAGGGTATGTCCCCAATGCATACACGCACTATTTCTTCCAAATGCTAGTTAGTATGATACTACCGGTTTTGAGTAGGCCTCTCATACTACTAGGGGACTTTAATTGTGTACATGAGCCAAGTGTTGACAAATCACAGTCAATAGCTCTGACAGGCAACCCTCAAGATCATGGTATAGTGTTCTTATGTAGGGAATTTCATCTGGTTGATATTTGGCATCGCCTCCATCCTACTGAACATGATTACATGCATGTCTCACGGGCACATGCAACTATGTCTCGGATAGATTATATTCTGGTGGCAGATAGTTTATTTCCCAGGGTACAGCGTGCAGAAATTGGGACTATCCAAATTTCAGACCATGCGCTAATTTGGGTGGATGTTAAGTCAGAGACGGATGTACCCTCGGCCAAATTATGGAAATTCCCGGTCCATCTTGCAGAGGACAAACATTTTATAGTGTTACATCCAAGATAGGTGGCAAGAATTTGAAAGTCATAACTACAAATATAAAGAAGACCCACAGCTGTACTGGGAAACAAGTAAAGTAGTCATGAGGGGGGAAATTACTTCCTATTTGATCGCCAAGTCCAAGGCCATGCATAAGAACATTATTGAGTTGGAAACACAGCTAGACCAAGCAAAAATACATCTAGCCCAATGTAATTTTAGCCAGAATCAAAGGACATACAGGGAACTGTTGCAGACTTTAAACTTGGTTTTGCACACATGGGCCCAGCAGTCTTTGCAGAAGGGAGCACACCGGCTATTCTGCTCTGGAAATAAGGCAGGGCGATTGCTGGCAAACATGGTTAAGATGCAAAGAGGGAAAACGTATATAGATAAACTGAAGGATGCCCAGGGCAAGCCCATTACAAACAGTAAGGATATCTGTGCCGAGTTTAGGAAATTCTACCAATCCCTTTATATGGAAAATAGGGGGGCGAAGCAGGAAGAAGAATTCTTCAAGGGTCTTCACATTCCCACTATCTCAGAGGAACAATTGGAAAGGCTAAACTCACTGCTTACGCTCACCGAGCTACTCTCCGTCATTAAGAGTAGCAAGCAAAATAAAGAGCCAGGGCCAGATGGCATGCCATGCCTCAGAGGATCTTCTCCAGTTCTTTCAGGAGGCACAACGAAAGTGCCGGTTTCCAGAAACAGTAACCAGGGCTTTCATTACTGACCTCGAGAAACCTTGTAAGGACTTATCCCCAGCAGCCTATAGACCTATATCGCTTCTCAATATTGAGGCAAAATTGTTCACAAAAATTTTGGCAGACCGTCTGGGTAAGGGGTTTCCTACCATCAATTCAGGCAATCAAGTCGATTTTGTTAAAGGGAAGGCTATCAATTCTAACATGACCAAATTGATTATCTCAGTGGAGGAATGCCAACGAAATGGGGTGGAGGCTATGGTAATGGCCTTTGATTCCGAAAAGGCATTCGATAGAGTATCCTGGCAGTATTTATTTTTGGTCCTAGGACAGTATAACTTCCATGGTGAAATACTCCAGAATATTTCCATGCTATACCATATCCCAAAATCAGCAATACTGGCGAATGGTCAGGTATCAGAGGACTTTTCATTGTTCTGTGGGACTAGACAAGGCTGCCCTCTTTCCCCACTATTGTATATACTCTCTATAGATCCCTTACTTCTTAATTAGAGGAGGATGCATCAATTCACGGGTTCACGTGGGGGAGACAGTGCTTCAAAGTATCAGCGTTTGCTGATGATGTGCTTGTATTCCTTTTAGACCCTCAATCTTTGCATAAAGTCCTACTCCATCAAACCCAGTTTGGAACATTTGCAGGATTGAAGATTAATACTGAGAAGTCGGAAGCATTAGCGTTGGGCCCCTCTTTACAAAGAGATTGGAAGGGAAGTTTTCCATAAAGATGGGTAGGAAAGGAAATGCGCTATTTAGGGGTACGTATCCCCAGAGACATATCTACCCTATACAGAGCTATCGTAGACTATTTACTTAAAAATATGGAGCATAAATTACAGTCTTGGGCATCTTTACCACTATCATTAACCGGTAGAATATTTCTTTTTTTTTTTTATTTATATTTCATTGAAGTTTTAAACAAATTTACATTTGCGAAAAATCAGGAAAATAGTTTTGTTACAAAAAAGAAGAATGACAAACATTCATAACACCATTTATATGAACTACTAACAAAAAACCATTAGTCCATATTATGGGAGGATGACAGAGAGGAGCACTCGGGAGGAGGTGTGGCGCTTTATGTCCGGGATGGCATAGAGTCCAACAGGATAAACATCCTGCATGAGACTAAATACAAAATTGAATCTTTATGGGTAGAAATCCCTTGTGTGTCAGGGAAGACTACAGTGATAGGGGTATACTACCGTCCACCTGGTCAAGATGGTGAGACGGACAGTGAAATGTTAAGAGAAATTAGGGAAGCTAACCAAATTGGTAGTGCAGTAATAATGGGAGACTTCAATTACCCCAATATTGACTGGGTAAATGTATCATCGAGTCACACTAGAGAGATAACGTTCCTGGATGGAGCAAGTGGTTCAGGAGCCGACGAGAGAGGGAGCAATTTTAGATCTAATTCTTAGTGGAGCACAGGACTTGGTGAGAGAGGTAACGGTGGTGGGGCCGCTTGGCAATAGTGATCATAATATGATCAAATTTGATTTAATGACTGGAAGAGGAACAGTGTGCAAATCCACAGGTCTCGTGCTAAACTTTCAAAAGGGAAACTTTGATAAAATGAGAAAAATTGTTCGAAAAAAAACTGAAAGGAGCAGCTACAAAAGTAAAAAATGTCCAAGAGGCGTTGTCATTGTTAAAAAATACCATTCTAGAAGCACAGTCCAGATGTATTCCACACATTAAGAAAGGTGGAAAGAAGGCAAAACGATTACCGGCATGGTTAAAAGGGGAGGTGAAAGAAGCTATTTTAGCCAAAAGATCTTCATTCAAAAATTGGAAGAAGGATCCAACAGAAGAAAATAGGATAAAGCATAAACAATGGTAAGTTAAATGTAAAACGTTGATAAGACAGGCTAAGAGAGAATTTGAAAAGAAGTTGGCTGTAGAGGCAAAAACTCACAGTAAAAACTTTTTAAAATATATCCGAAGCAGAAAGCCTGTGAGGGAGTCAGTTGGACCGTTAGATGATCGAGGGGTTAAAGGGGCACGTAGAGAAGATAAGGCCATCGCGGAAAGATTAAATGATTTCTTTGCTTCGGTGTTTACTGAAGAGGATGTTGGGGAGGTACCCGTAATGGAGAAGGTTTTCATGGGTAAAGATTCAGATGGACTGAATCAAATCATGGTGAACCTAGAAGATGTGGTAGGCCTGATTGACAAACTGAAGAGTAGTAAATCACCTGGACCGGATGGTATACACCCCAGAGTTCTGAAGGAACTAAAAAATGAAATTTCAGACCTATTAGTAAAAATTTGTAACTTATCATTAAAATCATCCATTGTACCTGAAGACTGGAGGATAGCAAATGTAACCCCAATATTTAAAAAGGGCTCCAGGGGTGATTCGGGAAACTACAGACCGGTTAGCCTGACTTCAGTGCCAGGAAAAATAGTGGAAAGTGTTCTAAACATCAAAATCATAGAACATATAGAAAGACATGGTTTAATGTAACAAAGTCAGCATGGCTTTACCCAGGGCAAGTCTTGCCTCACAAATCTGCTTCACTTTTTTGAAGGAGTTAATAAACATGTGGATAAAGGTGAACCGGTAGATATAGTATACTTGGATTTTCAGAAGGCGTTTGAGAGAGTTCCTCATGAGAGGCTTCTAGGAAAAGTAAAAAGTCATGGGATAGGTGGCGATGTCCTTTCATGGATTGCAAACTGGCTAAAAGACAGAAAACAGAGAGTAGGATTAAATGGACAATTTTCTCAGTGGAAGGGAGTGGAAAGTGGAGTGCCTCAGGGATCTGTATTGGGACCCTTACTTTTCAATATATTTATAAATGATCTGGAAAGAAATACGACGAGTGAGATAATCAAATTTGCAGATGACCCAAAATTGTTCAGAGTAGTTAAATCACAAGCAGATTGTGATAAATTGCAGGAAGACCTTGTGAGACTGGAAAATTGGGCATCCAAATGGCAGATGAAATTTAATGTGGATAAATGCAAGGTGATGCATATAGGGAAAAATAACCCATGCTATAATTACACAATGTTGGGTTCCATATTAGGTGCTACAACCCAAGAACGAGATCTAGGTGTCATAGTGGATAACACATTGAAATCGTCGGTTCAGTGTGCTGCGGCAGTCAAAAAAGCAAACAGAATGTTGGGAATTATTAGAAAGGCAATGGTGAATAAAACGGAAAATGTCATAATGCCTCTGTATCGCTCCATGGTGAGACCGCATCTTGAATACTGTGTACAATACTGGTCGCCGCATCTCAAAAAAGCTATAATTGCGATGGAGAAGGTACAGAGAAGGGCTACCAAAATGATAAGGGGAATGGAACAACTTCCCTATGAGGAAAGACTAAAGAGGTTAGGACTTTTCAGCTTGGAGAAGAGACAACTGAGGGGGGATATGATAGAGGTGTTTAAAATAATGAGAGGTCTAGAATGGGTAGATGTGAATCGGTTATTTACTCTTTCGGATAGTAGAAAGACTAGGGAGCACTCCATGAAGTTAGCATGGGGCACATTTAAAACTAATCGGAGAAAGTTCTTTTTTACTCAACGCACAATTAAACTCTGGAATTTGTTACCAGAGGATGTGGTCAGTGCAGTTAGTATAGCTGTGTTTAAAAAAGGATTGGATAAGTTCTTGGAGGAGAAGTCCATTACCTGCTATTAAGTTCACTTAGAGAATAGCCACTGACATTAGCAATGGTAACATGGAATAGACTTAGTTTTTGGGTACTTCCCAGGTTCTTATGGCCTGGATTGGCCACTGTTGGAAACAGGTTGCTGGGCTTGATGGACCCTTGGTCTGACCCAGTATGGCATTTTCTTATGTTCTTATGTAAGCAATAAATCAAGTAATCTGTAATTATACTCATTACAGAAATAAGGAGAAAAAAACTACTTTATTTTGCAGACAATTTACCTCAACCTTGCTCTTTATCCACTAGGAAGGATTCTAGGTGAGAGGGTTCTTGAAATATAAATTTATTCTTTTGAAAAACAATAGAACATTTACAGGGAAACTTTAAATAGAATGTTGCCCCAAGAGACAACACTCTTGGCTTCAGAGCCAAAAATTGTCGTCTCCTTAATTGTGTTACCCGAGGGACTATTTGGATCCTTTGATCGCAAAAAATATAATCTGTATTTAGGAAATACTTTTGTAGGATCTGATTTTTGTCCCTTTCTCTACAAAATGTAACTAAGAGTTGCCCTCTGTGGAATATCATCCAAAGATGATTCCAAGAATGAAGTCAGATTTGGAGACTGTTGAACAAGGTCCATACCCTCCTCACCTTCTTGAATCCTTAACCTAGTTCTTGGGATATAATAAATCTTAGAAATACTAGTCTCATCAATTGTTGAAATAGCCAAAATCTCTACTAAGTATTTTTTTTTAGTAGTTCAATAGGTGATAGCAATCTGGTTTCAGGAAAATTTAAAAATCTCAAGTTTCTATTACAATTAAAATTTTCCAGATTCTCTATCTGCCTATGAATCACTAATCCATCTTTTATGATGGAATTATTAACCTCCTGTAGTACATTTGATTGCGCTACCACTGTTTTTCCTTGCGCTTCTAATTGATTCATTCGAGTATTATGTACTTCACATTTTTTATCTCAACAGTTGTTTTATTATTTTGAACAATTGAACTAGACATAGTCTTCTGTAAACCAACCAAAACTCTCCAAACATCTCCCAGCGTTATATTTTGGGGGTCAATAGTCTCTGTGACCAACTCTTGAGGTCCAGAGCTTTCATAATCCCTACCACCTGCTATAGTTTCCCTCACTACAGGTTGTACAACTTCAGAATTAACTAATACCCTTAATCCCATTGATGAAATCTGGGCTATGGGGTTTGGGTCTTTCATCAAAGTTAAGAGTTGCTGTTGTGGCCCTGGACTGTCTGTGGATCCAGATGAAAAAGATATTTCAGAGTTAGGCCCTCTTAACAGGGTTACTTACCCCTCTTGCAACATGAGAGTCCATAGGTCCCCTCACAAACGGTAACGACGGTGAAGAAGTCCAAGTTTTAACCTTTGTTTTCCTTCCCATATAGATAAGATAGCAATATATAAAAAGGAAAAATTTTTGATAAGGAGCATGCCCCTTTGGCTGCGCGCCACTCCTTCCCCAGATTTATACCTGAAGCAGTCCCTCCCCGTTAGGTGATGTCACAGGGGATGTGGCTTCAGCTGTTCCGGTGTTCTTCCTGGTTCCAGCTATTGCAAGAGGGCTGGAGCCCCAGACACAGTCTTTTAGCCAAAGTCTCTCTTTGCAGAGAGTTCTCCCTCAGGCTCCTCCGGTTCAGGTACGCTCCTTCCCCAGACTTATACCTGAATCAGTCCCTCCCCGTTTGATGTCATCACAGGGGATGTGGCTTCAGTTGTTCCTGTGTTATTCCTGGTTCCAGCGATTGCAAGAGGGCTGGAGCCCCAGACACAGTCTTTTAGCCAAAATCTCTCTTTGCAGAGAGTTCTCCCTCAAGTTCCTCCCTGGTAGAATATTTCTACTCAAAATGATGGAGCTACCCTGATGGCTTTGCGATCTGCTGCAGAACATAATTTGGTCGACAAACTATGATCTTACAAATATAAACAGATCGATCCACACCTTGATGTGGGGCAAACATAAAGCCAGATTACCTCTCATCACTGATGATGGAACGTATACACAGGGGGGCTCTCATGTCCAAACTGGCGAGAATATAACCTTGCATGTGTTCTTAGACATATTTATGATTGGGTTAATGGCACGCATTACTGTACCCCCCTTCAATTTACCCTGGAATGAATGCATCCGTACAAACCAGAAAACATGATACAAATCCCAAGAGGTCAAATTCCACACCAGTTTAAACATAGCCTGCTCATAAACTCAGGGAGTTTATGAGCAGGCTATGTTTGGATATCCCTATGTAAGGGGATATCCCTATGTAAGGGGAAATTGCATATTAGGAGACTCCTAACCCTGGTCCTATCCTTGGGGGCGTAGTCCCCAATTTACAGCGGGCCTGGATTCGCCAGTCTTTTCCAGGTGGACCCTCATGGGGCTAAGCTGCATACACCATTTACTTGAGGAGGGCTCTAATATTGTAAAAAGATTTTCTGATCTTCAAATGATGTATGGGATACCGTCAAAAGACTTTTATGCCTAATCTGCAAGCTAGACATTATGCTCAATCAGTATTGGTATATGACCAAGATTTCCCTAAATATAATAGTATTCGGGAGTTATTTAAACCCAGGGGAAGTAAGCCCAACTCATGTTCTAGATTCTCTGTGGTGCTGAAAAACATTCCAAATGATAGCGTAATACTTACCATACAGAATAAGTGGATAAAACAGGCAGGTATCACACTAACTTGTGCAGAGATCTCCCAAGTTATTAAATGGTGCGCAGTCGTTTAGGAAAATCTAGCTTTGAAAGAAGTTGGGTTTAAAATGCTCCATTGTATGTATATGCCACGAGTATGGATGTTTGCAGCCAAATTGTGTGATTCGGTTCTTTGTTTAAAATGCCACACTGAATGAGGAACTTCCTTCCACAGTGTATGGGAATGTAACTTTTTAAGGCAATACTGGGAAGAAGTTCTGGTGGACTTAGGATTTTGCACAAGCAGATACCCAGGGACCCTAAGCTTTGTCTATTTTGGATTTTTGGACCTAACTTGGAGACTCGCATAGAACCGGATCAAATCTTCCTGGAAAAAGCTTTGACAATATCACTTCAAATGATAACAACACAATGGATTTCATCCGAACGGCCAATGACAGAACACTGGAAGGCCCATCTACATACCCTATTCTTATATGAACATATGTTGGCTAAAACTAGGTCACCAAAGGCTCAGCAGATGTGTGCCTCCACTTGGATTAGTTACTGGGCGGAACTCCCGAGTTCCAGGAGAGACCTTTTTAATAAGTGTATGAATCTCGAATATGTGGAATCATCCCATCCTACAACAACTGGAGAAACAGGACATGGTTGACTCGAATTAGTTGGAAGCAGAGAGACACTGGAGATAAATGGGGGGATGGGGGATGTTCTTGTGTCTATATCTCTATCCATTTTCTAAAAGGAAATGGACTGTTCCATGGTTTAGTTCTTGGATATGTTGTTCATGTTATTTATGAAAATACCAATAAAGAAATAATTAAAAAAAAAAAAAAAAAAAAAAGGTTTAATAGTCCAACAAGTACTTTTAGAGAAAGTAAAGTTTTTCAGTAACAAATACTTATCTGATGAGTACTCGAACTGGTTGCAGGAACCAGTTCTTTTCTTAGGTTTATATTGGTACCTATGCAAGCAGATATTAGATGTTGATGTTGACATTGTTAATGCAAATGTGTTTTTAATCCTGCAATTATTTTTAGGGTGTTACAAATAAAACTGAGCACCTACAGTCATTAAAGCAATTGTAATCCATCTGATTATTGCTTTCAAGACTCTCTTCCTTCTCTATGCCTGGGAGACTGCCTGAGTGGGTTCAGTCCCTTGTTTCCTTTGAGAAGACCCAGCTGGAAGAAGAGCATTTTTTCTCTACCAGTTTTCACTTTGGGTAACATCTTACAGTGACTCACACCTTACCAACAGAAACCCCATCACTTACTATTGCCACCATACCACTGTAGTGGGAGAGTCATTACCCCAGAGTGTCTGATTGATTAGAATCTGAAAGTATTCAGTCAGTGTGGCAGGGCAGCTGGGAAAGCTAATAGTATGTTTACCTTAATAGAAAGAAGTACCAGTAATATTCCTGGAATAGATTTCTTGAATCATAACTCCCTCTCTCGCCATATTTAAATCAAGTCTCAAAGCTTTCATCTTTGTTGAGGCTGTTTTTAAATCCTAACCACTTCTCTGCAATAAATACACTTTCCATAGATTGTTTGTTATATACAGTATATTTGTCTAAGTTTTGTGGAGAAAGGAGCATATCTATACAGCACTGCATATGTTTAGTAGTGTTTTAGAAATGATAAACAATAGTGATTGTAAAATGATGGAAGTAAAATTACCTCTCTACTGCTCTTCCCTGCCTTGAGTACTGTGTTCAGTTCTGGACACCATATCTACTAAAGGATATTGATCAGGTTGAGGCAGTTAAAAGGAGCTCCATCAGACCACTTTTGCCTGTAAGCTGTGTGCGTGTATGCACACAGACAGGTTATGAACCCTGTGCACATGGCAAAACGTAGTGCACACAAGAAATCCCAGTATTATTTGTATTATACTGGTTTTATAGCACACAAATTTCAACTTGGCTTATAAAAAGTTGCACAAAACATTTTTGTACATGTAGCGTTTCAAAAATCAGGAGCATTGCATCAGACCGTGCATGGCCTGCACTAAAAGCCACACCTAGCGAGATGGAGGGATGCACTCTGTAGAAGAAAGAAAGGATAGAGGTGATAAAAATCTCACAGGCTTCAATAATGCACCAGAAGGAACCATTTAGCATAGATAGAAAAACTCAGGAAGGAAAGGGTTGTCATATTAAGCTTAAGGGAGGAAGGCTGAAAAGGAATGCAAGAATATGTATTTTTTCACTCAGCATGGTGGACAGCTGGAACAGACTTTCAGTGGAGGTGGTAGGTGCCAAACAGTGGCAGTATTCAAGCATACATGGAATACAAAGGGGCTTTATTGGCAGGAGAAAGGGAGATGACCACAGACCAATTAAGACCTCTTGCAGCATAGTAAACAGGTACAGATGGGAAGGCTGTATTGACCACGTGGTACTTATCAGCTGACATTATCTGTTTGTGTTTTCTGCATTTTAGAATGAAGTGTATGTACTTCTCTGCCTTTTAACTGTTGCGATATGTGGGATTAAAAATGTCACTTTTGGGGAAAAATAGAATAACAGGGGATGAAACTTGGAAAGTTCTACATTTTTTTTAAAACTCCTTCTCCACACACAATAATGAGAACAGCAAGTGTAATTAATTTAACTTTTGTTTTCCTTTTTCTTTTATTTTCTTCTCAGAGATGTCATACAGTTCTTTTCCTTCAGTGGTAAATGATGTTCTCTTAAATAAAACTTCATTGTAAAAAAAAAAAAAAGAGAGATAAAACAAACCTGCTATGTTTTAGTTAGGTTTTACCGAATATATTGCAGTTAGCAAAATGATTTACACATTAAGGGCAAAACTAATATTTGAAAAACATTCAAGTCAAATTTTATTACATTGTTTCTTTTAGTTTGTTTAAATAAGCTGAATATTTGCTTTTGCAATCTTCTCTCTGACAGCTGACTCAGTATGACTTCCGTTCCTTCTCTGGCTGAGAGCAGAACCAGGAGAGTTCTCTGAAATTAGACCTATTCATCTTGCTTTTCTTCCATCAGGGGCTACACATTGTAGTAGAAGGCACTTTCCCCGTCTCCTTCTTCTACAGTGCAACTCAGCCTTGCCACCAAACTGTAATCTCAAATCTGAGTCTCCAGTGGTGCAGTGCTAACATCTTGGCCTGTGGAGCTGCTGCCTGAATATTTTAGTTGTCTTGCATATTACTGTCTTACCTATGCTATTATAAGGGGACTGTTTAATTATGTTAAAGTATTAATAGCTTTTGATTTTTTTATTTTATTCTTCAGGTGTAAGCAGAATTATATTTCTATCCAGTCAAGTTTGGCCAAAGTGACTTCTAAAGAAGGAAATGTGAAAGATGTTGACAAATTCCATCTATACCACAACTTTAATTGCAATATTAATAGAATTCAGCATCATCAGGTAAATGCAGAGACTGAGGATCACTTAAAATAAATAAATAAAAAAAACTTGTTAAGTGACAGTTTATTGTTTGTGATACATTGCTTGCCATAGCAAAGTTTTTTCATGACCAGGACCTCCAGGTTTTATCTTTACAGAATATTATATTTATTTTTGGGAGGAACTAGTAAAAATGTTACCTACAAAACAACTATATTCTTCAACCTTTGCGCTTTTGTGCAATTTTCTTGTTTTTAAAAATTGTCTTTGTTGCCATTTTCTTCATTCTGCAAGCTATTTCATCAGATTGCAGGCCTTCTGAGACCAGAAATTAGGGAAGATTACAGTTTTAGGTAAATGTGGGATAAAATAGTGTTAGAAGCTCAAAGATTGGTTTGCTTATACAATTTTAGGGCATCTTATCTCCAAAATTTTAATTTTCTACAACTTTTTGAAGGGAAAATATTCCACATTAAAAATCATGTAATCTAAAATTGTGCAATAAGCACTGTGGGACTTCCGCATAATACTTAAATTTAGTACTTGTGAGCAGAAGTCCCACAATATGATTGTTCCCTTTGCTGATGAAAACATCCACTTTATTCTTATGAGCTCAAGTATCTGACTGGGAAGAGTAGTAAGTTTTTTTTTTCCACTCCAGTCACTTCAGCTGTTAGAGTTAAGAGAGCACTATGATATAGTAATGCTTCACATTCATCATAAGGTGGTTTTGAATTCTATCTTAGTTTCCTTTATCATGTCCACAAGAGAGATGAAACCTTAAATAAATCACTGAAACATAACTCTTGCTTTTTCTCTGGAGTGAATTGAAATAGTTAGAAATTTTATTCATATTTTGGCATCTTTTGTTTGACACCAGCAGTCTCAGCCTTACTGTGGGTAAAAATGCAACCTATGACTAGTACTGCTGCTTACCATTTCTCTAGTGCTACTAGATGTGTGAATTGCTGTACGGATACACATGACAGTCCTAACTCCATGGAGCGTACAGTCTAGTCAAGATACATGGGCAAGACAATAAGAGACTTAAGGACATTTATTAGATAAAACTTGGTTAAAATCAACAAGGCTATGATCAGAGAAAGCCAGGGTTTAAGATTTAAAATCTACAAAAATGTGAATTTTTAGATGGGATTCGAATATGGCCAGAGAGGGAGCTTGACACAGCAATTCTGGAAGTCTGTTCTAAGCATATGGTGCAGCAAGATGGAAAACATGGAGTCAGGAGGGGAAGGAGAGATGAACTGCAGAGCTGAATGCATTTGTAAATAAATAAGAGAAGTGGAAGAGAGTAGCCTTGTGGTTAAAGCAGCTGGTTGCAAACCAGGGAAGCCACGTTTCAAATCCTGCTGCTGCTCCTTGTAACCCTCCATTGCCTCAAGTACAAACTGAGGCCTAGATTCATTAAAATGCTAAAATTTTTGCATGGATAATGCCTGGGTTAAGAAAAAGGGTGTGGCCATGATAATTTTAAAACTATTGCACCGCTATGTTAGCACTTCGCATAGGTAGTTTATGGCGATGTGCATTAAAGTTTTCACACCCAGTGATACTTGTGTGAGAGAGATCCTCTTTATAAGGCCTTCATAGTAGTCAACTATATCACTATAGGAGTGCCAGCTAGTAACTTGAGGTGAGGTTTTGGTGGTGGTGTAGGGTTTTGGGGCCAGTTTTACATGCGGAGTGAGATGTACGAACAGCAAGTAGACCTCGGTGAAGATTTTGACGTCATTTGGAGTGAGGAAAGTCAGACTAAGTTGAGATTACTTCAGTGTTCTCTCACCCTAGCTTGATAGGACCCTGGTAGAGAGTCCATCAAGCTAGGGTGAGAGAATGTTGTAGAAATTTCCTTACTCCAAATGACATCAAATCTTCACTGAAGTGTACTGTGCTGTTTGTATGTCTCACTCTGCATGTAAAACTGGCTCCAAAATCCTACACCACCACCAAAACCTCACCTCGAGTTACTAGCTGGCCCTCCTATAGCAGTATAAATAGTTGACTACTATAGATGCCACCCCAGAGGCTCTCTCTCTCCCCTGCCCAAAAATGCCTGAAACGGAATTTGCAATATTTATCGCAAATTCTGTTTTGGGCATATCGCTCAGCTTAATGCCTGCAAAAAAGGTGTAGTTATTTCCGGTATTAAAAGTATGCGATGGTGTGCGTTACGCTATTGCATGGTTTGATAATGACCCTCATTTTCATTAATCCTGCCCTAACCCCTCCCTATCCTGCCTCTTTAAATAAAATTTCCAAATTTGCATTTGTGCCACATGCTGCGATGAATATCGCGTGCATTATGGTGTTATCACTTCTTAACGCCATGATGCACTTTAATGAATGACCCTGTTAGATTAATGAATGACCCTGATAGAGCTCTGACGATAGGGAAACAAATAGTGTATCTGAATGTAATAGGGTGGAATCTTATGCGGAAGTGGATGAAAAGGGGTGTAGTAGAGGTGACATGTTCGTAACAACAGAGGATGAGCGGAGAGGTTGACATGGTCGTAACAACATAGGAGAAGGCTAAATCTTGTAGCTGAATTTTGAATAGAGTGTAGTGGGACTACTTAGTTCAGTAGTACAACTGTGAAGAATAGTTTACAGTATTTATTTGGCAGTTTATTAATTGCCTACTCATGGGATGTGTTAGGTGTGAGGTACAACAATACATTTGGATACAGTAGTCCTCTAATACAAAATAAAATCCTATATAATCAAAATATAAATAATAAACAGCATAGATATATTTAAAATTGAACAAGAATCCATTGTCTACATATCCTTGACATAATGAAAAAACACAAATATTCAAAGCAAAAGAAATAAAATTAAAATCACAGTAAAATGAGTATATAGATTCTGCTCAGGTTGATCAAGTATTCAAGTTAATTAAAAAGCAACACAAACCATAACAAACATAACAGGAGAAATGTGCTTCCGAAAGGCACAACCAGATAACAGGCATGCTGCTGTATTCTGAGCTTCCACATAGCAATGTAGTTTGACTGGCTGAACAATATAGAGTGCATTGCAGTAGTCCAAATGAGATATCACAGTGGCATAGATAAACAGGTGCTGCTTATTAACATAAGGCTTTACTTGGCACACCATGCAAAACTATCCATGAGCAATTTTTACCACTATGGAATCTGGGAGTTCAGGATCAGTTGGGAATCTTTGATAACAACAAGGTTACTAACCTCTCCTTTAGGTGGAGAAGGTACAGAGAAGGGTGACCAAAATAATGAGGAGAATGGAACAGCTCCCCTATGAGGAAAGACTAAAGAGGTTAGGACTTTTCAGCTTGGAGAAGAGATGGCTGAGGGGTGATATGATAGAGGTGTTTAAAATCATGCGAGGTCTAGAATGGGTAGATGTGAATCGGTTATTTACTCTTTCAGATAATAGAAAGACTAGGGGACACTCCATGAAGTTAGCATGTGGGACATTTAAAACTAATTGGGAAAAAGTTATTTTTCACTCAACGCACAAACTCTGGAATTTGTTGCCAGAGGATGTGGTTAATGAAGTTAGTATAGCTGTGTTTAAAAAAGGAATGGATAAGCTCTTGGAGGAGAAGTCCATTACCTGCTATTAATTAAGTTGATTTAGAAAATAGCCACTGCTATTACTAGCAACAGGAACATGGAATAGACTTAGTTTTTGGGTACTTGCCAGGTTCTTATGGCCTGGATTGGCCACTGTTGGAAATAGGATGCTGGGTTTGATGGACCCTTGGTCTGACCCAGTATGGCATGTTCTTATGTGATCACTGACAACCAACCCAAGACGTGAAAAGAATCCAGTTGGAGGCTACTAAAGCCCACAAGGAGAATCTCTACCTTGTCTAGATTGAGTTTTAGCTTGTTTAAGGTTATCCAGTTTTGAATAGCAGACAGATGATAATGAATATTATCTATAACCTGTCTGCTAGGTGATCCAAGTACTGTATGTAATTGGATATCATCCACAAATGTGAATTTTCCTAGCGTGTAGCCAGATGGACTCAGGACCAATGGGTTATCTGTTCCCTTGCTAGCACATGGAGACAGGTTTCAAAGCGGACGTCACCCTAGATATATTTATTTATTTTTATTTAACGTCTCTTCTATACCGATAGCCGTTCACACATCGTATCGGTTTACATCAAACAAATAACTTTTTGGCAGGGCCCTTACAAGTAACAGTTGAAGATAATTAGTAAATGACAATATACCCCTGCAGTGACCTCAGCCATTCAGTATCTCTCCATCTCCTAGCAGATGTGGACGTGCTTGCCCTACACCAGCATTGGTGGTTTAGTGGGATTGCAGTACTCAGAAGAAGGGAAAATGTACCTTTAAATTGGAGAAAGATTGAGCCCTGCTCTCCTGCGGTGATACCTAAAGTTCCCTCCCCCAGTTGAGAATTCCTGAGGTGATTTCCATGATCCCTCAGATGTGTGCCTTGGTCCGGTAACCAGTTTTCTAGTGTAGACTTGCTGCTGAAGCAGCTGAAAGACAGCGGGATGCTGGAAGCTGAATGTGGCCATGGTGGCCAAAGCCCTCTTCCCCCCGCATCCGGCGGCTATCTCTGTACTCGGCCAGTAAGTGCTGAGTACAGGTAAGTAAAAGAAGGACTCTGATTCAGAGATGTGGAAGAGATTCAGTAAGTATTTCCTCTGGTCTCCTGCTTGGTGTGCCGTACTGACAATGTTCTTGATCCCGTTGGGTAAGGGAAGGGGGTTGAGTGGCCCCTCGATGGGCTAGGCCCTGCATCAAGCTCGGTGGGCACTCGTTCGCACAGTTTTGTGCAGCACCATTTTCCCCTATAGACCATCAGTACACGCGGTGCGGGTCAGCCCTGCTGCGCACGTAATGTGCACATACCTGTGCGCATAACCGCACGTGTGAATGTACGCATATGCTTGCACACAACCGGACGCATATGTTTGCGCTTAAGGGAGCTTATACTTACGTGCATTGGGGTGGATCTGTGCGTACTCGAGTTGAAGCGCAACTGAAAGCACAAGTTACAGTTAACTATGGCTCTGGCAGCAAAGAAGTACAAGCGACACTCTCTTTATGCTGCTTGCCATATTAGGGCTACACAGTCTGACCTTTCCAAGCCTGGTCCCTCCCATTCGGAAGATAGGTCAGCCATGACCATATCAGATAGCACCATGGATCTGAGTAATCCCAGGGCTGTGTCTGTCTCGGGAGAGAGCAGTTCAGCGACACCTACCCCAGTTCTTCCTGGGTTAGGTATGGACTCGGCGGCCTTTTTTTGGGTGGAATTCTTTCAGAGCCTTCAAGCTTTTATTCAGGCGCAGTCAACTGTTTTCCCCTGCCTGGTCCGAGCCCCACCCGGGAAGGCCTTGTCCTCCCAGCCCTATCATCGTGCTTTGGGACATGCCTCGTCTCACCAAGGGTATCCCTGACAAGGACCCAGACACCACGGACGACAAAGGGGATGCAGACTTGTTTGGAAGATGATGAAATCCCTCCAGGCTTGGAGCTATACTGGACCATGTTATGGTTTTTCCATAGACATGAATTGCCAGCCCTGGTCTCCCAGACCCTGAAGACTTTGGGCGTTCCCGGCACGGACCCGACGAAGGAACCAAAGAAGAATCCCATCCTGGTATCTCTACAGAGAGCCTCTTGTTTTTCGATGCTGGAAGCCATCCAGGAGTTGATTGACCTGAAATGGGATGCCCTGGAAGCCAGCTTTAAAGAAGGTCGGGCATTGGAGGCCCTGTACTCTCTGGACCCGATGGCCAGAGAACGCCTGTGTTTCCCCAAAGTGGCCACCCTGGTCTATGCCATTTTGAAGCGAGCAACTATCCCAGTGGAGGGAGGAGCGGCTTTGAAGGATGCGCATGATAGGTGGTTGGAGTCCATCCTTAAGCAAGCCTTTGACGCGACAGCAATGACACTACAGATTGCTTCCTATTTGTCCCCTGGTGGCTTGCTCGTACCTGCTTCTCAAGAGAGAGGCAGATAGGTCAGGGGTGCATTCCAGAGAGGCGATGGAGCCCGGCATGGCCTTTCTAGCGGACACGAGCTGTGATCTAGTTCGTACCTTGGCCAGGGGAGTGGCCTCAGTGATAGCAGCCAGAAGACAACTATGGTTGTGAAATTGGTCAGCGGACACGACCTCTATGGCAAACCTCACAAAGATGCCCTTTAAGAGATCCCTCCTATTTGGAAGCAAATTGGAAATGTTATCCATTAAGTGGGGTGAATCTACAGTGCTGCAGCTACCGGAAGATAAGAGAAAGTGGTCGCAGTACCCCTCGCCTATGAGGGGTCGGGCAAGGGGCTCCCAACGCTTTCAGCCGTACAGAAACTCGTCTTTTCAGACATCTTGGCCCTCAGGAAGGTCTGTCCTTTCGAAGCCGACAACCAAAAAGAGGCGCTGGTTCAGGTTTGGCCCAAACTTCCCAATGATATTTTGCCAACCCTTCAACGGGACGAGGAGATAGGGGGTTGACTAGTCCTCTTCTATCAGTGGTGGTTCAAGATCACGTCAAATAAATGGGTACTAGATATCATTCGAGAAGAATACGCTCTGGAGTTTCGCAGCATCCCTCGGGCCATATTCATGATGTCATTTTGCCACTCCCAGCACAAGAAACTGTCAGTGGAATCTTTCTTGATAAGGCTCCTTAATTTGAGGGCTATAATTTCAGTACCTATGCCCCAGGAAAATATGGGGCGTTATTCCATCTATTTCATTGTACACAAGAAGGACGATTCCTTTCACCCCCATCTACGGATAATTCATTTCCTCATGGAAACTCTAAGCTCCGTTATAATGGCCATCCAACCGGGAGAGTTCTTAACCTTCCTGGACCTCCCTACCTTCATATTCCAATCTGACAAGACCACTAGTTTTTCCTATGCTTTGCGGTACTGGGCCGCATTATCAGTTCTGGGCGTTGCCCTTCGGCCTCGCCACCCCTCCCAGAACATTTTCCAAAATTATGGTAGTTGTGGTTGACGGCACTGAGGAAAGAAAGGACGACTGGGTGATCCAGTTGAAGTCGGGAGAGAGCCTCCAGGTGACCAGCAGGGTGATGTCCCTGCTTCAGGAGTTTGGTTGGATCCTGAACATGGACAAAAGCAGTCTCAAGCCCTCCCAGTCCTTAGAGTATCTGGGAGTCTGGTTTGACACCAAATAGGACAAAGTCTTCCTCCCATCTTCGAGGATAAGGAAGCTGATGTGCCAAATGCATTGACGAGCTCTATGTGACCCAGGGTGTGGAGCTATCTTAAAGTCCTTGGTCTGATGGCAGCAACCCTGGAGGTGGTTCCGTGGGCGAGAGCACACGTGCGTCCACTCAAACACTCCATGCTGTAATGTTGGAACCCACTGTCTCAAGACTACTCAATTTGCCTCCACTTAGCAATAGAAGATTGTTCTCGGCCCCAGTGGTGACTACAGGAAGTTCACCTAACCAAGGGTGTAATCCTGGCCCCACCCAAATGGCTAATCCTCACGACGGACACGAGCCTCCGAGGGTGGGGAGCTCACTGTCAGGAATTGACAACCCGAGACATTGGACCAAGAAGAGGCGTGCTGGAACATAAACCACCTGGAAGCCCGAGCCGACAGATTAGCTTGCCTGCAATTCAGCCACAGGCTCCAGGGCCAGGTAGTCCTGTGTGCTTTACTGAATTGGCCTGATTTTGATTTAAATGTCTTAATCAAACCAGAGAAAGCTTGAATGCTTTTGATTTGTTCAAATATCTGTAATTTCTGCATGAAAATATTTACTTTTGCAGTCAAGGTTTGTAATGCTGTAATATTTCATAATGCAATTTTTATTACCAGCTTTGTTCGATGATATGTCAAGTCTAAGTATGTCACTTGCATAGTAAAGCTGAGGAGTATAAATTGGTACTGTAACCTGAAGCAATTTTAAACCATTATATTTAACATATATGACATGCCTGAGTTGGCTAGTGATTGAATTAAATTTCTGGATTGACAACATTTGGTTGTGATCGGGCTAATGGCCTAAAACATTTAGCAACATGTGCAGCACTTACAAGAATGTCATCCTTTAATAGCTTATTTTTTAAGTTTTTCTGTTTTCAGTATTTCAAGTCATCTGCAGTTTTCATTTTCAGAATTGTCGATGGCTAGTACAAGCGTTATATTACAAACTATTTTTTATAGCACATGCACAAATGAGAAGGGAATGAATCATTTATCATGGTATTTTGGATTTAATGCTTTTATTTATTTAATTATTTGTTGAGTTTTATATACCGTCATTCGGAAGAGCCATCATAACGGTTTACAAAAATACATTTTCTTAACAGTTGCGCAACAGGTATAACATTCAAATGGGATCCTAATGTGCTTTATATTTTAGTATTTAAGAAACCTACTGTAAACTGCTAAGGTCAATAGCCTCAGGTTTTGGGTACTTGAATTTCATGAAAACTTCTAAAATTATGAAGGTATATACTAGTTATTATTTGAGGTCCTGATATAATGAGACTTGATCAAAAAATGTGTGTTGAATTTCAGCACACATTTTCTTTACTAATGCTTTAAAAAAAAAAAAAAAAAGCAAACTTCCAGTGCAGGTTGTTAACGGTATGCTGATGCAATGGAAATAAAACAAAACAAAAAACCTGTTATGGCGTTAATGCCATAATGTATGCAATAACTCTAGCACACTGCGTGAATGCAAATTTTGGGAAAGGGTGAGATTTATGAAAATGAGGGGCAATATCGCACTGTGTGATCACTTCACGCATGCAATCGCACAGTTTTAATGTCAGAAATAACTACACCTTTGTTCCTGGCGTTAAGCTGTGTTATATGACTGAAACGGCCGTACCGCAATTCACAATAAATTTTTTAATTGTATTTCAGCCATTTCTGGGCTTGGGAGAGGAGTTGGAATAGAGAGAGAGCGAGCCTCTGGAGAGGCCCTCACAGTATGCAGCTATTTATATACCTAAAGAGGGGCATCTAATATCTCGAGGTGAGGCGTTGGTGGTGGCTTAGAACTTAGGGGCCAGTTTTTCATGCAGAGTGAGATGTACGAACAGCGCAGTACACCGGTGAAGATTTGACGTCATTTGGAGTGAGAAAAGTCTCACAAAGATGACATTTTTACTATGTTATCTCGCCCTAGCTTGATGGTACCCTGTTATGGAGGCCTTGTAGATAGTCTCTCTGTCTCTCCCTCTCTCTCTCTCAGCGTGAGATATGAAATAGGAATTATTGAGGGGCGCGAAAAGTTTACCGCACCATTCAATACTACCGATGCCAAGAGCTATGTTACCTTGTGGTGTGGTAATTCTAAAATTTCCATAATCGCCCCTTTTTCTTAGTGCGGGCGTTGTTATAGCATTTTGACGAATCTAGGGGGTAAGTGTGCTAACCTAAAATTTTGTGTAGAAAGACATGCTTAGGATGCATGAAACATGATTTATGCACCTAAATAAGATTTGGAATGAATTTTCAAAGGAGTTATGTGTGTAAAAGAAGCATATATCGAAGCAATTTTCAAAAGCCCATTTATACGTGTAAAGTCCATTTATATTTTCAAAGCAGTTAAATATGTAAAAGCAATTTAGACACAGCGCGGGTCTGGTGTGCGGATGCTGCGGATAACCCAGTGCCACATTTAGAGTGTGAGGAGCAGGGCCGTCGAGAAAGCACTTACTCCCTTTCTGTGGGCCGGCCCCTGGTGATCCCACGGTTGGTGATGTCGATGTGCATCATTGGCGTCACTGCTGTGGTGACATCACTGGCAGTGAGATCATGTGCGGAGGCATGCGAGAGCGGCACCCAGAGTGCTGAAGGGGGCCGGATTGGGGTGGGATCAACCAGGTGAAGGGCTGGGTAGCAGATCCCTAAACAGGTTATTTAAAACCCAGGAAGATGATCCGTGGATGGCGCTAGCAGCACAGGGATCATAGACTAGGATCAGCTTGTTTGCCGTCCCTTTTCTTCCTGCTCCTTGCACTACTGCCAGCTCCTTATCCCATCCAGGCTCAGGATGGAGTAGTTAGGATGTTTGTTATTGCTGATATGATTGTGTGAATTATGTTCATGTCACAGCAGGGTGGGGGTTCCTGAGCCGAGAGGGGGCTTTTCTGATTGGAGGCAGTACATCTGATGCAGTTTCACTATTTGGCTATTCGCTTGGGGGCGGGGGCTGTCTGCCTCTAGGGTTGGATTGGCCCCAGTGCAGTGGCAGACCAGATGCTCCATGATGCTGGGCAGTTACCTTGCTTGGGTGTGGCAGGTTTCCAGAAATGCCCATGGGAGTATACCTCACGGAAGGACAGGGCTTTGCTTGGCTGTGCCTGGGCCCTGTCCTACCTGCAAAAAGGTCTGTTAGTAATTTACTTGTTATGGCTCAGGTACTTGTTGTATATCTATATCTGTAAACACAATAAAGCTGCGGCCATTTTGCTCCAGCGAATTGCCCTTCTCATTGATTTAGTCTGGGGCGAATGGTATTGACATGCCACCCCCTCTTGTGACAAAAAATTGTGGCTACCCAGGTTATCAAAATCTCATTTATGAGCATAAAGCCAATTTATGGATATAAATCCATTTGAAAATTGTCTCCTTAGGGCATAACTCCTTTGAAAATTTACTTTCTAGGGCTGAATTTTCAGATGGTTTTAAAAGGCATAAATGGACTTTTGAAAATTGCTCTAAATGCTACTTTTTTGCTTGTAACGTCTTGAAAATTCAGCCTTATGGAGTGAATTTTCAAAGAAAATACATGCGTAAAAGTACAAATTTTCAAAAGTCATGCATAAAACCTTGTAAAAATGTCCTCCTTAGGAGTGAATTTTTTTAAGAGCTATGTGGTAAAAGCACATATTGTAGCAAGTTTCAAAAAACCATTTATGCACATAATACCTTTTGAAAATTCAATGAAATTTCAAAGGAATTATGCTTTTAAGAGGAGTAATAGCGAATGTTTTGATTAACATATTTGCATGGAGGTGTGTTAAACTGTATGTGCAGTTTTCCATATGCTTGTGTGCATATTTTTTGTCTGTTAAATTCCTTGTTAAATTATTTATTTATTTATTTATTTACGGGTTTTTTATATACCGAGGCACGTTTGCAAAACATCACCTCGGTTCACAATGTAACATAACTGAGCAACAAGCTTTACAATAATAACATTATTTAACAGGGAGGGGGTAAACAAGGACAGGAGTAAATAATACGAGAATTATATACATATGTACATGTTAGTTTTTACAAGGGCGTTCATCAATGCAATCAGAATAATTAGCAGGGGAAAGTAGTAGGGGAGGGGAATGGGGATTATATTCACAGAGGGTGGAAGGAGGGGAGCGTAAGTAGAAAGGGCAAGAGTCAGTCGGGAGGTCATGTCGCATCTTTGGAGGGAGTCAATTCGTTAGTCCGGGTACGCTAGTTTGAACAGCCATGTTTTAAGATTGTGCTTGAATTTTTTGTGGCAAGGTTCCTGGCGTAGTTGGGAAGGCATTTTATTCCAGTGGGCAGTGCCTGCAATGATGAATGATCGCTCTCTAAAGGTGGTGTGTTTCATGAGCTTAGGAGAGGGAGTCTGGAGTTTGGCCTGGTGAGGCGTTCTTGTGGGTCTTGTCGGAGTGTGAAGCAGGAGCTGTTCTGGGAACCATTGCATGTCATGGTTATGAATGGCTTTGTGTATGAGCGTAAAATAATTGTTAGTAAAGTTGTATACACAGAAATTTATGCACAACTGTTAACATTTGCATGTAGCTGAACGCTACTTATTACATCGGTCTTTGAGTTATGTTTGGATTTATACAACCACACAGAAAAAAAAGTGACATGATAGTAGCTCATGATCTATCTAATGTGTGGGTACTTGCCAGGTACTTGTGACTTGGATTGGCCACTATTGGAAACAGGATACTGGGCTTGATGGCATATCTTATGTTCAAGTTGTACTGCATCCCAGTAGTAAATGGTATTTGAATTTGTGTCCCAAGAATTTGCTTGATTTGCAATACTCTTAAGCGCTAGATCAAGCCTCTTATATATCTAATATAAAAATTGTTAGCTTGAGATTTCTTCATGGCTTCCTCCCACATTACATTTGATATTGTGGATGCTGATGCATATCACAGATTCAAATGTATGGAAGTTTATGCTTTATTATGATGATGAAGTGCATGCTGTTTTTAACTCTGACAATTGTCTAGGAATGGGAGATTCAAAGAGGTGTGGGTAGTGTATCAAGTGATAGGAGGGTTCTTCCTCCAAAGGGGATGGGCAGTTATAATGGTATATATATGGGAGTCTGTGAGAAATTTGGTTGGAGTAAGATGTCTTATTGGAAGTGCAAGGAGGACATCCCCAGTATGGGGCTCATCTTTGGGGGTGTGTGAATCTGCTGGAGAGACCTGTCAAGACTCTGGCACAGTGCACAAACCATCTGGAGGCAACAGATCCCCTAGTCAAGGAGGTATTATTTCTTTTTTTCTGGGGAAGTTTGCTGTCAGTGATTGGAAAGGAGAAGAGAGGTTTTCATGTCCTTCTTTTTTGAGCCTGAGAAGGATGCGGTTCATAGAAGGATTGGAAAAGTTTGCCAGATGGTGACTGAGATTTCATGGGTTGAGAGAGAGTAACTACATTGACTTTGTGGTGAACTGTCTAAAGTTTGGTTTTCCCCGTTTTTAAACATTTTAGACTGCTGATTTTTTTTTCTGCCATCTTCTGGACTGTGATTTTTTTAGACTTAAATTTCTTCTTGTTTTGGAACATAACTTGGGTGTGCACTGCTGTCTTTTTTTTTTTTTGGCATGCGACTCCCTTGGGGCCTTATAACATTTGCTATCCTCCACTGGATAAATCCTGATCTGGGGCTGTAGACCAGTTTTACCACTCCTCCAGGGCCCAAAGGTAACCCCCTGTGAAATGGTGATATTATTCAAAGAGTTGGTGATGTTTCAAATGGTGTATGTCTAAACATTAGCGGACCAACTATTTATATTTCTTAATATTTAATAGGTGATTGTCAGTGTTATACTAATCCTCCTGTTTAGGATCTTTTCTAGTTTTGCACAGCATTGAAATAATATTCTTTTTATCATTGGAGCTACCAGAAATAAATCAAAAGACATGATTGACCAAGTATGGCAATATTCTTTGTGACAGTCTAGTAATATCCTTGTAACAGCCTCAAGGGTATTCCACTGAGATTACATTTTTGAGTTCTTTATATAACTGAAAATGTTTCCATTGCTTTATAACCATTGAATGTGAGGAGGCATCCAGTGAGGAATGATATTTTCAAATTCACATAGGTCTGATTGCCTTGAAGAGTTGTAATGGTGCTCTATAAGCATTAGATTAGATACTTTTCTGATTTGTCATGCAGAACCAAAATTTCCAGCATTAAACTCAGTTGTATACATCTATATTTTAACTTTACAATTAGTTATTATTAAATCATTTAATTTTGGATAGTTGATAAACAGGCTTTTTAGCCTTTGAGTATAATGAAGTTAAAAAAAAGGTAAAGTAAATACAAATATATTTTTATTGCCATTTAAATCTCAAATTAACCTTCTCATAAATTAGTTGTTTACAATGAAAGGAATTCTAATTAATTCATATCACCTGAGCTGCTAATAAATGATCATCTTCTTATGTCCATTCATCAGTCATATTTTTTTCCACTCACAAATGTATTTCACTGCTGTTGAGTTGGCCTCAGCATGATAGACTGCATCATGCAGAGGCTGTTCTTGAAGAATGGGCAGCCCAAATGTGTGATTCTCTGCCTCTTGCCGAAATTGCAAGTCTCAAGTTTGGTAAAATATTCCCATTTCATCATGTTAGATCTTGAATTAGGTGTAGAGGCAATTTATAGCCTTCCAGGTGGTTCATTCATAGTCATCCTACTCTATAGGAAGCTGCTCATTTACCCTGATACTCATGCTAAAACCAAAATCTCCGTTACACTTGCTATATCTCATTGCTGGCATTCACAGGTATGATATTAAGTCTGTTGTTGCAAGAAAGTTCCTGCTTTCCTTTAGGTGTGTGTGTTTAATGTTTTTTTTGCCATGGTTTGATTGAACAGAGAGTGTCAAGTGTTCTGTACTGCTGCTTCTTTGGCTGGCCATAATCAGTGCATGTCTGACTGTGCTACTCCAGCAAGGATATGCAAACAGATTAATTGGTTTAAGTCTCTGATAATTCAGCAGCAGCCATTTAACACTCAGTTGATTTTTTATCACATTGGCAGAGCATTCCCATACCAGTCAAGCCTACTCAGCACAGGAGTGAAGTTTAATGACTTTTAATATTTTTTTACAGATTTGAAGGGAGTGAATTTTTACAGATGTGAAGGCTGTGGGAAAGAATATTTGAGGTTGATAGCATAGAAGTATGTCTTTATTAGGCATGTGATTTGAGTTGTAATTCACATATCAACTGACCTATTCCTTTTTTTTTTTCCAAATAAGTTTTTAATATATATAAGTAGGGGAAAAAACCATTATGTATACAATTTTTAGTAAAGAGAAAAACATTAGCAAAATAACTGTCATATAATCCTACCTTCCTCTTAAACTATCCCAGGGCAAAGGCACCTAGAAACAAAATCATAAACTAGAAGGAAAAAGGAAAAGGAGTTAAATAAAGAATTCCCAGTCCTCATCCCCCTCTCTGTTGAACTAAACAAGTCACTAGAAAAACTTATACTAGGTACCTAAATAAAACAGTGATAAAGAAGTAGAAGCTAGATTCAGAATAAATAAGGAATGGAGCCCAAATATTCCCCCAAATGACCCAGTTAATTTCTTAATTTGCATGTCATTTTCTCTATCCCAAACATTTGTATTCATTTCAATCTAGTTGGAGGTAAGGACTGTCTCCAAAATCTGGCTATCACACTTCTGGATCTAATAAACCTTTATACTAAATGTCTCGTTATCTTAGGAGCTTCCCACTTGATACCCTTCCTTAATAAAAACTCTGTGATCGCTTAAGTGACTTACACACCTGCAGTTCTGAAAACAGTTCTTTGCGTTTCATTCCAGAAAGCTTGTATAGATGAACAATTCTACCATAAATGAGTTGAATGACTCCAGCTATTGCAATTCCTCCAACACAATGAAGAGATGCTAGGGACCCATTTGTTAACTGTGGCATAAGAAATGTCTTTATTAGACTCTTTAGTTATGTGCTAAAAAAAAAAAAAAGTAAATGTATCTTCCCATCCTGCTGGCCAAATATTCTCCGTATCTTGTTGCCCCAAAGTCGAGAACATAATAGGTGTCATGCAGGGTCAGACCAAGGGTCTATTGAGCCCAGGATCCTGTCTCAGCTAGTGTCCAGTCCAAAAATTGGATCCAGTTTCTTGTTGCTCACTCCCAGGAGTAAGTGATGGGTTTCCTGGAATAACCTGGTTAATAACTGTTTATGGACATTTTCTTCCACGAACCTGTTCAGCCCTTTTAAACCTAGCTATGCTATTTTCCTTGACCATATCCTTCCTCAACAGATTCTATAGCTTGATTGTGCATTGACTTAAAAAAAACAAAACAAAAAAAAACCTTTCCCCAATTTGTTTTAAATCTGCTACCTGTTTGTTTCATGGAGTGTTCCCTAGCCCTAGTCTATTTGAAAAGGTAAATTACTGTTTACCCATTGTATCCTGCTAAAGATTTTATAAACTTCTATATTATCCTGTTTCATTGAAATTATAGAAACATAGAAATGACGGCAGAAGAAGACCAAACGGCCCATCCAGTCTGCCCAGCAAGCTTCACACTTTTTTTTTCTCATACTTATCTGTTTCTCTTAGCTCTTTGGTTCTATTTCCCTTCCACCCCCACCATTAATGTAGAGAGCAGTGATGGAGCTACATCCAAGTGAAATATCAAGCTTGATTAGTTAGGGGTAGTAACCGCCGCAATAAGCAAGCTACACCCATGCTTATTTGTTTTACCCAGACTATGTTATTCAGCCCTTATTGGTTGTTTTTCTTCTCCCCTGCCGTTGAAGCAGAGAGCTATGCTGGATATGCGTGAAGTATCAGTTTTTCTTCTCCCCTGCCGTTGAAGCAGAGAGCTATGCTGGATATGCGTGAAGTATCAGTTTTTCTTCTCCCCTGCCGTTGAAGCAGAGAGCTATGCTGGATATGCGTGAAGTATCAGTTTTTCTTCTCCCCTGCCGTTGAAGCAGAGAGCTATGCTGGATATGCATTGAAAGTGAAGTATCAGGCTTATTTGGTTTGGGGTAGTAACCGCCGTAACAAGTCAGCTACTCCCCGCTTTGTGAGTGCAAATCCTTTTGCACTCACAAAGCGATGATGATGATCTTTGAGAAACATGATGATGATGATCTTTGAGAAACATGCCTTGTCTTCTTCAGCCAAGTGAGTTTTAAAATGAATAATCAATTAAAATAAAAATAGGTAAACATTGAATGCTTGGGTTAATATGAGAGGCTGCCTATAGAAGAATTTCAGTGCTATTCTGCTATTATAGCTAGTACAAGAAGGAATGCTTTTATGCTATTACTTATGCAGTTCAGTGCTTTAACAAATTTCTTATTGCCCACATGGTTTGCCGCAGAATGTCATTTATGTGCTTGTGCAGGTGTAGACATGATGATAACTTTATCCTTTGGTTATTTTGTGTCTCATCTGTTTTTGAAATTTGTTTGCACTCAGATTCTGGCTATTAATAGAGGGGAAAATCAGAAGATCCTGACAATGAAGGTCAACATTCCCGACAGGGTGAAGGATGAATTCTGTAGGTGGTGTGTTAATCAAAGGTCTGTATATTTTTGTAAATAATTTTTTTTTCTAAAGACCTGTGTAATGAAATGCATTTTAAATGTGTTGTTTCTTTTAAAGTTTAAACAAATAATTTCTATAGTTTTGATAAACCTGAATTTTTTTGTAGTTTTTCATGATATCTTTTTTTTATAATATATTGGAGAGTGTAATTCTAACTCTTCTTTGATTCATTTTTTTATTTTATTAAATGTTCATGCATACAGAAAAAGCAGTATATTTAATAAATGCAAACCCAGAAATTAAAGTAAGCGTGAATCGCTCTTGAATTCCATGAGGTAACAAAAGAACCATAGAAACATAGAAATGACTGCAGAAAAGGACCAAACGGACCATCCAGTCTGCCCAGCAAGCTTATGGTAGCATCAGCCACGCCATACAGGTGTCCTCTATAATAGTAGCATCAGGGGTGGCATCTGCCGTGGCATACAAGTTTCCCAAACCATTAAAGTCAGGGCCCTTGTTGGTTACTGGCTGAGTCCAATTCCCCGTTATCTCTTATCTTTTGCCATTGAAGCAGAGAGCAATGTTGGAGTTACATCACAATTTTAAAGCTTATTGGTTAAGGTTAGTAACAGTCACATCAGCAAGTTACTCCCATGCTTATTTGTTTTCCCAGTCCGTAAAATTCAATGTCCTTGTTAGTTGCTACCAAAACTAATTTGCCTTTTCCTCTTTTCCCCCTGCCGTTAAAGCAGAGAGCAATAATGAGTTGCATCAATAGTATAAAGGCTTATTGGTTAAGGGTAGTAACCATCACACCAGCAAGTTACCCCCATGTGCTCTTTTCCTCATTTCCACCCGCTAACCTTTAGGGATACAAAGTGTTTATCCTATGCCCCTTTGAAATCTTTCACCATTTTTGTTTTCACTACTTCCTCCAGAAGGGCATTTCAGGCGTGAAGAAATATTTTCTGACATTGGTTCTGTGTCGTCCTCCCTGGAGTTTCATTTCATAACCCCTAGTTTTACTGATTTCTTTCTAACGGGGAAGGTTTGTCGAATGTGCATCATTAAAACATTTCAGATACCTGAAGGTCTGTATCATTTCTCCCCTGCACCTCCTGTCAAACGCTTTATCAGCATCCAGGCAGAGAGCTGCTCCATGGAGTTAATTTCCCCACTATATGAATTATGTTGAACAATCTTCTAGAATTAGCTATGGAGGTTCTACCTTTTATAAAACTGGTTTGATCAGGATATAAACTGTTCAATCTGAAGTTGCAATATCTTATCTAACATTTTTATATCTGAATTTATCAAGGATATTGGCCTATACGAACCACAAAGTAAGGGATCCTTACCTGGTTTAGGAATCAAAGCTTTATGAGCAACCAACAAGTTCCCAGGAGAAAAAGCAGGAGTCTTCATAAAATTAAAAAGTTCTTGTAAAGGAGGGACCAGCTCCCTTTCAAAACTTCTGTAATATTCTAAAGGGAAACCATCTGGACTTGGACGTTTTCCTGCTGCCAAAGACTGTAAAGCCTGTTTGATCTCAAAAACTGTAATTGACCTCTCCAACTGGGCCTTGGTCTCATCAGGAATCTGAGACATTTGCACGGAGCTTAAAAAACTTT
The DNA here is from genome assembly GCF_901001135.1 of Rhinatrema bivittatum. Taxonomy (NCBI): domain Eukaryota; kingdom Metazoa; phylum Chordata; class Amphibia; order Gymnophiona; family Rhinatrematidae; genus Rhinatrema; species Rhinatrema bivittatum. The sequence goes on along the minus strand of NC_042617.1, from coordinate 70,765,669 downwards.
TGATATCATCCACTGAGGGTGCTTCATAAGTTCTGTACAAGTGCTGATAAAAAGAAAAAAAAAGCTTAAATTTCTGCACTATTTGCATGTTTGAAAAAGATCCGCTGAGGCTCTTTGTAAGGCACTAATAACAGATGAAGAGGTCTTAGGATTAATTAGTTTCACAAGTAAGGAGCTAGGTTTATTACCCTGTTCATAGTATTTTTGCTTAGATAACCTAAAACTTCTTTCTACTAAAGGAGATTGAACTTTGATTAGCTCATCTCTAGCAAGTTGTAAAGCCTTGTAAGTCTTAAGGGAAAAATCTAGCTTATGTTGACGTTCTAATTTATAATCAACTGAGTCAGTTCACATTGTTTAGCTAGATATTGTTTCTGTTTATAACTAGCAAAAGATATAATTTGACCTCGCAATACCACTTTTAGAGTTTCCCAATGTAGCCTAGGGTTATAAGCCTCTATCTGATGGTGAAATTGAAAGTCTGTGATGGCTTTTTTCACCACGTCCACAAAATCTTGATTCTGAAGAAGGGAGAGATTTAAGTGCCACCGGCTCTTAACAATCTACAGAGAGCAGAACTGGATAAATGAGAGAGTAAGATGTCACTGTCACATCTTACTGTGACAGTAAGCATTTAGAGGAACTACATAGAAAAAAGTCTATTCTATAAGTATGATGTCAGGGAAAGTAATAAGTGTAGTCACTACTGCTGGGAAAGTGCTCTCTCCACCCATCATGGTGATTGTAGAACTGTATGTTTTGTAAAGCAGCTGGAATCGGCATCGTGGAGGCAGAGGAATGAGATCTATCCAATTTAATATTAAGGCACAGATTTGAATTTCCCCCATAATGGCATTGACTGTGGGATAAAAGGACTTTGAGGAATTTTTTGAAAGATTTTTATAGAGTATAAGTTAGGGCCATAAACATTAACTAATAGGGTCACACCGTAAATAATGCCCTCAACAATTACAAATCTGCCTTCAGGATCACGAAAAGTTCTGGTAATAGAAATAGGAAGGGATTTATGAAATAGAATACAGGTTCCCCTACTTGTGGAGTATGAAGAACCACTACTTTACCCGCCCAACCATGTTCTAACTTAAGATGTTCTGAAGGTGTCATATATGTTTCTTGAAAGAATATTATGTTAGAGCCAAGCTTTTTGAGGTGTTGTAATGTTCTGGTCTTCTTAATGGGATTGGAGAGACTTCTAAGGGATATACACTCAGTGTGTTAGAAAGGAACATTGCATTCATTAGAGAAATATTGAAAAATTACCTTAAGTGTTGAAAGCGCTTCCAAGACATTCCAGGTAATCAGCCAGACATTAAAAATTAGTTTGTGCATGGAAATCTAAACATTAGGTTGCACATCTTTTTTAATTAACAGAACTCCCCCATACAACATAAAGGAATAGAAACTGGTATATAGTAACCATGGTAATGTTCCTAGGAAAAGAAAAATATATCCTCCTGAACCCGACCAACCCCCCAACCACTAGAATCCCCACTGAATCAGTTTACCAATAACCCAAACCCAAAGCGTATGCTCATCTGAATAGGGTCTGAAGACAAACACAGAGTTTTCTCAATGATACCACCCTCCCCCCCCAAATATGAAACAGATCCCCTCTCTGTAAGAATAACCCTCTCTTTGGTAAGCTCTACCCATCAAACATATACTATCACCATTATCGCTCCCAAATATCCACAATGAATTATACAGCAAAATGATCAAAAAACCTTTCAAAAAAAGTCTGCAAAAATCATGCATACAATGTAAAAGTTAAATGGAGAAAAACCCTAAAAAACTTTGAGCTGCAAACTGTAAAAAAGCATTCCAAAGAGTACATATAAAAGAAAATGAATGGTATTGAAGAAAAATAAATGCATGCTAAGAAATCAGCCCCATATAGCCACACCTAGTACGAGGCCACATTGGGGCATGTAACAATGCCTGCTGCGAAACACAAAGTCCAATGAAGCACTTAGAGGATCGATAAAGCAAAAAATTGTCCAATAGTACAAAAAGGGGCCAGAATAAACCAGTAGTGTGAAAAGTAAAAATTCAAAGAAAAAGAAAAAGGGGTAAGAGAGAATGTAATCCCAGGGGTTTCAAACTATCAAGTTGTAGAATTGCATTGTCCACTGCAAGCAGGCACTCCTGCCCGATTCCATCCAGCAAAAGAAAAAAATCTAATGCAAGCTATGTAGAGAGGTGATCAACTTTGTCATCAGCAATCAGTGATCCCAGTAGAATCAACTTTGATATGCTTCCACTTCTTTAGGAGATTGAAAAATTTGATTCTGTCCTGCACCAACAAGCTGCAGTTTGGCCAGATATTGCATTGCATGTTGAAGATCTCTTTCCCTCAACTTACGTTTTACTTCATTAAAGCTTTGACATTGTTTTTGAACTGCCACAGAGAGGTCAGGGAAAATGAAAACTCTCTTCCCTTGAAAAAGAAGTTCTTTCTTCATTCTGGCTGAGTTCAGGGCACGTTGCTTATTGGCGAAATTATGGAGGCGAACAATGATTTCTTGCGGTCTCCCTTGAGGGCCAAGTAAAGGTGCCAGCGATCGGTGCGCCCTGTCAATCTTATTTCTACCTGCTTTAGCCTCAAAGCCTAGCAAGTCTGGCAGCCATTTTGAAGCGAAGGCTGCAGCATCATACTCTTCTGAGGCCTAGGTAAGCCAACAATCCAAATGTTATTACAATGGCTGCAATTCTACAAATCCTCCGCCTTCTCTTCCAAAATTGTCACAGATGTTTCCAATTTATCTGTTTTCTATCCATAAGAAATGTTAGCTTGTTCCAGTTCTTGCATCTATAAATCTACTCCGTCTAAGTGCTTTTCATGATCCTTTTCCGAAGCTACCAAATCCACGTCCTTGTGCACAATAATAGTTAGCTTGGTGTCGATGTTCTTGGTAATTTTATCTGAAAAAATTTCTAAATATTTTTTGAGAACATCGCCTGAAGCCAGGAATACTAGCGAATCACTGGCTTCCATCACCCAACATTGAGTCCTCAGTGTCAGCGTTTTGGTAGGAGGTTGGATTTTCTTTCAAAATGTTCGGTTTAAGTGCTTTATCCGCACACATTTTAGGAATGGAATGCCTCTGAGAGTCTTTGCCACTCATCACGAGTTTTGAAGATTAAATATAAAGAAATGAAAGGATTTATAAGGGAATTGAGTCGAGCAAATCAAGCCTGTGTCTACTTGGAGCATCACGTGATACCCCCCAGGGTACAAATTATATTGCAATGATGGGGAGGAGCAACTTGGTGGGGGGGAGGGGTGGCGCTTTATGTCCAGGATGGCATAGAATTCAAAAGAACAAGGATCCTGCAAGAAACAAATGCACAATAGAATCTTTATGGGGAGAAATCCCATGTGTGTTGAGGAAAAGTATGGCGAAAGGCATATACTACCATACATATAGCCAAAATAATGAGACTGGCGATGAAATGCTAAGAGAAATCAGGGAAATTAACCAATTTGGCAGTGCAGTAATGAGAGATTTCAATTTCCCCAATATTGACTGGGTAAATGTAGCATCAGGATATGCTAGAGAGATGGAATAATTATTCCTGGATGGAATAAATGACAGCTTTATGGAGCAATTGGTTCAGGAACTGACGAGAGAAGGAGCTATTTTAGATCTAATTCTTAGTGGAGCGCAGGATTTGGTGAAAGAGCTAATGGTGGTGGAGCTGCTTGGCAGTAGAGATCATAATATGATAAAATTTGAATTAATGACTGGAAGGGGGACAGTAAGTAAATCCATGGCTCTAGCACTAAACTTTCAAAAGGGAAACTTTGATAAAGTGACAAAAATAGGAAAAACTGAAAGGCGCAGCTACAAAGGTTGAGTATACAACAGATGTGGATGTTGTTAAAATAAATAAATAAATAAATAAACAAAACAAAAAAACCCCCATCTTAGAAGCGCAGTCTAGATGTATTCCACCCATTAATAAAGGTAGAAGAAAGACCAAACGATTGCTGGTATGGTTAAAAAGTGAGGTGAAAGAGGATGTTTTAGCCAAAAAATCTTCCTTCAAAAATGTGTTTTATGCTAAACAAAGTTTTTATATGTTTTGATTATTTTTAAAATGTAAACTGATATGAAATTTTATGAATACCGGTATAAAAAAAGTGTACAAATAATTCCAATTTTTATGTATTTCATTTAAGATCCATCTGAAGAAAATAGGAAAAAACATAAGCATTGGCAAGGTAAATGCAAAAAATTGATGACAGGTTAAAAGAGAATTTGAAAGGAAGTTGGCCTTAGAAGCAAAAATTCACAATAAAAACTTTAAAAAATATATCCGAAGCAGGAAGCCTGCGAAGGAGTTGGTTAGACCGTTGGATGATCAAGGGGTTAAAGGGGCACTTAGGGAAGATAAGGCCATCACAGAAAGACTAAATTAATTCTTTGCTTTGGTGTTTTTCTGAGGCGGATGTTGGGGAGATACCTATTCTGGAGACTGTTTTCAAGGGTGGTGATTCAGATGAACTGACCAAAATCATGGTGAACTTGGAAGATATAGTAGGCCAGATTGAGAAACTGAAGGGTAATAAATCACTTGGACTGGATGGTATACATCCCAGGGTTCTGAAAGAACTCAAAAATGAAATTTCAGACCTATAACAAGTAATTTGTTAACATCATTAAAATCACCCGTTGTACCCGAAGACTGGAAGGTAGCCACTGCAACCCTGATATTTAAAAAGAGCTCCATAGATGTTCTGGGAAACTATAGATCGGAAAGCCTGACTTCCATGCTGGGAAAAATCTTGGAAACTATTATAAAGAATAAAATCACAGAACATATAGCTAGACATGATTTAATGGGACACAGCCAGCATGGATTTAGTCTTGTCTCACAAACTTACATTTTTTTTTTTTTTGAAGGGGTGAATAAGCATGTGGATAATGAGAAATGTTAGATGTGGTGTATTTGGATTTTCAGAAGGCGTTTGACAAATTCACTCATGAGAGGCTTCTATGAAAACTAAAAAGTCATGGGATAGGAGGAGATGTCCTTTTGTGGATTGCAAACTGGTTAAAAGACAGGAAACAAAGATTAAGATTAAATGGTCTGTTTTCATAGTGGAAAAGGTAAACAGAGAGCCTCAGGATCTGTATTTGGACCGGTGCTTTTTAATATATTTATAAATTATCTGGAAAGAGGTATGTCAAGTGAGGTGATCATATTTGCAGATGACGCAAAATTGTTCAGAGTAGTTAAATCACAAGCAGATTATGATGAATTACAGGAGGATCTTGTGACATTGGAAGATTGGGCGACCATATGGCAGATGAAATATAAACTGGACAAGTGCAAGTTTATGCATATAGAGAAAAATAGCCCATGCAGTGGCTATACAATGTTAGAGTCCATTTTAGGAGTTACCACCCAGGAAATAGATTTGGGCATATAGTTGATATTAACTTGAAATCGTCAGCTCGGTGTGCTGTGGAGGTCAAAAAAGCAAACAGAATGTTAGGAATTATTAGGAAGAGACTGGCAAATAAAACGGAGGATGTCTTAATGCCTCTGTTTTATTCCATGGTTAGACTGCACCTTGAATATTGTATGCAGTTCTAGAGTCCTCATATCAAAAGAGATATTGTTGCACTGGAGAAAGTACAGAGAAGGGCGACCAAAATGATAAAGGACATGGAAAGACTAAAGTGGTAAGGGCTGTTCATGTTGGAGAAGAGATGGCTGAGGGGGAATATGGATATAGATCTTCAAAATTATGAATGTACTTGAGCAGGTAAATGTGAAATGGTTATTTATTCTTTTGGACAATAGAAGGACTAGCGGGTACTCCATGAAGTTAACAAGTAGCACGATTAATACAAATCAGAGAAAATTCTTTTTCACTCATTGCATAGTTAAACTCTGGAATTCATTGTTAGAGGATGTGGTTAAGGCAGTTAGTGTAATTGGGTTTAAAAAAAGTTTGAATAAGTTCCTGGAGAAGTCCATAAACTACTATTAATAGGGAATAGCTACTGCTTGTTGTTGGCATTATTAGCATGGAATCTATTTAATGTTTGGTTAGTTGCCAGGTACTTGGGTCTTGGATTGGCCACTGTTGGTGGATCTTTGATGTGACCTAGTATGGCATATCTTATGTTCTTATGTAAACAATTATAGAAAGTATTTTTCCAGTCAGTGCATTATCAAGTTGTGGAATCTGTTGATAGAGGATGTGATCAAGATGACTAGCACAGTTGGTTTAAAAAGGTTTGGACAAGTTCCTGAAGGAAAAGTCTATAACTCATTATTTGCCAGCTAAGTTAAGCAAGCTATTGATATCCCAGGATCTACTTTATATGATCTGCCAAGGTACTTGCGTCCTGGATTGGCCACTGTCTGAGAGAGGATGATGGACTCGATAGATGTTGATCTCACGTAGTATGGCAATTCTTAGGTGTCTATAGAAATATCTGCAGATATCCAGGAGTTCCAAGATGGTAGCTGTTAGGAACTCTAGCTTAATTTCAAACTTGATATTCTGCTTTAAATTAGGATTCCTAAGATTATAGTAAAGTTTGACCATTTCCAAGTATTGTTCCTAGTCTTAGCTTACCAAATTCTCCTTTCAGCAGCTATGGTGAAAAGGAAGGGAAACCTGAGGATATTCATCTCTGAACCTCTCCAGGCCCTTCTAGCACCTTGGATCATTTTGTGCTTTGGATGAGAGTACCCCTGGCTGAGTCCTTGAATTGGGGTGGGGGGTAGAATTCTGCCTTCATGAGGCTTGGAAACATTTTGGAGCTCTGGCATATGAGTTCCCTCCTCTCTCTTCCACCCAATGCCAAGAGACAAAGATTTGGCCAACAGTCCTGTAGTGCTAGAGCTTGGACAATTGGCGAGGCTCAAAGTAAGCACTGGTAGGGAGGTTTTTCAGATGATATTTCCTCCTCAAAGAAACATTGCTGTCAGAATGCATCTTGATGACCATTTCTTATAACTGATGCCTAGCAAGTTCTGAAACATTCTTGGCAGTAACTGGAGGGAACTGGCTGCAGATGTCATGATCTATTTGGGGTAGGTCTTTCACTGTCAGAGATGGATTCAAATGGAACTAGATTCAACTACAGAGGTGAGACAGGGTGAACAGGCTAGTGGATTATAAGGCACAAAGTAATAATCGGAGGCTCAGTATGGATGGTTATTGAGTCTTTAGAAAAGAATGATAGTCTATAAAATCATGAGAGGACTATAATGGGTAAACATAGATTGGTTATTTACTCTTTCAGATAATACAAAGGACTAGAGGGCACTTCATGAAGTTAGCAAGTAAAACAAATCTGAGAAACTTATTTTTCAAATAATACACAATTAGGTTTTGGAATTCATTGCCGGAGGATGTGATTAAGGCAGTTAGTGTAGCTGGGTTTAAAAAAAGGTTTGGACAGGTTCCTGGAGGAGAAGTCCATAGATTGTTATTAACCAAGTAGACCTAAGGAATAACTACTACTCTCATCTGTTCTTCCTGTTTACAATTCACGTAGGTTTCTTACTACATTCCATCTGAATCCTTGTTTGAGGCCTATTACTTAAACCCTGACAGCCAACAGTACTTTAGGGTTCAGTCTGTGGGGAAAGTGGCCATGGCAGTCAGAAGATAACTCATCGTTGTTCCAGTTGGAACCTGTCTGACTCACCTTGCCAATGTACTGACCATTTCACTCGGTCACACTTCCTGCAGACTATACTGTGTCAGTGCTATAGTTGTGGAAAATCTGGCCTTTAGATCTAAGAGGCTGATGTATTAAAGTGTGCCAGCATTTATTCAGGAGTTGCAATTTTATGCATGTAAGCTTTTTCTTCTGGGATTTGTATGTAAGCCTGGTTTAAAAAAAAAAAATTTGCACACCAAAATCTTTCTACAAACTTTGTATAACAAATAACTTTTCATTGAGACGTAGTTATATCCAGCTAACTTGCAGGGTATAATTCAGTGGTGCGGACGCTCCGGAGGCAAATTATAAAGGGGGTTGGGCTTTGGAAGGCCTGTACCCGCTGGATCTAATGGTGAGAGAGGGTCTGTGTTTTCCAAAAGTGGATGCTCTTGTCTGTGTTGTCTCTAAGTGGATGACTATCCCCGTGGAGGGAGGAGCGGCCTTGAAGGATGTGCACCATAGGAGGATTGTGGTCATCCTTAAGCAGGCATTTGAAGCAGTGGCAATGACTTTGCAGGTAGCTTCTTGTTGTTTCCTGATGGCTCTTCCTTATTTACTTCTCTCTCAGGAGGTTGATGATTGGAGTGAATTTCAAGGCAGTTATGGAGTCATCTTTTTAGCAGATGTGGGCTGCGATTTGGTCCTCACCTTGGCCAGAGGGGTGGCTTCGGTAATAGCAGCCAGGTGTCGGTTGTAGCTGAGAAATCAGTTGGCTGATGCGACCTCCAATCTTTTGAAATTGCCCTTTAAAGTCTCACTCTTGTTTGGGAGCGAGTTGGAAAAACTGGCCAGTAAATAGGGTGAATCCCCGGTTCCTTGGTTGCTGGAGGATAAGAAGCAGATGCTGTGCCCCTTTAGCATGAGGGGTCATATCAGGGGTTCCAAGCATTTTCGACCTTATAGAGGAGTGACCTTTCAGAGGACTCGACCTTTTGGTAGGTCTCGGTCCTTTTGTTCCAGACAGCTCAGGTGGGACGTGGGCTTGAGTAGTGGAACTTCCTGAGCCTCCCAGTGAAGGTTTGCCAACCTATGCCAGGAGCAGGAGATGGGGGGGGGGGGGGGGGGGGCGCGCGCGCTAAGAGGTGGATCAAAATCACATCTGATCAGTGGATCCTGGAGGTGATAAGAGAGCAATATGTGCTGGAGTTTCACAGTGTTCCTCAGGATGTGTTTGTTGTTTCCCTGCCACTCCCCGCAGAGGAAGTGGGCAGCGGCGTGTACATTGTCAAGGCTCCTCAGTCTGAGGGCTGTGGTCCCAGTGCCCATGTCTCAAGAAAATATGGGTCAATATTCCATTTATTTCGTTGTGCCCAAGAAGGAGCGCCCCTTTTGTCCCATCCTGGATCTCAAAGGGATCAACTGTCATTTGCAAGTGACTCATTTTCGCATGGAAACATTGCACTTGGTGATAATGGCAGTGCAGTTGGGGGAATTTCTGATCTCCCTGGATCTGTCTGAGGCATACCTCCATATTCCCATCCAATTGGAGCACCGTTTTCTGCATTTCGTGGTGTTGGGGTGCCATTATCAGTTTTGGGTGCTGCCTTTTGGTCTGGCCACTGCTCCCAGAGCTTTTTCCAAGGTTATGGTGTTGGTGGCGGCAGAACTGAGAAAGAAGGGGATCTGGTATACCTGTATTTGGATGACTGGCTGATTCAGGCCAAGGCTCTGGAAGAGAGCTGCCTGGTGACTTGCAAGGTTATCTCCCTGTTGCAGGAGCTTGGTTGGGTGGTGAACCTAGCCAAGAGCACTCTTCAGCCATCTCAGTTATTGGAGTATCTGTGTGTTTGGTTCGACATGAACCAGGGCAAGGTTTTCCTGCTGGATCTTCATATTTAGAAGTTGATGGCGCAAGTGCGTTTCCTGATGAGCATTATATGCCTGACAGTGTGGTCCTATTTACAAGAACTGATGGCAGCAACCCTGCCAGTTGAAGTCTGCTCTCATCTACAGTAGTGGTTGCAAGTAGATCATCTAAGAAAGGGAGTTTCTCTGAAATTGCCAGACTGATTAGTACTCACGACGGATGCAGGCCTCCAGGTTTGGGGAGCTCACTGTCAGGAACTAACAGCGCAAGGATGCTAGAGTGCGGAGGAGTCTCTCTGGGAACATAAATCAGCTGGAAGCCCATGCGGTCCAGTTGGCGTGCTTCAAGTTCAGCAGCAGATTGCAGGGTTGAGTGGTCTGGGTAATGTTGAACAATGCAATGACAGTGGTTTACATCAGTTGGCAAGGAAGAACCAAAAGCCAGCAAGTGTCGCAGGAGATAGACCATCTTATGGAATAGGCAGAAGTGCATGTTCAGGAGATTTTGGCCTCACACATTGCAGATAAAAACAATGTAAGAGCAGACTTCCTCAGCAGGGAGAGCCTGGGCCCAGGAGAAATGGGTATTGTTGGACAAGGTGTTTCAGCTGATAGTGGATTTCTGGGGCCTTCCGTTTCTAGACCTGCTGGCAACTTCTCACAATGCAAAGAGTCCTCGATTCTTCAGTTGCAGGAGAGATCCAAAGTTCTTGGGTAGTGATACTCTCATGCAGGACTGGCCAGAGGACAAGCTGCTGTATGCCTTGGGTAGAATAGTTCGGAGGGTTGAGGGTCACAGAGGGGTTGTGCTTTTGGTGGCACCAGATTGGTGCAGGAGACCATGGTTTGCAGATCTGTGACGACTACTGGTAGACTCCTCCCTTCGGTTTCTGGTGCACAGGAATCTGCTGCGGCAGGGACCTATTCATCACGAAGATCCGACGCTGTTTTGTCTTATGGTATGGCCCTTGAGAGAGCTTGCTTGCTGAAGCGTGGATATTCTACTGCAGTGATTGCCACTTATTATGAGCAAGAAAGTTCTCCACTTCTTTAGCCTATGTGCGGGTTTGGCAAGTATGTGAAGATTGAGGGGCGCTTCCTTGATCAGTTAAGATCCCGCTCATTTTGGAATTTTTTTGCAGGATGGATTGAATAAAGGTTTGGCCCTTAATTCCTTGAAGGTACACTTAGTGGCTCTTGCGTGTTTTAGGGGTCAGATGAATGGTGAATCCTTATTGACTCATCCAGATGTGGCCTGTTTCTTGAGAGGAGTGAAACATCTTCATCCTCCATTGAGGTTACCAGTACCCTTGTGGAGTCTTAATTTGATTTTGGATTTCTTGGCGGGCCCTACATTTCGATCGATGTGTAGCCTTTCTTGCGGTTACTAACCTTGAAAACCATGTTTCTGGTGGCAATATGTTCTGTGTGTCGAAATTCTGAACTGCAGGCCTTGTTTTGCCGGGAGCCGTTCCTTTGGGTGACTCCAGGGGCTATATAGCTGTGTACTTTTCCTTCTTTTTTGCCAAAAGTGTTATCGGATATTCACTTTAATCAGTCCATTTCCCTGCTGTCCCTGGATAGGGAAAGAGAAGAGGAGGAATATGGCCTGTTGCGACTCTTGGATGTCAAGAGTCATGTCAAAGGTATTGGGAGGTTTCTAACCATTTCCAAAAGACAGATCACTTGTTTGTCCTTTCATGGTGGAGGTAAACAGGGCGAGCTGGTTTCACAGGCTACAATAGCTCACTGGATTAAGGAGGTAGTCATGATTGCGTATGTGGATGCTCATTCCAGTAGGGCTCAGGCAGTGTCATGGGCGAAAGTTAGATTGTTGTCTCCTGTCAACATTTACCGAATTGCGAAGTGGTACTCCTTACACACCTTTTCCAGGTATTATTGTCTGGATGTGCAGGCCCGGGAGGACGCAGCCTTTGCATGTGTGGTTTTAACAAGACCGCAGGCGACCTCCTGTCCTATTCGATAATAGCTTGCCTGAATTCATCTATCTGGGTGCTAGGAAATGAGAAATTGCTACTTATCTGATAATTTTCTTTTCCTTAAACCAGACAGATGAATTCAGCTTCCTGCCCTTGGCTGCCAATTGTGTTATGGTTCTCCTGCGTGGCTACGTGTTCCAGGGTAACTGTAAGTGTTAATCTAGTCCCTAGACTAGTATTAATACATTCTTTGTCTGAGCTCAGTGTTTCCTGTTGGCTGAATACTGAATTTGTTATCTGTTAATCAAGTTTTTGCTAGTCTCTCTACTGTTGGCTTTTGAAGAGAATACTGGTAGGTTGATGTCACTGCAGGAGTGTATATACTGTGGTGTTGGGTGCATAACCCACTGATCCTGTCTGGTTTAAGGAAAAGGAAATTATCAGGTAATTAGTAAGTTCTCAATTGCTAAAATGGAAAAGACTGTGAGGAAAGAGGATTCCAAGCTGCCATGATTTTGTTCTCAGGATACTTCTGCCAAGCATGGAAAAATCAGCTTTGCTTATAATCTGGAATGTGAACCTTATTTCTGCTTTTCTTCTTCTAACTCAAAATCAAAATAAAAGATTGTGATATTGAACTTTCTGAGCTGAGAAGTTGTTACATAGACTCAGTTGTAAGGTCCTTAGCACCAAGGGTAGATTTCCCATAGGCATATGTAACTAGTTTATTGCACCAAGGGGAATACATTTACCTGAAATTTCTCCATAGTAGCCTGACAATTGAGGGAAAGGTTGCATTTAGTAGTACATGATTTTCTAAGCAAGACTTGAGATAACGATAACCACCACTTGTTAAAGTAGGATGCATAAGGAAATGGAGTGGAATGGAGCAATAATCTAGTGGTTAGAGCAGCAATCCATAAACCAGGGAAGCTAGGGTTGAAACCCTTGTGACCTTGGACATGTAACTTTACCCCCATTGCCTCGGGTACAAACTTAGGAACTGATTTACTAAAGCTTTTCACCCACTTTGTGTCTATGGGAAAAATGCTTAGTAAATCAGGCCCTTAAATTGTAAGTCCTCTAGAGACAGGTAAATACCTATGGAACTGAATATAATCCACTTTGAAGTGGCTGACTGGTCACGAAAGGCAGAATAAAAAAAAACTTCACATTAAAGAGGATCTTCAGTTTCCAACTATGAAAGGCACCAAAGAGAATAACATCACTCCCTAAAATTGACACTTTCAACTATATTAGATATTCCCTTTAGTTGAAGCATGCAATTCAAAAATATATCTACTCTTATTTTGTTGTAGTTCTCCACATCTTTTTGAGGCAGTAGTAAGTGCTATAAAGAGATGAAAGATCAATAAAAAATTGCATATTAATAGTGGGTAGTAGAGTGACACTCTACCTTTACCAGCCCTTTATTTTTATTCTCTCTTGTACTACAGCTTATCATTTCTATAGCACTACCAAACATATGCAGTGCTGTATAGATAAACATATGAAACAGTCTGTGCTCTGTGTTGCTTACAATTTATTCAAGATATGCAGATAAGACAAATAAACTTCAAGAAATATATTTAGTACAATTAACTAGCTCCCTTTGTACATATTTGTGGTATGAAACTACAAGTGAAAGGTGAAGGGTGAGGCCAGGGATCCTGTATAGAAAGAGTTTGTATTTTAGCTGTGACACAGGTGCCTGCTTCTAACAGGTTTCATCCCTCATGATGTAAGAGTTAATGTGGCAAAGAGAGCAGGCTTCAGGAAAGCATGAGAGAGAAACATTTTCTATGGAAAAATTAATTCAAGGACAAGGGGTCATGATATAAAGGAGGTGGGAGGAAGGCTCAGAGGAATTACATTAAGGATTTGGTTATAGATGCCTGGATTACCCTACTGGTAGAGATGATTGAAACTAAAAATGAATGAATTAAAGTTTTTTTTGGGATAAATACAGAAAGCAGTGGTAAGGAGAGGTTGGGTAATACATGGGATCCATGGTATTGGTTTAGATATAGAAACTTGGATCATGACAACATTGATTTGCATTAGGAGGAGTGAGCAGTGTAGGAAAATATAAGTGGACAGTTTGAGTGGACCTTTATCTTCTTTATCGACAGGCAGGGCTGAATTAACCATGACACATGGCTCAGTAAAGTTTTACTAGTGAGCATGTGTGGGAGTAATAAATTCTGAATCCTAATATTCTGAATCAGAAAATATTAAAAGCTATAAATGGGCCATCTCTGCTAAAATGTGCCATTTCTTTCACTATAACATGCCAAAATCCATCCCTTCCTTTCTGAACCCACTTATGCACTCTCTCATCTCCTCCCTCTTAGACTATTGCATCCTGCTCCTCACAGGTCTCCTGGCAACCCATATCTCTCCAGTACAATCTATACTAAATACAGCTGCGTGACTTATCTTTCACCAAAGTCACTACAGTCGCATAACCCCTCTTCTGAAGGTACTGCATTGGCTCCCTTTCTGCTCCTGCATACAGTTCAAGATCCTCTTTCTTACCTACGAATGCCTTCACTCTGCAGCACCTCACTCCCTCTCCTCTCTCTCTACATCCCTCCGTGTGCCCTTCTCCCCTCTCCGCCAATTCCCGACTCTGCTTTCTCCTGGATGCACCCTGTGCTTGGAATAGTCTTCCTGAACTGGTGTGTCGTGCTCTCTCTCTCTTGCCATGTTTAAATCCCATCTAAAGACCAACTTTTTTGATGTGCTTTTAAATCTTAGGCTTGATTGTCTGATTTTATCCTCATTAATTAACTTTGCTTTTTAGTGGCAATGCTGAACACTGCCATGCAGAAGATTCCTGGTTCGATCCCTGAGTTGGGTCTTCTGCTTCCCACCTCTTTTGGGGATTTTGCAGAAGCAGTCTTCACAGCCCCTTGGGGGAAGGGAGTCGTGGTCATTTCTTGAGTGGCTGGATTCAGGACCCATGATTTGCAGGGTTCCAGAAGGAGCCATGGTGCATGGACCCTGGCTGAGGACTCTCATTGCAATAAACAGAATAAGCACGGGGGAAGGAGGAAGAATTTCAAATAGGGGGAAAATTCACTAGGTAGTTATAAATGCTTATGAGCCAGATCCCAGTCCTAGTTTGAGTCAGCTGGCTATACAAAGGAGCAGTCAGAAACTGTCAAGGAAAAAACCTCTCTCCAAAGAACTATAAATGAGAGATGTTATGAGTAGAAATGATTGCTTTAGTTTTAAGACCATGCAATTTCTCATCTGGTAGTAGATTGTCCATTTAGTTCAATTCTTTATAGAACTGAATGGCATTCTTTTTCTTTGGAAGAGACACCTACTGACTCAAATACTGATTATTTCCACTTGAAAAAAATAACTTGCTTTTCAAAGTTTTAAGCTGATGATGAATGAAACTTGATTGCCAAATTGATCATTAAGTTACTTCAGAATCTGGGAATGGAGTGTGGGATACAAACTCTCATCTGTTTATTTTTTAAAGCTGGCTTTCATCTGTTGAATGTCACTGAACTTACCAAGAACAAATTCACAATTTAAATCATAGTCGGGTTTGAGATTTTTCTCCACAGATAGGCAGAGAGTAGTTTGCTTCAGAAATTCTTTTTTTTTTTGTAAAGAAACATTGGTACTGAACATAGTTGGTCTATTCCTGCCAGTCTTGCAACAGTATTGTTAAATGACACCTGATTATTGATAAGTTGATTGCTTCATCTGAGCATTCTGTTGACCAGAGCAATGCCCTCTCTTGTTCTATTCAGGAAACTATTTGTTGTATGCTAAGGCCAGTCTGGCCAATAGATGCATCCCTGTAAGCGAACTCATATTGCCAGTGAATGTTTGAGACTGTGGACTACGTGCAACTTTTTAATATCTTGAGTACAATGGAAGATATGGAAATGTACAATGTGTAGGATTAACACAACATATCCATGAATATAGTTTGTAAGCCTTAAAGTGAACAGAAGGGAGAGTTTGGCAAGAGACAGTGACCCTTTGTTTTAAGCATTGCAGCTGATTTAAATTTTAATGACACACTAAAATCATGTATCTTTGTAGTATAGGGAATGTTACTTTTTAGTGCATTCTGCTAATACTTTCCTATATATGCAATTATTCTAGACGGAATTGTTCTTTCTTTTCCTTAAGCATTAACATCTCAAAGGATAAGAAAATTGTTTTAAAAACAATTTATTCCTATAATTGTATTTTGAATTTTTGAGTTGGAAATAAAAATCAAGTAATGTCTGTTAAGTAGTACTCAACAGTAATGATAAAGAATCTGCATACAATATAAAGCAGAGAATCAAGATGATGTTTCCCTGTAGAAAATAACCAAATTTGTCATCTTGATGCTGCTTGTTTTTGCATAGGTGGCGGCCACGACGTTTTGCAAGACCAGAGTTGATGAACATTCTACGCACTGCTGTTGAAGATTCATATAAACGCCTTATTTTTCCACTTCTTTGTAGAGAGTTCAGGTAAACAATGCACATATCCTGCTTGTTGGACAACAGCTATCACAAATAGTGCACATGTGACTTTTCCGTTTCTACTTGTTAGCAAGATTCAGCTTATAGCATTACAAATGGAAATGTTAAAGAATCTAAAGCACTTTCACAATAGTTTAGTGTATTAGTTATTTTAAAGCAATTAGATCCAGAATATGTTGTATTAAGGGTTTCATGTAATTATAAAGCAGTAAAGCAAGAAAGAATGTTTTGATGTAAGTTAGATATCCTCTACTTTAAGGGCAATCCATTTAAACACAAAGGGCCTGATTTTCAAAAGCTTTTACATGTTTAAAACTGGGCTTTACATGTGTAAATGTGTTTTACCCATGTAAGTGGGATTTCAAAAATTGCTAAATTTCTACCACAGGAATGGTATTCTTATTCAAATGAAAATTGGGAGTTTGACGAGATAACAGCCCGATAGAGTAGGGAAGAGTTGTGTTTTCTGTGTGGACCATTTTTTCTATGATGCTGCATAAGTAGCGGAATTTACCACTGCTACAGAATCAAGGCAAATAATTCCAGCTGTGATAACCTTCACTTGCTTCTTCTTAGTATCTTTCTGCAGCCACTGTAGCTCACATTTCATGACTCTCCTTGAAAATTGCACCATTCTCTCGCTCTTTGATATCCAGAACTGCTGCTCTGTCTCTTAACTATGCATCCCAAAATAAAGCTCTGTCTTTCCTTCTCTTGCTCTCAAGCCACTGTCACCTCGTTTCTGACTTCCCAAACAGAAGTGAAGATGGCCAATACTACTGGTGGGAAGCAGGGGGGGGAGAATAAGAAACGTGATGGGGAAAAATAGAAAAGGGGAAAATGGAATAAAGAAAGAAAATATAAATAATCCAAGCAGTCAAAAACTGTTGAAACACTTTCACCATCGACAATCGGGCAAGAATTATCCGTAACACTTGGGTGACTTCATCATATGTTACCAACACAGATTAGACTGTTAGAGCACAGTAAAGAATTTACAAGCATGTGCAGGAGTTCTCTCATGCTTCCTTGTCAGCCCCTCAATTTTCCTTCATCCGAGCGGCCATATGGACCTATCATAGTATCCCTCAAAACTTTGGGGGGGTTTAGTGGACCTTACCTGCCTCATTGTTGCTCTTGTTTTTTTGCTGCCTCGGCTGCTCCTCAAACAAAAAAAAAAAGGTCATGGAAAAGCCGAACATCAAAAAGGCTGTGGTCATCTGTTTCAAGGCCTGTATTTGTGGGCATTGGATGTCCATAAGCAGATATATACTTTGTCTCCTATTGCTGCATGTGCCTCAACCAGGACTCCTCCAATTAATATAGCCATGATTGGATGTCTTCTAGAGTCCAGCACTAGTATGACTGGAAGGTGGAAGGAAGACACAGGCAGATAAAAGCCTGAACTCCTGGCTTGAGGTTAAGAAGTGGAGCCGTTCCTCTTCCAGGAGTGAGGCAGCACTGGATTTTGATGCAAGAAATTGAGGAAGGAATCTTCCCCCTCTCATTCCCACAAACATAGGAAGGCTTTACCCATTGTGGTGCTGGTTCCTGGATTCATCTCAGGTCAGAGGTTAAGCATTGCGCAGAAGCCTATGGCACTAAGAAGAGTACCTAAACAGTGCGAGAGATGCCTTGCACAGCAGTCTCTCTTGATGCTGAAGAAAAGATCAGCACTGTTAGGACAGAGCTCCACCAGACTGGGCCTTCCCTAAAACTGAAATGAGAAATAGCCTTATTGATACAGATGCCATTGTCTTTCAAGATGTGGAAATCCCTATAGCATTAAGCCATTTGTTTTACATGGACTCAGGTCTAACTACAGCACTGTTCATGTCTGTGCGGAGCTAATATTCTAAGAAGCAGTCAGCACACTTGGTGCAGCAGGCTAAGGCAGTCAGTCATGTTGAAGTGGAGTGATTCAGTGCATAAACCTGAAAAAATCCCATGGCTGGGGCTGTGATGCAGAACAAGTTGCCACTAATACTGTCCATGGAGTAAGGCACTGTTCAATTAGAGTTGTTGATACAACTTGCACGAAGCATCTCGGAGCTGTATTCCTCTACAGTAGATGCAGCTGCCATAGCGCTTGCCCTTAGTGAGGATGAACTATCTGGGTTGCTGAAGAGGAGGTCTTTCTTCTAACTTTGGTGCAGAAGATCCCTCAACCACTGGGAGCCCAGCTATTGGAGCTAATAATTTATTTGACTCTTTAAGCCTTCAGGACCAGGAGGGATATTATAACCTCTCCTGTCCAAGATGGAGAAAATTTTCTTCCATAGTGAGGCTTCCCAAAGTCATGTATTGATGCGTTCCTCTCCACATGAGCTACCACCTCCTCATGAGGTGGTAGGTTATTTTTCTCCAGGGGAGGAACAGTTTGTAACAATCCTTCTCTCCAGAATGCAAGAATGGATATGATCCTTAAGGAGGTAATCTCCCCAGCGGAATGTTACTTGGATACCACTGACACAGGTCCCAGGCCAACTCTAGCAGAGAATCCAGAGGGAAAGGGGTAGAGAGGGGATGAGAGACCCAAGAAGTAGGACTCTAACACTCCCCATTAGCTGAGAAGTTCCTGAATCCTATATCCTCTGAACCCTCATTCTCTCACTTGAAGGCCATAAAGATACAAGGAATAAGCACCCAGAAATAGCAGAACCCCAAGGGGCCTGCTTCAACTGTAGAGAGAGGGGACACTTTGCCCATGATTGTCGCCACATGGGCAACAAACTGTTAGACGTCAATCTAATGGCCCCACATTTCTGCAACTTTGTGTACCTTCCCTGCTTAGGGTTTTCAAATACTGTGGTTCCCAATGGAACTTGATAGCTTCCCTACGTAGACCTGAGTGAATTTGGGAAGCATAAAAACTTTTATTTGGAGGGAATTGGTCAAAAGACTACAGATAGATTATGAGAAAACAGTGAGACTCCTGCATTTATGGAGACCAGCAATAATACCCAACCAGCCAGGTTATGTTGAAGACCCCAATTGGACAAGTTAAGATAGAAATAGGAATACTCCGCTGACTCCCATATCCTGTATTACTGGGTTGGGATTATCCAGACTTTGGGACTTTTTGGAGCAGCCTTGCTACGGATCCAGTTAGCTCCGACAAGGATGAAATGTCTTTTCCAGAGGTCTTCCCATTTGTAGACCTGTACTTATGTGTTAGGAGCTCTAAAATATCTAAGTCCCATACACAGTGCTGGAAGAAGAAACATAACTATTCCTAGTTCTTAGGGGCTGCCATGAGTGGAGGGTCTGAGTCAGAGGAAGAACCCCCAAGCCCTTCAGGAGCCCATACTTACCCTCCCCACCCAAAACAAAACTGAGTAGGAGAGAGAAATCCTGATAACTTTAGATAGCCTTAAGTTTGCTCGAGAACATGTACAAATGGTAGATGGGGGAGTTAGTCCCTGGAGCTGAGGGTTGGATTCCACTCCCCTCTTCTTCATAATGAAGAAGAACCTCTTATTCCAAGTAGCAAAGGGGAATCTAAAGGGTGAAACATTTGAACAATTAGTGTCCCGGCTGTACCACCACCAAATGCCACAACTAGCCCATAGCCACTTCCTATGGGGCCAGCTGAGGAAAGAGAAAATGAGAAAAGATACTGACCCAGTTCTATTGGCTGGGTCTACACCAGCCAGTCCAGGACTACTGTCAGTACTGCCACCTAACCAAACCTGCAGTAATTAGAATGATTCCCCTGGTGCCCATGCCTATCATAGAAACCCCTTTTGAAAGAATTGCTGTGGATTTAGTAGGACCCCTGGAGAGGATTAGCCGAGGGAACAAATACATTTTAATCTTCCTCAACTATGTGACCAGATATCCAAAGGCTATACCCTTGTGGGATATGAAGACTTGTAGCCATGGCCTTGATGGAGGTATTCTCCTGGGTTGGGTTACCTAAGGAGATATTAACCAACCAAGGGACCCCATTTGTCTCTAAAGTGATGAAACAAGTTTGTGCCCTATTGCAAGTAAAAACCCTGCAAACCTCAGTCTACCATCCACAAACTGCAGGGCTGGTGGAGTGCTTTAACAAAATTCTAAAACAGATGTTGAAGTTCATTAAGGAAGATGGTAAAAATGGGAACTTGCTCTTGCCATTTGTATTTTTTGCTATTTGAGAAGTTCCCCAAAGTTCAATTGGGTTTTCCCCGTTCAAATTATTATATGAGAGAAGGTCATCGGGGATCTTTACTTACCACAGGATGCTTTCCAACTTTTTGCATCTTGCCCACACAATCCGTCCATATAGAAGGTACTGAGCGCTTGTTAATATCTTTAACTTGTGATATCTTGCAAGTAATGGTCCAAAATTGCTTTATTTTGTTGCGGTTCTGGCCACAAGCACCGCGGCCAGGCCCTTACCTCCGGGTTCCTGGACCTGCTCCCGCTTCCAGAGGCCTGGTTTGTAGCCTGGTTGGCGGCGTCCCCACTGGGCTGGGTCGCTGCAGGCCCTCCCATGGACGCCCGGCTCCTAGGCACGCGCGTGCGCGCGCCACTTGGACGCTTTTCTAGGCCGTTTCCCGCCAGTGGTGACTCCGCCCAACTTCTGACATCAGACGCCGCGGCCTTGATAAGCCGGCCGTGGCCATCCAGTCTTTGCCTTGCAACGGGTTAGCCTCCTGGTTTCCTGTTGCGCTGTGCCCCGGAATGACTTGCCTTGCTTCGTCGCTCAGTTCCTGCTACAGTACCTGCTTGGTTCCTGCCTGCCTGCTACAGTACCTGCTGGTCCCTGCTTGCTTGCTTGCTACAGTCCTGCTACAGTTCCTGCCTGCCTGCTACAGTACCTGCTGGTCCCTGCTTGCTTGCTACAGTACCTGCTGGTTCCTGCCTGCCTGCTACATTACCTGCTGGTTCATGCTTGCTTGCTACAGTACCTGCTGGTTCATGCTTGCTTGCTGCAGTACCTGCTGGTCCCTGCTTGCTTGCTACAGTACCTGCTGGTCCCTGCTCGCTTGCTACAGTACCTGCTGGTTCACGCTTGCTCGCTACAGTACCTGCTGGTTCGTGCCTGCCTGCTCGCTACCGGTTTGGTTCCTGCCAGCCTGCTACAGTACCCGGTTGGCCCCAGTCCGCCTGCTACAGTTCTTGCCTGGTCCCAGTACCTGGTGCCTGCTGCTGTTCCTGCCTGGTCCCAGTACCCGAATTCTGCCACCTTTCCTGCCTGGTTCCAGTACCCGAGTCTCGCTACAGTTCCTGTCTGGTTCCAGAACCTGAACCCAGTTACAGTATTGCTACTGTCTTAGTCTGGTTCCAGTTACTTGTCCTGATCCACAACCCGCCTAAGTCCCAGCGGCCGGGCCCCTACGGGCTCCTCCCGGGGGGGGCTTCGGCTTCCAAGGGTGAAGCCACCTAAGTCCCAGCGGTTGGGCTCCTACGGGCTCCTCCCGGGGGAGTACCAGCTTCCAGGGTGAAGAGCATCTACGTCCTGCCTGAACATCTGCCTCCCGGCCTGCTACTCACTAGAGACTTTGACCATCTTTCCCCGTCTCCAGCAGGTCGGCCCAAGGGTCCACTAAACAGAGACTCCCATAACATTATTTAATCAGGAACAGCAGAAATTCGGCAGTTGCTCTATCAAGCCATTGCCACCCTGCTTGGAGCATAACTGGAAGTTTACCTTTCATTTGCTTTTAATAACTATGTCAACTGTCTCATTGTTGTATGTTGTTTTAATAATGAGGTAAATTGGAAGACTCCTGTTAACTCCAGTTCTCTAGAATTGGCTAAGAAATAGGAAAAGTGTCTCCCTTTGACATGCAATATTTATCACATGCCATAATACTAGTATCTGTTGCATTAATCGTTCATTTGGGGGAAGGATGACATTTCATTTTCTTTGTGACTGTTGTGTTAGACACATTACATATTCATTGTGCTGTGCTTGAAAATGAATTGAGCTTTTGTGCTCTCACTTTTAGCACATCTGTTTCTTCACCAACAGGTTAAGATCTAAAATTATTTTTTGCCATAGACTTTCTCAAGACTGCAACTTAAAAGTGAACTAGTGAAAGTTGGCACTGAATTATTTTTTTATTTACAGTTTGAAAGAACCAAACTTTAAATAACAATATACGTATTTTTTTGCTCCATAAGACGCACCTGACCATAAGATGCACCTAGGATTCAGAGGGGGAAAAAAAAAAAAAAAAAAAAAAAAAAATGGTGTGCTAAATCAACTCTGTTCCCGAGCAAATAAGGGGTGTGCATACAATTTTTTTTTGTCCCAGTTTCGTTTTCAGGTCTGGGGAGGGCCATTTCGGTCCACTCCCTGGATCAGAAAACTTTTATGGTTCTCTTTCTTGGAAAAAACAAAACAAAACCCCACCCCAACCCTTCAAATTTAATTAACTACAACCCCCCCCAAGACTTTCCAAAAGTCCCTGGTGGTCCAGCGGGGGTCCCGGGAGCGATCTCCTGCTCTTGGGCCATCGGCTGCCTGTAATCAAAAAGGCGCCGGTAGCCCTTTGCCCTTACTATGTGACAGGGGCTACCGATGCCATTGGTCGGCCCACGCCAAGATGGCGCCGGCCGTCCATTGCTCCTACTATGTGACAGGGTCGACCAATGGCACCGGTAGCCCCTATCACATAGTAAGGGCAAAGGGCCACCGGCACCATTTTGATTACTGACAGCCCAAGCGCAGGAG
Organism: Rhinatrema bivittatum; assembly: GCF_901001135.1. Lineage (NCBI taxonomy): Eukaryota > Metazoa > Chordata > Amphibia > Gymnophiona > Rhinatrematidae > Rhinatrema > Rhinatrema bivittatum. Next base: position 70,743,030 of record NC_042617.1, on the reverse strand, counting down.
ATTGCTCCCGGACCTCTGCTGGACCACTAGGGACTTTTGGCAAGTCTGGGGGAGTCAGGAGGGTGGGGGTTTGTAGTTGGTTTTTTTTTTTTTTTTTTTTAATATTCGCTCCATAAGACACCCAGACATTTTCCCCCCACTTTTGGGGAAAAAAAGTATGTCTTATGAAGCGAAAAATATAGTACATTAATAGTACAAATATAACATTGGCACTGCATTTTGAATTTCCTATCCATGCTACCCAGCAAAAACATCAGGATTTCAAAACATTAAACCAGGCATTCTAGCAGTGAAATGGATTTAGAAGCCTTATGTACTCAGTAAAAACAAACAAACAAACAAAAAAAAAACCCAAGCAAGCAGCTATTTTAAATATTGCCATGTGCTTTTTTTTTTTTTTTTATATTATAAGGTCAAAACTAACGTCTGATGCAGAGAAGGAATCTGTAATGATGTTTGGGAGAAATCTTCGCCAGTTGCTTCTCATGAATCCTGTTCGAGGACGCACATTAATGGGGGTTGATCCTGGTTATAAACATGGCTGCAAACTTGCAATCATTTCACCTACCAGTAAGTTTAAAGAAAATATGTGCACAGAGAGAGACACTTTGTATTATCCTCCTTAGTTTGCATTTAATTTCTAAAACAATATTAAATGTTCCTTACTGGCTTTGCTAGATCAGTCGAGAGAAGTGGGTTATACTCCTGTACCAGCAGTTGGAGGCAGAGAGCAACTGATTTGCTGATGTCATTCCGTATAGGGTCCCATGCTTACCTCAGCTTGCCAGTATTCTCTGCCTTCAGCAGATGGTAGGATAGCATACCCATGCTCTGGAGTTATATTTTGGGCCTGAACCAAAAAAAAAAAAAGAAGAAGTTGGATCACCTGGGGCAGCAGGTTTTTCCTAGTTCTCCCCCAATGGAGTTCTGGCCCTATTTCCAAGAATGAGACTACCTCCTGTGGACTTTGAGTGTTAACATGTATGGAAATCCCTGTTTCTCTCCTCTCTCTACTTATCTCCCTTGCTCTCCTGCTATTCTCCCTCCTCTGTTTATTGATTCTTGAGTAATGATGAAGTTTAAAAAAAAAAAAATTAAATGCACCCAAGCTTCAGCAGGAGAGTCAAGTGGTTGTCAGACGGTTGCAGCTGGTGGGAAGCCTGCTGGAGAGGAAGTCTCTGTAATGTTTAGGGACCTGAGAGGAAGTTATGGCTCCTCCAGGGGAGCATTGGAAACATGCTGGATACTGAGAGGCTTGTGGCCTAAGTCACACGGTTGTAAGCACAAGTGGCTATTTCCAGGGATGATTTAGGTTTATTTAGCATTTGATTTCCTTCTAAATGTCTCAGACTTCTTAGTGGGTTACAAAAAAAATGTATCATTTATACAAATAAACATCAAGATACATAGAATTTAAAATTTCAATCTTCCCTAAATATGTGATTTCCTACTGTGGGTCGGAACTGGTTAAAAGATTGGAAGTGGAGAGTTGGACTGATAGTCTGTCCTTCCCTCATCTGTGTCCTTTTCCCCTGAATCTGTTCTTTTACTTCACCAAGATTTCTTCCTAAAGTGGGGCACTGGTGTGGGGTCCTCTCCCCTTCTCAATACCTCTCAGGGGTATGGGAGTTTGGAAGTACCAGGAAGGAAACGTGCCAGTTAGGGATCTGATTACGAGTTGGAGGTCGAGAGTTTCCAGATCAGGGACGTCCCTGGCATGCCGAAAGGAAGGTCTAAAAGAGGATCCTGGGGGGTGTAGCCCAGGGGAAGACGAGATTTCATTGTGTGAAGAGAATGCTTCAGCAGACAGGAATTGCCTTCTTCAAGCTTCATTGTTCTAAGCACCATGAGCATCACAAATGTGCAGGGGGAAGGGTAACAAGTTTGGGAGAACCCAATCATGGTGGGTATCTGGAAGCTCACCGGGGCTTTCCCTTTACATTAATCCATTAAGGATAGCAGCTGATTGGGAATCTGCCGAGGCGAAGTTAAAAGCTGGTAAAGCAATGGCAAAAAATTATCCTCTGCAGGGAGAGGAGAAGAAGCTGCCTCAGGAGGATGTGCTGGTTACTAGAAAAAAACATTCCTGTGGAAGGAGATATTGCTCTCAGGGACCTGGAAGATTAAAACACTACTCAAGTAGTGCTTTGAAGTCTTGGGCTTCACTTTTTAGACTGCTGTCTGAGGTGGATATCTGGCTAGAGCCTGTTTGCTCTGGACTTAGTGAGTCTAGGAGCTCTGGACAGTTGTTGGTTTTTTTTTTTACTACTTTATTTATACATTTTTCTTGGCATACAACTACAACACATGAAGTGCACCTTAACAAACTTCAGCTTTTGACACTGTACAGCACATTAAGGAGATACAAAATTAAGACAGGAGCACAGCTGTACAATGAAAGTTTATACTCTGGTCCTTCTGCAGATACATTTAACACACACCCAAAAACAAATCTCAGCCTCTTTGGTCTTTAAGATATTGTTGAAAGGGACCCCAAATAGCATTATATTTAGACTGTTCATGCCTCATAATATATTGCAGGTGTTCAGTATCAGCGATATTTTGCACTTGCTTATGCCAATGTTTGATACAGGGCTTTCTTTTCCAAAAAGTGGCAATAATAAAGCGTGCTGCTAATAGTAGCACTGATTAAAATTCTGTGCTTGTGAGATATCAACGAGCCTTGCTAGTGATCCAATATGCCAGTTATTGGTGCTGTATAAACAGGGAGATTGAGTATGTTTGCTATCTCCGCCGTAACTTTATTCCACAATTGTACTCTTTGGCAGTGCAACCATATATGTATGTATAAACCAGTTTCACCACACCACCTCTAGCACTGTAAATTATATGCAGGAAATAACGTAGAATAGATATGATCCCGGAAGCAACCTAACCATCAGTTCTTCCTGATGTTGGCACAGGGAGCTATGATGAGCATTCGTCCAAATAGCCTTCTAAGTTCTGGCATTTAAAGTTAACACCCAAATCTACATTCCATTTATTTATTAAGACCATAGGCATCTCTTTACCAAATTTACCCATCAAAATACCCCAGTAGATAATTGTAATACCCTTAGCAGAAACGTCTGGGTCAGAGATAATTTTCTGTCCCAATAAGCTCTCTAAGGGGAACAGCGAGGTCGGTGATTCAAGAGAGAACATAACGTAATTTCTAGTAATTAACGTGTGTGAGTGTGGGAAGATCAAATTCCTGACTTAGCAATTTAAAAGTTTGAAACATCTCATCTTCCCAGAATTGAGCCACGCAGTACAAGCCACATTCCCTCCACTCTCTAAAAGCCAGAGAGAAGGTAAGCCCAGATTTAGTACAATTTCTCTATATTGGAGCCAACGATGCAAAGATCTCTCCCTCCAACCCCAAAAATCTGTGCACTTGCCTTCAAATTTTAAGAATGTGTACAAGATTGCGGCTGTTTCTTCGAATTGGGGGGCGTATGTAACATGAATGGTAGCATAGTTAAATCGGCTAATCCGACTGCAACCGCTCCATGTATAACCATGACTTATCTGCATGACCACACCAAGTTTTGAGGGATATCAGTAGGACAGCCCAATAATAGACTTTAAGGTTAGGGAGTGCCATCCCACCTTGTTTCTTGGGAAGATACGCACAGCGATAGCGCCAAATAAATGTAGAGCGGTAAATTGACCTGTCTTGTAAACTATCATAGTTCTTAGAAAATAAACTTTTAAGGTCTCTTGGAACGTAGACCCCCTAAATATGTAAAACCACATTGCACCACCTTGAATCCCGCCATACACCCAGGGATGAACACTTTGGACCCAATGGAAAATAACTCAGATTTCTCATAATTAACCCTATATCCTGACAAGGCACTATATCTTGCCAGCAGCCAGCACATCGATTAACGCTGGCCCCGATATTTGCGAATTTGACAAATCAAAACATCTGCATAAAGGGAGACAGTATGCATAGTTGTTCCAAACTGAAATCCCATAATTTTTGGAGTCTGTTGAATCAGGACTGTCAATGTGGCTCTATTGCCAAGTCAAATAATAAGGGAGAAAGGGGGAGCCTTGTCTTGGGCTATGGGAAAGAAGGGACATAAAACACCATTGATCAGAATATGAGCCTGAGGGGCAGCATACATTGCTTTTACCCATTTAAAAAATCATTTTGGCAAGCCCACATTCCGCATGACTGCAAACAGAAAAGACCAAGAAATACAGTCAAAGGCCTTTTCTGCATCTAGCGACCCTATAAGGCCTGTTTTTCCAGACTGCTTAGATAAATGAAAAATATTGAACACTTGCCTGGTATTAATGGTTGAAACACGTCCTTTTGCAAACTCTTTGGTCAGTATGCACTTAGAAAGGAAACATATGCTCCAAACAAAGCTGCAGGATTTTAGCAAAACTTTTCAGATTTGAGTTCAAAAGAGAGATGGGACGATAAGACATAAGACTTGCCATACTGAGTCAGACCAAGTGACCATCAAGTCCAGTATCCTGTTTCCAACAGTGACCAAACCAGGTCACAAATATCTGACAGAATCGTAAGGGATAGATAGTCCAAGCTGCTTTCTCAAGAATAAGCAGTGGATATCTGCAACTCCACTTTAATAATGGTTTATGGATTTTCCTCCAGGAACTTGTCCAAACCATTTTTAAATGCAGCTACACTAATAGCTTTCACCACATCCTCTGGCAATAAATTCCAGAGCTTAATTATGCATTGAGTAAAAATATTTTCTCTTATTAGTTTTAAATGTATTACCTAGTAACTTCATTGTGTGACCCCTAGTCTTTGTATTTTTTGAAAGGGTAAACAACTGATTCACGTTTACTCGTTCCATTCAACTCATTACTTTATAGACCTCTATCATACCTCCCCTCAGCTGTCTCTTCTCTATGCTGAAGAGTTCTAACCTCTTTAGCCTTTCCTTATAGGGGAATCGTTCCATCCCCTTTATTATTTTGGTCACCCTTCTCTGTACCTTTTCTAATTCTACTATGTCTTTTTAAAGATGCGTTGACCAACACTGCACACACTAATCAAGATGAGGTCACACCATGGAGCGATACAGAGGCATTATTATATTCTCCATTATCCCAGGACAAGCAGGATGCTAGTCCTGCCATATGGGTGACGTCAGTAACGGAGCCCTAGTGCGGGAACAACTTCTGTCAAAGTTTCTAGAAACTTTTGACTGGCAGCCTGAGGCTACTGAGCATGCCCGGCATGTCATGATATTCTCTGCCACAGGGGTCTTCGTTTTTCCGCGCTGCAATCAACATCGCGGTCATGGGAGCCCCGTGAGTTTCCCTCACAACTTTGACTGAAAAAGTCACTGATTTCTCAAAATTTTTTCACCTTTTGGGGTCTCATTGTGATTATCACTGGACGGTGACAGAAAAATTATTTTTCGATTTCACATTTTTCACGTTTTCTCTCAAGTTTCCATCGACGGCCATCGATGCAAACTTGGCCTCGGGCTTCAAAAATTGCCCAGCCTGTAACCGAACAATGTCCATAATGGATCCCCATTTAGAATGTGTTCGGTGCCTCGGAGAACAACATGAGATCGCTTCGTGTCAAAAATGCCAAGAGATGACTCCAAAAGGCAGAAAACTCAGGCATGAGAAAATGGCACAACTTTTTCAAATTCAATCCGTGCCTTCCCCTTCGACTTCTACAAAATCATCACCGGTGGGAGTCACGAAGAAAATTCTTATTAAAAAACGACTCCCAGAGGGTTCCGGCGATGCCTCTTCACCAGCACCCTCCACTTCATCGACAAGGTCAGTCACTGAGTTGAGACCCAAGCATAAGCATCGACGGCATCGTTCCACGGTGTCCCTGTCGCTCCCTCCGCCGGAAGAACCGCTAGCTAAGCGACAAAAACCGACTTCAGTTCTGTCGACTTCAGTCTCCTCTGTTCCATCATCGACACTGTCGACGTCAATGCTGTCATCGACATCGATACTGGATTTGACTACACTGATTAAACAAATTGTCACCAAGGCTTTAAAACAGCAAGTTCTGGCGCAACCGCCGATGCAGACACCCATGTCGATGCCGGCGGCAACGCCGATGATGGAGGTTTCATCGATACTGGCTTCACAGCCGATGCCGACGGTTACGTCTATGCCATCGATTCCGCTGATATCCACATCGATATCGGTGACCACATCGATGACGGAGCCTGCTCAGGCATTGATTCCATCGAAACCATCGGTGCCGAAGCCTTTCTCGATGCTATCGATGCCATCTGGACCTATATCATCGATACCATCCATCAGTACATCGACGATTCCAATCTCGATGTTTTCTTTTCTTACATCGACCATGCCATCTGCTACACAGTCGATGACTCTTTTCACAATGGCACCATCCATACCTCCTTTCCAAAAGCCATCCACTTTGATGCACAAGTCATCGGGGAAATTTAAGCATTCATTGCCAAGACCTTCAACTGCAGCCATTGAAACTACTGGTTCAGAAGCAGCACTGCATAACCTTCTCACTAAGAGATACCAGGAACTGTTGGCTTCCTTGCCTACCATTCCAGGGCAAGAGGAGGAGGAAGAGGAAATTTCACCTGACCCACTGCAGGGACCTTCTGGTGTACCCCCACCTCAGAAGCCTACACCTGCTCCATACCAAACTCCAACTTCTGATACTTGGTCTGACACTGCATCTGAGCCCTCATCAGAGGACTTTATGTCCGACCCTTCACCACCTCAGTCCAGAAAGCAGTCACCTCCAGAAGACCTCTCTTTTTCATCATTTATACAGGAAATGGCAGAGTCTATACCATTTCAATTACAAGCTGAAAAAGATGAGAGACCACAGACCCTGGAAATACTACAGTTTGTAGAGCCCCCTAAGCACAATCTGGCTATTCCCATCCATGAAGTGCTACTGCAACTCCAGCAGCGGATTTGGGAGCATCCCTGCACAACTCCTGCAGTAAACAAAAGGGTAGACTACGTATCTCGTACAACCTGCACCAGGGTATCACAAAACTCATCTTCCTCACCATTCAGTTGTAGTTGAATCTGCACAAAAGAGGTCTCGGAGGACAAGAACCCATGCCTCAATTCCTCCAGGAAAGGATAATAGGTTCTTAGATCAGATGGGTAGGAAAATATATCAAGGAGCAATGCTGAACTCAAAAATCTCAGCATACCAACTTTACATAACTCAACACCAGAGAAATCTCTGGAAACAGATTGAAGAATTTGTACCATCCCTGCCTCCACAACACCAAGAGGCAGCACAAAATATTATTCAAAAAGGTTTAGAAGCAGGGAAGCACGAGGTCTGAGCCGCCTACGATGCATTTGAAACATCTTCAAGAATAGCTGCATCGGGCATTAGTGCCAGGAGGTGGGCCTGGCTCAAGGCCTCTGAATTAAGGCCAGAGGTCCAGGACAAACTTGTTGACCTTCCCTGCTAGGGAGATAATTTGTTTGGTACCAAAGTGCAGGATGCTGTTGCTCAGTTACGAGAGCACTCAGAAACCCTGAAGCAACTATCAACTCTCCCTCATGATTCTGCAACACATACAAGTCGCAGACTCCCACGTAGGGAGACAAAACGTCCTTTCTACAGGCCAAGAAGATACTATCCTCCCACATCTAGGCCAAGGCCTCCTAGGTCTCAACAGAGACAGCAACGGTCGGCTAGGCCCCAACCAGCTCCTCAGACAGGACCTGCATCAGGTTTTTGAAATTTAATCCAGGGAACAGGGCCTATACTCCAATCCCCACTCCACCTTACCAGTTGGCGGAAGAATATCCCAATTTTACAAAGAGTGGATGTCAATAACATCCGATCAATGGGTCCTCTCAATAATACATCAAGGATATCGCCTCAATTTCACATCACTCCCTCAGGATTTTCCACCGAAGTATTCTCATCTCAACGAAAATCACATACTCCATTTACAAACAGAATTATCCGCTCTTCTGAAAGCCAAGGCTGTGGAGCACGTGCCACAAGGTCAGAAGGGCAGAGGATTCTACTCCCTGTATTTCCTCATTTCAAAGAAAACCGGAGGCCTACGTCCCATCCTAGATCTCAGAAATCTCAACAAATTCTTAAAAAAAGAAAAGTTCAGGATGGTTTCTCTAGGAACCATGCTTCCACTTCTGCAAAAGGAAGATTGGCTTTGTTCTCTGGATCTTCAAGATGCTTATTCACACATTCCAATATTTCCTCCTCATCGCAAGTACTTGTGTTTCACAGTCGGCCACCAGCATTTCCAATACAGAGTGCTGCCATTCGGCCTCGCTTCCGCTCCCAGAGTATTCACCAAATGCCTGGCAGTAATAGCAGCACACTTACACAAGCAAGGTGTTCATGTCTTCTCTTATCTAGACGATTGGCTCATCAGGTGTCAATCTCAACAAGGAGCTGTCACTTCTCTAAATCACACAATTGCTGTACTTCAAAAAATGGGTTTTCTGATCAGTTATCAAAAATCCCACACTACTCCTCATCTACTCCAATTCATAGGAGCAGAATTGAACACCATCACTGCAAAGGCCTTTCTACCCGAAGGTTGTGCAGAAACACTGTCCCTGTTGGCAAACTCAATTTACTCACGACAACAAGCAACAGCGCATCAGTTTCTCATCTTACTAGGCCACATGGCCTCCACAGTTCATGTCACTCCTATGGCAAGGCTCGCCATGCGCATAACCCAATGGACTCTAAGATCACAATGGATCCAAGCCATTCAACCATTACATTATCCAGTTCAAGTGACTCACCAACTACGTTCATCATTACGATGGTGGACGACCAAGGACAATTTACGCATGGGCCTACCCTTCCAAAAACCAGTCCCACAGATAACGTTAACTACAGATGCATCCACCTTGGGTTGGGGAGCTCACATAGACAATCTCCAAACTCAAGGAACTTGGACAAAACTCGAAGCAACATTTCAAATCAATTTTCTGGAACTTCGAGCTATATGTTATGCGCTGCATGCGTTCAAGGACTGCCTTTCACACAAGAATGTTCTCATCCAAACAGACAACACAGTAGCCATGTGGTATATCAACAAACAAGGAGGTACAGGCTCGTATCTCCTTTGTCAAGAAGCTGTACAGATTTGGGCCTGGGCCTTGAACCACTCAATGTTCCTCCAGGCCACTTATTTATTTATTTATTTATTTATTTATTTAGCGTTTTTTATATACCGAGGTATAGCAGAGTTGCCTTCACTCCGGTTTACATTATAACAACCAGTTACATTGAAATTTGACAAATTACATTAAACAGACTGAGAAACTGACATATAAAATTAGTTTAAACAAAAACAAGATATACTATAAGTTAGGTATACTGAAAAAACAGGGTTCATAGATAATAGGAGATATCTGTAGTTAGTAAGCAGGATAAATTGTCCAATCAGGAGACTGATAGTTATGAGATCAAAAGTCCGAGCTGTCTGGCAGGCATTCACAATGTAGTGGCAGATCAACTCAGTCGTCAGTTCCAACCACACGAGTGGGCCCTGGATCCCTCAGTAGCGACCAGGATATTCCAACGTTGGGGACAACCAACAATAGACCTCTTTGCGTCACATCTGAATCACAAAGTGGACAACTTCTGTTCTCTACACAAACAGAAGAACCAGCCAGCCAAGGACGCCTTTGCTCGCCCTTGGAACTCAGGCCTACTATACGCGTATCCCCCGATACTGCTCATAACCAAAACCCTAGTGAAGCTACAACAGGACAAGGGAACCATGATACTCATAGCTCCATATTGGCCTCGACAAGTATGGTTTCCCACACTGCTAGACCTCTCGGTCAGGGATCCAATTCGCCTAGGAGTAGCTCCTACTCTCTTAACTCAAAATCAGGGTCAGTTACGCCATCCCAACCTTCAATCCCTATCCCTGACAGCATGGATGTTGAAAGCTTGATCTTACAACCACTCAATCTTTCCACCAATGTATCTCAAGTGCTCATAGCTTCCTGTAAACCTTCCACACGAAAGAATTATTCTTTCAAATGGAAAAGATTTACTTTGTGGTGCAGACAAAACCACATTGATCCTTTCACTTGCCCTACTACTTCTCTTCTAGACTACTTATACCATCTTTCAGACTCTGGTCTTCAGACTTCATCCATAAGAGTACATTTGAGTGCAATCTCAGCTTATCATAACAAGATGGGAGATGCACCTATATCCACACAACCTCTTGTCAGTAGGTTTATGAGAGGTTTAACTCACCTTAAACCACCAATTCGGCCTCCAGTCACAGAATGGGATCTGAATCTGGTTTTAACAGGATTAATGCGTTCTCCTTTCGAACCCATAGATTCCTGTGATCTTAAATTTCTCACATGGAAGACTATCTTCCTCATAGCCATTACATCAGCTAGGAGAGTGAGTGAGTTACAAGCATTTGTCACATACAAACCTTATACAAAGTTCCTACATGACAGAGTGGTACTCCGTACACATCCAAAATTCCTCCCCAAGATAGTTACGGAATTCCACTTGAATCAATCCATAGTTTTACCCACATTCTTTCCAAGGCCTCATTCTCACCAAGGGAAAAGAGCCTTACACACTTTGGACTGTAAACGTGCATTATCTTTTTATTTAAACCGCACTTCAGCCCTCAGGAAAACCAATCAACTCTTTGTTTCCTATGATCCCAACAAACCGGGTAAAGCATTGGGTAAACATACTCTATTCAACTGGCTAGCAGATTGCATACAGTTTTGCTATGAAAAAGCAGGCCTTCCTCTCCAAGGGCGAATAAAGGCACATTCAGTAAGATCAATGTCAACCTCAGTAGCACATTTTCGTTCAGTGCCAATCCTTGACATATGTAAAGCAGCAACATGGAGTTCTCTTCACACCTTTGCAGCTCATTACTGTTTGGACAAACAAGGACGACAAGATTCAGCCTATGGACAAATCTGTCTTAAAGAACTTGTTTCCACTCTAATCCCAACTCCTTCTACAACCAATCTGCTGTGATCTTTGGCTGACTCATTTCCACAACAACACATCACTGCTGCCTTCATAGAAAATGACTCAGCCTCTAGCTTGCTAATCACCCATATGTGAGGACTAGCATCCTGCTTGTTCTGGGATAAAGCAAAATTGCTTACCTTGTAATAGGTGTTATCCCAGGACAGCAGGATGTAGTCCTCACAAAACCCACCCGCCACCCCGCGGAGTTGGGCCTCATATCTTTTATTATTTTATTTTTGCTAAAGCTTATTGCTACATACGAGACTGAAGTGAGACCCCTGTGGCAGAGAATATCATGGCATGCCGGGCATGCTCAGTAGCCTCAGGCTGCCAGTCAAAAGTTTCTAGAAACTTTGACAGACGTTTTTCCCGCACTAGGGCTCCGTTACTGACGTCACCCATATGTGAGGACTACATCCTGCTGTCCTGGGATAACACCTATTACAAGGTAAGCAATTTTGCTTTCCTTTCCTAATAATCCCTAGCATTCTATTTGCTTGCTTGTCTGCTGCAACACACTGAGCTGAAGATTTCAATGTAATATCAATGATTATACCTAGATCCTTTTCCTGAACCGTGACTCCTAATGTGGAACATTGTATTGTGTGGCTATAATTTTAGTTACTCTTCCCTAAGTGCATCACCTTGCACTTGTCCATGTTAAAGTGCATTTGCAATCTGCATGCCCATTCTCCCAGTTTTGCAAGGACCTCTTGCAATTTCTCACAATCCTCTTGTGATTTAGCATTTGAATAATTTTGTATCAGAAGCAAATTTGATCATGTGGTTCCCATTTCCAGGTCATTTATAAATACATTAAAAAGCACTGGTACCAAAACTGGTCCCTAGGGCACTCCACTATTCACCTTCTCCATTGGAAAATTTACTATTTAGATCTACTTTCTGTTTTCTGTCTTTTAACCAGTTGGCAGTCCACAAAAGGACACTGCCCCCTAGCCCATGACATTTTAATTTCCTAAGAAATCTCTCATAAGGGGCTTTGTCAGATGTTTTCTGGAAATATATATACACAATATCAACTGGCTCCCATTAATTCACGTTTATTTTTCACCCTAAAAAAAAAAATGTAGCAAATTGGCTACAATTGGCTAAATCCATGTTGATTTGTCCCATTAAACTATGCCTATCTATATGTTCTGCAATTTTGTTCTATATGATGATTTCTACCATTTTGCTTGGCATGGATGTCAGACTTACTGGTCTATAATTTCCTGATTCACTCCTCTATTCCTTTGTAAAAATTGGCATTACATTGGAAACAATTCAGTCTTCAGGTACCTGGATGTAACTCACCTTAAGTTACAATAAAAAAAAAAGGTGACCTAAATATACTAAATAATAATAATACCATAGACATTGTTGATAGTTTACAAATTTCCAATAGGTCCGCAATTTCATTTCTCCATTCTTTCAGCTCCCTGGGATGTATACCATCTGGTCCAGGTGATTTGCTACTCTTTAGTTTGTACTAATAAATCTGCAAGGTTCACTGAGATTTGTTTCAGTTCCTCTGAATTGTCTCCATTGAATATCATTTCTGGCATGGATATCTCTCTGAAGGTAATAAAATAAGATGAGTCGTCAATAAAGAAGGGAATCCTTTATTTGTATTACAGGTATAAATTGCCCATAAAGTGCCAGACTCTGGCCGAGTTTAGCCCTTTGAGGCTGCATAAGGGGCTGCAAAACAATGATATAATATACAATTAAAAATATTTAAAACATAATGAGAGCACAATCGCAAACACAGAATGATATCATGTCACATAAAAAAAATTAAGAAAAAAAAATATATATATGCGCTATGCTTTGTCATCCCTAAGTGCCCCTTTTACCCCTTGAACATTTAATGGTCCAACTGTCTCACTCGTAGGCTTTCTACCTCGAGTGTACCTGAGAGAGTTTTTGCTTCCACAGCAAACTTCTTTTCAAATTCTCTCTTTGCCTTCCTTATCAATGCTTTGCATCTAACTTGCCAGTGCTTATGCTGTATCCTGTTTTCTTTATTCGGATTCCTGTTCCATTTCTTGGAAGATGTTCTTTTAGCTATTATGGCCTCTCTCACCTGGTTCCTCCAGCCGAGAGTGCCAGGTTCGTCATTGTCTACCTCGGCATTGGGGAAGGACTGTGCCGAGAATTGAGAGAAGCCTTAGAAGCATCAGGATCTGTCCCTTTTGATGCATAGTGCCAGCCATGGGGATGTCAGCTCATGCTGTGATGCCCTCGAAGAGACCCTGCAGCGAGGAGTGCCAGTCCTCCATCTATTCCAGGGGTGCACCACAGACTCCATCTGTCCCAATGCCAGCCACCAATCCTCCTCTCTGTTCCAAAGAACCTGGTTACACCTCCTGCATTCCAGCCTGCCTTGGCATTGGCGATATTTAAGGAGGAATTGGAGAGGCATGTGCATCTGGCCGTCACGAAGGTGATGAGTTGCCTTGGTGTCGCAGCACCGATTGCACTTACACTGGCACTGTTGCTCTTTGAGCCACTGCTGGAATCCCTGCATGTACTTATTTGTGTATTAACTATCCAGCTGGTGATTGTTTCCGGGGTGTCATCGATGCCCTGAAGGGCACAGCCGCCTCCTGTCAATCCGGTCATTGCTGCTGGGTCCACAGAAGAGGACGCTCCCCGTAGTCCAGCAAAGGCCCTGGGGCCTACAGCCTCACTGTTGCACCCCTGCCCGTGGCTGCTCCGCGGACAGGGCCTTACCTCTTCTTCGGCCCGATCTGCCACCGAGCTGCGCTGCCTCTTCGCTTTGCAGCCGCCTGCCGTGCTGCAGGCCCTCCTGCACGGCTGGAGCCACACCTCCGACCGTCTTCGGGGGAACCCCCTGCCAAGAATCACTTTCTTCGTGGCCAGGATGCTACCCCGGGGAATCCCCTCGTGGGGTTTCCCCTTCACTGCGGCCCGAGTGCTGTTGCTGAGCCTTCTCTTCAGCGGCAGGAGCCGCCACCTGACGTCCTCAGGCCTTTCTCGTCCTCCAACGCTGCTGCAGGCCTTGGCTCTGCCCCCTGTGCTCCAGGGCTCCCTCTAGGGGCTGACCGTGTGGCTCTTCTATTTAAAGGGACAAAGCAGGAAGTTCTTCTTCAGCCCTCCCAGATGACGTCTTCAGGGCTCTTCCTGCTCCTGCCCTATAAAAGGGCACTGCTTCATTCCTTTAGTGCATTCGGATGGAGTAACACCCTCCAGGATCAACATCCTCCAGAGAGTGCCATCCCTGGAGTTCCACTGTTCCAACGTGATTATCTTCAAGCTCCTGTCCAGAAGACTTCGTCTTCAAGGCTTCTCTCTTCGTGATGTCTTCGTCCAACGTCCAGGTCTCACCTGTCGTCTACCTTTCTCGTGGTATGTTCCAGCCCAGGCTTCCTTTCCTCAAGCCTCGGGACTCCTTGACTATTCTTAGATGTCTCTGATGCTCCTACGTCTCAATGTCCTGACATCCAGAGGTCCGCCTGTTCTGAGTCCCAGATATCTTGGTGTTCCGATGTCTTCCATCCTGATGTCTGTCCATCGTCGTCTTCTATAAAGACTTTCGGATCCTACCCTAAGCAGAGGCCCATTCCTGCTGTTGTCCATCTCTCCGATGTCAGAAGCTTCCAGCGTCTAGAGGCCATTCCCTCGCTACAGATGTCTAGAGTGCTTGGCGCCAAGAGGTACGTTCCCTTGCCACAGCTTGCCAGGTATCCTGATGTCAAGATAGCTTTGTCTGAGGTACTGCCCTCTGCATACCTCTCTCTTCACTATACCTCATTATCCTGGAGAACACGTCAGCAGTTCTTGGCGTTCCCCGGACTCCAATCAGTCTATGCTTGATAGATTGGAACTTCTCCGTTGGACTTCATCGAGTGCTGCCTGACTCCTCTCTGTCTGTTGCTCCTCCCACTCCCAGCATGGTCCGCGACCTGCCTCCAGGTTGTGTAGGGTGCGCAGCAGACAAGGTGGTCCGCGACCAGTCCTAACTTCAAGAGCCTCGTCTTTTCTCTACTCCAAGAGCCTCGTCTCTTCTCTACTCCAAGAGCCTTGTTTCTTCTCTACTTCAAGAGCCTCGTCTCGTCTTCGTCTTCAAGAGTACACCTCTCCATCCATGTCCAGGAGTCCTCATCTAGTTCAAGTTCCAGGAATCCTCCTTCTATGAACTCTTGACTATTCACTCTTCGGACCAAGAGTCCCCTGTTCCAGTTCCAGTCTTCATGAGTTTGAACTGTGTCCAAGCTCGCACTTGCTTTCCTATCCTCGGGGTATCTTGGGGCTCCTCTTTGAGTTATCTCGTGGACCAGGGGCTCACACTCACATAGGAGCAAGCGATCACACCTCTACGCCCCTTCCCAGGGCTTTCCCGCACACATTCACCACGGAATATGTAGCCACAAGGCGTGTCCGCAACACCCACATCCAGTTCCATCAGTGTCTGCACTGCTGGATGAAAGCCGAGTGCCCAAGATCCCATCCCCTGTCAATGACAGTGGAGATGAAGGCACATATGACCCCTGAATGGATGATTCATGGGTGATCTCTGACGATACGTCTGATGGTCTTCCCTCAGATCCATCTCCTCCAGAGGAGCAAAAGAAGTCCCCCCGCCAGAGGACCTCTCTTTTGCAGGTTTTGTCCAGTCGATGGAAGCCATCCCCTTTCAGTTAATGACTGAAGAGGATATCAGGCACAAATGCTCGATATCCTCCAGTTCATGGTGTCTCCCAAAGAGATGATAGCATTCCTTTTGTGATTCTATGAAAATAAGAATGCTTAAAACCACAAGCTGTAGAGAACATTTTTTAATTAAAATTTTATAAAATAATATGAATCTTAGACATTGGATAAAGTATCTTATGGAGAGAGAAAGAGTGCCAAGCAAGACACTTGCATAAACTCCCTCTCTAATGATTTTACTGATAACACAGCATTATATAGAATTTCAATTGTATATTTCCCACCCGTAAACTAGGTTTCATAATTGTCAAAATTTCTATGGTTGGCTTTCTACTATAAACAAATAATCTGAATGGCCATATGATAATTTAATTCTTGTCTGGCATGTAAATGTTTTCTTGGAATTTGCCAGCATTAGCAATCTTGTATTTGTTTTAAAATATTTTCTATAATTTTAGATGGAATGTAATTGGCCTTGCTCTTGTTCTTCTTCTAGAAGTGCTTATATAATCTTAGGTGGAATGTAAACTGACCTAGTCTCTGTTCAAAATGTTATATAACCTTGAGCTTAGTTTCTCTATCTAGATTCTAGCATCTGACTGTCTATATAAACAACTACAATATTGTAACTCAAAGGTTATGTTAGGGGGACAGGAATAATTACAACTTGAGTATAATTGTCAAAATGTGTTTTACTGAGTCTAAGTGCCTATGAGCACCCACATCAGTCCCAGTGCATGAGATCCTTGAGGAGTTACTGTTGAGGATATGGGAACTCCCTCTCTCAATGCCTCCCATGAAAAGGAAGGAGGACGCAGTCTATCTCATCCAGAAGGCCCTCGGATTCGACAAGCTTCAGCTGCCCCTCCAATCGTAGTAGACTAATTCATTCTCAAGAAGGCCAAGCATTCTTGGACCAATTCCTTAGCACCCTCAGGGAGGGATCACAGTGCTATTAACACTCTTGGGAAACAGGTGTTCCATGGGGCTATGTTCATTGTCCGCATTGCTGCCTACAGCTCATGAGCCAATATACGCGGGACATCTAGAAGAAGGAGCAGGATAAGAACATAAGAAATTGCCATGCTGGGTCAGACCAAGAGTCCATCAAGCCCAGCATCCTATTTCCAACAGAAGCTAAACCAGGCCACAAGAACCTGGCAATTACCCAAACACTAAGAAGATCCCATGCTACTGATGCAATTAATAGTAGTGGCTATTCCCTAAGTAAACTTGATTAATAGCCATTAATGGACTTCTCCTCCAAGAACTTATCCAAACCTTTTTTGAACCCAGCTACACTAACTGAACTAACAACATCCTCTGGCAACAAATTCCAGAGCTTTATTGGGCGTTGAGTGAAAGAATTTTCTCCAATTAGTCTTAAATGTGCTACTTGCTAACTTCATGATATGCCCCCTAGTCCTCCTATTATTCGAAAGTGTAAATAACCAATTCACATCTACTCGTTCAAGACCTCTCTTGATCTTAAAGACCTCTATCATATCCCCCCTCAGCCGTTTCTTCTCCAAGCTGAACAGCCCTAACCTCTTCAGCCTTTCCTCATAGGGGAGCTGTTCCATCCCCTTTAACATTTTAGTTGCCCTTCTCTGTACCTTCTCCATCGTAACTATATCTTTTTTTAGATGCAGCGACCAGAATTGTACACAGTATTCAAGGTGCGGTCTCACCATGGAGCGATACAGAGGTATTATGACATTTTCCGTTTTATTAACCATTCCCTTCCTAATAATTCCTAACATTCTGTTTGCTTTTTTGACTGCTGAAGCACACTGAGCCGACGATTTTAAAGTATTATCCACTATGTTGCCTAGATCTTTTTCTTGGGTGGTAGTTCCTAATATGGAACCTAACATCGTGCAACTACAGCAAGGGTTATTTTTCCCTATATGCAACACCTTGCACTTGTCCACATTAAATTTCATCTGCCATTTGGATGCCCAATCTTTCAGTCTTACAAGGTCCTCCTGTAATGTATTACAATCCGCTTGTGATTTAACCAAGCTGAATAATTTTGTATCATCTGCAAATTTGATATCCTCACTCATCGTATTCCTTTCCAGATCATTTATATATATATTAAAAAGCACCGGTCCAAGTACAGATCCCTGAGTCACTCCACTGTTTACCCTTTTCCACTGAGAAAATTGACCATTTAATGCTACTCTATTTCCTGTCTTTTAACCAGTTTGTAATCCACGAAAGGACATCGCCTCCTATCCCATGACTTTTTAGTTTTCTTAGAAGCCTCTCATGAGGGACTTTGTCAAACGCCTTCTGAAAATCCAAATACACTACATCTACCGGTTCACCTTTATCCACATGTTTATTGACCCCTTCAAAAAAAAATAAATGAAGCAGATTTGTTAGGCAAGACTTCCCTTGGGTAAATCCATGTTGGCTGTGTTCCACTAAACCATGTCTTTCTATATGCTCTACGATTTTGATCTTGAGAATAGTTTCCACTATTTTTCCTGGCACTGATGTTGCTCATCAACTGATGTTGCTCATTAACTGCCTCATCAGCAGCAAGATACGCTTCTGTAACTGGTTTATAAGGACCTGGAGTACAGAAAACATGAGGCCCCCTCGACCTACGATGTTTTCAAACTGCATTGAGGGACTCCGCAGCAAGAATTGGCTCCTGCATGGCTGCGGGCCTCGGACCTCAGACCTGAGGTGTAGGAGTAACTCACTGACATGCCATGCACTGGAGAGAATCTCTTCAGAGATAAGGTCTAGGATGCAGTAGCCCAAATCCGGGACCACCATGCGACCCTTCAGCAGCTCTCCAGCAGCATTCTGGTCCTGCCTGCCTCATCCAGGCGGTCTGTGATATCAGGACCAATGAAGTCATATTTTCACCCAAGGAGGTACTATCCTCCGCTCTGTCACTCCTGTCAACAACTCCAGGGCTTTTGCAGCTTTCTCAGGCAGCATAGAGCCTTGAAGCCCCAGCCAATGTCTCAGTCAACTCCAGAGATGGGGCTTTGGCTGGATCATAAGGAGAATAGTCCAGTCACCCATACTCAAGGTTTGCTATCATTGTTTCTCTTTCCTCTGTTCTTTTAACAACCCAAACATGCATATATAAACAGCTCATGCATAATCAGGTGGGGGCAAATGGTGTTATCTGTGTTTTTCAGATCATTGACCTCACTTTTCTTTGGGGGAATCACTGCTCCTGTTCCATGCATATCTGGAAATATTTTGACCAGCTGTGCCTTGCATGTCTGTGATTCTCTTCATTGCAGATTTCTCACCTGTCTGATGAACTGTCCTTGGCTAGGTTGTTTTTCTACTGTTTCCAGTAAGACTTGTTTTTGTCTTGGGGTAGCTTCCCGTTTATTTAAGGGATCTGATAAGCTGGGTAGCATTGTTGTCTTGGTCAAAGTTCCTTATCTTGTTTTCTCTGCTGAGACTTACATGTCAGCATTCATCTTTTAAAGTCTGTGACCCTCTGAGGTTCAGTAGTCATAGAAAGCAAAATTAATGTTTTGCATACAGTGGTAGAGCATATGACATCTTTACACTCCTTTTCCACCCCTTGACCAGCCAAGAGCAAGTACCCATAGTTGACATCTTGAATCCCCCCGGTGGGATATTACTTGTGGCCAGGAGGATAGGTACACTCCAACCTGTAGTCTACCACAAGCATACCCTCCAGCTGTCATCACGTCTCATCCCAACCCCTAAAATCCCACCCTGTTAGAACAGAGCTTCTCTGCAGATAACCTGCAATAAAACCACAGTTGAACAGTGATCATTAGAAACATACAAAAAAAAGACATCTCTAACCATAACTGTAGCAATCTGGAAAAAGAAAAGTTCAAGATGCCATAGCAACTAGTCTGGGAGGCATGAATAAAAACTACTACCTCAGGTGACCATAACTTAAAAGGACAGAAATCACTCACAGAATTACCATTGTCCAGCAAACATCGAAGCAGACAAGTTTTACTTTATCAAGTTTTTTTTTTCACCGCGCACCAGTACACCCGACTGCCAACACCAGCAGCACCCGCATCGTCCGTAGGAGCTGGGAGAAAGGCCTGCGCAGTCGGCGCAGGACCCATCGGGGTAAGGCCTCAAATTCTCGCCCTACCACCGACCGCCCACCGCTGGCCACGAGGCTGAGCTTACCTTCCTTCCTCCGACGACCCCATCCGGCACTTCGCTTCGCCCGATTCGGCCTCCAGAGCTCAGTGTCGCCCCGCCTGACGTCACTCGGAACGCGACCTAGGGGGGATTTAAAACCCAGTTCCCGACCCGGGCGCCGCGCACCGAAGGAGCACAACAAAGGAGCCTGCCCCTTTGTGCGCCCCTTCATGCAGCCCCTTAGCGAAGCCCAGCATATATAGCAGATCAACACAAGCTCAATTCTCCCAGACTGGAGCAACAGTCATTCAAGAACCGTCGGGGTAAGGCCAAAATCTTTATTCTCCTTACCCACTCCACTGATAACGCTGATCAAGTATCTGCCTTTCTCTCCCCTTTTCCGGGGACCGCCTTCGAATCCGGTCCCTACTGGATCAACAGCCTAGCCAAGTCAACGGAGCTACAGAACAACATAACAATCCACCTCAACCGTAACCCTTTGACTACTGTAACCAAATTCAATCCAATAGGACTTCGCCCAGAACCCCCCTAAATCTCGCCATCCCTGCTATCCGCCACAGATACGCTAAGGACTAAAGATCGCTATACCTAACCTTTCCAGAACACACCAACGCTCTAAACTTCTAAGGATGCAAGGATACGCAATACCCAGCTTACCCCATAGTCCATACTTTAGGATGAAAACCATAATGCAACAGCAACACAGACCTTACAGAAATCTCATGCCGGTCATGACATCCCCTCTTAACCAATTCCTGGGGCTAGCTTTATTCACTATAACTCTCTTTAACGCTCAATCGATCACCAAAAAACCCCATATCCTACATGACCTCCTGCTTGACTCCAAACCAGACATTTGTGCAATCACAGAGACCTAGCTAAAGCCGACAGACACAGTCCTTATAAACCAACTTCCCACACAGATATATGACATCTTTTCAATTCCCCGACTAAAGAAAAGAGGGGGAGGACTTCTCCTGGCGGCCAAAAAAGGTCTTAACCTCACCCTACAACCTATCAACTCAACTCCCAAACTAGAGGTAGGCCTGTTCAAATCCAAATCCCTCCAAATTCTCGTCATATACGCCCCCCCCCCCCCCCCCCCCCGGATTGCTTGACTCGGACGCCTCACCTTTAGTAGAAATCATAGCTAAATACCTAAACCTGGACTCACCAGCCATCATCCTTGGGGACTTTAATATACACATCGACGCTAACCCGTTATCCTCTAACTGCGAAGCACTCCTATCTTCCCTCACGGACATGGGCTTCACTCAACTCATCAACCATCCCACACATAAGGCAGGTCATACACTTGACCTCATCTTCACAAATGCCAGCCTCATACAACTCTCACCTCCTTTATGCCTACCAGTACCATGGTCAGACCATTTTATGATTACATCCTCTCTCAAAACGACAACAAGACCACCTGCACCCCCTCCGCTCACCACCCTGCACTATAGGAAATCTTGCCCATCAGAAGCCCTCAGCAATTCTCTGATCAAAGAACTTCCCAATCTGGATCTTTCAAACCCCAATACAGCCATACTCTCCTGGCAAAATATCACGGAAAACATAGCTAATAAACTATGCCCAACTTCGACAAAGAATATCAACCCTACTCAAAAAAACAAACAACCATGGTTCACAAAGGAACTCCGCTCGTTAAAACAAAGCCTGAGACAAAAAGAAAAGTTATGGCGGATCTCCCCCAACCCCCATTCCCTAGCCATATACAAAACCACGCTCCACCACTACAGAACTGCGACTCTACGATTGAAGAGAGACTTCTACGCCCACCGTATCCACGATATGATTTTCGATGCCAAAGCACGCTTCTCTTACATCTCGGATCTCACTAAATCTACCACCTCATCAATCCCGGACGATCTAGCCCAATCAAAAGCAAATGATTTGGCCATCTTCTTCCAGAATAAAATCTCCAATACACTGGCTAAATTACCCTCTAAACCTAACACACCTTCTTCAGTTCCTGCCCACCACCACAACTTGGATGCAGTATTGGATTCTTTTGAGCCCACCTACACCACAGAGGATGAAACCATCCACTCGCCCGCTAGACCAAATTCCATCAAATTACTGCTTCAAGTACCAGAGTCCATTTCCAAACATCTAGCAGATATCATCAACTGCTCTCTCTCACAGGGAATCTTCCCAGACGCTCTCAAACTGGCCACCCTTAAACCCATACTTAAAAAACCAAATCTGGACCCAGACGACCCCAATAATTATCGACCAATATCCAACCTCCCATTCTTAGCCAAGATCATGGAGAAAGTGGTAAACAATCAATTAACAAACTACTTGGAAGAACATAAAATTCTCCACCCATCGCAATATGGATTCCGGAAAGAACACAACACTGAATCTCTCCTCATCTCACTTTTAGATCAGGCATACCTGGGCCTTGACAAAGGACGCTCCTTCCTGCTAGCTCTTCTCGATATCTCCGCTGCGTTTGATACTGTAAATCACGCCTGTCTACTAAACCGTCTATCAGATATAGGAATCACAGGAGCCGCCCTCAGTTGGTTTAATTCATTCCTAAGTAACAGAGGCTATAAGGTTAAAATCAATAACAAGGAATCTCCCCACACTAATTCTCCATTCGGAGTACCCCAGGGCTCCTCTCTATCTCCTACTCTGTTTAACATCTACCTCCTCCCCCTCTGCCATCTTCTCACAACATTAAAATTGAAGTTCTATATTTACGCAGACGACGTTCAAATTTTGATTCCCATCACTGGCTCTTTGGATTCCGCAATCAAGTTATGGGATTCTCACTTACAAACAATCAACCGTCACCTTACAGATCTCAACCTGGTGCTTAACACCTCCAAAACAGAACTTCTGCTTATCACTCCAGAAATCAGTCATCCCCAACAACAGATGTGCGCTAATATCCAAACTTCTCACACTAGAGACCTCGGAGTCGTCATTGACAGTCACTTGAGCTTAAAGAAATTTGTAAGCCATACTACCAAGGAGTGTTTTTATAAATTACAGGTGCTCAAAAAACTTAAACCCCTACTATACCACCATGACTTTAGAACTGTTCTCCAAGCCATCCTTTTCTCCAAGGTCGATTATTGCAATTCTATACTGCAAGGTCTGCCTGCTGCCACTCCAAAACCCCTCCAATTGCTTCAAAATGCGGCAGCAAGAATACTAACTAACACCAATCGGAGAGAGCACATCACACCTATTTTAAAAGTTCTACACTGGCTCCCAGTCAACTTTAGAATACTCCACAAATCACTCACAATTATTCACAAATGCATATACCATCAGACCCCTCTTGACCTGATACAACTGCTCAAATTACACACTACGACCAGACCGACAAGGGACGTTTATAAGGGATCACTCTACGTCCCCCCGAATAAAATGGTACACAGATTAAACCAGAGAGCGGGCATTTTCAACAGCAGGCCCCTCCATTTGGAATGCCTTGCCCTCTCACCTCCGACAGGAAACCTGCCTTCAGACCTTTAAAAAGAAACTCAAAACATGGTTGTTCGGCTGAGCCTTTCCGTGCGCCTAGACCAAATTTTACATCACTGAACTTTTAATGTACTGTTTTTCGTTACGCTTCACATAATCACTCATTAAATCGCATAGATGTCTTAATTTTTAGAAGTATCCTTAGAGATTGGCTATACTAGCCACCCTCACTCTCTGTATAAAGTTTCCTATTGTTGTATACTCTTGTTTTCCCCCCTCTCTTTTCCTAATCCCCAGTTGCTTGCCCTTGTTATAATGTAACTTTTGACTCTGCCAATATCTGCCTCTTGTAATATGTTTATTGGCTACGTTATTGTTAAAACTTTTGTTCGATGTAAACCGAGTTGATTTGATCTGCATCAAGAAATTCGGTATAGAAAAACCTTAAATAAATAAATAAATAAATAAATAAATAAGCAAGCCAGAAAAGCTAGCATCAGAGTCACAGCTATTAAGGAAAGAGGGTAGCTCAGTGTTTGGTTCCATAAAGTCCCTGCCATCTCTTTCACCTCAGGTTCCTGCTGAAAAACATCTGTAATCGCAGTTGCTGACCCCCGAAAGAAAGAATAAGGAAATCATTGTGCTGCACAGTGAAAAAGCAAACATACCAAAAAACAACAAACCGAAAAATCGTATGTGAGACTTCCACTGATGTCGGGCCTCTCAAATGGCCGCTCCAACCTATATGTCTAGCCACATCAGCAGATACTTACCTCTGATCAGACACCAGTAGCTGTTGACATACTTTCTTTAATTTCTTACAGCAGTTTTTCTGCAGCCTTTACATCAGGACATATTGTAACTTTTCCAACCACAACCACCTGTGTTATTTGTAAAATTCATTAAAAAAATACATTTTCTGAAATTCTTTCTTAATACCTCTAAATTCCAGTCACTTCTTTTGAAGATCAAGTGAAAAGTCTTGGAAAATCATTATTCTGCTGCCTTGAAAGTGTAACATGACAGTTTCCCTTGCAGCTTTCAGAATTTTTTTGTTTGTTGGCAAAGTCATGCATTCGGATTGTAACTGCTCTTGGCCTTCACCCCCCCCCCCCCCGTGCCAGCACAGGAGCAAGTGCACGATGTGTGCGGTCAGTTTTCATGTTGCCTCATTTACCCTGCAGGCCATGTAAATCCGGCAATCATTTTGCAAAAAAAAAAAAGAAAATTGAATCAAAGCCTTCTAGTTTCTCCAGAAGACTCAAGATTCGGATGCTATTCAGCCTTGTGAGATTCTCAAGATCGTCAATTTTAGCTACAATGGAAATTTGCATCTTGTTGAGTTTTGCTCATGCAGCTGTCAGTGAATCTTCCAGGTTGGAGACCCACGTTTGTACTTCGAGTCTGGGAAAATTTTTCCCATAATGCTTTCATCAACTGGGCTACTTTGTCCACTATGAATCCCAGTTGCGTATCGAGATTCTTGGTGATTTTTGGAGGCAAAAGTTTCCAATAATTTATGCACATAGGCATTGTTACCGTATGCTTCCAAGCCCCACTAATTCCACTTCCTCCTCTGAGGCTAGGTTTGAGGTCTTCACCATAGGACCTGCCACCAATTTTGGGCATCGATTTCTTGGGTTTATCCTGATCTACTCACAGGTCAGCGACGGAATGAGTTGCCAGTTCCTTAGATAGGTACATATCAAGGCCGAATACAGAAGTATGTGGCTTGAAGGTAAGACGGTCTAAGCTAAATTATAGACTGAAGGGGCACCCATTTGGATGTGTGGTACTATGGTATGCTGCACATGCTCAGTACGGCATGCTCAACATTTCTAGAAACTTTGAAATCAAATTTCTATGCTGGACTCCATCTGATGATGTCTTTCATGTGTGAGGATTTCTGTCCTCTGAGAACATCTGTTAAAGTTAAGCAACTCTGCTTTACTGTTTGGCAGGATCAGACCCCAGAACACGTGAAAAGAAAACAGTGTTAGCTACACTGTTATAACTGGATTCAGTTTGAGGGGCAAGAAGTTTTACCTACTAATTTTTGCTTATTGGCAGAAAAATCAATTGGTGCAATTTACCTACGGTTGTAACCTTAATTACTTATAGTTAATATTTTATTTTAATATTTTAGCAAGTAAGTAAATATAATTCATTTACATATTGAAATAAGTTTAGAACTAATAAAATAGTTATTACCACATCATCTTATTGTTTTATTACACAAATATTATGAAGCAAAAGCTTTAAAAAAACAAAACAAAACAAAAATAAAACTGTTTAGCACATTCAACAAATTAAGTCCAAGTACAATTCTTGCCCCAGTTTAACTGGACTAGATTAGGCACTGGGAGATAGGTTACAAGAAAAGTCAGGAAAAGCAGCATTTGAACCTTTGTCTCTTATTTCCCAACCTTTCATTATAACCATTAGTCTACACCCTTTTCCTGAATAAACATCAAATTAAGTAATTGAAGATACTGTCACAATGAAACAATTTACAATTTGTTTATAGTTCTAAAATACTTTAATTTCAGCTGTTATGCACTGTACATTTTGTTGTATTTTTCTATGAGCCCAATGAACCAGTAATGTAAGATGTGCGGGATATACATTTTAATAAATATGAAATAGACTTTATTACCATTGAACAGTTTGTACTGAGAGGGTTTTATAGGGTATGATTCGTATTTTGTTGTGATTATTTCATTTTATACAACATGCCCAGATGTCTGTATATGGTTTAGCATTTTAACTATTTGTGTAAAATTCCACTAAGAAAAAATATGTATTAGAAGAGCTAGTTACCCATTTGTTGGTAGCAGCTAGAATGGAAGGCTAATACGGACCTGAAGTAGATTGACTGGGTAGATAGTCTGTAAATATGCTGCTGTGGATAAGCTAGCACTAAGTGAACAAGAGAGAGAATGTTGATTCCGTGAGGTATTGGTACTCCTGAATTTTTGGAATGTATCCTCACAAACCTAAGAATTCAGCAGGTCTACAGTTTCTTTTAATATTATAAGTCAGGCAGAGGGTAGATTTGGGGGTGGGTATCTATATTGGATAAATGGAGATAATTCAGATTGTACTATATTGAGAATTGAAGGGATAGAAGGTAAGGATCAGATTATGTCAAAAGCTAACCCTATTAAGAGTTATATAAAAATATTAGTATATTCACTCTCTTGTGGAGCTGTAGCTTAACTGTTTATTCACTAATAAATTAAGAAAAAAAAATTTTAATTTGTAGTATAGAAATATGTAAAGACCAAAATCAATGAGTGTCTGAATCACTTGTAAGAAGAGTGAAAATGGAGGTCCAGGTCTTTATTTAGTATAATACTATGAAACTATGTACATTTATTCTGCATTGTGAATGATGTGCATAAACTGTAAGCAGATTGAAACCCACAAAAGCTCAGCCTGTCTCCATAAGAACATAAGAAATTGCCATGCTGGGTCAGACCAAGGGTCCATCAAGCCCAGCATCCTGTTTCAAACAGAGGCCAATCCAGGCCATAAGAACCTGGCAAATACCCAAACACAAAGAAGATCCCATGCTACTGATGAAGTAAACTTGATTAATGTTTACTGATGAAGTAAACTTGATTAATAGCCGTTAATGGACTTCTCCTCCAAGAACTTATCTAAACCTTTTTTGAACCCAGCTACACTAACTGACTAACCACATCCTCTGGCAACAAATTCCAGAGCTTTATTGTACGTTGAGCGAAAAAGAATTTTCTCCGACATAAAGAATGCTTTTTAATTCTGGGAGGAAAAGTACAAGTTATGTTAAACTCACCTGCAATCATGATTTGTGGGCGGTTGTGCCCAGGGAGTTGCTTCAAGATAGAAGTTACATCACAGCGCTTCCTGTCTCTCCATCCTCCAGCAGCATTTCTTTCTAGTTGGTCTGTGTATAAATACACTAAAATTTGGTACTAAAAAACACCATTGACTAGGCATTTCAGGTCATGAATTGCTGGAGAAGTGCTTAGATTGATTGGGAAAGGACCATTGCATGAGGAGGTGGGACAGAGTGCTATGACGCAATTTTCTGTTTTGAAAATGCTGGTCTCAGTTAAATGCTCTGAGCAGTAGTGTTCATCGATCCTGACTGCTCTATGAGTTAATGGAACCAGGGTGATAAGGATAAATCCCATTTCTGTTTATCAGTAAGCATTTCCAAACTCAGATGGAAACATTGTCTTTTGGGTGGCCATTAATAACTTTCATTTTTTGATTGTGTGCTTAAAAACCTCTGCTTAAGAACTCTTTTTGTGCCTTTGAACTTTACTCTGACAATTTTGATATATTTTACTGTCTTTAAGTTCCCTGATTCTAATTACATTTCTTTTGTTTTTGGCTGGTTTAGATCAGATACTTCATGTTGATGTAGTCTATTTGCATACTGCACAAGGATTCCGTGAAGCTGAGAAGATAAGAAGGCTTTTACTAAACTTCAAGTATGAAAAGACAGCTTTTTGTATATTAATTATGATGCAGAGTATCATTTAAAGAATTTCTTTTAGATTTTAAGAACCGTTCTTTCTCTTCTAATGTTTTATTCTGTTGGCCTGTATCCATAAGTGCAGCAGTAGTGCTAGCTAGATTCCTTCAACATATCTGTTTTTTGACTATTTCTTTTTTTGTGTCTTCTTTTTTTCTTAATACATTATACCTTTTATGGTTCTTTGGAATTTATAGGCACATTTTTATTATGACTATATCTCCTGTTTCTAAAAGTCTCCTTTCTGCTGTTCCCTTTTGCAGATCTGTATGTGTGTGTATGTCATATTTCACTGTAATGTAAGCAGAAATTTTATAAAAAAGAATAGAAAGTGCCAGCTTTAGGGCAGGGCAAGCAGGGTGGTTGCTAATGGCACCGTTTTGATGAAGGGTGCCTCAAGGCAGGGTCAGTATAAGTACCAACACATTCCCTGTGGTGCCTGTGTATGTGGCTGAGCAGTGTTCCTTAAGCAGTTGCACAAACCGAGAACCCCTCCTTGGTGGGAGATCAGGAGGAGCAACATGAACCTGTGTCACTGCTCCTGCCACTGCTCCCCAACTGTGCTGTCTCAGCAAGCATATTCAAAACTAACAGGCCAACAGGGTTGGCACTGATAAGGAGAAGTTGTGGTAGCGGCTCTGCTAGTGGACAAATATTTTGTCCAGAGAGGAGCTGGTGAATCATGGGGGATGGGCAGATGCAGTGGAGGTTAGGGAGATGCTGGGGGGTAGGTAAAGGCAGGAGTCAGATATGGGGATAAGTTAAGAGGAAGGGGAAACGTGCAAGGAATGGGGATTAAGAAGCAGGGGAATATATGCATGGGAGATTAAAGGAGATTATGGTGGCAGAAGAATGAGGTAAAGGGCAGATGATGGGGAAGGGGGAGCAAAGACAAGGGTTGGATGATGTGGGAGGAGAGGCACTCATCACTTGTAGAGAGCACTTGCTTACATCCTCTCATCTCACTAATCCATGTCGAGGAGTGGAGGGTGGGGGGAGGGAGGCGTGCCATCAGTGATTTTTGCTCATGGTGCCATTTTCTCTAGAGCTGGCCTTGTTAGAAAGGGGTATTTTATTGAATTAGTTCTAACTGCAAACTGAGGGCCAGATTAACTAAGGCTTTTCTCCTATTCTGTGTCTATGGGAAAAATACTTAGTAAAGCAGACCCTGAGTTATCTAAGAAAGTAAAACAAACCTTATTTGCTAGTACTGTTGATTGGAACTGGTGTCACTTAAGGGCTTGATTTAGGTAAGTAAAGTTTAATAAAACTTGATATACTGCCATTAAAAATAATAAAATCACAGCGGTTTACAATAAAAAGCATGCAATAACAATCAAAACAACATAAACATACAAACACACAAAATAAATTCTAACACAGTCTACCTTCAAACTCATATAAAGCCTCCCTTATCCCAACCTCTCCCCATCATTTCCCAATTTCTAATTGTCTCAATCTCCCTCTGCTGCCTTATAACAACCTAAATAAAGGCTTGATTTAAAATACTGGCTATATTCACCGAGACTTAAAGTCTAGTAGACACCACCTAAAAAACAAACAACCTGAGCCTCTAAATGATAACCAGAAAATGCTTGCCAAATTTCAAATTTAATTAAGTATCCAGGTCTTCTAACCTTGTTTAGTGGAAATGCATTCCTCAGGAATGGAGCTTGACAAATAAAATACAGCTGGTGGGTTCCCTCTAATTAATTTCTGAGGGATCTGGCATTCTCAGTAATGTTTGTTGTGATGAGGGCAGAAGTCTTGCAGATTTTTAGGAGATCAGTGCAGCTGCCAGAATGAGAAATAACACTGGATGGAAAGAGGGATCCCAGGATGAAGGAGAGGGAGAGAAGACCAGGTACAGAATTTGAAGTGTGGTCGAAGATTTGGCAGCTGGGATTCAATACCAAGAAGTGCAGAGTTATGCATCTGGGGCGTGGGAATTGAAAAGTGTGGTATGTAATGAGGCTGAACGACTAATGTGTATGGCCTGGGAGAGGAAGCTTGCAGTAAATAGTGTCTGGTGATCTGAAGGTGGCGAAGCAATGTTACAAAGTGATAGTTAAAGCCAGAAGAATGCTGGGCTGCAAAGAGAGAAGAATAACCAGCATGAAATAGGAGGTGATAATGCCCTTGTAAAGGTTCTTGGTGAAGCCTCACCTGAAGTACTGTGTTCAGTTCTGGAGCCCATACCTCAAAAAGGATAAGGTCAGGATGGAGGCGGTCCAGAGAAGGGCAACCAAAATGGCGTGGGGTCTGTATTTGGAAGACTTATGAGTAGAATCTGAATATGTATATCCTGAAAGAGAGTAGATGCAGAGGAGATATGATACAGGCCTTCAGATTCTTGAAAGATTTTAATGATGCAAGAACTTCAAACCTTTTCCATTGGAAAGGAAACTATAGAGTTAGGGGTCACAAAATGAAATTCCAAGGGGAATGACTCAGAACCAATATCAGGAAATATTTCTTCATGGAGAGTGTGGTGGATTCCTGGAATGCCCTTCCAGAAGAGATGGTGAGGACAAAAACAGTAAATGAATTAAAAAAAGGCATGGGATAAACACTGCAAATCCCTAAAGGCAATCTTTTTTCAGTCGGGACACACCTGACAGATGATTCTCACATGTGTGGCACTGAATACATGACCGTCATGGGGCTTTATGTAAATGTACACTCTGCATCCACAGGAACCCCCTCGACACGCCCCCCCCCCCCCCAACAATGAGTGCAGAGCAGTACTAGGACATTCCACTTATAATTCAGCATCCAATTCTGGTGTCATCTTAATAACAGCAAAACAAACTCCCTCTGCCAGCAGGTGCAATAGCCTAGCCCTCCTTATGAAAAGACAGTATTTTACCACCAATGCATGTCCTTTTGAGAAAACACAACAAATAAGGTTGGTGCAAATGCCTCACCTCTGTTACATACATAAAAATGACCTTCAACGAATACAAAAAGATCACAAATTGCAAATATGGAGATAAACTTGAATGGAAACCCCAAAATGTCATTGTATGCAGTGCAAAACTGGAGAAATGGAAACCGAAATATAGCATCTAACATACTCCCAGGATCTGCAATAATGCACACAAACTAATCCACACAAAGGTACACCTGCATTATGGAATACACTCAAACAGTAACAATCCTATCTATGCGAAGGCCCTAAACTCTAATACATCTCCTATTAGGAAAACAGAACAAGTGAAGCTGTTATAGAGCCCCACACAGAAATAATTATAAAACTATACTAATAGATGTTTCAAAACAGCCAATAAACAGAATAACAGCCAACAATTAAAAACACAAAAAATTAAAAACAATTCCTCAAACACCAATAAGCATAACTATAATACTATGTGTGATAAAACTACGAGTGTAAGTACCTTGGTACAATTGGTCATGAACTACTTTGCTAAATAACTATGTATAATGATATATTGTAACCGAATCATTGACGGCACCTGTTAGAATGTACTATAGTACACTTTCACCTACATTAAATATGTGCCTACATGTAAACCGTTGCGATGGTATTTAACTTAGCAACGGTATAGAAAAGTTTTAAAATAAATAAAACAGAAGATACATCACATAATACCCAATAATTAAAATGGTCAATCAAGAAAAATAAACTTAAAAAGTCACCGTTGCTTACCCTCTCCAGCAACTCTGCACTCCTTTTCCTTTCAGGCTAATAGCACACACCAGAAGCATCAGTGGATGCTGAAGCTCTGTTCTCATGGTGCTCTTCCTTAGGGCCCATGACCAATCTCGCTCTCTCTCTCTCTCTCTCTCTTTCTCTCCCTCACTACACTATATGATCAGTCTCTGTGTATCACACACCTGTGACCTCCCTAATTAGCCTCTCTCTCAGATCAGTCACATCCTTGACCAATCTTTCTCTCTCACACACACATCAGTTACCTCCCTGACCAGTTTGTCTCCCTCACATGCATACCAGTTACCTCCCTCACCAGTCTCTGCCTCCTTCACACATACCAGTCACATCCTTGACTAGTCTCTCTCTCTCTCTCACATATACACACACCAGTCATCTCCCTGACCAGTCTATCTCTCTGACACACTCATCACGTCACTGACCTGTCTCTCTGTCAATTACACATGCTCTTTCTTATACACATGCTGTCAATCACACACATGCTCTCTTACATACATGATCTCAGTAACATGTTCTTACATACATGTCTGTCACACACATGCTCTTACATACATGATCTCAGTCACACATGCTCTCTCACTTAGACACATACTGTCAATCACACTTGTACAAACATGCTGTCTTACATACATGCTGTCAATCACACACACATGCTATCTTTCCCTCTGGCTCACTCTCACTCATGTCATCCCCCCCCCCCCAGCACAAATCGCAACTGCAGTAACCACCTCCTTCAGCCCTGTGACCCGAGAATGAAGAATCCCCTCAGCTGTAGGGGCTAACTCTGCTCTATCTATCCATTGCTGATCGTCTGCTGTGCTTCATTGTGGTCTGGGCCTGCGCTTCTGCCGCTACTTTATGCAGCATGGTCTTATTTTCTTCCCACAAATTCCACTGTACATCACTTCCTGTTCTGGGCCATGGGGGCAGAAAACTGCTGATTTTGCTAGCTTTCACTTACACTGCTGCCGTTTCTGCCCAGATGGAATGTCAGCAGTGTTAGTGGAAGAATATGTGCGTCTTGCTGACGATGAAGGAGAGGGACGGAAGTGCAACCGGAGCAGTGGGACACCAGTTGAGAATCGCTGCATTAGTGTACCAAATAGTGCTGTTGAGATATCTTGAGAGTTTATAGACAGTTAATGTAGCATGATGCAGGGTGTTTTATTTGGTACTCGTTCATCGGTTATTTTTATGAATGTTTGTTGTACCCTGCATAGTATTTGAAGATAGAGCTGGTAAAAAATAGTTTTAAATAAATAAATTGGATGCTTCTGCTCTGGCTTTATTTGTAATGTGTAGTCCAGCAGTTCAGTTGCAGTTATGTTACAATTATAGTGAAGTATACAGTGAGCTTGTGTAGGTTATTTCTAATGTATTGTCTGAAACATATTTGTTATAAAATACTAGTTTTTCATTTTGCTTGTACATCTTCACTTATAAAAATGCTTTCCCTATCATTTCTGTTCAAAGCTGTTCCTCAGTTGTTATTGGAAATGGAACTGCCTGCAGAGAAACAGAGCGTTACTTTGCTGACCTCATTCAGAAGAAGTACTTTGCCCCACTGGATGTAGTGTACTGGTGAGTGTGTGTGTTTATTTTAAAGCTTGTCATTCTTTTATTATGTACAAATGTTCCCAAAGAATTCTCAGTCAGGGAAATACTCAGTTGTTATCAAATGATAAATCCACGTCCAAATAATAGAAGAGATTATAACACAGATATTTGAATCTATGCATCTGGTTGTGTCAGTGAATATTATATAACTCACAATAGCTAGACTTTTTAAAACACAAAATAATTTATTAGGAGCAACTCTTTAGGTAGTAATGATGTATCTGGCTCCAGTAATACAGGTGGTTGTATATTTTCAGTCAAATAATTGCTTGCCTCCAATGAACTTATTATGATTGATAAGTGGAAAAAATACGCACTTGCAAAATAATCCTCCTCATTTTTATTTCATTATATCATTGAAAGAAAACCAAGAGCAAAAGCTATATTAAAAGCTCGGATGCATTAAAGAATGACCTTCATAATAGGCATCATCGGTACATGTTTTCACATTCAATTCTCTGCCTTATAAATAATCATTGGTCATATGTCCATATGTAGAACTCTTTTTTTAAAAAATGTTTATACTGCAAATAAAACACTGTTTGCGATACTGAAAGTACTTATCTAATTAATGGCATATTTATTTATTTATTTATTTATTTATTTATTTAAAAGTGTTTGTATACAGTCTTTACAAACAGTGTTTAATCAAAACGGTTTACATAACTAAATAAAAAAAACAAATGTAAATAAAGATTTAAATTTAAAAGAACATAAAGATTATCAAATTATAAAAGCTCAAAATTACAAAAATATATAGTAAAAATAAAAATCTAAAACAATGAATAGTTTACATAAAAAATAAATCGATATATAATAATGTTGTGCCCTGTGTGATGGAGAAGTAGTTATGTTATTTAGTGTGTGATATATGGAAAGCAGATTGAAATAAATGTGTTTTTAGGGATTTTTTGAAGTGTTTGGAGTTGGATATAGGTCTTAAAGAGTCTGGTAATGCGTTCCATAAGATTGGTCCAATGACAGAGAATGATCTTTTTCTGGTGATGTCAAGACAGGCCTGTCGTGGTGATGGGATGTCTAAGAGGTTTTTGTCCAGTGATCTTAGATGTCTGGTGGGTTTGTAAATCCGGAGAATGGAACAATGCCGAGTATCCGCCATAGATGAAATAGTCCTAGCCCAACACGGGACTGCTTTCGCACTTGAATAGTTCTTCAGGATACAGTAATCATGCTTGCATCTGAGTAAAAAGAAATGTTAGATTAAAATATGCTTCAAAAGAAAGGCGGCAGTTTTATGAAGAGACCCTCTTACTTGTCCAAACATTGAAACAGTCATGGCGTCTGGCTGGACTTAACAGTAAAAATGATTGGTACTCTCCTGTATGAAGACATGTAGGCAGTACTCTGATGTTACCTCTATTTAAATGGCAGGTCTCTTTCTGGTAACACGTACTGACATCATATCCAGCCAGACGCCATGACTGTTTCAATATTCGGACAAGTAAGCGGGTCTCTTTATAAAATGGATTCCTCTCTTTTGAAACATATTTTAATCTAATATTTCTTTTTACTCAGATGCAAGCACAAAAGAACTATTCAAGTTTGAAACGTGGTCCCGTGTCGAATTAGGACTATTTCACCTATGGCGGATACTCGGCATTGTTCAAACCATTAATTAGATACATTCTTTCAGTATCGCAAACTGTTTTATTTGCAGTATAAATTTTTTTAAAAAGAGTTCTACATAAGGACATATGACCAATGATTATTTATAAGGCAGAGTATTGATTGTGGTACAAGCAACACTGGACAAATTGCTTCAAATGTGTGCCATTTGTCCAGTACCTTACCAAGAAGAAAGACATGGTTGTTACCAAAGAAGGATGGGATGTACTGATCTATACCAGATTTAAAAGCCTTCACATTCCACATTTTCGAATGGAAACACTTTGATCAGTAATGCTATCAGTGCGGAAAGAGGAATCTCTGACATCCCCGTAGATCTGAGGCATATTTTCATATTCCAATAAAACAAAATCATCAGATTTATTTGCTTCTGTATAACAGGAAAACTTTACCAACTTAGAGCACTCCCTTTTGGGTTAGCAATTGCTCTAAGAACTTTTACCAATATAATGGTGGTAGCAGCAGCTTTCTTAAGAAAGGAAAGGATTATGGTTCATCCTTATCTGGATGATTGGTTTATCAGAACAAAGACACTACAAGATGGAATCAAAGTAACTTCCAGGGTTACCACAGGGTGTTGAAAGTTTTAGAAAGACTAGGTTTACGAGCACATTTCAAAACCATGAAAGGAAAAGGTGGAAAGGTTCATCAAGTTGGAGGTCCCAAGGCCATGGAACTATCTTCAACTACTGGGATTAATGGCACCAACTTTAGAGTTTTAATGCCTTGGGCAAGAGCGCACATAAGACCCCTGCAACTTGCTTTACTAACAGGTTGGAAACCATGGCAACAAAATTAGAATTATCGACTACCGTTCCACTCGGTGAAAAATCGCCTTCAGTGGTGATCAAACAAAGCAAATCTGACAAAAGAAGTATCATTAGATCCTCCAACAAGGATAGTAACAGTGGATGCAAGTTTAGTGGGTTGGGGAGTGCACTGTCTGAATTAGTATGTCCAGTGGAAGTGGACTGAGTCCACTTGGCAGATCAACAGCTATTATGGTTCTACCTGCTGCATAGCCTCCCCTCCACCACGGGTCCTTAGTGATCTTTGCTCACAGCTGCGCAAGTTCTCTCTCACTGATCATATGACGCCTCAGTTCCCACCCTATTTAATCCAGCCTCATCATTGAGTCACCTTGGCTCCTTGACCTGGCTATCCTTGCCTTGTTATCTTACCTTACCTTGTTTCCTAGCCAGGCCTCCTCCCTTGCTTTGCGGCCTACCTTGGCCTCCTGCCTTGCTCTGTGCCTTTCCAGGCCTCCTAGTCTTGCTTTGTGCTTTTCCAGGCCTAGCTGTCTTGCTCTGTGATTTTCTGGGCCTAGCTGCCTTGCTCTGTGCCTTTCCAGGCCACCTGGCCTTGCTCTGTGCCTTTCCAGGCCACCTGGCCTTGCTCTGTGCCTTCTTGGGCTTTCCTGTCCAGCCTTATGGCCTTCAGGCCTTCTAGGTTCGCCTAGTCAGCCTTGTACCATGTTGTGCTTTCCTATTTATTGTTGCTTGTTCTGTCTAGTCCTTTTGTTGACCTATCCTTTTCTTGCCCTGCCCAGTTCACTCACTTGTATGCTTTCTCAGGCCTTGTCCTTGTCTGTGGTCCCAGTTCCCAGCCTGTACTGTGTTCTATCTCCCAGCCTATATCGAACTCCTGCCTGCCCTCAGTTCCAGCCTCGATTCCAGCCCTGCCTATATCCAGCTTCTGCCTGCTCTCAGTACCAGCCCAGCCTCCAGCTCCTGCCTGGATCCAGATCCTGCCTGCCATTTGTACCAGCCTTGTCTCCAGTCCTGTCTGTATCCAGTTTCCAGCCTGTGTCTGAATTCATCACCAGCCATGACGTTCTTGAGAAGGCAAGTTCTACTGGCCCAGAACCCAAGAGCTGAACCTGTGGGGGAGAGGTCTAGCTAAACAGAAACCATCTTTGGTCCTGCCCTGCAGCCCTGTGCCATTTCTGCGGGAGTGATCCTTGACTCCAGCCCGCTGAACCGTGACAACAGATTATAGACCAGAGCAGTTATTTTGCATTACTCTATTTCCTACCAATTCTGAAAAGAAAGGCGGTCAGAATTTTTTGTGACAATGCAATGGCAGTAACATGTATGAACAATCAAGGGGGAACTCAAAGTCTGGGGATTTCACAAGAGATAGATCTTCTCTTTTTATGCGCAAAGGAATCTGCTTAAAATTTCTGCACTGCGCATTGCAGGGAAAAGAAAATGTGGAAGCATATTTCCTAAGCAGAAATCCCTTAGATTCAGAAGAGTGGGAGTTGAGCAACAAAGCCTTTCAGAAAATAGTACAGAGATAGGGCACACCTTAGATAGACTTAATGGCAACACTCAAGAATGCAAAGTACAGTGGTTTTACATCAGGCGCAAAGAAACCAGCACTGAAGGAATTGATGCTTTAGTACAGACATGGCTAAAGACAGAATTAGAATATGCCTTCCTCCATGGCTCCTAATAGGCTGCGTACTACGAAAAGTAGAGAAGGAGCTACCAGATTTGCCAAGGAGACCCTGGTATGCAGATTTGATGAGGTTAAATATCTATTATTCTCTACAGCTTGCAGGAGTCCTAGATCATCTATGCCAAGGTTCAATATTGATGGAAGATCCTGCTCCATTTTGTTTTACATCTAGAAACTCTAATATTGACACCTTTTGAGCCCTTAAAACAAATGTCTATCAAAGATCTGATATTGAAGATCTTATTTTTAATATCTATCACTTCTGCTAGTTACATTTCTGAAATTCAGGCCTTATCACATAGAAATCCATTTGTACAGTTCAACAAAGATTCAGTAACTATAACTCCTGTACCTTTATTTTTACCAAAAGTAATCTCATCTTTCCATTTGAATCAATCTATTACCTTACCAGCTTTTCAAAGGAGACTGTCAAGAGAAGGAAAAATCTTTAAAGTTTTTAGATGTATGGCGCATATTAATTAAACTATTTAAAAGTAACAAATTCATTTTGAAAAACGGATAGGCTATTTGGGGACAATGCTAAGAGGAAGCAGTATCCAAAGCAGCAAAAGCAAGATGGCTTAAAGAGAGAATTTTTTCAGCATCCTCCCACCCATTATTGTTGAGCTTTGGTACTTCCCAAGCATTCTGAACTGGTGTAGCAGAAAAACAAGGAAGAACAAATTAAACTTACTTGAATTTTCTTTCCTATATTTCTGCTACACCAGTCCAGAAACTTTCCCATAAGTAAATTAAAAATAATAAAAAAAAAAAAGATTAGAGAGAGTTTGATCATGGAAAAGTTCAAGAGCTTTTTTTGAAAATATTTTTGTAGAAAAGTTTGAAATTTGTAAAGATTTTGGCCTGCACAAAGAATTTAATATAAACATTGACAGAGGAATACTGGCTTAACTGGTTCCACACATAGCATAAGTAGTATGATATACTGTAGGGATGTGCATTCGTTAAGAATGAATTAGGAAATTTCAGCAAAATTGCCTAATTCATCCTGTTTGGGAGACCCAAATCCTGAACCGGAGCTTTTCCTGAACTTCGGGAAAAAAATTCGTTTTCGGGTTAGCGCGGGGAGGAGGGGCACATTTATTTCCAAAAAACCCCCAAAAACCCCTCAACTCTTCAAATTTACTTAATTGCAGCCCCCCTCCACCATCCCTATTCCCCCCCCCCCAAGACTTACTGAAAGCCCTGGTAGTCCAGCAGGGTTTCCAGGAGCGATCTTCCGCTCTCGGGCCGTCCGGCCTACTAGGAATCAAAATGGCGCCGGTGGCCCTTTGCCCTTACCATGTGACAGGGGCTACCAGTGCCATTGGTCGGCCCCTGTCACATGGTAGGAGCAATGGACGGCCGGTGCCATTTTGATTAGTGGCAGCCATGCGCATGTTATAAAATCCGGGGTCGGCGCACTCAAGGGGGTGCACACTTGTGCACCTTGCGCGCCCTGAGCCCTAGGGGAACCCCGATGGCTTTCCCCATTTCCTCCGAGGCTGCTTCGAAATCGGAGTGGCCTCGGAGGGAACTTTCCTTCCGCCTCCCTTCCCCTATCTAATCCGCCCCCCAGCCCTATCTAAACCCCCCCTTATCTTTGTTAAATAAGTTGCGCCTGCCTCCGGGCAGGCGTAGGTTGTGCCCGCCGGACTAGTGCCGGCGCGCCGGAGGCCTCGGTCCCGCCTCGGGACATACACAAATCCTGGGGCTTGCGCGTGTTGCCTGGCCTATGCAAAATAGGCTTGGCACGCGCAGGAGCGGGTTTTCGGGGTTGCATGCGTAACCCTTTTAAAATCCGCCCCAGTGTGTGTGCATTGTTCCTGCCCGTAAGTATCATGGTGGTGCAACAGCCAGCACTACCAGCTTGTGGATGCTGCCTCTCGGCAACACCAGCTCCAGCCAGGAATGAAATCCAGAATTGAACCCAGGGGTCTTAAGTGGCAGCGCTGGGCCAATTGGCAAGTTCAAGCATCCCAGCTGACTAAGAAAATATTAAACTTATGTAATAATTTTCTTTCCTTTATTTCTGTTACGCCATTCCAGAATGCTTGGGTTTGTCCCTCTTCCAGCCAATGGAGGCAAAGCACTTTTTTTTTAATATCCGTATATCATAGTACTTATGTTGTTCTTTTTTTTTTATCGATAATCACAAAAAAACTAGAAGCTACCACCTCTCAAATGTATCTCTAAATAGGAACAACCAGAGAGGGAAGAGGAATCAAATCCCAATGTTCACACAACTATAAAATTCACAATCATGAGAACGAATGACAATATCATAAGGCAAGAACTCTCAAAGATCTTTAATCTGCAGCCTCTTGCCACGCAATGGGCCACAGGTTGTAGTCAGCTTTTGAAGCAATTTTTCAACTAATCATTTATTGTCACTCGATACTCTTTAACAAACAATCACTCAATTTTATTCAATAGTAAAGTTCATTATAACCCGCATCTTTACCCAATTATCTCGCTACTTATTATGCTAAATGTTACCCAATAAAATAAGAATACTTAGCCACACATATAGGTCTTCTTAAACCATCAAAATCAATCGTTCAAAACTCATCCCGACATGAATCATGTTTCGACTGCACATCAGTCTTCTTCAGGGGAATATTGCAAATTACATGAAGGCAAAATATTCTGTAAATCTGGACTTAGTTTTACATCTCTCACAGGATTCAGTCAAGGGATTTGATTCCTCTTCCCTCTCTGGTTTGTTCCTATTTAGAGATTCTTTTTTTTATATCACAGTATATTAGGGATGTGCACAACCTTTTTTACCGGGTTCGGGGGTGGACAATTTTGGTCCACTCTCCGAACCCAGAAACATTTTTCGTTTTGCTTTCGGAAACGGACCAAAAAAACCCAAAAAACCCACCAAACCCTTCAAATTTACTTAATTACACCCCCCCCCCCCACCATCCCGATACCCCATTCGACTTTGAGATAACTTTGGACAAATGGGTTCTAAACATCATTCGAGAAGTTTACTCTCTGGAGTTCCGCAGCATCCCTCAAGACAAATTTATGATATCACCCTGACTCCCACTCCAAGAGACTAGCAGTAGAAACCACTCTAACAAGACTACTCTGTGAAGGCAATAACTCCGGTTCCCACGCCCCAACAAAATACGGGACGGGAAGGATCATTCCGGCCCATCTTGGATCTCAAGAACGTCAACCATCATCTGTGGGTTCTACACTTCCACATGGAAACTCTTTGCTCCGTAATAATGGCAGTACAACTGGGAGAGTTTCTAACCTCCCTGGACCTTTCCGAAGCCCACCTTCACATCCCGGACCATCAGGATTACCAACGCTTCCTGCACTTTGCGATACTGGGTCCATCATTACCAGTTCCGAGCGCTACCCTTCGGCCTAGCAACCGCCACCAGAACTTTCACCAAAATCATGGTGGTTGTGGCGGCAACACTGAGGAAGGAAGGGATCTTGGTACACACTTACCTGGACGATTGGCTAATCCAGGCAAAGTCTTCGGGAGGAGAGCTGGCAGGTGACCAGCAGAGTCAAGAGCCTACTGCAGGAACTCACTTAGGTCGTGAACACGGGCAAGAGCAGTCTGCAGCCCTCTCAATCGCTAGAGTACCTGGGGGCCCATTTCGACACCAAACAGAACAAAGTCTTCCTCCCTCTTCCAAGGAGAAGGAAACTGATGGAACAATTACGATGATTGATAACCAATGCATGCCCCAAGGTATGGGACTATCTTCAAGTCCTCGGCCTCATGGCATCAATCCTGGAGGTCGTCCCGTGGGCAAGGGTCCATATGCGACCGCTCCAGCGTTCCTTACTGTCACGATGGAACCCACTGTCCCAGGACTACTCAATTCACCTCCAACTACCAGCAGAGGTATGTTCTCAGCTCCAGTGGTGCTAAGGAAGACCACCTAAGCAGAGGAGTAAGCCTATCCCCACCGAACTGGATTTTGCTCACCACGGATGCCAGCCTGCGAGGGTGATGCGACAAGCTGAACATATTGCCTCCAGGAATGCCGTCTTCAATGTTAAGAGGCGAAGTGACAGACCACATGTTGGTCTGAAGCAAGCCCCAGCTAGGAAGTCTAATACTAGATTGAGATTCCATAGAGGCATCGGCCACTTTAGGGGTGGTCGGAGTTGATTAACCCCTTTCAGGTAGCGGGACAAGTCCGGATGGGTTGATAGCCGGAAACCATCCACTTCGGCTCTGAAGCAGGCCAGTGCGGCAACTTGGACCTTGAGGGAGTTGACTGACAACCTTCTTCATACCATCCTGTAGGAATGGGGCCGTCAGGAACTGACGGCCCCATGCATTGGGCCGTCAGTTCCTGACAGTGGGCTCCCCAGCCTGCGAGGGTGGGGAGGGTGCTCGAGCAGTCAGACTAGCGTGCCTGCGATTCAGCCACAGACTCCGAGGCAAAGCAATTTGAGTAATGTCGGACAACCGACAATGATTGCTTACATCAGCAGCCAGGGAGGAACCAAGAAGCCAGCAGGTGTCTCTGGTCATAAACCCTCTCATGGCATGGGTGGAGATAAACCTACAAGGGATCATGGCCTCCCACATCGCGAGAAAAGACAATGTCTCAGCAGACTTCCTCAGCAGAGAGAGAGCCTGGACCCGGAGGAATGGATGCTGTCGACCACAACCTTCCAACTGATAGTAAATCGCTGGGGCCTCCCAGCCATGGATCTACTGGCCATCCATCTCAGTGCCCAAGTCCCCAGGTTCTTCAGCCGCAGACGAGAGCCACAATCCCAAGGAATTGACACTCTCGTCCAGACTTGGCCAGAGGAAGACTTAGTGTATGCCTTCCCCCCCCCGGCCACTACTGGGCAAGGTCATCCGCAAAATAGAACATCACAGGGGACTAGTTCTACTTGTGGCCCCGGATTGGCCAAGATGACCATGGTACGCAGACATGCAAAGACTCCTGGCGGAGAACCCTCTGTGCCTACCTCCACACAGGGACCTTCTCCGGCAGGGCCCGATTCTCCACGAAGATCCGTCTCGATTCTCTCTTACAGTCTGGCCCTGGAGAGGACTCTCCTGAAGAAGCGCGGTTACTCAAAGGCCGTGATTGACACCTTGCTCCGAGCGCGCAAGTTCTCCACATCCCTGTCATACATACGGATCTGGAGAGTATTTGAAGCCTGGTGTGAGGACTGCAGGATTCTCCCGCGGACAGCCAAGATTCCCATAATTCTGGAGTTCCTACAGGATGGTATGAAGAAGGTTGTCAGTCAACTTCCTCAAGGTCCAAGTTGCCGCACTGGCCTGCTTCAGAGCCGAAGTGGATGGTTTCCGGCTATCAACCCATCCGGACTTGTCCCGCTACCTGAAAGGGGTTAATCAACTCCGACCACCCCTAAAGTGGCCGATGCCTCTATGGAATCTCAATCTAGTATTAGACTTCCTAGCTGGGGCTTGCTTCAGACCAACATGTGGTCTGTCACTTCGCCTCTTAACATTGAAGACGGCATTCCTGGAGGCAATATGTTCAGCTTGTCGCATCTCCGAACTACAGGCACTATCCTGTCAGGAACCATTTCTTAGGTTCGTGCCTGGAACCATACAACTACGCACTGTCCCCTCTTCCTACCGAAAGTGGTTTCAGAGTTTCACTTGAACCAAACCATCTTGCTACCATCTCCGGATGAACATATGGACTTGGAATGCCTTCTTCGCTAGCTAAATGTCTGCAGACTCCTAGTGCAGTACCTGGAAAGATCGGAACCGGTGCACAAAACGGATCGCTTGTTTGTTTTCACAGCGGGAAGAAACAAGGAGAAGTGGCCTTGCGGGCGACCATAGCCCGCTGGATCAAAGAAGTAATCAAGGTAGCCTACATAGAGGCAGGAAAGCCCTTACCTCTACAGGTTAAGGCTCATTCTACGAGGGCCCAGGCAGTCTCTTGGGCAGAAATCAAGCTGCTGTCGTCCGCCGAGATCTGTTCAGGCCCGAGAAGATGCAGCCTTCACAAGGGCAGTATTAAGTGGCCCATGGGCAGCCTGCTGCCCTATCTGGGAGTAGCTTTTGTACATCCCATTGGTCCTGAGTCCATCTGGCTACATGCTAAGAAATGGAGAAATTACTTACCTGATAATTTCGTTTTCCTTAGTGTAGACAGATGGACTCAGCATCCCGCCCACGGCTGCCCCAGAAAAGGAGAACCTCGGATAGCAAACTTCAAGACTAAGCAAATACAGGTAAGCTGCGGCCTACCCCTAGTCCAAGACATCCACAGTTTGTCTGGTGTCTGCGTTAATTGGTTGAGTGCACTGGCAGTCTCCAGTTTGGAAATTTGTTGAACCAGTTCAAATTTTACTCAAGTTTAATCAAGCTATTTAAGCAAAGATATATCCATAATGGCTTTT
Organism: Rhinatrema bivittatum; assembly: GCF_901001135.1. Taxonomy (NCBI): domain Eukaryota; kingdom Metazoa; phylum Chordata; class Amphibia; order Gymnophiona; family Rhinatrematidae; genus Rhinatrema; species Rhinatrema bivittatum. Next base: position 70,699,410 of record NC_042617.1, on the reverse strand, counting down.
CGAAGAGAATACTGAAGAGCTGAGGTTACTGCAGGGGTATATCTAGAGTGACGTCAGCTTTGAAATCTGACTCCGTCTCCCATTTGCTAGCAGAAGAGCACAATACACATTGGTCCTGAGTCCATTTGTCTACACTAAGAAAAATAAAATTATCAGGTAAGTAATTTCTCCATTCCTTACCAGGATGGATTGCCAATTCCTGTTATATCTTGTGTTTTGCACAATCCACAACCCAACTCTTTTACTACCCACAACACCTGGCACGGTGCATCACCATACTGTCTTCTCCTCTCATCTGTCTCAAATCCAAAGGTAAAACGTATCAATGCACAATAAGAAAAATGTTTTTTGAATTACTATCATACTAGACATTCCTAGCTAAGTGGCTTTCCAATTGCCTTATCACTAATCATTGATCAAGATCTTCAGAAGGAAGATCTGTGTTAGCCTACTGTAGCAAAAATGACATGAGATAGGTGGCACCTTTATAGACCAGTGATTCTCAACTGGTGTGTCGCCAAGCACTGGTAGGTGTGTTGCGTGTTACCCGCAGCCAGCAGGGCGGAAGGCCGGAGCCGCTGGCCACAGCCGAAGATCAAGTCGGCGGGGCCAAAGACTGAAGCTGCTTGCCACTGCCGCAGGCCGCCGCCAAAGACCAGGCTGGCGGGGCCAAAGATCAAAGCCGCTGCCTGCCACCGGAGACCAGGCTGGTGGGGCCGAAGACCAGAGCTGCCGCTAGAGACCAGGCTGGTGGGGCCGAAGACCAGAGCTGCCGCTAGAGACCAGGCCGGTGGGGCCAAAGATCGAAGCTGCAGGTCGCTGCTGGAGAGCAGGCCGGCGGGGCCGAAAATTGAAGTTGTAGGCCACCGCCGGAGACCAGGCAGGCGGGGCTGAAGACTGGAACTGATCAGCTGAGGGCCGATGTGTATGTGTTTGAGATCAGGAGTGTGTGTTTGTGGTGTGTGTGTGAGAGAGGGAGGGTGCTTCTCTTCGTGTGTGTGAGAGAGAAGTGGAGCATGTTTCTGGCTGGCTGTGGCTGAGATAGGGAGAGGGGGGGGGGCATATGTGTGATTGAGAGCCATTGTGTAAGTGAGAGAGAGAGAGAGAACATGTGCGTGATTGAAAGCCTGTGTGTGTGAGAGAGAGCATTGTGTGAGAGAGAGCATTGTGTGATTGAGACTGGTCATAGAGGTGAAATGTGTATGTGTGTGAAAACCTGATCAGGGAGTTGACTGGTGTGTGTGTTTGTGGGAGAAAGACTGGTTGGGGAGATGATTTGTATGAGAGAGACAGAAACTGGTACTGAGGATGTGATTGGTGTGTGTGTGAGAGAGAGAGAGAGACTGGTTGTGGTCCCTAAGGATGAGGACCGTGAGGACAGCTTCAGTAGCTACTGCTGCTTCTGGTGTGGCCTGCAAGGGAAAGGAGTAGGAGAACTGCTGGAGAGGATAAGTAAAGGTGCCTTTTTAAGTTGATTTTTCTTGATTGACTACCATTTTAATTATTGGGTATTACATGATGTGTCTGCTCTTTTGAAATATTTTATTGGTGTTTGGAGAATTTTTAATACTTTTTTAAATCGTTTTTGTTAGATGATGTTCTGTTCAGCAGTTTTGAAACATTTATTCATATAGTTTTACAATTATTTCTATGTGGGGATCTATGTATAGCAGCTTGGCTTTTTCTGTTTTCTTAAATGGAGGTGTATTGGTGTTTAGGACCTGCTTTAATATTTGTGGTGCTGCCTTTTTATAGGTACGGTTGTTCCCTTTGAGTGCATTCCATAATGCAGGTGTAACTTTGTGTGGATTAGTTTGTGTGCATGATTGCAGATCCTGATACTATGTTAGGTACTATATTTCTTTTTCCATTTTTCCTATTTTGTACTGCATGTAGAGTGGCTTTATTGGATTTCCATTTCAGTTTCTATCTCCATATTTGTAATTTGTGATCTTTCTGTACTTGGTGAAGGTTGATTTTGTGTGTATGACCGAGGTGAGGTATTTAACTAGCATGTAGGCTAGTAAAATACCTCACCTTATTTGTTGTGTTTTCTCAATAGGACATGCATTAGTGGTGAACTGCTGTCTTTTTATAAGTAGGGCTATTGCGCCAGATAGTAGAGGGAGTTTGTGTTACTGTTATTGAGATAATATCAGAATATATTTTTTGTATGGTGAATTGTAAGGGGAATGTTTTAGTTCTGCTTTATACCCATTGCTGAGGTCGGGGTTGAGGGTGGTGGTGGTGGAGAGTTCCTATGGATGCAAAATGTACATTTATATTTAACCTTGTGACTCATGTGTTCAGTGTGTCACATATGTGAGAACTATCTACCAATTGAGTCCTGACAGAAAAAAGGTGGAGAACTACTGTTAGACTAACCAATTTATTGAGGCACGAGCTTTCAAGGACAGAGTCCACTTTGTCAGACACATAAGGTGTCATTGGTCAAAAGTCTGTGTGCATTTTTGTTAGCTTTTATTTGCAACTAAAAAAATATCTGTGTAAATTTTTCTATTTCAATGCCACAACACAGTCTGTTTCAAAGATGGAATCTGCATTAGAGGGAACCGTAGACATCTCTCAAATTATTGTTGGCTTCTCTCATCATTTTGGTAGTATCATATTGCTAATAACAAACCACATTTAAAATATCTTTCACATATCTACATATGGAGAACCAAAGATATGATTAAGACAGCCTGATCGAACACTGCATTTGCCTCTTCACTAAAAAAAAAATAAAAGCACCCATTGTGCAGCACTAAAGAGATTATTCCCATACATTTAAAGATTTGCAATGGGATACTATAGTTTTACTTGTCCTATCTCCTCGAGCAGGTGACTCACAGGTAATTTTAAATCTGAGGGAGCAATTTTGGATTTATACTCTTCAATACCATAGAGTGATATTCCATTCTCCAAGGGCAAGCAGGATGGTAGTCCTCACACATGGATGACATCATCAGATGGAGCCCCGATGCAGAAAACGTATGTCAAAGTTTCTAGAACTTTGACTAGGCACACTGAGCAAGCCCAGCATGGTCCTCCTTATACACCTTTTCCAGGTATTATCGTCTAGATGTGCAAGCCCGGGAGGACGCATCCTTTGCATGTGCGGTTTTGACTGGACCACAGGCAGCCTCCCACACTATTAGTGAGTAACTTGGGTACATCCCACTTGTTCTGGATTCATCTTACTGGATGCTAAGAAATGAGAAATTACCACTTATCTGATAATTTCCTTTCTCACAGGACAAGCAGGATGGTAGTCCTCACATATGGGTGACATCACAGGATGGAGCCCTGTACGGAAAACTTTTCTGTCAAAGTTTCTACAAAGCTTTGATTGACACTGGCACACTGAGTGCACTGAGCATGCTAAGCCTGCAATTATCCCTGTGAACCACAGGTGTCTCCCACAGTCTTCTTTTTTCCGCTCTGCATTAAGCATAGCGGTTAGGAGCTCTGTGAGAACTAACACTTTTTCATCACGGAAACACTAAACTTTTACTTCATAAACACTTTTCCCTGCACGGGTTTCCCTTCGCGTATGTTTATTCGACTCTCGGTGAGTACTATGCCCTGTTTTTTCGGTCGGTTCCTGTCACCTCCCTGGTCTGCCAACCGACTGCGGCCTTCCCTCTCCCTATGTTTTCAGTTAGCCACACATAACCTGCGAGTGTCCCTCTGTGACACTCTGCCTGGTTATTAGCGCTAGTGGGACAGGGACTTCCACGGTTTCCGTTGCCACCAGGGCCCCTGTCGATTTCAGGTCCTTCGATTCCCTCAGTACCCTCGCGCAGTCGATGCCCCCATCGCTACCGTCGGTACCCCTTTAGACCTTCCTGGATTCTTCGATGCCATCAGTACTCCTCCCCCCGCGGTACACTGATGCCATCGGTCCCTGCATCGTTTCTATCAGTGCCATCCATGTTTTTCTTCCATGGCACTGATTTTTCCTTCGGTTTCATCGGTGCCATCATTGCCCGGATGGATGCCATCGACGCATACCTTTGTCTCGTCTGTGCCATCCATGCCTGGGTCGATGCCACAGTCGCCCAGGGCACTTCCATCGATGCCAGAGTCATTTCTATCGATGCCAGCCTTTATTTTATTGATGTCATTGATGCCCAGGACATTTCCATCGATGACATTGTCCATGGCATTGATGCCCAGGTCAATTCCATCAATGGCATCCATGTCAGGGTCGATTCCACTGGTGGCATCGATGCAAGGGTTAATTCCATCCATGGATTCGATACCCAGGTCGATGGCATCGATGTCTGGGTCGATTCCACCAGTGGCATCAATGCCCAGGTCTGTGGCATCGATGCCCAGGTCAGTGGCATTGATGCCATCACCGCCATTGGTGCCCGAGTCGATCCAATCGATAGAGTTGATGCCCGTGGCCATGCCACCAATGCCGTCGGCACCCGCCTCCATACATCGTTGCCCTCGACGCCCACGTTTCCATCGCTGTCTTCGACATTCCTATCGATGTGGTCATCGACTCCGTTGATGCCGGTATCATTTTTCTGATGCCAACATCATTTTTCCGATGCCAACAATGTTTTTTCGATTATTCGATGCCATATCGTTTCCATAGATACCTACGCTGATGCCATCAGTGCTTCCGTCACTGTCATCATTGCTCTGCTCGGGTCATCGACATTTTTTCACGTATATTTTTGATGATATCCTCGAGGCCGCTTTGGCCGCCATCGACATCGGCAATACCGACCTAGCACCTCCACGTAATGCCCTCGTCTAAACACGGTGCTCCATGCTTTGGGTTCTTATTAAAGCCCCGTATTAGCCTACGACACTATATAGTGCCAGGAGCAGTGCAGGCATGCTGATAGTCCGTCATCAGTCGCCATCCAAGACAGCAAGGGCATCCATCTTGGCACTGGAACTGAAAACATAGGGAGAGGGAAGGCCGCAGTCGGTTGGCAGACCAGGGAGGTGACAGGAACCGACCGAAAAAACAGGGCATAGTACTCACCGAACGTCGAATAAACGTACGCGAAGGGAAACCCGTGCAGGGAAAAGTGTTTATGAAGTAAAAGTTTAGTGTTTCCGTGATGAAAAAGTGTTAGTTCTCACAGAGCTCCTAACCGCTATGCTTAATGCAGAGCGGAAAAAAGAAGACTGTGGGAGACACCTGTGGTTCACAGGGATAATTGCAGGCTGAGCATGCTCAGTGCACTCAGTGTGCCAGTGTCAGTCAAAGCTTTGTAGAAACTTTGACAGAAAAGTTTTCTGTACAGGGCTCCATCCTGTGATCACCCATATGTGAGGACTAACATCCTGCTGTCCTGTGAGAACACCTGTTACAGGTGAGCAACACTTTCTTTTCTTTAGGATAGTCAGATGAATCCAGCTTCCCTCCCTTGGCTGCCGAATGATTGTAGTGTTGTCCTCCTGTGTGACTACGTCTTACAGGGATTATTGGTAAGTGTTAGTCCAGTCCCTAGACTAATGTTATTACATTGTTGTCTGAGCTCAGTGTTGTCTGTTGGCCAAGCATTGAAATTATCTGTTTTAATAAAGTTTTTTGCTAATCTGTCCACAGTTGCTTTTGAAGAAAATACTGGCAGGCTGATGTGACATCAGTTTGCTCCATCTCCATCTGCTGGTAGAGGTCCATAACCCACTTGTTCTGGATTCTTCTGATAGTCCTTAAGAAAAAGACATTTTCAGGTAAGTAGTAATTTCTCAATACTGAAGGGGCTCCTGCGTGGACCCTAGGCAGTATGGCATGCTCAAAGTTTCTAGAAACAGTGAACTCAAATTTCCATGCTGGGCTGCATCTGATGATATTACCCATGTGTGAGGACTGACATATGTAGTCCTTGGAGACAACCTGTTAAGGGTAGACAACTCTGCTTTGTTGAGATTTGAAATATATGAACAGTTGACTAGTTTTTATCTAAATTTCATATTTGTATTCTAATATACCCTTTTAATTGTTAAGAAGAAATATATATTCTTTTTATAACTGAGGAATTCATATTGAAATGTATTTAATTTAAACATTTTATATACCATCGTTTCATGAAAAGATCGCAACAGTTTACAATAGCATTCATAGATATAAATCAGCAGATGATGGATTACATAGGAAGTATTTATAAACAGGTGTTAACATCTATCAATTGAATTGTTCAAATACATATTAATTAAAGATCAAGGATATAAGACATGAAGTACAGAAATAAAATAACAAATTTCACATATTCTATGCATTGTATTGAGATTCTTATAATCTCTCGTTAATTTGTTTCTCATGGATCAAATAATATCTCTTGTCCTACTTGTTGTTGTAGATCTCTACATTCTGATGTTTTAAGTTAGATTGTATGCATTTTTGAATACCCATGTTTTTAGTTCACACTTAAATCTCTCTCTATCTGGAATCAAACATAACATTTCAGTTAAAAAATTCAAAAGTTTTGGGCCCACTATGGAAAACACGATCTCTTACGTGCGTCAGGTGTGTGCTTCGTATTGTGGGAATAGTCAGTAGTCCTTTATTTTGGGATCTTAGCGTTTGCTGCAGTGTGTATGGTTGTAATGTCACACCTATCATACTGATGTTACTAGAATGAATGATTTTGAAAACTAGCATTAATACTTTAAAATAGATTCGGGATTGTACTGCCAGCCAGTGTTATAAAATCAGCGAGGGTGTAATGTGATTGAATTTCCTGGATCCTAATAGCCTTGCTGAAACATTTTGTAGTATTTGTAATGGTTTTGAGAGGTATCCGGGAAGACTGAGAAATAAGGAGTTACAGTAGTCTAGGTTTTTAGAAAATTAGAGTTTGCAATACTTTGTATGGTTATTAATTCTCTATATGTCTTTCTCTGAAACATGAGTTAAAAATTAGCAAGTAAACACAACCAAAATCATGTAACTGTAGAAATGTAATGTTGCACACATCTTCACCCTGAGATGTTGTATGTGATCCTCCATATCTGAATATGTATCACAAGCTGCAAGGAGTCCTGCTTTATCCAAGATCAATATGGCTATTAGACCTCTCTGCTACCCTGCTTCACTAAAAAGAAGTTTTTAATACTTGGGAAATCAGCAATAGGAAATGAGTCATTTGGAATATATATATTTTTATGCTTTTAAAATGCTGTCTGGACTCAATTTGACAGTTTTTGATTTAAAATAAATATTATTTACTAATTTTATACTCAATGCAGTTTTATATACTGAAGTCCAATCTAAATAACTGCAGGACTTTTTTTTTTCTACTTAGTCATTGCAGATCCTTGTTTATTGACTTAGATTAGGACTGGACTAGAGCCCAGAGGCATATCTGGTCTTGGGGTTTTTTGTTACAAATCTGCTTTTCTTGCCAGGTCCAATAAAGGCTCCTGATTGTTTTTGTTAGGTTTATTGTGAGCTCATGCCAAAGATACAGTGTGTTATAACCAAAACAGATGTTCTGTTTAGACAAGTGTATTTGCTTTAACTGAGCCCAAAATTTAAGTGAAACCTACGTTGTGCCCAACATTAATATAACAATCTATAGACTTAAGGGTTTCATGGGCCTTTTTTATGTTAGTCATTTTTTTTTCTATTAAACATAGTGCATTCCACATTCAGAGCACATATGCTATTCTTTTATGGCCGACTGCCATTGCCCGGTGAATGACGAGTGACATCTGTATAACTAAGAGTGAACCCTGTGAAGCGGCAGCCTATAGTCTTCAAATAGAAACTGTTCTGCTCACTGTTTAGAGAAGCAAAAATCAAAACAGAAATATCTTTTGGGTAAAATTCTTCACTGTGACTAAATGGTTCTTCATCATAGGCATGCCAGATTTGTATAGTTAAGAGAAATAATTTGATGCTTGTTAAAATGTTATGTAATTTTATAAATACTCTTTATAATAGTTCATACAGTATAGTCTGGTTGTAAACAGACAAGATTATGAAGAAAAGAATGCAACCAGTTTACCTTGAGGTGTGCTTATTATCTTGCTGGCACATTTTCTTTCATACTGTTTTCATTTTTCTTGGCTTTAAGCTGTTCTTTTCCTGTGCCTTAAGGAAAAATCTTTCCTTGTCCTGTAGTTGAGCAAACTGCTGCTTTAATTGGTGTGCTAAGAACAGTTAATGTGATGAATCATTTTAAGTTGAATAAGCAGGCAATAAGAAATGACCAAGGGTGTTCATTGAAAGCTTTTAGCATGACCAAGGTGTCTTGTGAGGCACAAGATTGAAGGTCAGGTGTCTTCCCCATCTGGGGGGTGCACAAGTGTCCAAGTATTGACTGAACTGGAGAAGCGAGGTGGGAAACTTCCCTAGAGGTCTAAATGGGATTGGCAGGATAATAATGTTCAATATTGTTTTCTGAAGGTCATTTTTGCTTGGATAAGCGATGTTCAATCGGTACTTTCTTAACCCTGAATAGCGAAGAAATAAAATTGATTTAAAGTATATCTTGCTACAAGAGATTTGGAGTTTGACTCTGGTAGAAAAGGCAGAAGGAAGCACATGGACAGGGCTGTTTAAAAAAAAAAAAGTTCAGCTCTTAGTTTTCTGTGTAATACTGTCTGCCCCTGACATCCCATGTTTTCTTTTTTTTTTTTTTTCAATTTAATCTTTATTATATTTTCAATGATTATATCATGAAAAACATTTACAAATATGTATCACAGATTCCTTAAAGCAAACTATTATTTCAAACCATGACATTAAAGTTTGTGAGACATAAAACATAATCGGGGGAGATCATCAAACAATTATTTTAAGTAATCTAACATCTATATAGTCCCCTTTCACGTGGGACTATCATTAGATATTAACAATCAATAATGGAGAAAGGATGTTACATTTTACTTAAGGTCCGTTTACCTCTAATACTTCTACTTCTGAAATAGTTTTATCAGACAAGAATGTCTCTAGATGAACTGGATCCGTAAACCCAAATTTGTTTCCCTTGTAATTTATATAACATAAGCAGGGAAATTTCAAAAAGAAAGTTCCCCCTAGAGCCACCATATGGGATGTGGCTCTGTGGTGACATCCCATGTTTTCAAGCCACTGGACTTAATCAGGAACGAATGATAGACTATTGAGGGAGGTGATATAGTGAAGAAAACCTGTTGCTTAGATTTTTATACATGAAAAAGACAGCAGATCTGAAGATCAACTTGAACTGAAATCTTAAGGATGTTTTAGAATATCTAGAATATGACTAAGTTCTCAATAATATGACAATTCTCAAAGACTTACATTGGCTGCCAGTGCACTACAGAATCTTATATAAGTCCATTACTACCATCTACAAAGCATTCCATCAACTCTCTCCGCTTAACCTCCAAATCCCTTTCAAAAAGCATTCCTCAGCCAGACCTATCAGAGAGTCCTACAGAGACTCATTACAGGTTCCTCCTGCAAAAACCTTTCACCATATGACACTCAGAGACAGGGCTTTCTCTACAGCAGGACCTACCTTGTGGAACTCCATCCCACCAGAACTGAGACAGGAACCTTGCCTCCCTACATTCAGAAAAAGACTTAAAACCAGGCTTTTCATGAAAGCCTTTCCAGATACCAACTAAACCTACTCCCAACTCAAGCAATTAAGATCTCCCGTCAGGGTAATCAACAACCTTTGACAACTCCGTAATGTTCTTCTCATTTAAATTGGCAGGTTTTTATTTACCTTGGTTATTATCTTTTATCTCATTGTTAATCTTTCTCTCGCCTTCTCTACATTCCAAGTTTACATTTTATCCCTGTTTTATTGTAACTGCTACTTTATTCTTCTATCACATGTTAATGTTCTAAGTTTTTTAAAGTATTTATCCTTTTATCACACCCTGTTATTTGTAAACCGGCATGATGCGACTCCCATCGCGAATGCCGGTATATAAGAAATTCAAATAAATAAATAAATAAATTAGTTTAGTTCGATTAGACTACCTTATCAATGCAGCCTTGATCTTGCAGTTTTGAAATACATTTTTGACTGTTCCAGTACAAAACACCATCTTCAAAATTGACACATAGTCGATCGGCTTTATTTTAAAAAACAACTGAAACTTGGATCACGTCAGAAATAAGTCAAACTCCATCTCAGCTAAGAACTATTAGTATTTCATACTTCTTCTAGCCATACTCAGTTTACCCTTTTTTAAAAAAATAGCCGATCGACTGTGTCCTATATTTTATTTGTACCTAATAGTTCTTAGTTGAGATGGAGTTTGACATATTTCTGATGTGATCCGAGTTTCAGCCGCGCTCCCTTGATTGTTTTTTTAAAATAAAGCCGATCGACTATGTCATAATTTTGAATATTTATTTATAAATATGTCATAGTCCATCCCTATGCTTCAATGTTCTTAGCATTTTCCTATCTTTCAATTGGTTTTGCAGGAATGCTTTAACTATATTCATGCCACCAGTGTCTTGCGCCTACAGCCTTGATTAATAGAATTTGTGGCGCTATTCGTAGCGCTTTAAAGTGATCTACATTCTTGCTCACGGCAAGACTGACACGCTGTATGGATGCTCTTTTAAGTAAGTGCCATTGTGCAAGTTCCTAAAGTATTAAAGATTTGCATTCGTGGATACAAATTTTAGTTGGTTTTTGATCAGATTTCTTTGGTGTGATCTGTGTGGCTATGTGTAATTTCCAGCTGTGGTTCATTCTTTCTTTTCTTTTTTTTTTTTTTTAACATTGTTCATTCTTTACACACTTAAGATTTGTTTCACTTCATTAGTCTTCCCATTCACTTTACACTCATGTTTTTAATTTACTTTGCATACTTCACTTTCTTTATTTAATTTCTATGTTTGAATATATTTTTTGCACCTGTCAATCTTTGTTTTTTATTAAGATTTAATTTTGATTAATATTTTTTAAGTACAATTACATAGTTTTTGATATTCTACAGACTTTCTGACAAACTTGATAGTATGAGATAACTATCATAGACATACAAGCAATATTGCTTACAGGTAAAATCATTCATTCACATTCTCTGGGTTCTGATTGCCTAGCTACATTTTTTCATTGTGTATGTTTCATTTTATATGTTTCAATTTATATGTTCCACTTTATATGTTAACTCAAAACACTGCTCCAAAAAGGAGGAATTATATTTTACCCTTGCTAACACACAAATATTTTTTTGGGAAATTGTATCAGAATGATTGTGCCTTCACAGTCGCCTGGCTCTTGCCCTTACAGGGCTACAACCAGTATCGTGTATATGGCACACAAAGTCACCTCATTTACTATTTCCCAGTTTCTTATTTTAAAAACCCCATCACGTGATTCACTATTAAAAACCTGAACTCTCGTGCAACAGTTTGAGATTAACATTCCCATTCCCGGGTGGGAATGTTAATCTCAAACTGTTGCAGAAGGAGCAAAAATGGATTTTTAAGTTAGGCACGGTTCATCCGGAGGGACTGAACAAAGAAGTGGATTGGTCAGTCTTTCTGGAGATTTGATTGGATTAGAGAGCAGGAACTTGCCTGGTTTAAAAGCAGTGGTTTCTGGGAGTTTTGGAGACAAGTGCCATTTTTGAAGCAGTGCTGGGGCAAGGAGCTGGTTGCGGCCATTTCTGAAAGTAAGTCATGTAGCTAGAGCCATAAAATGTTGAAAAATGTTTGAGAAATAACTTTGATAAGTGAGAATGAATGTGTTTTCATATTCAGGAGAGATCCCCTGAAGAAGGCGGGTGCTGCCGCCTAAACATCGTCGATGTCGGGAGTGTGTATGTAACAGCGGCACTGTGAACTGAATGAACAGCGTAAAGAACTGAGATAAGCATTTAAATGTTTTTGAGATTTGAATTGATTAAAAACTGAGAATTTGAAAGAAATCTTTTGAGGAGAGCACTTAGTGCGGGTAAAATTTAAATGTTGCACGAGAGTTCAGGTTTTTAATAGTGAATCACGTGATGGGGTTTTTAAAATAAGAAACTGGGAAATAGTAAATGAGGTGACTTTGTGTACCATATACACGATACTAGTTATAGCCCTGTAAGGGCAAGAGCCAGGCGGCTGTGAAGGCACAATCATTCTGATACAATTTCCCAAAAAAATATTTGTGTGTTAGCAAGGGTAAAATATAATTCCTCCTTTTTGGGTGCGTGGGCGGCGGAGAAGGGGGGTCGGCGGCAGCTCCGGGGTCTCGGAGGGGTAGGCAATCGTGCGCTGGGGTTCCCTCCGCAGTTTCATCTTTTTCGGAGCGGTTGTCTTCGGCTCAGCCGGGGGCGGCCGCCATTTTGTCCGCATTTTCGGCGGGAACGGCGGCCATTTTCTCGGCGCGGTCAGCCGAGATAAGCGCGGGCCGGCGTGACATCGGAGAGTTGGTGGACCCGCCGCGTTTGTCCCCTCAGCGGGGCCCTGCGGGGGGGACAGGCCAGCAGGGCCTATAGCACATGGTGAAGATTCCCCCGGGGACGGGGGTGATGAGGAGGGGTCATCGGACTCCTCCTTTAATTCTCAGTTCATTTTGCTGATGCATAAGGCTTTTAAAGCCAGTCGCCTGGCCAGAAAAAGACGGCAGGGGGCCCTGCCTCTGAGACTGGGGCTCCGGTAGAGAAAGTACAGAAGCCCGGCCCGGGGGAGGGGGGGCCGGCTCGAGCCCGACCCCTTCGCTCCCGGGGGGCCGAGGTTTCTCAGAACTCCTCGTCGGAGGAGCTCGAGGAGCCAGAGGAGCATCTGGAGTTCCCATCCCAGCCCCCGAGGGGGGTTGAAGGTGATGGAGAGCCGGGGGCTAAAGGTTCCGGGGTGCCCCATGGAGCGGAGGGGGATGATCCGAAGGTAGTCAGGTTATTCCATAAGGAGGAGTTAGGACCCCTCATTCCGGAGATTCTGGGGAGCTGGGGATTCCGCTTCCCCAGGTTGAGTCTCGTCTTGAACAGATGGATCCGGTCGTCCTGGGGCTCCGGGGCCCGTCTTCGGCATTCCCGCGATTTATGTATGTCCTATATTGTCAAGTTACATTTGTTATTTGTATATTGTAGCCCCTGAGGCAGCCTTTTCGTGTGGGTGAAACTCGGCCTGAGTCGGGCTTTTTATCGGATGAACGAGTCTCTATAATAAAGTTTCTAAACTGACATTTCTTGGCATCTAATCCATTGTGGAGTTCCCATAATTCAATGACATTCTATTAGATGTATGATTTTGACATCATAATAGGCATCATCGTATAGTACTGATTGACTTTATTACTCTGCCTTATATATAATCATAGGTCAGTCCAAAATTTTTTTTTTAGAATTTTTCTGTTGCAAAACGTGATAACCTCCACCTTTTTAATAAAATTATCAATACAGGTTGTCACGTTTTGCAACAGAAAAATTCTAAAAAAAAGTTTGGACTGACTGACCAATGATTGATTATATATAAGGCAGAGTAATAAAGTCAATCAGTACTTATACGATGATGCCTATTATGACGGTCAAAATCATGCGTCTAATTGAATGTCATTGAATTGTGGGAATACAGTTGTTGTTTAACATTGTGAGTTTGTGAGAGAGTATAACATGTATATGTGTGACAGAGAAGAAAGTTTGTATGTCTCCCCCACCCTCTAAAAATCCATGAAAATGTCAGGTTGATTGAAAATCAAAAATTCCCAAGAAAGGAGAGCAGGGAATTTTGTAATTCTTATTAGTTTTATTGGGTGTTATTTGATGTGTCAGCTGTTTTGAAATATTGTATTGATGTTTTTAATTATTGGATATTCTTTTCATGAGCTGTTTTGAAATATTCTTTCTATTAGTAGGTTTTACTATTATGATTAATGTTAAATATTTCATGATTTTATTTGATGTTTTCCGAGGAATGCTCGTGTTTGTTTTTCCATTGTTGCATTGCATACAGAATTTGGCTGGTGGTTTCCAGTTGAATTTTTGACTGCACATTTCTATTTACACTTTATGGTCTCTTTATTCTGTATTTGGTGAGAATCTATCTTGGTTCTGCATGTGTATCTCAAGTGATGTATTCTGCAAGTGTGTAGTATCTATAGGAACCTAGCTTGTTCTGTTTTCCTAATAGGAGGTGTATTGATATTTTAGGGCTTGGTGTAAGATTTGCAGTGTTTCCTTTTCATAGACAGGGTTGTTGCTGTTTTGAGTGTTGGCAGATAGTGTTGGTCTGATAGGGGAGGCTTACTATATTGTAATTATTCATTCTACTCATGGTTTTCTGTTGGTCAAGCCCACATTCAACATGCGTTCCAATAGGTTTAATACTATATGGATTCCAAGTGTCTTTTTTTTTGCAGAGTTTTCTGATTGGCACCACAGCAGTGCATGAAAATATAATACACATGTTGGTAATACTTTTAGCTCAGAAGACTCTATTTTGTCCTTTTTCATTTAAAATCTGATGTTATAAATGCAAAATTTTAAATTCTGGGTGGGGAGGGCTGGTGGCAGTGGGGTGGGGGTTGGGCACAAGGATGCAAGGTTTGCCTAGGGTGCCTAATACCCCTGCATTGTTGGGGGTGCTAGTAAACATTGAATACCAACAGTCAGTACAAGAAAAATCTATAATCTCTTATTATAAGATATCTCATAATAGAAGCAGTGCAGCTTACCAAACAGTGCAGAGTAAACCCCTAGCTCATCTCTTCTGAGCCATTACACTCAGCTAAATATGTCACTGCCTCTAAACTTGCACACCAATTATAATGCCAACCAATTTCTAACTGGTTGGCATTATAATTTTATCTTATACTAATAAGACTGGCTTCTTGCAAGTCGTCATTTCTTGTAAAGTAAGCCCTAAAGGCAAAACTGAAACTTAATGCTGATGTTTAACATACTGGTCAACTTTTAACATATTTTACTTTTTCAACAAGTCTAATCAGTGCAATTTCATTATTCTGTTCTCTCTATTTCCTTGTTGCCACCAAACTAGTCTGGCTTCTTAGAAAACCTTCTCAAAGCACCCTTACTCCTAATTGGAAAACCAATACAATAAGAGTTAAAAACCGAATGAGGAGGGGGAAGTAATTGTTTGCTTAGGACATCAAAAAAGGTAGCGCACTGGCCTTGGTAAAAATTGGAACATAAAAGCAAATAGTTGAGCCTCTGCCTCTTTCACCTCACCATTTAACTATGAAGGCAGTCCTTGGGTCTTCCTTTGACATTTTTTAATGTGTGGAATACATTTTTATCTGCGCTTCCAATATGGTATTTTTAAACAATGGCCATGCCTCCTGCAAATTTTTAAATTTTTGTAACCAATTCTTTATTTTTCTCTAATTTCCTCATTTTACCCTAATCTCTCTTTTTAAAAATAAACACTTCTGTAATATTTTTCTTAATGTCCTTCCTCCACTGATTGTCAAATTTGATTGCATTATGATCATTATTTCTAAGTGCTGCACCACCATTAACCTTTGCACCCAGTCCTGCATTCCGTTGAGGACTAGATCTAAAGTAACTCCTCTAATCAATTCCAGAACCAGCTGATTCATAAAGCAGTAATTTTTTTATCTAGAACAGTGGCTCTCAACCTTTTTTCTGTGGGGACACACCTGACAGATGGCTCTCACATGCATGACACGCTAAACTCATGACCGTCATGGGGCTAAATGTAAAAGTAGTTTGTTTCCACAGGAACCCCCCTGTCCCACAATAATGGATGTAAAGCAGAACTACAACATTCCCCATACAACTCACCCTACAAAAAAGATGTTCTGGTGTCATCTCAGTAACAACAACTCAAACTCCTTCTACTTCCAGGCTCAATAGCCCTACTTCTGAAAAGACAGCAGTTTACCACCAATGTATGTCCTCTTAAGAAAACACAACAAATAAGGCTGATACAAACAGTTACATTCTAATAAAATACCTCACCTCGGTCACACACACAGAACCGACCTAACATACTCCCAGGATCTGCAGTTATGCACATAACTAATCCGTACACAGTTACACCTTTATTATGGAATGCACTCAAACAGTAACAACCCTACCTTTGAAAAGGCAACACTAAAATATTAAATCAGGCCCTAAACACCAATACACCTCCTATTAGGAAAACAGTACAAGCCAAGAAGTTATAGATCCCCACACAGAAATAATTGTAAAACTATACTAATAAACAGAATAAGTGTTTCAAAACAGCTATGAACAAAATAGCATCTAACAATTAAAAATTATTAAAATTATTAAAAATTCTCCAAACACCAATAAAATATTTCAAAACAGCAGACACATCACATAATATTCAATAATTAAAATAGCAGTCAATCAAGAAAAATAAACTTAAAAAGCCACCTTTACTTACCCCCCCTCCAGCAGCTCTCCTACGCATCTTCCATGCAGGCCGTAGCACACACCAGAAGCAGCAGTAGTGGCTGAAGCTCTGTCCTCATGGTCCTCTTCATTAGGGCCCACAAACAGTCTCTCTCTCTCTCACACACACATACATT